>NW_023425537.1:3145000-4345000 GCF_014108245.1 Pipistrellus kuhlii | reverse complement strand
CCTCACTCCCAGGTGAGTCACTCTCCCGGCAGTTGTCACCTGTCATTTCTTACTGTTTGTGCGATCCTTTGATTAACATCAGTCTCCCTGCCTGGGCTGTTTGAGGACAAGGGTGGGGTTTGTTTTTGTTGCTCTCCGGTTCACATACAGTAGGTACTTGACCAATATCAGTTGAATGAAGGAATCATTGAGGGAACTGACTTCTGTGCTTTGCACAAGTTGCTCCGTGGCCCCAGTGACCTCTCCCCTCCCCCACTTCTTTGCTTAGTCCTCTCACACTGGTTTTTCCAGGAAAAAAATCTAGTTTGGAGAAAGTTGAGGCAGGAGACATTTCTCATGGTCTCCCCCAGGGAAGACCTCTTATCACCTTGTGGATTGTTTGTTTACCCAACCATTACCCGCTTTTCTGGCGGGGCGGTTGCCGCTGCTGCCTTTGATCTCAGCTTCCCAGATCCTCCTCCAGCCCTGGTGTTTGCCCAGTGCTGCCCGAGAGCCTGGAGGGAGGGCTCTCAGGGAGTCCCCTGGCACCTGGCCAGAGCTTTGCCCAGCTCACTTCTCCCCCGGAGAGACCCTGGCTCTCCCCTTCACTCTCAGAAGGAGAAGCTGAGTCTCTGGGCTTTGCTTAGAAGGGAGGACACACTCTGAGTGCCTCCTAGGAGCCACGATGCAGCTTGGGTGACTAGACTGGCTGGAGGTCAAGGGGCAGGCTTCCCTCTTTTGCAGAGTGCCCTTTGCCCCAGGGGGTGGGACCGAGAGCCCCCTTGCTTGGCCAATGAGCAGGCTTGGAGAAGGGACAGGGAAGAGTGGGCGGGGCCTTTCCCCTTCACCCCGCCCCCCCCCCCCCACTTTCCCGCCCCCAGCTTCTCCCCGACAGGCGACGTGGACTCCAGATCTTCGCTCTGGAGGCGGTGCAGGTCGGCTGTCTCCGCCTCTCTCTCCCCTGGCACCTGCTGCCAGGCTGAAAGGGACAAAAACAATCCCGGCCGGCGTCGAGTTTCAGGGAGTCCCCGCCCCCGGGGTGCTTCCTCCTCCTAGGCCCCCTCCAGGCCCCGCCTCCACCTGCACAACACATTTCAGTTTCCTTGGGCCAGAAGCGGGGACACACAGGGCTGCTTAGGCTCCCCCCGAACCCCCACGGCTCCCTCCGGAGCGGGGACCCCTCCCGCCACCTGCAGAGAAGAGGGGGTGGAGTGAAACCCAGGCCAGGTGTCTGGGGTCCCTAGACGGAGCCGGATTCCGGACCCTGTGTCTTGCGACTCCTGCTGAGGCTTTTCCAGGTAAGGGGACCGAGCTCGATCCCGGATGACCACCTGCTGTCACCCCCACCCCCATCCCCACCCCCACCCCGATGTCCCGGGCCCCAGGCCGTGCTGGTCCCGGGCCTCGGGCTGGCCGGCTGCCCAGGTGAGCGAGTGGCCGACCGGCTCCCCCTCCCCCGCCCCGTGATGTCGGGCCGGGGGTGGGGGGGGGGGGGGTGCAGGTAGCTCCGGGCCTGGCGTCTCCCCCCGAACCCGCGGCCCCGGCCAGGTAAGGACGACGGCGGGCATTTGGTCCTAGGGGTGCGGAGCCCCGGGTCCGGGGTCCGAGTGGACCGATGGGGCCTCCTGCTGAGTTACCCCGGCCGCCTGCCTCCCCGGCTCTTTTCCTCCAATTCCTCCTGCCGCCCCCGCCTCCCCACCTGCCCCCGCCCGTCCCCGCTCCCATCGCCGGTCCCCGGCTTCCCCGCCCGCCACCCCCCGCCCCGCTGCCCCCGCCCCGCTGCCCCGCACGGCGGCCCGGGCGCGGGGAAGCCGGGCTCAGGTTCCTCCCGGTCGGAGCCGCGCTTTCCCGCGGAAACTGGCCCCTCCCCGTCCCTCCCGGAAGGCGAGCCGGGAGGGGGTCCGAGTCCCAGCCGCTGGGGAGCCGCCCCCTGTCCGCCTGCTTCACCCGGGTCTGAGGTCCCCGAGTTTATCCAGACCGGCGTCTCCGCGGGGCCGGGGCCGGCCCCCTCCCATCGGTGTGGGGGGCAGGAAAGAGGGGGTTCCAGAGGATGGGCTCCCCGCGCAGGACCGCAGCCCTGGCCTCGATGGCAGGCGGGGCCGGGGCGGGGGTTTGGGGGCGCCCTCCCTCCCCCGCTCAGGACGCAGAGGCTTCGAGTGGAAGGCTGGTCTGCGGCCACGCGGTGGGGAGGGTGTGTCCTGGGGGTTTGGGGTCTGCGGAGGGGGAGGGGGTTATGGGGGGAAGAGGGTGGTCTTGTAGGACCGCACTGGCCGGAGGAAGAGCGGGGTCCGGGCCGGGCCGGGGCGCCGGCACGTTGGGTTGGGATGGGGATGCACCTGTCGGCCGCTGGAAGGCGGCCCAGCCCGCAGCCACTCCAGAGGCCCTTCCCGGCTGCCCCCCTGGACTCTGCCCCCCACCCCCGCCCCGACCCCCTGCCCGGGGCCTCCCGAAGGCCGGCGGCGGGAATGATTAACTCCCGGACCCTGGCGCATTCTTCCCGAATCAAACTTTTTTAAAAGAGCTGCCCCTCCCCACTGGGTGTTGTGTTTTTTCTAAGCGAGGGAGTGGGCGGGGCCTCAGGGCCCTGGCCCCTCCCTCCGACTCCGGGTCACAAAGGGGTTTCCCGCCTCCTTCCCTGGCCCTGCACCCTCCGAGCACCCCCAAAGGTGAAGCCTGGGCCCCCTCTCCCCCCATCAATCCCGAGGGAGGCTGGGCCTGGGGTCCCGGGCAGCACCTGGGCCTCCCGCCCCGTCCAGCCCCCCCGCCCCGCCCTCACCTGGGAAGCCCGGACGGCGGCCTGGTTTTTATTGGCCCCAAACACTGGCCCTGCACCCCGCACCCCCGCACCCGGCTGCCAGGTGGGGCAGACTCTGGAAGTAAACAAGGCGGCGCGGAGGGCGGGAGGTGGGTGGGGCCGAGCCACCGGGCAGGGCAGGGCAGGCGCTGGCCGGGCCGCCGCCGCCGCCGCCGGGACTGGGGGCCTTGAGGGTTCCAGTGGACTTGGGAGTTCGGTTTCTTAAACACGCCAATTTCCTAGGGCCCCAGTTTGAAAACTTTTTCTTTTTCTTTTTATTATATTTTTGTTGATTTCATAGAGCGAGGGAGAGGGAGATAGAAACATCCATGATGAGAGTCATAGATTGGCTGCCACCTGCAGGCAACCCGGGCATGTGCCCTTGACCCTTGACCGGAATCTGTTTTTGGGGAACAGCTCCAAGTCGCCCAGGGGAATTGTGAAGAGGATCAGCGCCTCTTAGCCCCTCTCCCTCGGCCTCCCTGGAATGAAGCTACCAGGGCTGTTTGACATATTGGCTAGGGGTGGTGGTGGTGGTGGTGGCAGTGGTGGCGGTGGTGGTGGCGGTGGGATTGTGTTTTGGTGTTGCTATACTGGTGTGTGTTGGTGGTGGGTAATGGATGTGGTTTCCCCTTCCAGCAAGACCCTAAGCCCCTCCCTGTCTCTCCTGGGCCTTCCTTATCGGCCTGTCTGTCCTTAGGTGTCTTGACTTTTCACTCCTGCTCCTGGGGGAGCCGCTGGCCAGGGCACTAGGACAATGTGTTTGGAGGATCTCATCCCACCAGGGAGGTGCGGCTGAGTCTCCTGGACCCTGAGTCCTGGGCGCTAGAGGCGGGCTGCAGCAGCAGAAGGAAAGTCTGGGAGGTCCTACACAAGGGAGGGAGCATTTGGAAGTTTCTTTGGGTGAATGAGGAGCACCCCTGGGAGGCTGGCTCCACTCCAGATGGGCCTCTGAATCCAGGCCAGGCTTTTCTTCTCGCTTTCCTGGGTGAGGGGGCTCCTGGGCTGGGTGATAGATACTGGACTCTATGGAGTGCAAGTCCCACCCGGACTGGAGGAGTGGAGGGAGGCCAAGGGCAGGGAAGGAGGAGATGATGTCAAAGGAGCCTCAGGGCCTGCATCCTTCCCCTCCCCCATCTTGTTCCCTACCCTGTGCCTCCCATTCCTCCCAGCTGGCAGGTTGGGGGCAGGTTGGGGGCGGAAGGTGGGCAGAGGCAGAGTTGTTTGTGTTTCTCCTGAGCCAGGAAGTTGTTCAAATGAGTCAAGGTTGAAGGGAGAGCCCCAGGCAGGCTGCCCCGCCCCACCTTGACTCACCTGTCCCCCCCAAATCCCCTCATTCTCTCTTCCAGGTCCTCCCAGGTCTGCACCAGCCCAGGGGGTCTTGGCTCCTGTGGAGGAGGGGCCTGCACTCCCTCTCCTCCACAGCGGGCCTCTCTGCCTCATTTCTCCTGCTCTTACTGGTCCTGGTTCCCATGCACCCGTGGGTGCTAAGATGTGGAAGACCCTGGCCTGCTGGGGAGACCCCGGGTGGATAGGGCTGGAGCGCGGTAACTGGCTCGAGGCCAGCCCAGTGCCCTGGGAGCCCTTTGGGCTTAATGTGGGAATTTCAGGAAGGCTTCTCCGAGGAGGTCGCTCTAGCATTAGAACTTTTTTTTCTTTTTAAACATGTATTTCTTTACTGATCTCAGAGAGGAAGGGAGAAGGAGAGAGAGATAGAGACATCAATGATGAGAGAGAATCATGGATCGGCTGCCTCCTGCATGCATGCCCCCCACTGGGGTCTGAGCCTACAACCAGGCATGTGTCCCCCGGCCGGAATCGAACCTGGGACCTTTCAGTTCGCAGGCCGATGCTCTACCCACTGAGCCACGCCAGCTAGGGCTCTAGCGTTAGGACTTGAAGGAAGTTGGGCAGGAGGCAGGGCCTGGGGAGGGCACACAGGTTAGGAAGCTACTGGGGCAAAGGTGTCCTTCTCCCCCCACAGCTGAGCCTGCCGCCTGCCTTCCTGGTTCCTGTCTGTCCCCACCTCCTCCCCGCTCTGTGCGTCACCCGGCACTCCGGCATGTGTTGCCACAACAGGCTCTGGCAGCCGGGCCTGGCAACTCGACAAAAACCCGGCGCAGAGCTGAGGACGCCGGAGACAGAGGGGGCCCTCTGGTCTGACACTGCGGGCGTGCGCCCGGGACAGCCTGTGGGCCGTGGAGTCTGCTGGCTTGTGGTGGGGTGACCCTCCTAGCTCTTCCCCTGGGCAGCTGGGGGCTAAAGGAAGGACACTGGACTAGGAGTTCTAGCCCTGGCTTCTACTCCCTGGCTCACCTGTGGTGAGAGCAAAAAGGTTTCCTTCTCACCCTGGCTGGTGTGCTCAATGGTTAGAGCGTCAGCCCGGGCACCGAAGGGCCAAGGAGTCCAGGTCAAGGGCACGAACCTGGGGTTGCAGGTTCGATCCCAACTCCAGTCGGGTGTGTGCAAGAACAACCAATCTATGTGTCTTTCTCGCATTGATGTTTCCCTCCTTCCCTTCCTTCCTTCTTTCCTTCCTTCCACTCTCTCTAAAAATTAATGGGAAAATATCCTCAGGCCCAGCCAGTGTGGCTCAGTGGTGGAGCCTAGACTCAGGAACCAAGAGTTGACCTTCTGAGTCCCAGTGCGGGCACAAGCCGCGATTTCGGGCCTGATCCCCGGTAGGGGGTGTGCAGGAGGCAGCCGATGGATGTTTCTCTCTCATCGGTGTTCCTCCCTTCCTCTCGCTCTAAAATAAATAAAAACAGCAGCACGTATGTTAGCCCTGCTGGCGGGGCTCTGTGGTTGAGCGTTGACCTATGAACCAGGAGGTCCTGGTTCGATGCCTCGTCCGGGCCGGCTGGGTTGCAAGCTCCATCTCTCTCATCGTCGATGTTTCTGTCTCTCTGTCCCTCTCCCTTCCTGTATAACTAAGGGGGCCAGGCGTCCCGCTATTGGCGGGACAGTCCCGATTTTTAACAATTTGTCCTGCGACCAGCTGCGTTTAAAAAAAGTCCCGATTTTTGGAAAGATTCTTTTAAATCTTTTGGACTTTTTAAAGGGAGGCCGCATTCAGACCCCTCTCCTCCCTCAGATGCCATGGAGCTGGGCCTGTCTCCGCCGCATCACAGCAGCTCCCCGGAAGACCTGTACCCAGCCCCGGGGACCCCGCCCGGGACTCCCCCGCCCCCCGACGCCCCTCTTCCCGGGGAGGTGAAGCGGTCCCAACCTCTGTCCATCCCCACCAGCAGGTACGGTGGGGCTGCGGGGCTGAGCGGGGCTGGGGAGGGTGCGGTCCGAATGGGAAATACAACAGGAGCCTGAAGTCAGCTCTTCCCCCACCCGCACAGGAGACTCCGAGAGGAGGAGCTGCGGACCACCTCTCTCCCCTCCATCCCCAACCCCTTCCCGGAGCTGTGCAGTCCTCCCTCACAGCCCCCCCTCTCCGGTGCCAGGGGGCTGCTGCCCCGGGACACCAGCTGCCCCCACGTGAGTGGCCCTGGGAGAGGGCAGGCAGGGCGGAGGGAGGAGATGGGACTGGGGGGGGGGGTTGGAGGCGGGGGATTTGCTCAGGGGTCCCTGAGGGCGGAGCAGGTGGGGGGCGGGGAGCACCCCGCTTTGCGTCTCCTCGAGCCCTCTGCCGTCCTGTCCCGGGGTGCAGGTGGTGAAAGTGTACAGCGAGGACGGGGCCTGCCGGTCGGTGGAGGTGGCGGCGGGCGCCACCGCGCGCTACGTGTGCGAGATGCTGGTGCAGCGCGCCCACGCCCTCAGCGACGAGAACTGGGGGCTGGTGGAGTGCCACCCCCACCTGGCCCTGGGTGAGCTGGGGTGCAAGGGGCTGGCCTGGGCCCGGGGGCAGTGCTTCGCACCTTGGGCCAAGCAGATGGCTCGCCCCCTCCTCTCCCCTCCCCTCTGCCCTTTTCCCTGCGTCTTTTCCCTGCGTGAGCCTCAGTTTCCTCTGACCCCTGCCTTTTGCCCTTGACCCCAGAGCGGGTCTTGGAGGACCACGAGTCGGTAGTGGAAGTCCAAGCTGCGTGGCCGATCGGCGGAGACAGCCGCTTCGTCTTCCGGAAGAACTTCGCCAAGTACGAGCTGTTCAAGAGCTCCCCGGTGAGTGTGTGTGCGGGAGGGGCAGAGGGGAGAGGGGAGGGGGCAGAGGGGAGGGGGGAGAAGCCAGAAGGGAGAGGGGGAGGGGCCAGAGGGGAGGAGGGAGGAGGGGGGAGGAGGGGGCAGAGGGGAGGGGGCAGAGGGGAGGGGGGAGGAGGGGGGCAAGAGGGGAGGTGGCAGAGGGGAGGGGGGGGGAGGAGGGGGCAAGGGGAGAGGGGAGGTGCAGAGGGGGGAGGGGGCAAGAGGGAGTGGGAGGGGCAGGGGGAGGGGAGAGGGGGCAGAGGGAGGTGGCAAGGGGAGGGGGGGAGTGGGCAGAGGGGAGGTGGCAGAGGGAGGGGGGGGGGAGGGGCAGAGGGGAGGTGGCAGAGGGAGAGGGGGGAGGGGCATGGGGAGTGGCAGAGGGGAGGGGGGAGGAGGGGCACAGGGGAGGGGGGAGGGGGCAGAGGGGCGGGGGCACAGGGGAGGGGGGAGGAGGGGCATAGGGGAGGGGAGAGGAGGGGGCAGAGGGGAGGTGGCAGAGGGGAGGGGCGAGGAGGGCGCGGGACTCTGGGCATGGGACACGCTGACCCCTAACCTGCACCCCAGCACTCCCTGTTCCCGGAGAAGATGGTCTCCAGCTGTCTGGACGCCCCGGCGGGCTTATCGCACGAAGACCTCATCCAGGTGAGGACCCTCCATCGTCCCGGTTCCCCTGGGTCCGGCCCGCCTGCTTCTCGGCCCTGAAGTCGGGTGCCTCCCTCCGTGGGCGGAAAGAAGCTAGTGAAGTCCTCAGTGACTGTGGACGCGTCTTTTCCCTGCGTGAGCCTCAGTTTCTTCATCTGTTAAATGGGGACGCTTCATGCACGTGGGGCAAACTCCTCTTATAAGGGCAGGTCCGGGGAAGGTGAGTGCCTGCGTGCTGCGTGTTTTCTGTGTGTGTGTGTGTGTGTGTGTGTGTGTGTGTGTGTGTGGCCTCTGCTAGGCCTCTCACCCTCTTTTTTAAAAAATCACTTTTATTGATTTCAGAGAACGGAGAGGGAGAGAGAGAAACATCAATGATGAGAGAGAATCATTGATCAGCTGCCTCCTGCACGCCCCCTACTGGGGATCAAGCCCCACCCCAGGCCTGTGCCCTTGACCGTAATAGAAGCTGCGGGCCGACGCTCTGTCCACTGAGCCACCCCGGCGGGCGGCCCTCACGCTCCCGCTCTCCTCTGGCCGCAGAACTTCCTGAACGCGGGCAGCTTCCCGGAGATCCAGGGCTTCCTGCAGCTGCGGGGGCTGGGCTCGGGGCGGAAGCCCTGGAAGCGCTGCTTCTGCTCCCTGCGCCGCTCCGGCCTCTACTGCTCCACCGCGGGCACCTCCAAGGTGAGTCTCCGGGGGCGGCCCGGCCCCGGGCCGCTGGGCTGCCTCTCCCTAGGCGACCAGACGTCCGCTTTAGGCGGGACAGTCCCGATTTTCTTCTTCTTCTTTTTTTTAAAAAAATATATTTTATTGAGCCAAACCGGTTTCGGCTATTGGGACTGTTTTATTTATTTATTTTTTTAAATTTGAACTTTAAAAAAAATATATTTTATTGATTTTGTACAGAGAGGAAGGGAGAGAGATATAGTTAGAAACATCGATGAGAGAGTCATCGATCAGCTGCCTCTTGCACACCCCCTACTGGGGATGTGCCCGCAACCAAGGCACATGCCCTTGACCGGAATCGAACCCGGGACCTTTCAGTCCCCAAGCCGACGCTCTATCCATTGAGCCAAACCAGTCCCGGCTATTGGAACTGTTTAAAAACGCCGTAGGATGCAGGACAAATTGCTGAAAAGCGGGATGTCTGGTCACCTTCCTCTTCCTGCTGTAACTCCTGGCCCTCTCTCCCGTGGGCCCTCTCTCCGGCCCCGCTCACCCGCCCCGAGCAGCGGCGGGGAAGGCAGGCGCACTGAGTTTGAGTCCTGCCTCCCTTTCCATGTGCTGTGTGTCCTGGGCCCTTCCCCGCCCTCCCGGCCTGAGAGCGCCTCCCTGGCCGGGCTGGGGGGACGGATACCCCTCCGCGGGCCGGGCTGGGGGGACGGATCCCCTCCGCGGGCCGGGCTGGGGGGACGGATCCCCCTCCGCGGGCCGGGCTGGGGGGACGGATACCCCTCCGCGGGCCGGGCTGGGGGGACGGATCCCCTCCGCGGGCCGGGCTGGGGGGACGGATACCCCTCCGCGGGCCGGGCTGGGGGGACGGATCCCCTCCGCGGGCCGGGCTGGGGGGACGGATACCCCTCCGCGGGCCGGGCTGGGGGGACGGATCCCCCTCCGCGGGCCGGGCTGGGGGGACGGGGGCTGGGTCTGCCCGCACCAAGTCCCCTCCCCTGTGCCGGCAGGACCCCAGGCACCTGCAGTACTTGGCGGACGTGAGCGAGTCCAACGCGTACGTGGTGACCCAGGGCCGCAAGCTGTACGGGATGCCCACCGACTTCGGCTTCTGCATCAAAGTGAGCGCCCGGGCCGGCCTGGGAGGGAGCGGGGACTGCTTAGCCCCCCGGGTCCTGCCTGGGGCTTCTGAGCTCTGCCTGGGATCCCCAGGCTGCTCTCTCTGCCCCTGCCCCTGCCCTGCCCCTGCCCTGCCCCTGTTCCTGCCCCTGTCCCTGCTTCTGCCCCTGCTTCTATCCCTGCCCCTGCCCCTGCCCCTGCCCTGCCCTGCCCCTGTTCCTGCCCCTGCCCTGCCCTGCCCCTTCCCTGCCCCTGTTCCTGCCCCTGTCCCTGCTTCTATCCCTGCCCCTGCCCCTGCCCTGCCCTGCCCCTGCCCCTGCCCTGCCCTGCCCCTGCCCTGCCCTGCCCCTGTTCCTGCCCCTGTCCCTGCTTCTGCCCCTGTTACTACCCCTGCCCCTTCCTCTACCCCTGCTTCTATCCCTGCCCCTGTCCCTGCTTCTGCCCCTGCTTCTATCCCTGCCCCTGCCCCTGCCCTTGTTCCTGCCCCTGTCCCTGCCCTCGGAGACAGGAGGCAGAGGTGGAGGCGGGGCAGGTCCTAAAGGCCGATATGAATCAGCCGGTTTCCCTCCCCGCAGCCCAACAAGCTCCGCAATGGCCACAAGGGGCTGCGTGTCTTCTGCAGCGAGGACGAGCAGAGTCGCACCTGCTGGCTCTCCGCCTTCCGCCTCTTCAAGGTGCGGCCCGCCCTCGGGGTCCCCAGCACCGGGAGGAGGGGCAGCCCCTCTCGGGGGCCTTCAGAATGAGGGCCCCATTCTGCTCCCTCGGAGCCTGAGTCCGAGGCTGGAGCCACAGCCCTGGCTCCCGTCTTGGGGCGGAGCCACAGCCCTGCTCTCCCGGAGGCCGGTCTGGGGGTGTCCCCCCCCCCCCCCCCCCCCCCCCCCCGCACCTGCTTGACCTCGGGCCTCTCTCTCCACACGTCAGTACGGGGTGCAGCTGTACAAGAACTACCAGCAGGCACAGTCCCGCCACCTGCGCCCCTCCTGTATGGGGTCCCCGCCCCTGGTGAGTGGCAGGGGCGGGAGCTGGGGTGGGCGCCAGACCCCGATCCGGGTGCACGGGGTCCTTTCTGACCGCTCCCGGCCCGCTCTGTCCCCCGCGCAGAGGAGCGTCTCGGATAACACGCTGGTGGCCATGGACTTCACCGGCCGCACCGGGCGCATCATCGACAACCCCCGGGAGGCCCTGAGCGTCGCCCTGGAGGAGGCTCACGCCTGGCGGGTGAGGCCAGCACCCCTCCCGTCTGTCCACAGGGGCTTCCATGGAGGGGAGGGGAGGGGGAGGGGGAGGGAAGGCCCCGGTGCAGAAAGGGGCTCTAGGCAATACCCCAGCCAGGGCCTGCCACCCACCCTGTGCCCTCTCTCCACAGAAGAAGACGAACCACCGCTTCAGCCTGCCCACCCCCTGCTCCAGCACCAGCCTCAGCGCGGGTGGGTGAGGGCGCGGCCTCTGGGGCCGGGGGGCATCCCTGCGCCCTCATGGGGGGGGTTCGTAGGAGGACCCCCTCCTCAGACTGACCTCTCCCCCCAGCCATCCACCGATCACAGCCCTGGTTCCACGGGCGGATTTCCCGCGAGGAGAGCCAGCGGCTCATCGCCCAGCAGGGCCTGGTGGATGGGTAAGGGCAGGCGGGGCGGGGCGGGCTGGGCCCTGGGGGGCGGCGGGCCCGGGGGGAGGGAGACCCCGGGGAAGGCAGCCACCCCGCGCCCTCGGCTGACACGGCCTGCTCCTGCAGCCTGTTCCTGGTGCGGGACAGCCAGCGGAACCCGCAGGGCTTCGTGCTGTCTCTGTGCCACCTGCAGAAGGTCAAGCATTACCTGATCCTGCCGGTGAGTCAGCCCCCAGCCCCGTGGTCGGCAAACCGCGGCTCGTGAGTCACAGGCGGCTCTTTGGCCCCCTGGAGTGTGGCTCTTCCACAAAATCCCACGGCCTGGGCGAGTCTGTTTTGAAGAAGTGGCGTTAGGAGAAGTTTAGGTTTTAGAAATACGGCTCTCCAAAGAAATGGCCATCGTTGTACGGTTGATATTTGGCTCTGATGACGAATGAGTTTGCCGACCGCTGCCCAGATCACCGGGTGCCAGCCGGCGGTGCCCGGGCCCCGGGTGGTCCACGAGGTCCGAGGGGTTGGCCACCGCCGCCCTAGATGCCGCCGTGGGGGCCGGGCTCCCGCAGCCCGGGGCCTCCGCCCTCCCCTCCCGGTCCCCGTGTCCGGGGCCCCGCTCTCTCCGGGCACCTCAGGCCTGGCCGGGAGGGAGCCCCTCAGGCTCCCGCCCCCTGACCGCCCCCCCCCCCCCCGGCTCTGCCCAGAGCGAGGAGGAGGGCCGCCTGTACTTCAGCATGGACGAGGGCCAGACGCGCTTCACCGACCTGCTGCAGCTCGTGGAGTTCCACCAGCTGAACCGCGGCATCCTGCCCTGCCTGCTGCGCCACGGCTGCACCCGCGTGGCCCTCTGACCGCGGCCTGTCTCCCGGCCCGGGGCTCACGGGCGGACTCGGAGGGGGGGACAGGATGGAGAATAACCGGAAGGCTCCCCCACTCCAGTTTTCTCCCTGCTCCTTTGCTTCACTGAGACAGTAAGTGTCCCCTCCAGCCCCCCCCCCCCCAGCTCATCCTTAATCCCTCTTCTCAAGGGAAGGCACGGGAGGCGGCCCTCCCCCCTCAGGGAGCTTCTTTCTGGACACTACTCTGGGGCAAGGCATTGTGGGAGAGAGGGGGGTCTCCCAGGTGGTCGGATGCCCCACATGCTGTACAGACCGCGGCCAGTCGATCTGCTCTGTTTTATACGCCTCACAATAAAGGTTATTTTTGGATACACGTGTGAGTTCCGTCTGGTGAGACCTGGCTGGCTGGGGCCGGGAAGGAGGGCCGGAGAGGTGTGCACCAGGCCTTGGTGAATGTGTCAGAGGGATGGATGCCACACACTGGCCAGCGGGATGTCCCTGAGGGGAGGACCCTGGGCTTGGTCACCCGAGAGCCCCCAGGGCCCAGCGCGGAGCCTGACGCAGAGAGGGTGCCCAGTGACTGCTGGTGGGATGACTGAGCGGACAAGGGACTATCCTCCAGATGAGATTTTCAGTGTTTCCAAAACTTTTGACACATGTGTACCCCTTCTATAATTTTCATAATGCTGAGTTCCCCTTGTACTCATGAGAACGTAGAATTAGGCGCAGGTAAGCACGGTGCAGTGCATATCCCCGCCAAACTCCGGCGCAACATGTACCCCCACCAAACTCTTCCCGTGCCCCTGGGGGTTCGCGTACCACACTTTGGGAAACACTGGATCTATGGCGGTAACTCTGAGGGCCTGGGCTGTGGAGATGGGTCAGACAGCGTCCCCATCCTCTTAGGCCTGGGCAGACTGGTCCTGACAAACACAGGTTTGTGTCCACCATCAAGTCCCAGGACGGCTCCAATCCTACCCCCACTGTCCACCCCCCTCTCCTCCCCACCCGAGATCTGCTCACCGTCCCAATGGTTCTGCGCCTTCCGGTGAGCCTTTGTGGAACCCTACAGCACTGGCCCTCTGCGTCTCACTTCCCTCTCCAACCTGGTGTCAGCATCCAGAGTGCTCTGCTCACTCCCCTGTGCCTGCCTCACACCAGACAGACCCCCAGGGTCAGGTCTCTCTCACTGTTTTAATAAGTGTGGCTCTTTTAAAAATATACATATATAGTTTTATTGATTTCAGAGAAGAAGGGAGAGGGAGAAACATCAATGATGAGAATCACTGACCGGCCGCCTCCTGCACGCCCCCAACTGGAGATCAAGTCCACAACCCAGGCATGTGCCCTTGGCTGGAATTGAACCCGGAACTCTTCACTCCACAGGCCAACCCTCTATCCACTGAGCCAAACCAACTAGGGCCAACAAGATGTTATTTTTGCCAAGAAATCAAATCTAAATCTGGATCCAACGGTTCAACAGTTTTCAGCTGGTGTGCCTATTTAGTCAGAGGCACTGACCTCTTTTCCCTTAGATTGGGGGAGAAAAAAAAAAAAAGGCAAAAGCCAACACAACAATAACAGCTGGTGTGAATGGATCAAAATTATACCTATTTTTTTTTTGGTCAGGTCAGCAGAAAATCTATTTGTTGGTGTGCCGCAGAATTTTAGTAAGTAGTTTGTGTGTGCCAGGAGGTGAAGTAGGTTGAGAATCACTGTCTAGTTTATCGGAAACACGGGAACAGGAAGATGTGGGATGACCAGATGACCAGAATCCGGACTGGGAAACTTCAGAACACACACCCCATTTCTTCAATAACAAAACATATTTCAAGAAAAGATGGGGAATCAATCTAGTTTTCAAGAAATTTAGACATACATCAACCAAATATAATGTGTTGACCTTATTTGATTCAAATCCAAACTAGTTAACTGCAAAAAAAAAAAAAAAAAAAAAAACCAACCAAAAAAAAAATTTATGAGCAATTAGGGGAAATTTGAACTCTGTTGAGATACTTGGTGATATTAAGGAATTAGTTAATTTCTGAAGGTGTGACTCTAGTATTGTGGTTATGCTTTTTAAAAAGTCTTTCATTCTGAAGTATTTACTGGTGAAATGATATCTCTGCTTTAAATACATATATAATTGATTTCAGAGAGGAAGGGAGAGTTAGAAACATCAGTGATGAGAGATCACTAATCAGCTGCCTCCTGCACGCCCTCTACTGGGGATGGAGCATGCAACCAGGCATATGCCCTGACCGGAATGAAAATGTGACCTCCTAATAAAAAATACAAAAAAACCCCATGAGCTCCTGGTTCAAGGGTTGACCCACTGAGCCGCACTGGCTGGGGTCAGCTTCGTTTTTGAAATAGCCCAGAGGTTAGGGGAGAGGGGATGGGTATAGTGATGGGTTGGTTCTGAATTGATACTGGATTAAAGCTGGGTAAAGGGCACACGGGGAGTCATTACATTCTTCTCTCAGCTTGAAAGTTTGACTATTACATACATGTTTCCTGTGGAAGCTCCGGATAGGAGGGAGTGTCTGGGCTGAGAAGGGCTGTCCACTCCCTGGCCCTACTGAGGCCAGTCAATCCACGAGCTTTGAACTATGGGTGTGGTGCTCCCTTGCGGGGTTGCATCTGCCCCAAGGAAGAGACAGGTTTTTTAAATTTTTTTTAAAAATATATTTTTATTGATTTTGTACAGAGAGGAAGGGAGAGAGATAGAGAGTTAGAAACATCGATGAGAGAGAGTCATCAATCAGCTGCCTCTTGCACACCCCCCACTGGGGATGTGCCCGCAACCAAGGTACATGCCCTTGTCGGGAATCGAACCCGGGTCCCTTTAGTCCCCAAGCCGACACTCTATCCATTGAGCCAAACCGGTCCCAGCAGGTTTTTTTAATTTTTATAAATTTTAGAGAGGACGGGAGAAGGAGAGTTAGAAACATCAAAGAGAATCATTGATCTGCTGCCTTCTGCATGCCCCCTATTGGGGATCAAGCCCAAAACCCAGGCATGTGCCCTGGACCGGAATCAAACCCGGACCCTTCAGTCCACAGGCCATGGCACTATTCGCTGAACCAAACCAGCTAGGGCCAGGCAGGTTTTTCTTTGCTGGGCACCTGGGCTGTTTAGCTATAGCTGCATTTCCATGGTGTGGGCTTATCTTGGGGTGGTTTTCAGGAGACTGAGGGAGACTGGAGGCCAGTGTCACTCTCAGGGCCACCACGTGGATCCTGCTAGGCTCTCCCTAATGGAGCTGGGCCCTATGACCTTGGACTTGGAGGGGATGCTGTATGCAGGGATGGGATGGGCCACCCCTACCCCCACCCCCACAGAGCCACAGCCACCCGGGCATGTTTCTCTGCATCTCCCTGCCCAGCCTGCGCCCTGAGGGGAACTTGGGATGGCAGAAGGGGGCATTCCTTCCAGATGGGTCCAATTTTCCAGAGCATTCCACCTGTCTCCTTCCTCCCAGCCTGGCTCACCCACACCCATCGGTCCCCAAGCAGGTTCCCGCCTTCCGGTTACCTTCTCTCAAACGGAGCAACCCCATCCCACACACCTGAGGGGGGAGCTGGAAGGCGGGGAGGGCCGGCTTGGTGAATAGGGGTGAGCCTGGAGTGGGAGTGAGGGTGCACCGCGGGACCATCCCATAGTCGCTCTGGCACCAAAGCGCGTGCGAGTGTGATCTGCACCCGCAGCTCGCCCTTCCGGCCCCTCTCCCTCTGGAGCAGCCGATGCTGCCCCTCCGAGGGATGGGGGGGGGGGCACTGGGCCGTCGGGCAGGGTGGGGGGTGGAGTGCAGGCACCTGCTCAGCAGAGGCACCCCCGTCTCTGCAAGGCCCGGCCGCGTCGCCAGGGGGCGCGCTTGGCGGGGCGGTGCCTGGCGCTCGGCGCCGTCGGTCCCTGTAGCGCCCCAGCGATGAGTCCACGGGTCGCGGAGCTAGGGCGTTAGCTCGTTCACTGCGGGTCTGTGGGCTGAGTGGCAGCGCCCAGAGACCCGGAGGATGGAGGGAGGTCTGGGCGCCGCATCCTCGTCTCGTGGCGCGGCGTTGGTGGAGCGAACGCCGGGCAGAGCCTCGCGGGCGCGGCGGCTGGTCCTCGCCCTCCCAGCGGGGCCCGCGCCCCGGCCGCTCAGCCGCGCGGCTGCAGTGACACCCAGCGGCCGCGGCGGGAAGTGCAGGCGCCGTTCGCTCCTCTCCCGGTGCCAGGTCGGTGCCCCTCGAGGTTCCCACTCGTGGTTACCGGCGGGCACCCCGGGGAGTGGAGGCGCGCTCTGCAGCCTGTCCCGCGGGGCCCCTCGCCCCTCCCCCCGCTTCCTCCCTGCAGCCGCCCGGGCGCCGGGAGATCCTGCAGGGCTGCAGTGCCCGGAAGGGCGGGGCGGGGCGCAGCGCGGCGCTGGGCTGTGACCTCGGGCGGTTTCACTTCTGGATCCCGCCCGCCCGGGGGTGATGGCGAGGACCGGGGTGGGGGCGCGGGGAGGGGGGGGGGTACGCGGGCGGGCCGAGGTCCGGTGCTCGGGACCCCGGGTGCGGGTGGTTTTTACTCCTCGGTGTCCTGCACCTCGCACCCCGCCCCGTCCGTTTTCCGTCTCCCGATGGGTTCCCCTCCGCCGTCCCCGGCGGCGCTCCTCCGCAGCTGCACCGCCCCCGCGGGGGCGCCGACCCCCGGAGCGGCCCGGGCGGCGTGGGCGGCAGCGGGAGCGAGCTGTGAAGCCGCAGGCGGGGGGTTAGGCCGCGGGCTGCTGAGCGCCGAGCTGTTTCTCAGAAGTGCAGCCGCCCCTCCCCTCACACCCCCCAGCTCCCACCTCGCGCCGCACCGCACCCCTGCCCCCCTCGGCCCAGCCCCAGCCCCAGCTTTCCTCTCGCAGGCTCCCAGCCTGGGAATCTGGGGTCTGGGTTCCCGCGGAATGAAGAGGAGGCCCCGAGAGAGGCCGGCGGCCGGGCGTGCAGACCCAGCCTCAGTGCCTCTCATGAGCGCTGCCCACTGCACCTCCCTGTCCCCTGCACGCCCGCCCGGGGGCCAGGACTGGGGGTTCCTAGACCCGTTAGAAAAGTGGCCACTTGGGCAACTGCGGGCCGCATCGCCCGAGCTCCAGCGCACCACCTGGGCAGGTGGAGAGCGGGGAGAGGGGACAGGCCTTGTCTGCTCTTCCTGCTTCTGGGGTTGGAGGGAAGGCCTGGCTGGAGCCACGGGGTTGAGGCTAGGCTGAGTCTCAGGTGGAAGCAACTTAAGAGATCTGACAAGGGAGTGAGGCGAGGGGCGGTGGGGAAGGGGAGATCAGGGCCCAAGGAGGTAAAGCAAAGTGCTCAGGGTACCCAGCGAGCCGCAGGGCTCGGACAGAAACCCCGGGGTCCAGACCGCCCAGCCAGGACTGCACCAGGCAGCCGTTAGCTTTGTGGAGGTTCCAGAGCGTTTTGGAGTCAGGGACTGGCTGCCCCCCCCCCTCGCCCTACACCCTCCTCCCCCTGCTCTCCTCCCCCCTCACCCCCCCCTCATCCCCCCGCCCTGTCTAGGGAGGGCAGTTAGGGCTGTGAGAGGAGGGCGAGGTGCTGAGAGTGTGATTCCAGTGGGGGTGGCACGGGGATTAAGCAGTGGAAGGGTGAGCCTGGGGGAGGAGGTGGCATCTGCCCCCCTAGTTCCCATCCACCAGCAGCCCCGGGGCTGTGGTTTGTCTGACTCGGTCGCTCTTCTGGGCCAGGGGGCCAGCGGGCTGAGGTGAGGGAGGGAGGTGATGGGAAAAGACTGCTCTGGGGCTTCCTGCCCCCTCAGCCCTAGGGAAGGGGGGCAGCTGACATCACCCTCTAACCTCCATTCTTTCCACTGCAGCGCTCTTTCCTTGGGTACGTGCATGCTATTTTGGGGGGAAGGTCTGTTATTTGGGGGGAAGGGAGGCAGCTGCCTAGTTCACAGGTCAAGACAGGGTTAAAAACAAAACCACAGCACATTCAACACCCCGTGTCCTTCAGGGACTTTCCATGACACCTCCTTCCCCTCTCCCCCCAGCCAGGGAGCACCTCCCCAGAGGGCCTCCCCGCCCCAGGTGCAGCGGCTTTTGGCTTTTATGCAAACAACTGTCTGACCCAGGAATGCTTTGCAGCCAGAACTTCTGTCCTGGGCCCAATGCACTCCTCCGCCGTCCCTCAGCCTTCCGGCTTCCCAGAGCTCCCGCCTCCAGCTTCCTCAAACTCTGATGCTGGGAGGCGGGAGGCAGGGAAGACGGTCCTCATCCCTCTGCCCGCCCTCGGTGGCAGTTGCCTGCAGGTGGTTTGGGCACCACAGCCTGTGCGAATGGCCTGGTTGTGTTGAGTGGGGGTGGGGAGTGGGGGGGAGGATGCAGGTGTGGGGTGGCCTCCACTGCCAGGCCCACCACCCTTAGTCTAAAGCATCACATTAGTTCCCAGGAATTAGGAAACTGTCCTTGAGCTGGAAACCCCTTCAGCCCCAACCCCAGCACCAACTGTGGCCTCTCTCTGCTGCTCATTGGCAAAGGGGACCTGAGGGTCCCTGTCCCCCTTCTCCCATAGCACACCCCCCACCCCCAATTCTCTCCAAGGCTGAAAGCCAGCCACCAAGAGGCTGTGTTGGAATGCGTGTGATGTTACATACAAACATGGGCTGCAGGGCCAGGCCTCTCTCCCTGCCCTTGGTGGTGACTCTGGACAACCTGCTGCAGAGCCTCCGAACAGTCCGGTGGTGCTGAAGGGAGGGATCTGGTGCTGAAGGCAGAGCCGGCAAAGGCTGCCACCATCCGGGCACCATGTTTGCTAATCCGGAATCTCCCATCTCTTCCACAGAAGAAGAGGAAGGGAAGGTGTTTTGGATGAGGCTGAGCAGCCAGACCACCTCTCAGACTCTCTTCTGGCATTTTCTAAGAGACAACCAAAGACATCAAGACAGGGAGAACCCTGTGCTGGTCTCCTAGTTTCCCTCGCACCTCAGGTGGGGCCTCCGGGTGTCTACACACTATGGCTGAGTGTGGTTCAGCAACTGCAACATGGATGCTCTGGAACCCCAGAGGTGAAGTCAGGAAGCATCCCTGCTCGGAGGGAGGGCAGAGTGGTGTCTTGAAATTAATTTGAAGACACTGTGCTCAGTGTGTTGATCCTGTCAGGTCCAGGCGCCAAACTCCTTGGGCCTCCTGAGTGAACCAAGGACCAGTGGGACCAGAACCTCACTACGGAGACAGGATACCAGGGCCGGCTCAGCAGGGCGTCTGAGATGCTTTATTTTGGCGATAGTTCAGTTCATCTTGGTCCTTGGACATTAAGCAACAGCCAGAGGGGCTAAATCAGGAAATACTCCCAGAGGCAGGATGAAAGCCTTCCCTTTTCTGATAGCAGCAGCTACGAATGACAGGCAAGCACAATGACTAATTTTAAACACACCGATATTTTTTTATTTTCAGTGTAAAAACCAAACACAATAAAGAAACTTTGAACACTATCAGCAGGGTTGGTTTTGATGCGAGGATGCACTCAGTATGGCTGGGTGAGGTTAGCATTGCTACACTTCAGCAGCTGGCTCTAAGCGCTTTGTGGAGATCAGGGCACCTCACCGAGCTCCGAGCGGTTGGACTCCTGGAAAAGCTCAAGAGAAGTCAAGAGGGAAGGTCACTGCTGGGCAGGGAGGGCGTTTCTGAGAAACCCAGAGGAGAATGCTAGGAGCACAGGCTGTCACACTGCTCAGCAAGGTCTCCCTTCCTCTCTCCTGGTGGAAAGGCCGCCGAGCCCCAAACCACCTTCCCTCCCTCCCCTGTCATTCTGCAGACAAGGGTCATCCACAGACCACACGTGCGGTGGCTTTGGCAAGCAGAACTTAAAAATAAGCGATGGTTTTTCCAGCTGCTGAAATGATCCCTCACCAAAGCTTGCACACTGAGAACCTGAGAACCACAGTCTGGGTGAAGGGATGTCTGCTTTTCAAATGACCTGCTAGTTCTTTGCAGCCCACATAATCTGGTTTCTGTGAACCCACAGAAGCAGGCCCACCGAAAAGGGCCTTGTCTGCTAACCTGGAGGAGTCCTTGTGTAAATGAGTCACAGGCAATGGGATCAGTCATGCTTAAGGCTGCCCCATTTTCCCGACATGTGAAAATATACTCTAGAAGCAAAGCTACACTTGGATTGAGAATATGAAATGGGCCCCACGGGGCATGGCACAGGCGGGGGAGAAGATGGTGGCGTTACGGGACAGCCCTCCAGTCTTTCTGGAGGGGGTCATTGGGGAGCTGGACAGTGAGGGCCACCTGGAGAAACTCTGAGTTCCCAGGGGAATTAACGGCTGGAAGCTCATAGGACAGTGAGGGTGCAGAGCTATTCTGCTTCCCTGGCTGCAATGCCGTGAAGTACCCACAGCACGTAGTTCACTCACTTTGGTTCAACATTATTTCTTACTCTTATGCCTTAAAACAACATGAAGGAAACTGTTAGAGACCAGTTGTCTCCATTGACAACTGAATTATTATGGTCCTAGAATACTTCCATGTCTTTATATCTAGATATGGTACATAGAGTGAAAAATGTGCAAGCATCTGACATAATCCCCCAGCCCCTTAAAAAAAAGTAACATTACCCTATACACAAAGTTACATAAAACCTCACATCATCTTTGGGAGGTAGATATCATTTTAACCTTACATTTTTAAATCAAAATATTAACATTATGGTTTCAAATAACAGCTCAATCTCAACGTAACAGTCCATGATTATGACATTCAGAGGAAACTTGCATCCAGTTTCTTCCAAATACAAAGATTTGTTTATCGGTGGCATGTGGGTGCAGACTATATACAGCTTGGATAAACAGATGCACAGTCTTGTGTTAGGAGCTCACGCAAGTTTAAAGCCAACATGTCTCTTCCGAGTCCAAAGTGCTTAGAGGCAGCAGTCCCCGCTCACTGATCCTGCTCAGAGCCACTCAGTCCTTCAGCCTTAGAGAGCAGTCCTTCTCCTAGGGTGGCCCAGAGCTAGCCTTTGGTTTAGGTCACAATTGTCCTTTTTATAGGCACTTAAAATCCCCAATTATTCTGCTTTTCTGAACTCTGCCCACAGAGAGTCTCTGAACTATACTGTCTGAGCACAAAAATAGCTCCCAATTTTTTAAAAAGGATAGATATGTCTGTATCATAAACACAGAGGGAAGGGCGGGTGGGGAGGTAGAAGAGGATCAGGGGGTAATAAATGGTGACAGAGAGTTGACTTTGGGTGGTGAACAAACAATATACAGATGGTGTATTGGGGAATTATACACTTGAAATCTATATAATTTTATTATTAAACAATGTCACCCCCAATATATTCAATAAAAATAAAAAGAGAGAACACTATTTCTTCTTCTGCACAGCCTGATGCTATGTTCTAGAACAAAATCTTCATCTCTTCTTTTACTCTTGAGCTCACAAATCCTAATTTTGAGTCTTTGTGAAAGAGATCAGACACGTTTGAGGGCTTAAATCTTGAGTGTCCCTGAGTTTCCAAATCTCCATTAGAGATCAAGATACCTGTTCCCAGTGAGATAGGCTTTAAAAGTTAGAACTTAAGAAGATTTAACATTTGACATTTCCATTATGGTCATATATATATATATATATATATATATGTCCCTGCTTTTTCTCCTTAAAACATTTTAAACCTCACATTTAGCAAAGGAGAAAAATAATAGTGATATAGAGGTTATTTGGAAGAACTTTATGTTGATCTGAGTTTTGGTAATACAGTGTTTCAACCAAGTAAAATTTTGTGTTTTTAAAACTTTCTCTTTGCAAAAGAAATCAGAGGTCATTTTATATCTGGGCGTTAATGAAGGCAGGACATCCTAACAAATGTTAAGCATTAAAAGGTGAGAAGCTTTGTCACTGACAGAGTCAGAAACTGAGTCAGGACAGCTCAGAGGTAACAAAGCCTACGGTTAGCTAGCTTATCTGTACCAAGGCACCTATCTTTTTGGTGATGGTGGTGGAGGGCAATGGGGGAAACACTCCATTCAGTTCTCTGCTAGTAGGACATACCTAGACCACATTTCAAATAATGAAAAAAATATTTGAAGAGGCAGTTCTTTTCCTTTTCTAACCGCCCCCCAATCCTGTCATCTTAGCGTCAGGGAACTTCTCACGGGGCTGGTCATTTCCCCGATCATGGCCTCCTCAGTATGTGGAGGGAGGCCTGCCTCACAAGAGGGCTGGTGGGAAATGAGTAGAGACCTACTCGGCTCCTGTCCAGAGGCTCTGGCTGAGAAGGTGAATGTGTGCCTGAGGCTGCTGCAGGACTTCCCTGTCCGACTGGGAAAGATGCGAGTCTCCAAGTGTCTTGCTAAGATTCTCCTTCTCCTCTTCCACTGCCCCAGCAGAGGATGGTAGGGGCCATTAGTCAGTAGGTGTGCCCACAGAAGGCAGTATTACCTATGTGGTGGTGGTAACCATGACATACCACCTGGTTCAACTCTAAGATTTAAGAATGTGGAGCTTCCACATATAAATTATATCTGACTGGAAGTGCCCCCATCCAGGCTCAGAATGTTACAATGAAAGTGCAGCCGTTGGAAATCATTCAGAAAACCCATTAGTCACAGGGAAAATGAGAGTCATAGAGACAAAAAGCGTCCCTCGATGGATGGGTGGGCCTTAGTTTCATTACCTTGGGGTGCAAAAGTTGGTGTCTTCAGTGAAGACTTTGCCAATAATCTGGCAGAAATGCTCGATTCCCCTAGCTTTCTTTCCTATTAATCCTTGCTTCCAGATTCTCTTTCTTTTGTCCTCTGAAGAGTCAACAGGATGTGTGGTATTTCAAGAATATAAAAAGCAATGAGTATAAGGAACCTGGCACAGCTTGGGAGGCTAGGATTATGGAAACACAGTGATATAGTGAAGACTACACACCAAAAACACATCTAGTCTTTTAGCTGAAATCTCCAACATGTTGGGACTGTTGCCATGGAATTTCATAAAATCTTTTTTCCTGAGACAGACGCCATGCTACAAAGAGCGGATAAGCCATTTGTGCAGTCAGAGGTGGAACATTTTAATTACATAAATGAGTCTGAGCCTAGTGCTTACACCCTTTAGGAATATCAAGGCAGACACACAAAACAGAAATTTACCAGGAATTTGGGATTTTTGGCTCTGGTAGAAATGTTCATGAAGCTGACTCTTAATTTGTAAACAGGCTCTGTGAAATTGTCCCTGGAAGCAGAATCTATTTTCCCTAACACAAGCTCTTACAGGGGAAAAGATAAAAAAGGCTTTGGCAGGCAGCTGCAGGTGCCAGTTTGTGTGCACACTTTGGGGAAGATCAAAATACCTTCCTGTTTTTTGTTCCTCTCCACCATCCTTTTCACATTCACAACTCAGTGGTTAAAGGAAAAACTTAACAACACTACCATTTTCACATCAAAGATGTGTGGCATAGATATTCATATACAGATTCTTCTACTTAATACTTAATGCTGCTTAAATGCTTACTTTTACAAACATTCATGGGTATTTAATACCTCTACATTAAAAGCTTTGAAAAATAAGTGGTTAGGGCATAATCACATAAATTTAAAGTTGGAAGAGATCTTAGAGACTGTCTAAATCCAATTCTTATTCAACAGTTGAGACAACTTAGTTTTAAGAGTTTAAGTGATTTGCCTAAAGACCTACAGCTAATTAGGGGCAAATGTGAAATTAGCAAACAGATTCTGTGACCCCTATTCCAGTGTTAATTTTACATTAATAACAAAGCTTTTCCTTGATAGCATGCTTCTCTTAAGAGTAAAGATGACCAGAACCATCTGCAAAACTAAGATCAGACATTCAGGACTTTCGGTGGGATACAGTGGCTCCATTTAAAACGAGAAAACAACCTTTCTGGCGAAGACCTGCCAGTGGATGCCCCCCTCACCCCACCATGAAGCTCAGCTCTGAGTCCTCTTCTGTGGAGAGAGGGAGATGAAGTTATACTTTTTGGACTGCTTTTGTTTGTTTTTAAATTGTTGGGAAGTTTGCTTTGGGTCTGTACACTAATGCTCCATGAAGGAGACAGAGCTTCAGGTAGGGAGTGGTATTGCTTTTTCTCCCCTGGTGCTGCTAAACCATTTTCCTCCTCAGAACCCAGCTCTATCCATCTTTTTTTTTTTTAATCCTCACCCGAGGATATTTTTTCCATTGATTTTTAGAGAGTGTAGAAACGAGAGAGGGGACAGGAGAGAGAGAGAGAGAGAGACATTAATGTGAGCCACATTAATTGGTTGCTTTCCACACGCGCCCCTATTGGAGCTGGGAGTTGAACCTGCAACCCAGGTATGTGCCTTTGACCAGGAATTGAACCCAAGATCCTTTGATCCTTTGGTGTGTGGGCTGACCCTCTAACTACTGAGCAATACTGGCCAAGGCCCAGCTCTGCCCATCTTGGTCACAGGAAATGGATGCCACAGCCCACAGTGGACAACTTCCTGGAGTTTCCATGGCAGTCTGTATTAAAAACAATCAGTTTTTCTGTGTAGAATTTCTCCCATAGATGACTTCTTTAACCCAAAGCAGCTTTTAATTGGAGACGAGGGGTAAAGAAGAGAAGCAGATGTATTATCAGATGACTTCGGGTTGTTTTTTTTTTCTTATGTGTTAAGAAAAGAATCTGATGTTCCAAGATGACTTCGGTTTTGTGTTTTTTTGCTTATGTGATAAGAAAAGGATCTAATGTTCCAAGACTGAGTCTTCAGTTATTGATAACAGTTATTTTATGGGTCGTCTTTTTCCTTACTATTAGACTCTAATTGGTTTGGGAGAGTAGAGCCTAACTCTCCGCCTTTTGTTAAACGCAGAAGGACGAGACTTCCCATAAGGTCACTAAGCCAGCTCTTCTTCCGTGTGGACCTGGGCTCATGGCCTCTGGGCGCTTCTGGCTGACATATCTCAGAAGGAGTGTTCCAGGCAGCACTGTGGGGGGGACTCTTTCAACTGGCAACAAACTCCAAGGTATGCCTGTCCTATTGACGCAAAAGAAAGTGATCAAATACTTCTCTGGTTTTTAAATAGCATAAAATTCAAGTCCCTGATGGGCAAACAAAGGTTTCACGTCGGCATTATCTGCAAACAACTTCTGAATGGAGACAGGCTTTTCTTTGCCCACGTGAGCATGACCCTCTGATACTGAAAGTGGTACAAAAAAGAGTCTGGAACTGAGTTTGTTTTGAGAGTGATTTGTTAGGTGGGGGTGTTGGTTTTTAAAAACAATGTGGAATCCTTGGGCGTGATCATTTTTGGGGCCAGATGTTCACTTCAGCATGGCTCTGTGTTCTCCTCGGGCTATATGAGACGAAAACTCATACCGATCATGGCTTCGGTACCCACACATGTTACACTCAAAAGGATCACGAAAGCCGTGGCAACCCATGTGAATGGTGAACATCACATAATCCAGAAAGAGGACTCGACAGTGGTCACAGCGATACACATCCATCATCTCCCCTTCTTTGTTGATCACTTTGATGGAGTCTCGTGGGCAGATGGGCGGGGGCTTGAGGAGTTCATAAGAGCGGGGTACCTCTTTCAGAAGTGGGATGCCATTGCGGGCCCGCGGAGGGACCAGGTGATTTTGCTGGTAGATGTGATTCTGGCGTTCTTCATGGTTGCTGTCAGTGTCTGTGGAGTCGTGGCCACTGTTATTGGGGGAGGGGCCTCTTTCGGAAGGCAGGCTCTTCTCTGGCAGGTGGATGTGCTTCTTGTCCAGGTCCTGGACGGCGCCATTCGGCATCTCGGCCCGGGTGAGGGCTATGGGGTACATGCTGCTGATAACCGGAACCATCTCCGAGGTGGGAGCAGGCGGCGTCTGGACCAAGGGGCGCAGGGCCTCAGCACCGAGATAGCTGATGGCATTATTGATGGCTTGGTCCATCATCCGGGTTTGTATGATCTCACTCTCTTTCTCGTACATGTAGCTGGGGTTATAGTTGACATCAAAGCAGTGGCGCTTCTCACCTAGAACAAGTAAAGATAATGAGTTACAAAAAGAGAAACACAAAGGCAGAGCCATTATAAGATGGTTTTCCAGAGTCCTTGAAAAGAGGGAAAGGGCATGTCGCCTGCAGGTACACCCAGTCCATGCAGAATGGTTCCATACGGTGCTAAAGTCGCAGGGGACAGTGGTTGGAAGCACACGTTAGGGCAATGCACATAAATTAGGTTAGCAAGCAAAGGGGTGTCAGAGATGTCATTATGTTGAAACTACAACGTGAGTTGTTTCCATTGCTCTTGTCAGAGGGAAACTCTGGAGGAAACGAAGCGAGAGAACCGAGGACAAGGTGCAGTGGGGGCTTCTTATGCAGGGCACGGGGGCATCTGCACTTCTGCACATGAACTACTAAGACCAGTCAACCCCCCAACTTCTATTTTGCTTGTTATTTTTTTCTGGTGACACTTTAGGGAGTGTGTGTGTGGGGGAGGTGGATGTATTGCCAAAAGCGGGGATGATCTATGGCTGGCCTGCAGCTTTTAAAATAGCTACCGGGGTAGAAATAATAGCACCAGAAACTCCCCACTCCCTCTATTTGCCACTCCCCAAACACACCAGTCACCAGGCAGACTGAGATGTCAGTAAAAGAGCTTCAAATGTAGAAAGTTTTAGAAAAGCTTTCTTGATGAAAGATCGTGATCTTTGTCCCTTTTATAAAGCGTGTGATTCTTTTGCTTAAAAAAAGGTATCACTGATACATATTTAGGACCCATCTCACACTTAACTGAAAAAATTAGTGATCATTAGGACTATCTCACACTTAACTGAAAAAATTATCTGTGGTCACCCTTTCCTATTTCTCATGTCAAACTGCTGAGAGATTTTGAAAACAGTGTAGCCACCTTTAGGGCGTGTGGGTGTTGTGTGTTAGAAAACCAAGGTGCTCTGGCCACAGGAAAGGCAGGAGCGGGCCTAGAGCGGTGGCAGATGTGCTCAGCGGTGAGTGGCTGGTAGAAGGGAGAGAAAGCGGGAAAGATGTGTCAAGAGCTGGAAGTGGGCCTAAAATGTGATGCTTTTGCATTCTGTAGACGGGCTCTGGCAAGATTTGCAGAACCATATCCTCCCTTCTGTAACATTTCCTGGACATGCTGTGGTTCCAAATTTGTCACCACCAGACAGCAAAGGGTTCAACAATGAAAAAAAACAATATAAGAAAACAAAAGGATTGGAAGAACAAGTTCCTTTTCTTGAGGTCTTTCCAACCTATTAGGAGAGAAATAAGATCTGTATATATGGAACTGGAGAAAAACAAATGTTAAAAGTGGTGAAGGCCTTTGATTTTATTCTAAATGCCATGTTTGAAGCATTTAAGCAGGAGAGTACTGTGTCTTCTGTGAAAAGAATGATAAGGCAAGGTGGATTGGTACAAACCAGTTACTTAAGTGTTAAGTGAATGCCAACATTCAGGGAGGGAAATCATTCTTGGAAAACCTAAGTTTTGAGATGAGTCTTGAAATGGGAGGATTTTGATTTTTTCAGAGAGGTAGATGGGACACCTTCATTGAGGAAGAAGCATGAATGAAGGTAGAAAAGTGGGCCTACAGCAGGGAAAACGGGAAGTCTGGGTATAGCTAAGATCAGACGTATAAAATAAAGTGTTTCTCAAGCTTCACTTATTCCCTCACATTTTGCAATATTCACACCCCAGGGTGGTGTGGTAGTTGACAGCATGAACGCTGGAGTCACATGGACTGGATTTGATGCTGGCTCATCAGTTACTAGTTGCATGACCTTGGGCAAGTTGCTTAACCTCTTTGGCTCCAAGTCCTCTTGTACAATGGGGATAATAATCATATCTACCTCACAGACTCCCTGATAAGCTCTTAGAACCGTACCTGACACATAGAAAAAACTTGGTAAACATCAGGGTTTTTTGTTTTGTTTGAATTGGTTTAATTTCTTTCTTTTGTTAAAATCAATCTTTTTTTTTTTTTTTTTTTTTTTTTTAAGAAAATATGTCATTAACATATGGAAAACCAGAATCACTTGCCACAAAAAGAAGGTAACTATGAAAAATAAAGACAATGAAACTAGGAGTAATTGATTCTATTTTGATCAGACTCTACTGTGAGTACTTGAAACAAAGATCTACCCTGTCTTTGTTCAAAACAGAGATCACCAAGAGTGTTCAACAAGTAGCATCAAAATAAATTTCAGCCGAAACCGGTTTGGCTCAATGGATAGAGCGTCGGCTTGGGGACTGAAGGGACCCGGGTTTGATTCCGGTCAAGGGCATGTACCTTGGTTACGGGCATATCCCCAGTGGGGGGTGTGCAAGAGGCAGCTGATCGATGACTCTCTCTCATCGATGTTTCTAGCTCTCTATCTCTCTCCCTTCCTCTCTGTACAAAAAAACAATAAAATATATTAAAAAATTTTTTCAATCTTTCTTCTTGATATAATCAGGGAGATTGAAAGAGAACTAAAAAGAAAATAAATTTCTTGCCATGTGAATGAAGGTTTTTAAAAGGCCTGTGGGCCTCCTGGCACTTTGTATCCCACATTTTGGAAGATAGTGAAGAGAGATAACACATAGTGGGACCACATGATGGCCATTCTGAATGGTCAACCATAAGGCTTGGATTTGAATAAACAGCAAACCACATCAAGCCCTTGAGCAAGGCAAGCTTGTGACAGAAATGTTGTTTTCAGGCTATTAATGTAACAGCAATGTAGGATGAACCAAACAGAGAGAACTGAGCCAGAAAGACCAGCTGAAAGATTTAATGTAATCAAATGGATTTGTCCTGCATGCCCACTACCTTAACGCCAACCTGATAGATTCTAGACAAATACCTGAGAGAAAAAATATGCAAAGAAAAACATCCCACCTTGGCAACTCAACAAAAAGCAACAGAAAAGCAGACATTTGCTTTCTTATTTTCAGCTTCCAGATCAGATGTATCTTTGATCAAGGCTGTTTGGAAGAATGAGACTAGTAACAGGAAAGCCAGCTAAGGTCACAATTGTTCATTCTCCGGAGAGTAACAGAGAACTGATGAACTTTGGTTTCTTGGCTTTTTCAAGGTTATTGATGATTTTCCAGTGTGGCTAGCTCACTCAACTCCCCATACCAGGGGTCCCTGAGAATCTTTTTATCTTTCCTCCCAACAGAGAGGACCCATAAAGTTTCTAGGGTGGGGCAGGTACAGCCCAAACTCTGTTTTTATCCTTTCTCCCAAGAGCTGGCTTTACTTCATTAGGCCTACAACTTCACATCTATACCTCCTGTAGCACATGCCCGAGAACAGCTGAGTGCTAAAGCTGTAAGAGGCAAAACATTAAGAGGAAAATGAACCCCTGGATGAGTGGAAATAGGTGACTGAGCTCTGCGGTTAACGCACACATTGTTCATTATGAAGAGGATGGGAGAGCCTCAGATCTTCACGTGCATGCACCATGCAATCATCAGATCCCCTCATCTCTGGGTTACGGTAACTTGAGTCGTGCAGATGATTATCAGTCACCTGTAGACTCGATGACTCAATGTGTATGAAACTCAGAAGGGGTAAGCTACAGTAATTGAAAAGCCAATAGCTCACGTTTCTTTAGTAACACACTCATAAAAAGGGTTGGTCAGACCACAACAGTATAACTGCTCCCAACCTGCACGGAGCCTCTAGTCTAGCTTCTAGTCAAAATCATACCACACCTTCGAATGACTAATGATACCAGCTTCAGGCTGAATTAGAGGTTTTGCTTCCAATGAAAATACAAATGGCAACAGCAAGTCATAAGTTTAGAAACCAAGACTGCTTAGTAGGGCCATTCCTTACCTGTGATTCTTAAAAAAAAAAAAAATATATATATATATATATATATATATATTGATTTCAGAGAGGAAAGGAGGAGAGAGAGATGGAAACATCAATAATGAGAATCATTGATCAGTTGCCTCCTGCACACCCTCTAATGGGAATTAAGCCTGCCCTTGAACAGAACTGAATCTAGAACTCTTCAGTCCACAGGCCAATGCTCTATCCACTGAACCAAAACAGCTAGGACATGTAATTCTTTTTTTTTCCTTTTTTTAATATTTAAAAAAATATATTTTATTGATTTTTTACAGAAAGGAAGGGAGAGGGCTAGAGAGTTAGAAACATCAACCAGCTGCCTCCTGCACACCTTCTACTGGGGATGTGCCTGCAATTAAAGAACGTCCCCTTGACCGGAATCGAATCTGGGACCTCTTGGTCCGCAGGACGACACTCCATCCACTGAGCCAAACCAGCCAGGGCGGGCCTGCAATTCTTTTTAAAGGTGTTGATCCCTAATATTTAGGCTTTGGTAACACTACTAAGCAACCACCTGCCCTGAATTGCTGAAATGTGGCCAGGACATATGGTTGTTAGTTTCTAAGTGCCAACTTCAAAGAACAGAATCACAGCCTAAAGCTAGAAGGAACCCTCACTGAGCATGTAGATTCCATCCTCTGTCTTTGGAGTCAAGGGACAAGACCCACCACCCTAATCTGTTTACTTCCAGTCTTTATAATTCACAGTACCCAATACTGTGCCTTATATGTAATACTAGTAAGAATAGCTACTATTTATTGAGCCTCTACAATATACCCAGTGCTGTCCTAGGTACAATACTTGGCATATTGCTTCATTTTACCTAAGATGAATTATCATCTCTTAAACAGATGAAGAGCCTAAAGTGCAATCAGGTTGATTAACTTGTGGAGGTTGCTCAGTTGGTAAATGGAGAACCAAGATGCAACCCCAATATGTGTTTCAGCGTAACTGCTGTTTCCTGGTAACTACCTTGCCCAAGGTGGCACAATCCCAGCACTGGCAGTGACTTTAGGGAAAAGCTACTGTGCTTTGTTCCCTAAGGACCAGCACCATGCATTCAAGATATCTATGAGGCAGAATTGTGATGTCCGCAAGGTGTTCAATGGAGTATCTGGCATGTGTAAGAACTAAATAAATGATAGATCTATCATCATCATCATCATCATCATCATCATATCATTTTAGGAGCTTTGAGGAATACACACATAATTGCAATCCATAGGAGATGCAGCATTTACACAGTTTCTTACAAATCAATATTCTTGATACTATGTGGTGAAACCAAGTATAGAGTAGCCAAGAGAGTGAAGACAGACCACTTCTCAAACATGCCACACATAACATGACACAAATACCAATCTATTCTTTTCTTTAAATTTTTCTTGTGCCCCGTTCAGTTTGGCTCAGTGGATAGAGCTTCGGCCTGTGGACTCAAGGGTCCCAGGTTTGATTCTGGCCAAGGGCCTGTACCTTTGTTGCGGGTACATACCCAGTGGGGAGAGTGCGGGAGGCAGCTGATTGATGTTTCTCTCTCATTGATGTTTCTCTCTCTATCCCTCTCCCTTCCTCTCAGTAAAAAATCAATAAAATATATTAAATTTTTTTTCTTGTAATGGAAGCTGGTGATAGTGATGGTAGTGGAGACAGACATATATATAACAAAAAGCAGCCTGTTAACTGTGCCTTGAGTGCAGAGGGAGAGAGCTGAGAGAGAGCTCAGGAGGGCAGAGGAATGTAGACCATGTGTACCTTTAAGGGCAGATGTGAGGGTGGGCACTTCAGACAGAGCATGGGGAGAACATTACATGGAAGTGGAAAAGTACAGAAGTGTGAGTGCATTGTGGCTGGATGAAGGGAGTAGTTGGCTGAAGGAATAATATTAGAAAAGGTAAACTGGAGACAAAGTGTGGGAGATTCAGACTGCCTGCACTGTTGGGATTTTATTCCAATGGGGCGCCATTGAAAGTTTTTTTTGTTTTTTTTTTTGTCTTGTTTTGTTTTTGCAGAGGAGGAAATGATTTGGACATTATAAAAATAACACCATTCCAATATCACCATCATCATGATGGGTAATGTGAAATAATCAGATTTGCTTTGTTTTAAGTTTCTTCAAGTCACTTGAATGTATTGCTGTGACCTTCATATAATTTTCCATGTGAATTATCACTTACTGGAAGCATATATATATATATATATAAAAAAAAGGTAGGTAAGTAGGGAAAATGGAATATCTGATGATGATTATGGCTCTAATCTCAATCTAAATAAGACTAAAGTGACTAACACTCCTCGCAGGAGGAGGGAAGCAGAGGGGAGCCACAGAATAAGCAGGGAGAGAGAACAGAGAGCTGTGGGGGTGGCAGTGAGGAAAACTGAGCTGTAGAACACATTTTTTTTTTTTTATGCTGTAGAAGCCTTGTTCTCTGTGAAGGGCTACTTGGACGCTGTCTGTCCTGACGGAATCACCAGCAGGAGATAACTTCTTTTCTCAAGAAAACACACAATGGCGGAGGATGAAGAGGGTAAAGGGGCCACAAATGTGGTGATGGAAATAGAAATGATGTATCACAGAACTATAAACTTGGACCAACGTCACCCCAATACATTTAACTTAATAATAAAAAAATGAAAACACACCTTGAAGCAGAATGACTGCCCTTTTTCAGAGCTTTTCTTCCACGAGCTTCAGTGTCTAAACCCATCCCTGTCCACAGATCCCGTGTCCCACACATGACATGCACTGCTCTGGGTGCTCCTCAGACTGCAATACTTTCAAGCTCTAGGTTCTGGCCCTGCTCAGTCACCTACTAGCCCTGTCTCTTTATCTCTCTGACCCCTTTCCCCAAAAGAACTTCGCTGGGTGGTTCCTAATATCCCTTCAAGATCTAAAATGCTATGACTTTTTAATACATATAGGAGCATGGATTCCAGCCTTTTGGGAAAGGGTGGGAGAAGTTACTTTGTGCTTTTAGAGACAGATATTAAAACTGCTCCTGTCACTCTGCTAACCAAAGCGGACAATTTCTCTTTAGTTACTTCACAGGGAGAATTGATGGTGTTTGTTGAAGTGTCAAAACCTCACTCATGTTTACTGCAGGTGAGTGAGATCTTTTTCATGTTCATTTAGACATGAAAACTTCCTTTAATAAAGTAATGCATAAAATAAAATAAGAAGATGCTATGGTCTGAATACCATATCTGTTTTTGGAAAAAGAATGAAAATCAGAAAAAGCAATATGCAGAAATGTCATCATTTCCCTCCTCCCCCCAGGAAAGAAATCTGGTCTCTATTTTGAGCCAAGTATTTGAAGATGGTCTAGTTAGAAGTATAGTCCAACAAGTTTATAATAGGAGAAAAAGATTCAGAGAAAGGACAACCCCTAAAAGGGTTGGGCACTAAAAGTAAAGTCTTCTTGACTTTTGAAAAGAACTAAGAATAATTATTTTGATGATGGAAGACACTGATTTCTAATGAATGCATGTCAATTTATTTCCCATTTTAGAGATAGTGATATAAAATTTATTGCATTATTACGGAAAAATGATTTTATTTTTCTCCTATTTTGACAATGTAATTGCACTCTTACTCTTCAATAGAGTCGTGTTTTTTGTATTGTTTTGTTTTGTTTTTTGTGTGTTTCTAAATGCATTTAAACTTAATCCAATAGGTTCCTCTTCCTCAGTTCAATTTTAATGGATGAGAAATGTTACCTCTGGTAATTATCTCTAGCTTGCTGGGAAAGTATCAGGCTGACCTAATTATATAATTTCACCCTTACCCTCATAGTTCAAGAGGGCAGGAAAGCCAAGGTATGTCTGAGTGCTGTGCAACTGTCAGCAAGGATTAAAGGGAGTGACTCATTCTTCCTTCACACTTTACCCACTGCTATTTCCCTGGCAGCTGATCTTTTCAGAAAACGGAGAGGAAATATAGGAGAGAGAAGAGAGGAGAGAAGAGGGGAGGAGGGAAACTTTAGCCCCATATATTTTACATCACTTGATATTACACTGTCATAATGTTCCTTTTCCTGCTGCCCTTGATATTTTCTATCAAAAAGATTGATTCAGTTAAATGACTAAAAAGGTTATAAAAATATCTCTAAAAGATTCAGGATATAAACTAATACTAGAAGATTAGAATAATATTTAGGAACAAGAATATCACATGTGGGGCAGGAGCTTTATAACCATCTCATGGTGAATGAATGGACAAGAAAGTGAATTAACGAGCAGTGATTCCTAAGTCAAATATATGACTGTTGAGCTAACACAGTTGTTTTATAGAATATCAGGTTCATCTTATTAAAAATACTCCTAAAATATATAATATAGTTCCTAACATAAACACCATACCTATACAATCTTGAGAAAAGAGTTATCTAAAGTCATTCATAAGGGCTTGATAAACACAAAGGGTATTCATAATTGCTACCTTTTCTAACTCATCTCACAGACTTGTCGAATGATAGAGCTGGGAGGGGCCTTTCTGATCACTTCATCACCTATTCGGTCTCCTCATTTCACAGTTGAGTAAACAGGCCCAGAAAGGTTACGTGATTTGTCTCAACACACAGTTAAGAAATGACTGAGCTAGAATCAGAACCTGGGTCTTTTGGCTTCTAATCCAGGGTTCTTCCTACTGCACTATACCACAATTTACCAAAAAAACTTCCCCCAGTTATTTGGGGACCCTGAAGCTCTGCAGTTATTACACCTCAGTGCAAATCAAGAGTTAACACTACGGGGTTTCCTGATTCCACAAAGAGAGAATGTGATGGGTTCAGAAGATGAAAGAAATCAAGCTACAAGATCAGCATCTCTCATGAGTGTGGAAATGGAGGCATGGAAATCCTCTGGTCACAATGGTAACAAACAAATGGAACATCAATCCCTGATGCAATGAGTGAAATGGCATGGACCTGGACATATGAAACGTGGGTTTCTGTTGGTTTGTTTGTGTTAATCCTCACCCAAGATATTTTTCAATTGATTTCAAGAGAGAGTGGAAATGAGGGGGAGAGAGAAACATCTATGTGAGAGAGACACATCGATTGGTTGTCTCACACACAAGCCCCAACCAGGGGCAGGGTTTGAAACTACAACCAAAGTACATGCCTTGACTGAAATTGAACCAGTGACTCTTCAATCTGAGGGCTGATGCTCTAGCCACTGAGCAAAACTGACCAGGGTGAAACGTGTTTTTAATCCATGAAAATACCAAAGCAACTTTTATTATATTAGGTAGGACTGCAGCTCAACAGTAGGTGTAGTTATAAGAACTAGATATCTTCTCTCTTATTTTAGTTCTCTTAGACCAAAATGTATTGATCATAACTGAATTTAAATTAAGGCACTTTAAATTTTTTTCTTGCCCATTTCCCCCCATGAACCTCCCCACATCAGCTAGAGTCAAAACTTTCCCCAAATTAAATTATGCTCATGTTATAGCATAACAATCAAAGCTTTTTTTCTGTACTACAGTCAGAACTTCTTCAAAGCTCAAGAGAGATATGAGCAATGTCTTAAAATAATATCTTGGCATCACAGTTGGTCCACTGTGCCATATGAAAGTCACTGACTTCTTTCAGCAAAGAGAAGGAAGATGGTAAGGAGGAAGAGGGTCTCTCTGAGCTAAAATGCAAAAACTATAGTCTGACAAGATTTATTCTTAAAGTGACTAAAAGGGTATAAATACTTTTCAGCTAAACAAAATAAGTAAGAATAAATATCAATGGGTTCTTTCATTACATCTTTATAATTCACATAAAATGTCAGCCTGTAAGAAATTATCTAGACCAGAATAAATTAACCAGATTTAAAAAACAGATAGGCACTTAATATCTGTAAAAGCTATCGAAAAGAATAAACACAAAAGAACTGTAATAAGAAATCAACAGCAACAGCAGCTTTGGGAAAATAGACTGACAGATTTCTAAAATATCACTGGCATTGAGGGAGGTCTATTTTCATGTGATAACTATTTTTGTTCAATAGCACTTTCAATTTATAGCAAAACTGATACATTTAATTCAGCTGTCTGCTTCACAAATATAAATCTATTTTAAATATCATGGTCATGTTTATGTAAGCATCTGGGAGAGTTCAGCAAAATATCTCTGCCCTTCAGCAGTCCTAATACTTTAATGGACATAATTATTTCTTAGTCATCTCCTTAAGTTGTATTTTTTGACAATGTGAAAACCAATGGCATAAAATTAACTCCAGTCAGATAAATGACTAAATTAAATCTTATTATTTAAATCTATGTTTTCCCAAACTCTTTCTCTTAAAGCCAATTATGAATCAAATTCAAGAAAGTATGGCAATACATTTTAGAGCATGAAAAAAAGTTTGAGCATGATAACGGAACCAACTTGTAAAATATAATTACAAAAGATTACAAAAATGTTATCTTGAACATCTTACTTGCACAAACTCATGCAACATATGTCATTCAGAATAAAGAGGAAGGAACAGCATTTTAAACACCAGCTCCATTTAGGAAATTGGATACCAAATACTCCCATCTTCAGTTGTGAAGATTCTTTAGTTAAGATATTTTATTCTATTTGCTCTAGTTCTCAAAATGAATCACAAAGAATAAACGCGAACAATGGAAAACCAATAACCTTATTTTAACTGAAATTAAGTTAGGAAGGGCCAGTGTAAGAAGCATCCTATGATATCTTATTCAAACTATCTGCTAACAACAGCAGGAAAAGGGGTTGCATTCTTACCAATGAATTTCTGAGGCATTGAGCTTTTTCGTTTTGCCACATTGCTTGCTAATCTGTCCAGAACCAGGGCTCTTTCACTTCCCATCTCTGCCTTGATGTGTCTTGCCTCCGTACTTGCTGGTTTGGGAAAATGTAAAAAGAAGAGGGGGGAAAATTGGTAAATGGGGAAGAACAACAAATAAACTGGAAGAAAAAATGTCAGATATCTGGTACATAATCTTTTGTTACCGGTTATTACTGCTCAGATTCTTGCCTGGGAGACCTGCTGTGGTCAGGGAAGACAGCAACAGGGCACATTCAAATCTTGCAGTCCTTATGTTGAGATGGAAAAGCCCAGCCCATCCCCAAACAGTACCTTCATTAGCAAGAGGAAGTATTAAATAAACAGAATGGACGTGGTTGGTTGCAAAAAGATAGAGAGATCTGGTAACCTCCGATCAGCCTTCTTTCTGATTCTGAGTAACTGCGTGTGACACCTGCAGACTGATATAATTCTTCTTAACAACTTCGAGGGGGGAAAAAGTATGGTGCCCCAGATTTACTGCTCTGTTTATGTTAATAGCACTTTTGAAAATAGATACTCTTACCCAGACAGCAAGAAATCTACTCAGTGATTTGTGTATTGAAATTCTGAGTGTTTTTTTTTTCTTTCTTTCTTTCTTTTCTCCCCCCTCCTCCCCCCCAGCATGCTTCTTTCAGTTCCTATCTTTTAAAATTCTATTTCTCTGGGCTCTGCATTATCTGTTTCATATGTTCTTCACATTAAAAAATGGTCTCAGTTAAAATTTCCCTGAGCAACACTTCTGTCTTGAAATTAAAGAGCAATTTGTATAATGCGTCTTTATTACATTTCTAATGAAAAATGTGAGTAAAAATTGCCTAAGAAAGTGATCTAATTGTTAATCCACAAACAGGCCTTCCAGTGGTGTAGGCCTGTGGTTCCCAGATGTGCCGCTGGTTAAGAGCATGGAAGACACACCTATGCCCAGGCCCCACTTTCAGATCAATTAAATCAGGATCTCTGGTGTAAGGGCCTAGGCAACAGATTTGTGAAGGTCTCCAAATTATTTTGAAATGCAGCCAGAATTGAGAACCACCAGAAGAACATCTAGTCCACTGAGCAGTTAGTGGGACTAAAGAAGGATAGTTTACCCTTATTCAGCAGGCAGTCCCCTAGAAGAGTTCATGCTTAAAGTTCAGAGATACAAGTTGCTCTAAATACAGAGCTTTCAACTTTAACACACGATGCTAACCCAAGCTAGAGACCAGCACACTTTTTTTGTAAAGGGCCAGATAGTAAATACAATATTTTAAACTTTAATGGGACATATATTGTCTGTGTTCCATAGTCTTTGTGGTTTTTAAACTCAACCCACTGCCCTTTAAAAATGTAAAAACCTCAACACAAGGGCTGCTGGCTACCTTTGGTCTGAAGGTCACCGTTCGCTCACTCCTGCCTTAAGCAAATACATTGTGATACTAAAAACGTTTCTCTCTGTTTCATTGTAAGCATTTCAGGAGCTCCTAATGAAAATGAAGGATCCATACATTTCTAATGTCTTTAAGGAAAAAGAATTGGTTTTAGTTACATGATGAGAGTAAAAAGCAAGTGATGATTGCAGAATAGATCCATCTCCCCACCCGCACCCTCCCCCCAATTATATACATAGACTTAGGAATTGACAGTGCTTGTTTTGAAGTTGAGGAGTTTGTTGTGTGAAGAGTTTTTAATATATGGAAATAATGTCACCAATTCTATGATCTCTCAGTGCCCCAAATGGACATGCCCAGAGAGAACACTGGCCACCTCTGCAGGAAATGAGACAAAGAAAGGCTTCCAGGGCAAGACTATCAAGCATGGTCAGGGCAAAAGAATGAAAACTAAAAGAGAAAAAGAGAAGTCAAAGTATTAAATATTTTTTATTTTTTTATTTGCATGTTTTTTATTTTTTTTAATAAACAAAACACTACACCGATCATTACACAATAATTGTAATAAACTCGGGATTTTAAAAAATCAGAAATAAAATGAAATCTGGCTCTAGAAATGATTAAGATGATAATCATCATCATACTTACTATACTTTGTGAGTTTCTTTTAAAAAATGATTCTAGGTTCTAAAGAAATAAACCCCACCCTCCGGTTTAATCTCTTAACAATACTATTTGTGTAATGTAAGGTCAGAGTAAGAGGCTTGCAGCTTTGGGGCTAGTGGTGCAGTACTGCAGCTCTGACTGACAGCCACTGTAAACAACTGGCACTTCAGTGACAGGACCCTGCTACTGAGTGAAGTGTATCAAATTCTGTCCAGCACAGGAATAAGTTGAAATGACCAAACAGGAAACTATTATATATATATGATTTCCTTTCACACAAACCACCACCAGATGTGGTAGTACCCGGCTCCCCAGAGCAGAGAGATGAAAGACAAAGGCCTGGAATTTGAAAGAAGCTCCTGAGGCTGTTAGAAGGAGGCTTTTCCTCAGAAGCATTGAGAGGCAGTTTGTGCTTTGACTTTCTGATTTGAGCACCTTTGAGAGGATTAAATCCCCACACCCTGTATTTATTATAAACAAGATTTAAAGTGAAATCAGAATGAAGAACAGTACTTTGGGAATTTTTACCTTTATCCCCATTTGCCACTATTCTTATTAGTCTCTTCAGTCACTACTCGAATGGCCCTGTCATGACCCAGAGGTATGGCCGTTTAGTCCCAGGACTTTCCCCAGGCATTCTGCTGCCAGTCTAGTTTTCTCTCTTATCTCTCAGTAGCCACCGTCTACATTTTGCAAAAGTCACTATCAGTTACCACAGCAGTTGTCTGAGGACACGTACTCAATATCCTCTATATATTTGGGAGGATGCCGAAGTGGGGATACATTGACCTAAATAATGTAATTAGGGCATGTCACTAAATGGCAGCCCTCCGAGATAACATCACCTTTTCATCCCTGGTTACTCACCAAGCTTGTCTTGACAGTTATTTCTAGATAAATTTTACCCCATAAATCAGTGACCAAATGAGTCACATTTAAAACACAAAATTCTGGAGGTTATGGATAGACAGATAATTTGAGGCATAGGTGGAGACTTTCCCGTTTCCATACTTCTGGTTAGATTGAAAGAAATCCTCTGAAACTAAACCAGAGGGCTTCATCCACCCACACTCTCACTCAAAATATCAACTCCATGAGTCCAACTCTCACTGTATGTGTGAATACACTCTAAAGATTACGTTAATCTTTATTGAATTAACTACTTTCTAATTGGCAAGTTAGGCAAAGGCTAACCTTTCAATTGAATATACTGCACTCTCATTTTCTTTCCCAAACTGCCTTGCCATTCTTGGCCAGCTGCTGTGCAACACCACTAAGTGAGTGCCTTTTAAAACACAAAGAAATGCTTTGGATTTGGACAATATTTTGTGTATTACGAAGAGTGTAGTTAATACACAAAAAAGAAAGGAAAAGAAGACTATTGGCTTTTGGTCCTCTGCTTCAACTTTAAGACCCAACTGTCTACTTATACAAACAGTCTAGACTTGTTATCTTGCTGCATCATGTCTCAGAAATGTAAGTGGAGGGAAACGAGTTTGGCAAGATAGTAAGGGAACAAGATAATGGGCTTAAATGATGAAAAAGGAAATCCGTTCCTGGGTGGTGTTTGGCAGTTTAATGTTGCAAAGGTAGGTGTGGGGATATGGGATTGTGGCAAGGAACTACTTGCACACTTGGCTCATGAGAGAGCACAAGAGTAGAACTGTAATTCTGGATCAATTCCCCTTTATGTCACTTGTCTAGTACATAGTAAATACACAATTTTCATTAGAAAAATGATTTTAAAGACATGCTGAAAACAATAAATAATGAAATGAATATATATATATTATTGATTTTATACAGAGAGGAAGAGAGAGGGATAGAGAGTTAGAAACATTGATGAGAGATGAACATCGATCGGCTGCCTCTTGCACACCCCTGCAACCAAGGTACATGCCCTTGACCGGAGTCGAACCCGGGACCTTTCAGTCCACAGTCCGACGCTCTACCACTGAGCCAAACCGGTTTCGGTGAATATGAAGTCTTAATTACAGAATAGATTACTACTTTTATTTCTGTGCAAGTCTGAAATAGTTTGTCTGGTTTTTGCTAACTGTTCCCATGATGCCATTTCTCTCTGAGAGTGTCTGCAGATTTAAGTATGTAATTTGTTGTACTTTTGTTTTTGTTCAAAATCCTTCATTATATCTTGAAGTGTTAAATAGAGCTCAAGTAATAGGCATGCTTTCTGCCTCTTCTATGGTGTCAGTAGCTAATGGAGAGTGGAACAAAGGGGTGTTATTGTGCAATCAGAATTGTCTAACAAGAGATTGCTATCAAAGACCAAGGCAGGTTCTAACAAAAATGTTACATAAAATTACTGCCATTTTTAACAAGCAGAATGAATATTACCTGTAAGATAGTATCAATTAATATATATATATATATATATATATATATATATATATATATATATGTGTGTGTATATATATACACACACACACACACACACACATATATATATTATTGACTTTTCACAGAGAGGAAGGAAGAGGGACAGACAGAAACATCGATGAGAGAGAAACATCAGCTGCATCCTGCACACTCTCCACTTGGGATGTGTCCGCAACCAAGGTACATGCCCTTGACCGGAATTGAACCTGGGACCTTTGAGTCCACAGGCCGATGCTCTATCCACTGAGTCAAACTGGTTAGAATAGATAGTATCAATTTTAAAAAATATATTTTTATTGATTCAGAGATGAAAAGACAGAGAGAGAGAGACATCAATGATGAGAGAGAATCTTTGGCTGCCTCCTGCACACCCCCCACTGGGGATCGGGCCCACAATCCAGGCATGTGTCCTCACCAGAATCGAACCATGATCTCCTGGTTCATAGGTTGATGCTTGACACTGACCCATGCCAGCCAGGCGATAGTATCAATTTTTAAGCAAAATAATCAATTAGAAAAATGGACTTTTAAAACGTTTTAAAATTTTTCTTTGGTCTGTTACTTGACAAGTTTATTCATAAACTCTCATGCTTCTATTAGCACAAGTGAAAGAATGAAAATAAAGATAAAAGGTTTTGACTACTAGATTCTAAAATAAATATAATTATCTAATTACTTTTAAAAATCTTCTAATTGCTAGAACTTGTCATACAAAAATGTGTCCTGGTCCAAGAATGCATAATTTGTGTGAAATGAGGCTCAATGAATCTCTATATAAACTGTTAGTTCCTATCTGGAATAAGGATCAAACTAATGAGAAAATGAAATCTGTGGGCTTCCCTGTTCATTCTTCTTTTCATATACACTGCATTAAGACAGCAGAATCGGAGTATCTTGATCATGCCACTTGTGACATCTGGTGAAGAAATGTGGACTTAAGTACAATATCACACATATCTCTGTAAGACCTCTGTATTATGTCAGTAAATAAGTGCCCATTCCCTTGTTGGATTTTCTTTACAAATAGCTCTGGCACAGAGCCTGACACAGAGAGAATACAACAAATGCTACCAGAATAAGAGAAAAATGATCATTAAGGTCAGAAGTCCTGTTGTTCAAGGCGGCTTTCTTTTGCAGACTAGACTGCAGGCCAAAGCCTTTTTATCGCTCTGCTTCCCTAAGGGTCTGCTTCCTGATGAGGCAGGCTGATGCCAAGGCTTGGCTCTCACACTAGGCTCTTCAATTTACAACAAGCACTTGATGAGTAAGTGCCGCATCCACAGTAGCTATGGAGCATCATCACATTAAAAGCTAGGAATGAAGAGGTAAGGTATGCCATTGGTGATACCCTAATCATCAGGCTCAGGATGGAACACTATGTCAACACTGGGATTCCCAATTTTAAGAAGGAAACCATATAGACTTTAATGATTGCCACTGCTTTCTATATGGTTTCCTTCTTAAAATTTTTGGACTTCAGGAAAAATCATGGGAACTATTTGAAATAGAAGAGAGAATAATATATTGACTGATATGAAGTATTTATTATACTTGATTAAACTGTGGCTTTATACATTCTGTAATCTGAAATCACCATTACAACATATTTGTTTTATTTAAATCAAAACTTGCTGACTTAGTTAACCCTTTATTTTTTATTTTTTGCTGAGACTTAAAGTATGCTGCACGCATCCATTAAACCACCCTATGAAATGCAAATTAACCTCTGTATTTTAGCATTTCCTGAATCACCTTTTTCCACTAAAGATAACTAAAATACTTCTCTTAATAATTCCTAATTTGAAATTCCTAAAAAAAGATTATGGATGGGAAGTAAAGTGGTAACCTAATTTCAAAATCAATAATTTTGAGCTTATTGTTCATAGAGGGTAGGATACTGATTTTCCCCCTATTCCAGAGAATCAAGACACACATGTATACATTTGTATTTGTGTTACTATATTTCTTTTGCTAATCAGATCTACCCAATAAAAGAGTAACATGCTAATTCATTTTACCTTCGTGATGCCACCAGCCAATCAAGAGTGAGTATGCAAATTAACCCAACAAAGATGGTGGGTTAATTTGCATACACAGGTGCCAAGGCCCTGGAGCTTGAGTTTGAAGACGTAGGATTAGATGTTCTCTTTAATTTTTCTAGCTTTAAATATTATGCTTTATTTGGAATATGATAGATTTTCATAATTTGGGGATTTCTTACAGTAAGAGCTTTGTCTATAGTATGAAGTATAAAACTACAAGTAAAGATGCCTAGGTATTGCCTGACTAACCTTAAGAATGTTGCTTAAGATGTCAAAACAGACGTTTTGGAAAGGTTTCTTTTAAAGAGAGTAAATATTTCTCTTTAGAAATAAAGAGGAAATCCATCTCCTTGATAAAGCCAAAGATGCCATCAGGATAAAAAGCAGAAGTAGAATTCAGTTGGCCAGCTCCGAACACCATAAAATAGGCTTTATCTATAACAAAAGTTCCTCTCTCTCAAAACAGGTGCAATTAAACTCATGATTTCCTGAGTTTCACATTATTTCTATCATCTTTTTGTAATCTTTCCTGAGTTTCACATTATTTCTATCATCTTTTTGTAATCTTTCTGCTTTAGTATGTTTAAACTATTCAACTGCAACTATTACTGTCAAACATCAAATCTCATGAGGATTAGTTCCTAAGCAAGTACTTCAAGTGACCAAATAAAAGTGCCAGACAACCCAAGATACAGAACCAGGATGATGGTCAGTGGGATAGGACAAAGGACAGCTGCAGAGATGCAACACAAAAAAGTTTCAGGCTGTTTCGACTGAAGAATGAAAATCAAATAAAACCACAATTTATACATGGAAAGAATTTAATGTTTCAACCAATCACCACGGGGCATAAAATTCAAAACACTGGCTACAATGTAAATAGAGAAGTATTTGACGTTGGAGCCTTGTGCAAAGAAAATCCATGCAGTTTTAATCAACTCTATCCTAGTCACCCTTCAGGCTGTTCCACTGTCAGTCTTTGCTATTTCAGTTCATGGCAACTGCATTCTTCATCACATCCCTCATCAATCTGTTACGAAATCCTGTTGGTGCTACCTTTAAATACTGTATTTTCCGGCGTATAAGACGACTTTTGAAACGAAAAAAAGCCAACCGAAAATCGGGGGCAAAAGACCAAAATTGCACAAAAATTACCTGCAGATCTTGACGGCAAAGTAAGTCTTTTCTTTGAAGTGGGGGGGTAGTCTTATACAGCGAATATAGGCCTAAACCTATGTTTTAACTGTAAAATTAGGGGGTTGTCTTATACGCAAGAAAATACACTATATATATAATTAGAATATTTCTCACTGCTCCTACCACAACCAAGACACAATTTTCTCTTTCTTGAGTGACTGCAATGGCCTCCTAACCAAACTCTCCAAATTCCAATCTTGCCCCAAATACAATCTATCCTCAATAGCAAAGAGAGTGATTATTTTCAAAGGAAAAAGCCCAATCATGTCACCTCTGTTCAAAACCCTTTAAAGATTTTCTATTTCATTAGAGTAAAAGTTGAAGTTTTTACAATGGCCTACAAGGTCTGATAAGATCTGGTTTCCCATTTCCTCTCTGGCCTTCTGGCCTATTACTCCAACTACACAGGACTATTTATACTTCTTCAAACTCAAGCTCCAGGGCCTTTGCACTTGCTATATCCTAGTTATCAGCAGGGCAGTCCTCTGTCCACATCTCTTTAAGTTTGTTAAATGTCTCCTGGTTGAAGCCTTCACTGACTTCCCTCAGTCCCCATTTTTTCTTTTATTTCTTATTAAATCTGTTAACATTGGCTAATAGCATTCTATAAATTTCAGGTGTACAACTTTATAATGTAATATCTGTAAGCTCTATTGTGTACTCACCACCCTAAGCCTAGTCTCCTTCCATCGCCATGTATTTGATCCTCTTTACCCTCTTTGTCTTCACCCAACCCATCATTTTTCTTGACACTACTTACCACCTCCTAATATACTGTACACATTACTTATCTATTGTACTTTATGTTCTATCTTTCCCCATGAAAATATGAGCTCCATAAGTGCATGATTTTTTTTTGGTCTTTTTATTTACTATTGTATCCCACCATCCAGAACAGGAGATGCTGTGTAGAATGAGTGTTGCATGAACTCACCGGTTTCACCAAGGTCACTGCTCTGAAGAAATGTACGGCAGCGCTCCTTGTGCTCCTCAAGGGAACTTCTCTGCTTGTAACTCCTTCCGCAAAACTCACATTTATAGGGTTTCTCAACTATAAGGAGAGCACAGGGGGCACTCAGTGACCCTCGGGGTTTCAGAACAAATGGTGTATCGGAGTTCTACGAAAACTGCTCACTAGGAATGAAACTTCTGAGGGCAGCCAGAGAATTTGGATACTTTTGCAATTGCATTATTTTTAAATTTAATAAACTGAAGTTTGGTTATGGTCTATGATGAATTATGATGTATTCTTTGAAAGGACAGTCTCCTTTCACAAATAAAAAATTTTGGATTTAATGATTATCATTGAAAATAGTGGTTTGGCTCCAGATCCAATCTTGCTTCTTTAGAGAATAATATGGGGCCTTTTTTTTTTTCTCTTCAAGGAGGTTAGTGTGGTTTAAGAGAGAAATAGGAAGGGATCACTTATTTTGTGATGTCCATCTGGTTGTAAGTAAAAATGCTCTGTGTTGTGGGAGTTAGCCATTCAGCTAGAAATTGATGGCCTTAGAGCGTTGACATATTTAGATAAATTTAGCTCATCGTTGCCAAGTGGATATAAAGTCTGCTAAATTTATAAAAACTGAGCAATGAACTAAGGATAATTTTGAATAACAAAATAAGGATGAATTGCAAAAATGACTTCATCTTAATTTTTAAGATGAAATAAAGGTTTCCTCAAAAGTTCATCCATACAATTCAGGCCATTTATCATCCCAACTCTTTCAAATGCTTTATTGCTTAAAATATGTAAAAACTAACTTCAATTCTGTGTGCAGGGCTGGCCTTTCTGGTTTGTTGATAAAATGTACCCCATAAATTTGTCAGTTTTATAAACTGAGATTTTTATTTTCTAGTCCTCTTTCTCTGTCTAAAACAGAGCCTTTGGGACTTAACGCACTAAAAGATGCTTGTGGAATCCCAAATTAAAATAAATGTCGGTTTGCTAGGGCTAAGAATGTTAAGTTTCTGTATAAATTGGTGTCTTCTAAAGTCTGTCTGAAAAATGACTACTACTGTTAGATCTTAGTTGAAAAAAAAAAAGCAACAGAAGAGAACTATTCTAATTTTTTGAACCAAACTCAGCCCTAATTCATATTTTTGAACACTAAGCTGTAAACCCTTATTTTGCTACTTATATCTGACGGTGGGTTTTGTTGGGCTGATTTGATTATTCCTTGGTCTCTGAATTGTGATCATTTGAGGATTTGGGGCTGAGTTTTAGTCAAAGCTGTGTGTGGATTGACATAAAAACAAACTTTTTTTTCTTCTTCTTCATATAAAATGTAATCAGATAACATCAAGAACATAAGGTCCCAAATTTGAAAAATAAAGTCAGTTTTATTTTTCTAGGAGGGAAAGTCTAAATGATGAAAACAAATTCATCATCGTGCTTGGTTAAAATAAGAAGTGAAAAACAAGATAGAACATTGTTTTCATTGAATTCGTATTGCTGCTCCTCTTTTAGAGATTAAAAATAATTAGGCTGGTAAAGAAGAAAGCTGAGTTTATCCCATGTACACTTAAAACTAATTTAGCCCATGTACACTTAAAACTAATACAATGATATATTATGTCAATTATATCTCAATTAAAAAGAAATTTAGCCAAGACTGGCCAAAAACCTTCAAGTTTAGCCCAGAGTAGCCGAAAGTAACCACCTACCAATGATTTATACCCAGTATACAGTTTTGCATAATTTACAAACTATACAACATTGGCTTGTCCAGACTTTGAATGAAAGGTGTGTGTGTTTTCAAGGAAAATAATATTTTAATAAAGTTCACCATAAGAAAACACTGATGGCTCTAATTTTTTTGGCAAAAAAAAAAAAAGTTATAAAGGCATTTTTATAGGGCAGGCTCTTCCTGCCTGTGTTGTTCTCTAGGGGAGCAAGGTTGGTAAGGAGATGATCATCCCCGTTGAGCCAGACGGAGAGCAATTAATGCCTTAATGGAAGTGTAATTAGCCCTAAAGGTCTCTGCTGTTGTAACCCTTCAACGGCAGTGACAGATGAAAACCTCCCCCTTAGCTCCTCCTAGGTCCTGCAGCGGGCGCGGAGAAACACTGCCCGCATGCTCTCACTTACCAGAGTGTGTTCTGAGATGGCCTGTGAGGGCATCTCTCCTCTGGCACGCGTAGTTGCAGAGGTGACACTTAAAAGGTTTTTCCCCCGTGTGCAGCTTAATGTGGCGGAGGAGGTTGCCTTTCTGAGTGAAAGATGCTCCACACTGATTACACTGGAATGGGCGTTCACCTTTAAAAAGGACAAAAAGGAAATTTCTGATCATTGGCAAATGGTGGGAAGCCTATGCACAGATTAGATGCTTATGGCAAAAGCTCACTTTTTAGACAGTCTGTTTTTATTGGGGTCAGCTCTGAGCTGCATTTCCAGGCAAACATAAGACTTCCCTCTAGAAGAGAAAAAGCACTCACCTTGCAAGGCTATTTTAGTTATCACCTTGTCTTGAATCAGAACAAAAAAACAGAAATAAGAGTAGCTCTAGAAGAGCTTTCTAGATGTAAATTTTTACATTACTTAGCATTCCTTTAAAATATAACCTCAACTTGAAAAAAAGAGCCACAGACTAGTTACTAAGGTAGAGAAATACTTCTTTTAAAAGTATTCATAACAACAACAAAAAAAGTATTCATAACAGGTAGAATCTATTGGGCTCAATGGATCTGTTATATTTGTATACATTTTTATAGACTATTGTCTGAAGATAAATTTTTTAAAACTGGTAATAAAAACTATATTCTTTCATCTACCAAATTTGAACCAAATATATGAGATCTGCTTTCCATAAAAGTTATGCAAAAATATAAGAAAGATGCTTAAGAAGTATACCACACAATTCAGTTCCTACTATGAACTGGAGAAAATGCTCCCTATACTCATTCTGTTATTCATAGCATTTGCAATGTTTGCCAAATGCACTGTGAAACGGAAATAAAAATTACTGGGTAAATGGAAATGCAGAGAGGGAGACATACATCAGAATTATAGCAAAAATCAATGAAAGTAATCAAAAGTTGTCCCACGTTCATTTCTCACATGGTTGCATTAGGACAGTTTTCAGAAGAACGGATAAAGGAGATTATTTACCAGTATGGCTCCGCTTATGAACCATTAAGACATTGAAACTAATGCAGGATAATCCACACACATCACAGTTCATCTTGCCACTTGTTGGCCTGCTATTATCATATGAGACAACATGTCTCTCCAACTTAATGTTTTCATATTCATTATACTCTCTGGAATAGCTGTAAGGAATTTCAGGCTCTTCTGCATTTCCCATGGGCTCTGGCTTCAAAACATTCTCATCCCTTTCACTATATTCATCTTTCACTTTCGTTGAATCGTCTGCGGGAAAATGCAAAAAATAAACAATGATTGTATTTGGATCTATCAAAGCAGTTCAGAGAGCAGACCCACAACTGACAAATACCAAATGAAGCAAATATAAAATTGTACATAATCAAAACAAGGAAACACCATTAAGATGATCACAAGTCATTGGAATTCAGAACCATAGTTAGGAAAACTTGCGCACGAGCACACACACACACACACACACACACACACACACACCAGCATTTTAGGCCATTCAGAAAATAAGATATAATAGATTTAGCTATGATTTCTAAAGCAACTATGAAAAAATCATTTTGAGCAACTCTTCTCCAGTACTGTGAAGAAGAAAAGTTTTCAGATCTAGTACCTTTTTTGGTGGCTTCAGTTAAAAGCTAAAATGATATGCTCTTTGGTTTCAAGAAGAAAATACTGTTTTAATTCTTCCAATGCATCCATTTTAAACCACTAAGATTGAAAGTTGAATAGTTACTACAGCTTTTCTAATTTTAAGCCATGCTTTGCCTCTTCCCTTTCCATGTAGATGAACTGCTAAAATGAGTCTTATCTATCTTGGAACTGATAAAGAGACAACATTGAAAGTAGAGGAAGCTGGCAGTACTAGTGAAATACTGTTGAGAAAGATAAAAGGAGAAGTAATTCTTTAACATAACCTTCTGAGGAGTCACTTTCATTGACATAACTAAATGGAGCCCAACCTAAGCAAGGGGAAAGGAATCTATATCAACTAAACTTAAGACTCAAGAATTGTAGGACTGGGTAGGGAAGAGGGTCTGGTCTAAGTAAGCTGGCTGACCAGGTACTATCTTTAAAAGAGTTGCGACATAACATAAGAAATGAACAAGGCAAATCTATGTACTGACACTAACCAAACCTAAATATTTGCCTGATGTGATGATAATAAACATTTGTAAGGGATTTTTCATATCTAAAACATGCTGCAAAAATGCTTACTTTTAAAAATATTTGTACTCTATTAGAAAGTTATACTTCTTCATGAGGAATCATAAATCAATGGAACTTTAAGGCTGGAAGGGAATTTGGAGATTATCTAAATTCCTTGTTTTTCATATAAGAAAATCTGGGAACAGAGATATTCTTGGTGATTTGTTTAAGGGTCAGTTTACAGAATTAGAATGCTGAACTTAGATTTGACCTCACACACTAGGCACATCAAGTCTAAGTAGCTCATTACTGACATATTCCACACTCCACACTCTCCCATCAATGGTGTAGATGTTAAAAACCAAAACACTCTGAAGAAAAGATATTTTAAAAAACTACATCCCTTCAAAAACACCAGTGAGCGCAGCTCCTGTTGCCACATAGGAGGAAGTAAACTGCAGCTGTGCCTGGCTTACTACCTTCAACCAAGTTTCAATTTTCACTTCTATCAAGCTTACCTTTCATCTATATTAACTGTGTCTGCTTAATAGAGCAAGACAGGGCCTAACCACCAACAGAGGAGCCATTGCTGCACACTGTTCCACCACTTCTCACCACGGTTCATGGTTCACAACCTCTCTCTTTGATTAAAAGAGATGTAGGACTGCAGGACAGGGCCAATATCTTTCAAATTTGCTCATCCCATGCATCTGGGTTATATATGAATTGATATCCATTTCCTAATGGAAAGAGTTCATTCCTTTCTTTCTCTAGATAGGTCTTGCCTACTTTCAGATGGAATTTGGTTGCTTAAGTGGTTTTTGTCTTTTTTTTTTTTTTTTTTTTTTTTTTTTTTTTTTTTTTTTTTTTAAAGAAGGATGCACCTGAGGTGTGTACTCTCCTCCCTTCCTCCATCACTCCAGCTGTGGGTGATATCCCACCAAAGCTTGAGTGCTCATCAGTTTGCATGTAGGCGTTAAAAAGAACCTCAACGGAAAACTTCAGCTACAGAAAAAAACACACAAACCAGCAGATAAAAAAGAGCCAGCAGAAAATAATCCTTTTAATTTGGGTTATAAATGTTAATATGAACAGACTAGCCAATTCCATGGTCAGTGACAATTAAAAACAAGTAAGATCAACATGTTGGATCTTTCTAAAAACACAGAACGAAAGAGAATTAGATGTTCTTTCCCTCAGGATTTTGGTTTCAATGAACTTAACTTAAAACTTAATGCTTGTCCTTTGGGATTTAGCTGTAGAACAAGTTTGAGAACAAGGACCCTAAGGGAAAATGGACAAGCATTTTTTAAATGGACTTACTGGACCAAAAGAGTTCTCGGTATAGATGTTGGTTTGTCTTTAAGGTCTTACCGTTATTTATTTATTTACTTACTTATTTATTTATTTATTTAGAGAGGGAAGGGGAGAGAGAAACATTGATGTTTGACTATATTCTGTGCAGTGAGAAAACCTGAAGTCATTTTCAAGGTCTACCATTCCTTACTTCTTTTCAGTTGAGTCAAGTTTCTAAGCTTTCTAAATCTCTGTTTTCTGCCTAATCAAAAGAAAATAGTATTCCACTGAGTCTCCTATCTACCTTCTCCAGGACTTCTGTGAGGATCAAATGAGATGAGGCACAGGAAAACACTTTACAGACATTTGGTTAAAATTGAAAATGTTTACACCTGGCTATAAAGCAAGTTGTGTTCCTGGGCTATAGAAACTCCAAGGAGGCTAGTTGCTAGGGATAGGAAGCTGGGAGCTGCTACATGATGTCATTATTCAGTGCCCACAGTGACCTTCAAGCTGGGCTGGGCTGTGGGCTGCATTTTGCACCATGGGGTCTCGGCAGAGTCAGCTGCAATTTGTTGGGCTGCCGCTCCAGGGTGGTGGCAGGGCCTGTGTTTTGTGGGCACCAGGTCTGTGTGTTTTGTGGGTGCCAGGTCTGTGGTGCCATTTCTCTGTAAATGGCCAGTGCATGTCATGGCAGCTCCTGTGTTGAACATCTGCCCTCTGGTAGTCAGTGCACGTCATAGCGACCAGATGGTTGGACACTTAGCATAACACACACACACACACACACACACACACATACTAGAGGCCCAGTATGTGAATTCATGCATAGGTTGGGTTCCTTTAGGTGGCCTGCAGGGATGGGGCTGAAACCCACAGCCCACAGATAATAATTTAATTTAAAAAAAAAATTAAAGAAAGAAAGAAACCCGTAGTCCAATGCTGCCTGCAGCTCCTACCTGCTGCTCCTGCTCATCCCAGCCTCACTGTGCCTACCTCGGGCTTGCACCCAATCAATTCTGCCACAGCAGCACCAACCACCCATGAGCCCTGCATCTGGCACCCTTCCAAGGGGAGTCGTCTGCAGAATTGGCTGAAATCAGCCCTCCAATATCCCCCAGAAGTCCCAGATTTTGAGAGGGTGCAGGCCAGGCTGAGGGACCCCACCAGTGCATGATCAGGCCAGGGAAGGACCACAGGAGGGCTCCAGGGCGAGTCCAGCCCATCTCATTCCGTCCGGATCAGCCAGACCCCAGCAGCAAGCTAACCTATGAATCGGGGCATCTGCCCCCTGGTGGTCAGTGCACATCATATCAAACAGTTGAGCAGCCTTAGCATATCATTAGCATGCTATGCCTTGATTGGTTGTTTGGTTGTCCTGCTGTTTGGCCTATTTGCATATTACCTTTTATTATATAGGACACACACACACACACACACACACACACACACACACATGTAAATGTCTAAAATGAAACTTGTCATCTTTGAACCCAAACCTGCTTCTAATGTATGGCTTTTTAAAAAATATATATATATATTTTTATTGATTTCAAAGAGGAAGGGATAGGGAAAGAGAGATAGAAACATCAATGATAAGAGAGAATCAATTCCAGCATTCCCTAAGAACTTGTTAGAAATGCATTCTCAGGCCCCACCCCAGACCCACTAAATCAGTGAGCATTTTATCAAGATCCTCAGATTCCTATGCACATTAAAGTTTGAGAAGCACAGTAGCAATACGACTAATCAGTTTCCCAAGCCTCTTCTCCAGTCTTTCCCACTCATCAACATTCTATCCAAACTTCCAGATGCTGTTTAAATGCTTTTGCTTCTAGTCTTCCTTGATATTCTAAATTAGAAATTTTTTTTCCAATTCCTGTGCTTTCTCATATACATACTTCATTCTACTTTCAGATTCACCTTGTATAGTTGATGTGTTCATAAAATGTTATATGTAAAATCAATAATATTGTTCCACAGATTTACCTTATACATTCAGAGATGTGTTTATCTGGCAACATCTAAACGCAAAATAATCTTTAAAATCTGGCAAGAAATACTTGAGTATACTTGAGGAACTGCCCTACAGTATCCCAAAGTCTTTTGTAAAGTGAATACAGCTTTTGTAATGTGAATAATATTAATTTTGTAAATTCCAGTCTCTTGTTACATGTATCAGGTTTCTTAGACACACAACTAAAATTGCCCCTTGAAAGATTAGCAAGAATCTTCATAGGCCCTAGTAATATTTTGCTTCTTAAGCCAGGTGATGGGTTCATGGATGCTTATTTTGTTATTTTTTAAACTATACATGCATTTATATTTGCCTTTTTGTAAGTATGCTATATACCACAATAAAGAATGTTAAAGGTTTCCTGAATAAATCTTTTATAATTGAACTTGTGGAGAAAAGGATATACCAAACCACAAATCGCTGATAAAGGTAATTGCTAAACATTCCCAGAGGGGAGCAAAAGATGTCTAAATTGAATATAACCTGTAGGAAATTAACTTCTTTCTAAAGGAACTACTCTAGGGTACAATGTTCCATCTTTGTCTATGTTCTGGAGGCCTCTTAGGAAGATCATACACACACACACACACACACACACACCTCCCCCTCTTCCCCCGAGAATTTTGTAGGCTGAAGAGAACAAAGGCTTGGCTCACTGGGGCTGATGCACATGGTTTCATTTCCTGGGGTGATGGTTATCACATGAAAGGCTTGCACTCCAGAGTAGACATTTTTGGTTTCACCTGAGACATTGCAAAAACAATGGGTCTTGGAAAGGATCCAACGTCTAAATCCTTCAGGGGCAATAGCAGTCTCAGCCAACTGTGCCTCAGTTTGTTTTTACAGGCACATAAAATGCTCTGTTGGAGAGAAGAACCTCTCAAAGATGGCAGAGAACAGGCAAGTTGGGTGTTTTAGCATGTTGTAAGTAGGAATTTCCTAGTGTAAAAAGAGGGCTCTGAATTTCCACTCTGACCTATGAGATGTAACTGAAAGAAGGACGAAGTTTGGAAGCACAGCCTCATATTTGCCAGAGATATTGTGAGAAGGGGCAAAAAAATAAATAAATAAATAAAGGCTGTTAGACAGGGAAGACACAAAAGGGTGATGTTGTTTAAGTGTTTTACAAGGATTGGGGGTCATAACCATGAAATCCTCAGCACATGCAAAAGTCAACTGGATAACAAAGAAGCTTAATCATCTTAATGTGGCATTTTAATGATGCCCCTGATTTGCTATGCCAATTCAGAGATAATGAGGCCCTAATGCTACAGATGTTCAGCCAAGCTAAAAGAAAGGGGGGTGGGCTTTTCTAGCATGCCATTTCCTAACTATCCAATTAAACAAATTGTGAAAGCATCTAAATAGTTTACCAGGTTTTGACAGCTGTTAATAGGATTTAGAAGCTCGAAGCACTAAAGAGCAAAATGGGAGATGTATGGGTTGTAGACATTTAGTCTACATGGTTTGTTGCTATGACCCAATATAGCACACATACATGAACTAGAATAGTTTTCCTTATAAAATTAATTTCTGTTTTCTTTTCCCATAACAGCCTCTTTGTATTCTGAACAAGAATAGTGAAATTATGGGTCATTGTCATCTTCTAATGTACATTTTTATGTGTAAAGTGAGAAGGGGAAAAACAGTGATATTTTGAGAACTAAAGAATAAGAAGTTTTAATATTTGCTAACCGGTAAAATTATAAAGCTTCAATTAAAATGAAAGTTTGGGTCATTGATTTATACAATCCACTATGTCTTCATTTTTTTCTTTGTTAAAATTTAAAGATATCTAGTAATTTTTAAAATACCTATTTTAAAGTTAGGAAACACTGATATCAAAGATGAATCAGACCAATAAGTGATAAAATATTAGTATCTCAATTATGGTGAAATAAGAGATAGCGGTATAATATTTGGTTTGGTTTAAGTTCTCATTAAAACACAGACTTTTCAATTTGCCCTTAAAGAACACTAGCATGAAAACAAGAAGACAGCCCTAGCTGGTTTGGCTCAGTGGATAGAGCATCGGCTTTGAACTGAAAGGTCCCAGGTTCAATTCCAGTCAAGGGCACATGCCCAGGGTTGTGGGCTTGATCCCAAGTAGGGGACTTGCAGGAGGGAGCTGATTCATGATTCTCTCTCATCATGGATGTTTCTATCTCTCCCTCATCCTTCCTCTCTGAAATCAATAAAAATATATTAAAAAAGAAAACATGAAGACAGTTTCAGTTGCAAAGGAACCAAAGAATCACCCTCAATTTTACTAATGACATTAATCTGTCTGTGCTTTTTTTTTTTTTTTAATATATTTTATTGATATTTCACAGAGAGGAGGAAGGGAGAGAGATAGAGAGCTAGAAATGTTGATGAGAGAGAAACATCGACCAGCTGCCTCTTGCACACCCCTACCGGGGATGTGCCCGCAACCAATGTACATGCCCTTGACCGGAATCGAACCTGGGACCTTTCAGTCCGCAGTCCGACGCTCTACCACTGAGCCAAAGCGGCTTTGGCTGTGTTTTTTTTAATCCTCACCAGAGAGGAAAGGAGAGAGAGAGAGAGAGAGAGAGAGAGAGAGAGAGAGAGAGAGAGAGAGAGAGAGAGAGAGAGAGAGATATCAGCTGCCGTATGTACACGCCCCGAGATCAGGGATCAAACCCACAACCCAGGTATGAGCCATGACTAGGAATCAAAAGGCAACCTTTCGGTGCACAGGATGATGCTCCAACTAACTAACCCTCTCCAGCCAGGCTAATCTTTGTCTTTTTATCTAACTATCGAATAGCTCATTCGTTATCATAATAAAAAAAATAATTTTGCTTAATAATTTCAATGCAGTTCTTTGCTTTCCCATTAGAACAAGATATTTGTTACTTTAAAAAATATTTTTTATTGATTTTAGAGAGAAGAGAGAAGCAGAGATAAAAACTTAAATGACGAGAGAGAATCATTTATGGGCTGTCTCCTGCATGGCCCCTACTGGGATCAAGCCTGCAACCCGGGCATGTGCCCTTGACTAGAATCCTGGAATTGAACCTGGGACTCTTCCGTCCACAGGCCAACACCCTAGCCACTGAGCCAAACTGGCTAGGTGACTTATTACTTTTAACAATAGGATTACACTACACATGAGCAGTAGGTAAGGTTTTAGCTGCTCAGTTGGGCTAAGCTCTTCAGATATGGAACCAGGTGAATTTTTTATTTGAGTTGTATGGATTGAAAACCATGATGTGTGAAAGTTCCTTCTAAACTATAAAGAAGTGCCTCAGTGAACAGAGTGTCGGCCTGCGGACTGAAGGGTCCTGGCTTCGATTCTGGTCAAGAGTATATGCCTGGGTTGCGGGCTCAATCCCCAGTAGGAGGCATACAGGAGGCGGCCAATCAATGATTCTCTCTCATCATTGATGTTTCTATTTCTCTCTCCCTCTCACTTCATCTCTGAAATCAATATATATATATGTTAAAAGTACACAGATATTAAGTAGTTTTTCATTTCTGTTCATTATAACTATAAACTTTTTCTATTGCTCATTTAACTTATGTATTATAGAATTCTAAAAAATAACTGCTATCAAATGAAAGTTAATGAATGAAAATGCATTTAATGAGATTAAGGCTTTAATTGTTGCTTCACATAATAGAGGAAAGACTAAAGTATGTACCTAGTACACATTTCAATTATAAATCCAGATGAAATTTTTTTTATTTTCATTCATAATACCCTTGTATAAAATAATTTACTCTTTTTATATATATTTTATTGATTTCTTACAGAGAGGAAGAGAGAGAGATAGAGAGCTAGAAACATCGATGAGAGAGAATCACCGATCAGCTGCCTCTTGCACACCCCCTACCAGGGATGTGTCTGCAACCAAGGCACATGCCCTTGACCTGAATAGAACCCGGAACCTTTCAGTTCAAAGGCCGACACTCTATCCACTGAGCCAAACCAGTTTTGGCAATTTAATCTTTTTTTTTTTTTTTTTTTAACAGAATTCAATAAATAAAAAAAATTAAAGCATATTAAACGTTATTCTTAGAAAAATCCAAAAATTGTCATAAAATATAAATAAGTTGACTGAAAATATTCTGATTGTCACAATACCAAACTCAGGATCATGAATAAGGGAAGGACTGAATTGTCTTCTACATCCAAAGCCTTAAGAAGTTCTTGTTATACATAGTATGTGTCGTTTTATATGACAGCATGTTTATTTTCCATAAAGATGAGAAAGATCTCCAAGGCAGGGGACAGCTTTTAATAATATTTTGTGACCCCAGAACCTTCCAGAGGGCCCAACTATTATAGATAATGAATGAATGAACTATTTGGGCATCTTGAACCAATTTCATGATAATAAGACCAGGCAGGGAAGAAATAATAAGTCAATCTGGCGTACCTCTCCCTAACTTGTCTATAACATTTTATTTTTATTACTTATTTATTTATTTATTTTAATCCTTACCCGAGGACTTTTTTCCCTCATTGATTTTTAACAGAGCGTGGAGGGAGGGAAGAAGGAAGAGAGAGAAACATCTATGTGAGAGAGACACATTGATTGGTTGCCTCCCACACATGCCCTGACAAGGGCCAGGGCTCAAACCTGCAGCCCAGGTACTTGCCCTTCGGTCTGTAGGATGACACTTTAAACACTGAGCAGTACCTCTCTAGATCATTTTGAAGGTGAACTGTAGTATGCGGAGTTTCTCCTCATGATACATCAGAATCAACCAGTTCCCTAGTTGACTTCTTTGCCCGAAGTGGTCTGGCAATAAATAGCATTCCTTACTTAAGGTATGCCAACCAGACCCAAAGGCTGTAGGATTTTTGGAAGAGAAGGAAATTATAGAAGAATTAAGTATTATGAAATTCTTGCTCCCTCCCCTCCTCAAAAAAAATTATTACTCTTTTTTGCCCTGACCAATGTGGCTCAGTTGGCTGGGCATCATCCCATGCAGCAAAAAATTGCCAGCTTCATCCCTTGTAGGGGGTATGTAGAAGGTAACCGATCAATGGTTTGCTCTCACATCAGTATTTCTCTCTCCCTCTCCTTTCCCCCCTCTCTCTAAAAATCAATAAACTAAAAACAAAAAAGATTAATTAATTAAAACAAAATATGTACAAAGAGACTGGGCAGGCAGCTGAGACAGGAGCTAAAGAAAAAAAAAAAAAGAAAGAAAAAAAAAAAGGACTCAGCAACAAAGTGAATATGTTCCTAATGAAATTTGCAAGGAGCTAGCACCTCCAAGAAGAAATGGATTACTCTTTCAAAACTATGAAAACGGACATTTGTACTAAATATGAGACCATGTCAGAAGACAGCATTTTGTCAGAGAAACGGCCCTTTAAAAAGCAGCAGCAATACACCCATTGGTTGCTCTCTAGGGACAGATGACATTAACAATTGGTGTTCTCTGGCTACAACCGCCTGGACAAATCTAAGGTTCTTCAGTGGTCAGTGGTCAGTGGGAGCCAGTAGGTGCCCAAGGACTTCAACTACCATCTACAACAAGTCTTTTTACTCGGAGCATGGCTTAACCTCTTTTCTAATAAAGAGAGTGTCTTGGGTTCTGGGAGAAAAAATATGTACAAAATAATGTAAAATTTACCACCTGCTATATATTATTTGGACTTTTCTTCTTCTCTGCTTCTTCCATATCTCCCCCTAACCCTGTCTCTTTCTCTCTGTCTATCAAATAATGGAATAGAGCACTAAGAAACATGAAAAGAAACTCAGCACACACTTGTCCTAGGTGAATGTGCAATGGTAAAAGCATAAGGGAGTAAGCTATCTTGTCACTGGAACATGTTCATCCCTAGGGGTAAAGTATAACAACTGTTTAACAGCTGCCCCGCAACACTTACAGGTTTCGAGCAAAGATGCATCCTACAAGTTCTACAAGAAACTGTGGAAGAAATATTGTCTGGCAGAATAAAACTAGAATGAAATCTAACCAACAAACTAGAGTACACACCCCTTTTTATTTCAAAAGGCAACTTTTAAGATCATGGATAGACCTGGGGGTGGGGGGTAGGGACTGGGAGGAGGGAAGTAAAGGGGTGGGGGAATGGAAGATATCTGTAATATTATCAACAATAAAAATATCTTTTAAAAGAAAAATCACAGAGAGGTTTCTACTAATAATATTCAAATAGCATCAGAATGAGTATTGGTAATAAGAAAGGAACAATATGTTATTTCCCTCTTATTTTGCCCACTGAAAATATATTTGAATGCCTTTTATTTTTAAGTTCTGATGAAAGAGCATGGGCTTTGGAGTAATACAGAATGTCAGTTCAACTTGTATTAACTAGCAGTGTGACCGCAGCAAGTCCCTTGACTTCTGTGAATTTTCTCATTTCTTCAATGCCGGGTAATATGTACACTTAACAGGGTTGTTACAGTAATTAAAGTAGGCAAAGTAATGTATGTAAAAGCCTAGGATAGTAGCTGACACATATCTTCGTGACCTTGGGCTACACAAAGATTTCTTAGATTTGATACTTCTCAAAAGCATGATTCATAAATGAAAATATCTTACAACTCAATAAGACAAATAACCAAATTAAAACTGGAAATGACTTGAATTGACATTTCACCAAAGACATTATACAAATTGAACAATAGGCAAATGAAAAGATGTTTAACATCAATAGTTATTAGAGAAATGCAAATTATAACCACAATGAGACACCACTTTACACCCACTAGAATGGCTATCATCAGAAACCAGGCAACAATAATTGTTGGTGAGGACGTGGAGAAAATGGAACCTTAATGTGCTGCTGGTGGGAATGTAAAGCGGTGCAGCCATTTAGGAAAAAGTCTGGCACTAGAATAGGCAGCCTCTTAACATGGCTCCCAATGATTCCGACTTCTAGAATTCATATCCTTGTATAATTTCCCCCCTTGAATGTGGGCTGGATCTAGTGATTTGCTTCTAATTAATAGGAAATGGCAAGAGTGATGGGAAATCACTTCTGTTATTAATTTATAAAAGATGTGAATTCTGCTTGTTCTTATTTTCTCTCTCTGGTGCTTCTCTGATGAAGTAAACTAGAGAGCCCACATGGCAAGAACCGAAGGCAGTTACTAGCCAAAGCCCAGGGAGGAAATGAGGCCCTCAGTCCAACACCCTCAAGGAATTGAATCTTGTCGCTCACATGAGTGTGTCTGGAAGTTGATCCTTTCTTCATCAAGCCTTCGGGTTTTTTTTTTTTAAAGACCCCTAAAAGGATTTAGAAAACCAAACTGATAGCTAGTTATACTGATACTGACTCTGTCTCGCATTCACTATGACTACAAGAAATATCATAACAAGTGCAGTCTTTTGAACTACTTCCATATGACAAATCCTCATAAGACTATCTTTAACTCCTTTTGGTTCTATACAACTGATTTCATGCCCCTTTCAAAGAGTGTTATGTTAAAAAACACAGAGTGCATCCCTGATTACTGTGGATCAGTGGTTAGAGCACTGGGAACCTGGTCAAGGGCATACATCTGGGTTGCAGGATCAATCCCAAAGCAACCAATGACCCATCAATGTGTCTCACTTATATAAATATTTCTCTCTCTCCTCTCCCCCACCCTTCCATTCTCTCTAAAAATCAATGGGAAAAATATCCTCACTCCTTGGATGAAGATTAAAAAACAACAACACAAGGTGCAGGCTGAAATAATCAACTGAAATAATCAACTGTAAAAGAATAGGCTTCAGGACATCTCCCACATTTAATTACTTTATTATCAACTTCAGAGAACACCTAATTTCTGACTTTTGCTCTTCCTAAATTGTTCTAAAATCTATAAATATCCATAGTTTTCTAATTATATGACTCCTTTATAATATTTTTGCTTTATATTTCTTTTTATATGCTTTTAGACCTCACTTTCTATTATTAATAATTGAATGTGCTTTACTAGCCTTTTACTATTTAATTAATGAGCACTGTCCCTGACCTATGAGTCAGCAGTAGTATAAAGTCCACGGGGAAGCTCTCTGAGGGTTCACTGGGGCTCTCCTAAGAAAATAAAAAATTACCTTTTCTATACAGCCTGAGAGAGAGAACCCTGTATAACTGAAGGATTAGAATCAGAAATTCAAGATGATAATGAGCAAAGAACAGTTCATATAGAAATGCCAGAGCCCTGGCCAGTGTGCTAAGTGGTTGAGCATCTACCTATGCACCGAAGGGCTGTGGATCGATTCCCAGTGAAGGACACATGCCTGGGTTGCAGATTTGATCCCCATTCTTAGTTGGGGCACGTGGAGGAGGCGATCAATTGATGTACCTCTCTCCCATCACATGAATGTTTCTCTGTCTCTCTCCCCCTCCCTTCCACTCTCTAAAAAGAAATCAATGGAGAAAATGTCCTCCGGTGAGGATTAACAACAACAACAAAATCAATGGGGAAGAAATGTCCTCAGGTGAGGATTAACAGAAACAACAAAAATGCCAGAAATAGTTCTGGGCTCCAAGCAGTGAAGAGAGGTAACAAAGGTACATTAAGTTGTGTCCAAATTTTGGTGATAGAATCATGGCCACAAGCCTAGACTGACTTAAGAGAAGCTAATTAAGAGCCTTTCCTATTTCTCTGGGGCTGCCATGAACTTCCTTGAGGTTAACAAAGGCATGCCTGGGATTTCTGCTTTTGTAGGTTCAGGTGCAGAAAAGGCTGGTTCTAACAAATCTTGTCAATGTCTTTAATGCCATCAAGACTGACTAATACAGTGAAATATCTACTATGAGGTTACAAATTATTTTTTTTAAATATATTTTATTGATTTTTTACAGAGAGAAAGGGAGAGAGATACAGAGTTAGAAACATCGATGAGCCAAAACCGGTTTGGCTCAGTGGATAGAGCATCAGCCTGCGGACTAAAAGGTCCTGGGTTCGATTCAGGTCAAGGGCATGTACCTTGGTTGCGGGCATATTCCCAGTATGGGGTGTGCAAGAGGCAGCTGATCAATGATTCTCTCTCATCGATGTTTCTAGCTCTCTGTCCCTCTCTCTTCCTCTCTATGAAAAATCAATAAAATATATTAAAAAAAAAAAAAAGAAAGAAAAGAAAAATCAATGAGAGTCATCGATCAGCTGCCTCTTGCACACCCCATACTGGGAATATGCCCGCAACCAAGGTACATGCCCTTGACCGGAATCGAACCCGGGACCCTTCAGTCCCCAAGCCGACGCTCTATCCATTGAGCCAAACCGGTTTCGGCTACAAATTATTTTTAATTATTAAATCATAGGTCTCCCTAGGTTACTGTTTAGACAGCATTATCCATTGCAGAATCTAGTTTTTAAGATTGTCATTCCTACAATCTCAAATCTAGACCCAATTGCAATTGTTGGTTAAAAAGCAGATTTCAATCAGGCAGCAGAATGAGAAAACATCTGGACCTACCAGTCAGAATGAGAAAGGTCACATGTTAAATCCAGATAATCTTGTTTATTGGCATTTGAAGGTTATACACCAAGGGGTGGATTACCAGGGCCCTCCTTCAGGCCTGGCACTGACATCTTCATTCTATGTGTGTGAAACTTTAAAATCCAAAGCTTTAATACTACTGTTGTCATTTGAATTTTATTAAAGGAATTGTAATTTCCAAATGTAATTTTCCTAATTCTAAACTGAAACACTATGCCAACCTATTACTAGACTACTGAGTATTAGATGCTGGAGGAAACCACATACTAGAATTGTCAAGGGCAGATGATGTCTATTCTGTTAAAAACTTCCATATTTCCATCCAGCATTTTACTATGGATGAAGCATCTGCTACTTTCCCCATCAAAATTAAGAAAAGAAAAGGCTTTGAATCAGCAAGGAACAAAATAAAGATTGCTTTAAGACAGGTTTCAGGTCGGTGTTGAAAAAAGGGGGATTGTGCCTACCACATGACTTTATCATAATTAATGTATATTATTTTATAGCTATTCAAAACTGGACCAAAATTGGTTATGTTGGCAGCAATTCATAGTCTATTATATATGAAACTATTATAAAAAAAAGCAAAGTTAAGATGCCTTAAGACCTCATACACTTTGGTCAGGGCTTTTTCATCTTTTCTGAGTTTTAGAACTCTTTTAAGAATTGTACTCTTTGCCCAGAAAAGTGTACACATGCCCATAGACACACAATTTCACATAGTTTTAAAAGGTTTCTCAAATCTTGAAATCTCAGGGTGAGAATCTTTGCATTATGCCTTTAAACAGGCTCAGGTTTAAACCGAAGACTCCTCTGTGCTATACTTATATGACAATGGTTAGCCTTTAACTTTTTTGTGGATTATAATAAAAAATTTTAGATGTCAATTTAATATATACTCTGTATAAGAAACAACATTTTTTCAAGGGTACTTGAATAAAAAATTTAAAGACCTAAAAATTTTTTGTTTATTGTAAAGAATGATGGTTTAAACTGTTATTGCACCCTTTCAAAAGTATCTAATGGAATATACATTTTAGTGATTTGATCTACTCCATCATAAATTTAAAAATACATACGGTTTTTAATAATAAATTTTCTCCTTAAATTTTTATTTCAATTTCACTTTTCTCATTGAATTTTATCTATATCTACTATTCTTTTAGGCTTGCACCTTTTATTGTTCATTCTGTTACATGTCTCTTCAACATTATATATAAATTAAAATTATTTTTGTTATCATGAAGTTCTATATGTTAGAAAATTTCTTCTGGATTGAGTTATTAGCATACAGTTGATAAAATATGGGTATATTACAAATCTTGATCAATAATTATTAAATATAAAAAGTAAAAATTTGGGGAATGTATTTCTTAAATGAGATGGATGAAAGAAGATGCATTTATGAAAGTTTTTATTAAAGGAATTATTCAATTGGCCCTTTTTTGGAATCCTGGAAGTATGTATTCTAGTACTTCATGGCAAAGAAGCCAAATTTGGGATGGGTGAGAAATATGCCTCTCTTTATAGAGTGGAGAAGGATCATTGTGAAAGGGGAGGACAGAAAGGAGAACCTAACTACACCAGCCTTATGGGGCAGAGAGTTTTAGGAAAGAACACATAATGAAATTGAAGACTTGGCAATTAATTCTCTTAAAATTATCCACACTCATGTAATCCTTGGAAAGTCTTCCATTTATCCCAGGTGGAAAAACACTGCTAAAAAAGACCACATTGTCAAGATGTACTCAATATGCTCTTCTTCCCTTTATACAACCGACAATGATTTAGTGAGCAATAGGAACAATGCAGGGGATTGATGGATAAATGGCTGGGTAGAAAGATGGAAAGAAGAAGAAATCTGAGCTTTTACTGTTACCCCAAACTACAGCATGAAAGAAAAAGACTGTCTTTTCCACCTCATCAACTCTTTGGTGAACAATAAAGTACAGTGAGCCCTGCCACCACGCAGTGTGTGTGGATTTGGATCCAACGGGAATGGTGACTGCCTCCAGCAGTCCTCTGCTCCTCCCGTCTCTGACAGGAGAAGCTAAAATTCTTAGGCCATGGGATTCGGTAGGAAGTGACTGCCTCATGATCACTTGGGACTTTTTAAATTTAATGTCTGGTCACTTGTGTCTAGTCTAAACTTCACTGCTGTTGCTTTATGCTTTTTGTAACAGTATCTAGCCCAAACTCCATTATTTCATTAACTTTACAATAATGTGACCTCTGTATTTAAAGATGAAAATTTTGAATCCTATCATCTTTTTGTGGAGAGAACTCAATATACTCATCTGATCTCCAAAAACTATTCTCTTTCGTGCAAATTACAAGAAAAAAAAAAACACCCTCTGACAAATTATGAAAAACCATGACCTAATGAGTGAGAACAGGATTTCATTCCTCAGTCCGAAGTTTGCTGGTAAATGCACAAATCAAAGAATGAAGGACGGGCTTTTCTTTTTTCTTTTTTTTCCTGTAGCATTTGCTGATGTCAGTGGTATAAACACCATGGCCTATTTCAAGTTGCCAACATGAAGTCAGCCAGCTCACAAAATTCCTGAAAATTTAACAATGGATTATGAGCTGACTGTGGCACAGCACTGGGACTCCTCACTTATCTCTTAGCAGAGTGCCTTCATGTGGTTACCAAACTGCACCAGAGCATGCAATGGCCCAGGACATCATGCCTGGTGTCAAACTCTGAGCAGATGAACTCACTTGGCCAGGACTGATGCTAGGCGAGTTAACAGGCACATACAGGTATTTCATACACCGCTAACCAACTGGACTGGGATCCATTTTATTTCCTACTCATCTGGTTTCACTGCAAGGAGGCACCACTACTACAGCTCCACAGTTAAAGAAAAGCAAAAGGCGGGGAAGAGTCTCAGAAGACCCACTAAGGACAGCGGAAAGGCCCATTTTTCTGTCATGCGTTACAGCAGACCATTTTTTCTTTGGCAGATGTCAATTATCTTCCTCTAAGTTCCTGTGCTATTCAGCTTGGTTAAGAAAAATTCTGATGTGATGTTTTTTGTTTAAAAGATTCAAGGAGAAGTGTCTGGGTTTTATCACCAACAGAACTTACCCGTTGACACAGTAGCAGCCATAACGCCTCTCTGCCCATTGTGAGTATTTACAGAAATCCCCTGTGAGTGAACTGCTGCAGCCAAGTACTGCTGATTTTGTAAGATAACCCCTACATCCCTTGAGCAACAGGTCTTGATCTGGGCTTGAGAGATGTAATATTTTGATAAAAAACGGCACTTCCTTTTGAAGCACATACTTGCGTGTATGAGCAGTACCGCTGGAACCTCAGTGAGTGCCTAGGCGAGGCTTACTTGGTCTCTCCCAGCCCGCTCCAGCCATAGGCCCCTCCTTCGCGTATCTGAATGTAGCAGTAATTAGCATCCATAAACCGCAAATGTGGCTTGTTCTTTTCTCTCCCCTTTCAGAAGCATCAAAGTAATTTGTATTTCTCATGAGTGCAAAAAGTTGTACACCTCAAAAGAGATTGAGACTCTGACATGGAAAGCTACTGAAGATGGGAACTTTATTTCCTAAGAGGGAAAATTTTTTTCAGCACACTTTCTAATGAAAGTTCTTATCTTTAATTTAAGCTTCACATAAGGTATTGCAAGAGAGAAAATGCAAGGCCTTTCAAAAAATTATCAAATTTAACTTTTCTCATGGAATTAGGTACTATCCTAACTCTTACACAACGAAAGTACTTAAACAAATACACTAATTGATCACCACTGTACAAGTCATTAAAAAGAAATCCATTCATGAGTACCAAGTATATATATATATATATATATATATATATATATATATATATACACACACACACACACACACACACACACACACACACACACATAGTACCAGGTATATTTTATATTCAGTTGTAAAAATTTGGGAGATGAAGGGTGTAGTGCATTGAATATCCCCCCAAATTAATGTCTGTCAGGAACTTCCGGATGTGGCCTTATTTGGAAATAAGGTCAATGTTAAGATGAAGTCACATTGGATCAGGATAGGCTCTTAATCCAATGACAGGTGTCCTTACAAGAAGAGAAGACAAGGAAGAAGACCATGTGTTGACAGAAGCAGGGATTGGAGTTATGCTGCCACAAGCCAAGGAACACCAAGGACTGCTAGAAGCTACCAAAAGCTAGAAAAAGACAAGGATTCTTCCCTAGAGCCTTTAGAGGGCCAGCCTTTAGAGCAGCGGTTGCCAACCTTTTGGATCTCACAGACCACCAGTGGTCCACGGACCATCGGTTGGCGAGCGCTGCTTTAGAGGGAGAAGGACTGTGCTGACACCTTGCTTGGGACTCCTAGTTTCCAGAACTGTAAGAGAATAAAGTTTTGTTGTAAGAGAATAAAGCCACTGTGGTAATTTGTTGTAGAAGCCCTAGGAAACTAAGCACAGGGGAAATGTACAAGTTAGGGTAAAGAGCTGATGCTGATGGATAGTGAGGTACATTGTGTACTTTTTGCCCCAGAACAAACTGCTAGTGTAAGTAGAAAGGAATGGTGGTTGGCAGGGTGCTGCTGAAAATGGGGCCAGTAGAGTGTTCAATGCAGTGAGTTAGTAGCCAAATAAATATTCCCTAATTATTCAAAGAGAGAAAAGTAATGCCACAAGCATATGCATGTAGAATCACAACTTCAAACATACATGCCAAGACAGAATCTTTCCTTCCATATTCTAAGTGGGAAATGGCAAAGATGAGGATCCAATTTCAGAGGAAGAAAGACTAAAATAAAAAACTGAGGTTCTACTTTAGTTATGCAGCCCTTAACTGAATCTCTCTCTCTCTCTCTCTCTCTCTCTCTCTCTCTCTCTCTCTCTCTCTCTCTCTCTCTCTCTCTCTCTCTCTCTCAAATATATTTTCAATTGCTTTTTTTACAGAGAGGAAGGGAGAGGGATAGAGAGTTAGAAAAATCGATCAGCTGCCTCCTGCACAACCCCTACTGGGGATGTACCCACAACTAAGGTACATGCTCTTGACTGGAATTGAACGTGGGACCCTATAGTCGGCAGGCTCTATCCACTGAGTCAAATCAGTTAGATCTCTGTCTCTCTTTTTAAAATGGTTTTTATTGATTTCAGAGAGAGGAAGGGAGAGGGAAAGAGAAAGAAACATTAATGATGAGAGAGAAACATCAATGATGAGAGAGAAACATCAATGATGAGAATCATTGATCGGCTGCCTCCTGCATGCCCCCTACTGGGGATCAAGCCTGAAACTCTGGCATTTGCCCTGACAGGGAATCAAATTGTGACCTAATGGTTGATAGGTTGATGCTAAGCCAGTGAGTCACACCAGTTACTTTTCAATCCTGTTATTTTATAATTTAGCATATATAATTTAAAATATATTGTTCATATTATAGTTTTTTAAAAAGTAGTGGCCTGCTGATGCTCTGTCTCTCTCTAAATATGCATAAAGAGGGGAGTCGGTGCCAGCTGCTGGGGGAAGAAGGCCTACACTTGCATGAATTTCATGCACCGGGTCTCTAGTAAAAATATATTAAAAAATAAATAAAATAGCTGAAACCGGTTTGGCTCAGTGGTAGAGCGTCGGTCTGCGGACTGAAAGGTCCCAGGTTCGATTCCGGTCAAGGGCATGTACATTGATTGCAGGCACATCCCCAGTAGAGGGTGTGCAAGAGGCAGCTGGTCGATGTTTCTCTTTCATCGGCGTTTCTAGCTATCTCTCTCCCTTCCTCTCTGTAAAAAATCAATAAAATATATTAAAAAAATAAAATAAAATAAAAGGCAGAGTCCTTGTTATAACCTGTTCCAAATGTATGTGACCCAGATTAAATGACAACAGTAATAGTACAGTAATCAATTTGAAGCTTAATTATGAAATAATGGATTACTTTTCAACACTAAAGTTAACATATTTATTTCTTTCTAAATCAGGCTTAGAAAGAAGAACCATTTTTTCTTTCCCAAATTATTTAGAATGGTTGATTATACCTTCTAGTTTATACCAAGTACTGAATGACACTCCCAGAGCTCTAATAAGTGAGAAAAACTCACAGATATTCCATCAATCCACTGACATGTATTAGAGGTAAGGTGATATAATAGAAATAGCAAAGGCAGCTACAGCAGTTGAAAATGACCCAAAACAAGTGGATCATGGGGGCTGAATCTCTCTTTTCTCCTTGGAAGCCCTTCTGGAGCAGATCTAATTCAGAGGCTGCAAACTACTGTGTGGATTCTTAGAGAAGTGCTGAATGAACCACATAGGTTTTTACAATATTTGTTTTAAATTTCTATTGTTGAGTAGAAATTATTTGGCTTCTTTTTTATTTTGGGTATTTAATCTGTCTCCCCACACACACATAACTACCTGAGACTATAGAAACCATAGCTATTTCTGAACCCAGAGCAAATTCTAACAATAAATTATAAATTTTCAGACCAAATGTTGTATAGAAACCATCATTTCAAACATATACGTAATGGCATTACCTACCAGAACTAAGAAGCCCTAACTCAGAAAAACACAAGCGGAAGGTAGTTATTTGCCTCATTCTGAATGTGGCTCCATGGATGTCACCTTCAAGAAATTGCATAAAGCTGGTAGAACACCATATGCCTTTCCTCAGCACAAATGACCACATCCTGTGCCAGGCAGCATTTTTCAGTCTCTGTGGTTAAGAACTAGTACAAATTAAAGTATAGCTAGGCAGAGCTGGAATGTTAGTTGAAGCTGTGATTTGAATCTCAGAAGTTTTAGACATAGGACTCTATTACTTGATCCTGTAAATATCTAAGACAAAAGATCCCAAGAAACATTTTTTTCTTTTTTCCTTTAAGAAACACATATACAGCCTGACTGATGTGGCTCAGTTGTTGAGCATCAACCTATGAACCAGGAGGACTCATGGGTCAAGGCCAATAGCCTGGCCAATTGTCTGGCCATATGGCTATGCGGAAGGACAACAGAAACTTGGTCTATTAAAGGATGCCCATATGGGGCACTGCCTTATGGACATCACTATGGGAATACAATGGGTGCATTAAAGTAGGGCATGTCAATACCCATCAGAAGAACCCTCTTCCAGGTTTGAAAAGGTGACTAGAACCAATGAGTGCATATTGCAATGTACTTGCTTAAGGTGGCCACTTGGGTCCATGAAATAAGTGGGCATTTGAGGACCACAGGAATGAAGAGAGGTGAATCTGGACATATTCCTTTTTTTACCCTCTGAGGCTCAGAATGCCAACCAAACTGTTCTGTCTTTTAACAAGTGACACAGAGGTTGCAGATGACTATGGGTAAGATTCCTCAGGAAGAAGGCCCGACACATAGCTGACAAGTGGATTATAAGAACCAATGGCAGTAGCCGCAAAAGGGCTACATATGGGTTTTTTACAAAATAAGCATTGACTCTGGATTAGACTTAGCTTACCTGGAGATAGATGCAAATGGTCAGAGTACTAAAAAAGAACTAAAACAGGAGCCATTATACCAATTTGGACTGCCAAGTCATATTTCTTCAGACCAAGGCATACATTTTCTAGCCCATAATGTCAACCAATGGCAGAGAGGTAGCATGCTCATAATAATATTTTCATAGAGAATTGGAACTGACATCTGGAACATTGATTTTTTAAGATCTCCTGAAGTGCTGAGGTATCTTACCTCATCCTTAGCTCAGAATGTCATATATACCTCATTTTCCCTTTTTGTCTCTGAACCTCTCATAATGTGAGATCTCTGACATTCTCATGTATGTGGGTTCCCCATACAGATGAAAGTAATTAGATTTGGTTATTTTCTCTGGTTAACCTGCCTCCTGTAGGTTTAATTATTAGAAGAGCTGAAAGAACCCTGAAGGCTAGAGGCAAATTTCTTCCTTCCCTATACCAGGATCTCTTGACCTTTATGATCCTTTTTCTATAAGAGATTCATTGTCAAACACCAGAGGGTGTCCTGTGGTATAATACAAAAATATATTTGGTCTTAGTCTCAGATTCCTAGCACAGAATTACTAAAACCCTTGCAATTTTCTGTGTGATAGTATATTTTATTATTCCTAACAAATCCCTTTCACTCACACCTGAGTTTATGCTACTGAGGTGACTTAGGGTGGAGACCCTAAATTGCCTCAGTATGGGGTAGTCACTAGAAAGACCAAGTGACTAGGAAATTGGAACTTTCAGCCCCATCCACCAACCACCAGCAAGAGTAGAAGGGACTATAGATTGAGCACTATAAAAACTATTGAACAATGAGATTCAGAGAGCTTCTGGGTTGGTGAACACATCAGAGTTGTGGGAGTCTTATGCCCTGAGGGCATGGAAACTCTCACACCATATCCTGCTTTAGCATCTCTTCCATTTGCCTGTTCCTGTGTTATATCCTTTATAATAAACTAGCTGTAGTAAGAAAGGTGCTTTCTTAAGTTCTGCGAGTCGTTCTAGCAACTTATCAAACCTGAGGGAGGTTTGTGAAAAGCCCTGAATTGGTGGCCAATTGGAATTAGTGCAGGTAACCAGGGGGCCTGGTACTTACAACTCGCGTCTGAAGTCAGAGCAGTGCTGTGACACTGATCCCTCAATCTGGGGGCTCAGCATTAACTCCAGGAGTCAGAATGATAATTGAATTGTTGGTTTCCCAGTTGGTGTCTAAGATTTGAAGCATTGGTTGCTGGTGTTGGAAAACACTCCAGACAAATCTTTCTATAATGAACATGTATTGTTTTTATAGTAAAAAGGAGTAAAAGTAACATTTTAAAAAGTTAGTATAACTTGAATACTAAATACTTAAAATTCTCAAAATTTGCTGATAACCTATATAGCAAATTATTAAATGCAAATACTTGTAAACTAAATCAATCCACAAATACAAGTTTTCCTTGGAGAATTCCTCATTTTTCTTTATATTAGGTCTTAACCATATCTACAACCATTAGTTGTCTGTACACTATGGCTCACCTTCCATATCTTCATCTTCATTGGTTGGGCATTCTGCACTGTCCACATTTTCTGCCTCACGAGGTTTGGTTAAATTGTAGTCATTTAAAATCACTGGACCTTCTAGGAGATAAAAAGAATTTTAACTATGCAGTCAACTTAAACAATTTTTTGTAAACATGTAAACATGAAACAAGATTCTAATCTCAGCTTCACACAGATCCTTAGTGATAGTGTCCCTTTCACACATGCTGTAGGTGAAACATGTGAAAACTCGTGAGGTTTAGAAATGTATCCAGGGTTCATGCACGTTTCCATTAAACATGATTTTCTTGAATATTTTTTTCACCTGAGTTAAAATGAACTCAGGTTCTTTCTGTATAGAAATTCTCTCTCCTTTGGGATATCTCACAATATCTGGTAGGATGTTATTGCTAGTTATGACCGATAAGTATTGATACATAGTGATGAGAAATATTTAGCCTGAAAATATTAATATAACCCAATTTTGGAAAGATGCTTTCCTTAGAGTAAGCTTCCTATTTTCCTTTTCTGTTCACATTATAAATGTAATTATGTGGAGCCAGAACAGTGTGGTTCAATGGTTGAGCATCAACCTATGAACTGGAGGTCAATTCCAGGTCAGGGCACATGCCCAGGTTGGGGCTTAATCCCCAGTAGAGGGCGTGCAGGAGGCAGCCAATCAATGATTCCCATCAGTGATGTTTCTCTCTTCCTCTCTAAAATCAATAAAAATATATCAAAAAGAAAAAAGAATCAGCCCAGCAAATAACAAAATTCCTACATGAAAACAAATGTGATAAACAGGATCAAAACTCACCCTAAAAAAGAACACTCACAGGAAAATTGGGGCCAACTCACAGTAACACAAAAAGGCATTTAAGTGATAATTTTTTTAATGCAACATAAGCTTTGATTTAAAAAGTGAGTTAATCAACACAGAAAACATAGGAGTTATTTGGGGAAAATAAATTATTTTAAATGTTTAAAGTTCATTCTGAAGCAGGGGTCAGCAAACTCTGGCCCAAGGGCCAAATCTAACCATGGCCTGTCTTTGTATGGGCTCAGGAGGTAGAATGGCTTTTACATTTTTTAAAGGGTTGTAAAAAATATAAAGAGGTTTCTGCAATAGAGGCCAGATGTGGCCCAGAAAATCTAAAGTATTTATTATCTGCCCTTTACAAAAAAAGTTTGCTGATCAGTGTTCTAGAGTGAAAAGCTCAAGTTGTTCAAATAGAAGCTACTATATTACTCAACAAAAACTGTCTTTCTTCAAGCGAATCAGTAGGTGGGGTATGGTTTGGTCCTAAAATACCAAAGAACTTATATTATCTAAATTGATGAGTTGTTTTTGTAACAGGAAGAGACAACCATATTTTTCTTCCTCAACACATTTCCATAGCATTTTTACTGCAATCAGAATGTTCCTCTTTCTTTGGTAATTTCAGTAAAGTTCTATTTCTAGACAGGAAAGAACTGATGCTGCTTTACCTGTAGGCACAGACTGCTCCTGACTGCTTTTCAGTTCCACATTTGGTTTTATATCTGAAAAAGTATATATAATAAATATTAGCTGCTTAGAGAAAATTTTTTCATATTTGAGAATCCTAAAATTTAATAAAGATACCATTTTGGAACCTTTAGCAGTAGATTTCCTCTTCAGAGCACTGTCAACCCAGAATTTTATTTCTCTATGTCCTCCTTAAAAAGTGCCTCTGGGAGTATAAAAGGTGTTAGCTGCACAGCAATGGTATTTTACAGAGATGAAGACCGCTGGCCGGTGTGGCTCAGTTGATTGGAAGTAGTGGGTGTGATTTCCAGTCAGGGCACATATCTAGCTTGCAGGTTGGGCACATGAGGGAGGCAATCCATTGATGTTTCTCTCTTTCTCTCTCCCTTCCTTCCTCTCTAAAATAATTTATTTTAAAAAGAAGGAAAGAACTTGCTACATACTTGTCTTTTAAAAAGAGAGAGATTAAGAAGAAAAATTAGTGCTTTGTATTTACCCACATACTTAATATGTCTGGTGCTTTTGATTTTTTTTTTTTTTCCATGAAGACATGAGCTCCCTTCTGTGGAACTCAGTCTAAAAAACTTCCTTTAGCCCTCACCAGTTTGGTTCAGTGGATAAAGCACCGGCCTACAGACTAAAGGGTTGGATTCCAGTCAAGGACGTGTGCCCAAGTTGCAGGCTTGATCCCCAAGTTGTGGGTGAGCAGGAGACAACCAATCAATGATTCTCTCTTATTGATGTTTCTATCTCTCTCTCCCTCTCCCTTCTTCTCTGAAACCAATAAAAATATATTTTAAAAAGTAATAAAAAAAATAATTTCCTTTTGCATTTTTAGTGGTGCCACTGCGTGAATGACAACTTAGTTTTAATTTATTTGGAAATATTTTTATTTTGGCTTCAATTCTAAAGGATATTCTTACTTGATATAGAATTCTGGGTTGACAGTTCTCATTTAGCACTTTAAAAATGGCATTCTACTGTCTTCTAGCCTCTACTGTTTCTGATAAATTAGTGATAACATTTACATATTACTAGAGGCCCAGTGTACACATTTATGAACCCATCCTCTGGGTAGCCTGCAGGATCAGGCTGAAATCTGCAGTCCAACACCACTTACAGCTCCTACCCGCTCATCCAAGTCCTACTGTGCCTGCCATGAGTTCATGCCCCATCAGTTCCAAATGGGAGAGGCTCGCCCTGCATCTGGTGCCCTCCCAAAGGGAGTGGCCTGCGTGATAGGGCTGAAACCGGCTCTCTGACATCCCCCAAAGGGTCCTGGATTGTGAGAGGGTGCAGGCCAGGCTGAGGGACCCCACCGGTTCATGATCAGGCTGGGGAGGAACTGTGGGAGGGCTCCAGGGCATGTCCGGCCCATCTGTCCTGATCAGCCAGACTCCAGCAGCAAGTTAACCTAGCCGTCAGAGCTTCTACCCCCTGGTGGTGAGTGCATATCATAGTGAGCAGTTGAGCAGCCTTAGCATATCATTAGCATATTACGCTTTGATTGGTTGTTCGGTTGTTCTGCTGTTCAGTCTATTTGCATAATACACTTTTATTATATAGGCCCTGTGCATGAAATTTGTGTATGGAGGGAAGGGATTATCCCTCAGCCCAGCCTGCACCCTCTCCAATCTGGGACCCTTGTGGGATCGGGCCTAAACCAGCAGTTGGACATCCCTCTTGCAATCTGGGATCGCTGGCTCCTTACTGCTCACCTGCCTGCCTGATTGCCCCAACCACTCTGCCTGCTGGCCTGATCACCCCCAACTTCCCCCCCCACATCCTGATTGCCCCCCAGCTGGCCTACTCATCCCAACTGCCCCCCTGCCAGCCTGCTCACCTCCAACTGCTCTCCCCTGCCAGCCTGATCGCCCCTAACCGCCTCTGCCTTGGCCTTGCCACCATGGCTTTGTCCAGGAGGTCTCCTGGTTTTATTAGTATAGATTCTTTTTCTTGAATACTTTCAAGATTTTCTCTTTTTTCTCTTTATTTTTGGCTTGATATGCCCAGATAGATTTTATGTGAATTTATCCCATTTGAGTTCATTGAAATTATCTGTAAAATTATGTTTTTCACCAAACTTGAGGAAATTTTGGACATCATTTCTAAAAATTTTCCTCCTCCATTCTCTTGCTCCTTTCCTTTAAGGATTCCAATTGCATATATATGTTAGACTTTTTCATATTTCCCCACAGTTCCCTCAGATTCTATTCTTCTTCCCCCCTCAATATTTTTTATCTCTGTTGTTCAGATTGAATACTTTCACTGATATATTAGAGGCCCGGTGCACAAATTCACGCATGGGTGGGGTCCCTTGGCCTGGCCAGCAATCAGGGCTGTCTCACCTAATCCCAATTGACCCAGACCCAACCAGTGCCACCCTTGTCAAGCCCTTCCAGGCAGGGGGTGTAGCCTCAGATCCCCTGGCCTGGCGCCAGGATGGGGGGCATGGCCTGAGGTCCCCAGCCCAGACTGGGGTGGGGGGCATGCCTTGAGGTGAGAGACATGGCCTGAGATCCCCTTTAAAGGCCTGCTGGGTGGGAGGCATGGCCTGAGGTCCCCTGTCAAGCCCAGCCAGGAGGGTAAGAGAGATAGAAACATCAATGAGGAGAGAGAATCATTGACTGGCTGCCTCCTGCACACCCCCTAACCCTAACCCTAACCCCTAACCCTAACCCTAACCCTCATCCTATCTCATTCTTTAAGAAATATATATTTATTGTTGAAAGTATTACAGTTATCCCCTCCCCCCTCTTCCCCACTGACTCGCTCTAGCCCGCTCCCACTTGCCCCACCCCAGGCCTTCACTACATGTGATATTCCACCAAATATGCATAACATGAATCTAACCATGGAAAAACAAACTAAACTCTAATTGGGGGACAGTTTACAAAATAACTGGCTTGTAATCCTCAAAAGTGTTAAGGTCATGAAAAACTGAGGAACTGTTTCAGGCTGAAAGAGAGTGAAGAGTTATGACAACTAAATACAGAGTTGAATACTCTTGTAGTAAAGGACATTAGAGAAACAACTGGAGAAATCAGAATGGGGTCCAAAGATTAAATAGTAGTAATATATCTATGTTAATTTCCTGATTTTGATAGTTGTTTTGTAGAAGGTGGAACATACATACTAAAGTATTCAAGGGTATCATATCAGCAACTTACTCTAAAAATTTCCAGAAAAAACAGGGTTTTTTTTGTATAGTATTGCAACTTTTCTATAAGTTTGATAGTGTTGTGAAACTTTTAATTGCATACTAAGGGGATTCTTAACAGAAAAAAAAGGAAAGAAACCTAGTTCAAAGGTTTCACATGAGCAACCTTCATGTGAAAACATCTTCTAGTTGCTACAAAGATGGCTTTTGATTTGGTGACCTAAAGGAAAAAGGTCCTGGTCCCCTGAACCTTTTAAACCCTCTGACAATGACATTTAAATAACTCTCAATATTTTTTCAAGAGGCCTTTGTGTGCTGTAAATAACATTAGAAATAACTGAGTAGTTTGTAATAGAAGATTCTGACTCTTATTGAATAGTATTCAGAATTTTAAGGAGACATTAAACCATGCATAATCAGGAGCATGGATGTTCTTCTTAGGTGCTAAAAAAATACTTAAAACACAAGGACAAAATAGATTGAAGTACACTTTCGCCCCCTGAAATTAAGGTCTTTATAAAAACATGAAGTCATAGGTAGATGGTAAAGGAATTCCCAACTGTTAAATATGTCTAAAACTTTTCCATTTTTAATGGACCGTTTTGTAATTTCTTATACTTCAGTTAAAAAAAAAGCTAAAAAAAATTCCATTTAGTGGAATATACTGGTGTTTTTCAATGTGTTGTCAGTCAATATAGCTTTAAAATATTTAAAAGAACATTCTAGAAAACTAAGAAAGAAGGGACCATATATTGCTTTTCACAGAAATACAGTTTTCTTTACTGATGTTTATACATATCCGGTACAGATGATGGAAGAATTTCAAAATAGGTTAATTTCATTGAAAAACAATATTGTCTATAACTCTCCTGTTACTTGAATAGGCAAAGCATGCTCCTGCCTCAGGACTTTTGTACTTACCTTCCCCTCTGAGCAGAATGCTCTTCCCCAGCTAGCTACCTGGCCACTTCCCATCTTCATTCAGGTGTTGTATGCTCAAAAGTCACCTTACCAAATATGCTTTACATAAATACCCTAAATAAAATGTCACCCTCCATTGTCACTTTGTTTTCTCTTACCTTGCTTTATTTTTCTTCATAAATTTATTTATTGTCAACACCTGACATATTTTTGGCCATTTTTGTTTTTATTTGCCTCCCAACACCAGAATGTAAGGTCCATGAGAACAGAGATGGTATGTGCATTTTTTTCTTGCTATTTTGCTGTGTCTTTAACTCCCAAAATAGTGCCTACTCATGATGGACATGAATTTTTACATCTCTTAATCCTTATGAACACTCTAGACTCTAGAGTAAGGTTCTGCAAACTACAACTTACCACTTGTCTTTGTGTGGCCTGTGAATTAAGAATGGTTTTTTAATATTTTTAAGTGGTTAGAAAAATAATGAGAATATTATTTTGTGCCACTTGAAAACTATGTAAAGGTCTATATCATTGCCCATAAAGTTCTATTGTAAATACAGACAAACCCAATCACTTACATATTGTCCAGTGCTGCTTTCATAGTCCAACAGCAAAGTTGAGTAGTTGCAACACAGACTATATGACTTACAAAGCTTAAAACATTCACTATCTGATCCTTTACAGAAAAAGTTTGCCAAATTCTAGATCTATTACTAATACTAATCTAATAGTAATACTTTACTGTCTAACAAAGTAGTTACTAGGCACTTGTATTTAAGTTTAAATTTAAATTAATTAAAATTTAAAATGTAGCTTTTCAGTCACACCAGCTACATTTCAGGTATTCAAAGAACATGTCGCTAGTGGTTACTCAATTGTACAACAAAAAGAACATTTCTATCACCTCAGAAAGTTATACCAAATAGCACTGTTTTAGAATATCTCACTGCTGCTTGGGATACTACTGCAATTTTAAAACAAACATGAAAACTCTGGTTTTTACATTTTTAAATCATTAGAAAAAAATTAGAAGTATATTGTTTTGTGTAACTTGAGTGAAGGGGGAAAAAGTAAATCAAACCATGTAAGAAGTTAAACATTAACCAAAGTTTCAAAGATATTATGCCAAGAAACAGCTTAACAGGACTATCTCCTATCAATATCACTATTTTTATTATTGGAATTCTAGGAAACAGTTGTGATTTCCATTAATGTAGTTATCAAAGTTACAAGTCATCTAGACAGCACCTTTCACACAAAATATTTTACAAATGTGACCGATTGAAAAATTAATGTCACTTTTCAGAGCGTAAAACATAAAACCCACCACATGATGCCAAATATTCAGATAAAATATTTTTAAATGTACTTATATGTATGTGTACAAATATACATGTGGCATCATGCTTCCATTAGGATTTTTTGGTATCATTAAATAAAAAAAATATTTCTTATCTCATTTAAAAGCCAAAATTATAAACCAGCAGAAAACCCTAGTTAACACTCATTCATCTCAGGTGCCCTTCTTCCTTTCCTGCAACTTAATACTCAATATAATATTTCTTAAGCTTAATTAAATCATGAGTGCTTTCTAGTGACACCTTACCTTTTAAAAACAAATCTTATAAAAGGCATAGCTATTCTCTTACTGAGAGGGCCGACAGATATATTGGACTGTAAAAGTTAAAGGCTATTTCTTTTGTAGCTTTCCAAAGCACTTCACCAATTCAAGCTTTACTAGCAATATCAAGTTGTTTCCTACCAGTACTGAAAACCACCCTTCCTCACATGCTTACTGAAAGATGACAATTTCAAGTTTTTTTTTATTCCTTCAGATTCTCTTTTCATTGACAAAGATGCCATTTAAAAAAATTTCACTAGCTAGAATTTTTGTTATAATATCAATATTTTTCTCAGCATTTTTATATGCTGCAAAATTAAAGGGAGTAGATTACAACTAAAATTTAAACTTGGAAATGTCATGAGTCTGGTTAATTAAGATTTCATCAAAGTTCACATGGGAATGTCATTACCTCTTTGGTCTAATATAAACCACTTACTAACAAAACCAAATATTTACATTAGCAACAAAATTTGTAACCATATTTTTAACTTGATGGTTATGAAGTTGCCTTCATTTTGAGACTATTAAGTAATTATTATTCAATTGAGAATAGCAGCTAACAAAATTATACTTTAAGTTTCAGAGATCAGATTTTCACTGGCTGTTCTGTTTTCCCAGTAGGAAGTTGTAGGTGCTAAAGGAGAGCAAAATGTCAAATCTCAGAAAAACTGCTGCATTGACTCTGCCAGCTGCCAGCAGTTCTGGTGTCTGCCAGAAAGCTGTCCCTGAACGCTGACATTCCTTTTTATCCTCATAACAATAAACTGACTCTTATCCCCATGTCTCTTAAAAATAGCTTTTTTTAATCTAAAATTATCACTTTTACTTTTTAACCAAAATCTTTGGAAACTGAGTCCTTACTATAAAAATGTACTTACATTAACATTAGGGACAGAAGTGTTAGCTATTATTTCTGAAAGGTCCTTTATCATTTTTTTTTAATACTACCACATATAATCAATTCCTGGAATCTTGGCATCAAAGAATAATTCTGCATAATGAAAAATGACACCTAAGACTAATGAAATCAGAATATTAGAAATGGAATGGATATCTGAACTAGCCAAGTGACCTTCCTCTGCCCCCTGATGCTTGAATTTCCTCCAATATCGCCTAATTTGGACTGAATGGGCTCCCCTTAGACACTTCCAATAATACAGAAGTTATTGCTTTCCATTCCAGGAAAAACATTTAATAAGCTAAATGTAGCTGAACTCAAATTTCCTGAAATGTCCATTTCAGGTCCTAGTTCAGCTTCCGAGGAGCATACAGATAAGTTATTACTCAGATGCTATTACTCAGTTCCCTAACCCCCAGGAGAGCTTTCTTCTGAACCTGGTTTTGTTTGCTTGTGGCCCTCCAAAAAGGTATCATGAAGCACTTAAATGAAATTTCGCATTATCTCACAGCATCTCTGGGAAATGAAGAGGTATAATTGCATTTATAATTCTCCCCATTTTACCAACAAAGTTCATGACACAAAGAATGACAAAATACAATCACCTAATTGTCCAAGGGTACAATGTCGGTGACACATTAAGGAGAGAAGCAGGACTAATTTCTTGAGTTTTATCTTTGTTTCAAAGAATTTAATGTTTTAATTTAAGTGCTTTTCTATAGATTATCGATTTTATTTTATTTTATTTTTTAAATATATTTTATTGATTTTGTACAGAGAGGAAGGGAGAGAGATAGAGAGCCAGAAACATCGATGAGAGAGAGTCATCGATCAGCTGCCTCCTGCACACCCCCTACTGGGGATATGCCCGCAACCAAGGTACATGCCCTTGACCGGAATCGAACCCGGTACCCTTCAGTCCCCAAGCCGACGCTCTATCCATTGAGCCAAACCGGTCCCAGATTATCGATTTTAGAAGAACAGAAATAGAACAAATTTTAGACTTAATTAATTTCAAATGACTATAATTGAAGGGGAATGAAGACATAAAAACAAGAAGCATGACTTATAGGGGTGTCGAACTCAATCAGAGAAGGGGCCAAAATCTAAAATCCAGCCTAAATCTCGGGCCGAATGGTTTACTGAACAGTCATAAACTGTCATTGTGATGGAAACGCAGCGGAGTGCAGTGATGACAGCGCGGTGCGGGCCACATTGCAAGGCCTGGCGGGACGGATTTGGCCCGCGGGCCTTGTGTTTGACACATTTTAAGTCTTAAAATGAGAGTAATCCCTCCAACCATGAAATACTTCCTTTCTTTCTTCCTTGGATTAAGATAAAGGTTAAGAGATATCAAGGCTACTTTCTGAGGGCGCCAGATTAAATACAGCCCATGTTACTATTCCAATTCTTCCTACCTTACCTCTTTTCAAAATTAAGTATTCCATTTCCCCCTAGATTAAATGTCTAATGAAGAAATTATAGACTATGGAGCACAGGTTTCAAACAACAAATTTAACATCTAATGCTATTTTCCCTTGAAAGGTCAGTTACTCTGAATTTATAGACAGATATATTTCAATTTTACCATGGCTATCACATGCCATAAATGAGCATGTAGAGAGAAAAAGAAGAATGTGCATTTCATGTTATTGCTACTTTAAAAAAAAAAAAAGTTTGTGCTAATATAAGTGAATCCCACATGTTCCTAGTAAATTTTTCACTTTATAAATGTAAAGTGCCTAGATTTTTAAAAATAAAATAACTGGGGTAGAAAACAGAATCATTAATTTAAATTGGGTAATATATCTAAATGTAAGTTTAAAAAAATCAAATTTCTACAAAACAGAATATTTTCATGGCCTTGGAATAGGCAAAGATTTCAACAGGACATAAAATGCATTTAATCCCAAAACAGAAAATTTGATAAATTAGCCTTTATTAAAATTAAGAATTCTAGTCATTAAATTAAGATTAAGAAAATAAATAAGCAAGGTATAGACTGGGAGAAAATATTTATAATACACTTTTGACAAAGTATACATTTCCAAAATATTTTTGAAATGCCTACAAAACTAATTAAAAATATAAAGAACCAAACTTTTAAAAAATGCACTTCAGACACTTCAGGGAAGTGGATATCCAAATGACCAATAAACATATGAAAAGGTAATCAACATCAATATTCATCAGGAAAATGCAAATTAAAGCCACAATGAAATACCATTACACACCCACTAAAATGGCTAAAATTAAAAAGGGCTGACTGACAATAGCAAATGTTGGCAAGATATGGAACTTGAACTCTCAGACATTGTTAGTGGGAGTGCTAACTGGCCCAACCACTTTGAAAACTGCTTGACAATATGTATTAAAGCTAAATATACACCTACCCTATGACCCAGAAATGCTAATCCTAAATCTATACCTAAGAGAAATGAGTGTATATGTCCACTAAAAGACATGCATAAGCATTTTCATAAGACAAACACTAGAAATAATCAACCATCCATCAAGAGTAGAATGAATAAACAAATTGTAGTATATTCATACTATTCAACAACAAATGAGAATGAATAAATGTTACAATATGAATGGATCTCAAGAGTATATTTAGAAAGAAAAAAAAAAGCCAGACATTTAAAAAGGACATATTGTATGATTCCATTTGTATGTAATTCAAGAACAGGAAAACTGATATATGATTTATATAAGTCCAAATAATGGTTAACTTTGGGTGAGGAGGGTATATTAATTATAAATGGACACAAGGGAACCTCCTGGGGTGATGCACATGTCCCATATCTTGATCTGGAAGGTGTTTATATAGGTAAAAATAAATCAAGCTACATACATTAAGACATGTGTACTTATTTTAAAAATTTCTGTTGGCCTGGCCAGTGTGGCTCAGGGGTTGAATATTGACCTATGAACCAGGAGGTCACAGTTAGATTCCCAGTCAGGGCACATGCCTGGGTTGTGGGCTTGATCCCCAGTGTGGGGTATGCATCAATAAAAATATATTTTTTACTTTTTATATATAAATAGATAGCTTTACTAGAGGCCCGGTGCATGGAAATTCATGCACTGGATGGGGGGCAGGTCTCTCAGCCCGGCCTGCCCCCTCTCACAGTTGGGGAGCCCTCAGGAGCAGGAGGTGACCTGGCGATCAGGGAAGGCGACACCCCATCACACCTCTGCTGCAGTGACCTCAGCTGGCCCTAATTATCTGAGCCTCAGGCCAGCCCTGGGCAGTTGAGGGGCTGAGGGGACTGGGAGACTCCAGAAGCAGGTGTGCAGAGCGGCCAGACCTGCCTGGGGGTGGGCCCAGCCATGCAGAGCGCTTGCTGCCTCCAGCAGGGCTGAAGGGCTGGGCACCGCCATCTTGTAGCTGCGGGTGCTACCACCATTGAGGATGTGGCAGTTAATTATCATATTCCCTTCTTATTGGCTGTGGGTGCTGCCAATGATTCATCCCTCTCTCTTCCTCTCTGAAATCAATCCTATCTAATAAAGAGGAAGAGAGAGGGATGAGTCATTGATTAGTTGCCTCCTGCAGGCTCCACACTGGGAGATCGAGCCTGCAACTCTGGCATGTGCCCTGACAGGACATCAAATTTTGACATCCTGGTTCATAGGTCAATGTTCAACCACTGAGCCACACAGGCTGAGCAATCAAAATATGTATATTTTAAAAATCTGTTGAACACTCAAACATTATCACATATCTAAAATCCAAACCTTACAACTGCAATTAGAGCAGTATGTTCCAACTTTTTAAAAAATATATATATTTTATTATTTTTTACAGAGAGGAAGGGAGAGGGATAGAGAGTTAGAAACATCAATGAGAAAGAAACATCGATCAGCTGCCTCCTGCACACCTCCTACTAGGGCTGTGCTTGCAACCAAGGTACATGCCCTTGACCGGAATCGAACCTGGGACCTTTTAGTCCGCAGACCGATGCTCTTTCCATTGAGCCAAACAGACCAGGGCAGTATGTTCCAACTTTTGCAAAAAATTTGAATTCCACAGGTTTTAATGATTCTTCTAATCGTCTTTATAGATTATATCTACACTAACCATCCACTGAAAAGACACCATATATCTTAAAATTTTTCATGGTTAGGAAATTTATTTACATATCATATGACAATTAAATATGAAGCTGGTGTCAGTGATAGCTAATTTCCCAAATTTCCCTGAGAATTAAGATTTCAAGATGTTCTGTCATGTGATTGTTTTGGCCTTTGATTTTTTTTTTTTTAACTTAGGATATAGGTTGTTTGCCATTCATCTTTAGAAAACAAACAACATTTTAAAATATATATATTTTATTGATTTTTTTACAGAGAGGAGGAGAGAGGAACAGAGAGCTAGAAACGTTGATGAGAGAGAAACATCGACCAGCTGCCTCTTGCACACCCCTACCGGGGATGTGCCCGCAACCAATGTACATGCCCTTGACCGGAATCAAACCCGGGACCTTTCAGTCTGCAGACCAAAGCTCTACCACTGAGCCAAACCGGTTTCGGCCAAATAGCCTTTTTTTTATTCACATTTGTCTCCAGCATCAGCCCCACTTATTTATGTGCTTCTCATCTTTTAGCTAAAATTCTGGGGGGAAAAATGGTCTGATCAATGTTTCCGCTTCCTCTATTCCCATTCCTGCTCTAAACCACTTCAATTTGGTTTCCATCCCCACTACTCCACAAAAAAACAGCTTTGTTAAAGTCAATAGCAGGTTTTATGTCACCAAAATTAACCCACACTTTTTGTCCTCACCTTACTTGATTTTTCAGCAATATTCAACATAGCTGACCACCCACTCCTTCTTGGAACACTCCTATCATGAATTCCGTTACACCACAATCTGCTGATTTTCCTCCTGTCTTGCCCTATTGCTCTTTCTCTTTTGCTATCTCCAGCCTCCTCCACCTGACTACCTAAATAAGATGTTCCTCAGCCCTCAATTCTGCGTCTTCTTCTCACTACATGCTCTCTTTAGGTGATACAATTTATTACCATGGCATTAAAAATCACTTATGTGCTAAGGATAACCAAACTTCTATCTAGCTCGACCTCTTATTTAGAGGAGAGGTTCACCAGCCTTGCCCCTACTTTAGCACTCTTTTTATTTCCTTCATAATACATGGCATAGTTTTAATTATTTCTTTTGCTATTTACTTGTTTTGGAGGCCTGTTTTCTTACTTGACTATAAATCCCATGAGGGCAAAAGCATTGTCTGTTTTCTTTACCACCATATTACCAATATTTTTGCATACATAGCACATAACAAGCATTCAATAAATAAATATTTTTGAATAAAAAATGAAGACTTCTATATTCAATATAGTAAAGAGGTAATATGCAAATTAACTCTCATGCCCTCACAAGATGGCTGCCTACAATCAGGCTGGCAGGGGGGTTATTGAGGGATGACCAAATGACTAAACAGCAAACTGCATGGGGCAACCAGGCTGGCAGGGGAGGCAGTTAGGGGTGACCAGGCCAGCAGTGGGGTGCAATAAAAGGCGATCAGGTTGGTGTGTGTGGGGGCAGTTAGGGGCGACCAGACAGGGACAGCAGTTGGGGTGACCAGGCAGGCAAGAAGGTAAGCATTTAGGAGCCAGCGGTCCAGAATGTGAGAGGGATGTCCAACTGTCGGTTTAGGAACTGGTTTCGGCTACAAGTTGTTTTTAAAATAAAGCCCTAACTGTAATATAAAAGTGAAACTGATGATAAGATAACTTGTATTTCAATATATAAATGTACCAGAATAATTATTCTAGAAGACATAAGTAGTCAGATATATTTGTAGAATCACCATGAATGCAAGAGCTAAAAATACAGAAGAATGCAGTTGTATCAATAAGGGCCAAATTCTTGGCTCTAAACTAAAGAATCATCTCTTAATTTATATAGTAGTTGCATTTGTAGACAATTTGGATCATAATAAAACCATGCAAAAATACTTCATCTTTATATATAAAATGCAGTTCAGTTCTAGCAGTCATTAGACGTATCGATACATAAAATGTTACCAAGTATCAGAAAAGAGAAAGATTCCAACTTAGAATGAAGGACATAATGGATGAGTGAGAATTTCAATTGGCACAATGGTAATCATATTAACAGTGTTGAAAAGTCAGAAGTTAGTTTTGGTTAGAGAGACCATGAGTTCATTTTTGGATTATTGAGTTTGAACTGCAATAGAAAAATGGGGAGTTAGGCAAAGCAGGAAAAACTAAGCAGCCCAGAAGAACATGAGGGGACAAAGGATACCTACCATTGGCAAGGAATATTGAAGCTACATTGTGAGTTATCTGAAATGCCCAGCTAAGAAATACTTAAAATGGCCCAGTTGACCTGACTTAGTGGTTGAGCATCAACCTATGAACCAGGAGGTCATGGTTTGATTCCGTCAGGGCACATGATCCCTGGGGTGTGCAGGAGGCAGCCAATCAGTGATTCTCTCATTGTTGATGTTTCTATCTCTCCCCCCATCTCCCATCCTCCCTGAAATCAATAAAAATATATATTTTCAAAAAGAAATACTTGCCCTAACCCGTTTGGCTGAGTGGATAGAGCGTTGGCCTGCGAACTGAGGGGTCCTGGGTTTGAGTCATCAAAGGCATGTACCTTGGTTGCAGGTACATCCCCAGTAGGGGGTGTGTAGGAGGCAGCTGATCAATGTTTCTTTCTCATCTGATGTTTCTAACTCTCTATCTCTCCCCCTTCCTCTCTGTAAAAAATCAATTATATATATAAATATAATTTTTTTAAAGAAATACTTAAAATGGTTTTTGAATAGGGGAGTAACTTGAGATTTTAGGAAGATCATTTTGGTAGCAATCCTCAAATTGAATCGAAAGATGCAAGTTTAGATACAGGATTACCAATAGAAAAAAACATACAGCCATCTGAATCAGTAATTTTCAAAATGTGTTCAATGGAACTCCAGGGTTTCAGAGGGCTAGCACAAGTGTCGATCTGTGGCTGGAGTAAGAAAGGACCAATAGCTAGGTAGGCCTAGCAACAGGCTCTTGCTCTCTTTCCCCACCTCAAGTGGAATATCACACTTGCGTCTGTTCCACATAAGACTTTTTAAAATATATTTTTATTATTGATTTTAAAGAAGAAGGGAGACGGAGACATAGAAACATCCATGATGAGAGAGAATCACTGATCGGCTGCCTCCTGCATGTCCCACACTGGGAGCCGAGCCCACAACCCATGTATGTGCCCTGACCAGGAATTGAACTGTGACCTCTGGTCCATAGGTTATTGCTCAACCACTAAGCCACACCTGCTGGGCTATTTTTCAAATTCTGAATGGTACAGCTTAAGCCTTTGTACAGGGAATAGTAAAGTTACTGATACTCTTACTTAAATAATTTTACATGAACAAATATTCACAGGAAAAAATACTGTGGAAATTTCAGTGCTTCACTGAAATAAAGAATGTAGCAGCCTTAGTCGTTTGGCTCAGTGGACAGAGCGTCGGCCTGTGGACTGAAGGGTCCTGGGTTTGATTCCAGTCAGGGGCACATGCCCAGACTGCAGTAGAGGGAAAGCAGGAGGAAGCTGATCAATGATTCTCTGTCATCATTGATGTTTCAATCTCTCCCTCTCCCTTCCTCTCTGAAATCAATAAAAAAAGAATGGAGCAAATCCAAAAGTTAGAAGAAACTATATTATTTTTCCCAGAGGAGAGAAGAGCCAATATTGGATTAAAAAGATGGTAGTATTCATCCTATTGGATTTAGCCAATATTTCAAACTCTTCTACCAAACCTCTCAATATTACTATTTACCTTACTCTCTTTACTATAAAAGCCAAACCAATGGTCAAATGGCCAAACATATAGGAACTCACTCATTAATTCACTCAATAAATATGACTGCACTCCTACAATGTGCTGGGGACTGGGCCGTGATAAAAAAAATCCCAACATTTTGAAATGTGAGTCTAGAAGAGGTTACAGGGGTATTAATGTCCAAAATATGTAAGTAATCTAGTTAAATAATCTTTAGATAATTAAGAGTTAAGAATAGAAAATATAGTTTTTTATTATGATGCTATTGAAATGTTTACTATTTCTCCTATTAAAAATGAAACCTGATGTTTTCATTTCTAAAAACACTCAATAATTATAGTTTGTTTTCTTAATATTTCTTTATTGCTGAAGTATTATATATGTCCCCTGTTCTTCCACTCAATAAGTGTAATTTGTGATATGTGTATGTGTTGCCAATTTCATTGCTATAAATGTTAGGAAGTGAGCTGATTTTGAATTACTGATAATGAGTAAAGAATATTGTTCTAGCCCTAGCTGGTTTGACTCAGTGGATAGAGCGTCTCCCTGCAGACTGAAGGATCCCAGGTTCCATTCCAAATAAGGCCACATGCCTGGGTTTCAGACTTGATCCCCGTTAGGGGGAATGCAGGAGGCAGCTGATCAATGATTCTCTCATCAATGATGTTTCTATCTCTCTTTCCCTCTCCCTACCTCTCTGAAATAAAAAATATATATTAAAAATAATATTGTTCTATAAATGCTTTTATTCTGTTTCATATCCATTAGTAAACACAACTTTTTTATCTCTCTTAGGTGGGACACATCCTATATAATCAGAGGCTAATATGCAAATTGACCAAACAGCAGAATGACCCATTACTCTGACTCGCACTGACCACAGGAAGGCAGACGCTCGATGCAGGAGCTGCCCCTGGTGGTCAGTGCGCTCCCACAGGGGGAGCGATGCTCAGCCAGAAGCCGGGCTCACAGGCTGGCAAGTGCAGTGGCGGTAGCGGGAGCCTTCCCACCTCCACAGCAGCACTAAGGATCTCCGACCGGGGGAGTGGGCCTGAGCCATCAGCTGGACACCCCTGAGGGCTCCCAGACCGTGAGAGGGCACAGGCCAGGCTGAGTGACCCTCCCCCCATGCACCAGGTCTCTAGTATCCAATATATGGTATCAACTACATATTATTTTGATTTACTGTACACCATGACTTTAGACTCTAAAAACTGAATGCAAAAAACAGGTTTCAATTAAGACTGAAAATTTTATCATTCATAATCACTGGGGATTACAGTATTTTGAGATATTACATTATAGTAATAGTTATACATAGATCACATTTACATATAATAGAAATATACTATAATTACGTTTATATTATTTCATCTTTTTGTGGTGATTTAAAAGGCCTTAGGGTCATCCTTATGATTTTTAATAATTATAAATATATCACTTAATGGAGAATTTTATTTTTAAAAAGCCAAGTAGCAGAGTGTACTATATGTCTTATGATGTTTAGGTTCTCTTTTTACAATAATTAATGAATCCTTAGCATAATAAAAGGTTTATTGAGCACTTACTACATGCAGGTTTCTGTGATGATCAGTTCTCATACATGACCTAAGAACTAAATCTTGAGTTAGGAGCCAATTAACAGTGGATGGCCAATAAAATGCCTACCAATGATATTTTAGTCCCAAATAAGTGTAAGTATATACTACTATACATTTATATACTAATGACAAATTTATAATAAGATGTTTTTAAAATATTAATATCTCTGGAAATTTTTATGCTAATTTTAATCATCTATATCTTGCTGATTGAGAAAACAAATTTCTGCTTATATCTGATCTGTATTTCAATGAATTAATATGTAATCCTAAAATCTGCTGATATAAAGTTAATATATAAGATCTGGCTTTAAGTTATAGGCTAGCCAAAACACACACAAAAACCAAAATTTTTGTTTTCTAAGTTTCCTTTTTCTATTATACCATTTAATTAAGTACTTTATGAATTTTCTGAGTTCTATCAAAGAATTGCTAATACCAATCCCCTACTCACAAAAATTAATTTAAAAAAAGGCATCATAATAAACATAATAAAAATTACTCCTCAGCACTAGTTTCTCAACTGAATGCAACAAACTCTGAGGGTCTTTTATGAACCAGGAACTATTTCCAGCACTGAATGTAGAAAAATAAGAAGCTTAAAGACTAGTGGGGAAATAAACACTTAAATCAACAAATATTCTCAGTACAATTGGCAGAAGTACGCACAGAAAGGAAAGGCCTCTAGCCTAGCTAAGGGAGGTGAAGAACTGGGTAGAATAAGTACCAGAAGGTTCAGGGAAGGTCATCAGAAGGAGATTATGCCTGAGTCTTGAAAGATGAGCAGACAGGCACAGCCAGGTAATGTATGCGGTGAAAATTTTAGCAGACATAGAAGAAGTGTGAAAGAGTTTATTTCATTGGATTATAGGTAATTTTCTAAAATTATGTCCTACTAGGACCCCATGGCCTTTCTGTGGCTTTTGTTCCTTTGACTTTTACCATTTCACCCTTCATCAGCTCATAATGGTGGGCTAGTATACTCCACCATCCGAAGGGTATATCTCTGTAAATCTCAACCATCCAGAGCATGGAAAGGGACCTTGAAATGAAAAATGGCTTCCACAAAAGCAATGTGGTAAGAAGTAGAAGGTGACATCAAGAAGGAGACAAAAACTGCACAATACCCAGGGAATAATTAGTGTAGGGGCATTCAGTTCTGCACAGATCAAAACTCCTGTGAGAATATACTATAGAACAAGATGTTAGCTGATGGTCAAAATAGTGACCCAAGGTCACCAAAACAAAGTTATCTCTTGTGTACCTTTTATAAAGCAGAGGGCTGTAAAACAAATACACTTAGAAAAATCTCTATCCATTATTGTTTAAATAGAAAGATTTTATATTTAACGAAAAACATGCCAATACTTGTGAAATTCATATTTATGAACCACCTCATTTCCCAAACATACCAGATAGATGGAACTAATTATTACAGTACAAATAACAAAATTTAGTAACATAAATAGTCTTTGGATAAAAAAATATTTAGGATCATCAGAACAAATAACCAGCGCATAATGCTATATAAACCGGAGTACAAGCCAGTATTTGTGCTCACCTTTCACTATGCTATATAAGTAAAATGTGTACTATGAAAAACAAACAAACAAAAAGAAAATATTTAGGATCACAGATCCTGAGAAAAAATTTATAGCTTCTGATTTAATATGTACATTGACTAATTTTATATGACAAGATTTATACTTCAAAGGCATATTTTATCTGATATTTGCACACATAAAGTCTCAATAAATGTCTATTGAATAAAAATATGAATGAATTTAAAAAGATTTTGTATGCTAAAGAAATAATTAACCATATAGCTTCACAGTAAACTCTAGCATATCAATTTGGCCAACAAATTGGGCAAAAAATAAAGACATTCCATAAAGTACTCCACTTTCTGACATTGTCAAAAAATGAGCATACAATATAGATCAAATCTCTATGCTAGATTGAGACCAAAATATCAAAATAATATAAATGTACCTTAAATATCACACACAAGCCCTATTAGTCAATCTTGGGTAGCTCTCAATGAACAAGATATTTAACTACATTACTCTGTCCTCAAGGACTTAACGTTAGAATAGCTTAAAGTCACATCTTTAACCATTTTTAATTTTTTTATTAAGTGTTGAAGTTTTTGCATTAAGCTTACTATATACTATCCATCTCCATGGACCTATGAATTTAATCATCTAAACTCACTACTGATCACTGATCTATATTCTACATTTTATCTCTTCCCATATATAGTACATTCTGAATTCTATTTAAGTTTTCATTCCTTGCCCAGAGAGTCTTCATCCAGGCTTACCTAAAAATTTTTGTTAGAGCATTAATATTCTAATTTATGCTATTTAGTTAATAATTTCTTTACTTCAAATTAAATGAATTTGGTAGTAGTAACATTTACAGAGAATCACCCTAATTTCCACGAATTTACACTATTCTGAAAAAATAGTGTTGGCATCCTGATTTATAATTTCATAAAAACAAATTCAGCAATTCATTTATAATAAAAGAATGAGAGTTCTTAAAAGTATTTTTTCATTATGTACAGTAATCTAATTTTTTTCCTGTCTTTGGCCAGAACTTTTACATGTTAAAAATTACACTTCATAAATCATTTTTAAAATATTCAAAGTGCTAATTTTTAAATTATTTTAAAAACCCTAATAATTAAACATTTTTTAAGCATAAAAAATTTTTCATCAGAGAAAATAATTGAAGATTACTCAATAATGGCCATTTTAAAGTTTCTATGAACACACTAAATACATACTGTTCATTGACTTATTTACTTAGAGGGGAAAAAGATGTGTATATGGGCCAAAAAACTGTTAGAATTCCCTTGTACAAACTGAGGATTTAGGACCACACCACGGCACTCAATTATATTGTGAAATAAAAGCTTCATCATATTTATTTTCATATCCCAAATTAATCTAACTTTAATAACTTCATATGCTCTAGACCTCACGCTGCCAAAGATGAGGTTCATTGGCAATAAGAGATCCTTTGATTTTTTTATGAAGAAAAATCCATGCTATTCATGATATTTATAAAATTAACATTTCAATTAGGTTTCATTCTCTCATTTATTAATTAAATGAACACATTTCTCATAAATTCTGATTTTCTAAATAGGAACACCTCCCCCAACTTGAGATACATCTGCCATTTTCAAGATTTTAGTAAACACTTGTTGAAAAGACTATTGAAAAGTTTATAATAGGGTGAAATTTTAGTTATCCCAAAGAAGTATATATGGAAATTTTTTGGAGAAGCGAGGATAATTTTATGGCTTTCAAAGTTAATTCAAATGAAACTCCAACGTGAGCCTGATTTTTGCTATGGGTAAAGAAAGGACCATTGGGAGATCCAGTTCCAAGGGACCAGCAGATGCCAACCACTTTAAAATTTACCTTTCCTATATGACAGCACTTATTCTTAAAAGAAAAAAGTCACCTTTCTTTCTAAACATGCCACCCAGATTAGCCTAAATCCAATGGGCACTGAGGCCCCAGATGAAAAAAGAAAAATCCCCCAAAGGATTATTTATTCCAAGCCATGTTTGCTGCCATTTCAGGGTCGCCCGTAAGCGCTCTTCCTCTGTAGACTTAAGCGTTGACCCCTCATGTTTGACACCCCCTAAAAAATAACATTTCGGACAAGTTACCCCTTTCCAAAGTTGGCAAGGAGAAGGGAAGCAAATGAGATGTAGGAGAACCGACGCGCTTTTCCCTCTGAAATGCCTCATGTTTACTTTTGACCAAAGAAACAAATAGAAGCAAAACCGAGATTCAGAAGGAACTCTCTCTGCTGCGTGCCCTGGCCGAGCTTTCCAAAGACCCTTTACCAAAGAAGCAGGCTGGAGGCTCACCTTCCATCTCGCCGCCTGGCTGGGCTGGAGCAGCCGCTTGGCTATCCGGCCACTCCACGTGCTCCTGCCTTCGCCAGGACGCAGCTCGCAGCTGGCGGGAGATTCCCGGCTCGGGGAGTCCCCGAGATCCGCTGGCGAGTCGGCGCAGATCGAAAGGGACAGGAGCCCGCGACCTGCCGTGCGCGGGGTTACAGCGGCGCTGGCTGGCGGCCGCTTTGAAAGACGCTCACCGAGGAGAGGAGCGCAGGAGGTCCCGCGCCTCCATCCCCTTTTTGAATGTCAAACTGGAGAACCCCTATAGGATGGAAATGGCGCATCAGCAACTTGTCTCAAAAAGTCTATTTTAGAAGAATATGGATAGGAGAGTATTATCACATTGGGTCAGGGGCGGGGGAGTCTGCATGGCTCTCTTGCAAGTTTAAAGTTAAAAGAGGTTTGTCTTAAGTTGAGCAAGATCTGGAACTTTTGGTCTAGATTCCGAGATCATAGCCATGAATGAGATGAGAACTTCATTCGAAGTATTCTGTTTTTCTTCCTCAGTTTTTCATTTCACACGATAGAAGTTCTTGGTCCAAATTTGCAGAAATTTCTAGGACAGTTCAAAAGGACTTGGACATTTTTATCAACCCAACTTTTTCATTTTGGGAAGCAATTCTCTCACTTGGATTTTCCTTTCTGGAAACTGCTTAGTTTATCTGCCACCACTCACAAAATGCTACACACTCTATGACTGTGAATTTTTTACCCTGCCTTCTTTCAAATAGGACCCCAGACAGCTTACAAAAATACATATATAATGTATCAGAAAAGTACGTTTTTAAAAAGTGGAGGTAAGGGTCAGGGGATAAGATAGTAAAATTAACTCAAAGATGTCAGTGCACAAAGATGTACTATAAGCATCTTTTCCCAACATCCTTCCCACTTTATAGAGTAAAGCACACATTTGTCTGTAGGGAGAGGAAAGGGAAAATGACCACATAACAGTTTTTCAGAAGTAGATCTTTCCTTCACACTAAGTCTAAGGGACATGTTTAGACTTATAAAGATACCTAGTGTACTGAATTGGACAATATGTGAATGATCCTCAAAAAGATCACTACCACCTTTGGTATAAATTTATATTATTAGTGTATATAATATAAATATATCTGAGACTTAAGGTTGGGAGTCTGTGCATCAGCAGATCATATTGGAAGAAACCCACTCTTACAAGTATGCTTGCAATTTTATGAATTTTAGTTTATTTTAAATACGCATTGGTACAGAAGGTCAACATATATACATATCTATGTGTGAGTGTGTGTGTGTGTGTGTGTGTGTGTGTGTGTGTGTGATTTTTTTAAAATTAGTGAGTGCGCTGAAACTGGTTTGGCTCAGTGGTAGAGCGTCGGTCTGTGGACTGAAAGGTCCCAGGTTCGATTACGGTCAAGGACATGTACGTTGGTTGCGGGCAAATCCCTGGTAGGGGGTGTGCAGGAGGCAGCTGGTCAATGTTCCTCTCTCATCGACGTTTCTAGCTCTGTATCTCTCTCCCTTCTTCTCTGTAAAAAATCAATAAAATATATATATTTTTTAATTAGTGAGTGCCTTAGATGGGCTTTGTTTTAAGGCTAGGCATCTCTACACTTGTATGGATTGGAGTTCTAGAGGATAATATCAATTTCAGAGAAATACTCTGAACACAAAGTCTAATTTTAGTATTGAAAGGGGAAATTTGTTGTTTGTTAGTTTCTATAAGCAAAAAATAGCACATCAAAGTAACAGAAGAGGAACTGTAAAACTTCACATGGATGGTGTAAGGATGAATATTAAGAAGTTATTAAAAAAAAACTTTTATCTTCATGGCAATGTTCTTTATAGTTAACATTGGAATGTGTTACTACCCTCTAAATAATTCAAAATTGTGTATTTCCAACTCCAGAGAGTGATACCTAAGAGGATGGTAAAAAGTAAATGGGTAAAATAATTTGTGGCTACTCTACACACCTTAAGTGTGGGCTTCACATAGTGGCTTCCTTCCAAAAAAGTATAGTAACTTTATAGTAGAGAATTTTATAGTAGAGAAACCTGGTAAACACTACTTCAGCCAGGTGATCAAGTAACACTAATAGTGTAAGGCATGTTGATAGAATTTTCACTTGCTATGATGTGAGGAGAAGGGCATTTTACCTCTATAGCCTTCCACACCAAAACCCCACAATCCCAGACTATGAGTGAGGAAAACAACAGGCAAATTCCAGGAAAGACATTGTTCAAAGAACCCCACCAGCTAAGATCAAAGGTCAGATCGATGCCATCAAAACTGTTACTGTCAAAGCCATCAAATTTTATAAAATGTCTGAGAAGCTGTTTCAGCCAAGAGGAACCTAAGGGCACATGATAACTAAATGTAATATGGGAAACAGGATGGGATCCTAGAGCAGAAAAAGAACATTAGCTAAAAAATAAGGAAATCTGGCCCTAGCTGGTTTGGCTCAGTTGTTAGATCTGAACAGTTGTTAGAGTTGAAGGGTCCCGGGTTCGATTCTGGTGAAGGGCACATGCCCAGGTTTCAAGGCTCCATCCCCAGTAGGGGGCAGGCAGGAGGCAGCCAGACAATGATTCTCTCTCTCATCATTGATGTTCCTATCTCTCTCTCCCTCTCCCTTCCTCTCTGAAACCAACAAAAATATACCATTCATTTGGTTAAATTTCTTCTGATAGCATTCACATTTATCATACAGGATCTACAAGGATCAATTACTTATAACTGGGAAGCTAATAAAACACTGGATTTATAACATACTTTGACTAAAACAGGAATAAACTTTGGTAAACTTCTAGGGAATCAAAGATAATTTGTCCTCATTTTCGTCGCCTTAAGAAGGAACAGTTGGGGCTAAACTGAATCTAGACATGGTAACCGGCAGGGGTGGATCTGACTCAGTTAATCACATTTCATGGCTTATGCTATGTAAGTAAAATTAACGGTGACTAAAAATGAAATCACTGACAAAGGTTGCTCCTGGACCATCTGAGACGGTCCAAGTACTGACTCGGCTGGAAGGAAATAAAACTGAAAAAAGAAAGATTAAAAAAAAAAAATACACACACACCCCATCTCTTGATCTCACCCAAAATAATCATTCTGCACCCTGTCTGAACCTTGGGCTCCTACCCACCAGCCTACTCAAAACCACGACCGAGGGTGTCCCGCTGCTAAGAAACAGACAACACGCAGAGGCTTTCGGGCCTCCGAGTGAGTAGCCAGGAAGGAAGCAGGAAAGACGCCGGTCTGACCTTGCCTTCTCCGTCCCCCCCGGGAATAGCAGATTGGGGGGCTCTTGCCTTTCAACAGAGCCCATTCCTAAGCGCAAGGTGACCGCACAGATTTGCATGGCTACACAGACTTGCAGCCAATGCAAGGTCTCTCCTGTCACCTGGTGAAGCTGAAAACGAAGCTCAAACGTTCCTCTGAAGTGGGAAGGCATGGAAACACCTCCTTCGTCTCGTGGGTAGGAAAATGCAGTTGGGTACAAAGTGGGTATGAGAGTTTGAAAAAGGTGGCGACACAGTTTCAGACGCTGTTCACGAGAAAAAGGACACCGGAAATGCTCTCTGATCCCTGTGAGGGTGGAAGTTCTCACAAGCTTCTCCCATCTCTGGGGCCTACTATAATCCCACGCCCAGCCGCCCTACCCCGCCGCCATCTTTAGGACCTGCAGTGTTCTTCTTGGGGACTCTTCAGCCCCTAGCCTACGGAAGTGGCCGAAACGCCACGCCTTGGGCTCTTTCCTTCCGGGAAGGCCAGGCTGCTCAGAGAAGCAGGATGCCAGCACGCGCGGGAAAATGGCGTCAGACCGGAGGTGCGAAGCTTCCACACTGACGCAGGCCACGTGCGTGCGTGCGCATGCGCTCTAGGGGGCGGGGCAGGGCGCTGGCCTCCAGTGCGCATGCCCAGAGCCCTCTCGCCCCGCCCCTGGGCGTGACCCCGGCGGTTTGCCCCGCCCAGCGGAGGGGGGGTGAGGAGGCATTGGGCGGGGCCGAGAGAGGAAGGAGCAGGCCCCCCTCGACGCCTCCCCAGGACGCTAGCCCCTGAGAGGCGATGCGAGCGTGGGTCTTGGTGTCCACGGTGCTCTGGTACCTCACCAGAGGTGGGATGCTCCCGCCGGGCCTCCAGGACCCTCCCCTCTTGTCTATCTCCTTCGCTTCGCCCCACTCTGAGCCCCCGGCTCCTCTTCCGCCTAAAATGTCAGTGGTTTCTTTCCCCCACAGTTGGATGGCAGCGTTTTTCCGAATTCACTGAGAAAGGCTTCGTTTATGGCAACCTGGTGCACACAGGTAATAAAGACCTCGTCACCTGCACAGTCTATCCGGAGAGCCGGGGTGCCATGGACCTGCTCAAGTTCTTCTTCCCGTGGAGGGAAAGGCAGTCACTGCTCGTGGACCGTCTGCTGGGTGCTGGGTGGCACTTCCTGGAGGTGGCTTCGCGTCATCCTTACAGCTACCCTACTGCGCCTTAGCTATGTCACCTGGCCGGAAGCCCCGCATCTCCTGAGGATAAGGACCTAGGACTCGATCCGGATCTCTTTCTCTGATGCCATCTCACGTACAGGTGTCTCTGCTCCTTTGCCACGTACCAGGCCGACTCAGAGGAGGAATGTCCAGGACCGGAAGTTTCTCTCTTTGGAACACTCTGATCTCTCCCCCTTCTTATCTAGAACTCCTCCAGCATCTTTTACGGTTCAACTCAAATGCCCTTTATCCCTGTGATGAAACTCCCACATTCCCCAAGGAAAACTAGTCAAATCGCTAACTTTAGATAACTTTGGTCTGGCTCATAGCATTTCTCATGTTTGGAATCTCTCGGTTTTTGGGGCTCTGCCCCTCTCTGACACCACCAAATTGTAGGACAGAGTCTTCTTTATATGTTCAGAACCCGGCATTCGATAGGCTTTAAAATTAATAACTTGGACCACATTGGTTCCAAGCAGATTATTGCTGCTCTCACCAAATCTGAAACAATAGGTTAATTGCAGAAACTCGACCTAGCATGCCCCATATAGGCTTAACTATTGTTCCCAACTAGAGGACATTTATAGTTAAATATCAAGTTTCCTTTAGGGGTGACAATGATCATCTAAAATAGTTTTGCAACCAAACCCAAGTCCTTTTCTGATCTTTAAACTGATTCCACTAACTTTTCAAATAATTATGATTGCAGTGAATTCTGAATTTGTACATTGTATTGTGTACATTTTTTATAAACAAAACTATAATATTACAGAAAAAGAAAAGTATTTACTAATAGTCTAGAGTTTTAAAAACTATGAGAAAGAGCCCTAGCCGGCTTGCCTTAGATAAAAGGTTTGCGCGGACTGAAAGGTCACTTGTTCGATTCCGATAAAGGGCACCTACCTCGTTTGGAAGCTCCTCCTCTGCCTGGGCCCTGGTTAGAGATGTGCAGGAGGCAGCCAATCTATGTGTTTCTTCACATCAATATGATACTTCTCTCTCTCTCTCTCTCTCTCTCTCTCTCTCTCTCTCTCTCTCTCTCTCCCAGTTTATCTAAAAATCAATGGGGAAATACCCTCGGGTGAGGATTAAAAACAAAACAAAAACTATGGAAAACAAAAAGGGCTTTAGCATTCTAAATGTTATCATGAATGATACACTGATTTTAAAAATAGTGAAATCTGAAAAGAACTAATCAGAGTATCTTTGGGACAAAATGGTAGGTATTGCATTTATTAAGTAAATTTTGCTATATAATGTAGTAATATATTATTTTATCTTATCACAGTGAAGATATATGTAGAATTACACCAAAATAGCCCATTCCTTGTCTGTATGGATATACAACTTGCTAAAAAAGAAACAGTGGACCCCACCTACTCATGGGTTGGGCCTGATGAAAAGCCATTAACAGGTAAATTATTTTATTTTAATATCTTCTTTTCTAATGATGTGAACATCTATACTAATAAAAGGGTAACATGCTTAATTAGACTAGACAATTTCAGGATGTCCTCCCAGGCAAATCCACAGTGGCAGGGGCCAAGGCAGAGTGGTTAGGGGTGATCAGGCTGGCAGGGAGGGCAGTTAGGAAGTGATCAGGCCAGCAAGGAAGGGCAATTAGAGGATGATCAGGCCAGCAGGAGATGGCAGTTAGGAGGTGATCAGGTTGGCAGGGGAGCAGTTAGGGGCATCAAGCCAGCAGGCAAAGGTGGTCAAGGGCAATCAGGCAGGCAGGCAGGTGAGCGTTAGGGAGCCAGTGGTCCTGGATTGCGAGAGGGATGTCTGACTGGCGTCCACAGGGATCAGGCCTAAATCAGCAGTGGGACATCCCCTGAGGTGTCCTCGATTGGAGAGCGTGCAGGCCGGGCTGAGGGACAGCCCCCTATGCATGAATTTCATGCACACGGCCTCTAGTTTTGTTTAGAAAAGCACTGTCACTTATTGGAATAAACAAATGAAAAATTTAATTTTTTTAAATATGTTTTTGTTGGTTTCAAAGAGGAAGGGAGAGTGAGAGAGTGAAACATGATGAAAGAGAATCATTGATTGGCTGCCTCTTGCACACCTCACAATAGAGACTGAGCCCTCAACCTGGGCATGTGCCCTGACCAGGAATCAAACCTTGATCTCCTGGTTGATAGGTCAACACTCCACCACTGAGCCATGACAGCTGGGCTGAATTTTAATTGCAGTTCCACTTGCTCCATACTTAAAATCGTATACCTTGGTCTGTGCCTTATTTTCTCCTTATGTAAAAACTGAAGCAGTAATTTTTGCACCCCACTTCCCAGAGTTGTATTAGTTAAAAATTTTTATAAAAATTAAAATTTATCCTTATAGCACCTGTAAAAGGAAATGAGGTGTCTGATATGTAATTTTCATGATATTAGAAGAGTGCCAGTGGATTATAAATATTAATTTCTGTCTTATGTGAAGAAATTGAATAGCATTATAGGGCAGTGTAATTTTATTTACTGAATTATAAGTATAAACCAATTGAAATTAGATGCATCAAGAAATGAATTAAAGAAAACCAAAACCTATTTCAAAGCTGTACTTATCTCATCTGGTTCTCCAAAGAGCAATATGACAGAATTAAGATTTTGTCGAATTCTTAAAGTTAAAATAGTCCATTAAATTTTACATTTTTGTATTTTTTTTGTAACCCTAAGCTTACTAAATAACGTTTGAATTGTTATATATTAAATAACCAAGTAATTTACTATTTCTGTTTAGGAAATTATCGAATAAATATAACTAAAACAGGAAAGCTGATGGTGAAAAATTTCCTGGAGTCTTTATCTGGACTTTATTCATGTACTCTTTCTTATAAGATTATCAAAGTACAAACCCAAAAAGAAAAGATGGTAAAAAATAGATATGACTTTATGATGTTTGGTAAGAATATAGGCACATTTTAACTTAATATGCTTAGCTTGATCAGAATTAAGTGTATAGTTTCTTTAGTGAAAATGAGTCTGTCATATCCAGGATATCCCCCAAAAATGTACATGTACTTTAACAGCTGATAGCTCAATTTTGAAAATGAAATATATTTTAATAAACATCGCCTTTATAATTATTCTAAGTGTGTGTATACATTATCTAATCATGATTTACAGAGCATTCTGAGTGTATTTGACCAGGCAAACTCTTTTTTAAAAAAATGTATTTTATTGATTTTTCATAGAGAGGAAGAGAGAGGGATAGAGAGCCAGAAACATCGATGAGAGAGAATCATCAATCAGCTGCCTCTTGCATACCCCCTACTGGGGATGTGCCCGCAACCAAGGTACATGCCCTTGACCGGAATCAAACCCGGGACCTTTCAGTCCACAGGCCGATGCTCTATCCACTGAGCCAAACCGGTTTTGGCTGACCAGGCAAACTCTTAAATTAATGTCAAGAAGACATTGTATACTAAATGATTCTCTTTCAGCTTCCCACTTCCCATTGTTTAGGTATGCAATCTACTTTGTCATAATTTTGACAGGTATCTTAAAAACTGATGTTTAATCCTATAAAAGCAAATTAATGATCCCTTTCATTGGCTATTCCGACAACAATGACACTCTGCCAGTGAAGACCCTCCCCCAATCTTATTTTTTCCTTAACACATATACATAGCCAGTCCACCAAAGCCATTTCTTTACGTGTACTGAGTAGATAATATATCAGATGAAAATAATATTCTTTTCATTCAAGTTATTAGTTTTGTATAGTTTTATGAGAGCAAACTGATAAAACATTTTATTGGCTAAGTTAAGTATCTATGCTGATTTGCAAGATTGATGAATTTACTATTATGTGTTACTTGAAAATTGTTATGGATAATTAATGTTAGACACAATTGTTTTTATTCTCATCTTCCTTTAAGCCTATCGGGAACCTGATTATTCATATCAGATGGCTGTACATTTTACCACAAAATCTTGTATAGGAAGATATAATGAAATGCTTTTTACATTGCTGAAGAAAATCTTGAATAATTTAATTTCTGATTTGTCTTGCCATATCAAACAACCATCATATAAATGCCATTTTGTCAAACTTCCAAAACATGGCATCATACCTGAATTATTTATAGCCTTTCAAGGTAAAAAAATTTTAAACTTTAATTTTATGAGTTTAATCTTGAACCATGACAGATTATAAAACTAATTACCATGTTAATGTGAGCTATCTTACAAATAGTAGGCCTTAAATGTTTATTAAGCACTAAAATATATTGTTAGTCTTAGCCTGGTTAAAAAATTAACACATTACACTTACAAGGGTATTTCTTGGATCACATGATCTCACACATCTAGAGGAAATAATGAACAAGATAAACTGATGAACAAAAACAGACCCAGAGAAAGAGAAGCAGCGATAAAGGGGTAAGGGGCAGAGATCAACCAAAGGACTTGTGTACATGCATATGGGCCTAGCCAGTGGCCATGGACAAAAGGGGGGTTGGGGCATATTTGGGGAGAAGTTTGGGATGGGAATGGGGGGATGAGGACAATTATGTGATACCATAATCAATAAAATTTTAAAAAATAATAATAAAAAGTTTAAAAATTAACACATTACAGTATTTACCTTCAATTGTGATATATGGTTGCTTATTTTTATAAATACAGCTAATATTTACCATAGCTTTTTACAGAATTTTAAATTGGATTCTGGAGAACTTAATAAAATGGGAGGAACCAAAAAAAAATTATTTTTATTTTATTTCTATTTATTTTAAAGCCTTGTAGTTACTTCCATTAGCCCCCAGATGGAGTAAAATCATAATGTATAAATTATTTAGTTTTTGCAACTTTATTACTGGGATCATATAGATTCAACACATGCACCCATTCATACTACTGAGTTCAGTATTTAGAGCTTTATTGGAATGTTTGGAACTTTTTAGGATCCTTTTGTGAAGATATCATTTTTCCTTTCCAGTTCATGCTTTTGTACCACAGTGGGGAAGTTCATGCAATGAAGTTAATGACTGTGAAAATATCACTAATCATAATATCCTCCAGGTGAGAATTTCATTGTAAGGGAAAAGCATTTGAATAGTCAATAAAGCTATTTAAAATTTTTCTAATTAATTAATTAATTTTTCTAATTATTTCTTCGTGCTGTGAATATTTATCAATAATAAAGACATTCTACAGAAGTAGACTTAACTTATTCTTTTATTTTAAAAACAAATATAAAGTATTATTGACTTAAGTCAGAAGTCTTCATTTTTTTTTTTTTTTTTACTGACTTTTGATTTTGTTATTTATACTGAGATTGTGAGTCTTGGCTATTTCAAGATGCTTTGTTTTGGAATAGTACATATGGAATATTATATAGCTCCCTAGGTTAATATGTTTTTCTGAGACAGAAAATGGGTTCTTGGTTTTTGTTTCCCAAATGTTAACTAAGTAGCAGCTTGAAGAACAACCTCACAATCAGGTCGTCCTAGGTTAAACCAATGGTTCTTTCAAAATTGTATCTATGATCTATATATATAAAAGCCTAAGTGACTGTTAGGACCAAATGACCAGCCAACTGGATGACTGGCCGGTAGCTGTGACACACACTGACCACCAGGGAGCAGATGCTCAATGCAGGAGCTGCCCCCTGGTGGTCAGTGTGCTCCCACAGCCAACCTCCCGCAGCTGGCCAGCGTCTCACGGTTTCTTCCCCTGGCTGGCTGGCCAGATCAGCTTAGATCTGGCCAGGCTAAGGAACCTCACCCATGCACGAATTCGTGCACCGGTTCATGTCTCCTCAGCCATCCTCAGAGGCTAAGGACATAGTCTAAAAAAATCTCTTCACTCTCCTGATCTAGTTCCTGAGTCCATAACGTTTATTTTATGCATGGGTTATGGGAAGCACTGAGTTTATATTAGTCCTCATTAAACTCTACGCTTAAAAAAATAAAATTTATTCATTAGTTTGTAGTGCTGATTAAAGAAAATGTTTAATTTCCATTTTACTTGGTTCTTTGGAATTGGAAATAATATCTAAAAATAGAATAGACATGCTGCAATTAATTCAAAACAAAGGTTAACTTTTCTTAACCAGTGTACATATGAATTAATAGTTGATAAGGTCAAGGCTAATTTTAGTATTAACATAACTTTTCAGGAATTCATCTTTTGTGTAAAACATGGATGGCATGAGTATGCTGATAGCACGTTTCATTGCCTCTGATGCAGGAGGAGAAATTGCTTCACAATTTAATCATTGTACTTCTCACTGCTATTTTAAAATATAGGCAAAAGATCGAATAGCAGAATTTTTCCGGAGCCAAGCATTTATTTTCTACCGTGAATATAATAAAACTCTACCAGCTATGCATTTTATCGACCACAGTTTTCAAATGGCACGTATGGATAGCTGCCGTTCAGGCTTTGGGAAAAATGAAGGTCTACACAGTAATTGTGCTTCCTGTTGCGGTAATTATAAAATATAAATATCTACAGATGATGTATTATAGAGTTGTATACCTGAAACCTATATAATTTTATTAACCAATTTCAATAAATGCAATAAAAATTAAAAATATATATATTTAGGGTACTTAGAATAAATTAATAATCACTTAGGATAATTGAATTGAACCTTTGTAGCAATCAATTCTTCTTAATATACTCTTTTATATAACAAAACATTTTTATAGTGTTCTGACTTAAGCTACTATACTGTGAAGGAAAACAGAATGGTCCTATCTAGAAAACAGAATTGAAAATAGGAACTAGAGAATCTTATCTAATAAAAGAGTAATATGCAAATTGACCATACCTCCACTACACCCACAAACCACACCCACCAGCCATGCCCACCAGCCAATCAGAGAGAGTATGCAAATAAACCCAAGCAAGATGGCTGCAGCCACAGAGAGCAGGAGGGAGGTTTGGGTTTCTCTGGCAATGGAAGAAGTCAAGTTTTCTGCCTGCCCTTGCTGGCGGCAGCCATAGAACAAGCAGAAGGCTTGGTTTCACTCCAGGCTATGAAGTTTCAATTGTAGGAGGTAAATAAATTCCAGATACCAGGGTGTCCACTTGGGTTGCCAGAGGGCATGGCTGGCCTGCAAACCACCACAGGCCCCTCGCCCAGGCTGCCACACACCCCAAGGGAACCCCCACCCTGATCCGGGACACCCTTCAGGCCAAACCAGCTGGCCCCCACCCTTGCATCAGGGCTTTATCCTGTCTAATACAAGAGTAATATGCTGATTGACCATCACTCCAACACACAATATGGCTGCCCCCATGTGGACACAAGATGGCCACCAAAAGATGGCCAGCAGGGAAGGGCATTTGGGAGGGACCAGGCCTGCAAAGGAACTCATAAATGGGGCACTGCATAAGATAGTATAAATGCTGATACTAATGGGAAAGATGGGATTCTAACTTTCTTCTGCCTTAATATCATTAAATTACAATGTTTGAAATTCATAACTATTCTCTATAACTTACTTGACAGAACATTACTCAATATACCATAGATATAGAAATGATATGTTATTAAAGGCAGGTTTAAACTCTTGATATAAAATATCTCTAATTGAAAGTATAATAATCTACTCCATGTGTTTTCCTCTGCAGTGGCTTGTAGTCCTGGGACTTTTAGTCCTGATGCTGATGTTACTTGTCACACCTGCATTTCCATCATTGCTTACGGAGCTAAATTTTGCCCATAAACTTCAAACAAAAATTGCAATATGAAGACTAGAGGTGAAAGCATTGCTACTTGCTTGTTGAAGTGGGGGACATAAGATTTGTTCACATCCCAGAGCATCATAGTTCCATTAAGAAAGATCAATGAAACCAAAACATTGGAAAACATACATTTTAGAAACTAAAAAAAAAAAAAAAAAAAAAAAAAGATAGTTGACATGGCATTTCTAAGAAGGCATTTAATCTAATATCGCCATTGTACAAAGGAATGTGTATTTAGTGGATGATTTTAATGAAATGTTTTGTTGTTTACAAACTGAATCTGTTGCTTTGTGCCTAAGACTATATTAAGGTCAAAAAGAGTAGCAAAATATAATGTAATAAAAACTTTGTACTTTCCATATATTAATTTGCTTGAAATCACTTATACAATATAAAGGCATATATATATATATATATATATATATATATATATATATATATAATTTTTGTATTTAGAAACAAAAAGTTTTCTTTTTGTCACTTTGCTTGTAATTAACAGACCTTATTTTTTAGTATAGTTTTATATTATAGAATAACTGAGCAGATATTAAAGAGTTCATATACTCGCTCTAGCCCACACTCTCACGCCTCCTGTTTTCCCTATTACTAACATATTGCATTAGTATGATACATTTGTCACAATTAGGAACCAAACCTAATATATTATTAGCTGTAACAGTACATGGTTTAATTAAGGTTCATTCTTTGTGTAATACAGTTCTATGTGTTTTGACAAATTCGTAATGATATGCATCCACCATTACAGTTTCATACAAAATAGTTTCACTGCCCTGACAGGTTTGGCTCAGTGGATAGAGCGGCGGCCTGCGGACTGAAGTGTCCCAGGTTCGATTCCAGTCAAGGGCATGTACCTTGGTTTTCAGGCACATCTCCAGTAGGGGGTGTGCAGGAGGCAGCTGATCGATGTTTCTCTCTCATTGATGTTTCTAACTCTCTATCCCTCTCCCTTCCTCTCTGTAAAAATTCAATAAAATATATTTTTAAAAATAGTTTCACCACCCTAAAAATCCCCTGTGCTTCATCTGTTCATCTCTCCCCCTCACCCTAGAATTCTTGACAACCACTGATCTTTTTACAGTCTCTATAATTTTGCCTTTTTGAAAAATCTATACTTGGAATCATACAGCATGTAAAATTTTCAGACTAGCTTCTTTTACTTACCAATATATATTTAAGTCTCCTCCATGTTTTTCTGTGACTTGATAATTTTTTTATTGCTGAATAATATTTTATTGTATGGATATATGAAGGACATCTTAGTTGCTCCCCGTTTTGGGTAATTATGAATAAAGCAGCTGTAAACATTTGCGTGAAGGTTCTTCATGTTTTTGTTGTCAATCCTCACCTGAGGATATTTTTTCCATTGATTTTTTTCTTTAGAGAGAGACGAAGGAAAGTAGGTGGGAGGGAGGGGGAGAGGGGGAAGGAAAGGAGAGAAACATCGATGTAAGAGAAGTACATCAATTGGTTGCCTCTCGTATGTGCCACGCACCCACACCGGGGTTGGGAATAACCTACAACCCAGTTACATGACCTTAACCAGGAACAGAACCCAAGACCCTTAAGTGTGCAGGCTGATGCTCTACCAGAGAGCCACGCTGGCCAGGGTTGTGTGTAGGTTTTTGTGTGGACGTAAGTTTTCAACTTTGCCATGTAAATACCTAAGAACATGGATTTATGGTAAGATTATGTGCAGTTTTGTTAGAAAATGGCAAACTGTCTCCCAAATTGGTTTACCATTTTGCAATGAATGTGCTCCTCATCCTCACTAGCTTTGTTATTTTCAGTTTTAGGATTTTAGCCATTTTAATAAGTATATAGTGGTATTTCATTGTCCTTTTAATTTTAAATCCCCTGATAGCATCAAATTCTAAGCATCTTTTCATGTGCTTATTTGTCATTGGTGTATCTTCTTTGGTGAGTTGTTCAGATTTTTTTTTTTTTTAACATACTTTTATTGATTTCAGAGAAGAAGGGAGACAGAGATAGAAACATTAACAATGACAGAGAATCATTGATCGGCTGCCTCCTGCCCCTTACTGGGGATTGAGCCCACAATTCAGGCGAGTGTCCTGATTGGGAATCGAACCAGCAATCTTTCAGGTCATGGGCCAACACTCAACCACTGAGCCACACCTGCCAGCCAATAGATACTTTTAAGAATTTTTGTTAGTAGGATGTTGTAATGGTAAAAAACTGGAAACAACTTGAGTGTTCTCCAACAATAGAATGGATAAACAAACTGGTGCCCAGCCAGTGTAGCATAGTGGTTGAGCATCAGTCCATGAAACTAGAGGCTGCCAGTTCAGTTTCCGGTCAGGAAACACTCCCAGGTTGCAGGCTCAATCCCCAGTTGGGGGAGTGAAGGAGGCAGCCGACTGGTGTTTCTCTCTTACGGTTATTTTTCTCTCCCTTTCTCCTTCTAGCTCTAAAATCAATAAAAAAATATTTTTTGAAAAGTTCAACACATGTGATACACATGTGTACAAGTTACTCTAGAGTTTATACTAGCAGTCAAATTCCTGGGTCATAGGGTAGTAAATCTTCCATTTGTAATGACAAATTAGTATTCAAGTGAATGTACTAATTTACCTTCTCAGTGGTAGTATATGAAAGTGTCAGGCACTTAACACACTTGATAAATGTTACTTTTTTTCCCACAGGGTAAAATTTTTATATTTAGAATTTGCCAGCTGGACTATTTAGATGATTCCAATTTTGTTGACAACATCTTCCCTGTGAGCCTGGCATAGTAACAGGCACTGCTAACCAATCAGGTTGGCACTTAAGATGGCGCCAACTGCATCCTGGGACTAATAGTTTTACACCCCCCTCTCTTGCCCATTCCTAATTGTCCCGGAAACTATATGTCCAGGGAATTGCCACAAACCAGCTTAATAGAGATGAGCTGACAAAGAACTACAAAGTCAGAAGGGACAAAATCCTGGGACTTCTGGATCCCTTGAAAAGCACGGGCATTCACTTCTACTAAGACCTAGCCCTCAGCCCAGACTCTCTTAACTGGTCCTTCAACAGGGGCAGGGTCCCCTTCTTCAGGGTCTCAGCCATAAGCTGCTCCTCCTCAGACAGCTCTGAGCGTAAAAAGTGGGAGGGGCACGTAGTGGGACAGGGCTTCCGTGTCTGGTCAGACCAAGACAAGCATGAGAAGAGGTTCCAGAGAGCTCCTGGGAGTGAAAGATGGGAGTATTTCCAACGGGCTCCTGCTGTGGCTCCGTAGCCTACAGGTGGTCAGAGACCGTGCCACACGGGGAGAGGAGGCATCCCTCAGCCCCTGGTCTGGGGAAGATGGCTGGTTTCTGAAATGCGATGGCTTATTCCTCACAAAAGGTAAAGGCAATGTGTACCACCTTCCTCCCAAGATGTGGTTCCCCACAGATCATTCTGCATGTCCTCCACATCAGTACCCACCCAGACTCCTCCTCACCCTTCAAGGCTTCCAGGAACTCCAGAATGGCTTCTACGCATGCCTCAACCAAGATGCCAGCAGCATTAAAAAGGCTACTCAGGAGAGGACCTGCTGGGCCCTCCATCTGCAGCTCACCGGAGGGCAGGACTTGAGACACCTGTAGCCAGGAGGTGGGGAGGTGAGCACTAGTCCCACTAGAACAGGTTGCCTGCAGTATGTCTGCTGCCCTGCACTTCACCTTGTCCCTCTCTCTGCCCAAGTTCTTTCTAGAGCCTCTTACTTTTTCATCTAGATCCTTCAACTCCTTGTCTGTGGTGGGGCACTTAGTGAGATAGCTTAGCACATCTTGATCCTCTTCAGTCAGATCCTGGAGACCTCTCGCTGTGTCCTGCATCTTCTCCTTCATGTTTCTTAAATCCTCCAAGTTCAAAGACTTTACTATTGAGGCAGCAGCTAAGAACCCATCCTACCCAACCCAACAAGCTCCATTACCAAGACCCTATTCCTCATCTGTTTCTTCTGGAGAACACTTCTGTTCCCTCCCTCTAATCTTTTCCTAGTAAAATGAAGCATCTTTCTTCCCAAACACCCGCCATAATTGCTGCCCGCTGACTCCACTTCCATCTCCCTCGCTCACCCCCAGTCTAGTACCAACCCCAAATTCTCCTCCACCTCCAGGAAATCCAAGCTTATTGAGTCCTTACCTTTCAAAGTGCAGTCTTTCGATCACACTAAGAGTAGTGAGGATCTAGAGGAAGTTGGAGCAGTGCTTCTTAGCCTTGACTGTACATGAGGATCACCTGGGAAGTGATTTTAAAAATCCTGATGCCCAGGCCATACCACCAGATCAATGAAATCAGAATTTCCGAAGGTGGCACTCGGACATACTTTCAAAGTTCCCCTAGGTCCGTACTCCCTTAGCGAGTGCTAGCGATAAACCCAGAGGCTGAAATAAGCACAAAATACAGATTTGGGCAACTCAGTATAAGAAAACAGAGCAGCCCCTTGAAACCAGTACATTTTGGTTCAAGCCAGAGAAATCAGTCACGCTGGAGGACAGCAGGGGTGTGAGCGAATTGGGGGCATCAGAAGAAGATTTCCTGATCCTGGGAGAATGAGACAGCTCCCTGAAGAAGAAGAAGAGCGGCCTGCCTGAGGAAAGGAGTGGGTGGCAGGAGTACTGGGGTAGGGAGTGAGGCTGCCCTCCACACAGATGCCCTGGACACACAATATGGGCTGCTCCTTTTTATTCTCCCCACTGCTGCCTCCCTCCAGCCTCACCTGTCCCGGAGCGAATCCAGATATCGCTGGGATACCCTGGACCTCAACATCGTGATGTCATGCTTGTGGGACTCCTGAAAGGCGCCTCCGATTGTAATTCCCCTGGGCAATTTCCCTGTCCACTCCCCGCGTTGAGCCTACCACATCCACAGCTTGGAACTCAGCCTGTGAACCTGGAAAGAGAGGGATAGAGGTCACACCGATCTCTGAATTTCCAGAGAAAAACGCATTTGGAACTGGTGAGGCATGACAGAAGTGGAAATAGTGCCGGGGATCAGTCCTGTGTGTGCGACACCAACGTCTCAGGACCAGTTTGTTTCTTGAGCAATGTAACCGTTTGCATATACTTTATCAGAGAGAAAAGCAAAAGCAAGCCTTATGCACACAAAGAGTACAGCATAGGAAGGGGGATAAAAGACTAATTTTATAGGGAGACATGAAAAACATGACCTCAGCCAAGAGACCAGGGTAAACATCAGTAGTGAAAGTCATGCTGAAAGTCCATTCCTTTGATATAATGTAATGAGAATAGCTCTACCTCTATGGTCTTCCTTCCCAAAACCCATTATTATCTCAGTCTAATCATGAGAAAAAGGCACCAAATTCCAATAGAGAGGCATCCTACAATATGCCTGACAAATACCCCTTAAAACTATCAAGATCACAAAAAACAAGGAAAGTCTGAGACATTGTCACAGCCAAAAGGAGCGTAAGGAGATATGACAACTAAAGGTAATGTGGGCCCTAGCCGGTTTGGCTCAGTGGATAGAGCGTCAGCCTGCAAAATGAAGCGCCCCAGGTTCGATTTCCGCACATGCCTGAGTTGCAGGCTTGATCCCCAGTAGGGGGTGTGCAGGAGGCAGCCGATCAATTCTCTCTCATCATTGATGTTTCTATCTCTCTTTCCTTCTCCCTTCCTCTCTGAAATCAATAAAGAAATATATTTAAAAAAAAAAAAAAAAAAAGTAATGTGTTATCTTAAATGGGGTCCTGGAACAGGAAAGGTATATTAGATAAATTAAGAGAATCTCAATGAAGTGTGGACTTTAGGTAGTAAAAACAAACAAACCCTAAGCACGCTTTAACAACACTGTGGGCACCATGTAGTTAAAAAAAATAAAATAACCACTTGAAAAGGGAGCAGGCCAAGTTGCTAAAAATCAATTCAAATTACCAATTCACTTCATTCTTATGGACTTTTTAAAAAAGTTTAGTTTCACCTCTGCCTCTGAATGTTTTATGCAAACAGATAGACTTTCCCTTTAAGGAAGTTAAACTGACTTAGTCAAATTTTTATGATCGTGGCAAAACATCCCGGTTGCTTTAGTAAACTCCAATATGAAAACAGCCGCCACATCCGAGTAATCTGGACACTGATCTTGGTCACGTGACAGCAGTGCTTGGCATGGCAGGTGCTCTGAAACTGCACAGAGGGACTGTCAGAATTCTCTTCCTTCTCAGGATGACACCCAATGGGCGACAGCCAAGGCGTCTGAGCTGTAAAACTCCTCTCCATGATGTGTGAGACACTGGTCCATCTTCAAGTGAGGGTTCCACAACACTTACCCTGGGGCTCCTCAAATCCGGAAAACCCCAAGGAGAGCTAAGTGTGGAGGCAGGGGGTGGAGCATACTCCTCTATGAGTCCCCTCAAGCCCTTGGTGAGTTCTGCTCACCAGCCACTTAGTCATGATCTCCGGGGAACACCAAGGGGTAATCATAATAACCGCCAGAGAATGACTTGGTGAACTTTGAGTGTTCCTCTGTGCAGGCCCTGTGATAAATGATTTACGTAATTTTTCTCATTTGATTCTTGCAACAGTCTTGCTCAAGTTGACAGATGAGAAAACAAACTTGTTCAGAGGTCACCCCGCTGGTAAGTGGCGGAGCCAGGCTTAGAGACCAGATGCCCCCAGCTCTGAAGCCTGCGTGTTTCCTTAACCACTAAGCAAATGACCTCCATTTATGTACCCACTAAAGTGATAAACATATAAACACATATGAAGACATCAGCTAATTTTAAAACAAATTATTTACAAAGGGAAAATTGGGAAAGAAAGACTATGAATAGTTTCCAAGAAAAATAAATTTCCTCCCAACCGGTGTGGCTCAGTGGTTCAGCAACAATCTATGCACCAGGTGGTCAGGGTTCAATTCCCAGTCAGGGCACATACCTGGATTGTGGGTTTGATCTCCAATGTGGAGTATACAGGAGGCAGCCAATGATTCTCTTTCATCATTGATGTCTCTCTCTCTCTCTCTCTCTCTCTCTCTCTCTCTCTCTCGCTCTCGCTCTCGCTCTCTCTCTCTTTTTCTCTTTCCCTTCCTCTCTGAAATCAATAAAAATACATTTTTTAAAAGAAAAATAAATTTCCACTTCCTCATTCCCATCTGCCGTGCCACTCTTCTGTGCATTTCTTAAATGAGGTGTGTAGATGTGTTCATACAAATTCTACAGTGCCTTTGTTGACTGGTTGACTTGGTTGCTGGCAATGGGGAGTTGAGGGTGGGGGGCAGTAGGAGGGGGCCAAATTTCCTGGCTGGCCATCTCTCCTGGACCTCATACTGACCTGGAAACCAGAATCCAGACATTCACACTGCCCTTCACCCTCTCACCCTCCAGTATGTCCTCCAGGGTGAGGTCTGTTCTGTAGAAATGGCGTGTATTCGTCCCCATCACCAGACAGAAACAATGAAACTTGTCAGCATCAAGGACGCTTCTGACTTCAATCATATCGCCTGCAGCGTCCAACTCCTGGACTCTTGTGATTGTCTTAAATACGCTGGGCATTGTGCCTGGACCTACTGGGAAAAGGAAGCCAATTTCAGTTTGGGAGATATTCGTTCAGGTTTTTTAATCTACCTCAGGCAGGTTGGGGTCAAGGAAGATCCAAAGATTCTAGGCCAACCAGGACTTGGGATTATTTGCCCTCCCTGTTTCTGCCCCTCATGGAATCTTTCTGGAGGAAGTGATTGACCCCAAATGGAAAGTCAGACCTGTTTTCTGTGTCTCCCACAGCATAGCTGTCCCCTTGCCCAGAGGGACCTTGAGGGATGGGAAGGCAGGCCCTCCATCCCTTAGACCACATGTGTCAAACACAAGGCCCGCGGGCCAAATCCGTCCCGCCAGGCCTTGCAATGTGGCCCGCACCACGCTGTCATCACTGCACTCCGCTGTGTTTCCATCACAATGACAGTTTATGACTGTTCAGTAAACCATTCAGCCCGCGATTTAGGCTGGATTTTAGATTTTGGCCCCTTCTCTGATTGAGTTCGACACCCCTACCTTAGACTCTCACCAGTGCAGATAAGCAGAGGACCCAGGAAGGGATGAGGGGCAACTGATTACTTCTTCCTTTCGTTCTGACTCCTGGGCCTCGCTCCCTTGCTATGTTCATTTCCCAACAAGTCGGCCTCAGAAGGAAACAAAAGAGAGGACTGAGTACAAGAGTGGCTTGGAGCTGGGCACCCTGGCCAGCGCACCGCCGGGTCCTCTCTCCTCAGTTTCACCTTCTGAAGGGTCCCCTTACACTGGGTAACCTAAAATGAATTCCAAAATGCCACCTGGGGCATCTCCCCCCACCCACTCTCCCTTTCACCCTCTCCCGGTCTATCTCCCCTGCTCTGTGGGACCCTCCCCAGGCTCACCACCCATCCGGTCTGACACAGCTGCTCCCTCCCGTTTCTACTCAGCAGCAGCTTTGTCCCCACATTAGGGCTCTCTTGTCTCTAAATCCTTCTTACTCCCTCCCCTTCCATCAACCACTCAACAACTCCTTTAAGATCTCTTTCCCTTTCCTCAGGCTCCTTGGCTTCCCTCCTGGGGCCAGGGCTCCACTTCTCCATCCTTCCTCTGACCACCTTCCCTTAGGTCCCTCTGACTGGCCAGGCACCTGCTCACCAATGCTTTCTCTCCTGTCCCTGTCCCCATCGTGGTGTCCAGCTCTCGCCTCGCTCCCAACCTAGGAATTCTTTGGGGTGTCTGGAAAGGCAGTCAGTGTGCTCAGGGCCCACAGGCCCATGGCAGGAGCCACCCGCCTCTCCTCTGCCCTCAACTGCTCACCGGAAATGGAGGTTGTGAGAATACCCTTTGTGAGATCTCTGCGCAACTCCTGCCTGCGGTGTCAGAGGAAGCTGTCACAAGGGGATTGAAAGGAGCTGGGAAGCTGGGTAGAGTTAGGTGCCCCACCTATCAGACCTTTAGATATGCCGCCTTATGGCAGAGCTGGAGGCCAAAGGTAAGAGGGAGCAGGTGGCATGTGTATAGCTTTGTCTCTAACTGATATATATTCTAGTTGATTAGGTGAGTTTGGGCCAGGGAATGGTGCAGAACAAGGCACGCTAGGCCATGCAATTCAGTGAGTTTGGAATAAACAAAATATGGGTGGTACGAACCAAGGGCCAGTAGGCAATGGCTACGGCTTGTTAAAAATCACGAGAGTGATCTAACCAGAACCAGCTACCTGGATGCCATGCAATGGTAGGTTACACTGAAAACTCAAAGAGCAAAAAGTAACTAACACCTGTAGAGACAGGCAGGGTCAAAAAGAAGGACTCAGCCATAGCTGAGTGGATAGAGCATCGGCCCTCGGACTGAAGGGTCTCAGGTTCGATTCTAGTCAAGAGCACGTACCTCGGTTGCAGGCTCCATCTCCAGCCTAGGTTGGGGTATGCGCGGGAGGCAGGCAATGGAAGTATCTCTGCCACATCGATGTTTCTCTCTGCCTCTCCTCCTCTCTTCCACTCTCTCTAAAAATCAATGGGAAAATATGCTCAGGCGAGGATTAACAAAAAACAAAACAAAAAGGAGGACTCGGCCTCGCTGCCCCCTCACAAGCTCCCAGGTGGCCCTGGGCAAATGCCACCTGTCTTCACCCGCCTCCTTTCCCGGGAGGGGCCCTGGCTCCACTCCTTGGTCAGGGGCACTCACCAGCGTGAGCCTGCCTTCTGCTGGCCCCTGCCTCCCTCAGCTCCCAAAGAACATTTCAGGAGAGGGTGATGGTAGTAATTAATAATAATACCAATATGCCTACCACGTACTTAGTGTTTACTGCATGCCAGGCATTGTAACAATAGCATTAAGAGGTATTATCTTTTTTACTTTATTTTAGAGATGTTTTCACATTTAAGTTCACAGCAGCACTATTTTTGTTGTTGATGTCAATCCTCACCCGAGGATATTTTTCCATTGATTTTTAGAGAGAGTGGAAAAGAGAGGGGAAGACAGAGAAACACGATGTGAGAGAAACACATTGATTGGTTGCTTCCTGCATGTACCCCAACCAAGACCCAGGCTGGGGAGGCGATGGCAACCAAGATACGTGCCTTTAACCAAAATCGAACCCAGGACCCTTTGGCCCACAGGCCAGTGCTCTACCCACTGAGCCAAACCGGCTAGTGCAAGAAGTACTATCTTTATACAGCAGAGGGAGAATCTGAAGCTCAGAGAAGTAACTTGACAAGGCCACAAAGCCAGCAAGCAGCAGAGCTGGGATTTGAAGCAAATGATTGCTGCTTGTCCCAAGCCCTCACCTGGCTGCACTCTGCGGGTCCACGGAAGCTCCCGGGGCACTCCGCCTGCAGGACTGAGCCCGGTGGCTGCATTCTCCTCCCAGTGCTGTGTGAGCGCAGCAGGGGTGGCGGGAGGTGGATTTCAGCGAAGATCCCGTACTCTCCCCGACAACGCTCCGAGGACTGAGATGCTGGACCAGGGCCAGCGAGGAGCCCAGGCTGCAGGGCCGCTCCTCCCTTCCACCCAGGACTTTGTACCCGTCCTGGGAACAGCAGACGGTTACTGCTCAGAATACACTGAATGCTAGGAACCTTGGAGATAAGAATTCAAAGAGGTAAGTTCCCTTGCTAAAGGACTCCCTCTCTGGCCATGTGAGCCGAACGAAATCCTGCCCCTCCCACTCATGCTTACAGGTGTGGGGAGGGAGAAGCATGAAGATCCTCTGAGACACAAAGGCCAGGAGGAGGGGGAGCCCCCCAGAGAGGGAGGAGTCAGAACGGGGAAGGCGTTCAGAGGAAAAGATGGGGCACACCTCGGACTCTGGCTTCATTCCTAAAGCCATTGTTGCTGGACTGACCTCCTCCCTGGCCATGGCGTACCCCGTCTCTCTGCCAGCCCAGCCTGTGGGGTCTGGAAGTTCCTTCGCGAGGTTCCAACAGCCAGTCACAGACAGAGTTCTCTCAACCTGCGGCTGCTTTGTCCCCTCACAGCTCCCGGCTCTGCTGGGGACCGACCGCAGGGAGAGCAGCAGTCCCAGGGCCCCTTCCCCACCCAGGCGGATGGCCCACCCCAGGCTCCCACTGCCCTCAGCAGGGGCTGTGGCCCCCTCCCCCGCCCCGCCCCAGGGCTCTCTAGGAAGCAGAGGCCAGACTCAGGAACACGTAGTCCTTTATTTGCATTTCTCAGAATACTGTACAAAGGGAGTAAAAATCCTATTCACACTTTGCTTAGAAAGATTTTGAGGTGAAAGTTCCCTATGATACATGGGGTGGGGGCTGGGGGCCCAAGAGGCAGAAAACAGCCAATGACCTGCCCTCGTTCCTCAGGGCCCTGGGAGGGGGAACCCAGACCTTTTCAAAGCAACACAGACCCCAGTGAGACTGGGGAAGGAGAAGGCAGCTCCTGCCCACCTCTCTGCCCTCGGAGTGAGGAGACAGCGCTTGCCCCTCCTCACTCCTTCCCTGCACCAGCAGGGCCCAGGCAGGACTCTGAGCCCACTGACCCGCCTGGGGTGGCCTCAATAGCCCCACATGTCACACGAGAGGCCCTGCCCAGTGCCCGCCTACACAGAGAGGCTGTGAGGTGAAGGGCCGCACCGTTCGTCATTTCTGTCCGTGTCCCCGCCCCTTCACAATATTGCGCCAGCAGTGTCCACCTGGGCCTGTGCTTTAACGATGTAATAGCCTCTTACACCATCTCCACCCCATCACACCGGCCCCGGAGCTCCAAACCCACCGCAGCCTCCCTTCGTCTCTCCACCCTCACGCCATGGGGACACTAACTCTCCGAGCGTGCAGGGGCCCCTCTGACCACTTTCCAAAGAATGACGTCTAGCTTCTGTTCCCCCCTTCCCTCCCTCCCACCAATCTCTGCTGCTATGTGACCCCCTTTGTCTGAATCTCAACTCACCAGGCCGTCCATGCCCAGCCCCTCCATCCCTCTCCTTACCTCCCCACTCCCACCCTCTCCCCGGGGGGGCTGTAGGGGAGTTGACAGAAGCATGAGGCTTCGATTAGACGTTCTCACCAGAGGGATGAGGCGCCATCGCCCACTGGCTTTCATAAATACAAGCACACACTGCGAGTCATCCTAACGACGTGAGAACTAAAGTGGAACAATCTAGAGGCTGTACCGTACCCTCACGGGGGTTAAAGTGCTTCAGCGGTCTGAGAATGAGCAAGTGAGCAGGGGGTTTCCCTGGCCTCTTGTCCCAGGCTCACAGGTCTGTGTTCAGCCTGGAGCCCAGCTCATGCCATGACCACCCCCTCAGAGTCTCTATCCAAAAGGCAAAAGAAAAAGATTCTCAAAAAATCAGACGGTCAGAGTCCGGGGGATGAGGGGTGGGGGGGAGGTCCCACCCCAACCCGGCTACAAGCTACTTCAAGTCGGCTACCGGGGGAAGTGAGGGGGAACGGCCCGGAGGCTCAGCCCCCAGCTCTGGCAGTCTCCGGAGACTCCTGTCTTCAGCAACACAGCACAGCTTCCACCGCTCTCCCGCCATCTGGTCAGGGAAAGAGGCTCTCTCCTCAGTACTTATTGATTCCAAAAATCCGGACTCCGTGGAGCTGGGGCAGCTTGGGGATGAGCACGCTCATCAAAGACACAGTGTTGACGACGAAATGGATCTGGTCGTACTTGGTGTAGAAGCTGGTGAGAAAGTAACTGCGGGAAAAGTTAAGGAGAGGTGTGAGCCTTTGTTTGAAGGACCCTTCCTCCCTCACTCCCTGGTGGGGAGAGGCAAATTCCTGACAGCTGAGAAGTTACGGGGAAGGCCCCCAGGACAGAAGATGGCAAGGTCTCCCCAAATAAAGATACCCCTCCCAACTCAGTTCCCTTGCTGTCCCCCAGGCCTGTGGGCCTACCTCACTGGCAGGAAGGAAACCCCACATGAAAAATGGGTCAGGGAGCCGAAACCGGTTTGGCTCAACGGATAGAGCGTCGGCCTGTGGACTCAACGGTCCCGGGTTCGATTCCGGTCAAGGGCATGTACCTGGGTTGCGGGCACATCCCCGGTAGGGGGTGTGCAGGAGGCAGCTGATCAATGTTACTCTCTCATGGATATTTCTAACTTTCTATTCCTTTCCCTTCCTCTCTGTAAGAAAAATCAATAAAATGTATTTTTTTAAAAAGAAAAAAAAAAAGGGTCAGGGAGGCACAAGGCCTGAGCCCAGCACATGGCCAGGGATGCTCCGACTTCCTTTCTCCATTCCCCCACTAAGAGTCAAACTCGGGGGCTTCAGACCTGGTGGGGCCCCAGAGTCCCCCGGGGCCTTGGCCCGCCTACCAGCACCCTCCGCTGTCCAGGACACTCACAGCACAATGGGGGTGATGGTCAGGAACTTCCGCGACGCTGTGAATTGAACCCCGTAGTCCATCTGCTCCCAGTGGGTCAGCAGCCTTGCCTTGCCCTGGTCCGGGGTCTCGAAGGGTGTCCCCTTCACCGTGTGCAGGAAGATGTACATGCCCTGGAGGGAGAGGCTTGCATCAGAGGACACAAAAGGCACAGGCCCTCCGGCTCAGCTCCTCCACCGGCACAGAAGTGGGCTCCGGTGGCCTGCGCCTCCCTCTGTGCGGGGCATGGGGCTGGAAGTCAGGGTGAAGCAGCCGGACCCGGAGCCTGGCAGGAGAATAGGGTGAGAGGGCAGGCCTGTGCCAGCTGGGAGGGGACAAGCTGATGGGAAGGAACTGGGCCCCTGCCTCGCCACAAAGAGTGAAAGGTAGCCCTAACCGGTGTGGCTCAGTGGATAGAGCATCGGCCTGCAGACTCAACGGTCCCAGGTTCGATTCCGGTCCAGGGCATGTGCCTTGGTTGCAGGCGCATCCCCAGTGGGGGGTGTGCAGGAGGCAGCTGGTCGATGATTCTCTCTCATCGATGTTTCTAACTCTCTATCCCTCTCCCTTCCTCTCTGTAAAAAAATCAATAAAATATATATATTTTTAAAAAGAGTGAAAGGTAGCAGGCAGGTGGTGAGAGAGCAAAGAGAGGCAAGAGATGTGAGACCGTCAATTGGGAAAGGGGCATTTCTGCTCCAGACTGGCACCTGGGTCCCGGGGGCCCTTTGGGACTCATAGTTCAGCTCTCGATGGTCCACAAACTACCCCATCCTGGAGATGGGACAAATCTACAGATTTTAGTCCTCTTACTGGAGTGCACAGGAAGGGAACTCAGGAGGGGGAGTGGGTCAGAGATGAGAGCTTGGTCTGGACGGCGGTGACAGAGGTTATCAGATGTCACCCTGCCTTCGGGGCCCCCTTGTGCTCCTCAGTCCCGCCAAGGGCAGCTCCCACGGCCGGCGGGCGGCAGGCAGGCCCTCACCATGTTGTGGATGAGGTTGGTGAGGGTCCAGACGACAGGGACGCTCACGAAGGGGATGCTGAGCAGCACGACGTGGAGGAGCCCGATGGCCAGCACGTAGGAGAGCCAGATGCCGCGGCTGTTCATCACCCGGGTGTTGGGGTTCACCTCGCTGTGCGCCGTGCCCACGTTCATCCTGCTGCACCTCCTGCCGCTGCTCTGCAAGCCGCAGCACAGGTGAGACAGGTCACCCCGCTTCCTCTGCCCCTCCCCCCCCTCCAAACCCTGCTCTCCCCAAGAGCTCCAGGCAGTTCTACCGTTTTGGTTCATAAACAAGGAAGCCAGAGAAAGTCTTAACTTACACATTTCCCAAGTGCTGGGATGGGATAAGTACCATCCATCACCCACAGACCGCCTGGTGGACAGGTCAGGAAGCATCCAGCCCCAGAGCAAAGAAACCACTGCCCCTGTCTCATCCTCTCATCCTCCGGAGCGTTCTCACCAGAGCCCTCTTCCCACAAAGCCTGTACCCTAAGAATCACTCAGCACAAATCCTGCTGGGCTCTCATGAGGGCTGATATGGACATCTAACCCTTTCCCACTTCCCTCATCAGATGGGATAAAAAGAGGCAAGGAGATCATTGGATGAAATATTTGGGAGGAGGGGGTCATTGCTTCTACCCAGCTCCCCTAATTCTCCAATACTGGGTCTACAATCCAGACCCAGGGGGACTAACAGGATAAAAAGGGGGCGGGAGAGTGCCAAACCGGTTTGGCTCAGTGGACAGAGCGTTGGCCTGCGGACTCAAGGGTCCCGGGTTCGATTCCGGTCAGGGGCATGTGCCTGGGTTGTGGGCACACCCTCCATAGGGGGTGTGCAGGAGGCAGCTGATTGATGTTTCTCTCCCATCAATGTTTCTATCTCTCTATCCTTCTCCCTTCCTCTCTGTAAAAAAATCAATAAAATATATTTAAAAAAAAAAAAAAAAAAAAAGAGGTGAGAGAGAAAAAAAGGGAAAATGACAGACTGGGATCAACCTTTGCCCAGACCTGGAAGCCTCCTTCTTGGTGACACAGAACAGCCCAATCAGATGTTTTATCCATTTGGCAGCAGCTCAGGCTAACCCTCGTGATACCACCCCCTCTGCTGCCAAACCAACACGGCCTTTTCCCCACCAGAGAGGCGAGGACAGAGAACACAGCCAACAGCCACAGCTCCCGCAGCAGCTGGAATCCACATCAACATCCCCTCTCAATGTCACCAAACCTACCTGCGGCCTCTCTCCTGCTCCTTCCCTTACCCACCCACCCTCACTTCCGCTTCCGTTCCCACCACCTATTTCCAGGTGTTAGGAGCACGTGCCTTCCCTGGCCCAGCCCTGATGGCAGAAGCATGCAGCACCAGGAACCAGGAGGACTGCCCTTGGTGCCCAGGTGACCAAGAAGCTCAGCTGCCTTCCTGGATGAAGGGAAGGAGCAGTCCCTGTCCAGAGCTCCGCTGTCCCCAGATCCCTGAGGGCCCTGTGACCAGCAGGAGGTGGAACAGATGGTGCCTTTGTACTGGCTCACCTCCGGAGCTGAGGGAGGGTCCCGCCTGATAGAGACCTAAGGTCATCACCATGGTTACAGCCCCATCTTTCCTGGGGACACAGAACGGGGTCCCAGGTGGGGGTGTCCTGGAAGTGCCCAGAAGGCCACACCCTAACCCTGCTCCAACGAACCCCTTCAAACTCAGTTGCAATCAATCTCTGACTGGATCATGGCCAAGCCTGCATTGGCACCAGAATTCTCGAGGATTGGTTCCTCAGGTCCAGGATAATGGGAACAAGTTTCCCCTTCTCAGACAACTCGAAGCTTAGAGACCTCAGGGGAAATGGGACACACAACCCACCTCTCCGATGTGCAAACATACGTGAGATGACCCAGGGTGCATCCTAGAGCAGCGTTTTTCAACCGCTGTTCCGCGGCACACTGAGATGTTGCCTGGTGTGCCATAGGTGCAGACAAGACAAGAATTTTATAATTTTTCACTATTTTGTTTACTTAATATTTCATAATAAAGTAATTATAAAATACTTTCTTTGTGTTTATTTGATTCCTATTCAAGAGAATTACTTTATATATAGTCAATATAGGCACAGAGTTAAATTTTTTAACATTTTCTAATGGTGGTGTGCCTTGTGATTTTTTTCATGAAACAAGTGTGCCTTTGCCCAAAAAAGGTTGAAAAACACTGTCCTAGAGGAATCGACGCTCCTGGGGCCCATCACCTCAGCATTAGGCAGGCTAATTGGGCCCAGCGGAAGTCCAGGGAACTAGAAAACCTGGACTGGCTCAGTTGTTTACCTTCCCAGGGGCTTGGGGCTTCAGCTACCCTAACACAGCTCCTGGGAACCAACTATGCAAAAGCCTCCACCTGGGGGGGGGGGGGGGGGTGTTAGGTGGAGAGAGATTGGGGCTGGCTAGGAAGTGAAGGCTCTGAAGGACTTACTAAGGAAAGAGAAGCACTTCCCAAGTCCACCAGTTGCTGCTGCCCCTCCCCCCTACTCCCCTACCTGGACCTCCAAGGTGTAGAAGCAGAGACCCCTAGCCCTCTCTGGCATTTTGTCCAGGAGCGCCAGGAGTCTTACTGAATCCCAGCTCATTCTACATCCCTTTCTGGCTGGAACTGGGCATCCGATGAAGTCCGATGAGCTTAGGAGGGGCCTGCACTTAGGGCCTAACGGACACTCTGGAAAGCTTCTTCCTGAACCTGAACACCGTCTGCCCTGAGAACAGGAATCCCAGGAGATCCACAGCCTCCCAAAAAGACAGGCCCGATCAATAACCTGAGAAAACGATCGGCAGCCAGGAAGCACTCTTGTGGAGCCTTGTGTGCGGCTCGGGGTACATTCACTTCCCTTTGTACACTAACCAGTTGCCCCCAGCCCAGAAGGAGAGATGCCAGGGAGAAGAAGCTGGCAGAGGAGAAGCAAGTCCTCAGCAGCTGAGGCTGAAAAGTTCCCCGGCCACAGCTGGCAGGTGGCCGCCCGTGCCAGCCCCTGAAGTGGTTTCATAACCTGCCCCAAACCAGAGCCTCCAGCAACTCTGTTGTTAACTACTTTCTTGCTGGTAGCTCTTCGCCACTACTTCCCTCCCCTCCCCCCGACTCCACACACAAACACGCCTGCCCGGCGCGTCTGTCAAACACCTAAGCCAAGACCATAGCGTGTCCCAGGGCAGCTGCCAGGTGAGCAATGCCCATTCTCTCGCTCAAGTGGGGCAGCCCTTTAAGCGCAAACCTTTTCCCTTCGAGGTGAGGAGCACAAAACACCTAAGCCTGCAAATGGACCCCAAAGGGGAGTCGCTGGCAGCACGCCACAATGCCATTTTCTCTCTGCCCACCCCTCACCACCGTCGCTTACCTCTTAGCTCGGGCCCTGCCTCCCGGGCTCCGGAGGGCGGTGGGAAAGGAAAGGCGGCGAATCCTGGGGCGAACCCTCTACTCTCCCGGGGAGAAGGTGAAGCACAGAGGCGGGGTCCTCACTATTGTTTGGGTTTTCTGAGTGCGACCTCAAACCGAATGGGGGACCTCCCGCTCCGCTCCCCAGCCCGGGACCTCGCACTCGGAGCCTGGCCGGGTCCGGAGCCTCACCCCCACCTCCACGCGTCCACCCAGCCCTGGAAGCGGCCAAACCTTCATCCCCGAAGCCCAGCCAGCCGCCCCGGGCCCCTCACCGCGAGCCGGAGCTCCGGCGCTCCTCCCCACGCTCCACCCCCGGCCTCCGCCCCCACGGTCGCCTTTGGGTATCCCGCGGGCAGACGCACGCCCCCACCTCCGTGTGCGCCCGGCCGCGGCCCCCTCCAGCTCGGGGCGCCTCCCCTGCAGCTCGCCCCACCTCGAGCACCAGGAGCCTCCCAGTTCGGCCACCCGGGCCGCCTAATCGGACTCACCGTGCGGGGCCGGGGGTCTAGGGCCCTCGAGGGCCCGCGAGAGGTGCCGGGGGGCGGGGGCCGCTGCTTTAGGAACAACCCGCGGCGGTAGCCACCCCGCTGGCCCTCCGGCCGAATCAGCGCCCCGCGCCGGCCCTCGTGGCGTCACCGCCCAGCGCCGACCTGCCCGGTGCCTCCTGGGAGTTGTAGTTTCTTTCCCTGCCCTCGTACCGGCCCTCCCGACGCCACCTGGGACTTGTAGTCTCCTTCCCGGCGCCCACCTTCTCTTGGCGAGGCCCCTCGGACGATTCCCTAGAACGTAATGCAAAGATCAGATGGTATTGCTTTGGGGCAGAATAACTGCTTTTGCGTTCGTGCCCGCTTTAAGTGCAGTTTACACACATCCCCCATTTTGCAGATGAGGAAACTCGGAGTTTTAAGTGACTTGCTGGGCCCCAAGCCAGAACTTGATCTCAGGTCAGAGTTTTTCAATAACACCTCGCTGCCTCCACCCTGGCCCCAGAGTGGCTCCTCCAGAATCGGACTAGCCCAGCCCTTTGTCCCTTTCCGTCTTACTGGAAGCGGGCTTAGACGAGAGTTTGGAGAGCCGAGAGCGCGGCCTGTGGGCAGCATTTGTCCGGAGCCTGGCTGCTCAGTTACAGGTGGCTCAGGCTGGCCCGGGCGAGGCCACATCCTTGACCTCCCACGTTAAACGACAGAAGAGGATGCCTGTCTTGGGAGGATTCCTTGAAGAATAGTTAGGACCCTTAATTCCAGTCCCAGGTTGGCATGTGTGGCTTTGGGTGGGAGGCTCCAGCTCTCTGACTTGCAGTGTTCACATCTGCATACAAGGACACAGATTTTACTGCCATGTAGACTCAGCAGGCACTCCTCTACTAGCAAATAACTTGTCTCAGTCTCTAACTCCACACTTGGGAAACCTTCCCTCCAACGTTGTGCAAATTCAAAAGAATGTATGTAAAGCATCTGTTGCACTGTAGAAAGCTATTTCTGTAGGAGGTTGAACTAAATGGCTCTTGAGGTCTCCTGAGTCACCAAGAGGGCCTTGTTTGAGTAGTTTCCACTAGCCCTGCCCAGCTTCTTTTTGAGTTCACTGTGCATGGCAGGCTGGAACAGCAGGATCAGATGACGTCATGACATGCCAACCAGACTGGCTATGGACACACACTGAAGTGAATGTGAGGGGACAGAAGGAGGAGGCTGGCCCAGGCAGTCTGGGGAGCACTCCTTTCAGACCTCACCTACCCCTCTCCAGAGGGCTGCCAGGAAGCAGATGTCACAGACCTGGAGTGGGGCCGGGGAGCACCTAGTGGGCACTGAGCAGGTGCATATCTGAGGCACTCGGGGCAGGAGAACAGGCTGCTTCTCAAATATTGCCAGGGCCAGTGGCCCTAGAGCACTCGTCCCAAGGCTAAATAATCACCCTGGAAACCGAAAAGGTTCTTCCCTGTGTCCTACAGAAGTTTTCTCCTGGTTCCTGGAGGCCCCTTTCCTTACAGACCGCCTTCTGAAGACGTAAGCCAACGACTGAGCATTGTCTTCCCCACAGAAACCTCCAGAACATTGAGGATATACACGGAGTGGCCAGATTATTATGATCTCTGAATGCATGGTAATCTGGCCCCTCAGTGTACATCCTATATAATAAAAAGCTAATATGCAAATTGTCCCCTTGACCAAGAGTTCCACCAGCAGCAGGCCAGCCAACCGCCCATGTTCCCTCCCCCTGGCCAGGCTGGCCGGACTCAAATTCATGCACAGGTTGAATAAATATATATATATGTGTGTGTGTGTGTGTGTGTGTGTGTGTGTGTGTGTGTGTGTGTGTGTATATATATATATATATATATATATATATATATATATATTTCCACACACAGAGACAAATTGGAGCCTACTTGAGTACTTTGACTTCTCTCTGGGATTCTTCCAACCTCCATCAAGTTGTCTATGTCTTTGCCAGTGAAGTTCACTGACCTCGACTGGACCCACATCTCAAATAAGGTTCTGACTAATGCATAGTCTAACGGAAAGATAACTGGACGTGCCATGCCCTATTAATAACTCCTATTATCAAGGTGTTTTTTTTCACAATAGAAATGAATAGAGTTCTGACTCACTCTAGGTTTGTGGTAAATGGTGCATCACTTTCTGCTTAATGTAGTCCGAGTCCCTGTCATCATTCTTCTCCTTCTGCAGCTCTCTGCCCTCATAATTACCCTGTCTTCACCAAACAACCTTGAGCAATGAATAGGCCTAAGTACTGTGCAGGATGAGTGGCAGCACTCATGTGGTGCTGGGGAATGCACACCCCCTTGGACAAATAATTGGTAATATGGGCCAAGAGGCTGAAAAATTGTTCAGGCCTCAGAATTGCATTTCCAGTAGCACCCCTGGAACTTACTATATGTGAGGAGGTTCATTCCAGCATTATTTATTTTATTTATTAATTTTTAGAGAAAGAGAGGAAAAATGAGAGAGACAGAGAGAGAGAGAGAGAGAGAGATCAATTTGTTGTTCCTCTTATTTACACATTCATTGGTTGATTCTTGTATGTACTCTGACTAGGGATCAAACCCACAATCGTGGCTCTAACCAACTGAACTACCCCCTCCAGCATTATGCATAATAGTGGAAAACCAAAAGCAACCTAAATGCCCAAGAAAAATAGTATATCCATTGGATGGAATAGTATGAAGCCATGTAGTAAGTGGTTGTGAAAACAATGTGGCAGTGTGGGAAAATGCTAGGTTATATGAAAAGATCAGGAAAAAATAGCATGAGCATTCCCCAGGGCTACAGCCAGAAAAATCTAGAAAAAGAATGACTTGGGAAAACACCCAATTCCCTTAACAAATAAGTTGGAAGAAACATAGTAGAGGGAGAGACTTACAGATGAAAATAAATTAAGCAATATATTTGGATCCTGATTTAAGCAAACTAACATTATTTTTAAAAATATTAAATTATCAGAGAAATTTGAACACTGACTATTCAAATTGATATTAAGGCACTTAAATTTTTTGTTTATTGTTGACAGTATTATATATGTCCTCCATTTTGCCCCCTTTTGCCCCTTCCAGCCAGCCCCCACCTCAACGCCTTCACCATACTATTGTCTGTGTCCAGATATGGGCACGATATGGTATTGTGATAATTTTTAAAAGAAAAAAATCCCCCTTATCTTCTGGAGATATATACTAAAATGTATGTGGATGAAATGATAGGATGACTGAAATTGCTTCAAAATACTCTGGGCGAGGGATGTGGAGAAATAAAAGAAACAAGATGGGCCATGAAGTGATTACGATAAGAACGGAGTGATGGGGATATGAGATTGCTTATATCATTTTAGCTGCTTCTTCACGTTGGAAATGGACCATAAGAAGTTGTAGTAAGCCTGCACATGCATTAACCACTGTGGTGTTAAAAAATAAAGTGTTTGGTGAGATCCTGGCACCAGACTGCCTGAGTTCCACTTCCTGCTCCTGTAGTTACCAGCTGTGTGTCCTTAGGCAGCTCACGGAGCCTCTCTGTGCTTCCGTTACCTCATTTCCCAGTGGAGATGGTGACCATCGCTACATTGCCAACCTCATGTTGTTGTGAAGATGAAATGGGTCCACAACTGTAAGCATTCGCAACAATTCCTGGCGATTGTTCTCTATATGTGTTGCCTCGTATTAATCCATTCCACATTTAAATGATATCTGAGCATCTACTTCACGGGCCTGTGGAAATTCAACAAAATAAAAACAGGTCTTGTGTTAGGAGGGAGAGATTTGGGGTGATCTTTTTCATTCTCTGGTTTCAAACTTTGTGTAACGTGAGCTTGCCAGCTTTAAGTTTTTTATGAAATGTATTTGTGTTTTGAAAGCAGAGTGAGCTGCCTTCCCGGGCTCCCCTTGTCCTCTTGCAAGTGCCTGAGACCGCTGAGACAGCTGCCTTTCCCAGCCCTGGGGTGTTTCCATCTGGCGGGGTGGCATGGCCTCTGCTTGCCATAGATACACCCATGTGGGCAGAGATAGCAAACATGGGCGGGAGATAAACTGGGAACGCATTCCAGGGTGATGGCGGCGGTGGTGGGAAGTGAGGAGGTGGGGTGTAAGAAACAGAGCTCTCTCCCCCGACACACACCTCTGGGGGAAAGAACGGTACCCCTGTGACTACCCCTCCTCCCTTCAATTCATTTCCGGTCTCCCTCAGCCCCCGGCTCCTTCCTGGGGGAGGTGTTGAGGTCTCTTCCAGAGCAAATGCAAGGAAGAAAAACAAACAAACAACTTTATTGTGTTGGCAGTCGTTGTGTTTTTGTTTGGGTGGGGGCCGAGGTGAAGAGGAGGGCATGATGCTAAGCAGATAGCACTGAGTGAGAGCTACTGAACTGGTGGGGGGTGGGGGAGGGGCAGGGATGGTACCAGTGCCAGTGGGCACTCCCTCTCCTCCCTTCGCCCAGCCCTGTGGTTGGCTATTTTGGGCTGCAGAGGAAAGAGGCTGAGCCAGACAGGGCCTCCAGGGCCAGAGCCAAGGCCTGGGAACCAGAACCTTCCTCTGGAACAAGAGCAGCTGCTGCTCTTTGTGATCCAAATATATTGCAAAATAAGCTGTATTTTCTCCGATGTGGGTAATTGATATGTTCTCCTAGAGGGGCACAGACAGCTTAGAACACGTAATATTACAGCTCGAAAGGGCAGTACCTAGAAAACAGGCGCTTTCAGAAAAGGTTCCCGGTGCCCTGCCCACTGCATGCCTAGCCGGCCCTTCTTCCCCTGCCTGACGCCCACTCCTTTCCGTAGCAATCACAGCCCATGGCACTAGCACTTGCTGTGTTCCAGGGACCGCCCAAGAGGCTCTACATGTGCAAACTTTCACACAGCCCTGGGAAGTAGGTATTTCTACTCTCCCCGCTTAACAAACGACAAAACTGCAGGGCAGAGAGTTGAACTATTTTGCCCAAGGTCCCACAGCTGGGAAGTGGCATTTCTTCCAAAAAGTCATTCCTTCTGTCTCCATAGGTGCCTCGGAAAGACCTCTCCTGCCCTGAGGGTGCTCTATCTGAGTGACGGATTACGCATCCACTTCCCTTGAGAGGGTGCTTGCTCCGAGTCTTATTCACACTCGCATTTCCTGTGCATGGTGGATGCTCAGTAGATGTTACCTGGAGGAGGTAACTCCCACACTCATCCAAGACTACAGCTCCACTGAGCTCCTCTCTCAGAACATGCCTTGCTCCGACTTGCTCTTGTCTCTCCTGTTCATCCCTCAAGGCCTTGCTCACCTGTCACCTTCTCTGTGAAGCCTTCCCCAACTGTGCGGGCAGAGTCCGCTGCTTCGTGCTTTGGGCTCCTCGGGCTCCTGTTGACACATCATAGAACCCTCCCATAGGCTATCAGGTGGCCGTATCTGTGCACAAGTCTGTCTCCCCGCATTGTGCAGGGAGCGTTTTAGCTCCCTCTGCATCCCCAGTGCCTCAGAGGGCCAGGAGTGCATTGAACAACTGAGAGAGTACATCCGAGGATGGGAGCATGAGGTGTGTAAATGCTTTGCCATTTTCCACAAGAAACAGGAACAGCAGAGGCCCTAGCTGCCCCGCGAACGGAAACTGCACAGAACATTGGCATTAGTTGTACACCTGGCTAACTGTTAGGTAAAGTAGCTGGCTCTCCTCCTTTCCTTTCACTATGCCCCTCTCTCCAGTCTGGATCGGGGGCTACATCAGGCAGGCAGGGGCCTGGAGGCCTGCTGAATTCCTCTTCTCCAAGGTCACACCTTTGGGACATGAAATTATTGCCCTGGAAGTGAGAAGCTGTGATTCACCCCACCCAGGATGAATCACTTTCCTGGGCCCTGAACTTGGAAGCCAGGCTTGCCATGCCTCAGCCTCTCCCCTGCCCCACCAACATAGGCACATTGACATCATCAGGTTATTAGGGATCTCAGAGACTGTGAGGTCCAGAGAACCAAAGGCCACGGGGATTTGGGGAAGGATGTACCCAGTGGCACAAATGTCGGATGGTCTTGAGCCTGGCCCATGAGTTTTCCTGTGCGCCCCACAGGTCATGGCCAAGAATGGAACATCGATTCATGGCTCCTTCAGTCCCACACCATGGCTTCCATGCAGGCACTCTCTGAAATCAATAAAAATATATTTTTTTAAATATATTTTATTGATTTTTTTACAGAGAGGAAGGGAGAAGGATAGAGAGTTAGAAACATCAATGAAAGAGACACATTGATCAGCTGCCTCTTGCACACCCCTCATTGGGGATGTGCCTGCAACCAAGGTACATGCCCTTGACGGGAATTGAACCTGGGACCTTTCAGTCCGCAGGCTGACGCTCTATCCACTGAGCCAAACCGGTTAGGGCTAAAAATATTTTTTAAAATTATATATGTACACATTCTCCACACAGCTAGCAAAGTGACAAAAAAAAACACACACACAAAAAAAACTAATTTTAAAATCCACCCATCAGCTACTAAACCAAGTTCCAATTCTTATATGGTATATACAAGGCCACAAGCACCCGATCCATTTCCAGTTTAACCATAGCCTCTACCATGCCCACCGCTCCCTCTACAATCTAGAGAAGACAGGCCTTCTCATGCTCCCTTGCTCTTGCACATGTTCCAGCTCATGAACTCGACCTTAACCACCCAGCTCAAATGTCACTCCTGGTGAAGCCTTCCCTGTTAGCCTGGAAAAGTTAGTCGTATCAGATAAGAATGATGTCAACTGAAAGCAACAGAAAATGCCAAGCAAAGGAATGAGTCTGACCCTGGTGCCATTACTCATCTAAGGAGGTTTTAACAGTCCTTCCCCAGGAGCATGCAAAATTAATTTAATCAGAATCTCTGTGGTGGACCCAGACATCAGTGTTTTTTCAAAACCTCACATATTCTAATGTGCAGCCACGTTCAGAAGCACTGAAGCAGGGGTTTACTTTTAATGAGTCCAGTGGTAGGTGGTTGCTGGTGTTGGTTGAGTGGTTCAGTGATATCCAGGCCAATATCTCCATGATGCTCCTGGCCTTTTCTTTCTGTTTTAATTGCCCCAAGGTCACAGATGGCCATAGTTGACCCTGCGTGTCCAAAGCAGGGAGAGAGCTGTAGGGAGAAGGGGAGGGCTCAGACCATGCTCTTTATATGTATTTTTTTTTATTTTTATTTTTTTAATTTCAGAGAGGAAGGGAGAGGGAGAGAGAGATAGAAACATCAATGATGAGAGTCATTGATTGCCTGCTTCCTACACATCCTCTTCTGGGGACCAAGCCTGTAACCAAGGCATGTTCCCTGACCGGGGAATTGAACTATGACTTCCTGGCTCATAGGTCGACACTTAACCACTGAGTCACACCAGCCAAGCCAGCCCAACCTCTTTTATGAGTGAATCAAAGAAAGTCTAGGAAATCTCTTGAGCAGACTTCCACTTAGATATTATTGATCAGAATTGGTCCACCCCAGCTGCAAGGGTGACTGGGAAAAGTGGGCAACAGGATTTCTAATAAACTGAAAGGACCAATCAGGCTCTCTCAGGACAGACTGAGTACATTGCTACCCCAAAATCAGCACATGTCATCAAAGGAGGAGGTAAGGAACGGATACTGAAGGGTGACAGAATAGGCCACCCCAAAATACGCCATTTAGGCATAAGGATTGTTTTGAGCTAAAGGCACATTAAAACACACACACACACACACACACACACACACACACAAAACAAACAAACAAAAAAAAAAAAAACAGACACCAGAAGAGCATTCCTTTCTCCTATTTTCTTCCAAAAGAACAGGAGACAGAAACTACCATGCGAAAGACGCTCTCCCTGTACTGGGGAGTCAAAGCCCAGAGAACTCGACACAAACAGACCTTGTTCAAATAACTCTAATCTTCCTCTAGCCTTGTATAGTTTAGTTACTTTTCTACAATTGCCTCTCTTTATTCAGCCTAAGACAAAAGTATTTATGTTCTTCCATTTCTTTGGGTTTTCACTGTCTTACGGCTCTCACATCATGTAAAAGGTATGTAAATATGTATGCTTTTCACCTGTTAATCTGTCTGTCAGGTTAATTCTCAGGCCTGGCTGAAAAGCCCCAAGGGGGTAGAGGTAAAATGTTGCCTCCCTACAATACCAAGTAGAGAGCCAGCAGATTCTACCCCAGAGATTTATTCTCTCTGAGTGTCAAAGCTTCCATATACACATCGGTTACACAGCAATCACATTAAGGCTTTGTGGAGACAAGGGTCCATATGTCCATGTCTTCCTCAGACCAGCAATTCTCATCTCAGGCTGCACATCTATGTATATAAAAATCAGCGACTGGAACGATGGAACAACTTCCCATGGCCCCTTTGGGGCAGGCCAGCCTGACCCCACCTGTGCGTGAATTCTTGCACCAGGCCTCTAGTTAGAGATACCCAGGGAGCTTTATATATATATATATATATATATATATATATATATATATATATATATATATTGATTTTTTATAGAGAGGAAGGAAGAGGGATCGAGAGAAACATCTATCAGCTGCCTCTTGCACACCTCCTATTGGAGATGTGCCCAAAACCAAGGTACATGCCCTTGACTGGAATCAAACCTGGGACCTTTAAGTCCACAGGCCAATGCTCCATCCACTGAGACAAACTGGTTAGGACACCAGGGAGCTTTTGAAAAATACCAGTGCCTAGGCCCCATTCACAGAAGTTTTAATTTAATTGGTCCACATGAAACCCAGGTAGAATTAATTTTTGAAAGCTACTCTTCCCCCCCCCCCCCCAGGGATTCTAATGTGCAGGCTGGGTTAGCCACAGCTATAGATCTGGGACCTTAAGAACTGTATATCCTTCGATATACACAGTGCTTGAAACATGGGGCTTACAGCAAATCCTCCCCAAATGAAAGACAGAGAGGATTTCTCCTCCAACCTTGTCAACCCTTGTGGTGTGGTTCCTCCTTCCTCTCAGGCCTCCCTTTCACCCTGAGCACTGCACTTAGCCGCCCTCCGTTAACCACATCCATGCTCTGGGTGGTCTCTCCTGTGTGCACAGACCGCTGCTCCTATAGCTGCTACAGCTGGGCATCCGGGTACCAACTTTTCCTGGCAGCCGCCTTAGTCTGAGAAGGAGGCAGCTCTCTCCATCAGCAGCCAGGCTCAGCTCTTGTGCCTGAGCTACCCACCCTGCCCAGTGTGAGAGAAGAGCAGTGGGAGGGGTAGCTTTCCACATGCTTGCTCGTCCACATGCAGCTACAATTCCGAAATGGACTCTGCAGTATCCATTCAATGGCACAGCGCCTGGGCTAACCGACAAGCAACCCACAGACAAACGTTTTGCTTCTCCCGCCCAAAGGCAGACGACGTAGCTTCCCTGATTCCTCGGACAACTGTGAGTGTGAGACATGCCCTGTCGATGTCACAAGAATGAGTCAGTGGTCAGTACATCATCTACAGAGATGACATCATCCGATATCCTTCCGTCTGATTCTGTCCCCTGGTCAAAGGTCACCTGCACAAGGCCAGCTCTGTGGGCATGTGACCTGTGCAGTTGCCCAGGACACCACACCTTGTGCTCAGAAGGGCCCTGCACTTGGTTTTGCCATCTGCGGTGGCTATCGTGACATTCGGGACAGTCTTGGAACACAAGGCCCCATTTTCGTTTTGCACTGGGTCCTGCATCGTGTCCGATCCTGGTCACGCAGGGTCTCTTACGAAATCCAGCAAGGTTTTCCTTCTCAGGGAGCGCTCCACAGCATAGGACCGCAGCCTCCTCTGTGCAGATCTCTGTGGTACCCAACGCTTCCACTAACCCCGTGAGCCTCAGGGGACGGTGATGTAACTCGGTGGCTTGGGCTGCACATGACGGGTGGGATCAAGAGGCCCTGGGGAATGGTGTCCCAGCCCTCCTTGGCTCTCAGGCGTGACAGAGAGTTAGAAGTACCAACTTTGGAACCTAGTGTCCCAACAAAGTGAGGGAACCGGAGTCAGCTGCAATCCAGAACATAAAATTGGCAGGACAACTTGTAGACAACCGTATCTGACGTTGGGCACCTTGCAGAACCCCTTCCACCTCCTAGAGGGGCCATCTACCAACAGTGCAGAGAACAAACTAAAATGGAACCACCATGCCCCTTGCCAGGTAAGAGGGCTGGGCACCCTGTGAGGAGCAGAAAACGAGGTCCTCCAGGGTGAGACGAGTTTTCCCAGGAAAAGGCTGAGACAGGTTGCTCCAGAGTGCAGGAGAGTGGAGGGAGGGGTGGGGCTAGGGGAAGCTGGAGGCAATGGATGTGAGATTGAGCCCACCCAGTTTTGCCCGTACGTCTGCCAAGCGAGAATCCTTCTGCTGGGTCAGGCTCTGGGTAACAGAAGGCTCTCCTCGCCGGCTGAGAAGGGAGGGATGGAAGATGACAGCAGCAGGTCATGGGAGGGGAGCCCGGGGCAGGGAATGGAAATGGCGCCTGGCCTCCCCAGGCAGAGTTCATCAGGGTCCAGGATCTGCCCTCTCTTGGCATCGTCTAGCCAGGCCATGGCTCAGGTATCTGATACCTGGGGCCCAGAGTCACATGCCAGGAAACCCAACACTCTTGGGTCCCAACCCCCAACTTCCAGCAGCTATGAGCAAGCAGGACTTCTGGAGAAGGAAGCGGGTCTCCAGAGCGGAGCAACAGGAAGGCTACTTCCGGGAGGGGGCAGCCCAGGAGAAGGCTCTCCCCACAACAGAGGTGAGGGGCTTAGAGAAAAGAGGGAACAAGGCAGAAAATTGGGTGGGGTAGAGGAGACGAAGCTGGAGCAGCAGAGGAGTGATGCTCCAGGAAAAGGGGTAATGGACACTGAAGTGGGCCCTTAGTCACCTAGCCTAGCGGGATGCCCTAAAATCTTATTACCAACATGTCCTATTTGTATCCTTCACTCTAGTGCCAACTGGCCTTCTGGTGCCCACCTGGCCCACCTGGCAGCCACCCAGGTAAGGTGGTGGGAAAAGACTTTATTCCACTGAGGAAAACCCATACGTAGGCAGAAACAGAAACTTAGAAGCCCCCAGACTCAGAATGACAACAGGGCCTTGGCCCAAGAGACTTTATAGATTCGCCCTCCAGAACCAAAGAGACTCTAGGAGAGGGTCAGGCCCAGAGGACTTCTTTCCCAGAGGGCCTGAATGAGGAGCCCTAAACCCCAAAGAGAAAGCAAAAAGGTTGCCAGGCCTGTGAGATCCCCAAAGGAAGGTCCCCAGTTCACAGAGACGCTGCAGGGAGCCCTCAGGCAGAGACTGGCAGTGGGAAAGGGAATTGTCTTGACTCACTCTTCCTTTATGGAACCTTCTCTTCCCCAGATCCTGCTCCATTCCAGGACTATGCCAGTCTGTGGCCATGCTCGCACCAGCCTGTCACCTCCTGTCCCTGCTGCTGGTGATGGGCACAGGGGGTACCATGCCCAGTCCCCAGGGACCTCCCCAGGGCTGCTACGTGGCAGAGGAAGCTGGTGAGCAAACATTCCGCTGCAGCCAGGCAGGCCTGACTGCTGTGCCCACTGGCATTCCCAACGACACCCGCAAGCTCTACCTGGATGCCAACCGGCTAGCATCGGTGCCAGCCGGTGCCTTCCAGCACCTGCCTGTTCTGGAGGAGCTGGATCTGTCCCATAATGTCCTTGCCCACCTCTCGGGGGCTGCTTTCCAAGGCCTGGCGGGCACACTGCGGCACCTCGACCTCTCTGCCAACCAGCTGGCTTCCGTGCCCGTGGAGGCCTTTGTGGGGCTGCAGATCCAAGTGAACCTGTCTGCCAACCCATGGCGCTGCGACTGTGCCCTCCAAGAGGTTCTCCGACAGGTGAGGCTGGCACCGGGCACGGGGACAGGCATCGTGTGTGGCCCTGGAGCCCGACCAGACCTCGTGGGGCAGGAGTTCCTGCTGCTGGCAGGGGAGGAAGAGCTGTGTGGGACGGGGCGGGGCGGGGCCCGGCGGAGCACAGACGTGGCCCTGCTGGTCACCATGGGGGGCTGGCTGGCCCTGGTGGTGGCTTACCTGGCCCACTACGTGTGGCAGAACCGGGATGAGACCCGACGTCCCCTCAAGAGGGCCCCCGTGCCGCCACCGGTGCGCTCCGAGGAGGACTCCTCCACCCTCAGCACTTTGGTCTGATGGCCAGGTCCCCTCCTCTGGCCCCACACCCCACACTCTTTCCCCTGGGCTCTCTCTCTTGTCCTCTGACCCCCTCTGCCTCCTCTGCAGCCTCGCCCCACCCCCCAAATCCCACCCCGCTCCCTCCTCTGTCTCTCCTATCCTCCTGATCGCTCTCTTTCAGCCAACACTGTTATTGGTGCCTAGAGTTTTGGGTGCCGGCTTTGAGCCCAGATTGTGTGAGCCTCAAAGCTCCCGAGGGCACCGTGGTGAGGGGGGACTGCAGAACAGAGAATGTAGGTGGCACGTGTGCCCACGCAGAGGCAGGGCAGACAGCTGTGTGGCTGAGCTGATCTCCAAGGCTTCACTGTATGGAAGTCTGAGTGAACTCTTCCAGAATGCTAAGGGCTTCGGACAGAAGAGAGAGGACCCTCCTGAAAGGGGGTGAACAAAGGCAAAGAAGATGGGAAACCACTTGGAAAGTCTGGGCAGCACCAAGCCCTACCCTGGAGATGAAACAGAGATTGCAAAGGAGGGCATGGAGATGAAGGGACCAAGCTGGAGGTGGGGTCAGAAAATTGGAGTGCAGTCAGATTGAGAAGGACCCTGCGGGCTCCTCCTCTCTCTCACCTCTACTGAGAAGTTCCTCCCTCACATATGCCTCTCTCTTGGCCCCAGGCTCCTCCCCCTAGGTCCTCTTTTGGGGAACCCCTGGCTTAGGGCCCCATGGTTCCTTTTCCAGAGGCTCCCCATTTTTCTGCTCTCTCCATATATTGAAGGGTTTCCTAAACTCTTTCCCTTGGGGGTGTAGTGGTCTCCTCTATGCCTGAGCTGGGGATGGGTCCCTCACCGGGGAACTGGGGGCAGGGGTGGGAGGATTAGAAGGTTGCCCACACCCGGAACATCACCCCAAGACAACTCAATAAAGCCACTTTTGTTAATGCCCCTGGTCTTTTTCTTATTGTTCTTTTCCTTAAACACTATGGCCTGGCATTGAGGAGAGGGGAAGAGGGGGGAGCTTCACCATCACCCTTTGGTGGGGGTTGCTCCTGCTGGGTTAGATGCCTTCTCCTTTCTCCCTCCCTACCTGGCACTAGGCACTCAGCTCCTGGCACTAGGGTTCATCTGCTAGAAATGCCAGGGCCTCTGAATTAATGATGACAAACGGGAAGGATGGGGAATGGAGGGGCCTGGGGGGAGGGCGGGAAGAGGGCAATGTCTGGACATCAGTCATCTGCCAGCAGTCTCCAGCAAAGGGAGAGGGAGCTATTGCCATCTTGCAGTCTTCTTTTCTTTCAGCGGGAGTCTGAGCAGGGGGTAGGAGAAACTAGATGTGCTCAAAATTAATGAAAGAATTCCTGGGGGGGGGGGGGGGGTGAAGACCAAGTTGGCCGAAGCAGGGGCTACCTGAGAGATCCCTGTCACTGAACAGGCTTCTCCAGGGGCCCGGAGGGACCAGCACACCCTGTCCCTTGGCCCCATGCAGAGTGATCTGCCCACGTGGCCTCCAGGGAGGAAGCAGCTGCTTTGGGGAAGCTTGTAGGAGCCCCAGTAGAAGCTGAAGGTAAGAACCACTGAACTGCCAAAACCGGTTTGGCTCAGTGGATAAAGCATTGGCCTGCGGACTGAAAGGTCCCGGGTTCCATTCCCCACAAGGGCATGTACCTTGATTGCGGGCACATCCCCCGTAGGGGATGTGCAGGAGGCAGCTGATCGATGTTTCTAACTCTCTAACCCTCTCTTCCTCTCTGTAAAAACAAAACAAAACAAAAAAACAATATATATATTTTTCAAAAACCACTGAACCAAGGTTCCCCTAGCTTGGGGCAGAGCCTGGGGCAGACTGGGTGGCCACTCAGGAGAAATCCATCACCTCCCCTGGTCCCTCTGACCCATCCTGATGCCTTTGTCTCCTTCCCAGACCCCTCTCCTCTCTCCATCCCTGAGGCTCCTCCCACCAATCCAAGGCTGAGCTCTCCTATCATCCAGGGAGCCTCAATTTGATTCACGTCAGAAAAACCTGGGGCACCCCACCCATCCTCCTGTCTCAGGAGACGTGGGCCTCCCCACCTCAGGGGTGGGGGAAGGAATAGGGTGTGGGGAGGTTCAGGCTGCAGCCTTGACCGTCCACCCCAGCCACACCCTGGCCTGGGCCTTGGAATCCTGGCCCCTCCCTATCAAACCCTCCATCGGTCCCTCCCCTGCCACTCTGAGTCTGCCCCACTCGGCTCACCACCCCCTGCTGGAATTAGGCTGGACCGTGTCTCGCTGGGTTCTGGGAAACAGGCTGCATGGATCTGTGGAGGTGGAAGGGTGGGGCCCTGTGCCTCTATGATTGGTGCCCATTCCTAGAGGCTCATTAGACTCCCTGTCATCCTGAGCAGCAGAGACCAAGCCTTTCTGGTCTGCAGAGCGTTAGCTCCCCCACCCTGACACTTATCTCCAAATCTCAGCGGTGAGTTCAGGATGGAACAGGAGCCCTGGATCACAAACTTCCCACCAGTGACCCCCTTAGGTCCCCTCTGGCTCAAATTCCTCTCCCTCTGTGGAGCAAGGACAGGAGGAAAGGAAGAGGGAGAGCAGGGGTGGCAGGAAAGATGCTCCATTGGCTCCCATTCTAGCTGGTTTGGTTCAGTGAGTAGAGCATCGGCCTGCGGGCTGAAGGATCCCAGGTTCAGTTCTGTGCAAGGGTTGTGGGCTTGATCCCCAGTAGGGAGTGTGCAGAGATTCATTCATCAATGAATCTCTCTCATCATTGATGTTTCTCTCTCCTCTCCTCTCCTCTCCTCTCCTCTCCTCTCCTCTCCTCTCCTCTCCTCTCCTCTCCTCTCCTCTCCTCTCTCTCTCTCTCTAAAATCAATAAAAAATATTTTTTTGAAAAAAGAAAGAAGTCCCTCACTCCGCCCTCCCACCACCAGCGTCTTCCCGCCCTATGAAGAGGTGCAGAAAGCAGACACTGCCCTCAGGGAGCCCCAAGTCAGGAAGGCCGCGACCTGGACTTAACTCTCAGTCATGGAGTAAACAGCTTTCTTTCTCTTTGGGGAGCTCTGAGCCTGATGAGATCCAGACATACCCCGACACAGAGGCTAAAGCGCCTACAAAATCTCGTTCTCTACGAGAGGAAGTGAGCAGAGAGCACACGGAGCACCAGGGAGCTGAGGGAGGCAGCTGAGGAGCACGGCGTGGGGTGTGCCCCACCCTTCCTGCCTGGGGTTCAACAGACAGACCTTTGGTGCAACGCTGAGCTCTCCGCAGAGGGAGGGGCTTCAGCATCGACACCAGCAGGACTCGGGCAGCTTCCTCACGGGGAGGGACTGTGCCTCCCCATCAGAATGAGGGGAGTTCCAACTGGAAACAGGTTTTCTTCCTCTCTCTGGGACTCTCTCCCGCCGAGGAGGGATGTTGTCCCAAGTCAGGAATGCAGCAAACAAAGCAGAGCAGACATCCACGCTGCCAAAACAGACACCGCCGCCACGAGTCCACTCATTCATTCGAAAAACACTGACTGAGTGACTGCGGTGTGGCAGGCACTGCGGACAGAGATGAGGAGGTCACGGGGCCCATCCTTGGGGTGCACAGGGGCCCTGTGAGCCCAGAAAGGTCATCTAAGGCAAACACTGCCCAAGGCTCATGTTGGTTCACAGGAACTCTTACTCAGAACTTATTCATTTTACCAAGTTTCAAAAATCTTACTTTTCATAGAGTTCTAAGAACTTTGGAACCGTGGTTTCCTGCCTACAGCAAGTTAGAAGCAATACATCTGAAGCAGCAAAAAGTCTATTACAGACAGAGTAAACACAGTGAGAAACCACCACCTGACAGCAGGCAGGGACGTTATTAAAAGTGTTTACTTAAAAAGCACTGCAGCCTTAGCCAGTTTGGGGCAGCGGATAGAACGTCGGCCTGCGGACTGAAGGGTCCTGGGTTCAATGCCTGGTCACCAGAGTCCTGTCCTCAAAGCTCAGTCCAGGCCTGAGCCAATCCCCATCCCCACGCCCCCTGGAGCACATGGGGTGCCTGGCGCTGCAGGACGAGATGGAGGAGCTGCTGGGGCTGAAGGGCCTGACTGGGAACATGGGCTCTAAGGACTGGACGCTGCGGGGCTGGAGGACACAGTGGGGCGGGCCCGGCGGAGTGATGGGAAAGTGCAGGAGGAGGCTGTCGGTTGACCTCAGGGTCGTGGAGGCCAGAGGAGGGACTTAGGAGTGCCGGCTGCGGGACAGACCGGATTGCATGAGCGGGGTTGGGGAGGTCAGGGCGGGGCTAAAGAGATGGGGACAGACGGTGAGCGCGGGGCGGGGGCGGGCACGGGTGGTGATGGCGGGACTAAGGTGGAGGGGGCGTGGCTAAGGCGGCGGGGGGCGGGGCCGACCTCCTGGTCCAGTGAGAGCTCAGCCCGCCTCTGGGGGAGTTTCCTTCAGGCTAAGGGAGAGATTAGACCCCTTCCCTAAGGGAGTCCCCACTCTGAACGGGGAGACTGCTCCCCTCTGCCAGCTGACCACTCCTCATCTCTCTGCCAAGGGGTCAGGCCCTAGATCTTAGAGAGCCAGCGGTTCGTGGAGTCCTCCAATGACTGCGGGAGTTTTCTAGGAAACTCAATCTCGTACCTGTCGGTGGGGTCAGGAGTGGGGATGGGCTTGGTCCCTGATGGGACTGACGGGCCTAATGGATGAGGCCCTATGATAACAAGCAGGACCTGCAACATAACCTACGGGTTCCAGCGCCAGATGAAAACACAGGGCTCCTTGTTTAAAAAGGACTAAGAATCGTTCCACATTGAACCAAGCATGGGGCCATGTGCAGCTTGACAGGTTGCATGCCTATGAAGCTGGCTCTCCTACCAAGCCACAGGCAGAGCGAATCAGAGTCCAAACCCTGCTGTCCCCTCCTCCAAGGGGCAAGCCCACCTACTCCACACCTATTTTCCCTAAAAGAAAGAGGAGACATCATTCAAGGAATCTTCTCTCACTCACTCCCGGAGTGGAAAGAGTGAATCTGCTGGCCCCCGCTACACACACACATGCACCTACACAGGCACACATACGTGTTAGTTCCAGCTCCCAGAGCTGCATTACAATCCCCTGCCCACCAGAGGGAGAGTTTGCCCTTGTCCCTCCTGCTATCTCCTTGCGTACCCTGTCCATGGAGAAAGGGTTCCTACCCCAACCGACGGAGCCGGTAAGGGTCCTAGGGTGCAAGGATGACAACTATGGTAAAACTGAGTTTGACCACCAGAGGGGGTGCGGGAGCTCACCCAGCTCCACCTCCGCACAGATGAGCACTGGGGCCCAGAGAGAGAAGGTCCTTCAGGCCACACTGCAGGCTCCAGGCAGAGCTCTCTCCAGAGACCCAGGTCTCCAGATTCCCAATCCCTGCTCACTTCCGCTCCACTCTAGAACTAATGGGCAGTGAGGTCAAGGATGGGGGGCAGGGCTGAAATTTACATTTCTACCGCAGAGCACCTTAGCAGTTGGCGGCTCCCTCCCCAAATGCAGAGCATCCTGTGCCGTCCATTCTCTACTGTCCCCATGGAGACCATCCTGGGCCAGAATTTCTCCCAGGGCAGGCAGTGCTCTCTGTCTTCTCTTCCATCTGGTCAGAGGCTGCTGGGGCGAGAAGCTGAAGGTGGCCCAGGCCCCGGAGGGACTCTGCAGGGGAGGTGGCGAGTCCTAAAAATGACACACGAGGGGCTGGACTCCTCTCTGTGTGGGTGCCTGATGCCTTGTGACCACTCTGTGCCGCCCTCTCCTTCCTCCAGGCACTAGGTGACACCTGGTTAACCTCAACCAGGGCTAGGGGAAGCGGAGTGGAGTGTGGCACGGGCCTAGGGAGATGGTAAAGAGCTCCATCTGGGACCCCGTCTCGCTAACAAGGACCCCGGGAGCTCTGTCCTAGCAGAAGAGCCTCGCTGAGGAGCAACGCCATGAAGGGACAGGAGCGCCAGCACCTGCTCCAGCCGCATCCTCAGGAGGATGGCAGTGGAGGGCCGGGGGCCGCCATCTTGAGGGTTGGTGCTGAGTTTGACATGCTTCGAGATGAACAGGTATGTTTATCACTTCAATTCTTCAGCCCAACTTGGAGTTGAGTGAGTGTCACAGACACTGAACAGTGTCTGCTCGGCAAGGCGTCTGGCGATGCCACGGGCTCCAAAGCTAATCTGGGGACTTAGGGAGAAATCTCAATGTTTTTAAGGAACAAAAAAGGGGTCTGGAGGTTTTGCTGTGCTCAGAAAAGAAGTGCATTTATGGAAGAAGAGCACCCCAAAACTCCCAGCCTCCCATGGGGAGTGTAAAATTCAACGACCTTGGGGAAGGTTCTTCCTGCCTCTCCAGACAGTCACCCCTCCATCCCGCTCACTTCCCTTTCTCACTATTTCACCTTCTCATACTCAGAGGAGATACAGAAGTATGTCTGTGCGAGGGGTAACTCCCCCCAAATGCTCCAGCCGTCCCACATCCTGCAAGGGGGCTCCATATCCTACAGGCGCTTTCCTGAACCTTCTCCCCCGTCACTGCCAGCTTCTTCCTGTTCTTGGCAGGACTGGTTCCTTCCACCCTCCTGACCTCCAGTAGACCACGCCTCTCTCTTTCCTCTTTGGCCCCCTGGTGAGCAGAAAATCAACAGCAGTGAGAAGGAAAACGTGTGAGGAAGGAATGTCCTGTCCCAAAATCTATGTCTGTCTGCGGGGTCTGCAGAGCACTCTGTGGGTCACTCTGGGAGCACTCTGTGGGTCACTCTGGGAGGCGATCAGGTCCCCAGAGAACCCTGGCCCGGGGCTTCTCCCCTAAGCCAATTTCCTGACTGGATCCCCATCGCCCACCAACCACGCACAAGTCAAAAGCTTGGCATGCACTTCAGGGGTGATTATCAGCCATTCCTTCTCTTGATTGACCACCAGAGGGAGAAAGAGAGCAAAGCCACCACCGCATCAGCACCAGGCACCGCCACCTCAGCAAGTCACTTTTAATGGACTTAAAGAGTTCTTACGTATTAGTCAAACTTAAACACCTTCCAGCGCAATTTAAAATATGTCCCAGGCCTGGCCGATGTGGCTCGGTTGCTGGAGTGACGTCCCATGCACCGAAAGGTCACTGGTTCAGTTTTCCCTCAGGGCACATGCTTGAGTTGAGGGCTTGATCCACATCCAGTGGGGGATGTGCATGCAGGAGGCAGCAGATCAATGTTCCTCTCCTTCTTTCTCTCCTTCTCTCCCTTCCTCTCTCTCCTTCTCTCTTCCTTTTTCTCTCTAAAATCAATAAAACATTTTTTTAAATATGTTCCCAGATTCCCTGGAACATAAACCAGGATCTTAAAGGGATTCTGTAGACTTTCCCTAAGACTATGGGTATGGGGGTGAGGGGTGGGCGTGGGGGTGGGAGTGGGAGAGGGTTATAAAAAGACAGAGTAACCTGGATGGGTGGGAGAAGCAGCACAGGGGCAAGCCTGACATGGAGACTTTTATCCCAAAAGCACAGGACTTTTAACCAGGCTGACCCCACAGCCCATATTTTTTCTCTCTGCCTTGAACCCTGAAAGCCTCCTGCTTGGAGCACCATTAGGCAACTTGAGGAATGGTTCAATGTGTCAGAGGTGGGGTGGGGATGGGACAAAGAGAATGAGGACAGGCCTGGTAGAGTTCAGCATGAATGAGGCCGAGAGAAAGAAAAGCAGCAAAACGTCTGGGGCAGAGGAGAGCAAGCTGGGTAGATGGACTTCTGGAATCTATCGCAGAGAGAGCAGACACATGTGTGGTTTCTTGAAACCACTGCTCTCTAGATCTTTGGAAGATGAGCTGGCCTGGAAATCTTGGCCTGCAGCCAGCAGGAGGAGAGTGGACACCGGGGGAAAACTCCCAAAAGTCTGGCTGAGGCAATGGTGAGAGGGTTAGAGTGGAGCTGCCTACTCTGGAGCTAAGGGAAGGGAGACGCACAGCCCAGGATTATATACATCAATGCACAGATCAACAGATATAGCCCTAGCCAATGTGGCTCAGTTGCTTAAGCGCCATCCCATGCACCCCTATGCACCGAGAGGTCACTGGTTCAATTCCCAACCACCCAATAGGATGTGTGCAGGAGGCAGCCCACTGATGTTTTTCTCTTTATTCCTCTCTTTTCCTCTCTCTCTCTAAAATCAATAAAAACATAATTTTTTAAAAAGAGAGATACAGCCCTAGCCAGCTTGGCTCAGTGGATAGAGTGTCAACCTGTGGACTGAAGAGTCCCTGGTTCTATTCCAGCCAAGGGCATATGCCTGGGTTGTTGGCTCAATCCCCAGTAGGAGGTGAGCAGGAGGCAGCCGATCAATGATTCTCTCTCATCATTGATGTTTCTATCTCTCTTTCCTTCTCCCTTCCTCTCTGAAATCAATAAAGAAATATGAGAGAGAGAGAGAGAGAGAGAGAGAGAGAGAGAGAGAGAGAGAGAGAGGAAGAGGCGAAAATCCAGGAAAACATAGAAATGGGAAGAATATTATACACACAACAGATTTCTACATACATGTGCAGGCATGAAAGGGACCAAATAACAAATGACAACCTTCCTACATGTCCAAACTCTTGCCTTCCTCCCCTCGGGGGGCGGGATGTGAGGTTAAGGTAAAGTCTAGGGCTATGGAAGGAGGAAGTATGCAAAAAGGGCCTGGGGAGGAAGGCAAGCAAAAAGACAGCGGTCAGCGACCAGAGACCCTGAAGGGGCACTTGCTTGTTTGGTGTGAGATATAGAAAAGAGAGATTTGGGAGGAGCCACCATATTGATTGAGACTTTGGGATAGAGGTGGAGTAATTAAGTTTTTAGGGAGTTTCATTGAAATCAATGTGGCCTAATCTCCCCATTCACCACCATCCCCTCACGAAAACCTCCAGGAAAGACCTCACTCAGTCTCCGTGGCTTTCAGAGCTGCACCCCGTGTTTGGTGAGCGATGCTGAGAGCCTCCAGGTGGAGCACAGATGCTCAGTTGCAGTCAGGTGACCCACGCACACGGACACAGACACGGACACAGCCCGGGCCTGTACGTGTCACCTAGAGCCTCCCCAGGTGTGTAAGTTCCTTTAGAGCTCCTTCCGGGCAGGGATTCCAGGTGGGAGCAAGACTCGAGGGACCCGTGGGGAGACGTCGAAATTCTCCCAGCAGAAACCACATTTTGGGTTTCACTAGCTCCATATGCCTCTGCCTATAAGTGTGTGTGCATGTGTACATACAGTGCTGCATGAGGAGCAGAGATGCTGAACACAGAAGAACAGAAAACCAACTCTGCCTACACAGACATATGCTTCCAGCAGCGCCGTAGATCCGTGTATGTAAGGAAAACAAATGGAGCTGGGTCGTAATATGCAGGCTGACTAGCAGAAAGATGGAGGGCCACTTCACAGCTGCTCCGCTTTATGGGGGAATCTGTAAACACACGGGATTTCTTATCCACTTATCACACCCCCAAGGTCTCACCATAAATCCTAGATGCTTCCTGATGACCGTGATAACAGAACAGAGATGCCCTCCCTCCTCTCTCTCTCTCTCTCTCTCTCTCTCTCTCTCTCTCTCTCTCTCTCTCTCTCTCTCTCACGCACACACACACACACACACACACACACACACACACACACACACACACACACACACCAACTTCCATGCTTTTCTCCCAAAGGTGCCTTTATTCCTGTCCTCTCAGCCCAATAAGCTGACCTTCAGTTGCCACCTCTCTCTTGGCCTTGGCTCCCCCAACCCACGCTGCCACCTGCCCCCTGGGGCAGGACACATGTGGAACAGGTTCATGCTGTTCTCCCGGAAGTGGAGTGGGAGAGGGGTGTGGTTACTGGGGCAGGCCTACATCCTCACCTCCACAGACACATAAAGCAGCAACCTGTCCTGGTGAGGGACAGTCACTCACTCAACCCACAGACCCGGCCGCCGGACAGAACCCAGGACCACTCCCTGGTAAGAGCTTGATGACAGCAGAGAAGGCAGGAGCTGTTCGAGGGATGAACAAGAACCGGGGTGGGTCAAGAAGGGTCTAGGGATCCCCAAGAGCCCAATAGGGCTGGTTTCCTGATTGGCCTCGGGGAGCGAAGGGAGCCTGTGAGCACCTCTCTGGTGAGGAGACTGCAGGCATCCGGGCCCCTCCCAGGTAAGTCTGGCTGGCCCGGGAGCTGGTCCTGCCCCATCCTGGCCCTCCTAGGAATGAGGAGAGCTCGTGTGGCTGGCAGAACAGCCCATACATCTGTGCACTGCCTCCTGCTTCCATGACTCTCCGAAGTGCCTACAGGGGAGGTGAAGCAATTCCAGGCCAGCTGGTATATCCTCTGCCACCCACGGGGATAATTTGGCTCAGCCAGCTGGCTGCCCAGCCCGTGCACCTGGACTTGAACCTCAAAGACAGAGACCCAAGAGGATGAACCTCGGGCTCTTGCAGGCCCCATATTTTTTAGGGCTCTCTCGCCCCAGCTTGTGTCTCCCGGGGCCACATTCATTCGCTTGTTCATTCATTCCTTCTGCACGCACATGCCGAGCTCCGAATCTGTGCCAGGCTCTGTGCCTGGTGCTGCTGCTGCTGCTGTGATGACTAACAGCCATTTCTTTCCCTCTGGGAGGTCCCAGCAGAGTAGGTCAGAGAGTCGGGTGAATAGATCATAACATGAGGTTGCAGGTGTGTTCAGAAGGACACCTGTTTTGGGGACGTGGGGTGGAGCTGTCTGAGAGGATGAGGGAAGAGATCACAGAGGAGGTGACCCAAATTAAGCTGTAAAGGATGACTAGTGACTCTAGATTGGAAGGGAGCAGTAAGCAGAAGGGAAGCAAAGGCAAAGAGCAGTGAAATGGCTGGATCTGCGGGGCAGGCCCCGGAGGGCAGTGGCTCCCACCCCCGGGAGCCAGGGGGAGGGCACAGGGAGGTAAGGGTACAGGGAAGTGACTCCAACCCCCAAAACAGGGCAACTGCCTCCCCAGGCCCTCGGCGCCCGCGGTGGCTGCCCCCTCCCCTGGCATCCCCGGTCCAGGCTGTCACAGTTCTCTGGGAAGATGAGGTGGGCATAGCTGTGTGAGAAGAGCTTGGCTTCCGGCCACGTCCGTGAATAAAACGTGTGCGGATTGAGAAGAGCCTTTGACAAAGAAAGGGCAGGGATGGCTTCTCTAGCCGGTGGCTTTGGGCAAGCTGCCTCAGTTCTGGAGGCCTCGCTTCCTCGTCATAAAGCGAAGAATCCTTTGGTTCCTTCCAACGCAGACATTCCAAGAATCCCAGCATCCTGAGGGTGATCTCGCTCAGCAGGGGCCTTCCCGTGGCCTGGTCTCCCAACTTGTCACCCTTCTGTCTCCCTCTGGCCCCCCAGAGACAATGACCATGTTTGAAAATGTCACCCGGGCCCTGACCAGACAGCTGAACCCTCGAGGGGACCTGACGCCTCTGGACAGCCTCATAGACTTCAAGCGCTTCCACCCCTTCTGCCTGGTGCTGAGGAAAAGGAAGAGCACGCTCTTCTGGGGTGCCCGGTACCTGCGCACCGACTACACCTTCTTGGATGTGCTGGAACCTGGCAGCTCACCCTCCAGTAAGCCCGGGGTAGTGGGGCTGTGGACTGGGGGAGGGGGCCCAGGCATGAACCTATGAGGAGGACCCCGAAGCTCCCTCTACCCAGATGTGGTTAGGTGTCATCCAGCCCCAAGTTCTCGCTGGAGGTGGGGGATGGCCGGTAGATGCCTCTCGGCCCAGCCCCTTTCGTCTTCTCCCTCCTGCAGACCCAACAGACTCTGGGAACTTTGCCTTTAAGAATATGCTGGATGCCAAAGTGGAGGGACAGGTGGATGTGCCAAGGACAGTCAAGGTGACGGGGGCTGCAGGACTGTCTCGGAACAGCACCTTGGAGGTCCAGACGCTCAGTGTGGCTCCCAAGGCCCTGGAGACCTTGCACCAGGAGAGGTGAGGGCTGGCAGGGATGGGGGCTGCCAGGATGGGGGAGGGGGTAGCATGGAAAGGGTGCCTTGGTCCCCGAGTTAAAGATCACCACCGGGGAACTCTCAAAGATGATGCTCTGGCCTATGGGTGCCTCCAGGCCACTTTCTAACCACTCCCCTGTCCTTCCACCACCTCTGGTACCACCACCACCACCCCCCATCACACACACATGAGAATGAGTGTATTCACATGAACTTGCTCTATGAACTTGGAAAAGTTATTTCTGCCCTTGGGACCTCAGTTTTGTTTCCTAAAAAAATGATGAGGTTGGATGGAAATCTCAAGGATTCCTTCCTACCCTAAGACTCTATGAAATATGCTTTAAAAGAAAAGGTTCTTGGCCGAAACCGGTTTGGCTCAGTGGTAGAGCGTTGGTCTGCGGACTGAAAGGTCCCAGGTTCTATTCCGGTCAAGGGCATGTACCTGGGTTGTGGGCACATCCCCAGGAGGGGGTGTGCAAGAGGCAGCTGGTCAATGTTTCTCTCTCATGGACGTTTCTAGCTCTCTATCTCTCTCCCTTCCTCTCCATAAAAAATCAATTATATATATATATATGTATGTGTGTGTGTGTATATATATATATATATATATATATATATATATACATATATATGTATGTGTGTGTGTGTATATATGTGTGTGTGTGTATACATATATATGTATGTATGTGTGTGTGTGTGTGTGTGTGTATATATATATATATATATATATATATATATATATATATATATTTATATATGAAAGAAAAGGTCCTTAACTGCTCCCCACTGCAGCTTGAGCCAGCAGTCTGCTCTCATAAATGACCTCAAGCCTGGCCCCCACACACCCAAGGCAGCCCTTGGGATTGCTGCCCCAGCAGCACAGGGGTGTGGCAGATGCCATGCTGATGCGGGGCACCTCAGATGTGTGGTTTGACAAGGGAACTGACTTTTAAGTAGTTAAGTAGTGGTTGAAAGAAGCAGGTGAAGAGTAGGGAGGCAGGAAGGAAGAACTGGGTGCTTGAGAAATCATCCAGTAAAATTTATATAGCTTCACTAAGTGCAACGCACCTACTAGGTGCTGGGGCGCACTAGAACATCTTGGTCCAAGACCCTTGGGATCTAGGTGTGTGAGAAAAGTGTATAACAGTAACTAGAATTCAAGGCAAGAAGTGGTGAGTGCCATAGGAGGAGTGTGTCTGAGTTTTGCGGCAGGTCAGGGGGACTTCTAGCTGGGGAAAGGAGGACAGAGTTCACAGGGGACGCAGCCCATGATCTAGGCCTTGAAAGATGCGTAGAAATTGGACATCCAAGGCCGAGAGAAGGGCATTACTAAGGCACGTAGGTGAGAAATCACAAAACTATAGGGGCCATGAAGAGATACGAGTGGAGCAAAGGGAGATTAGGGTGAGCCGGAACATTCAGGAACCAGGAGACGCAACTATCCTATAGGCACCAGAGGGACCCTGGCGATGTGATGTGTGTCATGATCAGTCTAACCAGATGGAGGAAGAGTGTTAGTGCACAAGAGACAGGGGTTTGAAGCAGTTGAAGCAGGCAGACCAGGCAAGGCGCTGTCCCACTGTCCATCGGAGATGTAAAGTGAGGACCTGAGCTGGGAAAAGCAGCAGAGCAAAGAGGGAGGGATGGGTGCAAGGCGTCTGGGGCAGCAGAATGGACTGGACCTGCCAACCGAGTACAGAATAAGGGAATGGGTTTTGTCAAAGATCTAACATACAGGGTGAGGACTATCGTTAATAATTCTATATTGTAGCCTGGAAATTTGCTAAAAGTAGATCGCAGGTGCTCTCACCACACACACACACACACACACACACACACACACACACACAAACACACACACACACATATGGTAACTGTGAGATAGACATGTTAATTAGCTTGACTATAATAATAATTTCTCTATGTATATCAAAGCATGTGTCACCATATATATATGTAATATATATATAAAATTTTTTATTGAAATTAATTATATAAGAATAAAAACCCCAAGATGACTTTGACATTTGACTCAACTAATGACATTAATAAAGACATGAAGACTGAGTGTAGAAGCATATTTATAGAGAAAGATTGTGAGTTCCTTTTGGATGTTTTGAGTTCATGTCTCCACTGAGACCACAGGTGAGAGTGGTCAATAGGTACTTGGAGTGACCATAGTTAACCACACTGTATTCTATATTTGTAAGTTGCTAGAGAGAGATCATAAAAGAGTTATCATCACAAGAAAAAAAGTATTTGTAATTATGTGTGGTGATGGCTGTTAACTAAACTCATTGTGGTAATCACTTCTCAATGTATACATATATCGAATCATTATGTTATCCAGTGTTTCCCAAACTTCTCTCATGATGAGAATCACCTGGTGGAGTTGTTAAAATACAGATTCCTGAATCCCAACTAAGAAATGCTAAACTGTATTTTAACAACTCCACCAGGTGATTCTCATCATGAGAGAAGTTTGGGAAACACTGTGTTATACAGCTAAAACTAGTACAGTGTTATATGTCAACAAGACCTCATTTTTTTAAAAATGTTAAAGGTATTTGAAAATAAGTGTCTGGAGTTCAGTAGAGAAGTCAAGACATAAATACATATGCGGTGATCAGCCACATAAAGGTTACAGCTATAGGAATGGGGTGGGAGTTCAGAGAGCAGAGAACTGAGAGCAAAATCTTAGACAACATAAAATTTTAGGGCAAATGTGATGTCAACAGAATGAATGGGATTTAGAAGCCAGAAAGACCGGAGCGAATTGGGACGGCACCGGGTGATCAGAAACCAGAAGACAGCATCTCACGGCGGGGTTGGACAGTAGGGTCCAATGTTGGTCGAAGTTAGGAAAGACCTTTGAGTTTGGTAAGTGGGAAGTTGTGACTTCCACTGAGGAGTAGAAACAGAAGCCAAAGAATTTTGGCGAAGGCGGGGAGGAAGTAAAGACAGGGGTATAGGTGTATCTTTTGACATATTTGCCAATGAAGTGAAGGAGAGGAACAATGGCAATTTGAGGGAGTAGCAAGATCAAAGGACATGTTTATGTATTATGTAGGCAAGAAGAGAGGGAAACTGCAAGACAGAGAATAAGAGATGGAGAGAAAGGCCCCTAGAAGAGATGCTGATTAAGAACAGGGAGGAAAGGGGAGGGAGTCCACCCCAGGGCCAAGGGAAAAGAGAGAAAGAAGCAATCGCGAGGCTCTGTCCGGGGCCGGATGAGTGCCCAGTCTGTCTGTCAGCACCCAGGAGGTAGGTGTCACTACACTTTACAGGTGAGGCCACTGCGACAGAGGAGCTGCCCTGCTATCAGCGGCGATCTGGGTTTCAACCTTGGTCTTTCCTCCGAGTCCCCACTCTTTCCCGGACTCCGCTATGCCTAGCACCTGGGAATGACAGATGAAAAGGGGAGGCCAGGGCCCAGGCAGGGAGAAGCTCTGGACGATTCCCTTATGTTTCTCCTGCCACAGGAAGCTGTCAGCAGAGCACCCGTTCCTGAAAGAGATGCGAGATCGAGGCGAGAACCTGTATGTGGTGATGGAGGTGGTGGAGACAGTGCAGGAGGTCACTCTAGAGAGAGCCGGCAAGGCAGAGGGTGTCTTCTCCCTCCCTTTCTTCGCTCCATTGGGGATACAGGTTTGGTTCTCTCTCTCTCTCTCTCTCTCTCTCTCTCTCTCTCTCTCTCTCTCTCTCTCTCTCTCTCACACACACACACACACACACACACACACACACACACATTCAGCCTCTCACAAAGGCTGCATTGACTTTGCCCCATCAGTGCCCATCCAGGACACTATCAAGGACCCATTCTTTCTCCCTGCTCTTCAGGATCCAGTCCCCTGCTGGCCAGACACAAATGTGCCACATGCCACAGGGAATCTGTCAGAGAAGGGGAAACTCACAGACATGGCATTCCCTCGTGGTGCTCCCCATCTACAGGAGAGACATCCTGTTCTCAAGAAAGTTCTGTCTCATGGAGTTGACACCTAGGTTGCAAAATTCAATGTAAATACGTAATGTTCTGGATACCTCTGCCTATTTTGTATAAATATTCAAAGGATGAGTTGGAACGGGGAATAGGAGTTAGTCATGGAAGATTTCTTGAAGGAGGTGAGCAAGGGACAGAGTGCAAAGAGGAAGAAGGAACCAAGGCCTGGATGGAAGTTCTAAGGTGGGACAGGGATGTCCAGGCAAGTGATGGAGCAGGTCTGCCCAGTTCCTTCATGTGTCTGAACCAGGAAGAGAGATACAGATCATTAGAGATACAGAGCTGTGAAGCCCACTCCATGGAGTCTGGGCCCGGTAGAAAGGCAATCAGGGGCACCAGTGAAGGGTTCCCAACTTCTTGTGTCCCCAAAGGCCCTCAAACTGGCCCTTCATTTGCACCCTCACTCCCCACTTCCAATGTCTCATACTTAGGATCTCCGCAGATTCACAAGTCCTCACTGTCTCATCCTAGGGATCCATCAACCACAAGGAGGCGGTAACCATCCCCAAGGGCTGCATCCTGGCCTTTCGAGTGAGGCAGCTGATAGTCAAAGGGGAAAATGAATGGGGTAAGTAGACACCAGCGTGTTCTCCGCTCAAGACAGGACAAGAATGACCTGCACCAATACTAAGACATCCTGGTCCCCTCTTGGGGCAGTGCTAGGGGATTAGTGAACCAGGGTGTTGTTTGGTGGTCCAACTTCAAGGAATAGAACAGCAGGAGCTGCCCTGGAGAGAGAGGGAAGGGACTCCCAGTTTTGAGCATCTCCTGTGTGCTAGATGCTGCGTTAGCTTTGGGGGAGAGGGAGCTGAGAGCAACCAGCTTCAAGGAGTCTGTGGCCAGTGGAGGAAACAGACCCATAAACCAGTACCTCAAATGCAAGGGGGAGAATACTGTTATCACAGGAAAGGATTTACAAAGGGGGAAAGGATTCCTTGTGGCAAGAGAGGAGGACCCAAAGATGCAGCGAGGCATTTAAGGGCAGGTTCCTGGCCTCAGTAGACGTGAAAACTAGAGAAAGAAAAATGGGGCAGCTGTTTAAGGTTCCTGCTTTCCTCTCTCTTACAGAGATTCCACATATCTGCAACGATAACATGCAAACCTTCCTTCCTGCAGGTAAGTGAGTCTGCTTCCCGGCTCCCCACATCTTCTGCCCTACCCCGACATTATCTGCTGAAGACTGTGCCCTTGAATAGCGCACACATACACACACCATAATCCCCCTGCCAAGGAGCCCCTGGTTTGGTTTTCCAAGTCCCTAAAATATCTATTCTGAACTCTAGGAAGACAGAGAAAGACCTGTGAATACCACACAAGAGGGACAGAGAAACAGAGAGGGACTGAAAGGCACCAGTGGAAACAATAATAAGACATGGAGACAGCGTGTGTTCTCAAATTGTGGGCAGATGAGCTAACATAGTCTCTGTGTGGGCTGTGTGTGTGTGTGTGTGTGTGTGTGTGAGATTTTTAAAAAATATATATTTTTACTGATTTTAGAGAGGAAGGGAGAGGAAGAGGGATATAGAAACATCAATGATGAGAGAGAACCATTGATGGGCTTCCTCCTACACACCCCTAACTGGGGATCGAGCCCACAACCCGGGCATATGCCCTGACCGCTGTGGCATATGCCCTGACCGGGAGTTGAACTGTGACCTCCTGGTTCATAGATTGACACTCAACCACTGAGCCATGCTGGCCATCTGGCCTGGCTCTGAGTGTTTTTATAATGATCACTGATAAAGCTGCCTTGACAACTGCTCCATTTTAAAAGGCATGAGTAGGTGTTATGCTGACATATGTGCATTGTTTCTGTCTTCAGAAAAGCCAGAAGAGGAGAAGCTCATCCGTAAGTGTTTCCTGCCATTTCACTGTTACGTTTTTGACTCAGAATTTTAAAACTCCAGTTGTTGTTTGATTACCTCCTCCATGGGGCTGACAGGAAGCATGGCAGAACAGATCTCAGCAAACAATCGTCCCTGAAACATGGCAGAAATGCCAGTAGCTTAGGACAAGCAGTGGAAAGGGGAGGTCTCTGCATGAGATACCCAGGTGGGCTGATGCCTCGGACCAGACCGCTGTCCTCGAGGGCCTTAGTAGCTCTAACCTATTACACACACCTCTGCAACTCCGCCCACCACCCAGCACCTGGGGCGGAAGCAGCTGAATCACAGTGTTGACAACTCAATCCAGCTGCCATTTTCCCATTGCATTAGCTTTTCTCCTGACCCATTCCTGCCTCCCACAAATGGGACAAGAGTATCCTTAAACTGACTGGGCCATCCTAACACCCCCACCCCCCCATTCCCCCTATTAAACCTCATTGCCTGGCTGGGTATTCTAACCCCCCATTAATGTTTCATCCCCTGGGTATGGCTACTGTTTGAGAGGATTACATTCTTATCATTGTTTGTTTTTTGTTTTCTTCTCAGTCATCCAGGCATCTGATGTCGGTAAGGAACTTTGTGGGTTTCTCCCAAGACTTTGGAGTAGGAGAAGCATTGGGGTGGAGGGAGAAGAAGACAAGTGCTGAGTCCACTGCCAGGAAGCCAATCTCCAAAGCTGGCTGGACATTCTCCTAGGGTGCCAGGTCTTAGGGTCAGGCCAAGGTTCAAGTCAACTCTGATCCATCTGTCTATAGACCCACCCACGGATCTCAGGAGCAGTCCCATCTTGGCCTTCACTCAGTCACCAGTCATTCTTCTTTGTCAACTAACTCAGGAGAAGGGGAGATAGACCTCCCTCCTCAACTTTTAGCCAGTCTTAGAGAAAGGGAAGTCACTTGTCTGCTGATCCCTGGTGGGGCCTGGGGGCCTGGGAGATTAGGGAGAATGACTATGGCTTAGATGGTACTGTGGGTCCTGGACCCCTCCTCGCCCCCAATGGCCACACACACACACACACACACACACACACACACACACACACACACACACACACACACACACACACACACACACACACACACACACACACACACACACGTATGCATCTCAAGTCAGGGCTAATGGATAACTTCATAATTGCATCCCTTGGTCAAGAAAAAAGAGAGGCCAGGCTAAAGCTGGGAGAGAGCACGGGCCCTGTGAGGGTGTGTGAAGGAGCCTGCAGGGAGAACGCTGTCTGAGTGGGGAGGGTGCCAGGTGGAGAGCCGCCTGTTTGCCACGTTTACTGTCCCCACAGGGGAAATGCATGAGGACTTCAAGACGCTCAAAGCAGAGATTCAACGAGAGACCCAAGAAGTGGAGAAGCTGAGTCCCGTGGGACAAAGCTCCTTGCTCACGGCCCTCTGCAAACTTCTAGGAAAGAAAAAGGAGCTACAAGACCTGGAGCTCACGGTGAGGTCCCAGTGGAAGTGGGGGCGGGGAGGAGGATTGAGAGAAGGGAGGTTTTTGATGCAGCTGCATTTGGGGGGTTGGGGATCTGACACTGGCAGAAGGTGATCAGGGGCCAGGGGACTCAACAGCAGATGCCTTCCCCAAGCTGGCCATGTGCCCCAGGCTGCCCTTGTGCCTCTGGAGAAGGACAGACAGTGCAGTTTTCAAGGCACAGGCTCCTTCCTGATGGACAGGGGAGGCAGCAGCCAGCAGGGCCCTCTCTTGGAAGGGGACCAGAACTTTCCTTTCCAGGAAGCAAGGCTCAGGAACCAAGGAACCCCCAAGTCCAATATTTTCAGGACTTGATACCTTGAAAAAGAAATCTGGAAATCGAAGGAAGTTGACACATGTGCCAGACACCGTGCTGGGCCCCTTCCTCAGGTTACCTTAGTCACCCACCTTTCCCACAGCTTGAAGGGGCTCTCGACAAAGGACATGAAGTGACGCTGGAGGCACTCCCAAAAGACGTCCTCATATCCAAGGAGGTTATGGGCGCCATCCTCTACTTCCTTGGAGCACTAACAGGTAAGGAATAAGGCCTTCATTCATACACCCTTTTGGTGATAGGAATGAATCACTGAGAGAATTCCCAAATGTTTGAATGAATGAATAAGTAATTGAATGAGTGCCATGCAAATTATAGTACAATGAAGTAGCTTATACCTACATATTTAAAAATTGGTCTCATGCCTAAGGATTCACTTGGTCACCTTGGATAGTCTGAGAAGATGGCCTAATCTTGCAAACAGAGGTTGGGGTAACACATCGCTAACCTCATCACATGTTATCGATATTTGTTAGCTTTCCTTTCAGAGGGTAACCTCCCCTGAATACTCTTCTTCGCTCTGCAGGGAACATTCCCCGACTTAAAAGAATTATCTGGTCCTTCAGGCATAAGCTGAGACGTTTGCTCTCTTAAGAAGTCTGCCATCACTCAGTGGATAGAGCGCAGGCCTGCAGACTCAAGGGTCCCAGGTTCGATCCTGGTCAAGGGGATGTACCTTGGTTGCAGGCACATCCCCAGTAGGGAGTGAGCAGGAGGCAGCTGATCGCTGTTTCTCTCTCATTGATATTTCTAGCTTCCTATCCCTTTCCCTTTCTTTCTGTAAAAAATAATAATAAAATATATTTATTTTTTTAAAAAGAAGTCTACCATCAAATGCCAAGACCAAAGTAGGCCCCTCCGCTATGGCTCCCCTGACACTGTGTGCTGTATTTGCATGTTCCTGTTTTCCCCACTAGACGGCAGGTTCCCTGAGTGAAGGGAGTACATATTTACCGAACATGCTCAGCAAAGGTGGCTGGCCCAGAGCAGGCACCACCTGTGGCTGGCTGGATGAATTAATTAACGATGAAAGGCTGGTCGTGTACCCATGTGGAGTCTGTAGTTCCCTATGCACCAACAACACACATCTTTCTCTTCTCTTTCTTCAGAGTTAAGTGAAGCCCAACAGAAGCTGCTGTTGAAATCCATGGAGAAAAAGATCCTGCCTGTGGAACTGAAACTTGTGAGAATAAGCAGCAGACTCCTGGGACAGCCGGGGAGGGAGTCAGCCCGAACCAGGGCAAAGAGACAAACGTCACCTCCTGACAGATCCATCCTGGAGGGCCTCTGTCTCATCCCAGCGCCTCATGCCCCTTCTTATTTCTCTCGTTTCTTCCTTTTTTGCTATTTCACAACTAGAGATGGAAGAGTAGATAGATGTCCGGGCGATTGTCTGGGTTTTTCAGCCTGATCGTGGGAGGAGAGACAGGACGCCCTGGTTTTGCTTAGTCCTAGCCAAGTGATGTGGACTCATGTTTTAATGTCTCTGAGTAAAATTGGGCTAAAAACCAATGAGCTGCCCTCCGTACAGGGTTGTTAAAAGGTCCAGATGGGCCCTGGCCAGTGCGGCTCAGTTGGTTGGAGCACTGTCCCATACACCAAAAGGTGGCGGGTTTGATCCCCGATCAGGGCACATTGAGGTCAGGGCACTTCAAAAAAAAAAAAAAAAAAAAAAGGTCCAGGTGGAGTTGTAACATAACGTAATAAAAGGAGTTATAATAAGAGAAAGGTAGGCATCTGTGGTTTTTATGAGTTAGGAGAAGAGAAGAGAGGTTTCCAGTTCTTTCTTCTCATGCTGTTTTTGTTCCTTCCAGGTGGAGAGCACACTGGAACAGAATTTTCTGCATGACAAAGAGGATGTTTTCCCCCTGCAAGCTAACCTGCTCGCCTCGCTTGGGGAAGAGGAACTGATCCTCACTGAGGCCCTCGTGGGGCTGAGCGGCCTGGAAGTGCAGAGATCGGGCCCTCAGTACACATGGGACCCAGACACCCTCCCCCACCTCTGTGCCCTTTACGCCGGCCTCTCCTTCCTGCAGCTGCTGACCAAGGCCTCCTAACTTGCCTTTTCCGTCTGCCTGTTGCTTCCCTAACGCCTTCCCTACCTCACTGTGCTACGTCCTTAACATTCAAGGGCATTTCATAGCCGCCAGGCCAAGGAGGATGAAAATCCTAGCTGATCCCCCAAGATAACCAATTTCCACTTGACCAAGTCTGTATCTCCTCCTGCACCTGTAGCTCTGCTACCCGCTAAGCCCACCCGCTGACGCTTAAGTCCTCTGAGAGTAGAAACACTCAAATTTTAAAAATTATGAACCATTTCAGCAAAACCAAAATTAATTAATTTTCTATCCCAATCCCTCAATCTTGTGCTTTTAAAAAAAAATCAAGCTTTACTAGAATTAATGGAAAATATTTCACTTTGGATGAAATGTCTTTGGTGTTTTCTTTTAAGAATCTATCATAAGGAAATTCTTAACTTGTGCCAGAAAAGAAAATAGACACTGTCATACTACATATATTATAGATCATATGTACATGAATGCTATTACACTGTCCTCAGGCCAGCTGGGAGATACTCAGAGAAGAACTATGAGGGCATAGAATGTGGAATCTAGATTCTAAAGTGAGATGTCATCAAAGCAGCTTGTCTTCATAGCGGAGCCTCTGGAGTCCTCTGGACTTGGATTAAGGCCGGGGTTGGCAAACTGAGGCTCGACAGTCACATGCAGCTCTTTGGCCCCTTGAGTGTGGCTCTTCCACAAAATACCACGGCCTGGGAGAGTCTATTTTGAAGAAGTGGCATTAGAAGAAGTTTAAGTTTTAAAAATTTGGCTCTCGAAAGGAATTTCAAACGTTGTCCTGTTGATATTTGGCTCCGTGGACTAATGAGTTTGCCAACCGCTGGGTTAAAGGACTGGGAAAGGCAAAACTCTAGAGCACATGTGTCAAACACAAGGCCCGCGGGCCAAATCCGTCCCGCCAGGCCTTGCAATGTGGCCCGAACCATGCTGTCATCACTGCACTCCGCTGCATTTCCATCACAATGACAGTTTATGACTGTTCAGTAAACCATTCGGCCCGCGATTTAGGCTGGATTTTAGATTTTGGCCCCTTCTCTGATTGAGTTCGACACCCCTACTCTAGAGATACATTGTACAAACCCCAAACAAGAGTAAGACAACTTTCAAGTTTATTGGATAAAAATGCAAATAAACCCTGGCCAGGTAGTTCAATTGGTTAGAGCATTGCCCCAATATGCCAAGGTTGTGGGTTCAATCCCTAATCAGGGCACATGCAAAAATCAATCAATCAATGAAATGAATAACAAATTGATGTTTCTCTCTCTCTCTCTCCCCCTCTAAAAACAAACAAATGAATAAATAATTTTAAAATGCAAATAGGTGATTAAAAAAAAAAAAAGATATCTGCCTGGCCAGTGTGGCTCAGTGGTGGAGCACTGACATATGAACCAGAAGGTTGAGGTTTGATTCCCAATCAAGGCATGCCCAGGTTTCGAGCTTGATCCCTAGTGGGGAGCATCCAGGAGGTAGCTGATCAATGATTTCCTCTCATCATTGATGTTTCTCTCTTTCTCTCCCTCTCCCTTCCTCTCTGATATATATTGACCAACAGCTTTTTAAAAAATAAATTGTGCTATTATCTTCTGATTTCACCTTTTTCTCTTCTTGCTCTCCATTCGAGGTGGTTGTAGGAGGAAGTGATATGGCTAGACTTGCATATGGACCTGCTAACATGGATATTACAGTCTCATAAAACTGCTAGATTTATACCATCCTCCTCCGCCTAAAACTTGGTTTTAATATCTTTCACCAACCCCTTTTAAAATAGTTCTGTGAGTGGAATAATTTCTCCAAGGTTTTTGGCCCCGGGAGTCAAACTCTTCCCCTTCTTAGCCACCCCTTGTCTTGATTAGTTCCCTCACTCACCAAGAATTCATGACCAACTGCCAAAGACTTTGTGTTAAGCCATCCTCCTCCATTCTGGGGCATGTTCTAAGGCCTCACTCTATTGCTCAAGGACATACTGAGTTGATTGTTCTAATCTTATGATGTAAACATAATAAAGAAGTGACCTAACACCCTAACTATCCGGAAGGGTAACTCCGTAAAGATGAACCACGAAGCTCACCTGTTTTCTTCCTTGCCGTTCTCGCCCACCTTCAGTTACAGATATGGCGTTATGAAGAGGCTTTAATGTGTTTATTCCAGTGATGACTCAAAAGTCCTGTTATCCATTCCCAAGCCCTTCGGGGAAGGGGCATAGTTAGGGAAGAACTGGTCAAGGCATGTTCCCTAAAACTGGAGCACACATTTTCCCATTTAGCAAGTGGCTGTTTAGTGCATGAGCTCCTTGGTACAATAGTATGAAAAGGGTGTGGTAAAACCCTGGTCAGAGAGCTCAATTGGTTAGAGCATTGACTGGATACACACACACACACACACACACACACACACACACACACACACACATATATATATATATATATATATATATATATATATATATATAGCTAATATGCTAAGTGTCCCTCCCATCATCTGACTGGTCGCTGATGCACACTGACCACCAGGGGGCAGATGCTCAATGCAGGAGCTGCCAAGCTGCAGTGGCTTGGCAGCAGAGGTCCTTGGGTGATGCACCCCGAAAACAGAGAGGAGGGAACCCAATCCTTTGCCAGCTGCGCGATTCATCGGTTATGTTGTTGCTGGGGCTCTGCCGCCCAATGCTGGTTTACTGAACTCTTGTGTTTGTGTTTCATACCCTGTATGACAGCAACTTTGCAGAGTGCCCTCTCGCACTCAGGGACCCCTGGAGGGATGTCCGAGAGCCAGTTTCAGTCCGATCCCCGCAGGCCAGGCCGAGGGACCCCACCTGCCAAGGAACCCTACCTGCTGGAGGGACCCTGCTCACTCCAAAAACACTGGGGAGAGGCCAGGGAAGTTGGCTCCAGGGCATGTCTGGCCCCTCTCGCCCAGCCCCACCTTGCAGGCCACCTCCTAATTAATTTTCTTTCAATGTGAAAAATCTAGCACTGGCTCACTAGTAAATGCATAAACAAGTGGAACAACAAATCGATGTTTCTCTTTCTCCTTCCTCTCTCTCTTTAAAAATCAATATTTTTTTAATTAAATAATTTTTTTCTATATACATAAATTTAAAGGAGAAGATAGTGAAAACATATCCTCTGTCTTCTAGGACCTTACAAGACAGCTAAACTGTCTTGTGTGGTCTGACCTGGTCTACAACTCAGGACTCCCATTTATGGAAGAGATAAAAGTTCCAAGGAAGTTTTTGTTTTGTCTTCGGAAATTAGAATATGTATCCACCTCCTGCAGAATCCCTGGGCGATTCCTTTGTAAAATAAGTAGATGGGACTTGTGATCCAGTTTCCTTCCCCTGGGGGAGTCTCGGGCTCTCCGTAGGTACACTATTATTTCTGGTCCCTATTTCACCACAGTCTGGATGCCCACAGGCGCCCCAAGGACTCCCTGAACCTCTGCCAGTAGGGGCTTCCACCTCTTTCCTTCACAGCACACGGCAGGGAGCACGGCTTTCAGCAGACCGCCTTCTGCAGCGATGCGGTACCACGGCGCCCCCCAGTGCGCTAGCGCCGGGCCATACAGAGCGGAGCCACACTGTTAAACTGGAGCGACTGTACGCCAATGCGCTCTACCGCTGTCCACCCTCCCAGGCTGCAGAGATTGTTATGCCTCGTTTTCAGCGTTAGCTAAAAACCTGATTAAAAAAAAAAAAAAAAAAAAAAAAAAAGGCTGGATCCCATAGTTTGGTTTTATTTTAAGCCCAACAGCCTAGCTCCACATCCCTCTTGCGCAGCTTTTCTTCCCTCGCGCGGGACGCACGGGGCAGCCGTTGAAGGTGAGCCTCGCGGATCCGCGGACCGGGAATGCGGGGCAAGCCGAGTTTGGGCAGAAACCTGCCCGGCTACTGGTGACGTCATCACGCCCCGCGCTCCCACGGGTCCTGTGCACTCCTCCCTAGTGGAGGCGCCGAGTCCGAAGAAGCCCAGCTTGGAGCCTATGGGGACCTCTCGTGGGCAAGCACAGAAGTGCACTCCGGAGGAAGATGGAAGAAAATCAACCTTTAAATACTGCAAAGCAAGCACCGCAAACCCAAACAGGCTCCTCCCCTCGCCTCCCTCGCCGATCCGCCCCCATCCTGCGCTCGGCTGTTGATTTCTCTCGCCTTCGTGGACTCAGCCTTCGGCCCAGCGGGCCTGGCGTTTCCCAGCAGGCCCCGCGCTGGGAAAGGGTTTGCTGCTGCTCCGTCATCGTGCGGCCCGTAGCGATCCCGCGCTCGTGTGCAGGCCCGACTTGGTTCCAGCTCTCCGCTGCGGGGATTCACGCGAGGCCCCGGCCTCAGTCCCCGGACTAGGCCGCGACCCCGTGTGCCATGAAGCAGGAGGGCTCCGCGCGGCGCCGCGGCGCGGACAAGGCGAAGCCGCCGCCGGGCGGAGGGGAACAGGAACCGCCGGTGCCCCCGGCCCCCCAGGATGTGGAGATGAAAGAGGAGGCGACGGCGGGGAGCGGGTCCACGGGGGACGCCGACGGGAAGACGGCGACGGCCACTGAGCACTCGCAGCGAGAACTGGACACCATCACCTTGGAGGGTACGGAAGTCTGGACCGGGGACGGGCCGTGATCAGCTTCTCTCTGGGACCCCAGCGCAGCCTCCACCGCCCCTGGCTCCTAAGGATCGCCCCCAAAAAAACTTCCCGCCCCCACCACCCTGACACTCCCAGCCCCAATCACTCCGGGCTCAGGACTCCCCCTCGCCACACACCTCCACCCCGCCCGGCATTGCATCCAGGACTGGGTCCCCCTGGGCGTGTAGACTCCTCCTTAGTCCTCCCCCCTAACTCACGTTTACATCCTGGTTCTGTGGCGCCCCGTGTGTACGACTGATCCCTCCAGAACCCACCGTTTGTGTTTATGTGTGTGAAAGGGGGTCGAGGGCGCGGGTGGAAGACTGGCCCTTGTTTTAAGCGTGTACAAAGGTCTCTGTTGTGCTGGCTACCTTAGCAAACTCCCCTGAAAGAGCCCCTTCTGCCTAGGATCCTGCTTCCTCCTCTCTGTAATCCAAGGCGCCCAAACGATCCCATCTCTTTTTTCCTCTCCCTTCAAGCCCTTCCTCCTGCTCTTGTTTCTAAAGAGAAATCCATGACATACTTTCAACTTTGTAGCTATCGTCTGTGAGTTTCCTAACACTCGCCTCCCATCGGAGCTCCCTTCTCCCAGTCGAGCTCTGGTTCCTCCCAGGTCACGTTTCTCCTTTCTCACTCTGAGCCTGTTGCTGTTCCCCCAGTTTCCGATCGAGTGGGACTGGACAGTTTCCTGGGTTTTCTCTCCAAAGTGCATGAGAAACTAGCTCCGACACACCGAAGCGTATGCAGTTATGCTTCTGGGTGGCGTTTTGAGGGGGTGAGCGTGCTGACTGCATCAGCTCCTGCTCTTCAGTAGGTTGGTCACTTGGCTCAGCAGCTAATATCCACCTTTTTACCTAAAATAATGATAGCCAGTAGCAAAGGGGCTGCTGGCATTACCTACTAAGTATGTATGTGTTTGTTACAAATACTTCACCTTCTTATTATAAAGTAACTCGTGTTCATTGTAGAAATGTTGGAAAAATTGAGAAGTCTAAAAGTGTAGCAGGAGGGAGAGGGAGGATCAACCATGGTTCCCATTTTTTCCTGTGAATTTTTAAGCTGCTCTCCTATATAATTCAAATCGAGTTATATGTATGGTTTGGAACAGGCATAGCGTAATAACAGGTGATCTGGTGTGCTTTTAAGTTTCTTTCCCTGAGAGGAAGAGTATCTACTTGGTTGGGTTGTTGTGAAGATGAAGATGCTTAGAACTGCATCCAGCACATGATGAACACGTAGTAAACCCTCTGTACACACTAGCTGTTATCATTATATCACGTTATTAATGTGGCCTAGGCACCCTATGCTAAGTATACAAAGTTGATGAAGAAACGACTCGTTGATTGCATTTTCTTCTTGGACATTTAAGAGTGGCCAGCTTCTTATTTTTATAAATAGCTATGCAGCAGTCATCTTTTGCCCAAGTTTTTAATCTGCCTTTCTAGTTTTTTCTTCCGTTTAGAATCAATGTGCTTGAGTGGAAAGGGTGAATGTTTGAGATAGGCATTGTCCAGAAAAACTGGATTGGTTTACATTATTATACCAGCAGAAATGTCCTGTTTGCCCCAGAGTTGTCTTAATCATTTATCCAAGGTCTTTGTAGAATAAGGATATGCATCTTTGGTCACATTTGTTGCAGATATTTTTCTTTTATTGAAATCAAATTCATCAATCGTGTGTGTGTGTGTGTGTGTGTGTGTGTGTGATTTCTCCCACTGTTTACCTTTGGAAAGCCTTCTCTTATTCAGAGATCTGATAAATATCCATGAGTTTGTTTTGTTTCTCATCATTTCTTTTTTCTTCGTATCTCCACCCTTTCCCTACCCCAGCCTTATTTTTCTTTGGCACGTGGTGAGGTCTCCCTGTATGGCATCCACAAGTATTGCTGAACCCTGTTAGGGCAGAAGAGGTGATTGGCCACCTTCTGCCCTTTTGAGGATGGTAAGGGAGGGATAGAAAGGGTTGGAAGTGACACTTTTTCTCTGGTCCTTCGCAGACATCAAGGAGCATGTGAAACAGCTGGAGAAGGCCGTTTCCGGCAAGGAGCCTCGCTACGTGCTGAGGGCCCTGCGGATGCTGCCTTCCACGTCACGCCGCCTCAACCACTACGTTCTGTATAAGGCTGTGCATGGCTTCTTCACCTCCAACAGCGCCACTCGGGACTTCCTGCTTCCCTTTCTGGAAGAGGTGAGTGAGCCAGGCGCGTCCTAAAGCCCTGTCTTGTCACCTGCTGCAGCAGAGAAATGGAGGCCCATTTCAGTAGCCATTGCCCATGGCCAAGGGCACCGTCCTCTGCCCTGTAGTGTCATCCTCTGAGTGAGGGACCGGAGCTGGGAATCAGGAACCGTCCCACCAAACGCATCTCCTACTGCCCGCAGCACAGACCTCTCCTCCAGTCGGATCGCGTCTCCATTGTCCTAGGACAGTGCTGCAGCTCTGTGCGGCTTTTCCACAAAGTATGATACCACATGTGGGCGCCCATGTGCAGTATGATTGAAACTTGGTGGTCCATGTGCAGAAGTCGGTTTTAAGCTCTCAAAAGAAATTTCAATGGTTGTACCGTTGATGCTTGGCTCTGTTGACTAATAAGTTTGCCGACCACTGTCCTAGGAGAAGGTGCCCCCGCCTCTTTGCCTCTGAGGTTCACTATGGGGACGTGTGAAACAGAGGTCTAGAGCACAGGGTTTGGAGGTAGAGTTAAATTTGAATCCTAACCTCCTTGTGTCTCATTTTCTTCGGTTGTTGAATGTGATGGACAGATTTGGGGGCAGTGGAGGGGAGGAGTATGTGTAAAGCGCGTGGTGCCTGGCTCATAGTGAATGCCAGGAAGGAAGTTTGATCGGGGTAGTGGTCTCTCTGCCTGGAGAGGCCTCTCCTTTTCCTTTCTGGCTGTGAAATCGCCCTTATTATTCATGGCACACAGTCCAGGTCCTACCCTTCCGCCACCTTCATCTCCCTAAAACATTGACCTTCAGCCACCAAAAATTCTATATACTTACAGTCTGTTCCATAGGTGTGAAAGCTCAGAAAATTCCTTGAAGTGGAATGATAAAGAATCTATTGTCAGGGAAAGGGGAATAGCACCAGGCCACCTGGGATGTTTTTTAACCTTATATCCCTAAATTCACGGGTGAATTTTTGAGCGTGTTGCTCAGTGGTTCACATTACTCCAGTTTTGGTGACTAAAGCTGAAAATAAGTACTATGTATAAGCACATTTCCCCAAAATTTCTTTTGTTCCCACACAAAAAAAGTGTTTTTTGACTCATTATTATTGATCTCATCTCTAAAACTATCACTTTATTAAACCGATGATAGAATTTGTAGTAGTTCCAGGTGTAGTGGATTACTCTCCCCACTAAGATTGTTGGCTCTGTGAGAGTCCTACAGCATCCTTTCTGTCCCCATTGCCCTCTGTGAAATGGTCACACTCTTGTAACCTTCTTTTCTATTGGATGGCCAGCCTCCTTGACTCCCTTTAGAAAGAAACCCTCATCTTTCATTTTTTATCCCCAGCACCGAGGGAAATCTTGGCCTCTACTAGGCGTTCATTGAATACATAGTGAGCGCTTAACACATTTTTGGTTGACTGACGTGACTGAGCTTTTCCACGCTAACGCCTGTCCTCTCCCAGCCCATGGACACGGAAGCTGATTTCCAGTTCCGTCCCCGGACAGGAAAAGCTGCCTCGGCACCCCTCCTGCCCGAAGTGGAAGCCTACCTGCAGCTCCTCGTGGTCATCTTCCTCATGAACAGCAAGCGCTACAAGGAGGTACTGGTTTCCGGGGTGATCCACAGGGCCCAGGCGGTGCCCGGGATTGGGGAGAGATGGCTTCTAGTGGAAAAATGGAGACAGCCCCTGCGTTATCAGCCGCCCCCAGCTCTCCCCCGGGGATGCGCCTAACCCCGCAGTCAGGAAAGACCCCACAGCTCCTGCAGTGGTCATTCTGTGCGCCTGGCCACGGCACCACGCCAGTCTAGTGCGTTCTTTGGGGGAGAGTTGGAAATGAGGAGGCAAAAAGAACTGTGTTCAAATCCCAGCTGTACCTTATGCAAATTAACTTCCCTTAGCTGTATGTAAAGTGGGGAAAACAATGCCTAATTTACAAGATTATTGTTGATATTAAATAAAATAGTATATTTAAAAATAATTAGCACAATCTGTACATAGTAAGCTTTCACACTTTTCTTTAAATTTTTTATTTTTAAATATGTTTTTATTGGTTTCAGAGAGAGGAAGGAGAGGGAGAGAGAGATAGAAACATCATGAGATAAAAACATCAGTCGGCTGCCTCCTGCATGCCCCCCGCTGGGAATGGAGCCTGCAGCCTAGGTATGTGCCCTGACCGGGAATCAAACCAGCACCCTTTCCGTGCACGGATGGTGCTGCAACCAACTGAGCCACACTCTCTTGGGCAGGTAGCCTCTTAGGGGCCTGAACAACTCATTTTGGGTATTATATGTCACCACTTCCTCCACTTGGGACCAGCTTCTTTGTCAGTCATAGCCACTGTCACAAGAGCACATCCAAAAAATGGCAGGTCCCGCCCACCGGTCCGGCTCAGTGGGTTAGAGCCTCATCTCGGGCACCACAAGGTCGCGGGTTTGATTCTGCTCAGGGCACATGCCTGGGTTGCAGGTTCGATCCCTGGCCCTAGTCGGGGTGGGTGTGGGAGGCAAACAATTGATGTTTCTCTCTCTCTTCTCCTTTCTTCCTCCCTCCCTCCCTCTCACTCTCTCTGAAATTAATGGGGGAATGATATCAATGAGGGGAAACACCCTTAGGTGAGATTTTAAAAAGGTAAAGAAAAATGGGAGGTCCCACTGCTCAGTTCTCTGGGGTTTTTCCTTTCCTGGTTGTTTTTAGATATAATTCACCTTTAAAGAGTACAGTGGGTGTACTGTACTCTTTGGTGTATTCACAGTATTGTGCAGCTGTCATCACCAGCTCCAATACATTGAATCACCCCAAAAAGAACCACGGTACCCATTAGTAGCCATTCCCCTCGCCCCACCCAGCCCCTGACAAGCCCTGATCTGTCTCATGGATTTTCCATGGGAGAGTCTGGCATCTTCCACTTAGCATAATGTTTTCTAGATTTATCCATGTTGTAGCATGTATCTGTACTCCATTTTTAATGAATGATGTGCATGGATATAGCACACTTGGTTTACCTATTCATCGGGTGGTGGATGGACACTTGGGTTATTTCCACTTTTTGGTTATTGGTAATGCTGCTGTGAACATTGTATGCAAATTTTTATGTGAACAAATGTTTCCAGTTCTCTTGGATACATGCCTAGGAGGGAAATTGCTCGCTGGCTCATATGATGGCTCCATGTTTAACTTTCTGAGGAACTAATTCTCTTTCGCTGCCTCCCCAGGCACAGAAGATCTCTGATGATCTGATGCAGAAGATCAGCACTCAGAACCGCCGGGCCCTGGACCTTTTGGCTGCAAAGTGTTACTATTACCACGCCCGGGTCTACGAGTTTCTGGACAAGCTGGACGTGGTGCGCAGGTACAGGGCCCGGGGTCCCAGGCCGGCCCTTAGGTCGGAGCTGTGGTCGGTCCCTCCCACAGAGCTGACTTGCAGAGGGTGATAAGCTGGTAGATGGAAATGCCCAGCAGGAAATGGGGTCGTTGTTAGCATGTCCTTAACATGCCCTGCCATGGGAGGGGTTAAAAGAGAATGATGTTAGATGAAGAAGAAACAGAGATGACCAAGGCTGGTTAAGAACTGTCCCCCCAGTCTCTTCCCTTCACCCCACATCAAGGGAGGGCTGATTGGTAGCTAAAGAGTAGATGACAGGTTAGAAAACATTTCACTCCTCTAAAACCTGCAGTGGTGCCCTTCGGTATGGCTCAGTGATTGACCTATGACCCAGGAGTCCTGGTTCGATTCCCGGTCAGGGCACAGGCCGGGTTGCAGGTTTGATCCCCAGGGGCATATGCAGGAGGCAGCCGATCAATGATTCTCCTCATTGATGTTTCGATCTCTTTCTCCCTCCCCCTTCCTCTCTGAAGTCAATACAAACATATTAAAATCATAGCCCCAGCCTCCCCACCTTCTGCATTGACTTACCCTGATTTCTCCAGGCAGCATGATACACTTGTTCATCCTGATCATTTTCTGCCTCCCCGACAGAATCCAAACTCCGAGAGCAGAGTGCTGTCCTTTCTGTGGACCTAGAATAGTTCATTAAATATTCTGTGAATAGTCAGAAAAGCAGTTTGTATCGCGTTTTTAGGAATTGAGAAAGAACGAGGAGGTCAGAAGCAGTTTGAAGAGACTTGACATTTTTTTTCTTTCCCTCTTGAAGCTTCTTACATGCTCGGCTCCGGACAGCCACCCTTCGGCATGACCCAGACGGACAGGCCACCCTGCTGAACCTCCTGCTGCGGAACTACCTACACTACAGCTTGTACGACCAGGCGGAGAAGCTGGTGTCCAAGTCCGTGTTCCCCGAGCAGGCCAACAACAACGAGTGGGCGAGGTACCTCTACTACACAGGTGAGCCACAGGTGTCGCAGGCCTCCTCGGTGCTAGGGATGCATTCGGCACTCTGGTTTGCAAAAGGGCTTGGATGGCGCCATTCTCTTGACCCACTCTTCTCTTCTCCACCCCAGGGCGGATCAAAGCCATCCAGCTGGAATACTCAGAGGCCCGAAGAACGATGACCAATGCCCTTCGCAAGGCCCCTCAGCACACAGCTGTCGGCTTCAAACAGACTGTGAGCAGCAATTCTCATCCCTTCACTACTTGTTCATCTGATGACATTCTAGTTCTGCTTCCCTATGTAGGGGCTCCTTAGTCTTCGTTATCCCAGAGGTGGCATCAGATGCCTGTGCACAGCGTTGTTCAGGGCACAGTAAGCAGATGCCACCTGCACCTCTGGCAGTTTACGTTCAGAGTGTTCTTGGTAGAGAGGTAGAGTGTCCTGATTCCTAGCACTCCTCTGGTCATTCCAGTCCTGGGCATGGACTGTTGGTAAAACTCAGGCACTTACCTGGTCCCTTCGGTGCCATTGGGAGCAGTGTGGGGAAATGCCAGGTTATAGCATTCTGAAATCAATAAAAATATGTATTTTTTACAAACACAGTGATAAGGTCAGTGTGGCAGGAGAATTGGGTTGTTTTCTGTTCAGAAGTTCATAAAAAGGAAGGTTTGATTTTGGTCAAATAGCTAAAGAGGTCTTAAAGAAAAATGTTAGATTTTATCTGGTTTTTGAAAGATGGGAAGAATTTTCACAGAAAGGAATGGCTTTTCACAATGTGCAGAATGTGAGATTGCTTACCATACTGGACATACACTAAAGTCCTTGTAAAAATTACTGAAAGTGAATGAACGTACAGGCCGCGTCCACGTACTGGGGGTAGACGTTGAAAGGTAAAGCAGTGTTTTCAAGCCACATTTCACTGGAGATGAATAAGGTTTCCATGTTTTCTGTGGCGGAGCCTGGTGGCAGGACGGAGCAGAGAGCTGGAGTGAGGGCCGTGGACTGCTGGTGAGGGAGCAGGAAATGATGGTGTAATTGCTTGAGGGAAAGAAGCAGAGTTGGGAGAGCTTCCCGACTTAAGCAGAAAGGTTGAGGCCTTGGGAGAGACGGGAAGGAATGGGGTAGAGAGCACAGTAGAGAAGCTAGCTGTAGGTGACCGTGGAGTCCACAGCAGAACACTCTGGAAGCTTGTTCATCGAAAGTAGGAGCCACATGCTCTCCTGGGGTGCTCCTGCTCTATGGCTCAGCTCTGACCCCGGGATGCTTCACCAGCGTCCATGGCGTCTTAGTCTGCTCAGACCGCCTTCCCAAGGAGCACAGCCTGGTGGCTTCCATTTCATACACGTATTTCATCACAGCCTAGAGGCCAGAATCCAAGGTCAGGGGTCAGCAGTTGGATTCTGAGGGCCTTTCTTTTGCTTGTAGACTGCCATCTTCTTCCAGTGTCTTCGAATGGTCTCCCTGTGCATGGCTGTGTCTTAATCTCTTAAAGGACACCTCACTTTACCTTAATGACCTCTTTAAAGACTGTTTCCCAGTGTAGTCGCTTTCGAGTCACTGGGGGGTTAGAGCATCGCCAGTTCAGAGCAGTGTGTGCGCCTACTGGCCGGATGGAACGGCACAGGGCGAAGTGTGGTCAGAGGGTCCGATGTTCCCAGACCTGACTCCACGGGCGGAGCCTGGACTCCCTGCCCAGCGCAGGGTCAGGGGTGTGTCCTGTCTCCTTGGGCCTAATCACAGTGCCGTGTCCCCGTTTCCCAGGATGTCTGACTGAATTGAAGCCCCATTTCATTCTCTTCCACCTGGGGGACTCCCTGCCCACTGTGTTCCCGTGTCACACTCTGCCAGGTGCACAAGCTTCTGATTGTGGTGGAGCTGTTGCTGGGGGAGATCCCGGACCGGCTGCAGTTCCGTCAGCCATCTCTCAAGCGCTCACTCATGCCCTACTTCCTTCTGACCCAAGGTAAGCCAGTGCCCCTCCCTCCCAGCGCTTCAGACCATGGCCTGTGGCCTCTGATGTGTGTGTCCTCTGCATCCGCTGACCGACTCCTCTTCCTCCCTGCAGCTGTCAGGACAGGAAACCTGGCCAAGTTCAACCAGGTCCTGGATCAGTTTGGGGAGAAGTTCCAAGCAGATGGGACCTACACCCTCATCATCCGGCTACGGCACAACGTCATTAAGACAGGTGTGCATCCGGGTCGAGGGGCCACGGAGGAGCAGGACCCAGGGACGGGGACCACCCTGTGGGTGTCCAGGGGCGGTGAAGGGCCTGTGCTCTGCCCACCCTGCCACTCCTTTCTCTCCCAGGGGTGCGCATGATCAGCCTCTCCTACTCCCGAATCTCCCTGGCTGACATCGCCCAGAAGCTGCAGCTGGACAGCCCGGAGGACGCCGAGTTCATTGTTGCCAAGGTGGGCTCGTCCAGGGGCCGCAGCTGTCAACTTCCTGCCTCGTTTCAGGGGATGGGAGTGGGCGGAAGTTGGCCAAGGAGGGGTGTGGGTAGAGCAGTGGCCTCTTTTTAGGGGTGCCAGTCTTGCAGGAAGCAGCCAGTGTGTGTGTGTGTGAGTGAATGTGTGAGAGGGTAGGGAAGACAGATGGGACAGGATATTCTACGACTTGGAGAACGGCGGGCTCTTTGGTGACCTTCCCTGCCGTTGGGGCCACAGGCCATCCGGGACGGCGTCATTGAGGCCAGCATCAACCACGAGAAGGGCTACGTGCAGTCCAAGGAGATGATCGACATCTATTCCACCCGTGAGCCCCAGCTCGCCTTCCACCAGCGCATCTCCTTCTGCCTAGACATCCACAACATGTCCGTCAAGGTGAGGAGCGCCAGCTGCAGGCGCCAGCTGGCAGGACACAGCCCTTCACACGTGGTCCTCGGGGAAGATCGGTGTGGGTGGGCCCCAGTTCCCAGCCCGTCTCGGTAAATCACTGTGAGGACAGGGCCTCAGGGGACACAGAACTTGGCTCATGAGGCTGTAGCACCTCTTATTGCTTTTAAGGGGTCTAGCTGCTGAGGAGGACAGAGATTCGCAGTTTCGGGTTCTAGATTTGGTTCCAAATTGGAGTCATTTGCCTTCTCTGAGGCTGTTTCTCCGCCAGTGAAGCTGATAGTGAGATACTACCATGTTTACCCGAAAATAAGACATCCTCCGAAAATAAGACCTAGCACATCTTTGGGAGCAAAAATTAATATAAGACACTGTCTTATTTTCAGGGAAACAGGGTGCCTGTCCTGCCTGCTTCACAGGGTGATGAGATTAAATGAAATCACCGTCTTCAGGCACTGAGTGAAGTCTAAGTTGTGTAAAAGACGGGCTGGTATTTGTCCCACAAAGGCTGTTGAGCCCTTATCCTGTGTCAGGCACTGAGTTAGGCGCCTGTACTGTTGGCTTCTGTTTATTCCTGGTCTTCAGCTGGAATCCAGGGACATCACTTGCCTTGCTTACAGTTGGGCAAAAGCCATGCTCCACGGCACCCACTGTTACCCCCCTTCTTTCCCTCTGCCCCTTCCTTTTTTTTTTTTTTTCTTTTGTTAATCCTCCCCTGAGGATACATTCCCATTGGTTTTTTAGAGTGAAAAGGAGGGGGGGCGGGGACAGGAAACTTCGATGTGAGAGAGACACATCAGTGGGTTGCCTCCTGCACACTCCCTGGCCAGGACCAGGACTCAAACCTGCAACCCAGGTACATGCCCTTGACCAGGAAGAAAACCCACTACCCTTCTGTGTACAGACTGTCGCTCTAACCGTTGAGCAACAGCGGTCAGGCCCCTATCTCCTTTTCCTCCCCTACTGAACTCAGGAGAGACCTCTTCACACATTGCATCTTCTGTCCCGACTGCTTTTCCTTCATTCCCACAACCAGTCCATTCCTCCTCTCCCCCCACTGCCGTTCCCCTCCCTGTCCAACCCAGAGGTTAGTCATTGCTACCCCCGAGTCTCCTCGTTCTCTAGCATCACCCATGGTGTTGCAGTGATTGATTCCATGCCTGGCTCCCCCGCTATTCTAACTGGAGGCTATCAGCCTGCCTCACTGTGACTTGGTGCCTGGAACACGGAAGTGAACGTGCGCTAACACCTCCACTTCACCATGTTCTCTTCTCTTTGCTCCGCTTCAGGCCATGAGGTTCCCTCCCAAATCCTACAACAAGGACTTGGAGTCGGCAGAGGTAAGCTGCCTTCTGCGGGGGGAAGGCTGGGAGATAGAACTCCCTTCAGAACGGAAGGGGGTTTCTGGAGGGTCTGGGCAGCTGTGAACCAGGCGGATCCTGGCCGGGGGCGGCGGGGGGAGGGGGGGGGCGGGTCTGGAGGAGTGAGAGAGGCCGCAGCCCTCACGCCATCTCTTTGCCCAGGAACGGCGAGAGCGAGAGCAGCAAGATTTGGAGTTTGCCAAGGAGATGGCAGAAGATGACGACGACAGCTTTCCTTGAGCTGGGGGGCTGGGGAGGGGTGGGGTGAGTGGGGACTGGCTCTTTCTCTTTTCCCCTGGGGTCCCCTGCCCAGGGAACTGCCCCTTTTCCCACACACAGCTCACAGACTGCGTGTTGTGGGGCAGGGCGGGACGGAGAGAGCCAGCCACCCCACCTCGCCCCAGGGCCCCTCCCCAGCCCAAGACTTCGCACACGGAGGGCCGAGGGCGGGCAGCGGCCTCCCAGGGCAGGGTCCTGGCTAGTGGTGTGGGCATCGAGGTGGGAGGGCAGAGACCTGTGCTCTCCTCCGGGGAGCAGAGGACTTGAATTGGGACACGGGTTGGATTGTATGTTTTTGAAGCTTCAATTATGATTTTTAAACAATAAAAAATTCTCCAAAGCTCTTTGTGCATCAGTTAATGGCTGTGCTTGCTCTTGCGCCTGCAGTGTTGACAGGCCCAGGTTTTTTGCTTTCTCAAGTGTGATCTGAGGACACAGTGGAGATGAGGAAGGCCAGGGCAGGGTGAAGAGGCAGCTGGGTCAGAAGGCCCGGGCTTACTGTTTCGTATCTAACTGGCTCTCAAATACTGGGCAGATCCCTAAACCTCTCAGTCTCCTTTCCCACATCTGACAGGATTCGATTTGGGATCTAGGAATCTAGACTTCCAGGGACCAAAGGGAGGGCGAGCCTGACGGGAAGTTTGCAGAGAAGAGGGTCTCCCTCTGGGCAACCGCAGGTTGAGGGCAGAGGTGCGGCTGGAGGGGGCCCCTGTGGCCCAGCTCACCTCCCAGCTGCGGGTGGTGGGGAAAGGCCAGCCTGCGTCTCCGTCTTCCTGCCTCCAACAGCAGGGCTCCCGCGGGGCATTTGAGTAACTCCTGTGTTCTCCACTGGCCCCTGGGTCATCGCTGCTCATACACACTGTTCCTGCCAAGTTCTGTCAACTGCACATGCATTGGGGTTTTCTGCCTCCTTAACCGAATTCCTGTCTGCGTGCTCACCCTGCCTCTGGAGGGATTCTGTACGCAACCCCTGGGCTCCCCAGCCTCTCGCCCCCTGGCTTCCAGACCACTCGTAATCAAGTAATTCCTGAAAAGGGAGGTGGCGTGAGAGCCTTCCCATCTGGTTTGTGAGCTGTTCTGAGCGGGGGCATGTGTCTTCCCAGGGCCTCCCTAGTGGAGGGCACTCTGGGCTCAAAGTCTTGTTTGTTGGAAAAGGGACATTGTGTTCATCCCCTAACATCCCTATTTTCCATGAAAGGCATGTTTTAGGTGCCTGGCCTTGGCTCCTGGCCCACCCAGCCTTGGTCAGGGCTTTGGCACCGATTTCCTTTATGCTTCTGCCACCTCCCCATGTACTCAAGTTCAAAAACGTTTGCTTTGTGAAGTGCCACTTCCCCCAATGTCTGTGTGGAAGATGTTTTTTGTTTTTGTTGTTTTGAGAGAGAGAAACATTGACTGGTTGCCTCCGGCACACACCCCATACCAAGGGTCCTGAGTATGTCCCCTGAGCAGGAACTGAACCTGCCACCTTTTGGTGCTTGGGAGGGCATTCCATCTGAGACATACCGGCCAGGGCCCAAACTTTTATTTTAAGGATTCTAATCCTTTTCCCCATTTTACCGGCCAATTAAAAAACCTAACAGACCTTTAATCCCCTCCCAGGAAGAATGGGCGGAGGACTAATGGTGAGCACCGGGCATGTCCTTCCCCAATGCCGGATCCTGGCCCGGCTTCGGTGGGAAGTGAACTGCCTCTCGAGATGCCAAGATCAGGCTCCCTCCGCCAGGCTGCGCCACCTTCTTCCAGCCCGTCCGAGGCTCTGGCAGCTGGTGGGTTGGTTTTTCCTCATGAGGCTGGTCTGGCCCTCCACCACTTTCCCCGACCTCGGAAAGTGACTTCCTCTTTGAGTGTCTGATGAGGGCACTTGTGTACAGAGGACAGATGCAGCCCCTGAGGCTTTCTTACTTGCTTAGCATGTCTCATAGGAATTAAAAGTCTTCCTGATGATGCCCGTCCTCTCAATTATTTACAGATCTTAAACTCTGTGCCTGGCCCGAAGTGCCTCAGGCCCTTTCTTTACTTGGTAGCGGATTGGAACGGGTAGACTTGAAGCCATTTGACATGATGTCCTGGGTTTTGCTCACCTGTGTCTGCTCCGCTGTCCGGAACTTCCTTCCGTAATTCATCCCCATCAGCTTGGCTTTTTCCCCTGGAGAAGCAGTCCTTTTTATGCTTGGAGCGCCCTTTGTGTTGTCCCGCTTCCAGTTTTGTTTTTTTTAATTGGAAAACAACAGAGAAATACAAAAAATGACATAACAAATACCCACGTGAGCCATGCCAGCATGGCCATGGGAGAACCTGAGGGGGGCCGCCCTCTCGGATGAAGGACTAGGAAAGACAGACTAAAAGAATAAAGCCGGGCCGAAACTGGTTTGGCTCAGTGGATAGAGCGTCGGCTTAGGGACTGAAAGGTCCCAGGTTCGATTCCGCTCAAGGGCATGTACCTTGGTTGCGGGCATATCCCCAGTAGGGGGTATGCAAGAGGCAGCTGATCAATGATTCTCTCTCATTGATGTTTCTAACTCTCTATCTCTCTCTCTCTTTCTCTCTGTATAAAATCAATAAAATATATTTAAAAAAAAAAAAAAAAAAAAAAAGAATAAAGCCGGGGCGCCGCCCTCTCAGATGGAGAGAGAGCGCCACGGGCTGTAACCTGAGTCTTTATTTTATAGCCAGATTCCACCAGGCAAAGTAAGGACGTGGTCAAGATGTTTACCACCTTCTCCTGGGTTTGGAATCTACTTAATTACCTGCACTTGATCCAGGTTTGTTTACTTGCTGCCCCTCCCACAGCCCATATCACTCAGGCACGTGGGACCGCAGGTTCGGACCGTAAGGTCGAGCTCACGGCTGTAGCCCGGGCTATATTTGTGCTGGGACTTGCACGTGGCTTTGCCATGAGAGGACCGTGCCCTCTCATTAGTCTGAGAACCTGTCCAAACCTGGAGCTGCTCTCCACACCCATGTACAATACTTTCCACCTGCATTTAATAAATGTTAGCATTTTGTTATTGTGTCAAGTTTTTAACCCAAGTGAAAATATTGCCAATGAATTGGAAACCCATCTTGTTCATTCCCCGGGCCCTTCCCTTCCTTCCCCAGGCAGACACTGATGGATTCGGTGGGTAGCCTTCCAGCTTCTGTTTTTACACCTTTGCTACAAAATATAGTATTGTTTTGCCCTAGACCAGCGGTTGGCAAACTCATTAGTCAACAGAGCCAAATATCAACAGTACAACAATTAAAATTTTTTTTTTAATATATATATATATATATTTATTTTTTTTTTACAGAGAGGAAGAGAGAGGGATAGAGTTAGAAACATCGATGACAGAGAAACATCGATCAGCTGCCTTCTGCACACTCCCTACTGGAGATGTGCCCGCAACCAAGGTACATGCCTTTGACTGGATCGAACCTGGGACTCTTCAGTCCTCAAGCTGACACTCTATCCACTGAACCAAACCAGTCAGGGCTAAAATTTCTTTGGAGAGCCACATTTTTTAAACTTAAACTTCTTCTAATGCCACTTCTTTAAAATAGACTCACCCAGGCCTTGGTATTTTGTGGAAGAGCCACACTCAAGGGGCCAAAGAGCCGCCTGTGGCTCTCGAGCCGCAGTTTACCGATCACAGCCCTAGCCAGTTTGGTTCAGTGGATAGATTTGGTCTGCAGACTGAAGGGTCCTGGGTTCGATTCCGGTCAAGGGCACATGCCTAAGTCATGAGCTCAATCCCAAGTGAGGGGCATGCAGGAGGTGGCCGATCCATGATTATCTCTCATCAATGGTATTTCTACCACTCTCTCCCTCTCTCTTTCTTCCTCTCTAAAAATCAATAAAATATATGTGGTATTGTTTTGATCTTTGTAAATGATGTATCGCATGAATGTAACTTGCTCTTTTCACTCAGTATTGGGGGGTTTTTTTGGAGTTTTTTTTTTAATATATTTTATTGATTTTTCACAGAGAGGAAGGGAGAGATATAGAGAGATAGAAACGTCGATGAGAGAGAAACATCGACCAGCTGCCTCTTGCACACCCCCTACTGGGGATGTGCCCGCAACTCAGGTACATGCCCTTGACCGGAATCGAACCTGGGACCTTTCAGTCCGCAGACCGAAGCTCTATCCACTGAGCCAAACCGGTTTTGGCTCAGTATTGGCTTTGAGGTCTAAGCATATTGACACGAGCCCAGCACTGTCCCAGGCACTGAGAATACAATGGAATAAAACTCCTTTCCTCTCGGAGTTTGTCAGGGGGTGGCAGGGAGGCATATGTGGTATGAATGGACCAGAATTTATTCAGCCTTTCCCGTTACAAGCCATGCTGCAGAGAACATCTCTGCCTGTCTCCTTGCACACGTTGCCGTATACATGGCGTGCAAGCTTTCTTAAAGAGCCAGATAGTACATTTTTAGGCTGGTGAGCCATATGGTCTGTGACAATTACTCATTTCCTTCCTTCTTGAAAGCGGCTATAAACAATATGCAAATATGTTGTCTATGAGCACTGGGGGTTGAGTTTCATACAATTTTATGTGTTATGAAATATTATTTTTCCTATTTCCCCCCAATCATTTAAAAATGGAAAGCCCATACTTAACTCAGGGCGTACGTACGTTGGCCCACTGACTAACTGCAATAAATGATTACTCCGGAGCCGGTACACAGATGCTCCGCACCCGGTGCCAGACGAAAGCAGGAAGGATGAGGAGGGGACGTGGCTGCTCGCTCCGGACACTGAGAAATACCTGGGAAAGCCTTTGGGAAGTTGGAAGGATGGGTAACTCGGGGTCGCTGGAGCCAGACCCTTTGCCATATGATTGTTTGGGTCTAGCTCAGCCTGTGTGTGCCATGGCCAGTGACAAGCTCTCGCCTCTCTCCCCTCTCTCTACCTGGTCTTTCCTCTCCCCTGAGCTGGGCAGGAGTCTGGATTGAGCCGTTATTCATCTGAGCAGGAAGGAGATGTGATGGGAGCCACGGGGGCTTGGGAAGCAGGTCTGCCTGGCTCTCCCCTGACTGTGACCTTGGGCAAGGCCCTTCGCTTCTCCGAGGCCACCCCTTGTCTGCGAGAACAAGCCACATCCTACCGCCAGATTGATCAGATGAAATGACAAGTGTAGCCAGCCGGCGTGGCTCAGTGGTTGCGCGTTGACCCATGGACCGGGAGATCACGGTTCAATTCCTACTTAGGGCACATGCCTGGGTTGTGGGCTCAATCCCCAGCAGAGGGCATGCAGGAGGCAGCTGATCAATGATTGACGTTTCTCTCTCTCTCTCTCTCTCTCTCTCTCTCTCTCTCTCTCTCTCTCTCTCTCTCTCTCTATTTCGCTCTCTGAAATCAATAAAAAATTATTTAAAAAAAGAAAAAGAAATGACGAAAGTGTAAGAGAAGGTGCCTGACATAATTGCCAGCCAGCATTCAGATTTCTCCCTATGGGATGTATGACCTGACACTTCCTGGGACGACAGCTCATCACTTCCTCTGGAAGCAGCCCACTCCATCTTTCAACATCTCACACCGTTAGAAAGCACTTTCCTTCTGTTGAGCTGAAAACGGTCTGTGGCCTTCACTTCCGGTCCCTTTCCAGCCCCGAGACCACCCAGCAACCCCTCCTCTTCCCCAGGTGAGAAAGCCTGTTTTCTTTAATCATGATCCTGAGTCCTTCACCATTCTGGCCACCCTTCTTAGAGTCACATGATTTTCTGAACCAAACATCTGACACTGGACTGCAGGTGCAGATAAAAGAAGTCTGGGTCTAGCACTGGCCTGGTCATGAGTGAGGAAGGCCAGACGCTGGCTGAGAGACCTGATGGTTAAGAGTTCTGTTCCTTGGCAAGCTACTTAAGCTCTCGGAGGTCGAATTTGTCTTCTGTAAAAGGGAGAAGGGCTTATGGAGAGGAACTGGACGATGTGTAGCGTGCTCTGCTCACTCGGCACACTGACCAAGGCGGGCTGACCCCTCCGGAGGTTTGAGGGGTCGCGTCTGTCGATGTGAGTTCCCAGCCCCCCGCCCATGGAGTGGGGGCAGCCAGTGCACGGTGGCAGAAGGCCTACGGGAAAGTGGAGGTGGGGAGCCTGCTCCACAAGGAACAGGGTCCCCGAGGCAGGATGTGAACACATCAGCAGGTGAAGACCCTGCCAGCTATGACCACCAGGGGGCACCCCTGTTGCAGAAATGACCTCACCCAATGAGACACACCCACTCCTCAGGTGAAGAAGATGCCTCTGTTCCCAGGCACATTTCAGAGAAAGTTGGGACAGAAATGGACAGAAATGGACAGCCGTGGTGTGCCTGGTCAGACTGCCCTGGGTAGGCCCCTCGGCCTGGGGAAAGCTCTCTGGCCCAAGGCAGAGGCCCCGGTTGTAAAACATGACCCGGGACGAGGCACTTCCCTCTCTGGCCCAGTTCACAGGGCAGATCTGCGTGCTGCTCCTTGGCAAGACACCTAAGCTCTCTGAGGTCAGATGTGTCTCCTAGGCTCCTTCCAGTGCCAACATGGCATGGTCTGCGGATTCAGAGCCAGGGCAGCTCCTCTTTCTCACCCGCAGCCCACTCCGCCTCGGGGCAGCACACGCGCTCTGGCTGGCAGTGCACCCGGCCTGGGAAGCCACGCATCCCAGACCCCAACTCCAAAGCCCTGGGACCCTGTTCGGGGAGGGGGGTGCGGGAGGAGGAGGAAGGGCAGGGTTAGGTGAACCCAGAGCCTCGAAAGGGTCTTGCTTCATTCAGGACAGGCATCCGGTTTCCTCTGGTCTCTGCCAGGATTCCAGGGGCTTAAAGGGATGAGTCATGGGGGGGACTGGGGAGTTCCCAGCTAATCAGTGCAGGCAGGAGCCTGGGATGCTGGCCATCAAGCCGTGCAGAGGGTCAGGAGGCAAGACCCTAATGTCCCTAATCCCCGGCCCCTGGGCTCTCGGGGGAGGATTCCGGAAGGCAGTGGGCGTTTGGGGGGTAGAAATGGGGGCGACTAGCTTCTCCCCTCTCGGAATGTAGGTGCCGAGAGCAGGTGGCTTGATTATCCCACAGGAAAGTGGCAAAGGGAGCTGCCCCACAGATCTGCCAGGAGAGAGGGTGGGGCTGCCCAGAGGTCAGGCTCCGAGCAGTCTGACCCGACTCCAGTCTCCAAGGCTCTGGATGGGCGGCTCAGCCTTTGCTCAGGGCTGTTCAAACACCCCGCGGCAGCTCGGGGCTGGGTGGGGCAAAGGAGAGGAAGAGAGTGTGAGGGGGCACCGAGGTCAAAGGATCTGGGATTCCACAATTTCACAAAACTTTCGCAAACAGCGTTTTGTCTCAACCCCCCCTCGTTGTTGTCCTGGACACTGAATTTGCATAAATCCTGGGAAGTTATTACTAAGCCTTAGTGGCAGGTATTTCCTCCCGGGCCTCCATGGGCTGAGGTATAAAGATCCTCAGAGCTGGTCCCGGACAGAGCCCGAGCCTGCAGCCCCAGCCAGACTCTGCTGACCCGCTGCACAGAGCCCATGAAGCTGATGGGTGAGTGTCCCGCCCAGGATCCCGGAGTTGGCTGCCTGGGGCAGGGGAGGGGGGGTTGGGAGGGTCCAGGGGCTGGTGGTCCCTAAGTCCCCAGAACAGGGTGCTGGTGGGAGCGGAGAGGACAGCTCCTGAGCCCGTCCGCCCGCTCCCAGCCCTCCAGCTGCTCCTCTGGCACAGTGCACTTTGGACGGTGCACGAAGCGACTCCCCTGGGCCCTGCCCACTACCTGCCCGAGACTTTCCTGCTCAAGTGCTTAGAGCAAGTGAGGAAGATCCAGGCGGATGTCCTGGTCCTGCAGGAAAGGCTGGTGAGTGAGGGGCTGGCGGCAAGGAGGGAGGGCACACACACGCTGCCCAGCGGGGATAGGGGCAGAGAACGGAGGAGACGGCGGAGGGAGGGGAAGGGAAGTGTGTGTGTGCATGGGGGGCGGGGGCACCAGGAGGGCCTGGGAGCAGAGAAGCACGGGGCAGGGAAGGAAGGTAGGAGAAGGGTAGCCCTGAAAGGCGGGAAGAAACTGGGGAGAGAACCTTGGGGACCGAGCCGGGATGGAAGTGGAGGGCAGGATGGGCTGAGGAGCCTGGCAGGACATGGAGGCAGGGGGAGACCTCAGAGAGATTGGGGGACAGCTTGGCTCTCTTAAGTCCCCTGCACTCAGCATCCTTCTCGTCCCCAGTGTGCCACCCACCAGCTGTGCCACCCTGAGGAGCTGGTGCTGTTCAGGCACTCTCTGAGCATCCCCCAGGTGCCCCTGGGCAGTTGCTCCAGCCAGGCCCTGCAGCTGGTGAGTGTCTGAGGGGCAGGAGGGCGGGGAGGGGAAGGGTGATCTGGAAGGTCCCCCACCTCCAGGCTCCAGGCTGGGGCCCTGAGGGGAGCGCCCCAGCAGCACCCCCTGACTCTCCCTCTCCGTCTCCCCAGACAGGCTGCCTGGGGCAGCTCCACAGTGGCCTCCTCTTCTACCAGGGCCTCCTGCAGGCCCTGGCAGGAGGCCCCCCCGGGGTGGGCCCCACCTTGGACGTGCTGCAGCTGGACATCAACGACTTTGCCACCAACATCCGGCAGCAGGTGAGCCTGGGTTGGGAGCGGCAGGCGTTAGGGACCAGACCGAGATGGTCCCTAAAGGTCATGCTGGCAACCTGGGGGGTGGGGGGACCCTCCTGCTCCTGGCCTTCCCACGCTCCCCTAGTTGAGGGCAGGAGTGGGGTCACTGGAGCTCCGAAGAGGCCTGGGTTCGGGCCCCGGCTCTGTCTCAACCATGTGCTCGTGATCTGCCCCCTCGGCAGGGCGCTGGCTAATCTTGTCCTTTCCCCCCGCCCTCAGATGCAAGAGCTGGGGATGGCCCCCGGAGTGCCGGCCGCCCAGGGCACCATGCCCACCTTCACCTTCACCTTCACCTCGGCCTTCCAGCGCCGGGCAGGGGCCTTCCTGGTGGCCTCCAACCTGCAGGGCTTCCTGGAGCTGGCGCTCCGCGTCCTGCGCTACCTCTCCTCGGAGCCCTGAGCGGACCCCCCCCCCCTCCAATGTATTTATCGCTATTTATTATTTATTTAAACCTAATATTTAAAGACAGGGAAGAGCGGAACGGAGTCTCCGATTCCTGGGCCCTTCCCTCCACCTCCAAATGTCGTTCTGTCTGTGGCAGAGAGAAAACTCCTGACCTCCTGTCCCCTGGACTGGGAGGTCGCTAGGTAAATACCAAGTATTAACTCCGATGACTGGGGTGGGCACCGACCCCCCGACCCCGAGGGCACCCCACCTCGGGGCCCCTGGAAGCATCAGCAGCTCTCCCGCGTGGGAGACAAGACAGCCTGTTTAATATTTAAACAGCCGTGTTCGCAGCTGGGTCCTCATCCCTCCCTCGCTCCGGCTGCAGCGTGGCGTGTGAGCGCCAGGCCTTCTCCCCCTCCCGGCCCCTCCCCACGGGCCTGAAGCCCAGCGGAGGCGGCCTGAGCTTGGAGGCTTGGCCCTGCGGTCCCACAAGTTTGTTGGGTAATCTAACTTTTCTTAAGACTTCGGGGGGCATGTTGTCATGCCCGTGGGGTGTCTCTTGTTTTTTCTGGACGCCCTGGAGAGACCCCCGTAGGCCTGGGACACCACCCCCACCGGGGCCAGTGCAGATGGTGGTGCACCTGCCTGGCTGCGTGGGGATGGCAACGTGGGCGGGAAAAGAGGAGGGGGATTATGGGATGGGTGAGAGGGAAGCTCAACTGTTCACTCTCAGCCTCTACTTGCTTCTTGTAGCCAGACTTCATGTTAATAAAGTGTTTGTCTCTAGTAAATGTCCTTCCTCCTTCTTGAGTCCAGCTGGTGCCTGGCCAGGGGCTGGGGGGGGCAGGGAGCTGAATGGCGGTCAAGGGCAGAGGGAGGGGGGAAGGGGTGCAGGGAGGAGGGGCAGTCAGTCCTCTGGCTCATTCCTTCAGCACGTATGCATCTTGCACCTTCTCTGCGCAGGCGCGAGGCTAATGCTAGGGCCGCGGCAGTGCGCCCGCCGGGCCTGGTCGAAGGCAGATGCGACACTGCTACCCAGAGAGGGGCATGTGGAGTTTGGGGAGAACCTTGACCGTCCAGATGCAGTTAATGTTTGCAGAGCCGGGCAGTTTACATCGTTCATGAACTCCAGCCCATCCACACTCACAGGAGCCTTCAGAGAGAGAGAATTAAGAAGTGCCTTGCCCTAGCCCTGTGGTCGGCAAACTGCGGCTCGCGAGCCACATGTGGCTCTTTGGCCCCTGGAGTGTGGCTCTTCCACAAACTAGCACGGCCTGGGAGAGTCTAATTTGAAGAAGTGGCATTAGAAGAAGTTTAAGTTTAAAGCATTTGGCTCTCAAAAGAAATTTTAATCGTTGTACTGTTGATATTTGGCTCTGTTGACTAATGAGTTTGCCGACCACTGCGCCTAGCCGGTGTGGCTCAGTGTATAGATTGTCAGCCTGTGGACTGAAGGGTCCCAGGTTTGATTCTGGTCAAAGGCACATTCCTGGTTTGCAGGCTCAATTCCCAGTGTGCTGGAGGCAGGAGTGTGCAGGAGACAGCTGATCAATGATTCTCTCTCATCGATATTTCTCTCTCCCTCTTCCTTCCTCTCTGAAATCAATAAAAATATACTCTAAAAAACATATGTTCATCTTGCCTGCCATATGTCTAACACAATCATTAAACCACTTTAAAAAAAAATCAATGAAAAAATATCCTCAAATGAGGATTTAAAAAAAAATTTTTTTAAGTGCCTTGGCCTGGCCAGTGTAGCTCAGCGGTTGGGCGTCAACCTATGAACCAGGAAGTCTAGGTTTGATTCCTGGCCAGGGCACCTCCCCAGCAGGGGTGTATAGGAGGCAGTCGATCAATGATTCTCTCTCATCACTGATGTATCTATGGCTCTCTCCTTCTCCCTTCCTTTCTGAAACCTATAAAAATGTAGTTTTAAAAGAGAAGGGCCTTGTACAGATCAGGAGGCGGAGTCCAGGTGACTGCGTCGGTCTGAACTCAAATCGCAGGCTCTGTACTTCTCCCCCTTCCACAGCGGCCTCTGACCGGCGGGCAGGGAGCTGCTCACACCTGCCTCCTGCTGGTCTCGGGCCTGGGCTGAGAGGCTGGGAGGGCAGCTGGGAGGGGCTGCTTCCCACGGGCAGCCCTCTCCCTCAGCCCAAGGTGCCCGTGTGGTTCCCAGGCGCCTCCGCCACACCCAGGGAGGTCCAGCCGGCCAGCCAGTCCCCAGTTCCCCCTCCCCAGGCCTCCCCGTCCTCATCGGCCCTCCCTTCCCTTCCGCTCGTGGCTCCTTGCAGAGCAGGGTCCGGCTTGGCCAGCTGGACCTCCCAGTGGGGGCTCAGTCCTCCCTCTCGGTCAGTTCTGAAGGAATCAGGCTTGGAGTCCCCCGGAGCAGGCAAGGCAGCGTAAAACAGCTCCTGCCCCTCACCGCCCCACAGCGCGCCCCCCCCCCCCCCTGCTCTCATGGGGGACAGATCAGACTCTGGGTGTGGCTGGTCTGGGTTGAGCATCAGAATAAGACACTCTACCCCAACTCTAGGAATGAGTATTCACCTTTTTCAGAGAAAGTCTGACTTTGGGGGTGGGTGTAGGCGGTGGTGGGCCAGTGTTGACTCATTATCCTCGGGTGACGGTAATCATCCACTGCCCTCCCTGCCCCAAAGGAGTGGACAAACACGGCCCCCGAGGCCAGCCCTCCTCTGCTCACCCCACCCCACCCCCACCCCCAGGCCAGACAGAGACTCGGACAGCACTTACAAAGGGATCCACAGGACCTTTATTTACAAGTGAGCTGCCGTGAACGTCCCTCGTGTGTTGCCAAACGTTTAAATGTACACATACATACATATGTACACTCCGCACCCAGTGCCTCTGGGAGGGGGCAGGAGCACAGGGGCGGGGCGGGGCGGGGCGGGCGGGGAGACCGCGCTGAGCTGAGGGCCAGGCTGCTCACACTCCGTCAGGAACGGGCAGCACGGAGAGGAAATGATGAAAGATGAGGGCATCTGAACAGCCAGAAGTAGGGGAGAGGGGAGGGATCTGGAAGCCAGCAAAGGGCCCTTACATCATGTGGATGTGAGCAATGATGCCTCATCTTTCCCCACTGTCTCCTTTCGAGGCGCCTGGGGCTAGACCCTCCCTGCGGGCCCCTCAGAGGGCAGCGATGGCCTTGGCAGCCACCTGGCGGCCCAGGGGCAGGCTGAGGTCTGTGATGGCCAGGACCACCTTGGGGCTGGACATGGCCGACACCTTCACCAGTTCTGACACCTGCCACAGACAGACAGACAGTTGCTTACTGGGTCTACCTCGTAGTAGGGCCCCCTCCCTCCTCGGAGGGCTCGCCACGGAACCGCCCAGCCGGGCGAGCTCACCGTGGTGAAGGGCATGAACTGCAGGATGCTGCCGCGGCTGCCCTGCTCCAGGCAGTCCACGCACTCCTCCATGAACCACTGCACGAACTGCGTGTGCGGGCCGGCGGTCCGAGAGCCCAGGACGGAGGAGATGAGCAGGAACAGGTTGGCTGTGAGGACGGGGAGGTGCGAGAATCCCGTGAGAAGGGTCTGCGAGGGGGTCAGACTGGGAGGAGGTGGCACTGAAAAGGGAAGGGAGAGCAGTGCCGAGTGTCCCCCCAGATGGGGGTGTCATGAAGAGGAGATGTAGAGGGAAATTGGGGGTGAGTCAGAAGAGGCACAACCTGGGAGCCCGGGGGAGACGGAGAGCTAGCAGGTAGGGGAGAAGGATGGAGGCAGGGGGATGTGACAGAGCAGACAGGGGACTAAGAGGCCTCTTCCAGCTGACGGGCCTGAACCCCGTTCCGGAGTCGGGGGGAGGACTCACCCAGGACTCGGTTCAGGGGGTCTCTCATGTTCACTGTGTGGAGCTGGGAGGCTGACAAGGAGCTGCTCATGGACCGGTCGGCTGTGGGGCCAACGGAGAGCACTCAGGACCAGGCCCTCTGCCGGGGAAGCCTCACCATCGGGCGTGGAGGGCCCCGCAGAGTCCTTGGGTCCAGAGTCACCGAGGGGCCCCCAAAACAGAGAGGCCCAGAGGAGAGGAGACAGAACTAACACCGGCCACACGCCAGGCGCCAGGGGCCTCTGTGGGCCGCGCAGACTCAGCGCTGTAGCCTCGCACCTCAGTTTTCCAGACGAAGAACCGAGATCAGAGGTGCTAAGTGACTAGGCAAAGGCCAGAGGGTTGGCAGGCGGCAGAGCGGCATCTACCTGCTGCTCAGGCAGAGGTGGCTCCCTGGTCCCTAGAAAGCCTCAGAGAAATCTCCAGAAGCAGCACAATGTGAGTGCCACCAGAGCCCTGGGTGCGGACAGCGAGGGAAGCCGGGGGGGGGGGGGGGGGGGGGGCTGCTCTTCGGCAGGAAGAGTGGGGAGCAGCCCCGAGCCCCAGCCCAGCCCAGCCTGCCGGCCTCAGGGCCCGTTTCAGGACCAGGAAGCTCAGAGCTGGTGAGTCAGCGGCAGACTGTGCCCAGGCAGTGGGCTCCCTTGGTAGCTGGCGGGAAGGAAGGGGCGGGAAGGGACAGCCCTGGGCCTGGGCCTGGACCGGGCAGGAGGCCTCCACCTGGTGGGAGGGACCCCAGCAGCCCCGGTCTCTCTGGGGTGGAAAACAGCAGCCAGGAGACAAAATGGGACAAACTCCTGCCGCCCTCTGACCGCCAGCAAAGATGCCTGCGCTGGGGCCTAGCACAGCAGCCGGAGGACCAAGTGCCAGGAAAGGAGCCGCTGCCCAGCCCTGTCCTCTCTCACCAGGACTGGAAAGGATGTTGGCATCCTCCTCATTGGAGCTCAAGAGGCGCATCAGCTTCGAGGGCTGCATGTCATCCAAGGGGAAGAGGCTGATGTAGTCCTGGGGGCGGGAACTCACTGTTACGGGCTCCCCACCCGCGGCATCCCAGCCCTCCCCTCACCCCTCCGATCCCAGTGAGACCTGCTCGGTCATCCCTGCGGCCACATGGCCGCCAGGCCGCCCGGAGTCAGGGAGCAGCCTGGCTGCTCGGCCTGGGAGGGGCCTCTCACCGGAAGAGGCTCAGGAAACGTCTGCTCCACAAACGCGTGAATAGTGGGCGGAGGGACCCTACCTCGATGTCTTCACGGTGCCTCTTCTTTTGGTGGGAAGACGCCTGTCCCTTGTGGGAGGAGTAGGAGCTCAGGGCACACCAGACGGCGAGCCTGGCAGAGGGTTCCAGGAAGAGGAGTAAAATTAGAGGGACCCCTAGTCACCTCCAGCTCTAAGGGGGGCTCTGTGCCCTGGGTGATCAGGCCCCAGCTGACATGGCCTCCCACAGCCCCACTTCCTGGGTGACCCCGGGGAAGGCTGCCTGACCCGGGGCTACGGGGACCGGATGCTCTGCAGGCGCCTACTTGGCGAGCGCGGAGCCGGGGGGGTCCATGAGGCTGTGCCACTTGGAAGAGTCGGTGAGCAGGCCGGGCAGGATGTGGCCCAGCAGGACCAGGGTCACCTGCTGCATGTCCAGGTAGAAGATGGAGTAGAGCAGCTCTACCGCCCGCAGCGTGTGCTCCTTCCGCGTCTCCTTCAGCAGCTCCTGTGAGGGCAGGTGAGGGGGGTCCGGGAGCTGAGGACTCTTATGAGGGAGCCCCAGCTGCGGCTCCATCCCTCCCTCTGCCCTGCAGCTCCCCAGGTGAGGAGAGGGAGCTTCTCCCAGTCCTTAGACACCTCTGAGAGGCCCAGGTTAGTGCTGGGAAGTCAGAGGGTGAGAACATGACAGGCATGTCCTCAGGTGTCTCCTGGAGTCTGAGGACACCCGCCCCCCCCCCACCCCAAGTACCTTAATCAGGTTGTTGCAGAACCAGTAGACGCCTCCCATGTGCAGCAAGGTGTCAAAGATGTGGATGGAGCGGCTGTCCACCCAGCCCTTCTCCAGCACCTTGGCGAATATGTCTGTGAGCACCTCCTTGATGGGCCGCTTCGGGGGCAGCAGGTTCCAGTAGGGCATCGTGTCCATGCCCGTGGACGGGAACTTGATCTGCGTGGCCGTCTGCTGCAGCACGTCAGCGCACATGTGCTCCAGGATCGAGCTCATGATCACCACCCTGGGGGAGGGGGGAACCTGAGGCTCGGGCAACACGGGTTCAAGAGCTGGGGCGGGGAGGGCAGAGGAGGAAACTCCCAGGCCAGACGTACGTTTCCAAGGGGTTGGGTTACGGAAACATTCCTGGGCAATTAACCCCGTTCTGTGCTAAGGGAGCAGACAAGAGGAAGTTGGAAACCCCTAGCAGACCTGACCTGGCAGGACTCTCTGCTGGGCACAGAGCCGAAGGGGACAGGGGTGCTTTCCGTTCCCAGGTTGTCTAGCGATGGATTTGTATTTTCTCTCTCCAACGCCCCCACCCGCAGGCCTGGCCTGCCAATGCCCTGGCATCAGTGAGAACAATCACTTCCCTCCGGCTGAGTGCTTGAGGGGGGTCCCCCCAGCCTGGGCCTCCAACCAATGCAAACTGCCAGGACCGGGGCCCAGGGCTGCCCCGCGGGACCCTCTTCCCGGCCCTTGGTAGCGGGCAGATTTGAGTGAATATCCAGGAATTTTCTCGGGGCAAATTTCAGCGCATATCCAGGAATTTTACGTGAAGAGTCTTCGACTCTGAATGCAGACGGGGCCTGAGACTAGCTGTTCCTGGAACGCCGGTGGGGCTGGGAAAGTCCCTGGGACTGTCAGAGCCACTGCTTCGAGCATGACGAAGCCACAGACTTCCCACTTTCCTCAGAGCCAGGGGCCTGGAGCGGAGAGCGCACACTCATTACTGTGGAGGGAGGGCAGTGAGGGAAGGCAAGGAAGAGGCCAGGGGAAGCAGGTGCGATTTCAGAGGCTCCCAGCCCGTTTCGCCCGGTGTCCATTCTCCCTCGGAAGGCACCCTGACGGCCGCCTGGAGCATCACCACTCACAACGGCCGCCTGGTCCGGGCTCAGGTCACAGCAGCGCCGCTCACACAGCCCAGAAGGGTCGACACCCAGTGCCCATCGACTAATAGACGGACAGGCAACCGTGGGATGTACATACAAACAGTGGGATGTTATCCAGCTTAAAAAGGAGGGCGTGCTCAGATGCTCCACAATGTGGACGAACCTTGGGGACACTGTGCTCAGTGAGATACGCCAGTCACAAAATGACAAATACTGTTGGATTCCACTTACGGGGCTATCTAAAGTAGTCACATTCACAGGAATAGAACGCAGAATGGCGGTTACGAAAAGCTGGGTCGGGAGAGGGTGAGTGGTTGCTTAAGGGGCAGGAGTTTCAGATTCGCAGATGGAAATGCTGGAGGTCTGATTTACAACAACGTGAATACACAGCTCTGGCTGGTTTCACTCAGTGATTAGTGTCAGCCCTCAGACCAAAGGGTCTTAGGTTTGATTTCTGGTCAAGGGCAAGTACCTGGTTTGCAGGTTCGATCCCCCAGCCCAGCTGAGGTGCATACGTGAGGCAACCAATCAATGTGTCTCTTTCATATCCACGTCTCCCCCCAACCCCTCTCCACTTTCTCCCTTCCACTCTCTAAAATTCAATGGAAAAAATATTCTCAGATGAGGAATAACAAACAAACAAAAATAATCTCTTCCCACTGTTATATAATAAATGAATAACATATATATGAATATATATACACACACACACACACACACACACACACATATTAACACTATTGAACTCTACATTTAAAAATGGCTAAAATGAATGGGTAAGGTATGTACACATATAATACCTTAATAAAAAAAATAAATGGCTAAAATGGGCCCTGGCCGGGTACGTCATTGTTGTGGGATCAATCCCCGGTCAGGGCACATATAAAAAAGCAATCAGCAAATGCATAAGTAAGTGAAGCAACAAACTGATGCTTCTCCTTTTCTCCCTTTCTTTCTCCAAAATCAATCAATACATAAAAATGGCTGAGATGGCAGATTTCACAGTATGTATTTTTTTACCACAATAAAAAATAAATTAAATTAAATTAAATTAAAAAAGCCTATTGGACAGGTGAATGGACCAGCACCACGAACTCAACATGGCTGAAGTCGCCAGGGAGGTTCCGGAAGCCCAGGAAAAGCCAAGGAGAAAAAGGTCACAGAAGACAGCCGGTGTGGGTGAGGGGAGTGGGCAGGGCCACGGCCTGTGACATCTGCAGATGGGCTCACAGTTTCTAGACAGTAACGCTGCTGAGATAATGGCATTGTTCTTGGGCAAGCTAGTTCTCCAGAACTTAACCTCCGTGAGGGCAGGAGCATCGGTGTTCGGGGTCTGTATTTCTGGGCACAGCAGGTGCCAGATAAGACACGAAACTGTTGCTGAGTCAGTGAGTGAATAGGGGAAGAGGAATGTGAGCGAGCAAGGAAGTGAGTGAGCCGGTGAGCGGCGTGTCTGGGAAGGTCCAGAGGGGTTAGATCTCGGCTCCTCACCGCAGACCTGCAGCGCTCCGGGAGGGAGGGAGGGAGGGAGGGAGGGAGGGGCGGGCTGACCTCTCGTTGTAGAACTGCAGGGTGTTCTCGCTGTACAGCGGCCCCGCCAGCTGGCGGATCATCTGCAGCGACTTCTCCCGCTCATCCAGGCCCAGCATCCGCACGTGGGCCACGAGCCAAGCCACGGCACACACGGCCAGGCTGCACACCTTCCCCTTGATGTTGTCTGTGATTTTCTGAGAGAGGGGAAAGTGTGACCGGGGCCACTGCCTCCGCTTCCCCGCCCGTCACTTTCCGCAGCCTCTGCGGGCGGCTGAGTGCAGAGCGGAGCCCTGGCCACCTTCCCGGTCACCTGGGTGGAGGGAGTGGCCAGGACTATGATTACAAGGAAGATCAGCATCCACACAGGAGCTCCTGGCTTAAGGGTCTGCCTCCTTGTTCTTATGAAATATAACCATCTACCAAGGACTGGCTCTGTGTCCCAGGGAAGAGAGAAGGCTGCTGGAAAGGGGGGCGGGGAGGGCTACCTGGATGGACTCGAAGGCCAGCACCCCATTCTCCCAGGCGTTGAGGATTTCCAAGATGGCGGCTGAGATGCTGAGACAGGCCTCGTGCCAATTCATCTGCCTGCGGGGTGGGGAGGGGGAGGAGAATCACCAGGGGAACGAGGGTGGGCTGAGGGAGAGGGACCGGCCCCGCCCGCCGCCCCTGGGAGTGGGCGCCCAGGCCACTGACACCAGCTTCATCTCGGAGGAGTTGTTGAGCAGGGCCACCAGGGACTCCACTTTGGTGGAGTCCGGCCGGAAGCAGGGGTGGTCAGGGTTCAGGATTTTGCCCTCCTCGGGCATGCAGGTCTGTATCCAGGTCTCAAAGAAGGGCACCTCTGCCCCGGTGCTCGACTCAGACAGGATCACCTGGGAAAGGAGGCGAGTCACAGGCCAGCAGAGTGGGGAGCACGTGCCCTGGGCTTCCCTGCTGCCATCTGTCCCCTGGAGAACTGCGGACAAAGCGCTACAGGGGAAAGATGAGGGCTATGCTGCCACCTAGTGGTCAGGAATGCGGCACTGAAGGATTTGGGTTGTGACCAGGAGGGCATGTTAACTTCTATTACATTCTCTGGGCGGATGCCTGATTTCTGCACCAAGAACCTGACAGGGTGGGGCAGGAGGTGAGGGGAGAGATACTGGCTGTTTCCTTCCCTCTTGCCCCTCCCACTCAGTGCCCCTAATCCTGCCTGCTCTCCTCTCACCCACCTCGGAGCCGTAGGTCTGGGCCACGTGGCACAGCATGAGGAAGGAGATGTCGAAGAGCAAGGCGCGCACGGAGGCCGACTTGGCTGTGAAGGATGAGAGGGCTGACCCAGCGCCCTTGTCTGGGGCAGGAGGGGGGCAGGATTCGCCTCAAGGAAGGTCAGAGCCAGTGTCTCCTTCAAAGCTCTGAGGCTCAGAATCCTTTTCTTGAGTCTCAATTGGAACATCATTCCTTCCTTGGAATCAGACTTTCGATTCCCTCTTTCCCCCAATACCCAACCGAATCCTAAGGCGGTGGTTGTAGGAGCACCCTTTCCCAGCATCCCCCTTCTCCAGCCTCCCCCTGGCTTCATGAGCCATCACTCAGGGGGAGAGCCCCCGGGACCCACGAAAGGCATCCTCTTCCCTCCTGAGCCCCACACCCGCCTCGCGGGCTGGGGATGCGCAGTGACTTACTGCTTTCCTCGCTGCCGTGTGTCGTGAATTCATTCAAACTGTGGGGGGAACGGAGAGAGGCCGCATCAGCCAGGGCAAGGGCGGAGTGAGAGCTGGGGATGGCGGACCACACCCAGCCCGAGAGGCACTCACTGGTCCCAATTACAGGTTAACCTTAAAATGAACACTACTGCTACCAAAGAGAGAACGTTGTTTTTAAAGATTCCCAAAAACCAAAGAACGGCTCACTGGATAGAACAACTTCTACAGATCAAAGTCCAGGTGAACAAGAGTAAGTCCACAGACGAGGGGAGCCCTGGTCAGCGCCTGGGCACACTCAGAACCCCTCTGGGCCACCGTCCACCGCCTCGTCCCCTCCTGGGACTCCTCCAATTCACCCTCAGCCGAAGTGCAACGAGGCTCCATGTCCGAGGAAGCGGCCCTTCCTCCGGGGCCGCCAGCTGGGAGGCTCTGCCTTGGCCTGAGCATCCTGGGAGACCCCGACCCCAGGGCCCCACCCCATCCCGCTCCTTCTTACGTCAGACCAGCCTCCCCGGCCCGGTCACAGCTCGGCCGTCCTTACTTGATGAATTTCCGGGCGAAGGACTTAAGCTTCCCCGTGGCAGCAGCCGCAGCCAGCAACAAGTCCAAGCTCTTCCCGGACAGCATGTGGCCCAGCACCCCCAGCAGCCCCTCCGGGGACTTGGAGTGGTCTGCATCCATCGTCTGGGGACACGACAGGAAATCAAGTCCTGAAGAACACTGAAGCCCCCCCAGATATAGCCTGGCCACAGTCTCTCTCTCTGCGTGTCTCCAGCCAATGGTTCATCGGGACCTGCAACTTAACCTACGGCTTTCTGACTCCAATCTGGAGAACAGTTTCTAAAATCTTATCCTTAGCCAACCGGTTTGGCTCAGTGGATAGAGCGTCGGCCTGCGGGCTGAAAGGTCCCAGGTTCGATTCCGGTCAAGGGCATGTACCTTGGTTTTGGGCACATCCTCAGTGGGAGGTGTGCAGGAGGCAGCTGATTGATGTTTCTCTCTCATCCATGTTTCTAACTCTCTATTTCTCTCCCTTCCTCCAAGAAAATCAATACAATAATTTAAAAAAAAAAAATCTTATCCTTGCTCTCCAAAACCATCCCTCACAACGAAACTGGGACAAGGGAGGTAGGACCGGGGCAGTGAGGTCCTTGCTGTGAGATTCTCCATTGTTTCTGCACAAGACAAGCTACGTGAAGCACCTACCACAGCACCTGGCTTCAGTGATGCTCAACAAAGGTGAGTTTCAGTGGCAGCTTCCCCTGAGAACCCCTTTCTCTACTTCCCAAGTAACTGAGCACAAAAGCCAGAAGAGAGAGAGAGAGTCTATGGCCTCTGAGTATTTATCCGGAAGTAGAGGGAAAGCTGGAAAGACGGGAGAGTCGGCCCTGGTGGCGAGGGCCGGGCGCTCTCACCTTGAGGATGTTGGTCACAGTGGGCTCCGCGCGGAGGATCAGCCCGGGGTTGGGCTGGATGTTGGCGTTTTCTCCCGATTTCTGCTGGGGGGCGTGCTCCCGGTCTGCGGCGCTGTGGCCGGCAGGCCCAGAGAGGAGAGGAGGAACAGAGGTCAGTTCCTGACGTGCTCCCTCCAGCCCGGAGCAGAGCCCAGAGTCAGGGGAAGCACAGGAGAACCTGTGGTGCCATGGTGACACTGAAAAAAGCCTATCCAATATGCGACCGCTTCCCTCGGTCACTGGTCATCACACCCGTTCTGAACGTTCATGTAAGATTGGAGGAAGGTTGAGGATTTTGACTTTGACCATGAAGGAGGCTGAGAGTCAAGGCACAGAACCTCATGGGGAAAAACCTTAGTCTGCAGAGACCAGCATCTCCTGGCCCCAGGCCCCCGCACCCCGCACTAGGGGAGCCCCTAGTGGACAGGAGGGGAAAGGCACCCGGGAGCCAGTCTGGACAGGAGGGAGGGAGGGCGAGGGGCCTTGGACCGGCCCGAGGGAGCGCACACTCACCGCTTGGCCATGAGGTTGTTCACACTGGCCTCAGACAGAAGCCCCTGCTTCCGACTCTCCTGCAGGAGGAAGTCTGTGAAGTCACAGCTGTGAGGGAGAAGGAGGGTGAGGGGAGCGGCCCAGAACAGGGATTCCCCAGGGGCAGGACCAAGGGTCCCAGCCCGGGTCCCCCCTCCCTCAGGAGGAAGAACGTTTGGAGGGCCGGAGGGAAGGGAGAGGGGAGAGGGGAGAGGGGCTCGGCTGCCTCCTGCTGCTGCCTGGTGGGTGAGCTGTGAGGCGTGCGTGGCAGGAAGAGCAGTGGGAGGGCCCAGGACACTTCCCAGGCGAGGGAGGGGAGTGCGTACTTGCAGCGCTGGTCGGCTTTGTCCAGCAAGGGCGTGAGCTTCAGCAGGAATTCAAAGGCACAATTGACATCCTCGGTGAAGTCCTAGAGAGCCAGAAATGCCATCTGGCTCCCGAGTCTTCTTCCCCACCCACAGCCTGGACACTGGATATAAAGCCTACAAGTCGGCCGTGCCTACCCACTGGCTTCCAGTGACAATGGGGCGGGGGCGGTATTTGGGGTCCTGATCACCTCGGGCAGCCCTGCCTCCTGAGCAGCCTGGCTGCCTTCTCTCGGAGCCTGGGTGCATGTGTGGTGCACACAGATGCTCAGTGCACACACACTGCCCTTCCCACAGGAACAAGGACACGCTCCCGCCGGTTAAGTGACCTGCCCTTGCTCTTGCTTCTCCAGGGCAGAGACAAGGATCTACTGCTCCTATGTTCCCTCCGTTTCATCTCTTCTACTCACCTTGTCCCCGTGAGAGTATTTCTTCAACTTCACCAAAACCTGTGGGATCTAGGGAGGGGGGGGCGGGGAAAACAGGAAGCACAAGTTCTTCTCTTCCACCCAGGACTGAAGGCCCCCCTCCGGCCCCTGCTCTGGGCAGAGACAGGAACGCCCCTGCCCTAGAGGGGAGAGCATTCTAGAAGCCAAATCAGGAAGCAATGGTGCCCACGTGCCCGGTGCCCTCGGCCTACGGGGCACAGGGACCCTTCGTGGGCTGGCCCAACGAGGAGATGCCACAAGCAAAAGTAAGTCCCGCTTCAAGGACCGTGGCCTACTTCCCTGGCTCTGTGACCGCCCTGCAGGAGTCCGGCTGAAGCCGGAGCTGAAGGCACCAGTGTGCTGAGAAACAGCAGGAGCCGGCCAGCGAGCTAAGCATGGCCCTGGGACTCCCAGAGGAAAGAATCGATGGAACTAGGGCCGGGGACCTGGCAGGCTGGGCAGGACGCCAGCGGAGAGAAACACAGGGCCAAGGCCCAGGAGGCGCTGCTTTTCCCGAGAACCGTCCCCAGACTGGCCCCCGGCTGCCCCGTGTGCCGGTACCTTGAGGAAGGTGAACGCCGTCCACTTGAGCTCCTCCGTCCCCTCGGGAGACTCGATGAGCCCCACGAGGCAGGCTTTCCAGATCTCCAGGACAAAGAGCGGGGTGGGGATGTGCTGCGGGAAGATCCAAGGGCAAGGCGTCAGAGGGGCCCCATTCCCCCTTCACCTCTGCAGGCCCCCGGGGATCAGGCTGGGTTACAGACCGGGAAACACAGGGACCTGAGAGCCAGGGACGTGAGGTGAGATGGCAGAGCCGTATAAGACAGGGATTCCCTTTCCAGCATGAACAGGAGAAACCCCGTGTCCCCCGGAAGGACCAGAGGACCCTCCCTCTGGCACACAAACGGTCGCCCCAGGGGGGCAGAGAAGCGCTGCGGCCGCCCACCTGCATGCGCTTCACCATCATCAGCTGCTCCACCAGCGGCTGCGTCTCGCCGGTCAGATTCATCGTGCCCTCCAGCAGGACCAGCGCGTGGACCGTGGGGAAGCCAGTTTTGTTCGGCTGCTCCGAGTGCACGGACAGCATCGTGGGGATGCTGAGGACAGACACACAGGGGAGGTATCTGGTGAGCTGGGAAGCGAGGGAGAGCAGGGCAGAGCAAAAAGGTTGGGGCCAGGCGCCACACGACCCACCCCCACCCAGGGCCTTTCCCCTCTCCCTTCACCGCCATCGGCCTGGGAGCTGGTACCTCCTAATGAGTGTGCCGCACTGCTCAGCCTGGCTCCGCAGCTGGGCGTTGCTGAGATTGGCTAGGATCTCCCCAAGCTTCAAGAGAGAGTGTTCGATAGCCGTCCAGGAGGCTGGTGGAGAAAGGGAAATGCAGGAACATGATGGGAAACAGAGGAAGAGGGAGAGAGTAGCCCCAAACTCCTCAACGTTGGCACCCCCTGGGCCCACAAAACCACGCGAGGCTTCCCCTGCGGGTGACATGGAGGCTGAGGGCCTGGGGGCAGCATGTGCTGTTTCTAGAAGGAGGCTGTATACCACAGTGAAGCCCCTAGAAGCCAAACCTAGAAGCCTGACTGGTAGGGGTGCGTACAGCTGAGTGTAGACAGGCGGTGGAAGAGGCAGGGGTGGGGCCGGGGAGGGGAGTCCAGAGGCTGGAACGGGGAGGTGGCCACAGGTCACTCCAGGAGTGTGCCAGCCTTGCAAACAGCCAACACTCTCCAACTCCGTCAAGCTGGACTCCTCCACCACCTTCCGTGTCCTCCACCCCGTCTGGGCCTTGGCTCCAGCCGTCCTCCCTTCGGAAATGCCCCTCCCACTCATCACCTCGCCGGCTCTCACTAGCCTTCAAGCCTCTTGTCCAGCCCCAGCTGCTTTAACAACTGACCCAGCTGGTCCAACCCACTGATCGCTCCTCAGTGCCTGAACTCATGGTCTATACTGCATGGTTTAGCACTTAATTACAAGTCACTTATTCTAGTTACAATTCCAGAGGGTCAAATGATGAAGAATGGCACCAACAAGCATGGGGGAGGTGAGACCGGAGGCCCATTAAGTTAAATATTCATTCATTTTACAGCTAATAAACATTTGTCAAGTGCTCAAGAGAGGTAAGGAACTGTCTGCATAGCCCATTTTTGCATCGTGGCCGCCTTCCTGTGCTTTACCCAGGCACTAAAACATGTTTTGGGAAGTCATAAACAGACGAATCCTACAGCAAGCCCTTCACCAGGCCGTGAAGGCTCTGAGGGGCCCTATCCTGGCATTTCTCCTGTTGGAGAAATACAGATCCTCCACGGTCCCAACCGCAGCAAAACTGCGGCCGCCGGGCCCCACGTCCGGACTATCAGAACCCTCCCTCCCACCAGGTGACCTGTCTGATCGCGGACTCTGGAGAGTTCCAAAGTTTAACATGTGCACTGGAGTCGAGAGGTGTATGGCCCAGTAGGCCTGGCAGCAGACACGCATCATGTCTAAAGGACGTGTTAGGCAATGCTCAAACCCAGCCATCTGTTTTTCAGATGATCAGTAACATGGAGACAAACACAGGATGGGTCATGTGCTTGCCTTGTCCTCTAGTTTTTTCCAAGTGCACGGCACACTAGTCTTGCTCCCCTCTGGCATGTGCACTGGTTGAAGGCAGGGACCCTGCCACATGCTCCTCAGCAGCCCCCAGCCCTCCCGCCCCCAGCACCTGGCAGAGTGCTGGGCACACAATAAGGCTCAGTAAATACCTGTTGGTTGATTGGCTCGGGTGCCACCCTGCCCAAGTCCCTGGGATGTATGCAATGCTTATGGGGAGAAAAAAAAAGGAAGTGGGATGATTTCAGATCCTCCTGGAAAAAAGTGGGGTGCCATCCTGCCTCTCCCCTCTCAATTATAGAACCGGATATGGGAGCAGTGGCAGGTGGGGCTCAGGGGGACGAGGGGACATACAGGCCTCCTCGAGTTTGGCGATGTGGAGCAGGGCCCGGTTCTTGGTGCTGCCGAGGGTCTTCTCCAGGCGCTGCAGGCACATGGCGAGCTGCTTCTCCCCCGCCGCTGGAGCACCAGCCTCCAGCCTCTCCTGGAGCCGCTCGGCAGAGGCTGCAGTGCAGCGCAGCAGCCAGTGGAGGGCGCTGAGAAGAGCCCGGCAGAGCCCGATGCACTCCTCGGCTTTGCCATGACAGCTAAGGGAAAGGATGCAAAATCTGTCTCTGCTCCAAAGACTGAAATCTGACCCCCACTGCCTGGCACTCCCCTACCAGGGAAGAGGGTTGGGAAGCTAGCAAAGTCCTAGGAAGACAGCCCTGTTGGCTTCCACTGGACAGATTTCAAAGGAGCTACTCCAAATCGAGAAGAGGCATTTTTGTCCTAAGGACTAAGGAGAAAAGGATGGGGATGGTGGGTGTGGGTGAGCAGCGGGGGGAGAAGTGTGGGAAGCCACAGAGTCTCTATACTTTACACTAAGCTAGAGCTGGAGGTCGTGAGCCTCTCACCCCTATTACCTTAGTCGGTCACAAAACATGTCCATGATATCGAGCAAAGCCTGGACACACAGGTCCCGGGAAAAGTCATCAAACTGTGGAAAGAACAGAGGTGATGCTACAGTCAACCCCTGGTCTCCCACGAGGCAGATGGGACACTCATCTTTCCTCCCACCTCAGGTTTCAGAATGGGCACCCTTTCAACATTGGAGATTGGCTAATTGCCAGCCCCACTTCCCAGGATGCTCCCCCTTCCAGGGAAAGGCAGCTATGCCAGCCAGAGGCATCGTGGGCTGCCTGTCCAGCCTCAGTGGTCACATGATCAGAGCATTCGAGGAGGTGGGGCCCCCTCCGTCATGACCATATCTTTCCCCCTGCCCCCACCCAGCTTGTGAGTAGCTATGATCGTACCTTGCTGATAGCCGTGAGGACAGAGGAGTAGGACACCATCTGGAGGGAAAGAAGAAAGATAAAGTTCAGACAACGGGTGTTCGCAATTGAGCAAACAAGCGCTGATACTTCAAGTTGCTGCAGCTCTCCTAAACCTCCACCCCCTCCAGAGGCCTTCCTCAACCCCCTAAATGGACAAATCACCAGGCACTGTCTCCATTCTTCCCTCTATCACACTCACCGCTAATGACATCATAAGCACAAACCCATTCAGAAGATGGGTTTTCAAAGGGACCGTGTTTCACGGTCCACTACAGAGTTTGACTAACTGCCCGTGAACAGAATGGTTATGTTTCTTTACTCCTACAACTTCTCCATCAAGAGTGATTTTGTTTGTATAAGAACAACCCGACTGGCATGGCTCAGTGGTTGAGCGTCGACCTATGAACCAGGAGGTCACGGTTTGATTCCTGGTCAGAGCACATGCTGGGATTGTGAACTTGACTCCCAGTGGGGGGCGTGCAGGAGGCAGCCAATCAATGAATCTCTTTCATCGCTGATGTTTCTCTCTCTCCCCCTCCTTCTCTTCCTCTCTGAAATCAATAAAATAAAAAAGAGCTGGAGACAAGCACACATTTCTTGCAGTGGATGAGGTGGTAACTGCGCCCTGACATAGGTATCGAATTCCACTATTCACCTCTTTCTCATTTTTCTGGAGTTATTCTCGAGGACTCCTCCAGGACACCTTCTCTGGCCCACCCCAACCTCCCACCCAAGGCTGAAATCCTCCTCTGAGTCCAATAATCCCCTTGTGCCCATCACTGCACAGCTGGTGCCTGCTGCCCTCCCTCTCCCCCCCCCCCCCACACCGAACTAGAAGTTCCTTGAGGAAAAGGATGCTTTTATTCGGTGACCCATGAACTTGTTGACAATGTCTGTAGAATGAATAAGTAAGAACACACCCTGAGATCAGCATTTCCCAAAGTACCTTCTAAAGCTGCACTGGACAACAGCGATGCCATCAGCCACATGTGGCTTTTTAAAGTTAAACAGAATTTTAAAATGTATTATCTGCTTCTCTAGAACGCAGCCTGGGGCCCAGCTGGTAGTGGGTCCTCCGTAAGTTTTTATTGCTTTAGATTGATGAATTCACTTTCCTCATTGATGTGTCTTTCATTCTGATATCTAAGATGTCATGTAACTAATGTTTGGGGCGAAGGGGGGAGGGGGGGAGGGAATTTACCTTAAAACAAATTTCTATTAGTAAAACCTACTTATCACCATAAGATCAGAGATATAATTCAAAAGAAATAATTTGTCCTGAATGAAATTAAACCCTACAAAAAATCTTTTAAGTTGTCATATTCTAAAAAAATAATAATAATATAGCATGCTGATAAAATGAGTAATATTTCAGAAAAAGTCAAAATTAGCAGCACAATACACCAAATAAAAAAAAACACAAAATACAATGACAGAAACTGTCAAGACAATGAATTACCTGCCTCGTGGGTTTTCCTCCCTAGAAAAACAGAACTTTCCAAAGATTTAAGAGGAAAGCTAAGTCAGCCTCCATGTCCTTAGTCGGGTGAATTTTACATGCGTGGCAATGCCTTTCCCGTCTTATTTCCCCATCGTGTGCACAGACTGCTCTCTGTTCAGACATCTTTAATGAATATTCTTAAATTGAACAGGTGCAAAGCACGCAGAAGACCTAAATACACCACCGGTGTTTAGTGCCATGCTCAGCGGGACGCGCCGGGAAGCCGGTGTGTGTCTGACAGAGACCAGAAAGTTGGGCGCCTGCCTGGGCGGGATGACCGTAACGCTCCAGGCGCGTGTTCTGTTTATTTATAACCAATGTCCCCAGAGCAAGAGCTTGGCAGAGCACAGAACCTTGTTGGATGCCAACCTGAAGGGGGAGCTGGATGTCCCCGCGAGAAACGGACCCAAACTACAAGAGACACCCCCAATTCTGTATGTCCTGAAGGATGCCACGGGTTGGATGTTTATATGGTCTCCAAATTCAGGATTCTGTTTAGTACGTTTTTTGCCAACAGTATCAATAAAGCACTCCTCCTCTAGAGACCTAAAAATACTTTCCACGTGGCGAACTGTTTTAACAGCAGGATTTAACCTATGCCAGTCGTCATATATCCATCAACGCGGGAGCGCTCAATACCAGCAGCCCAAGGGTGGAGACCGTCTGTGGCCCCTGCACAACTCGCCAGCCCAGACTGCTCTCTGATCTCCCCTGCTCTTCACAGTCAGCACCCCAACTGCTCCTGAGGACCCCTACAGCACTGGACCAAAGAGCCTCTTGACTCTGAAGGGAAAATAAGTGACTAATTGTGCACAGCACTTTGGAAGTCACAAAGGTCTTCCATGTATATTTATTTCTCTCCCTGTTACTTCAGCCTCTTTATCCCTCTTGTTTTCCCCTTCAGTGTTTAAACATCTCAAGATTCTTCTATTTTTAAAGGAACTTCCCGCAGACCTCACACTTCCAATTGTCCACCACCCTCTCGTCTGCTCTTCACAGGCATAAGAGTTCTCTATACTCACTACCTCCCCACCTCCCGTTGGCAATTCAACCCATTCCAATCACTTCTGTCCTTCCCACAGCATGAATCCTCTCATTAAGCTCATCAGCAAACTCTTGTTGTTACACCCCATGGACAGCTCTCAGTTCTGATCTCAATGACCTCCCAGCAGCATCTCACACCAGGAAATACCTCTTCATTCTTCATTCCTCTCCTGTGGCTTTTACTGACACCCGCTCTCTTGCTTTTCTTTCCTTCTCTCCTCACCGACCCCTTCTTTTTGGGCTCCTATAAGGAATTCTTTTCCTGTGTGTTCCTTAAATGTGATGGGTTCCTCAGGAATGTGGCTTGGTCCCTCCCTTCCTTGCTCACTCTCCATACTCTCCGGGCCCATAGTTTCAATTACCATGTGCAGACGATGACTCCTAAATCGACAGCTCTAGTCTAGGCCTCTCCTTCTAAGTTCCAGATCTGTATGTTCAACTGCCAACTCAGTATCTCCTTTTTGATAGCCCACAGAGACACCTTAAATGTAACAAGGCCAAAATCAAACATGCCATCTCCACCCTCATCTGCACCCCAAACCTAAGTCCTACTCTCTCCCACTGTCTTCCTACGATCCCATCATTCACCTTACGATCCCATCATTCAGCCAGTCCTCCAAACCAGAGACCTAGACACCACCTTGGATGTTCTCCTCTCTTTCACACTTGTCCTCCAGTCAATCACCAAATCCTCTCTCAATGTCATTTCCTAACTTGTTCTTGAAGCCACCTTTTTAAAATGTTTTTATTGATTTTTAGAGAGGGAGAGAGAAACATCAATGGGAGAGTGAAACATGAATGCACACCCTCTACAGGGGATTAAGTCTGAAGCCCAGGCATGTGCCCCAACCAGGAATCAAACTGGTAACCTCTCATTGCATGGGACGATGTCCAACCAACTGTTTTTATTTTATTTTATTTTTTTTTTTTTGTTAATCTTCACCCAAGGATATTTTTTCATTGATTTTTAGAGAGTGGGAAGGAGAGAGGGAGGGAGAGGAGGGGAGAGAGAGAGAGAGAGAGAGAGAGAGACAGACAGACAGACAGACATTGGTTGCCTCCTACCTTCATTCTAACTGGGACCTGGGATTGAACCTGCACCCCAGGTTGAACCAGGTTGAACCCAAGATCCTTTGGTTTTAGGGCCAATGCATTAACAACCAGGGTTGGCACTTCCCAAGTTTATGCTAGTATCATCTCTTTCCTGAATTACTCCAATAGCTTAAATCAGGAGTTGGAAAACTATGGCTTACAACCTAAATCTGGCTTATCCACCATTTTTGTAAATAAAGTTTTATCAGAACACAGGCATGCCCACTCATTTACATATTATCTAGATCTGCTTTCAAGCTATAAAGACAGAACAGTAGTGACAGAAACTATATGGCCTGCAAAACAGGAAATATTTACTGTCTGGTTCTTTACAGCAAAAATATTTCAGACTAAATTGTGTCCTTGCCTTCTGTCTTACCTCTCCTTTCAACCCATTCTTCAAATTACGATCAGAGTAATTTTTCTAAAGTTAATCTACAAATTCCCTAAACCTACAAAGTCAAGGAAATCCCAATCAAAATATAATAGGATTTTAAAAAGAACGTAGGTGGATTCTAAAATTTGTCTAGAAATGAAAATGCCTGGGTCAAGAAATTTTTTAGATAAAACTGGGAAGACTTGCCTAGCTAGGTATCAAACATACTATAAAGGTACAGTAATTAAAGCAATGAAGTACTGGTGTGAGAAAAGACTAATATATCAATAAAATAAACTAGAATGTCAAGAAATAGAATCTTGCCTATAAGAAATTTAAGATAGGACAAATAAATGATCTATTCAATAAAGGTAGTTGTGTCAACTGTCCATCTGTCTGAAAAAATATATAAATTTTAATCTGTTTCACACTGTAACACATTTTTTTTTTTTTTTTCACTTAAACAATAGCTATTTATTTCTCACAGTTTTGGGGAGTCCAAGACTAAAGTGCTCTGAATTTGGTGTGTGGTGAGGGCCCAATTTCTGGCTTATAGGTGGGTAACGATCTTTTCACCGTGTCCTTATGTCTGTAATACATTTTACTGTGTCAGAGAAAAGAAACATAAAAATAAAAAAAAGTGAAGTGTTGGCAAAAATTAGAGAAAAATATATTTTGATCCTTAGAGCAGGCAACCACTTATGCAAGACAAAGCCACAAAGGAAAAAATAAAAAGGCTAAATCTGGCAACAGAAACATTAAAAACTTCTGCATGCTGCTCTGGCTGATTTGGCTCAGTAGACAGAGGCTTGGCCTGCGGACTGAGGGGTCCTGGGTTTGATTCTGGTCAGGGGCACATGCCCAGGTTGCAGGCTCAATCCCCAGTGGCGGAGAGGGGCATGCAGAAGGCAGCCAATCAATGATTCTCTCTCATCATTGGTATTTCTATATCTCTCTCCCTCTCCCTTCCTCTCTGAAATCAATAAAAATATTTTTTAAAAACTCTGCATGCTAAGAAAATAAAAATCACAAATTTAAAAAAAGGTGACAGAATGGAAATTAAAAATATATACAACAGATAAGAATTACAAGATAGCTGAAACCGGTTTGGCTCAATGGATAGAGCTTCGGCCTGCAGACCGAAAAGGTCCAGGGTTCGATTCTGGTCAAGGGCATGTACTTTGGTTGCGGGCACATCCCCAGTAGGGAGAGTGCTAAAGGCAACTGATTGATGATTCTCTCTCATTGATGCTTCTGTCTATCCCTCTCTTCCTCTCTGTAAAAAAAATCAATAGAATATATTTTTTTAGCCGAAACCGGTTTGGCTCAATGGATAGAGCGTTGGCTTGGGGACTGAAGGGTCCCGGGTTCGATTCCGGTAAAGGGCATGTACCTTGGTTGTGGGCATATCCCCAGTAGGGGATGTGCAAGAGGCAGCTGATCGATGACTCTCATCGATGTTTCTAACTCTGTATCTCTCCCTTCCTCTCTGTACAAAATCAATAAAATATATATATTTTTTAAAAGAATATATTTTTTTTAAAAGAATTACAAGATAGATTACTTTTTTTTATATATTTTTATTGATTTCAGAGAGGAAGGGAGAGAGAGAAAGAGAGAGAGAGACATCAATGATGAGAGAGAATCACTGATTAGCTGCCTCCTCCACACCCCTTTTGGGGATCAAGCCCACAACCCAGGCATATGCCCTTGACTGGAATAGAACCTGGGACCTTTCAGTCCACAGGCCGACACTCTTATCCACTGAGTCAAACCAGCTAGGGCAAGATATATTATTTTAAAAGACACTTAAAAATCAGTAAGAATTCTTCTTGGAACGATGAAAATGTTCCAAACTGATTGTGGTGATAGTTGTATAACTCTGAATATTCTAAAAACTATTGAGATATACACTGAGTGGCCAGATTATTATGATCTCTGAATGCATAATAATCTGGCCACTCAGGCCTGGTGCATGAATTCGTGCATGGGTGGGGTTAGGCCAGCCTGGCCAGGCGGAGGGGACATGGGCAGTTGGCCAGCCGGCCTGCCTGCTGGTTGAACTCCTGGTCGAGGGAACAATTTGCATATTAGTCTTTTATTATATAGGATATATACTGAGTGGCCAGATTATTATGTGTACAGAGAACATATAATAATATTCTAGCCACTCAGTGAATATCTTAAATTGGTAAACTATTTATATAGTACGTGTTCTATAGCTCAATTAAGCTGTTACCAAAAAAATAAACAATCAATAAAAAACTGGGCAAATGGTATACATAAGTAATTCAAGAAGACATGCATATAAAAATATGCTCAACATCACAATCATGGAAAGACATAATATAACATGATGTTATTTTTTGCTTCTCTGGAAATAAATCTGTAAGATTCTATCCAGCATTGGCAAAGATGTGTGGAAATACTGTCAAACACTATGCACAATCTTATCAATCTGCCTGGCTAACTCAACATTCATGTTTTGGTTTAAACATTGGCATCCCTCTGTTTGCTCAGAATGGATTAGGTGCCCCTTCCATGTATTCCCACAGTGCCCTGTCCCATCCACTATCATAAGCCTATCCTGTGACTGGCAGCTTATTATATCTGCATTACCCAGTAAATTCTTTGAGAGCTGGGATCAGACCTTGTTCAGAGCCATATCCCCAGCACCGTCTGGCACATTCGTGAATATTTATTGCAGAATAAGTTAATGAAGTATTATTCTTTCCAAGAGAAAACTGCGGCTCAGAGAAGTGATATATTCCAACCAATTCCCCTGGACGGTGTATGAGCCCACAAGGTACCCTGCGCCTTTTATACCTTCACACCCTCGCCCTCTGACACTGGTGGGGCAGTTTACCTGGGAGCTAATGGCATACTTCAGGTAGGACAGGATGAGAGGATTGGGGGAAGGTCCAATCATGGCCTGCTCCAGCAGTGCTTCTGCAAGGGGAATCACAAAGTAAAAAGTGTGGTCACAACTTTCCCGGGTGTAGCCCTCCCATCCTTCCTTCCTATTTCACTGGAGACCTGCTAAGTTGAGAATGTCCCACGTGGCTCCTTTGGGGAAGAATTTCTTCATGTTGATTGCCCACTGGTAGTCACTCCACCGCTCCTTCCAGGCTTGCAAAATGGCTTGCTTCAGGTTCACCACCTTCATGATTGCACTCTCAGGAGCGGGGCCGGCGGCGGTCCGCTGGGAGGCGGGAGAAATCGAGCTAGAGAAGGGGAGAGGAGATGCTGAGGGGAAGGGCGGGGGAGGGCAGACCTGAATGAAATGGAGAAGCTACAGGAAGATTTAAGGGAGACAGAACCAAAAAGGAAACGAGGGGGAGAGGGTGGTAAGGGTCCTGCCATCCTGGACCATCCTTTCTTAAGCTAACGAGGGTGTCAAAGGGGCTTTAATTCAAAGAGTAAAGAGGACAGCAAAGGGTTAAGCCAGTTCTGGTTGCCTAATTATTCCCTCAGCTCTGGCTCCATCCCTCAGCAGGCACCCCCACTCCAAATCTAGACAACACCCCCATTTCCTCCATTGCCCATAACCCTAACACTCTAGTCCCCGGTTTCCTTTTCATCCACCAACGCCCCAAATGAAGCCTACCGGACCACTTAGTTCTAAGACCCAGGCACCGCCATTTTGGCACTTATCAAAGAGCTAGTTTTCTATTGGCTGGGGACAACGTACATGAGCCAATGCAGCGAGAGATAGGTCACTCCGCGAGGTCTTCTGGGAATTGTAGTTTCTCGGACTGAGCTAGCGTGGAAGATAAGTAGTCAGCCCGCCTCGCTTCTCTCCTCCGTAGAAGGACTTGTAGGAGCTAAGGCATCCCAGGGGCTCAGAGGAATGAGTGGGGAGGGCTCTCGAAGGCCGCTCGCCATCAGACCTCGCCCAATGACGTCACTGCCTACTCGTTATTTAAATATTCTGCCACTCCTTCGTTACCCGCTAGTTAGTAGGCACAGCGAGGGGGTGGCGTTCTCTTAGCAATATGTTTCTTCTTTCCTGGCATATTTAAACAAACATTATTATTTCCTAAACCTCTGAGTCTATTACCAGAGTTCTCCTTTCCACACTTGTGTTCCACAGGCCACATTGAGGCTTCCTCAGTTACACACATCACCACTTCACCCCCAAATCTGGCAATCCTCCCAGAATCTCCTGGCTTTGCAGACTGCTTGAATACCAGGAGACGCAGGAGGAAAAGTAAGGAGGAAACTGAGGTTAAGGTTATCAAAAATAAGGAAAGTCTGAGAAATTGTCTTAGCCAAAGAAGGCCTTAGGAGACATGATGACTAAATGTAATTTGGTAATCTGGGTGTGACCCTGCAGCGGAAAAAGCACATTAAGAGAAAACTAAGAAATCTGAATAAGGCATGGACATTGGTAAATGATAATGTATCAGTATTGGTTCCATTGTAATTGTAACAAATGTACCATACTAATGTAAGGTGTTAACAAAAGGGAAAATTGGGCTTGGGGTGTGTGGACACCCACTACTATCTTCAAAAATTTTCCCTATATATCTAAAACTATTCTTTTTAAAAAAGTTTATTAGCCCAACTGGTATTTCTCAGTGGTTGAGTGTCAACCTATGAACCAGGAGATTGAGGTTCTGATTTCAGAGATGAAGGAAAAGGGAGAGAGAGAGAGAGAGACATCAACGATGAGAGAGAATCATTGATCTGCTGCCTCCTGCACACCAAACATGGGGTGATTGAGCCCCAAAGCCAGGCATGAGCCCAAAACCCAGGAAATCAACCTCAGCCTCCTAGTCCGTGGTTGGCAAACTTTGGCCCCTTGAGAGTGGCTCTTCCACAAAATACCACGGCCTGGGAGAGTCTATTTTGAAGAAGTGGTGTTAGAAGAAGTTTAAGTTTAAAAAATTTGGCTCTCAAAAGTAATTTCAATCATTGTACTGTTGATATTTGGCTCTGTTGACTAATGAGTTTGCCAACCTAGTTCATGTCCTAGTTCATAGGTAAATACTCAACCACTGAGCCTTGCCAGCTGGGCAATAGAAATATACATACATTTTTAATCCTTGCCCAATGATATTTTTCCATTGATTTTTAGGGAGAGTGGAAGAGAGGGAAAGACAGAGAGAAATATTGATGTGAGAGAAACAGATTGACAAGGACCCTGGCCAAGGAGGAAGGCCTTGACCAAAATCGAACCTGGGACCCTTCAGCTTGTAAGCTAACGCTCTATCCACTAAGCCAAACCAGCTAGAGCTAAAAATATTTTAAGTTTATTAAAAAATGTGCTGTCTTGCCAAAACCAGGTTTGGCTGAGTGGATCAAGCATCAGTCTGCAGACTGAAGGGTCCCAGGTTCGATTCTGGTCAAGGACATGTTCCTTGGTTGTGGGCACATCCCCAGTTGGGGGTGTGCAGGAGGTGGCTGATTGAAGTTTCTAACTCTCTATCCCTCTCCCTTCCTCTCTGTAAAAAATCAATAAAATATATATTTTTTAAATGTGCTGTCTTGCTTATCCTATAAAACCATATTGTAGATAATTATGCCCATGTCTTCCATCATTGGTCCTTCTTTCCCCCTCAGTGAAAAGTCAAAAAACAAATGCTACCTACTTCTGACTCCAATGTCTGAGTCTCCCCATACACAGCCCTCATCCTTGCTCTGTCCTGTGAACAGGTTGTCCCTAATATTTACAATGAGGGACAAGAATAAACAGCCCAGCCGAAACAGGTTTGGCTCAGAGGTAGAGCGTCAGTCTGCAGACTGAAAGGTCCCAGGTTCGATCCCGGTCAAGGGCATGTACGTTGCTTGTGGGCACATCCCCAGTAGGGGGTGTGCAAGAGGCAGCTAGTCGACGTTTCTCTCTCATGGACATTTCTAGCTCTCTATCTCTCTCCCTTCCTCTCTGTAAAAAAAAAAAAAAGAATGAACAGCCTAGTGTCCCCCACTCCTATTTTCAGCTCTCCATCTCAGTGCCTGAGGAGCTTGACACCCTAGTCTAGGGGTGTCGAACTCAATCAGAGAAGGGGCCAAAATCTAAAATCCAGCCTAAATCGCGGGCCGAATGGTTTACTGAACAGTCATAAACTGTCATTGTGATGGAAACGCAGCGGAGTGCAGTGATGACAGCGCGGTGCGGGCCACGTTGCAAGGCCTGGCGGGACGGATTTGGCCCGCGGGCCTTGTGTTTGACACATGTGCCCTAGTCCATGAGTCCAAGCTCCATGCATATTTCCCAACAGCCATTCTTTGACCATCCTTTCAGCGGCAAATCAGTTCTCAGGAAAGTGAACCTGGGGGAGCAGCACTCAGGCTAAAACGTGTGGGCCTTAAAACAAGAAAGAACAGGATCCTGGGAATCTGGAGCGTAGTCTAAACAGGGAGACAAGGACTCCTGTTCTGCAGGGGAGAATGCAGCTGGAGGAGGGCCAGATCACATCCCTCTAAGGTCATTGCTGCTTATGGCCTTCCTTTCCTACTTCTTTGTTTTTTTGTTTGTTTTTTTTCTTTATAAGAATATCATCTTTTTATTTTTTAAATATATTTTTATTGATTTCAGAGAGGAAGGGAGAAGGGAGAAATAGAAACATCAATGATGAGAGAGAATCATTGATGGGCTGCCTCCTGCGCGCCCCACACTGAGAATCGAGCCCATACCCTAGGCATGTGCCCTTGACAAGAATCAAATCTGGGGCCCTTCAGTCCGCAGGCTGATGCTCTATCTGCTGAGCCAAACTGGCTAGGGATCCTTCTGGCCTTTCTACCTCCCGACGCACCCACACACACACCCTCCATTCTGCTTCCTTCTATGCCTGCCCAAGTGACATCATTGGGGAACAACTGCCAAATATGCGTAGCCAAAGCTTCCAAAGCAGGGAGGAGGGAGAACCCAGACTCCTCACACTTGACCTCCAGACTCCCCCGCGGCCATACATACACGCTTGAGATGGCCTCAAACCCTGTTTGTCTTTGCTCTCTCACTTACCTGGAACCCCTCCCAGGCCCTCACGCTACCTGTGCCTGCTGCCTTCCTCTTGTTCCTTTCCCGTTACTACAGCCAAGGAACTCCTCCTGGAGCCAGGCCTGGCTCCCGCAGCTCCTGTCCCCTCCCTCATAGCCAAACGGCCCCTCTGGGAAAGAAGCTGTCAGCTTTGTGACTGCTCCTGATTGGACTAGTGGGTGCTGGATCCGGTCCACCTGGAAGTGGGGAGTGTTTGGGCCTGAGGATAGTAATGTTCTAAGCTCCAACCACCTCCCTCTGGCGGGCAGCCTGGCAGATCCGGGTGGAGGGAGTGGGGTGCTCCTTCCCACTTCACAATCGCGAGGTCGCCTTTGCAGTCCGGCCGGCTGCCTTCCCTGACCCCCCAGCTCTCAGCAGCAGCCCTTTCTCTGGACATGGCAGGGTTCCCCAAGGACTGGACTCCCACGGGAACCTAAGGACTCCTTTAGTTCTGGGCAAGGGCGCTCTTCAGCTTCTCTACTTTGTCCTGTCTGCTAGTCTGTGAATATCAGAAATAGCCTTCCCATACATCACTTCTCCCCCCCACATCACCGCAGCTTCCGAGGACCCACACGCTCTCTTGCCTTCTGACTATAAGGACAGGACTCCATGCTAACCCTCCAACATGTGAAAGAAGAGATGCTGACATCGCCTTTGAGCGTACAAGGAAAGCCTCCCCCCACGCAGTCCTTCTCAAAAACTCTTCTTGCTCCACTTTCGTCTGCTGTGTCTCTTCTCCCTCAGCACTGCTGGGGCCTGAGCGCCCACCTCTGCTCTCTTAGCCCAAAGCCCCAGCCTCCTCCTCAGGTTGGCTGGGCTGGCCGGGGAAGGGGGGGGCAGGAGAGAAGAGGGGCAGGTGGCAGCCAGCCAGGCAGAGTGGCAGGTATCCCTGGAGCAGGGGCAGAAATGAGCCAGGCCAGGACGAGGGCTTGGAGTGAGGTGAGTGGTTGTGAGGAACAGGGTTTTGGGTACCCAATGGGACAGACATTTCTTATCGAGGTTAAAAAGAAGTAGAAGGAAAATGGGTGAGAGTCTAGGCCCAGGAACACTGAAATACTCAGTGAGGATATAAGGCACAGAGGGAAACTGAATCATTCCCCTCCCCTAATGGAATATTTCCTTTTGGAAGCTTGCTTGGGTCCCCCCACTGTGGAGAGTGCAGTGGCATCTGGTGGGTGGGGAAAGAGAGGGAGCCGTTCCCACATACTCACACACAGCTGGCTCCAAACCCGTTTCCTGTGCTCACCAGTCCCCCATCAAACTGCCTGCTTTTTATCTATCAGGGGAGGGGAGGACAGAGGGGTTTATATGGTGGGCCCACCTCAGGACAGCTTCTGGATCCCCACACACTTCTGCATCTTCCCATTGACCTCACCAGAGGTCCAGAGAGAGACCAACCAGAACAGTAAAAGGCAGAATTTGAACCATCCTCTGAGCGGTTTCCTCTCTCACACCCCGAAGAAGGCCTTCCCTCTGGGCACTCTGTAAGTGCCACTCGATACTCTTGGCCTCCACACCAGCCTTTAACTGAAAGGGGAGGGCTGCTCTATGGTAAGACCCAAACTCTATGGTAAAGGAGACCGCCCCCTCCCCCTCCCTCCTCTTCTCTTTCCTCCTGGCAAAGGCAGGGTGAGGGGGTTCTGTATGGGAGTGAAGCCAGGAGCTGGGAACAGGGGATCGAATACCTGCTACATATTACATGCTTAAAAAAAAAAAGAAAGAAAAGAAAGAAAGTGTTGTCTTGGCTGGTGTGGGTGGCTCAGTTGGTTGACGCATTATCCCCTGCACCAAAAGGTGGTGAGTTTGATTCCCAGTCAGGGCACATACCCAGGTCACGGGTTCAATCATTGGTCGGGGTGAGTATGGGAGGCAATCAACCTATGTTTCTCATATATCTCTCTCTCCATCTAGCTATCTCTATATCTTTTCTTCCTCTCTCTCTCATCTCTGCTGCATGGTCTCCAACTCCCATAAACGGTCCCTCTGCCTTTCCTCTATTTCCATCGTTTCTTGGTGGAAAGAGCCCTAAGGGGAAAGAAATACCTGGGTTTTAGGTTCTTTTAGCTGGTGGTTTTCGCAGAATTCTCCCAAAATTGGGCTGTGTCTGCAGAGTCAGGGGTCTCTGCTGGACACCTCACCGCTTGCTGCCCTCGCCCAGAGCCCAGGAGGTCATGATTGGGGGGGGGGGGGGGACGGACAGGGGAGCTGCCGAGGCCCGAGACACGGAGCTCCTCCCTGTTCCCCAAAACGGCCCGAGGCTCCTCTGAGCTGGGCTGGAGGGTGCTCTGTGGGGTCTTGGCTTCAAGGCTTCCAGGGGAAGCTCTTCAGAAAGATATCTGGATCCCTGGTTTCTAGGGGTGGCACCCTCAAGAAATCTTGGGGTGCTTCCTAGCAACCGTCTGAGAGGGCGGGAAGAAAGAAAGAAAAGGGGGAGGGGCCTGGTAGAGCTGCTGCCACAGGAGCCCAGAGAACAGGCTGTTCCTGCCGCCTCCATGGCAACCAACATCTAAGAGCAAAGGGACCGCCAGGCATGTCCCTTTGGAGGGTCTCTATCCTTCCTCACCCAGGCCCCACCCTCCTTCTCTCCCCTCTAGACTCGGTCCTGAAGTGGAAGTGGGGGAGGGAAGACACAGGCAGGTGGGGGTTTCCATGGCAAAGAGAAAGCAGGAGCTGGGGATGAGCCAGCTGTGAGAAGGGCTGGAAGAGTTGGGGGTGGGCAGGGTGAGTGGGGTGGACCACACAGAGGCAGGGGCTCCGAGCCCACACCCCGGCTGGGTCCTGGCATCTGCTCCGGAGGCAGCGTGCCCTTCACTCTGCCCTTGCCCAGGTCTGTCAGCAGCCCACGGTGGGAGCCAAGGGAAAGGAGAAGATGGGAATGGTGAACTCTTCTTTTTAAAAATTTCTTTATTGCCGAAACCGGTGTGGCTCAATGGATAGAGCGTCGGCTTGGGGACTGAGGGGTCCCGGGTTCGATTCCGATCAAGGGCATGTACCTTGGTTGCGGGCATATCCCCAGTGGGGGGGGGGGGTGCAAGAGGCAGCTGATCGATGACTCTCTCTCATCGATGTTTCTAACTCTCTGTCTCCCTCCCTCTCTGTACAAAATCAATAAAATATATTTTAAAAAATAAAAAATAATTAAAAAATATTTCTTTATTGATTAAGATGTTACATATGTGTCCTTATTCCCCCATAACTCCCCATCCCCCCACTCATGCCCTCGCCCTCACCCCCACCCCCACCCCTGGTGTCTGTGTCCACGGCTTAGGCTTATATGCATGCATACAAGGCCTTTGGTTGATCTCTCCCCAAAATGGTGAACTCTTGTCTTTGAGTTCAAGGGGGCCCCCTCTGCCCCTGAGAGGGGGGGGGGGGGGTCAGGAAGCACCTTTTTCTTTTCTTCTTTAAATCTTTATTGTGGAGAGTATTACAGATGGCCCTCTTTTCCCCCTCCCATGTCTCCCCTCTACCCGGTTCTTACCCTGCCCTAGACAGCTCTTCACTACCCTACTGATCCATCCACACATGGGTCTTTGGTTAATCTCCTCCCACCCCCAACCACTTCCCTCTGAGATTTCTCTGTCTGTGCCATGTTTCCATGCCTCTGATTCTATTTCATCCACCAGTTCAATTTGTTCATTAGATTTCTTGTTCATTTGACTTTTAGATTCAATTGTTGGTGGATATATATTTATTGCCATTTTATTGTTCATGTTTTTAACTTTTTTTTTCCTTCTTCACTTCATTCTTGATGGCTCTGGGTCTAGAATTTCTGAGAGTCTATCTCGCTCAATATCTTTAAGGCCTGTTGTCATAGAGAGTGGTGAGGGAAGCCAGAATGGAGGGGAGACAAAACCACAGCTTTTTTTTTTTTTTTCTTTCAGAGAGGAAGGGAGAGAGAGAGTTAGAAACATCGATGAGAGAGAAACATCTATCAGGTGCCTCTTGCATACTTCCCCCGGGGGATGTGCCCGCAACCAAGGTACATGCCCTTGACTGGAATCGAACCTGGGACCCTTCAGTCCTTGGGCCGAGGCTCTATCCACTGAGCCAAACCAGTTAGGGCCAGAGCCATTTTCTTTTATCTTTCCCCTCTTGATTCTGTCATCCCCCCATCCCCTCATCCAAATCTCTGCTGGACCTCTCCACGGCCTCCTGGTTCTGCCTGGTCGATGAGAGCATAAATGTAGCTCATTCCATAACTCTACCCTATACTTTGGGACTCTCTCCCAACTCCTTGGGCAGCCCTATCCCAAATACTTATTTCCAAACAGGGTAGAGCGTGCACCCTGCACCCTGCACACCACAGCCTTGCTCCGAAGGGTTTCAGCCAAACCTGATGATGGAGGAGGAGGCCTAGAGGCCCAGCAGCCACCCTCCGTGCACCTCGCTGTCTGCTCTGCATGCACACTGCTCTGACTGGACAGCGCAGCCTCCTGCTCCACCCTGCAGCTGTTGCATGCCCACTGTGCGCCCAGGCCAAGCCCACAGGTTCACTTACTGCATGCTGCTGCAGCCTCGGCCCCCCACTGCAGCTGCCACTACCGCACACTGCAGGCTGCTCCCCCCTCCCCCCCTGCAGACCCTCATCACCACCTCCCCACTCTGCAACCCGTGGGATGCATCCCGGGGCGCCCTTCTCATGCCTCACGACTCCAGGGTGGTCCCAAGAGAGGCCCCTTTCTCTCTCCCAGGCTTTGCAAACCCCGCTGTCCCCTGTCAGCGGAGGGGCTGCACCAGAGGGAAGATGCAGGCGGCTGAGACTAAGATGAGCCAGGGCAGCCCGACACAGATAGGCTGTCGGCCAGAACCCCACACTTAGTGATTTTTTTTTCAGCCTACACCGAGTGATTAGTGGAGCAGACCTCCGCAGCACGCACACACCCCTCCGAGAGCAGACCTGGGAGGCAGGGCCCCGCCCTGAGAGCCGTGGGAAGGCTGTGGCCCCCGCTGGTAAACGCGGCTAATGACAGCAGGGGAACCGGCGGGGCCAGGGGGGGTGCCCGGGTAATTAGAGCTCTGCCGGGCGCTGGGAGATCCCGAGATGAAAGGGGCTCCGGCGTCACCGGGCTGGTTTCATGTCCAGGAACGCAGGTGTGTGTGTGTGTGTGTGTGTGTGTGTGTGTGTGTGTGTGTGTGCATGGGTGGCGGGGCTCCCTGGCGGAGCCCTCTCCTGCGGGGAAGAGAATCCATGTCCATGCAGCCTGCCCCCCTCCTCCTCAGGCTGGCCCCTGTACCATCTGGATTTTGGTGTGGGCACAGGCGGGAGGAACGGCCACCTCTGTGCAGCTGAGGGGGCAGGGGCTAGGGCAAGTCCTGCCCCCCCTCCCCAGCTCAGGTACGGGGCAGGGGGCTGAGGAAGTGGCTGGTGACAGTGAGCAGAAAGCCTGCACTGGAAGAGGGCGGCATGGGAAGGGGAGGCGATGGGTCTTAGAAATGAGAGGGGAAGCCAATAAACCTCCAGGAGGATTACAAACGGGATGATGGAAGCCAAATGGACCTCAGGGTTCACCTGCGCAACGCTCGCCTTTTCGGGTGGAGGAAGCTCTCTCTCTCTCTCTCTCTCTCTCTCTCTCTCTCTCTCTCTCTCTCTCCTCTCTCTCTCTCTCTCTCTCTCTCTCTCTCTCTCTCTCTCTCTCTCTCTCTCTCTCTCTCTCTCTCTCTCTCTCTCTCTCTCTCTCTCTCTCTCTCTCTCTCTCTCTCTCTCTCTCTCTCTCTCTCACACACACACACACACACACACACACACCCCCCCCCCCCCACCCCCCGCTGGCTGAGAGCGGGGTGATTGCTCAAGGTCACACCGAGTTCCGGGCCGGGGACCCGAACTCAGCAGCAAACCCTAACCGCCCCGGGGTTGGCATCTCATCGCTCTCCCTTCCTGGAAGGGGCAGGCAGGCTCGTCCATACCGCCTGCCTTCCCCGTCCGCACCGTGCACCCCCGGACCCTCCCTTCTTCCCGCGGGCACAGGCTGGTCTTTGAAAGGACATCTTCCCGGACTGTGTCCCCTCGCACCCCTGGCGCGGCGGCGTGGGGCCGGGAGGCCCGCGGGGCGGGGCGGGACGGGGGCGGCGGGCCGGGCCGGGCGCGGCGGGCGGCGGGGGGCGCGGGCGGCGGGCGGCGGGCGGCGGGCGGCCTGCAGGGAGCAGCCGCGAGCCGGGCCCGGAGCGAGCGGAGCCCCAGCCGGCGCGGGGCGGGGCGGGGAGGAGCCAGCGCGGCCGCCGCCTCTGCCGGAGGAGCCGGGGCCGCCACTCTCGCCCCCCGCCCCCCCGCGCTCACTCGCTCACACCCGGGCGCAGAGGCGGGCGGCCCGGGCCCCACCGGCCCCCGATGGACGCCCCCCGCACGGGGCGCTGAGACCCCGCGCCGCTGCCCAGCCCGGCCCGCGCGCCACGCCGAGGTAAGGGGGAGGGAGGGAGCGAGGGGGCATTAATATGCAAATCCCTCGCGATTGATTATGCAAAGCCGCGGGGCTCGGTGGCCAGCTCCCCGGCGATCTGGGGGGGCGCCCGGGGAGGGGCCCCGCCGCCGGCCTCAGCCTGCCCCCGGCGCCCCGGGGACCCTGTCACAGCCCCGGGAGCTTGCAACGGACGCCCTTGGGGAGGGAGGTGCTGCGGGGAGGTCGGTGGGCCCCGGGGTTTGCCAGCGGAGATGGCGTCCGGGCCTCCCCCTCGAGGGCCCGCCTGGCCTCGGTCCGGCCCCGTCTGCTGCGCATTCCCGGGCCCTGCCCCGCCGCCGGCCGCCCGCCCAGCGCCCCCGCCCGCCCGCCGCCCGCCGCCCGCGGTTTGTTTACGGTGCGCCCGCCGGAGCCTGCCCCCCCGCGGCCCCCACCCCGGCCTCCGAGGCCGAGTGGCCTTTCCAAAGCTGCCTCCGTCGCGGAGGCCAGTCATCGTGGGGTGGGCTGGTGAGCTTGCAGGGCCCCCGGGAGAGGGAAGTCGTCCTCCTCCCCCCACCCCAACTTCACCCGCCTCCCCAATGGAGCGTGGCTCTCTCCGGTGCAACAGTCCTGATTGCAAAACACACACACACACACACACACACACACACACACACACAAACGTGGCTGGGGGTGGGGGAGTGTGTATTGGAGGGTCCCGAGATGATCAGGGGAATTGCAAGCCCGCGTTGTTGGAGAAAAGAGGGAGGAACGGACCTGTGTTGTGCGTGCCCCCCCCCTTTTTTTTTATCCCCTCCCCTTGCAACGTGTCTCCTCTGGTGCCCCTTCTCTGCCTGGGGCCTCCCTTGTCCGGCGTGAGAGAAAGGCCTGTGGCTGGCGGGCAGCGGAGGGAGCCACCATTTCCCGGGTGGAGGTCCCTGCAGGGACAGCCGGTGGGGTGGGAACCCACCTCGCCATGATGGCTCTGGCCCTGCGAGGGGGGAAGGAATGAACAGGGCTGCTGTCCAAGACGAGGTGGGAGCACATGTGACATGCAGACGCTGAGATATGCCCGCACAGACAGCCACATGCACGCCCAGGGACACCCAGGCAGACTCAAGGACAGGAGCCGCTGGACACACCCACTGGGGAGAAGGGAAAAGGCAGGCTGCACCGCACCGGGAGCTCGGAGGGTGGGACACACCCACGGGAGACCACGCACAGGGTCACCCGGAGAGGCTGTCACCCACAGGGGCAAGGAGGCGTCTCCGTCACCCACATAAAAAAAAAAGTCTCTGTGGCACGCATGCAGGAACACGGGGCCATTGCACGCAACCACACGTTACAAAAGACCCTGTCACTCACGGGCACACCCGTGCTCGCGTGAGCCCAGTCACACAGGCGTTATCGCCTGCCGTGGCAGCCGCTGTCACTCAGTCAAAGCAAACGTGGTTACACATCAACACATGTATACACAGTGTAGCAACAAGTATTTTCTTGGACTCCTGCTGTGGCTCTCTGAGGTTCTGTCTGCGACAAAGCCCCTGCTCCCGAGAAAAGGAAATGTGTTTTTGCGGGAAGGGGCTTCTCTGCAGAATGGTGCGAGGCATGCCCCGGTGATAGCGTCCTAGGTCTCTGTCGCCCGCCATCCCACGGCAGGCGCTAGATAATGAGCGTGAGACCTGGCAGAACTGCACCGGGCACTGGGGATCCCCCCCCAGCCTACCGCAGGAAGTGCTCTGTAAATACTCGTTAATTGATTGACTGTGGGAACTCCAGTCACAGGTGCACTCCTGTGCACACAAGTCCCGGGGACTCAGGTGCAGAAGGCATTCCCCGAGGCCCAGGTCCACACCAATGGTCGTGCCTACACAACCCCAGCAGCAAAGACCCTGGGACTGTGCAGGGCAGGCTGTCCCCAGATGCACACATAGTCATGGACTCTTTCCTTTAAGCTTCCTCCCATTTTCTTCCTCAAGGTTTAGCTTTAAAAATATATATATATATATTTTTTTATTTTTATTTTTTATCTTATATTTTATTTTATATTTTATTATTTTATTTTTTTTATTTTTATTTTTTTTGAGGGGCAGAGAAACTAGAGCAAAGAGGGTAGGGACGGGGGGCTCCAGAGAGCAGTCATGGGCCTGGAGCAGTGTCCAGGGACTTCCAGCAGCGGGGGTTGTCCTGGCTGCTGGGGGAAGGAGCTTCTAGATCCTCCTCCCCACCCCAAAAGCAAATGGTGGGGGGACCCAGCTGCCCCCGCCGGGATCTTTTGTCTGCGCCTTTCCCGGGGCAGCTCGCTCTCCCCCAGCCACGTTCCTGCCTCTCGGCCGAGTCTGGCCCCCTTTTCCACCTCTGCCCTCCTGTCCAAACTTGGAAGCCTTCCTCGGGCTGGATGCTGGTGAGTGTCTGGGTGAGTGATGTGTATTTTTGACTTGGAATTTCTCTCCAACGCCATCTCTCCGTGGCTCTGTCTCGCTGTGTCTGATTCCCTCTGCCTGTGTGTCTGCCAGACTGTAACTCTCACCCTGTCACTACTCCCGTCTACCCCTGCTCTTGTCTGTTTTTTTTTTGCCACAACCTCCTTTCTCAGAGCTGGGAACTGGCATGGATGGTCTTCATAGTTTTCCGGTTGTTAATACTCGAACCCCGCCCCTCAGTCCCTGCCTGCCCTGCCTCTGGGGTCATGGAGAGGTTGGGGGGGGCGGTGTTCATGGGGCTCCGCCGCTGCTCAGGACATCCTGCACTTCCTCAATGCTGCAGCTGCAGGCCAGCAAGCTTTGGAGGCGGGAACAGGGAATATGCCCACACAGACAGAACAGGGGGTAGGGAAGGGGGTTACCTACTGCCCGTGCTGACCTCCCAGGCTGCCAGGCTCAGCCAGGGCACACCAGATCGGTGGGGGCCCCGGGGATGCACGCCAAGCAGGCTGGCTCCAGCCAGGCCAGTGAGGAGCCCCTCACCTCACTCACCCACTGGAAGAGACTCGCCCCCATGGGCAGTGGCAAGAGTTGGCAGGACCTCCAGTGGCCTTTCTCCACACCCCTGGCAGCTGAGGCCCACCTCAGAGATGCCCAACAGCTGTGCCCCCGTTGCCCAGCCTCAGAGCGTGTTTCTGAGGGCACAGCTGCCCAGGCTGTGTGCAGGGCTGAGGGAGGCGCAGGCTCCAGCCCAGGGCTGCAGAATGGGCAACTTTTCCAGAGGGTGCATCTGAACGGGGGTCACCAGGCACGTCTGCTTCTCTCCCCTCTAGCTTTGGCCTGTTCGGGTGAGGCAGCACTGGTAGTGATCCCACCGTAGAGAAGCCATGGGTTGCCACAGAAGGGACAACGGAGGCTGGGTCACAGGGACCAAGGTAGCATTCCTCCAGCAGCTGAAACATATGCTAGAATGGTTAAGAGCACAGACTTGTTGGGAGCTGGGAGGCCTGGGTTTGAATCCCAGCTATGCCACTTGCTGGTTGCATAACCTTGGGCAAGTGATTCAACCCACCCCTGGCATGAGCTGTAACTGGGAGATGATATACCTGCTTCACTCAGCTTTTTGAGGAGCAGAGGGTTTAGAATATAGGAAAATGCTCTGCAAAGTGCCTGGTGCACCTCAAGCACTGTGTGTGTTAGCTGTTACAGTGGGGCGGCCCTGGGGCCGGGGGTCCCCTGGATTTCTTGGAGAAGCTCCCAGACATCACAGGAGCGGGAATGAGAGAGGGTGGGGTCCGGGGGCATCGTGGGTCCCTCATCTCCAGACCCCTCAGTCTTTGTGTCACCACCATTCTCTCCTCTGCAAGCTTCTGCAGCCTCGAGCTTCTCTGAACCTCGCCTTACAGCTGTGGGCCCCGGGCTGGAGTTCTTATAGCTGCTGCTTAAAAGGAGCCCTTGGCATCTCAGCCTGGGCCACTCCTCCCCAGTCAGGGGCACATGCATGAATGTTTGGGCACCACTGCATCTCTGTTGGGGCAAGTCTGAACCCTGGGAATGGAGGGGGGGACCAGGAGGGAGAATAACAAGGAGAGCAGGCTCCTCGCCTTCAGTAACCCTCCTTCCTTATAGAGGATAGCCCCCTTTCTCTCTCCTGGGGACCCAGCGACCCAGATACCTACCATTGGCTGAGCAACCAGGACCCAGCCTTGCTGACAGACCCCAGGTTCCCACCCCTGCATGGACGGGGCATTTGTGTGGATGGCAGCGGCGCTGAGAAGGATCAGCGCGGTAGGCATGGTGCCTTGAGGCCCATGGTGCCTTGAGGCCCTGTCCTGGGTTGCCTTTTCCCTCTGGGAAGCCGGCGATAAGACTCCTCTCTCCTCCAAATTCCTTTTATTCAGCTCTTCCCTTCCAAGGTGCAGCAAGACTGTGTGGGGGGGGGATGCCCCCTGGTGGGCCATGGGGGCGGGGGGGGGGGGGAGCATCTCAACTCTAGCTCTCCTGGCTGCAGAGGTGCTTGGGGGGCTGTTTGGATGCGGGTAGGGGAGGCGAGCGGGACCACAGCAGAGAGAGAACTGGCTGGGACTTGGCAGCTGGGCGTCTGCCATCCACCAGTCGCCGAATTGGGGCTGGGTTTTCGTCACCTGGAGACCAGGATGCCTCCCGCACGCTGAGGGAGGGTGACAGTGCACCGTGGGTGACACCTGCGCGCCCTGCCCGGTGCCTCCCGGCGGGTGAGTGACACCTGTGGACGCCCCTGTCCGCCCAGGACCCGGCCCGCTCCGGGTGGGGATGTCCAGGCCGCTGGAACCCCAGGCAGTTCTCGGCGGCTCATGGAGGCCTCTGGGCGGTGTGTGGCGGAGGGCTTACGGTTGGGCCTACGGCACAGCCCTCCTTGGCAGGCCCAGGCAGGGCTGCCAAAGAGGAACTGACTTTTGTTTACCTTGTGTGAGGTGGTCCGGAGGGAGGGGTCAGACGGTGTCTGGGCAGACCAGGGTAGCAAAATGGAGCTCACTGGTGCCCAGAAAATGCTGCCATTGCTCCCGCGCCTTGGGGTGGGTGGGGGGTAGCATTCGATCCGTGGACCCCGGACTGCAGTTCAGGATGAGGGGGGAGGGCACAGCCACACCCTCCAGCAGCGGCCAACTGCAGCATGGCCGGGCCGAGCCCCCCCCACACCCCTCTTCCTCCTCCTCTTCCTCCTGCGAGGAAGAGAGGAGCTGGGCTCCGGAGCCTCAGCTGCCTGTTTCATTTTCTCTTCCCCCCCCCCCCCCGCGTGGGCGGGGAAAGGGAAACGGGCCGAGATTTCGGTGGCTGGTGGCGTTTCTGTGCACATCCGTGAGTGGGTGTGTTGTGCGCGCGCCCATGTGTGCGTGTTTTGTGCATGTGTGGGGCGGGGAGGGCTCCGAATAGCTGGGGAACGGCTCTGCGCATGCGGGGCGAGTGTGTGTCTGCACGTGTCCGTGTGTGTGCCTGAGCCCCAACTGCATGCACAGCCTGCGTGCCGGGCGGGACACACACACACACACATGCACACATGCACACGCACACACTTTTTAATCTCTCTCCCCATTTCTTCCCTCCCTCACCCTCTCGCCCTCCCCTCTCCTCTGTCCCCTCTCCCTCTCCCTCTCCCCCCTCCTCTATCCCCTCTCTCCCTCCCTCCCTCCCTCTTCCTCTCTCTCCCTCCCTTTCCCTTCCTCCCTCTTTCCCCTCCCTCGGTCTCTCCCTCCCGCCCGCCCTCGGAGGGGCCAGCTTCCACCTCCCTGGGGGGCCTGGGAGAAGAACATCCCTGCCTTTCCCTTCCACCATTTCCTTCCCTCCCGGGCGGGCAGCGGGCGGGCGCCCCGGGGCTGGGTGGCAATTCCCTTCCCAGCCTCTTCCTCTCTCCGTGGAAGAGGGGAGCGGGGAAGGGAGGACCCCGAGCCTGTGCCCGCGGTGCCAGGGAGTGCCTTGGCCCCGTGACACTCATGCCTCCAGCCTTCAGCTGCCCCAGCGCCCAGCTCCAATTACCCCTGGCCTGGCCGCGGGGGGGAGGTGCCCTGCCCAGCTGGGGGTGCTCCTAGCTCTGCTTTCTGGGTGACTTGCATTTCCCACATCCGTTCCCAAGGGGAACTGGGTCAGGGGACACAAAGTTCCAGGGATCGGCAGGCCAGGGCTGGGCCTGGGGGTGGGGCTGACCTCTAGACCTGGGCACCCACCTTGCTGCCTGGCTGGAGCCGGTGGGCGAGGGGAGGAGGGTGGAGCGGCAGGTGGGTGAGGCCCTGCTGGGGGGAGCGGTCTTTGATGTGAATACTGGGCATCTGGCCCAGCCAGGGCTGCTGTTTATGTCCTTCTGTCTCTGACCCGCAGGGGGGAGCTTCCTGTCCCATTCTTTAGGGGGACAGGATTCTTTGTTGGCCCGGTCCCCTCCACCCCCGGTTCCCATTCTCTGGCCTCCGGGGTCCCACAGTGGCTGGGAGATCGGACTTCAGGGCCACTGCCTTTAGGCTCCAGAACCCCATCTCATGGGTGCCCAGTGGGGCCCACCTAGCTGTGCTGCCTCCTGGGCTCCCCTCCCTCCCTCCCTCCTTCCCTCCCTCCCTCCCTCCCTCCCTCCGGCCCTCTCTCCCGCTTGCCAAGCCGGTGCCTGTGTCTCTGCACTCCTCTGCCATCTCACACCTGCCAAGCAGTACCTTCCTCCCGCCTTCCCTCCTCTCCCTGGCACAGGGATAGCAGGGCGCTGGGTGGGGCCGCCTGCTCGGTGCATACCTGAGAGCAGAACAGGGGGACCTGGGGAAGGAAAACGAGGCCCCGCCCCAGGGGCATCTACCCCTCCTGGGGGGGCAGTTGTGTTGCTGCCGCAGCCTCCCCCTTCGCCGGACCCCCCCCCCCGGACTGCAGGTGCCCGTGGCCGCCCACGGAGCCCACGCAGGCAGGGGCGGCGGTGTCTGCACACGGATGCCTGTGTGTGCCTGTGCATGCCTGTGTGTATGTTTGGGTTTGGTAGCCACCTGGGCCCCTAGCATCACCCCGCTTGCTGCAGTGGATGCTGTGGGGTCAGCCCATCCACGCCAGATCGTTGGGGGGGGAGTAGTGTGTCCCCCCAACCCTAGCAGCAGGCAGAGGGGAAGGGGAGCGGGAGGTGCGAACCTGCCCACGGCACTATTAATAGCCCACATGCCAGGCCACCAAGAACCAGCTGTCGCCGTGGAAACCATTTCCACTCCCCCTCCCCCAGCCCCCGTGGGGTGGGGCTTAGGCAGGGCATGCATCAACGCCCCCCCCCCATCTTTCTTTGTTACCTTTCTTCCTTTGTCTCCCCCTCCACTTGTCTCCCCTCCCCCTCTCTGTCCTCCTCTCTACCTCGCCCCTCTCCCCCCTCCCTCCCTCCCCATCCCCCACCCCCTCTCACCACCGCCTTTCTTCCTTCCCCTGCACTTGCTACGCGTCCCCCTCTGCCCCGTCCCTGCTCCGCTCGCTCTTTGTTCCTGCGTCCCCTCGTCCCCTCGTCCTTCGCCCCCTCGCCCCCATCATCGCTGTCACCCCAGCCTTCCTCCTCCTCCTCCCCTCCCCTGGGCCCCTCCCTGTGAGTGTGCCTCCCCCTCTGTGGCTGGCAGGGAGGAGGGCTCGGCTTCCTCCAGGGCATTCGGGACAAAGTTTAGGGGCCCCCGGCAGGTGGGGCCAGCTCCCAGGGCAGACACGGGGCAGTCCTGTGCACGGAGGCCGCTGGGGGAGGCCTGGGCCCGCAGTCTGGGAGCGGAGCCTGGCATGGCGCCTGCGGACGCCGCCCCGGGCGCTGGGTCCCCCCCTGGCAGAGGCACTTAGCCTTAATGAAACGCTTCCCCCTCCGTGGGCACCGTGCCCACACCGCACCGGCAGGCAGTGCTTATCTGACGGGGGGGGGGGCTGGCCAGGCCGGCCGGCAGGTGGGCCTTGCTGTCCGGCTGTCCAGCCAGGACTCAGACCCCCACCGCTCCACCCCCTCCGCCTCCTGGGACCGAGCCCGGGTGCCAGGGAGGAGCTGGGGGGATGAGGCAGGACTCCAGGTTAGAAAAAGAAAAAGGGAAAAAGAAAACAGGACTTCAGGAGGAAGGGAGCAGGGCTGCCCCCCAGGGCGGGTACCCCTGCCCCATCCCCCTTCCCCCCTGACCCTTCTCTGCCCACAGCTAGCTCAGGCTCGCGTGGCACGGGCCTGGCATGAGCCTCTCTGAATGCTGGGCCCTTGACTCGCGGTGTCACCCCAGAGACCCAGGTGTGTCCCTGGAGGCATGACAAGGAACCCCCAGATCCTCGCTAGAGGCCAAGGTGCCTGCAGCCGTGAGGACAGTGTCTTTCCCCGCTGCCAGGGGTGCAGTGGGCACCCGGGCACTGGGGCACCCTTGGGCGCAGCACGGAGCTGAGGCCCGGAGGGCGGTTCCCTCCCGCTGCGGGCAGTGCGAGCCCTTGGCAGTGCCCAGACACATGTGGAGCGGAGGCTGGGCCGGGGAGGGGGAAGGGAAAACAAACATGGAGGCTTAGGCTGGCACTGCCCCAGGTGTGCCCTGTAGCAACTGGCAGCGGCAGGGGTGAGGGAGGAGGGGTCCCCCAGAGCCTCGGCCCGCCCGGGGCATGTGGCTGCCGGCGCGGCCGGTGTTCCCCGCCAGGCCTGGCCCGCGGCTGCGCACACCCACCCGCACACACCGGGCCCTCTTCTCCGCCTGCCCCCGGGGCCTGCTCCCCGGGGCTGCCCCCCTCTCCGCAGGCCCACTCCTGCGCCCGCCTCCTCCCCTCCCCAGGGGCACGCGGGCCTCCTGCTGGCGAGTGGATTTTTCCAGCCTCTGTAAACAAGTGGTGGCAGGGTGCCAGGTGGGCAGGAGACAGGCGGGGGCAGCACTGCAGCCAGGGTGTGCCAAGCACCGAGGCACAGCCCGGGGGGGAGATGGGGAGACACCCGGAGAGAGAGAGAGACATTCAGATGCAGACAGACAGACCCAAGGAAGCCTTGTTGGACACAGACAGACGTGGAAACGGGCGGCAGAAAATAGCCCCCTATTGTCCAGCCCCACCCCACCCCTGCCCCGGCCCCTCACCCTCCCTGCCCAGGCCGAGAGCAGCAGGCCCCAGCGCCCAGGCCCTGGGCATCCCCACCCACTCCTGCCGCTCCCCCCACCTCCACCCCTCAGGGCTGGCTACGCCATTATAAATTTATAACAGGAATTTCTCCACAAGCCAAGAAAAACTTGACCTACTTTCTTGAAGGCTCTCTGGGCTCAGGCTCCCCGCTCCCAACCCCACCCCCCCACCCGTCCCCCGTCTCCTGTCCAGCCCCCAGTGCCCAGTCCCGGTCGGGGAGTCGGGGAGGGGGGGAGATCCGAGGCAGAGGGGCCACCCTTCCGTCCTCCTGCCACGCTCCCCACACCGAGGGCTCACCTGGGGGCAGGGGCCCTGCCCCCCGCCCTGCCCAGTGGGCTGGCTTATCTCTGCTCCCCTCCTCCTCTGGCTCCTTATCAGCCAGGGTGGGGCGGAGGGCCCGGGGCGAGGTCTGTGCCGGAGGGAGGTTGGTTGTGTGCTGGGAGCTGCACCCTTTGTCCCCCTCGAGCATGCCCACGCCTGCCCGTGTGCGCAGACCCGGGCCTCGGGTCGGGAGCCTGCGGTCAGAGGCGCCGTGGAGGGGACGGTGGGCCCGGACTGGCCCGGCCCCGGCCCCCGGGGATGGGGACAAGACGGGCATCGAAGCCAGGCGTCGAGGTGTTAACCCGGAGCCACCTGCTCACCAGCTCGGTGACTTCTGAGACTCAGTTTCCTCGTCTGTGACGTTGACGCGTGTTCGTTTCCTGTCCTTTCCCCTTGCCATCCCCGAGGGGGGCGGCTCAGCTACGGGGGTGTCTGGGCCTCAGTCTGGGCAGTGTGATTTGGCAGCTCCTCTGGGCAGCTCTGGGGTTCTTGGGGGGCCGGGTTGGAGTCACAAGTTGGCCAGCAGCAGGGGAGGTCAGCGCCCCCCACCACAGCCTTCAGTGTCTCTCTCCATTCCCGCCCCCCTTCCCACACCCCATCCTTCCTTCCCTCGTCCCCCCCCGCGCCCCGGCTGAACACCGCTCATCCCTTGCCCCCTCACGCCCTGTAGTATGGTGAATTTTATGAAAACTTGGCTAGATGCGTGGTAACAAGAGCATTTACTAGACATTGTTAGGGGCCAGATACTTGATTGAATGCGAGGACTGAGACATGGTACATGGATGACCTCATTCTTTCCCTCCAACCCTTTCCGTGTCTGGGGCTTAGGACATGGATCTCCAGTTTTGCCGGCTAAAACTGGTCCGTCGGAGGGGTTCTCCTGCTTCTGTCTCCCTTCCCCCCCCCCCCCCGCGTGCCTGCCCTCCATGCCCACCGCCATCTTGTTGTGAGCTCAAAGAGCCCCAACATGATGCCACCAAAAGCCTGCTTTCCACCGCGGTGCCACCTCATCCCTGCCTCTCTCCTCTCTCTGCAGGGACCTCGCCAGGACAGGACTCCGAAGCTACTCCCCCAGCCCAGGACTCCCCGACGGACCCAGCTCCCCTCCCCCCCAACACTACCACCTGCCACTCCCTGGCCTGTCTCACCGCCCACCCCCCTGGGGCGCAGGGCATGGTGTGAGAGGCCACGTGCTGAGGCGCGCACCATGGGTGCTGTGCCCTAGGCCTGGGTGGCAGGGGGTGGGCAGTCTGTGGGTGTGCCGGGGGGGGGCCGTTGTGCCCACCCAGTCTCTTGGCGTGCTGGAGGGCATCCTGGATGGAATTAAAGTGAATGGAACAGAAGCCAAGCAAGGTGGAGTGTGGGTCCGACCCAGAGGAGAACAGGTAATGGGTCTGGCAGCTAGGTCTCGCCAACTCTTAGCCGGCAGGCACGGTCACCTGGTTGGGCAAAAGCGAGCTGAGCTTGGGCCTTGGGGGAATGGACGCGAGGCCAGCAAGCCTGCCGCTGCCTACCTTTGCCCAGGAGGTGAGGTCATGTCCACGTGTGATGGGAATTGGGCACCTGGAGGAGAGATGCCCATTTGGGCGTGGGGAAGTGACGAGGAGCAGGCACATGGCCACTCCCTGGGCAGTGCTGGGCAGGCTCCCATGCTCACCCACCCCCCGCCCCCCGTGCCCCCTCAGCCGCCCCCCCTGAGCATGTGGAATGCAAACAGGCTCGCCACTTGCCTCCTCTCCCTGCCAGCCTGTCCGCATCGCCCCCCGCGTGCAGCCCACAAGCCGTGGTGCACGTGACGTGACAGACCGACCGGGGCGCACACACCAGGCGCCCTCGTCAGCCCGTGCTTATATTTGGAACCTTTTAGGAGCCCCACAAGCTCTTCCTTGTTCATGGGCAAGGGCGGGCGCAGGCTGCCGTGGGCTCCTCCCAGGAAGTGGAAGTGGATGCCAACGGTGAGGGTTTTGCTTACCGGTGGAGGCATGAGCCCCACACAGGCTGCTGGGAATGGCTCCCCGTGATCCGCCGTACCCTTGAGGGAGCCCAGAGGGTCTCTGCCTCTCCCGTCAACTCCGAGTGGCACAGAGCTTTGTGCCAGTTGGCGTGGTGCCCCTGGAGCTGGGTACAGCCTGTGTCGATGGCCAGGGAGCGGGTGGGGGATGGGTTGTTCTGGGGAGCAGAGTGGCCGTTGCCTAGGAGACCAGATTCTGAGCCAGGAGGCCAGAAGCCTGGCCAGGCAAAGCCCTGGGGCCCAAGACCCGGTCTCTGGAGGGGTGGGGGGCGGGGGGTGGATGGGGCTGTCCGTTGGGTAGGGCACCTAGAGTTTCCCCTCCCAAAAGACTCACCCCAGGGCGGGGGAGGGGGGGGGAGAGGGAAGACTCTGAAAAAGATCGGGCGTGTCCGTGTCATTGCGTAGCTCTCACTGGCAGCCTCTGTACTTCCCGGCCCAGACCTCGTGAATCTGGAAGAGTCTGCTTCTGAGCAGGGAAAGGCTGGAATCCCGGTTCCCGGTCCCCCAGAGCTGCACCCCTGCCCGTTATCCTCCCCTCCCCCATGGCCCTGCGCCACCTGGTGGCTGTCCCTGGGACTGCACCCAGAGGCTCTAAATCTAATAATTGCTGAAAATCCGGGCGCTCAACTGGGCCCTAGGTGGCCGGAGTTCCCCCACACCCTCCCCTCCTGGGGCCTGGAGTGGAGAGAGAGGGAGATCTGACCTTCCAAACACTGTAGTAATCAGACAGGGGTCGTCTCCAGGGAGCGTGGCGCACAGAGCTGTCTCTGACTATGACCCTGACCAAGGTCACTGTGTCAGTATGTTGGGAGCCGCATCAGGGGAGGGGCCACGCCACATGCCACACGGAGGAGAGCGGGTGTGGGTGTGGGAGGTTATACAATCCGTGCGTGCATGTGCAAGGCTTATGTAACCCGTGTGCGCGGACGTTATATAACACGTATGTGGAGAGGCTGGGGACGAGCGTGCAGGGGCTGTGGGTTGCTAACACCTTGCATGGCGGGGCTCGGGGTCCTTGTCCCGGCTGATGTCAGAGCTCAGGGTCACCAAGCACCGAGGGGGCCCCCGTCTGCTGCTCTGTGGAAAGAGCTGAAGGGGCAGGGTGGCTCCGGAAGGCCTTTCGCCTTCTCACGTTCTTGGTAGCGGGTTCCAGGCGCCGGGCACTCTCTGTGTTCCGTCGCTGTGGTGAGGGGGCATGCGTGTGTGTGACCTGGAAATCCAGCGACATGTTTACTGCTGGGAGGAGGGAGGAGTGTGATTGGGTGTCTGTCCAGAGGGCAGTGTAGCACGTGGGCATATCCGAGAGGTCATGTAACACACTTGAGAACGCCCTGAAAATTGGGTAGTTATGTAGATCCTTGCTTACCATGCTTGGCCTTATCCTGGGGGCTGCATCGTGACTCATAGCTAGTGGTCTTGTGTTGCATAGATGTGTGTGTGTGTGTGTGTGTGTTCTCAAGGTTATATAACTCTAAGCATGTCCTGGAGATTCTTCCTGCATGTCTCATGCACTTGAAGGCTTCAGTATGTGGGTATTTTAGATTGTGGGTGCTTACGGTTCTATAATGCTGTGTGTGTGTGTGCGTGTGTGTGCGCGAGCGCGTGTGCGCGCCCTAGAACATGCTTGTGCCCCAGCCAAGCCCCTTATCGCTCTCTGAAGCTTCTAGATAGCTGGACCCTTGTCAGCTTTGTCAGCTGACGGAGGGGTGGGAGGTAGGATGAGGACATGAGGGGCAGGGAGGCGGGCCTGGGGGGGGGGTATCTGAGCCTGTTGGAGGAGAAGGGGGCTGCCCGCCCACAGGCTGCTCTGTGACTCTGCCCACTTTGCCCCCATCCAGTGCCAGGTCGCCAGATGGAAAGCGAAAAAGAAAGAACGGCCAATGTTCCCTGAAAACCAGCATGTCAGGTGAGCCCGCCTGTGTGCGCCCCCCCTCCCTGCCCCGAACGCCGCCGAGCCAGACCAGGGCTCCGGGAGCCTGGCGTGTGCCCACCGCTGCTGTGGCCCACGGGGAGAGCCTCCTAGAGGGCTTGGGATGGACTTGTCTGCAGGTGAGACGGGTGACGTGGGCATGCCCCCGCCTTGCAGATGGACTAGGCCAGAGGGCACCTCTTCCCTTCTCCCATAACCCTCTTGCCTGAGACCCCGCCCCCGCCCCAAAAATCAGAGCCTGAGGGATTTTGTGCCAGTTGGCGTGGTGCCCCTGGAGCTGGGTACAGCCTGCTCCCCCCCCCCCCAGATGAGCTGCTGACATTGGCTGCTGCTTCTCCTGCACGCCCCCACCCCTGGGGCGCAGCGAGAGAAAGGCCCTGAGTGGGCAAGCAGGAGAACTCCGGATTCTCCATGTTCTCAGGGAAGGGGATGGAGGAGATAACCTCCGACTGTCTCCAGGATCCCGCCCTCCAGGGAGGCTGGGCTAGGGGACGGGCCAGGGAAGGAAAGCCGGGGGACGCAGGGAGTGGAAGAGCCTCCCTCCTAGGGGCCCCAGCCATGCCTGCCTGCCTGCCTCCCTTCCTCCCCCCCAGGGTATATCCCTAGTTACCTGGACAAAGACGAGCAGTGTGTCGTGTGTGGGGACAAGGCAACCGGTTATCACTACCGCTGCATCACTTGTGAGGGCTGCAAGGTATGGACCAGCCGGCTCCTGCCCCTCCCCCCACTGCCTGAGCCCCCATCGCACGCTTGTTAAGGCTCTCAGCACCCAGCACAGCTCAGGATGGCTCTGTGAACACGTCACCTCCAGCTCACCTGTGGCATCACCACTTCTCTTACCATCCATCCATGTGTCCATCCATAATCCCTGCTCCGCCCCTCATCGGCGAGACGCCTGATCTCTCTGGGCCTCGGTTTCTTCATCTGTGAAGTGGGGACAGTGGCGCCACCTGCCTCACAGAGTGACTGGGGGAGGGACATGCGAGCACCCACTCGGAGTATTTAAAACGGTAACAGTTGGCGCAAAAGAAGCGCTCAGTCCGTGCCAGCCACCGTCACCCGTTCAGTGCGCCGGGTGCGAGGCGTGTAGTCTAGGCGCCGCCCTCAGGCTGCTCACAGCCGCCCGGAGAGAGGCAGACGGGTGAAACCAGCATCAGCGCTTCTCACACTGTGGCTCACGGGCCACCTGCAGGCCTAGTGACACTCAGATCCCCGGGCCCCCCCGCCAGCCTCGGCCACGCAGAACTTTCCGTGGTGGAGCCCGGGAATCTGCTTGGAACAAGTCTCCCCAGTTGCTTCTGCACTTGACAGGGCGAGAGCCGGAGCTGGGTGGGGAAGGCTGGGGGCGCCCAGGAGAGAGGAGGATGGCAGGGTCTCCCGGGGCAGAGGGAACGAGTTCACAGACTTGGGGGTCGGGTGGAGGGGCGGGGTAGGTGGTTCATTAGATTTCCATTCGGACATTTCAACCTGCATGGTTTTTCCTGGGATCGTCACCACCTGAAAATGTAAACCCTCCAAGACACAGGAGTGTTTTAAAATATGTGAAGGCTTCAAGTGCCTTTCTTTCTTGGTGTCGACCAAGCCAAGACGGCCAGGGAGGCAGAGTCCCCGGCACAGGCGGGGGGACCCAGACCTCCAGGGACGGAGACCCGAGTTCCCGGAGAGCAGCTCAGAGGACCGGGGGCCTGACCCGCCCCTGGAGGGTCTGACGTGGGTCAGAGCGAGGTCCAGGGACCTGGAGCACCCTGGGTCAGTGGTCGGCAAACTGCGGCTCGTGATCCAGATGCAGCTCTTTGGCCCCTTGAGTGTGGCTCTTCCACAAAACACCAGAAATAGTTTTCGGCTCTCAGAAAAGAAATTTTAATCGCCGTCCTGTTGATGTTTGGCTCTGTGGACTCATGAGTTTGCTGACCACTGGCCTAGGGGATGGTAACGCGCCCTAGAATCTGGGCGCTCAGGCCTTGGTATCCCACGCCTCAGCCCTGGCTCGGACGCCCGCTTGGCCATTTGGGCAGTTTGAGCCAGTGGAGGGACTTTGGACACATTGCTAAATCTCTCCAAGCTTCTCGGCGTTCTGGCCAGCAAAACGGAGACAGGGACAGCCTGCCCCGTGGGACTGGCACCAGGTTCAAGGTGGCGATGCCCGGAGCAGAGGCGTGGCAGGGCCTGGCACACAGCGGGCGTTGGTCGTGATGCACAGAACCGAAACGTCGTGTGAACACTGCCAGAACTCACACACAATGCCTTCCCTCGACGTTCTGACCACCCCCTCTCCTTCTCTCATGACCGCCACCTGCATGGGCACCAGGCAGCATGTATGAGAGTGGGTCTTGGGGTCAGGGCCATTCAGCAAAACGCTGGGCATCGGGTATTTCCTGCACTGCCAGTGCTGCTATTACTCCGGCTTCGCGGGACCTCACACCCTCCCAGGCCCAGACCTCCATTCTTCAGTCATCATCCCACCTCTGCCATCCCCTCCCCACATCTCCCCCCCACCCCCCAGCAGCTGGAGGAGCTGAGGGCGAGCGCTCCTCAGGCCCTCTCCGTCCGTCCTCAGTCCTCACAGAGCCCAGTGGTCCTGGGCCCGCTGTGCCAGGAGCGTGCCAGGTTCCCGCACTAACCCCGCCCCCGAGCGCTGCATGGCCCGCCCCGAAGGGGGAGGCCGTGATGACAACACGCCCCCCCCCCCCCCAGGGCTTCTTTCGCCGCACAATCCAGAAGAACCTCCATCCCACCTACTCCTGCAAGTATGACAGCTGCTGTGTCATCGACAAGATCACCCGCAACCAGTGCCAGCTGTGCCGCTTCAAGAAGTGCATCGCCGTGGGCATGGCCATGGACTGTAAGGGGATGGGGGGGCGGGGGAGGCGGGCCAGGCGGCTGGGGGGGGGGGGTGAGGGGGAGTTCAGATGGGCCAGCTCCCTCCCAAGGCACCCTCAGGGCCCAGGGGCCCAGGGGCCGTGCAGGCGAGGCCGATGGTGAAATGGATGTTCGGAGTCTTGGCTCCCGCTCTGGGTGCTCACCTGCGTCTCACCGCTCCAGGCCTCAGAGGGAGAGGTTGGGTAGAGAGAAGCCCTGAGCGCCCCCTCCAGAGCGGGACACCCCACTTCTGGGGGAGAGAGGATGCCTTTCGTGGCCTAGGGTCAGCAGGGTCTGTTGATCACGGCTGTCGCCGTAGCCCTTTGGACCGGAACCTGCTAGGCCTCTGGGTGGGCCCACAGGGGAGCTGCTGTCCCCGTGATCTTCACGCCCCGGGGGTGTCACGCAGCTGCCGGGAGGGGGTGGGGTCGGCAGTCGCTCGCGCGACCTCCCTGGCCCTCGGTTGCCCCGCCCCGCGCCCCGGGAAGAGCCGCGCCAAGGGCTGTGTCCTCCCGTTGACAGTGGTCCTAGACGACTCGAAGCGGGTGGCCAAGCGCAAGCTGATCGAGCAGAACCGGGAGCGGCGGCGGAAGGAGGAGATGATCCGGTCCCTGCAGCAGCGGCCGGAGCCCACTCCGGAGGAGTGGGACCTGATCCACGTGGCCACGGAGGCCCACCGCAGCACCAACGCCCAGGGCAGCCACTGGAAGCAGCGGCGGAAATTCCTGGTGAGGAGCGAGGGGGCGAGGGGGCGAGGGGCCGGGGAGCGGAGAGCCAGCGCAGAGCCGCGCCGCCGCCTCCAGGAAGCCCTCCCGGTTTGCCCTAGCACAAAGCGGGTGCTCCCCAGGCCCTGGTGGTGTTGGTGTGAACCCCTGTATGTGTGTGTGACTGCCCTCTGGGTCCTCCCGCCGATTCCACCCGATTGGGAGCCGCCTGAGGACAGGGCCCCTCCTTCCTCGTCAGATTTCCCGCGGGACCGACTTCTCCTCTTTTCTTCGCTCACAGCAACTGGGAGGAGTGGGGGGCGGGGGGAGACACAGTCATGGAACAGTATTTGGGGGCACCTGCTGGGGGCCGGGCATGGTGTTAGGCTCTGGCAAAACCGAGTGCCAAGGGGATGGAGGTGGCAGGAAGCTGGCAGAGTGGCTCCGGAAAGGTTTGCCAGTGGGCGGGACAGTGTGCTGTCCTGGTCAGGAATCAGGCTGCCTGGATCTACAACTTGCTGGTCGTGACCTTGGGCTTATCGGTTAGCTGCCCCGTGCCTCAGTTTCCTCATCTGTGAAATGGAGATAACTATAACACCTTCTTTTAAAATATATATATTTTATTGATTTTTTTTTTTTTTTTTTACAGAGAGGAAGAGAGAGGGATAGAGAGTTAGAAACATCAATCAGCTGCCTCCTGCATACTCCCTACTGGGGATGTGCCCGCGACCAAGGCACATGCCCCTGACCGGAATCGAACCTGGGACCTTTCAGTCCGCGGGCTGATGCTCCATCCACTGGGCCACACCGGTTTCGGCTCTAACACCTTCTTTATAGGGTTTGTGGTGAGGATTAAATGAGATACTATGTGTAAAACCCTTATTAGCCCGATGCCTGGCCACATAGTCAATGCTCAGTAAATAGAGCTTCTGTTCTTATGCCATTGCTTCTGCCGCGGTGATGGTCATTGTTATTATTAGCAGACTGGGAGCTCTGGCTCCGGGTCTGTTCTCTGCTCCGAGGTGGAGGAGAAGCCCTGGGCCCGGGCTAGAGCCGTCCCAGGTGCCGGCGGCCCCTCTTCCCCACGCTGCCCTGGAGCTCCCCCTGGTGGGCAGGGAGCCTCAGAGGTTGGAAGGGGTCCTCGGGCCCCCCCTCCCTTCCCCCCGGCTGACCCCTGCCGGCTCTCTCCCTCCAGCCGGACGACATTGGCCAGTCGCCCATCGTCTCCATGCCGGACGGGGACAAGGTGGACCTCGAGGCCTTCAGCGAGTTTACCAAGATCATCACCCCGGCCATCACCCGCGTGGTGGACTTTGCCAAAAAACTGCCCATGTTCTCCGAGGTGAGCGGCCGAGGGGCGGGGAGACGTGGTGACAGCCGGCAGGGAAGCCTGGACCCACTCCCCAGGCCACTCAGTCCCGGCACCGGCTCATCTGAGTTCCTCTGGGCAGGGAACGGTTCCTTTAGATTAAGGTGACCAGATGTCCCGCTTTTGGCAGGACAGTCCCGATTTTTAACAATTTGTCTCGCATCCTGCGGTGTCTTAAAAAAGTCCCGATTTTTAAAATGCCGCGGGACGCGGGACAAATTGTTAAAAGTATGGACATCTGCTCACCTTACTTTATCTTTTTAATTTTTCATTTTTTTAATATATTTTATTGATATTTTACAGAGAGGAGGAAGGGAGAGAGATAGAGAGTTAGAAACGTCCATGAGAGAGAAACATCTGCCAGCTGCCTCTTGCAAACCCCCTACCGGGGATGTGCCCGCAACCAATGTACATGCCCCTGACCGGAATCGAACCTGGGACCTTTCAGTCCGCAGACCGACGCTCTACCACTGAGCCAAACCGGTCTCGGCTGGTCACCTCACTTTAGATCAGCACACACCCCACACCCTCCACCGCCCCCTGGCCCCTCCTACACACACACTGGGGGCTACCTGACCCCTGAGGAACCAGAGGGTTCCCACCGTTCCTCTCAAGCCCTCCCAGCCCCTCTCCCCCATCTCTGTGTGGCCTCCCCAACTCCAGGCAGCCCGTAAGTTCTCGTCTTAGAGAGCACAGCTGGGACCAGGCTGCCGGACCAGCTGAATGACCTTGGCCATGTCACCTAGCTCCCTCGCCTCTGCTTCCTCACCTGCAGGGGGGATGGAGATGTAATTGGGTGATTGTGGGGTTTCGTGGAACAGGGCCAGTCTGGGGCCCAGCGCGAGGGGAGCTGTGCTGAGTACAGGTTACTGGTTGAGGCCGGTGTGGCCTCGCAGCTCCTGGGGCCACCGTCCCCCCCCCCCCCCCGGACACGCCTGGGAGGGCCAGCTGAGTCCCCCCGGCCCTGCCGCCCACAGCTGCCTTGCGAAGACCAGATCATCCTCCTGAAGGGGTGCTGCATGGAGATCATGTCCCTGCGGGCTGCCGTCCGCTACGACCCCGAGAGCGACACCCTGACGCTGAGCGGGGAGATGGCTGTCAAGCGGGAGCAGCTCAAGAATGGCGGCCTGGGCGTCGTCTCCGACGCCATCTTCGAGTTGGGCAAGTCACTCTCTGCCTTCAACCTGGACGACACGGAGGTGGCTCTGCTGCAGGCCGTGCTGCTAATGTCGACAGGTACCTGCTGGCCGGCTGGGAGGGCTGCTCCTAGCCCCAGTGTCGCTCCGCTCACCAGCTCCACCGCCGCCCCCAGCCCACCTCTGGGGCCCACCCCTCACCTCTGCCATCCCCATGGCCCAGCCCACCCTCTGTCCCCTGCGCCCTGCTCCGTCACCCACCCCCTCGGTTCTGTTCCCATGGCCCAGCTCTTGCCTCTGGATTCCTCTCCTGCTCCTTTTCCATCTCTGCCCCCTTATCCTTTCTGTACCCTTGTCCCACCCACCTCTCTGCCCCCCAGCCCTTCTCTCTGCCCCCAGTCTTGCCCGATTGCTGAGTTTCCTCTCCCCCCCCGCACCTGTCTGTCCCTCTGTCCTCACCCCTTCCGTCACTCTCCCTCTGCCTTGGAGTTGTTCCTCCTCTCTAAGGCGACCGATTTTTAACAACTTGTCCCTCAGTGTTTTAAAAAAAAGTCCCAATTTTGGGGAAAGATTTTTGGAAATTGTTAAAAATCGGGACTTGTCCTGCCAAAAGCGGGACATCTGATCACCTTATCCTACACATGCCCCCCCCCCGCCCCCCTCCCCCGTATGTTTTCCTCCACTCCCCGCCCCGCCCTGCCGCCTCCCTTCACTCTCGTGCCTCTCCTCCCCGCAGACCGCTCGGGCCTGCTGTGCGTGGACAAGATCGAGAAGAGTCAGGAGGCGTACCTGCTGGCGTTCGAGCACTACGTCAACCACCGCAAACACAACATTCCGCACTTCTGGCCCAAGCTGCTGATGAAGGTGACTGACCTCCGCATGATCGGGGCCTGCCACGCCAGCCGCTTCCTCCACATGAAAGTCGAGTGCCCCACCGAACTCTTCCCCCCTCTCTTCCTCGAGGTCTTTGAGGATCAGGAAGTCTAACGCCTCAGGCGGCCAGAGGGTGTGCGGAGCTGGTGGGGAGGAGCCTGGAGAGAAGGGGCAGAGCCGGGGGGCTGAGGGAGACCCCCCACACACCCCTCTTCTCTCCTCCCTCTCGTCCTCGGATAGATGCAGCTCCCACACACGCCCGCACCACCCCGCCCCTCCCCAGAGCCTCCAGCCCTGGGACAGGGCCGCTGATGAACTGGCTATGGAAGGACAGCGTGGGAGGCTGGCTTGGGGGGGACCGTGGGCCCCGTCCTCTGAGAAGGCAGGGGAAGGAAGGGAGAGCCAAGAGGGGACAAGCCATCTTGACTGTAGGGGACAGGAATGTGGAGCCGGGGGGAGAGGCCCTCAGCTCACCCCCGACACACACATGAGAGAGAGAGAGAGAGGCCCCGTCTAGGTCCTTGGCCTAGATTCCCCCTCCAGGCTCGGGGCCTCTCGCTTCCCCAGATGCCTGGGTGCAGAGAAGGGCTGGGCTTGGCTCCTCCCCGGAGGTTAAAAATTATAGTCATTCTAACTGCACTTTGGAAACCAGGCGAGGGGAGAAGGTAAATGAAGAAAAACTAGACAGAGAGAAAAAGAAAAAAGAAAAAAGAAATTAAAAAAAAAAGAGAGAGAGAGAGAGAGAGCGCGCGAACTATTGCTAAAGAGAGAGAGAGATAATATTAAGTTATTAACTGAGGCTGGCCAGAGGGGAGGAGCCCCCTACGACCCCCATGCACTTTGAGAACTACCCCTCCCCCCCCAAATCAGAGAACTGCCCCCCCCCCCCCCCCCACACACACACACAAGGTCCCTAAAGGTAGGGCTGCCGATCAGAGCTGTGAGTTCACACAACAGGGTCCTGGCCACCCACCCCTTGCCTTGCCCCCACCCTCTGTGCCCCTTTTGGCACCCCCACCCCAGGACTTCCTCTGCTCTCTGCCACTCGTGCCCGCTGAGTTCCATCTACCTCTCACGCTGGATGCCAGCTGGCCCCTCACCAGCCTGCCCGCCCTGCTGCCCGCACAGCTCTCCCCTTTCAAGTGCCCAGCCCCGGGGGCCTCTCCCTGTCCCTCCCCCGTCTCCCCCGCCCCCCACTCCCCCTGCCCTTTGGCACCCACACAGGAAAAACTGTGGCTCAAGCTCCCACCCTCCTCACATCCTGCTGTTCCAGCTCCAGTCCAGATGCTCTGCACCAGGGCGAGGAGGGTGTGCGTGCCCCGGCTTCTCCCGGGCCCCCGCCCCCCTCAGGACTCTGTCTCCCACATGTCTTCTGGGCTCTCTCTAACCCCTGCCCTTCCCCGTCCTGACACCACCCCCCCCCCCCCCCCCCCCCCCGCCGCGTCTACGCAGGAACCCAGACCCCGGGTGGGCAGGCACCTTGAACGGGACGCTTCGATGAATAGCACTTAGCTCGGGCCCTGGGGAGGGGGCGGTTGGTGCTCCTCCTTTCCCCCCCCGAAGCTCTTTAGGCCAGCCAGCCCCTCCGCCCCGCCCGGGACCCCTTTCCCCTCTTCTTTTCTCTAATTCAGGGACTTTGGCTTGAGCCACCTCCCACCCTCGGTGGCGAGGAGTGCTCTCTGTTGGTCTGCATTTGGGTCAGTTACCCTCCTCCTCCCCTTGGCTCTCGCCCGCTCTGCAGGGGAGAGAGATGAGGGAGAGGGACAGAGAAGGGGGTAGCTCTCCCGCGGGTGGGGCAGGGGGGAGGGCGGGGAGGGGCGGAGCAGACCAGAGGGCCCTGGGCTCAGGGCTGCATGTCGGCAGGGATGGATGGGTGGACATAGATGCCCCCGGAAGCCATGGGGAAGGGGGGAGGGGGGCGGGGTGCCAGGGCTTCCTGAGCTTTGCACTACTGGGGCAAACATGTCTTAAGCCGTGGGGGACCTGCCACCCCACCCCAACCCTCAGCCTGCCACAGCCCCCCCCCCCCGACACACACACCACACACACACACACAGGCAATGCTATGCTGCCCACCAGGGCGTGTCCTTCCCCTGCTGTCAGTGTTGGGCGGAGGGGAGGGCCCAGAGGAGCATCCGCTGTCCCTGTGCTGTCACCTGTGCGAGTGCCTGCCCCGCCCCCCGGGGCACGCGGGCTGCACATGCTGTCTTGTCTCTCCCTCTCTCTCTCCTGGGGCTCCAATTCCTGTATCCCTCCTGCCCTATAGGCAAGCCCTCTCGTACCCGCTTCCCACCCCTAGGGGCCCAGTGGAATTCCTGACCTGTCTGCTGTCTCCCCCATCCCTGCAGCCTTCCCCCCACCCCCATTCCCCATTCTCAGCCATGGACATGGCGGAGAAAAGGCCTTGAGGAGGCTTGGCCTCTTACAGGCACTTGGGAATCCCCCTACCCCACCCCAATCATATGAGCTGTGACCCCCCACTCCTGCCCTGACCCTTCCCCCTCACTCTGATGTGGGGCGTACGCGTGCATTTCTCGGTGTGAATGTGTGAGTGCATGTGGTGGGGGAGGAGCTGGGGGGGGACTCAGGAGTGCCACACACCTGCTCTGGAGAGGCAGCTGTCCCAGTCCCCGCTGTGGAAGTGGGGGACAGGGCCCTCTCCTGGGCCCATTGGTGCTAATGAGGGGGACGGCTTAGACGTGGGTGCTTAGCATGCCTCCCCCAGTATTGGCCCGGGGCACTAGGGCAGGCAGGGTGGGGCAGCAGGTGCAGTATTGTGGGAGGAGGGGCTGCTGAGACTAGAAGGAGGGGTCCAGGCCAGGACAAGGGGGTGCCAGAGCCATGACCACTACCCCACCCCCACCACCGCCTCTCCATCTCAGTATTCCCCGTCCTATCACTCATAACACACATACCTCATCCAGCCTCCTCCCTGCTCAGACATGGGGAGGGTGGGGGCCGAGGAGCCCCGATGCCTTCTCCCGGTGGCGGGTCTTCAGGGCTGGGAGAGGGCAGGGCGTGTGACAGACACCTTCCGTAGGGACAGTAATTCCTGCCCCGGGACTCCTGGGTGGGGGGAGGGGACACTTCCCTGGAGGCGCTACTGAATGTATGAGAAGCTGGTGCTGGGGTGGGGGGAGGGGGGCTGTGGCCAGAAACAGGGAAGGCAGTAGTTCCCTTCCCCAGGGGCGGGGCCAGTAGGAGTGACTTGGGGGGCTCCTACTCCTGCCCCACGTTGACAATCAGTATGTCTGTTATGTGCGATTTTTCACCCCGTTGTGTTTTGGGTCAGGATTTTAAAGAAAGATATTTTTATGGTAATTGTTGCTCGTCTATTTTACTATATATTTATGTAATAAATATATGATGAAAATAACCCCCGTGGGCGCCCCCCTTAGACTCGTGTGCTGTTTCCCTGTACCCTCCCATCTGCTGGCAGAGTACCCACCCCCCAAACTGACCAGATGGAGAGGTGTGCCCCCGGCCTTGGCATTACTCCCGCCCCACCCCGCCCCCAACAAGCACACACCACAGGAGCCAGCTCAGCTGTGAACCATTGGATTTGAGACAGGAACAGAACAAATGGGGGCGAGAGCATTAGGGGGACAGAGTGGTTTAAATAGGGAGGGGCGGGGGTTCGGTGATGGGGGCGGGAGGCAGGTATTACAAGGAGGCTCGGGGGGGCCAGAGGCTCATCTTGGAATATTTTATAACAATATAAATAAGATTCTGGTTTGCTTTTCCTTTTCGTCTCGTAAAGGAGAGAGAAGTGCAGAGTTCGATTCTGTACAAGGGGGCAGCGGCGGAAGGCCGGCCGGGCGGGTCACTGGGCGTCCACCCGGAAGGACAGCAGCTTCTCGGAATGCATGTTGTTCAGGGTCCGCAGGTCCGGCAGCTTGAGCAGCAGCTTGGTGAAGCGGGAAGTCTCCGAGGGCCGGTTCTTCAGCACCAGAGCCCGAAGAGCCCGCAGCAGCGTCTCCTGGAGCTGCTCCACCGAAGCGGAATTCTCCGTGCCCGAGCGGTCTGTGGGGAAGACGACAGCAGTGAGGCCAGCTCCCTGAGCTCCTCTGACGAGGACCCCGAGGCCTGCCAGGAGCCCCCCGAGGCCTGCCAGGAGCCCCCCGAGGCCTGCCAGGAGGACCCCGAGGTCTGCCAGGAGGACCCCGAGGCCTGCCAGGAGGACCCCGAGGTCTGCCAGGAGGACCCCGAGGTCTGCCAGGAGGCTGCCTCGGGCAATGCAGCCTCTCCCTGAAGCCCCTCGGAGGGCCCAAGGGAGGGAGGAGGAAGGAAGCATTACTCCTCCCCCCAGGCCTCTGCCCCGGAGCAGGAGGTGCCCCAGAGCTGGGAGCATGGGCTCAGCTGGGCTGGGCACCTCCCAGCCCATAAGGCCGCTCTCCTCCCCTAAACAGGCCAATCCTACCCAGGCTCCCTTGCTTTTTGCTCGATAGTTCCCCCCGCTTGAATGCCTCTCCCTCACCCCCACGCTCCCACCCCTCCCCCACCTCTGCCTGGCAATAGCTCACTTGTCCTTTGAGGCCCCACTCAAGTGTCACCTCCTTCCCCAGCTCCCCAGGCAGAAATAGCTGTGTGTGTGCTTCCCAAGCCCTTGGTTCATGCTTCTACTGTGACACTTATTTCACTGTTTTATTATTAGTCGGGCATGAGTCTGTCTCCCAAGCTAGACTGTGTCTGAATCGTGTCTGTATCGCCAGAGCCCGGTGCGGGGCCTGGCCTAGAGTAGGTACTCCATAAAAGGTGTGTTCAACCGAACTGCGTCCGCCTCCTCCCGGGTCAGCGCAGGCGGAGGCTGGCTCACCTGCAGAGACCAGCACCACCGCGGTGAAGAGGCCCAGCTCCTCCTCGGTGAGCGCCAGGGAGTTGAGCTTCTCGCTGAAGTCGAACATGGCGTTGAGCAGGTCGCCCATGCCCATGGCGCTGAGCTCCTGCAGGCTGTAGGTGGTGCGGCTCAGGAACATCACTGTCTGGTCCTTCACGTTGAACAGCGACGCGAAGCGCACCATCAGCACCTAGCGCGGGAAGGCATCCTGGGTGAGGTGGCGGCAGCACTTGCCGAGTCACCCCTGCAGTTCTCGGGAGGGCTTACTGGGTTTCTCAGGAAAGAGTGGGGACGATTTCCAAACGGGGACTGGGAGGTGGGAGGATGGAGGACACCCCACACTGGCTTTGAAATCCAACAGGCCTCAATCAGAGTCTTGGGCAAGTCACTTCACCAAAGCTAATTTGCTCAGGCCTCGAATGGGGGTAGCCATGTGCCCCGAAGGGTTATTGTAAGGCAATGGGATGTGACTAGACCCCAGCTGAGAAGGCAGAGGGCCCAGCCTCCTGAGGCAGGAGTGAGAAACGTCCTGCCCCCTCCCTCCTCAGTCAGAGTCTAAGGACAAAGGTCTGGGGGTTCCAAAGCCTTTCACAGACACTGCCTGCCCCGGAAGCCAAATTTCCTGCTGGTGCTTCCCAAGGTCAAGGGTGGGGAGCACCAAGGGTCACTCACCTCAAAGGTGCCAGCCTTCAGCAGAGTGACCTGGTCGTGCTGAGAAAGGTCACGGAAGCCTGGGATGTGCTTGGCAAACTCTACCACCTCCCGCACAGCAGGTGTGAAACTCATGGAGAAGTCCTCCCAGATCTCTTGCACGGTTCGCCCGCTGCATCCATGCGGGTACATGTTCATCGGACATGCCTGGAGGAGGAAGGGGTTTGGGGAGGGGAGGATCAGCCGGGCTAGCTCAGATGAGCTCCCCCCACAGGTGCGGGGCCGTGATTTGGCCCGGGCGAGAGGCCGTGGCCGAGAGGACGGGTCTGTCAGGTGAAGTAGCGAGCAGGGCCCAGGTGCAGAGGAGGGATTCCCCAGGCAGAGCCCTCGCTACAGGGCTCAGCATCCTCCCCGGGGAAGAGGCTATTCTGGTGTTAGCCTCCGGGCACACCCAGCTGCCTGAGCTAAATCCAGTCTTGCGGGCCACCTGCCCACTTCACCCCTGGTGCCCTCACCAGCAGGACGTTCTTGGAGTTGCCCTGCCATGGACTGTTGGCAGGTGCTTCGCCTTCTGGGGCTGGGTACACGTGGGTGGGGCAGAGACGGTGCCCATTGCTGTTGGGCTGGTGGCAGCTGTGCTGGGCAGGGCCAGGGGGCCAGGCGGGAGGGTAGGAGGGAGCCTGGTGTAAACCATTCAGGGCCTCGTTATGACGCTGCGCGGCCATGATGTTGTCATTGGGAACAGGCGGGCAGCCCTGGCTTTCCCAGCGATGCGGGGTGGTGGCCGGCGGGTTGGCGGACACGTGGTTGGCATTGAAGTTGCCAGGTGAGCTCAGCTTGTCGTGGGCATAGGTGAAGATCTCCCGGTGGGCCCGGGCCACCTGGGATATCACATCTTCCACTCGGGGCTCCGGGCTTGGAGATCGGGGCGGTGTCAGCTGTTGTGGGAACTGGGAGAAGCCCACCAGGGGTGAGGGGGCTGGAGCGGGGGATGGTGAGGGGCCCATGGGGCCTGGGGCTGGGTGCTGGGCGGGCGAGGTCTCCATCGGGCACTGGCTGCTCAGTTGGTTGTTGGCCAGGTTCATGGCGCTCTGCATCTCGGCGAGCATCCGCTGCTTCTCCCGCTTGGGTATGCGCCCAAAACGCACAGCTGTGACAGGATGAGAGCAGTGTCAGGAAGTTTTCATACGCACTCACATGCTTCTCTTCCTTCCTTCCTCCTGAGAGGGCGAGACCCTGCGGGCTTGGGGTTCCACATCAAAACTAAAACCAGCAAGGGCACACCATGGAGGAGTTTTCCAAGTAGGGATTTCGCTAAGAAGTGACCAGAGGGACTAAGGAACTGTGTTTACCCCTGAGGATGGAGTATGGGCATCCCCTATGCAAATGGGACTCCCGGATATGTGCCTCAGTTTGGGGCTTTTTCCAGGGAGGGGTTCATTCGGAAACAGAAGGAAAACGCTCCAGGGGCAACCGTGCTGCCTCACCATCTCTGGACATGCCCACGGAGAGACACTTTTTGAAGCGACACTGCTGGCAGCGGTTGCGATTGATGCGGACGATGGAGCAGCTCTCGTTTTTCAGACACCTTTTGTACTGGATGTTCTGCTGGATGCTCCGGCGGAAAAAGCCCTAGACGGCGGGGGCAGCGAGTGAGCGTCTCCATCCAGGCCAGGCCTGTGCGTCCTGGGGGAGGGGGTCACCGGCCCTGGCTTTTCCCCCAGCCTGCCTCACCTTACAGCCCTCACAGGCGTGCACACCATAGTGGAAGCCCGAGGCAACGTCTCCACACACTTTACACAGCAGCACCATGCCGTTGAGCTCTGTGGGAAGAGAGGGGCCGCAAGTGAGCAGGAGGGGTGTCTAGTGGTCAGAGATGGAGGTTTTCTGGGCTGGAGATTCTGGGGGGAAATTTGAGGAGGAGCCCAGGTATCTAGGGAGCACTCAAATGACCAGACTGGGCTCAGCAGCAGCTGATGCAGCTCTAGGAGAAGTCTCCAAGGCCAATAACTTTCACGTGGACACCCACTCCCGACCTGGGTCTGCCACCTCCTTCCTCCATCACGTGGAAGTGGACTCACTGGTGATGCTGCTGGTGCTCTTGCTGGGGGACACGCGGCTGCTGTCCTCCAGGGCCACTTGTAGACCACTCGGGGGGCTCCCGTTATAGAAGGAGGAGGAGGAGGACGATGAAGAAGATGAAGAGGGAGAGCCATCATCGCGCAAGCTGGGTGGGATGCTCCCAAAGCAGCGAGCTGGGTCCTGGGTGAGGGAGCCAGTGGGGGATGGTGGGAAGTAGGTGGGGCAGCCTTGGGTCAGGGACTGGAAGCTTCCATTCGAGCTGTCGCTGTAGAGGGACTCGGGGCTGGTGCGGCTCGGGGAAGAGCCGCTGGAACCAATGTAGGTGATGACGCCACCTGGCGATAGAACACAGGGGGAGGGGATGTCAGCTGCCGTATGTCTATGGTCTCAGGGCACCACCCTGCTCATCACCCCCCTGCCTCCCCCAAACCAGAAGTTAATCATGTGGCACCCCAGAAGAGCCACCATAGGCGACCCCCAACACATATTAGATACGGCAGAGCCGATCAACCACCACGACCCTTTGCAGAGCACACTCAGCTTCGGCCTTAGGTGACCTCCCTAGAAGCACGACTCCTGTGGTCATCTCACACATGTGCCCCCTCCCCCTGCCCTGGAAGCCTTCCTTGGAAACTGGCTGCAGCTAATGACTTGTCCGGGGCAGACCTAAGGATGGGAAGAGCAGCTGAGACCCATTCATAAGGCCCCGTCTTCCAAAATAAACAGCTGCCGATTTTAACAGAAGACCATTCCAGGGATGAGGCCACGGAGGGGCAGCTAGCCAACAGCGAGCGGCGTGGGGGAATGTGGAAATTTAAAGTCACATTCCCCCCCAAGTGGAAGACGTATTCTCCGAAGGTACCAAACCTGCCCGGTCCGGTTCCCCGGCCTCCAATAGCCCCCAGTCCGAGGGGACTCTTCCTCTGAATCCAGGAAACAGCAGTGCACATTGCAGGAGGTGGATGTGAAGGACAAATTGTCCGGCCCTCCGGATCTCTCAGTCTGGTGACAATGACCTTGGCTCTCTAGCCACTCCAGGACTTTGGCCATCTGATTGCTTGCTAACCAGGTGGCTATGTTCCCGTGGCATCAGCAGGAGAAAAAGGTGACCTGCCTGCCACGCCTTTGCCAAGCACCTAGTTTGGCTGGCCATGGGCGGGGTGAGAGAAGGGACGAGCCCAGGACACGTGTAAGCCAACACAGGCTATGCTACTGTGTCTCCAGAGGCACATGTCTTGCTCACCCACTGACACACACTAAGCTGGGCAGGGCAACCCTAAAATAGCTCAAGGTTGGCCAGGGTGAACACAGCTCCCTGTAAAATAGTTGCACAACAGATCAGCTCCTCCAGTTTCAAGGCTGATTGGGGGGGGATGGGGGATGGGGTATTCAGTTGATGGTAAATGAACATGACCTAGTTCACCAGGGATGGCTTAAAGAGGAGTAAGACTCACTAAAAAGGCTTCCTTCTAACCTGGAAGTGAGGGGCATGCTCCAAAGAGCCTAGTTCTAGATCTATCACCACCAAATTGATTTGTGATCTAGAGAAAATCAAGTCCCTTCTCTAGGTCTGTTTTCCTTTCTATAAAACAAACAAAAAGATGAGAGAGACTTAATGTCCTCTCAGTTATTATTCTGGAATGTAGTTGTAGCTGGAGAGTCCTTAGGAAGCAAACTGCTGCTTGTCTGGTGGGGTGAGGAATAAGATAGTGTTTGCAGGGCTAAGGAAAGAGATGCCTGGGGCACAGAAAGAACTTGGAATGCCGAGAAGTTGGGTCTAAAGGCAGTGCAGTGAGTAGGCGCAAAAAGAAAACGAGGAAAGCAGTGAGGAGAAGGGTGGCTAACTGTGAGGTCCTTCTGAGGAGTGTAAACAGGAGGCCAAGCAAGGTCAGGATGGCCCCATCTTACTCAGCTTTGTTGATGGGAGGAGGGGGAACCCGGGCAGGCAGACAGGAAAAGAGGCAGGCGGGTGCGGTGAGTCAGCCCAGCTTCACCCAGATCTAGGCGGGGCGGGGCGGGAGTCGGGCCCTCAGCCGGCCTCACGTCTCCGCTCCACGTGTGCCTCCTGCACGTGGCTCCCCAACGAGGAACCCCGGAACTCAGGGCTCGCCCTCTCCGCTTCCCATCAATCGACAGCAGGAGCACCGCCTCCGTCCCGCCCCTCCCCGGGGCCCGGGCCCGGGCTGGGCGGCGAGATGGGCGGGGACTGCAGAGGAGAGGGGAAACGGGAACACTCGTTGCCGGGGCGACCGGGGGGCGGAGCTCATTATGTAACAGGGCCGGGAGGCAGCGACCAATGAGGTGGCGGCCACGGCTCCTGCTGAATGAAAACAAACGCAGCACGTGGGCCCGGCTCTGCAGCCATGTGAGCCCTCCGGGCCACCGGGCACCGTGGGTGTCCTCCTGGGGCCCAGCGCCACTCGCCCAGCTTCTCCAGTCCCGCTCCCCGCGGCCGCTGAGGATTCCCCAGCGAGACCTGACCCGCTCCCCAGCCCCCTGCCTGGGCGCCCCGATCGCCCCAGTGCCTCTTAGGGTTCTTCCTGCCGGCGGAAACCAGGGGAAGAGGAAGAGACCAAGGAGGGGACCTTCTTTCCGAGAAGGCCAGGCGGGTCACAGCTACAGGGGGCGGGTAGATGCTCCGAAGCTCCCAGTCCCCCTAAACTGTCCATCTCATCACACGGAACCCCTTCTCCGTTTCCTTCGGCCCGGGATCCTCTGGCTAATGAGAGCTTTAGGCTCTGAGGGGTGAGGGTAGGGCATCTCAGGACACATTCCCAGGCAAAAAAAAAAAAGAAAGAAAGAAAGAAAAGAAAAAGAAAAACCCTCTTGAAATCCTAGTCTGTGCTCCCCATTACACTAGTAAACCCCCGGGGGGAAAGGGATTCCCCAGCCCCTTACCAAGTTCCTCTTGTTCTAAGACACACAAGTGAGGAGAAGTGACAAAAGATGAGGATAGTCATCTCAGTACCTGTGTTGTTGTTGGAGTCCAGGGTCGTCATGTCTTCACCGGTTGAGAGCGGTCATTCAAACTGGACCTTGACGCAAACTGGAGGTCGCAATTGCGGCTGTCTCCCCCGGGGCACTGGCGGAGCGCAGGGAGCGGAGGCACCCTGCAGCAAGGTCTGGGGGTGGCCGGACTGCAGCCCTGCAGAAGGGGAGGACGCTGAGGCCGCGGAGGTCTGCTTTGCATGGGAAGAGCAGAGTGCGTGTGGGGGAAGGGGGCCGGAGAGAATTAGCCTGCGGTTCTGGCTAGAAGGCAGGCAGCAAGGAGGGTCGGGTCTCCGCAGTGCACCGGTGCCCCTGCCCGGCGGCTCCGCAGCGCCGCAGGACAGCGAATCGGGAACTCCCGGTGCAGAAGTCCCGGAGGGGGAGAGGCTGCAGTCAGGAAGTAGGTAGGTGATGGGGAGAAACAGGGCAGCCGGGCGCAGAGAAGCGAGACGTGTGCCCTGCTAGGTTCCCTCGGCAGCAATATTTCACTCTGCCAATCTCAGCCGCCTTTTGCCCCAGCCTTTTTCCCTGGGACAGGAGGTTCTGCGCAGGCGCCAGCAACCCAGGATTCCCGGGCCGCACGCGGCACTGAAGCAGGTACCATGTGATCCCGGGGAGCGCCTCGTGCCCCAGTGACACACTTTTCCAGCAGCAGGCACGTTGAGCCCCGTGCGCCTGCGCCGCGCCAAGGCTGCCGGGATTTGTGGTCCGCTGGTAAAGTGGGCGGGCTGCGTCTGTTTATCCCTTTCTGCCTAGCAAAAGCTCTTGCCGGGCCGGGGAGGAGCCGAGAGCCGGGTGGGTGGGGTGCGCTGAAGAGTCAGGGTGGCGTGTTTGTAAAGCCTGTATGGCAGAGGCATGTGAATTCCTGGGGAGGGACTGGCAAGCATTCGCTGCTCCCTGGGAGATCAAAACTAATAGGCCTTTTCTGCAAACCTTGCAAACGTGAGCGCTTCACGTGATTGCAGAACTGACCTCGCCTTGAGGTTACTGGTGACACGGGGAGAGGAGACAAGTAGGGGAGGGCGATATCCCTGAGTTAGCAGCTTGAGCTGAACTTCTGCTGCGGGTCCAAGTCCTCAAACTAAAAGGAAATGTGACCCCTTCCCCCTTCCACTCCCCTTAGGGAGGGCAACCCTAGGGAATAGGGAAAAGAGTTGGGGGGGGGGGGGGGCTGAAGATGCCCCTTGGGGACTCCCTGTTTGCTAGTATGACACCTTCCCACCCATCTAAGGTGACTTTGGGGTGAGTCATTTCCCTTTATTTGTGCAATAAAAAGGACAAGGAAGGGGAACTTTATGGTGAAAGTGCTTTGAGGTCCTAAAGTATCCAGGCCAGAGGTGAGGCAGGGGCCTGGGAGCACAGCGACACTCCCACTCCCCCACCCCCAGTGTTTGAGGGTAATTTGTGGATTCCACAGAAGGGAACTCAGGAGGGAACACCCAAGGTTAAGAGCATCTTACCCTCCCTTCTTACTGATGAGGAAAGTGAGGCTGTGAAGGGATGCCCGTGGGCAGACATCCATTGCTGATTTCATCTGGGAGCTGGGCAGGTGTGCGAGGGAAACACTGAATGGAGGTTAGGAACAGCCAGCGTCTTCCCTCAAAGCAGCAATTGCCCAGTTGGTAAAAACAGGTCTCCAGTAGAGATCTATCCTGTCTGAGGGTTTGGGTTATGGGGAGAGAGAAGAGCCTCTTCAAGCAGCCAAGGGAACCTGGCCCACCTGCTGCTTCCTGCTAACTCCTCCACAGACCCAGTGGTTCTAGGGAGATCCCCCCCTTCTCCACTCGTTCACAAGCAGCTCCTGGGGTAGCACTGATGGATGCTGGGCCACATGACAGCCGCCAAAGAGGTAGAGAAAAGGAGTGTGGGCACCAGGAAGAAAATAGCTGGGGAGTAAGGAAGTGAGTAAGCCGAGAGGACTGTGAGGTTGACTGAAGGGGTGGTGGCTGGGCAGCTGGGAGTAGACTGCTGATCCCAGTAGACTCTGACTCCCAGTAAAAGATGGGCCCCCTAAAATGGCTGGGGCTTTAGCTTTGTTTCCAAGCCCCTAAGGAAAGCAGAGAGAAGGCAGTGCTCTATTCCTTGTCCTGCCCTGGCCCCTTCTTTGTCCTGCGCTGGCCCCTTTGTCCTGCCCTGGCCCTTTGGCCCAGAGCTGGGAAGCTGCAGCGGAGCGTGGGAGGGCCTGGGAGGGGCAAGGACAAACAAGGAAAGAGGCTTTTCAGGAAAACTTGGTTCAGAACTCAGCCTCCACCTCCTCTCCCTCCTCCCCTTGGGCTCCAGAGGGAAAGCTGGAAGGTGAGCTGCCATGTCTGGCCCGGCATGCTCTCGGTGCCTCCTTTCCGACTCTCCTTCAGAGCCAGGGCCATGACCCACGGCTCTGCCAGGGCTGTGCTCAGAGTCAGAGCCCTTGGCATGGCCTCTAACTCTCTGCCAGCCCCAGTACCACCATGAGCACACTCCCTTCAGTTGCCCTGGATCCTCCCCAAGGCCCATAGCTCTGTTTGCTGCTCTGGCGATCTGGCCCACCCTTTGTTCTACTTGCTGGTGTTTATCCCTCTTAGGAAGGGGGGCGGTCCAGGGGTCAAGGCTCCCTCCCTGACTTTGCAACAGGAGAGAGGGAAGAGGAAGCAGAGGCAGCTTGAGCTGAAATTCAGTCAGCTTAACACTTGGCAAGAAGCTGGGCTGTTTTGCAATCGTGTGAGGTATGAAGGTGGAGGCTGGGAGGGAGGGGCAAGGTGGGGCTTTCCTGTGCTCCCTCCTTCCTCTGCACTTCTTATGGGGCTTTCCTTTTCTCCTTGACAAAGAAATACCTTTGGGATCATCCTTCTACCATTGTAGAGGATACAGAATAATGCGAGGCAGGACTTGCCCTTGGCTCCAGAAGCTTCTAATCTATTCACCTGGTTTCTCTCTCTGCCAACAGCTGCTGGGATAAGGACAGAACAAGGGGACCCAGAGCCACCAAAAGGATGGAGAAAAAGCTTGGTTGTCTGGCTTTGGGGTACCTGGGGTAGAATCTAGCTTTGGCCTCTCTTTGACCTCAATCTTTTTTTTTTTTAAATAAATCTTTATTGTTCAGATTATTACAAATGTTCCTGTTGTGTGTTTTTTCCCTCCATTGCTCCCCTCCACCAGGTTCCTACCCCACCCTCTGCCCTTTCCCCATCCCCCATTGTCCTCATCCATAGGGGCACAGTTTTCGTTCTGACCTCAATCTTGACCTTCAATAACAGGTACATCTCAGCACAGCCTCACACCCCTCCTGCTAGCTAGACATTCCAGTTCACTTCTACACACACACACACACACACACACACACACACACATCATTCCTCCCATAACCAAATTCAGCCCAAGAAGGAACTGGACCCTTACTAAATACGACTCTGATTGGAACCGTGGGAAATGGATATGCATCCAAGACTTGGCACAGCGAGGCCAGCCCTGGCTCCAGGTTGCACACACTTCTACTCCGATTCCTTAGAGTCCAGGATTCTGGGCACTGACCTCGCCATTTAGGGACAGGGTTGTACCCTGTGCCTGTGTGTTTCCAAATATGTCTTTTTAATTCTCCTGTATGTCTTTGGACTGGAAGGGTGCAAAGATAGAGAAGGCAGTGGACTAAGAGCTTTTCCGTTCTGGCCAGAGAGAGAGAGTGTGTAAGTGTGAATGGTGTGAGTGTGTGTGTTTAATCCAAGAACTATTCTCCTTTTCAGTAGGTTGTTCCAGGTAACAGGGCCACGCCCTGTGCAAATCCTGGGTGGCCTAAATCTTGGGCCAGCATTGACGGACTGACTGAGGGTGCGTCCTTACTGCAAACCAGGTCAAGCTTCAGTAGGTGCCTTCCCTTCCCCCTCCTTTCTCACCAAGCAAACCATTGCCCAGGGGGAAAACCTGCCCGCCTGGGTGATGCAAACCTGGGACAACCCAACCTGGGATGTCCCAGAATCAGGGACCCAGCCTTTCTAGAGCCTTTTCTGGTTCTCAGAAAGGCCAGCTAGCTCGCCCTAACCTTCCCAGAGCCTTGATGTCTTGGGAAGGGTCAAAGCCTGAGCTAATTTGTTATTTGGGAGAGATGAGAGACAGGGAGGGTGAGGCAAGAGTCAGGGCTGGGTCCCATGGATATGCTTTGCCTCAAATTCTATCTCTAGCTCACTGTTTTTTTCAAGAAAAGGAAATAATAAATACATATTAAGTACCAACTGTATGTCAGGTACTGTGCTATTTACCTTGGTGAATATCCAAAACAACCCTATGCTATAGGTCTCATTCTTATTTTAGAGATGGGGAATCAGAGACTTAAGGATATTAATTAACTTGCCCAGAATGCTCCAGAGACCAGGCAATTTGTCTGGAAGTGAATCTGCATAGCATTTTACTTAAGATTAAGAAGTTGTCACATCATGCGGCTGGGTGGCTCAGTTGGTTAGAGCAGTGGTCGGCAAACTGCGGCTCGCCAGCCACACGCGGCTCTTTGGCCCCATGAGTGTGGCTCTTCCACAAAATACCACGTGAGTGTGCACATACAGTGCGATTGAAACTTCGTGGCCCATGTGCAGAAATCGGTTTTCGGCTCTCAAAAGAAATTTCAATCATTGTACTGTTGATATTTGGCTCTGTTGACTAATGAGTTTGCCAACACTGGGTTAGAGAGTAGTCCTGATACACCAAGGTTGCAGGTTCAATCACCAGTCAGGGCACATACAAGAAGCAACTAAGTAGAACAACAAATTGATGTTCAGTTTTCCTCTCTCTCTCCCCCCAACTCCCTTCCTAAAATCAATTCTAAAAAAAAAAAAGGATGTGGCATCAAAGGATGGCAGAGTTGATGGAGCTTATTGGAGGGACTAACACTCTCCCAGCTATCTTTTGGCACGACCCCTTGCAACAGCACGAAGAAAATGGCAAATGTTGGGAATTCCACCCCAGGCGCAAGGATGAAACTCCTTCCACCAGCAAGACGGCCTTTCCCAAGGAGAATGATTCCTTCTGCAGGAATGTCTGAGCAGGGCTCACCCTGTGTTTCCTGCGCAATGCTGGCGCTTGGAAGTGAGGTGTGTCTCTGAGAAGAGAAGCCTGCAGCACTGTGCTCCTGCCCTCACGTACCTCAGCTTCCCAGAAGCTCTGTTATAATTCCAACCACATTTCCTCTTCCCTCAACTCCGCCCTCCCTCCTTCCCACCTTCTCCCGGGCTGGTGGTAAAGGAAGAAGGTGGCCAGCCTAGGATGCAACAAACAGACTTCCACGTAGACTGCTCCAGAGGTAACTGAGACAGGCGCCTGAACTCTCCCCTCTCCCAGACTTGGGGATCTGGTGATGAGGGGAGAGGGGCAGGTAGGTCCAGGCCCTTTAAAGAGCCATGGTGCCACCCTAGCCAGTTTGGCTCACTGGAAGGAACATCGGCCTGAGAAATGTAAGGTCCCAGGCTTAATTCCGGTCAAGGGCATGTACCTTGGATGCGGGCACAGCCCCAGAAGGAGGTGTGCAGGAGGCAGCTGATCGATGTTTCTCTCTCATCAATGTTTCTAACTATCCCTCTCTCTTCCTCTCTGTAAAAATATCAATAAAATATATATTTTTTAAAAGAGCCATGGTGCCTCCTTGCAAGCTATGAATGAAGAATGGTTGATTCAGTGAGAGTGTTGAAAGCCACCAGGGACACACAAGTTGTGTAACAAGCCCTACGGAAACAACACCCCACTTCCCCCTGCACCTGCCTGAGAGACTTGTACCTCTAAAAACCCCTTCAGAAGCCACCGACTATCCTGGCAATGGTTCTTCAGTAAACCATTTGGGGAACCTGAAGGAGGGTCCCCCTCTCTGAGCCCAGGATCCAGGAGGTGGCATGCACTGTCTTTGGTGGTGGCAGGCCAATCAAACCCCAGATTGCTCTCCTTCTGACTTGGGGTTCCTCCTCCTGGTTGGGGGACAAGGCCACCCATGACAGGCTACGCCAGGGCCATGCTGCCCAGCCTTTACTGTGCTGCTACTCTCGGTGTCATCTTCCAGGTCCCTGCACCTGCCATTGGCTGTCCTTGAGCCTCTGTAAGACTGAGATTCAGGAGAATGTGTGTGGGGAGTGTGCAGGGGTGGGGGGGGGGTGGGGGGAAGGCGCCTGTATGTCTGCTTCCTTTCCCATTCCTTACCCTGAGATGAGATCTGTCTCAAACCCTCTCCTTATCCAGCATCTCTCCCCAGTCCCTTGGCCTCTGCAGCTCTCCATGCAGCTGCCTGGGGAGGCAGATGCTCATGACAGTCCTCGTGAGCAGGATGGACCTTGGAGGAGCCATGGCCTGGGCAGGCGTGTGTAGCTTCTGGGAGGCTTACATAAACACTGGATGGGAGGGAAGGGGGGGGTGCAATGGGCTGCCCAGGAAATAAAGCAACCCCAGCCCGCCAGCTCAGCCTGCATGGAAAGCAGGAACGAGGCTAATTTTCCCTCCTCTCCTCACTCTCCCCCCTGGTCTGCAGCTGTTAGCTGGGCTGGAAGGACTGCAGTATCATGGGGGAGAGGGGAGGGGGAAGGAGAGAGAGAGACCAATTTGGGATCCCTCCCCTTCTTCCAAATTGGGGGGAGGAAGGGGGGAAGCAATTTGCCAGAGAGATTTTCAATGCCACAGGAAGGAGCTTTGTCTCGTTAGAATGCGCATTTGCACCCTGGAAAAATAAATCTGTGCTGGTTGCAAAAATTCAGGCGTGTGTAGGGGCCCAGCGGAGATTTGAGAGAGAGAGAGAGAGAGAGAGAGAGAGAGAGAGAGAGAGAGAGAGAGAGAGGGAGAGAGAGAGGGAAAGCACTAGCTCTGCAATGCAGGATCTGCGAAGTTTTGGTGCCACGAGGAAATGTGGGTCGTGCTCATTTCGTTTGCTTGTTCCTGCTAACCTACTGTCCGCCTGACTCCAGCAGCCTGTCAGCTCAGGCAGAGGCACTGCTGCTCCGAGCCAGGGTCATGGGCAGGGGGCTGAGGCCCAGGGCAGGAAGGGGAGCCAGGGGTTCATGTGCTGAGAGGATTGCTGGGGGCCAGGAGGGCCAGCCGGGTGGGAGGGGACACTTGCCTGAGGGATGGAGGCTGAACTTGCCGTTTGCACCCATGTTTGTCCTCCAGCTGGTCCCGGGTTAGGGTGAAGTTCTTCCAGATCTCCCCGCCCCCCACCCTGCTCCCAGCTCCTCCCTATCCCCAGCTGGCAGAAGGACTTTCTCCTTCCTGTCCTCTGACTCCAAAGACCCACCCTACAGAAAGCCCGTGTTTCATTCCTTCATTCCCTGAGCCCACGAGTCCCGAACTCTCCTTGTTCTGATCTGGGATGGGCACCTGCTGCATCTCTGTGGGTGTCCTCCTTCCCACAAAGGGGGACCAGGCAGCCTTATTTGGGGAGCTCAGGCTGCAGGGAAACCAGATCTTGACTCTGGGCTGACATGAGCACATCAGCTCCAGGGCTGGCCTGGACCAGTCTGTGCTCTTGGCTTGGGGCGGCCCTTGGTTCATTTGGGACCCAGGGCTCTGGGGTGTGTCCAGGCCAAGGGGCTGCCTGGGAAGAGACTATGCCTGGAAAACCCGTGTTTCTTCCCCGCGTGTTTGCTCCCCCGGTGGCTCCAGAGAGACCAAAGGAGACAGTCACTGGACACACAGGCAGGAGAGGAGCAGAAGGGCACCCAGTGCCCTTCACTCCTTCCCCATCTTCCTTCCCGCTCCCCCGGCCAGCGGAGGACAGGGCCCAGAGTGTTTGTGCCGGCTGGAGGCTCACGCGGTCTGCCCGGGTCACATGGGCTGGGCATGTGCAGCCTGCTCCATTTCTACCACAACAACTCGCTCATAAACAGCCGGGCTGCTGCTGGCGGTGGCGGCAGAGACATGTGCGAGCGAGGGGGTGGGGCACGTGGCCCTGCCCGAGCCGAGGGAAGGCGCTCGCTCAGCACCGCCCCGCCCTCCGCGCTGGGCCGCCTCCCTCGCCACAGGAAATTCCTAGTGCTCCCTCGCTGCTGCAGCAAAACATGTTTTTGGGAAGTGACTTTCAATACGGATGGAGTCAATGGGCTCTTCAAAAAGAGAGAGATCGGGCAATTAGTCGGAGAGCGACTTCTCGCGCTGGTCCTTCCTTAGGTCCCTGTGTGGTTGGGGTGCAGGGCTGAGCTGGAGGCAGGTGTTGCTGAGTCTTACCTGTTTCTTCCTTCTAAACCCATACAAAAGCGGAGCCAGCAAGGTCTCCACGTGAGTGTTGGGGTGAGGACAGAGTTCCCTAAGATGGTGGCCCCAGGGCTAGGAGCAGGGTCAGCAGCAATTGAGAACCTATTAGGAATGTCAATTGTCAGACCCCCTTGAATCAGACACAGCAGGAGAGCCCAGCAATCTGAGTTTTTTAAAAATATGCATTTTTATTGATTTCAGAGAAGAAGGGAGAGAGGGAGAGATAGAAACATTAATGATGGAAGAGAATCATTGATCAGATGCCTCCTGCATGTCCCCCACTGGTGATCAAGCCCACAACCCAGGCATGTGTGCTAACCATGTGCCCTAACCAGGAATGGAACCATGACCTTCTGGGTCATAAGTCTAGGCTCAACCACTGAGCCTCGCTGCCAGGTCCAGCAATCTGAGTTTTAAGAAGTCCTCCAGGTAGTGGGTTTGATTCCCAGTGAGGGCACATACCCAGGTTGCTGGTTGGGGTTTCTCTCTCAGATTTCCCTATCTCCCTTTCTCTCTGGCCAGAGGGAATAACCGGATACAGTTAGAATCAGTGAAAAAAAGCATTTATCGAGTGTCTACCTATCATGTGCAAGGATTCTGGAAATGAGTAGGAAGAGGAATAGCTGAGATCTGAAAGGGAAAGGGAAGGTATGGGGGGAGGAGGGAAGAGAGAAAACAAGAAGAGAAGGCTAGGGTTGTAATTGTTTATCTTTTCTCCATCTTACCTACTTTTCTTCCTGCCCTGAGGCTCCTGTTAGAGCAATGGATTGGGGTTTAAGTGGTTTTGAGATTGGAGATAGAAACTGGTCCCTTGTCTATTTTTGCTGGCATGGGAACCCCAAGCTAGTTGCAGCCATAGGTCCTTGCTTCCCATGCACAACTAAAAGGATATGAGCAGAGCGCGCGCGCGCGCACACACACACACACACACACTCTCCCTGGGATCTCCGAGGCAGGGCTAGGGAGAGCCAAGAATAGGAATGAGGTCCCAGAGGGTTGGAAGTACCCCACGAAATGAGTTTAACAGATAACAAGCAGGAAAAAGCCTTTCAATGGGAGAGGGTGGGGACAAGCCTGGCCTTTTCCAGCTTCCTGAGACCCAGAAACTGTGACCCGCAGCAGCAGAGGGTCTCCAAGGCGAATCACAAAGGCTCCCGAGAAGGAGACCTGAGCCTGGACAGCCAAGTGACTGGAGAGTGCTGAATTGGGGCTCCGAAGGCTTCCCTGACACAAGCAAACAGAAAGGGTGGGTGTGGGTGACAGGGGGGTTGGTGGGTTTAGGGGGGTGGAGGGAGCTCTCCTCAGGCCTTCCCTCCCCCATTACATAAAGACCCTCAGGAGCACAACTCTCCCTCCTGTCTGTCTCAAGTGTGAGCCATTGACTCCTGGCCTCTCCGTGCTCATTTTCTTGAGGAATAGGCTTTCCTGTGACTCTCATAATGCCCTTTCTTATGTTTCTCTGCAAGGTTTCCTCTGCCTGAGAGGCTCTGAGCTCAAGGAGCAGACAACCCTGCAGGCTCAGCTGCAGTGACCTACATCAGCTCTCCCCAGGCCCAGGGGACGGGGGCTGAGGTCTCAAGATAGGAACTGGGGAATCTGGCACAGGTCTGCCGATGATGACGTCAGAAAGGCAGGCTGCAAAAAATATTATGGACCAGAAAGAGTTCGTCCATCTGGCATCAGCAGAGCCAAACACTAAACATCAAGGATTGCAGTGGAGAAATATTAGCTATTTTATTGATGAATGGCACCACCCCGGAAGAATGGGAAGATAATGCTAAAAAAAAAAAAAAATAATAATAATAATAATAATAATGGCATGTAGGTTACAGATTACATAGGGCAAAGTCACAAGACTCATGGGTTAGTTGTTGTGCTGGACACTGATTGGCTGGAGATAAGGTAAAGGTAATAAACCATTTCTTCAGTTCTGAGGCCTTTTCCAGGGTCCTTTTTGTCCAGCTTCATGGGAAAGTAGCCAGGGAATAGTCCCAACTCAGGGGTCAGGAACTGAAACATAACTTAGGTCAACATGTTATCTTTAGCCTGCCAGAGGTCCAGGCTATGTGATCACTGGTCAGATCTGGACTACTGCTTGGTGCCTCGAGGACTGCTGATTTTCAGGGAAAGGCCATGTCAGGGCAGGGTGGGAGAAGAGAGAGGATTTATAGAATTGAAAACATGTAGTAAGTCATAAGGACCCTCAGTTTGAAAAGTGGCACGAAGAAAGAGCAACGCAGGGGGCACCACCGAACTGAGTGCAGATGATATCAGAAGACTCTCTAGCCCCCTTTCATAGGTGCCAGAGGTCTCTGACAGGCCTGGTCTCTATTCGTTAGATTTGGGAGTGGTTTCTGCTGCTCCCCATGCCTGCCAAATGCACCCCAGTCCGCTGCAGCTGCTGGAGAGGTTTCCTCGGGCTTGCTAGGAACCAGTGAATCCGATGTCAGCTGATTTATTTCATGGACGTGGAGGCTGAGTAGAGGTGGTCAGATATGCAGAAACCCACTCCCAGGCTTTCCTACATAGAGACACACGTACTTCCTGAGGTCCCCAGATTCTGAAAAGGATCCGTAAGGAACCCCATTACTAATTGCCATTCGTAAACCCCTACCTTCGGGACCCTGGCAGCGGGAGCTTTCCTTCTCACTACAGGCCTCTGGGACAGGGAAGGCAGGCTCTGAAATAGGCGCTTTTTCTCTCTCTATGAACCACCGTGTTTAGGATGCCCACTGCGTCCAGATTGTGGATGTTTTGCCCTGGCAAGGAAATCCTATTGTGGGGGCAGGAAATTAGGTGGTGCTGATAGAGAATAATAGATGAGCAGAGAGAGAGAGAGAGAGAGAGAGAGAGAGAGAGAGAGAGAGAGAGAGAAAGCGAGCCCGAGCTGGTGAGCAAGCTGTGCAAAGGGTGGCTCTCACTGTCCAAAGGGCTTTCCTTTAGCCAAGCTCCACCCCAAAGCCCAGGAAGTCCACAGCTTGGCACCCAGCCAGGGTGAGAGCATTCCTCAGGACTCTGACAGGCTGGGGGGATGGTGCTGGTGTTCCCACCGCGAGGCTGGGGGAGGGGAAGGAAACGCAGCAGGGGAGGAAATGACCACAAAGAAGAGGGTGAGGGTAAGAGGTGGGAAGCTGGTTCTCTGCCACGAGTTCCTATTAGAGAGAAAGTGAAGGCCGATTGCTCCTCAACGGCCACAAGAAGGATCTGCAGTTTCAGAGCAGATGACCCCTAGGTCACCTCTCTGCTCAGGGTCATTACTGAGGTCTCACACTGTCCTCTGGACTCTCGCTCTCTCCCTCCCTCCCTCACCCTGGGGCTGTGGTTGAGCTCGGGAGCCCCCGAGTGGTGAATATGTGGAACTGCAGCTGGGCTGAGGGAGGCGCTCAGAGGGTCTCCCTCTGCCTCTCCACCAGGCCCCTCCCTTCCCTCCCCTGGGCCCAGCACTCTGGAAATAGCACCTGATAACCAGAGCGCTGACAGAGGCTGAGTTGTAGGAAAGCCAGCGTCTTCCCTGGTCCTTGACGTTCTAGCTGGATTGCTTTTGGGCTATTTCACTGGAAAATAGGACACTATTTCCCTATCTGCCCTACACTCCTTCCCTTTTCTTCCACAAATGCCCCAGAAAGGTAGTGTGTTTATTGGCAACAATGAGGTCCCCTCCTTGCACCCCAAGTTTTGTAGTTCTTGGGCTGTTTGCTATTCATGACTTCTATTTATTTATTTATTTATATTTATTATCTGTGTACATATCTTACCATTGGTTCATGACTTCTATGACTTTGGAGGGACAACTAACCCAGGGATCATTCTGATTTTAAATCCCTTCCTTCTCTGAGCACAGTCAAATGTTCATACAACTTTTCCTTCCAGTCAGCCTCCAACCACATACCTCCCATCACCCCAATTCCCTACCCAGTCTCTCAACCCCACATCTCATGTGGGGAAAAGGAGCAGGGAGGAAAACAGCAAAGCCTAAGTCAGATTCCCCCCCTCCCCCCCAAGGAAACCGGTTCCCTCTGTTTGGCTTCACTTGACCTATTTTCTAGCTTTTCCTGGTTAGTCCCCTTGTTCTGTACACCAAGCCTTCCCACTGGACTAATTTTTGCTGTCCTGACCACTCCTGTTTCCTCCAACATGAGCGCCTGGGGTTCTTCCCATCCAGAGCAACTGTCCTCAATGCTAAGAGGAGGCTCCCTTTTGGAAATAATTTATGTCAGCTTCAAGAGTATGAGCCCATAAAGGGAAAACTGCTTTGTGTTGTGTGTGTGGGCGGGGGGGGGGGGGGGGGGGGGGGGGAAGAAGCTAGTGAAGGAGGCAAAAAGCAGAACACTCACCCCAGGAGAGGCTGTATCCCGCTATTAAGCCCCCAATTAAAGAACTCTGGGTTCTCAGACAGCTCTCTCTGCCAACATCCTGAAGAACTCCCGGGGAGATGGAGGTGGAGTAGAGGTAACCAAGTTTGCAACTAGGGATTAACGTTTTATTCAACTTGACCCCAGGTAGTTTTCTTGTTTAAATGGACTTGAGAAAGATTGATTTGCTGTTCCATTTATTTATGTATTCATTGATTGATTCAGGTGCCCTCCTCAACCTTGGTACATTGGGAGGATGCTCTAACCAACTGAGCTGAGCTACCCAGCCAGGGACAAGAAGGTGGTGAGGGAGACCTTTGATGATCTCCCTTCTCTTGAATTTGCCTCATCTTTTGTGTGAGCCTTAATGTCATTAACTAGGGAGCTACGTGGATAGGAAATCAGTGTAAGCAGAAACACCCATTTCCCCTATTGTACTCCAGCCCTCACTCAGATTTCCTCTCCTCCCCGGGCTGCGGCTCCACATGAACCCTGAAGGGGGCACTTTTGTTCAATCCTTAGTTGGTGCCAGCCAAAAGGAAACCCCAGGAAGGAAACATAACAATTGGTCACGTGCTGGGGGTGGGTGTTCTCGCAGGGGTTGCTGGGACAGGGAAGGGAGGTCCACGTGGAGTAGGTGGAGCTCACTGAAAGTTTTGGCGGGGCTGGCAAAGGAAGAAAAATACCCAAATTTGAGTTGTGATTTAAAAAAAAAAAAAAAAATCAGCAGGGAGGGTGTGTGCTGCCCTCGGAGAGCCTAGCAGAAGGGAGGAGGGGACGGAGCATCTTGCTTGTGGATGCCTGGATTGCAGGGCAGGGTGTCTGGGAAAAAGAACTCGAGCTGGGGCCCAGCTTCGGAGCCGGAAACCTCTGTGGCTTCATGCTGGTTCCCCATCCCCCATCCTCTGGAGAAGGGAAAAGTGGCCTCTCCACCCATGGTCTCATTTTGGTGCCATGTGGGGCTGGGCTAGTGCCAGCCGGGCAGCCTGTGTTTACCTTTCCAAGAGACTCAGGAAGCCGCGCAGATGAATCCTCTCTCCCTGGGAAAAAGCCAAAACAAGCCTCCTTTTTAAAAAAATATTTTTTATTGATTTTGGAGAGGAAAGCACAGGGAGATAGACGCATCAACGGTGAGAGAGAAACATTGACGGGCTGCCTCCTGCATGCCCCCTACTGGAGACCAAGCCTGCAACCCAGGCATGTGCTCCACCCAGAATGGAACTGTGACCTCCCGGTGCATAGGTCCATATTCAACCCCTGAGCCATGAAGGTGGGACCACGCCTCCGCTTTTCACTCCCTAGTTCTGCCTCACTGTTAGCAGGAAAACACAGCTTCCTGCAGTCTTTGAGCCAGAAGGCGCTTTAAAGATGGTCTGGCTAGCCGAAACTGGTTTGGCTCAGTGGATAGAGCGTCGGCCTGCGGACTGAAAAGTCGCGGGTTTGATTCCCGTCAAGGGCATATATGTACCTTGGTTGCGGGCACATCCCCAGTAGGGGATGTGCAAGAGGCAGCTGATCGATGACTCTCATCATTGTTGCAAACTCTCTATCCCTCTCTCTTCCTCTCTGTAATAAACAATAAAATGTATTTTTTAAAAAATAAAGATGGTCTGGCTTCTTTGGGGGCCGGGGAAGCCAAGACCCAGAGAGGTAAAGGGCTTGCCACGTGCTCTTTTCACACCATAGGCATTCCCTTCAAAGAATGTAGTTCAAAGGAAGTGTACACCTTTCTAAAAGCCCTGGAGGAACGGTGAAAGTGTTGTCTCCAACTCCATCTGCACCTTCAGCCAGAGGGCAAAAGGCAACGATCATTATCCCATTAGAAATAAATAGGCAGGGAATTGTTTAGGAACTTGATTTATGGGTCCTACCTGTCTCCCGGTTCCCTCACAGTTAGCAGCTCCCCTTTCTCCCCCTTGGCCTTTCCTCTTGGCTGTCTAGTGTTTTTGTATGTCTTAGTTCAAGGATCACTACAGCTTCAAACCCAAGGGTTTGGAAGCAAGATTTCTCTTTTCTTACTAGAAGATCTCTTACCAGGTTTCAGTTTTCCGGATTGGATTATCTACCTCATGCTGTGAATTAAGACCAGAATTCCAATCCCCAAATGCCAGCCTTTTGGCATTGAGGGAGAAAAGCATGTTTTCTCTGTCTGGAGCAGTGAAATCCTAGACTGGACTTTAGAGCTGTTAAGATTCCAGAAAAAAATTTTTTTAAAAAATTGGGGGACAGATATAAGATTGCCAGCTTTTTTTCCCCCCCTAATATATTTTATTGATTTTTCACAGAGAGGAAGAGAGAGGGATAGAGAGTTAGAAACATCGATGAGAGAGAATCATTGATCAGCTGCCTCCTGCACACCCCCTACTGGGGATGTGCCTGCAACCAAGATACATGCCGTTGACTGGAATGGAACCCGGGACCTTTTAGTCCGCAGGCTGATGCTCTATCCACTGAGCCAAACTGGTCTTGGCAAGATTGCCAGCTTTTTAAAAATATATTTTGATTTTTTTACAGAGAGGAAGGGAGAGGGATAGAGTGCTAGAAACATCAATGAGAGAGAAACAACGATCAGCCACCTCCTGCACACACCCCCTGTGCTCCTTCACAACTTTCTTCTTTCCCAGGTTTCACTATTTTTATGCTATACTGTTCTATGACTGTCACTCTCAAGGTCAAGGGTAGATGCTTTGTTTTTAATATAACTAAACAGCTCATTTCCTCATTCACTGAATATTAAGTGCCTACTATGCGCCTGGTATGGTTCTAAGTGCTGAGGATACAGCAGTGAATAAAACATGAAGCTTACACTCTAGGACAGAACAAGTAAATTACATGTTAGATGGTAATAAGTTCTACAAATTAAAGCAGAAAAGGGGAGAGGGATTGGAGGAGAGCTGTGAGTTTACACAGGGTGCCTAGAAAAGATCTGATAAAAAGGTATATATTTAGAGAGAGAATAGCTGAAGGAATGAACCAGGTGGAGGGAACAAGTGAAAAGACCTAAGTAGACATGGCAGGTGTGTTTGAAAAACAGCTAAGAGGTGAGCGTGGCAGGGGTAGTAAAGAAAGGGAGAGCAGCCGAAACTGGTTTGGCTCAGTGGTAGAGCGTCAATCTGCGGACTGAAAGGTCCTGGGTTCGATTCTGGTCAAGGGCATGTACGTTGGTTGCGGGCACATCCCCGGTGGGGGGTGTGCAGGAGGCGGCTGGTCGATGTTTCTCACTCGACATTTCTGACTCTCTTTCTCCCTTCCTCTCTGTAAAAAATCAATAAGATATATTTAAAAAAAAAGAAAGAAAAAAAAAGAAAAAAGAGAGAGCAGTAGGAGTGGAGTCAGAGAGCAGTACTAGGGGCCAGATCCTCTTTAGGCCATATAATGTTAATTTTACTTTTACTCCAAGTAAGATGGGAAGCCATGAGTTTTTGTTGTTGTTAATCCTCACAAGAGGATATTTTTTCCATTTGACTTGAGAAAGTAGAAGGGAGAGGTGGGATTAAGCCTGCAATGAAGGTACGTGCCCTTGCCTGGATTTGAACCTGAGGCCCTTCAGTTTGTGGGCCGATGCTCTAACCACTGAGAAAACCAGCTAAGGCACCATCAACATGATTTTAGAAGAGAGAGAAAAACATGATCTCACTTGTGATCCCCATGGCTGTTGTGCTGAGAACAGATATAAGTAGGGGAAGGCACAGGTTGAAATTGAGAAACTAATTACAAGGTTACTGCAATAAAAAAGTGAGATATGGTTAGAGCCTAGACCAGTGGTCAGCCAACTGCGGCTCGAGAGCCACATGCGGCTCTTTGGCCCCTTGAGTGTGGCTCTTCCACAAAATACCACATGCGGGCACGCACATACAGTGCGATAGAAACTTCATGGCTCATGCACAGAAGTTGGTTTTCGGTTCTCAAATTTCAATCATTGTACTGTTGACTAATGAGTTTGCCGACCACTGGCCTAGACCAAGGCTGTTGAGGTGTTGCTAAGGTATGTGATCCTGGATATATATTTTGAAGGCCAGTGGAATCGAAGACTGATTGGATATAAGGAGAGAAAGGAAGGCTGAAGAAAAAGCAAGACTTGGGTGGGGGAAATTCAGGAGTGTGATTTTAATTTTTTTATAAATATTTTGATTTTTTACAGAGAGGAAAGGAGGAGTTAGAAACATGGATAAGAGAGAAAGATCAATCAACCGTCTCCTGCACACCTCCTACTGGGGATGTGCTGTGTCTGCAACCAAGGTACATGACCTGGATCTGTCAGTCCGTAGGCCGATGCTCTACCCAGTGAGCCAAACCGGCTAGGGCCAGGAGTGTGATTTTAGATGTAAGTTTGAAATGCCTATTGGACATCCAAGTGGATATGTCTCCTAGGGAGTTGGATATATGATTTTGAAGTTAGGGGATGCATCCAGAAAGAAGATACGCATTTGTGAGTTGATCAGTGTACAGGTGGTATTGAAAAGTTTTTTTTAAAAAAACATACTTTATTGATTTTTTACAGAGAGGAAGGGAGAGGGATAGAGACTTAGAAACATCGGTGAGAAAGAATCATCGATCAGCTACCTCTTGCACATCTCCTACTGGGGATGTGCCAGAAACCAAGGTACATGCCCTTGACTGGAATCGAACCTGGGATCCTTGAGTCTTCAGGCCGATGCTCTATCCACTGAGCCAAACCAGTCAGGGTGGTTTGAAAGTTTTGATGCTGGAGAGATCAGCATTTGAAATCACCTCTCACCACATCATTCCCTTCTAATCCCAATACTTCCCCTGCAGAGCTGAGGCCTCAGAGTCTGGTGGGGAGCAGACTGGGGCTCTCTGGCTTCTTAACCACTCACACCCGGTGTGTAAATTTCCCGTGCTCCATGCTTCCGGCCCACAAGGCAGAGACGGAGTTTTAACCGAGGTTTTCACATTAGGCCAAGAATGTTAGTCTTTTCCATCTCCATACGGGTTGAAAATATATATACCTCAACAGGAAATAAAAACAACCAATTAAAACTAAAAGCTTTTTCACGACGAATTCTGGGAGGACTTACTGGCTAAAGTTGCCTGGAAATTAAGACACACACACAATGAACACTGAAAGATGACAAGTGCTCAGCAAAGCTCAATACCCCAACGCAGTGGTCGGCAAACTCATTAGTTCACAGAGCCAAATATCAATAGTACGACGATTGAAATTTCTTTGGAGAGCCACATTTTTTAAATGTAAACTTTTTTTTTTTTTTTAAATATATTTTATTGATTTTGTACAGAGAGATAGTTAGAAACATCGATGAGAGTCATCAATCAGCTGCCTCTTGCACACCCCCTACTGGGGATGTGCCCACAACCAAGGTACATGCCCTTGACCGGAATTGAACCCGGGACCTTTCAGTCCCCAAGCCGACGCTCTATCCATTGAGCCAAACCGGTTTCGGCTAAACGTAAACTTCTTCTAATACCACTTCTTCAACATAGACTCGCCCAGGCCGTGGTATTTTGTGGAAGAGCCACACTCAAGGGGCCAAAGGGCCGCATGTGGCTCGCGAGCCGCAGTTTGCCGACCACTGCCCTAACTAACGTGTTCCTATCCCCAGGAAAGGTAAACATGACTGCTTTTGCTCCGACTCTCCCGGAGCCCCCAGGATGCGGGGAGGCAGGGACACGGAGGCCAGGACGGCCGTTGGGAGGGGACTGTTGGTGGTTGGCGGTCCTCATTGCAGGGAGGCGGCGGGCGGACATCATGGACTGTACCCCCGGGTGGCAGCCCGAGGTTCGCCCGCTTCTGCCCCGGATCCCTCAGAGACAAAGGACTTCGTTTCCTCCCCCACCATTGGTGTGGGGCGAATGGGGAGCGGAGGGGGTGGCGGGGCTGGAACCCAACCCGGGAAACACCCATGGGCTCCCCCGGGAGACTGAGTCAGGTTCTGGTCCCGGAGGCGGGCGGGCGGGCGGGCGGGCAGGGCTGCGGCGGCCGCCGGCCCGGGGAAGGGGCCACCGAGCGCGGGCCGGGGACGTGGGGCGAGGGGTCCCCGCCCGCCGAGGGCGGCTCTGCGCCCGCAGCCCCCTTCCCTCCCTCTCTCCCTCCCTCCATCCTTCCTCTCAGGTCCATTCTCTCGCGCTCCTGTTCCCCGGGGAGCCTCCGCAGGCCCCGTCCGCCGTCGCCGCCCTCGCCCTTTCCTCCCTCCCCCCGCAGCCCACCTTCACCCTACTCCTCCGCGGGCTCCTGCGGGCTCGCCCCCAGCCCGGCCTCCCCGCGCCCCTCCCGCCCCCTCGCGGCGGCGGCGGCCCCTGCACAATGGCGCGCCGCCTCCCCGCTCGCGGCTCCCGGTTCGCTCCCGCCCGCCGCCCGCCCCGCGCATGCGCCCTGCGGCCGGCGGCGGCGGCTGCGGCAGAGTCGGCTGCGAGCGGCTCCGTTTTTTTAAAGGGAAACGCCGAGGCGCCGGCCGGGGTGACTGTGGGGGAGGGGACCCCGAGCTGCGGAGACCCCCCGAGGGAGGCGATAGACCCCCTCCCGGAGTAGGAGGGCTTTGGGCGGACCCATTCCTCCCACCCCTTCCCGAGGCGGCGCGGGGGGGAAATGGAGGCTCGGGGCGGCTGAGGCGAGCTCGGGGCGGGGGGCCGGGCGGGGACGGGGGGTGCGGGGTGGGGAGACGAGGCGGGCCCGGCCGGGCCAGGGGGGGCCGCGGCGAGCGCCGGGGATGAGCTCGGGGGCGGCTCGGGGCGAGCTCCTGCCTCCGAGGCGGCGGCGGCGGCAGCAGAGGCGGCGGCGAGGCCCCCGTGGGCCGGCGGCGGGCCTCAGCCGCGGCCTCCACGCGTCCGCACGCCGGCGGGATGGCGCCCGGGCCCCGGAGGCGCCGCGCTAGCCGAGGCCCGCGGCCGCGCTGCTGAGGCGAGCCCGCCAACTCCCCTCCCCCCGCCCGCGACCCCCCGCACCTCGCCCCTTCCCCGCCCCTCCCCGCCGCGGGCCCCGGCCGCTCCGGACCACTATGACCATGAGATCCGCCGTGTTCAAGGCGGCCGCGGCCCCGGCCGGCGGCAACTCCGAGCAGCGCCTGGACTACGAGCGCGCCGCGGCGCTGGGCGGGCCCGAGGACGAGGCCGGCGCGGCCGAAGCCCACTTCCTCCCGCGGCACCGCAAGCTCAAGGAGCCGGGGCCGCCGCCGGCCTCCGCCCAGGGCGGCAGCCCCGCGCCCTCCCCGGCCGGCTGCGGCGCCAAGGGCCGCGGCTTGCTCCTGCCGGCCGGGGCGGCCCCGGGGCAGCAGGAGGAGAGCTGGGGCGGCTCGGTGCCCTTGCCTTGCCCGCCCCCGGCCACCAAACAAGCCGGCGTCGGGGGGGACCCCGCGGCCGCCGCCGCCGGCTGCAGCCCCCGGCCCAAGTACCAGGCGGTGCTGCCCATTCAGACGGGCTCGCTCGTGGTGGCGGCGGCCAAGGAGCCGACGCCCTGGGCCGGGGACAAGGGTGGGGCGGCTGCCCCGGCCGCCACCGCCTCGGACCCGGCGGGACCCCCGCCACTACCTCTGCCCGGGCCGCCGCCCCTCGCGCCCGCCGCCGCCGCCGCCGCCGGGAGCCTGGCGGCCAGCGAGGGCAGATGGAAGAGTACGAGGAAGAGCCCCCTCGGGGGCGGCGGCGGCTCGGGAGCCTCCAGCCAGGCCGCCTGCCTCAAACAGATACTTCTGCTGCAATTGGACCTCATCGAACAGCAGCAGCAGCAGCTGCAGGCCAAGGAGAAGGAGATCGAGGAGCTCAAGTCCGAGAGAGACACGGTACGGGAGGGGTTAATCGGCGGTCGGGCCTGGGGGCGCGTTGTGCGCATGCTCGGGGCCAGGGGCTGTGGGAGGCGAAGGTCTCCCCCCGTTAGGGGGAAGGAGGTTGACCACCAGGCAGAGGAGTACCCTTAGGCGCCGGGTCCCTGGGAGCCAGGCTCCCGGACACGTTGGGCTGGAGGGAAGGGTCAAAGGGCACCCTCCCGAGGGGGTGGGGGAAGGTGGGAAGGAAAGGTTGCAGGTGCCAAAGGGTTAATTTAAAATGACAGCAGCAGGCTTGTGGGAAAGATGGTTAGCGTGGGGGAAAGACCCGGTGTGTGATGGGCTGGCGCTGAAATGGTGGGGTGCACCCGTGGTGGCTTGGAGGAAGGGGTTAATTTAAAGAGCTGCTGCGTTAGGGAGTCATTGTGGAGGAGAGGGACAGAGCAGCTGTTGCTCTAACCTCTGCCGTAGCATCTTCGGGTAGGGTGGCAGGCCTGTTCATTGGCAGAGGGGGAGAGGTGATTCACGGTGGAATCCTCTTTCAGTTTTCTTAAATGATATTAAGAGAATTACTGCTTTCGATTTTATTTATTTATTTTTTAATAGGAATCTGTTCTAAAACCTGACCCAGTGACCGGCTCCCTTGTATAAGAATGGTATTTAGCCCGGCTGGTGTGGCTCAGTGGATAGAGTGTCAGCCTGCAGACTAAAGGGTCCCAGGTTCGGTTCTGGTCAAGGGCAACATGCCTAGGTTGCCGGCTTGATCCCCAGTAGGGGAAGTGCGGGAGGCAGCCAGTCAATGATTCTCTCTCATCATTGATGTTTCTCTCTCTCTTTCCCTCTCCCTTCTTCTCTGAAATCAATAAAGATATATATATATTTTTTTAAAAAAGAAATGGTGTTTAGAGGCTGGAAGATTTTAAGGCATCAGGGGAAAGTGAGCTTATTAAATGTGTTATGTAGACCCTCTCCACCCCCCAAAGTCTCTATATGTTAGAATCTTAAGGTAGCAGGGAAGTCATTTATTATTTATTTGTACTTCTGAGCCGCCTTTAGGGCACCTTATGTGCTGAAACATATTCCTTCAGATATGAGGAGAGCTCTGGTGATTGGGTATTACTGTGCTAGCATACCTTGCAGCTGCCTAAAAATAAACATGGTTTCTACAATTGTGTTAAGGTTGCAGCAGTCTCTGTGCGCGCGCACTCTCTCTTCCTTTCTCCCTCCCTCTCTCTCTCTCTCTCTCTCTCTCTCTGTGTGTGTGTGTGTGTGTTCTCTCTCTCTCTCTGTGTTCTCTCTGTTTGTGCCAAGGGCTGAGCAAGGGAGCAGAGGGCTATTCATTGTGTTTGCTTTCCAAATGAATCGCATTAGGCAGCGGCTGTTTGAGGAATGCATTCTGCAAGGTGGAACGGGAGCTGGGGTAGATTTCATTAAAATACCTCCTGGTGTTGATTTGTGGAAGTTACTCAACATGGAGGTGGCCCTGCTCAGCTACTGTACTGCAGTCCAGGGGTGTGATGGTACTGTCCTTACAACACACCATATCCTTACATGGCGGGCGGGGGGGGGGGGGCAGGAGAAGAAATCAAGGAAATGTCACCCACAAACCATGGTTAAGTAATGTTAAGGCTGCGAGTCAAAACAGAAGGGGATGAAGAGAGAGTATGGTGACAGAGGGGCTCTGCTGATGGTGGAGGTTTCTGCTCAGGTCCTGAGGAATGGCCTCTTTGCAGATTTTCCTAGGCAGGAAAAGTGAGGTGAGTTAAGGATAGAGCGCCAGTCTGAACTTGGCATTCGCTGCTTCTGTTGTGTATTGCAGTCTTAGTGTTGTTTAAGCTTGTTTCTCTTTTTCCAGTTGTTTGGCCTCTACTGAAATTTGTGTACAGCTAAGGAGATGTAACGGAGGCAGCATTAATATCACTGTCTACCCCAAATAAGATCTTATTTATAGGATATCAGTAGCCCAGTTGGCACCTTTTCTCAGAACATTTTGATGTGACGTTTTCAGTGATAATAGACTTCCATTTTCTATTTGGTTCTGTTGTTCTCCCTTTAGAGTTAAAAGACTACGTTTAGTCAATATTCAGAGAAGTAGGTATAATTTTCTTCTGTTGTCTCAAGCGCAAAGCAGCAAAGCAGTATGCATATTTCACCATAGATGGGATTTATGGTAATACTTTCTATTTCAATTCTTCCAAATTAAATGTTCATTGTTTAGATGACACCCATCCATCCAACCAGACCCCTTTCAAATAACACTGCAATCCCTATTGGCACTGTGACTGTGAGTGTTTAATTCCTTCTTAATGTACTCTTTGGACTTTACCCTTGAGTATAGGTAGAGAGGATAGGATATGGAGAACCCTAGGGCCTCCTAAAAGAACCTACGGTTAATTCTGGAAACCACCAAGCTGACTGGAGCCACATGCTTAGCAGTGGCAGAGACCATGCTGTTTAAAGGCATGTTGAGGCCCCTCCCAGTGAAGAGGATCTTGTTTCAGAAGAATGAACTACAAATTCCCCCGCGTCCCTCGGTTAGCCCCTAAAATTAAGCAGTGCAATATCCCTTGTCTTCTCTGTTGTGTTTAAGGAGAACTATTTAGATTAATGTCTGCCTATTAAAAATAAGTTTAATTGCTGTGATCCATGGAAAGAGGTAGAAGACCATATGGTTTCCTATAGGCCTGAGTACCTGCATTTAACCTTTTGTGTATTAAGTCTGCATTTTGCCACTCTCTTTTAGCTCCTTGCTCGGATTGAACGTATGGAAAGGCGGATGCAGCTGGTAAAGAAGGATAACGAGAAAGAAAGGCATAAGCTGTTTCAGGGCTATGAAACTGAAGAGAGAGAGGAAACGGAGCTATCTGAGAAAATTAAACTGGAGTGCCCCCCAGAGCTTTCTGAGACATCCCAGACTCTGCCTCCCAAGCCCTTCTCATGTGGGCGGAGTGGAAAGGGCCACAAAAGGTGTGCTGCTGACTTTGTTATGCTGTCTGGACTTGATGAGGACACTTATTTCCTGGGACTGGCCGTAGGGGTTGGGACTTATAAATTAGTTTTACTACAACCACATTCTGAATTACGAGGTTTTCTGTGTTGAGAAAGTCTCTTGAAACATTTTTGTGCATGCTATAAAAGTCTGTTAGAACATTTTGGTCACAGTAGTAGTTACAGAATGCAGAGTACATCATAAAGAGAATGGACAACAAATGTGACAGCTGAGTTTCTTAAAGAAAACTATGGCAGTTCGCTTCAAGTTAGGAAGTGTTACCTTCCTTCATTGTGTTAGGCATTAGTGGATATAAAAAGTAAGATCCAAAAAAAAGTAAGATCTAATTGTCAGATCTAATTGTCTTTAGACTCAAAGAGATTTGCTGAAAGGATGGCATAAGTTTTAAAAACTAAGAATTCAACTGCAATAAAATATGCAGATAGACAACAGTAAGACGGACTAAGTTTTGTAAGATTCAGGGATAATAAAGATTATTTTGAGTTAAGTAGGAGATGGATCTTGAAAAAGAAGTATAGACTTTAGGTTGCTAAAAAGAAAAGGAGATGGCATTCTAGGAATGTGGGGTAGTGGGGGGTGGGGTGGGGGTTGTAGTGGTAGGAGAAAGAGAGCCAGATAGCAAGAAAACAGAAATAAAGATTTTAACTATCATAGTATAGGATTAGGAGGGTTAAGGAGAAATAAGAGATTGGTCTTTGGTTGACAGTAATGAAATAAGCCACAGGGTAGTGGAACCTAATATTAGCTGAAAGGTCTTGGATAAAATAGGGACCTTTTTAGATTTAGTAGGCAATAGATACTATAGGGGATTTTAAGGATGGAAACTCACTTGTTCAGTAAACATTTACTAAGAGTCTATTACATATACTGTTAAGCATGAGACTATTCCTGCTTATGACTGTCAAAGGAACCTAAGATATTTAGCTACCTGAATACAAGCTAGTTCTCCTACCCCCAAATGAAATCAAATCAGGTTTTATCCAAGAGTCAATGAATTGTATTATGTTTTCTCCCCTACCTAATAGGAAATCCCCATTTGGAAGTACAGAAAGAAAGATTCCTGTTAAAAAGCTGGCTCCTGAATTTTCAAAAGTCAAAACAAAAACTCCTAAGCACTCTCCCATTAAAGAGGAGCCCTGTGGTTCCTTATCTGACACTGTTTGTAAGCGTGAATTGCGGAGCCAAGAAACTCCAGAAAAGACCCGGTCTTCAGTGGACACCCCGCCAAGACTCGCCACTCCCCAGAAGGGACCCAGCACCCATCCCAAGGAGAAAGCCTTCTCAAGTGAAATAGAAGATTTGCCGTACCTTTCCACCACAGAAATGTATTTGTGTCGTTGGCACCAGCCTCCCCCATCACCGTTACCATTACGGGAATCCTCTCCAAAGAAGGAGGAGACTGTAGCAAGTAAGGCATAGAGAACACTTGCTCTTATACCCTAGTGGTGGCGGTCAAGCTAACAAGTGTGAAAATGCCCTTGGCATTTTTTAAAAAGTGCAATCAATAAAGCAGAGTTCTGTCAAGAATGAGTAAGTTAACAGCCAGAGACAGACACTGTGCAGGCATTGCAAATAGATGGAATCACAGCAAAATGTGCTCAATGTATTTGCCTGCTTACAACACTGGGAGATGTGTTTGCCAGTAAGTTGCTCATCACAAGAGCACCAGACTTGGGGGTGTAATCTCCGGCAACTTGCATGCCCACTGAAAGAAGGGTTTTCTGTGCTGTGAAATGCATAGAACTTATACTTTGCTATGCACGACTGTTCCTGCCATTGATGTTGTGTGAAACCTGGGAGGGTGGTCTTTGGGTGTTCCCAGGGGCCATGGTAATTTTTGGGTTGGGGAGCCAGCTTGGGGTGGGGAATTTCACCTGGGCCTCCGCTCTTTAACTATATAAACATTTATCTGTATCTCTATGTCCCGGTCTGGGGGGCAGGAGGGATCTACAAAAGACCAACAGTCTTACTTTATCTTACTATACTTCACAAAGGTTCTAAATGTGAAGAGATTACTTGGATTGCAGTAGCCCATTGGTTGTTCATATATTTAAATAAAATGGTCTACAAACTATTTTTCAAACAATAAGGACTATCTTGGGATATCTGAGCTGCTTGGGGAGGGTGTGGGGTGTGGGACCTTGGTCTTCATTCCCTTTTTTCTTTATGGCTTCCACACAGAGGTGCTCCCCTATCTCCTACATCAATCAGTAACTGCACTGTGCCTTCAGCTGTGCAGCGTTAGTCTGTGACAGTCACTGTGGGCGCTCCGGGTGACGGTGGGGGAAGCCTTCCTGAATAGAGCTGCAGCCCCGAGTTTCTACCACTGTGTCTTGCCCCAGCAGGGATGGGGATGGGAATCCATTCCAATAAGATAAGAGCATTCTCCAGGCTTTGTCAGGCTGTTCTGGTTACAAAATTAAGTGGGGAAGATAGATTACTCTTCTTAATTATCTAAAACTCATTAGGCCTCATTTGAGTACATGGAATAGACCAGGATCCTGACCTAGGTTTAGGTTTTTTTGTTGTGTTCAGTCAGTTGAACAGGTTCATCCTTAAGTTAACCTTCTTGCTGTCATGGCCATACTGTGTAACAAGAGAAACTGTGAAGCAACTTCCCATCCGGGATTGGGAAATAGCTTGGTCCAGAGCTGTTCTATGTGACTGGCTGTCTTTGAAAACCGTATCTGCCCTAGTACAGAACACTTGAAGCACCTCCAAGATTGTGGGCATAGCAAGCAGTATAGAAGGAGTCTGATGGGGGGGAGGAGGGAATCCCAGCCCTTTGAGGAGCCTGAGCTGTGAATAACGTGTGAATCCTTATTCTTGATGCCCTGTCTCAAGAGGAAGTCTCAATGGCTTGATCTAAGGAAGCAAAGTCTTTGTGCATGTTGTTCAGGCTGGACCAGCAAGGTAGTTTGTGTGGAGGGAGGAGGGAGCTGTTTAAGAAGACTACATATGTAAGTTTTGAGAACACTGATCTTTTATTTGAAAAATAGGGTCAACTTTTACTCACCTGCCATGTTCTGAGTTTAAGGTTTGATATCCTTGGCCATCAACTGTTGCAGGGAAACCACCCTAAATAATGAAGAAAAGAAGTCGTCTCAGTGTAAAAAAAAAAGTGGTGGGCTTATTTTCTTTTCTTTTGTCTGTTGTTCCCTCTTCCCCTCCCCCAGAGAGACATTCTCAAAAGAGCAACTCAAAAAAACCAAATGGCTTCCTAGCGAGAACGTCAGTGATGCTCCTTTCCTCCGTTTTGGGTATGGGCTTTTTTTCTTTTTACACTGAGATGATTCTTCTTTCCTGCATTATTTAGGGTGTCTGATGCCATCAAGTGTTGCAGGAGAAACTTCAGTCTTGGCTGGTGAGTAGAATAGGAATTGTGCCGGCTGGCCTGGGGGGCTGGGGGGCGGGATGGTGGATGGTTGGCAGCTGGATGTGGGGGAGAGAGACTCCTTGGTGTATGATTACACTATAGACTTCAAAATGACTACACGTTTCAGTTGTTTTTCAGGAACTGCAATAGCATCCATTATATGAATTGTCAGGTATTGGCTTAGGGTTTTTTTGTGATCCTGTGTTTGGCAGACTGCAATGGCATTTTAGGTTTTTTTATACCATAGCGAGGACACTGACTGGCTTCAGGGGAGCCATAGAATGGATTCCTATCACTTGGTAACTTCGTCTAACTGGGGAGAGACCTTGTCCTAGTGAATAGGAGGAGGGTTTTGTGATCTTGGATTTAAGAGTGGTTCCACCCCTCCTCCCTTTCTTTTTCTTTTTCTCTTTTTTTCCCTCTAGTTCCTTCTTGGAGGGACCACTCAGTAGAGCCTCTAAGGGACCCAAATCCTTCAGACCTTTTGGAGGTAGGTACCCAAGACCTGTTAGTGGAAGGCAGTGAGAAACAGAGTAGAAATGGGCGTTTAACGTGAATATGTCATAATAACTGTATGAATGGGCTAAATAAAACTTTAAAATCAGAATGTCACTTGAGAGATTATCCACTCCAACTCTTTGTTGTATAGATGAGAAAACTGAAGTCCACGGGTAGTTAAATAATTTAGCTAGGGAGTGTTCAAAGCTAGAGTTCACGTTAACTAGAAAAGTTAGTATGTACCACCACTCAGCAACAAAATTATTTGATTCTTAAAAGTTTGATATTTATTTTAAACTGTGATTATTATCAAGTATGGAGGGTTTATGACTGTCTCACGAGTTGTTTTAGTTTAACGTGACTTTCACTTTGGAAAGTTATGGAAATGACTTTGAAATTTGGAGATTGCACAAGGGTGTGGGGGGTGTGTGGGAGGAGAATGTGTTTTATTGATTCTGTTACCAGGAGGTTCCCTAATATCCATAGAACTCAGACTCCAGTGGGACCTGAAGGTGAAAGGTTTTACCTTCCTGGAAGCTGAAAGTGGATTAGTGTATGTGTGTCACATGGTGATAAATAGCTTATCAGCTTCTGTTCTTTACACAGAACCTAGATGACAGTGTGTTTTCAAAGCGGCATGCAAAACTGGAGCTGGATGAAAAGAGAAGGAAAAGGTGAGGCTAGAGATGTTCATCCTGGGAACAACTGAGCCCTGGGACCCTGACACCTCTCATCCATGCTGTGGCGAGTCCTGGATCTCTTAACGCTTAAATTACCGGCTTCCCAGTTGGTTGAGTATCTTTATTTGAAGTGGTAGTTGTTGTAGGTAAAATGTTTGGCTTCTTTTTCTCCAGGTGTGCCCTCTCTCAGTTCCACTCTCTGCTAAACATCAGCACATGATTTGAACTGCTAGCCCTAAACAGTGTCCTGTAACCAGGCAGGCAGTTCTCTTTAACATCCTCCCCGCTTCCCCCAATCAAGAAGAGTCAGCAAAGAGCTCCCTAGCCTCTGGATTGTGGGAGTTGCTTTTATAGAGAAGGTTTTCAGTAATGTTGGCTTTGTTTGTTTTGTTTGTCTGGTTTGTTTTTCCCAGATGGGATATTCAGAGGATCAGGGAACAAAGAATTTTACAGCGACTGCAGCTCAGAATGTATAAAAAGAAAGGAATTCAGGAATCTGAGCCTGAGGTTACCTCATTTTTCCCTGAGCCAGATGATGGTAAGTTTTGTCTACTTAAATGAGTAGTTTTTTTAACCAAGAAAATGGGCACAAGGTTCCAGGCTACAACTTGTTCTGAATGAATGAACTGTATGTTGGAGCAGGTGTAGTTGACAGACATTTCTCAATTACGTCACTAACAAGGTTGCATTTGGCTTTCTTCCCTAGTTGAAAGTTTGATGATTACTCCCTTCTTGCCTGTTGTAGCATTTGGACGACCATTACCAAAATTAACTCCACAGTAAGTATAAAGGGTTATTTTTCCTCTCCCCTCTCAGGTAGCTGATACTTTACCTCCCTGTCAGTCTGTATGAAAACCTGGATATAAGGGGAATTGGGTGGCTTAGAGCAGTGATCGGCAAACTGCGGCTCGCGAGCCACGGTTTGCTGCTCTGTTGACTAATGAGTTTGCCGACTGCTAGACTAAATGTTACCGTGTAGTTGGAAGCTGAGGGGATTAGGCAGTAGTGGCATATTGTGTGCAAAGAGGTAAAGGGTAGTATATGACAGTGGTCGGCAAACTCATTAGTCAACAGAGCCAGTTTGCTGACCACTGGCTTAGGGGTTAGCTATGATTCTTGGACAGAAGAGAGACTACCTGGGCAACTAGCTTGTGCAGTGATAAGATTCCCAAGCCCAGAAATAAGAGGATTTGTTTTTTAGTTAGAAATAGATTATTCAATCACTTGGAGGCAGGAAAGACATTCCACAGTTGGGACTTGGGAGTCAGGACTAGGAGTGGTGAGGGACATTGTGTTTTTTTCAGTTATTCTCATGTCCACACTGAGTCCCTCTAGTGTTGGACATTGATTTCCTTATCCTTTTTGCCAGGAATTTTGAGCTGCCCTGGTTGGATGAGCGAAGCCGATGCAGGTTGGAGATCCAGAAGAAGCAAACACCTCACCGGACGTGTAGGAAATAGCTGTGTGCTGGCGAGAACCTTCTGTCTTCAGATAGTTGTAGCGTGCCATTCCCAGAGAGTGGCAGAGACCTGTGTATGTGACCTGTGTCCTCATGTATGTTATTCACTGATAGTGCCCTTCCATACTCCCTTGATCTTGGTTTTGTTTTCATCATTCTGATTTCACAAAAACTCTTTCATTGGGCTAGTTGTGAATTATAGAAGGTGATTGGGATATCTTTTCCTCTTTTGGGGAAAAGAGCTCTCAAGCTAAATCTCTAAGGTGGCAGATCTGGAAGCTTGCAGGGTCTGCTTCTGTACATTTGCCGATGTTAAAGGGGTAAAAGGGCTCTTTCATTCACTTGTGGAAATAAAGCATCCCTGCCGTTAGATCTGTGCTGCATGGCACTCTGCTTGCCCTGGGATACCCTCCCATGTAGTTTGAGTAGAGTGGTTTTTACCCCAAAACAAACAAACAAAAACCCAACACCATGAGCTTAAGGACCAGATGAGGAATAACTGAAGTGATGAAGCAAGTCATCATCACAGGGTAGCGTTTGGAGAGTTTGTAGGTAAATGTCTGGAAAGATAGTTCTCTTAAAACTACTCTGTGATAATAGCCATGTGGCAAAGGATGATTGGCTGTTTTTGTTTTTGTTTTTTTAGTTAATGGGTAACTGAATTTCTTTCCCCACCCCTCAAAAAATAAAGTCTTTGGAAAATAGAATGGGGATGGTTACTTTTGGACAAGTTATAGCTCTAAACAAAAGCAGTTGACATTTGGGGATGGCATGCCAGAACCTGTACAGATGTCCTTGTGTCACATCACTTATTGGGCTTTATCCTTTTAGCTGAGCTCTTGGTGGTGGGATAGAGATTTAGGGAGGGTGGGGGGTGAATGTGGAGATATGTGCTTCCTTTGGCTGGCAAATGTCTACATCTTTAAACAGACAGATGTACCTGATGAGCTTCTCTATTCACTTTGTAAAAACCGATTTGTATGTGTACCATCTTGGTCCCCCCTCTCCCTCACCACCACCACTACCACCACCACACACACCCCTTTTGTTAAAAAATGTCAGCCCAGCACTCCAGGCCACTTTGGTCTCAGTGTAAGTTCCCTGTAACTATCTGGAAGGAAAACAGAGCCAAGACCTCTGGTCTTAAATATATAGGAATTGCCTTTCTTTAGTCTTCAGGACTACTGTGTGAAAACAAGTAGGGGCCTAATCTCCTAGAAGATAGGGACTTTTATCCTTGAAGAGAGTATGTCCCCAGATTATTAGCACTTTTAGAGGAAAAGCCAAGGTATGTAGGGTGTGTGGCCGGCCCATCAGTGGAGCATGAGAGAATGGAATACCATTGTGGGAAGAAAAGAGAAGTTCCTCAGGGGCCTCCCACTGCTAGAGCTTTTTGTGAGATGTTAATCTGCTCCCTGAGTTTGACTTTTAAAGAATTATTCTGGCAGCACATGTAGTATTCTTGGATGATCTTGCTGCTCTTATTTCTCCGTGTGTGTGTGTGTGTGTGTGTGTGTGTGTGTGTGTGTGTGTGTCTGTGGCTTTGGGTTTTCATCTGTAACTCCATCTGCTTAGGAGAGTGGGCTCTCCACAAGGGAACCTGCTATGAACTTCATTGCAAGAATATAGAGAGAAATAGGACTTACTTTATTCCTCTAGGGGCTCTCGTCTCACACCTTGAGAAGAGGAAAGAGATTTCCAGAAAAATGGCCAGATTTTCTTTGTTCTCCATCATTTTAACATGGCAAGCTGTTTGGTTTTCCTACTCTGACCCATGTTACGTTTATAATGTGCCCAAGAAGGAAAAAGACCAGTGTCTTGACTTTGTTCCTTGCTTCCTTGAAGTTTCTTCTTGATTTTCAGCATTTTTATTGGATTCCTAATTTGGGTATGAGTTAGCAAATTAATCTTTTGTTTGTGCCCTACCCAGGGGCCCCAGATTCTGAACTTGAGCTAGATGAAGAGGAATCTTTGAGGTGCTAATAGCCAGACTTAATTGGATTCTATTTCCTTGGAAATCCCTCTACCTAGAACCTCTAATTTTATCGTCCCCTCTTTTAGACAATTCTCCTTTGATTCGGATGTATTGAGGTTTGTTGAGAAGAATTTTGGAGAGTAGATTAGCAAAGTTCCAAGAGTGAAATTACAGTGTGTTAAGAGTGGGGGGGGAAAATTAATCTTATTTTTTCCCCACATGGGGGTACAACACTGTGAAATTCAGTCTTAACTGAAGGCCCCGCAGTTCTCCTAAAACATAGATCTTTGTTTCTTTAACAAAGTTTAAGCTAGTGTTAATAAATTAAAGAGAGAAATTGCTTGTCTGTCCACTTCAGCTTTGTTTTAAACCCATTTCATATTGTTGTCTGTGTTGTAATTCATACTTTTGATACCATTTCTGATGTGTAAAATTGGTTGTCTTGTAAATATCTTATAAAGAGTTCAATTGTAAATAAACTATTGTGGCTGTTAATTTTTGAACTTCTGCTTCAATTTATTTTATTGTGAAGCATTAAATAATTCTGTTTGTAGATTTTATTTAATATGTTTTATTGATTTCAGAGAGGAAGGGAGAGGGCAAGAGAGAGAAACATCAATGATGAGAATCAATGATCGGCTGCCTCCTGCATGCCCCCTACTGGGGATCTATTGCACCACCTGGGCTTGTGCCCTGATCATGACCAGAATTGAACAGTGACCTGATTCATAGGTTGATGCTCAACCACTGAGCTATGCTGGTGGTGGTTTTTGTTTGTTTGTTTGTTTTTTACATTAAATCATACATCATTTTGAACTAGGGCAGTTGGTTTTTGGAACTAGATTTACAAGTTCTCACACTTGGCAACTTGTTTACAGTTGAGATCTGTTTGGATCCTGGTTCTATCTCTGAAGGCTTTGAGAATGCCTTCTCGTTTCATATTGCCTGTAACTTTATAAGCATCAGGATCCTTAATCATAACTTGTAAAGATATCACACATGAAAGAATCCTGTGCTGTGCCACAGGGACCTTTTTCTGATATATATTAAGGTGTATTCTTGTAGGTGCACTAATAACTTAGCTCACCTATCTTGTATGTATATGTCCAAAGAAAATACTAGTGGGGAAAAAGGTTTACAGTTGTTTGTATGGAATACAATAGCTAATAAATAGTAATACAAGAATAAACTTGTAGGTACTCAACTGTAAACCTAGTTTTGCTCCACCTGGTATACTGGGTTTTTTCGTACTGACAAAAAAAATTTTCAGTCTTGCTAAAATCAAAGCATTTCCTCATCTGGTTAACAAGGAAATCATGCCACTACATTAAACCAATGACGGTTCCTAATCATCTCTTTTTTAAATCAATTCTAAAATCTTGTAAGACTTAGCATCATGCCAGCCTGCACTTTGGGAGAGGTGGTGGCTGGGGTGGAGAGATACATGAATGGAGGAAATGAGAACGAAGGGAACGTGCAACTGTAAATCCTCGGGCTTCCTGCAGACATCATGGCTTTTCCTTCGCCCTTTAGCCTAAAATGGGACGGGGTGGCAATACTGATGATGCGGCACTACTTCAGAAGTTTACCTTGGGTCGTGATTTCACCAAATTCAGTAAAATGATCTGCTTCCAACGTAGGCAGAAACAAGAAATCGAAAAATAAACCATCAACAGCTCTAATACCGCAGTGAAGCTATGACAGATCGACGCCTTCCACTCGGGAAGCCCAAGATGGCCGGACGAGCGGCCGAAAGAGGCTACCCAAACGCAGATCGCCCTCGCCCTGAGCCTGCCCGAAAGGAAGTCAGAAGGCGCGCCCCGCCCCCTGACGTAACCGATTACGTAATCCCGCCCGCCCGCAAACGTGCCGCAGCGCGCTAGGCCCGCCCCCCGCGCCCCGCCCCCGAGAAGCGGGCGGTCAGTGCCTCACGCGAAGCATGCTGGGACCAGCTTTCCAGCCTCCCGGCGGCCCCCGCGAAGGGCGTACGTCAGGAACTGGCTGGGGGCGGCCGTTCTCCGTAAGATGGCTGACCGGCGGCGGCAGCGCGCTTCGCAGGACACAGAGGACGAGGAGTCCGGTGCTTCCGGCTCAGACAGCGGCGGCTCCCCGGCTCGGGGCGGCGGGGGCTGCAGCGGTAGCACCGGAGGCGGCGGCAGCGGCTCTCTGCCTTCCCAGCGCGGAGGCCGAGCTGGGGCCCTCCATCTGCGGCGGGTGGAGAGCGGGGGGGCCAAGAGCGCCGAGGAGTCTGAGTGTGTGAGTGCGCGCGGGCGGGGCGCGGTGGTCGGAGCGGCGGCTGGCGGGCCGGGGGCGGGGTGTGCAGGTGATGGTGGGAGGCTGAGAGTCAGCGATCGATGCTGAGGCCCATTGTGTTGGAGTAGAGGACGGCTATCCCGGGGCGGTTTGCATCCGGAGCCCCCAGGGAAGAGGAGGGGTCGGGGGTTTCTGGGAGGAGTGCGGAGCCGCTGCGGATCGACAGCGAATGTTATTCACAAACGGGGCTGGAGGCGAAGAAGAGACCGGACCTCCCTCCGATGCTGCTTGTTAAAGAAGTGCCCATCCTCATCTCCCTTTTTGACTATTTTGTGTTGAGTCTACAGCTCTCCACCCTCTGGAAATCACTGCATAACCCATGACTTCTTTCTTTCAGGAGAGTGAAGATGGCATCGAGGGCGATGGTGAGTAGCATCATGGTGGTATTTTTGTCCCGAAACTCAGGTCACCTGTTTCCAGCAGTGACATCTCTGGATGTTAGGGATTTGGGGGGGGTGGGCGGGGGGAGAGTGGTACAGAGTGTCTCTTTGTAGCATAATACTAAAGAGCATAACGTTTTAGCGGTATGATCTTTGAGCCCGTTTCCCATCTGTAAATGGGGACTATAATTTTACCTACTTCATAGGTTGATATCAGATTTAAATTATATTTAGCAGTCAGGAAATGTAATTATAATCATTTCTAGTTTTTTTTTCTTGACATATTTCTGTTTTCTTTTCAGCTGTTCTTTCGGATTATGAAAGTGCAGAAGACTCAGAAGTGAGTGTGATAGGTTTTTTCCTTTGATGTCTATATTTAAGTGTATTTTAAAAACATGTGTGTGTATATATATGCCTGTGGTTCAAAAGTATCATGACCTACTTGTTACTCTTTTGCATTCTTTATGCTTTGGAAAAGCTGATACATAGTTTTTTTTTAAAAAAAAAACATTTTTAGTTTTATTTATTGACTATAGAAAGAGAGAAACACCGATTTGTTGTTTTGATCATTCATTCATTCATTCATGTGTGTGTCCTCACTGGAGATTGAACCTGCAACCTTGGTGTATTGGGATGATGCTTTAACCCAGTAGTCGGCAAACTCATTAGTCAACAGAGCCAAATATCAACAGTACAATGATTGAAATTTCTTTTGAGAGCCAAATTTTTTAAACTTAAACTTTATAGGTAGGTATATTGTTATTAACTTAATTAGGTTACTCCTAAGCTGGCTTTTGCAAAAAACTCAAGGGGCCAAAGAGCCGCATGTGGCTCGCGAGCCGCAGTTTGCCAACCACAGCTCTAACCAACTGAATTACCGGGGCCCAAAAGGTCTTGTTCATTTAGAGCAGGGCTGGGAACCTTTTTTCTGACAAGGGTCATTTGGATATTTATAACATTTGCGGGCCATACAAAATTATCAGCTCAAAAATTAGTTGCTATGAAAAAAGCTAGATTTATTGAGAGAGACACGTTGATTGGTTGCCCCCTGTTCTCAGTTTTGCTTTCCATTGAAGACCTGTTGATTATTTCAGCGTTCTGTCTGCAGATCCACTTACTTCTCTGCTTTCTCAGGCACTGACACTAATTTGGTACGGGTCTTGTGGCTGTTGGTGCTTTGTTCTTATTGTGTGTGTGTACTTTGTTATGTGCATTTATTTAAGGATACCTTGTAACCTAGGTGGTTTTTTTTTTTTTTTGCTGTTTGTGTGTGTGTGTGTGTGTGTTATTAGAAGGATTTTGATTTTGTTGTCTAGAAGTTCTCATTTCATGTGGATATTTGAAGGTCAAAAACTATGCTACTACAGCTGAAACCGGTTTGGCTCAGTGGATAGAGCGTTGGTCTGCGGACTCAGGTGTCCTGGGTTCGATTCCGGTCAAGGGCATGTACATTGGTTGTGGGCACATCCCCAGTGGGGGGTGTGCAGAAGGCAGCTGGTGGATGTATCTCTCTCATCGATGTTTCTAGCTCTCTATCCCTCTCCCTTCCTCTCTGTGAAAAATCAATAAAATATGTATTTTTTTAAAAACCAAAAAACTATGCTACTGCCATTTTTTCAGAATCCTTCAAGAAATTTTTTTAAAGAAACTTGACTCTGAAGGGAGAGGCGAGAGAGAGAGATGGTAGCTGGAAAGAAGCCTATGAGGTTAAGAGAGGGTTTGTTGGTTATTTTTTAAAGTTGGAGACTCAAGTATGGTTAAAGATGGAAAGAATGAGTAAAAGGGAAGGAAAGAGGAGGGAGTAGGCACTGTATGGTGGTGCTTGACTGAGTGCATGAGAAATAGGGACGTGACAGGGGAACACCTTTAGTTGTAACTATGGAGAGGTGGGAAGGAAGGTGTGTGGGAAGAAGCCGTGTTCCTTTCTTTGTTTTGTTTTCTCTGAGAAATAGAAGGGAAGACACGAAGAGGTGGGTGGAGAGTAGAGGTAAGAGTTGTGAGACTAGCCGAAACCGGTTTGCCTCAGTGGATAGAGCGTCGGCCTGTGGACTCAAGGGTCTCGGGTTCTATTCCGGTCAAGGGCATGTATCTTGGTTGTGGGCACGTCCCTGATAGGGGGTGTGCAAGAGGCTGCTGATCGATGTTTCTCTCTCATCATGTTTCTAACTCTCTATCCCTCTCCCTTCCTCTCTGTGAAAAATCAATAAAATATATATTTAAAAAAAAAAATAGTTGTGAGACTAGCCTGGCCGGCGTGGCTCAGTGGTTGAGCTTCGAACTAGGAGCCAGGAGGTCACAGTTTGATTCCCGGTCAGGGCACACACATGCCTGGGTTGTGGGCTTGATCCCCAGTGTACGGTGTGCAGGAAGCAGTGGATCAATGATTTTTCTCCCATCATTGATGTTTATATCTATCTCTCCCCCTCTCCCTTCCTTTATGAATTCAATAAAAATATATTAAATTAAAAAAAAGAGTTGTGAGACTAAAAGAGGTTTGGGTAGCTGAGGTTGAAGGTGACATTGATGCGTGATGTGTGTTTTTTTTAACTCCTTTCAGTTATGGTCAGTAGTCTAGAGAAAGGAGACATATGACTTGGTCCAGTCCTGAGCACATGGGAATGGCAAGAGAATTGAGGGAGTTATTAGTAGTGATTAAAGTAAACGGGCCTTTGAATCTAGAGAGAGGAAAGGGAATGTAGGAAAGAACTGAATGATAAGGAGAAAGTGGGAATGTCAAGGGAGTGTATATGTCAGGTTGTAGGTGAGAGAATAAAGGAAAAACTGGGTAAGAATAGAAATAATAGCCGAAACCGGTTTGGCTCAGTGGTAGAGCATCGGTCTGCGGACTGAAAGGTCCCAGGTTCGATTCCTGTTAGGGGCATGTACGTTGGTTGCAGGCACATCCCCAGTGGGGGATGTGCAGGAGGCAGCTGGTCGATGTTTCTCTCTTATGGACGTTTCTAGCTCTCTATCTCTCTCCCTTCCTCTCTGTAAAAAATCAATAAAATATATTTTAAAAAAAAATAATAGGCAGTTTTTTTTTAAAACCCTTTATTGACATGTTATTCAATTTATTTAAAATGTACAATTTTATGGTGTGTTTTCTTTAAATACATGAATGGGAATCCTTGTTGTTTTTTTGTGTTCTTTTTTAGTATGTTTTTATTGATTTCAAAGAGGAAGGGAGAGAGAGAAACATCAATGATGAGAGAGAATCATTAATCGGCTGCCTCCTGCACCTCCCCTACTGGGAATTGAGCCTATAACCCGGGCATGTACCCTGACTGGGAATCAAACCGTGACCTCCTGGTTCATGGGTCAACACTCAACCACTTAGCCACACTAATTCTATGTGTTTTTTTGTTTGTTTGTTTGTTTTAAAATATATTTTATTGATTTTTCACAGAGAGGAAGGGAGAGGAATAGAGAGCTAGAAACATCCATGAGAGAGAAACATCAACCAGCTGCCTCTTGCACACCCCCTGTCGGGGATGTGCCCACAACCAAGGTAAATGCCCTTGACTGAATTGAACCCAGGACCCTTGAGTCCGCAGGCCGACGCTCTATCCACTGAGCCAAACTGGTTTCAGCTAATTCTGTTTTTTAATGCATCTACAGATATATGTGGCCATTACCACAGTTTTAGAACATTTTTATCGCCTTAGAAAAAACCCTGTCATTGAGTTATCACCCCCGCCCCTAGTTCCTCCATCTGCATCCCTCCTACCCCTAAGCAACCACAAGTCGACTTTCTGTGTCTAGAGATTTCCGTGTTCTGGCCTTTCATATGAATAGGATCATATAACATGTAGACTGGTGTGACTGGCTTCTTTCACCTAGCTAGTTTTTTAGTAAATTGTAGCATGCAATTCTACAATTTAGTAACTGCATTCTGTTTTCTGATTGGATAATATTTCATTGTATGGATAGGTCACATTTTGTTCACCCATTCATCCATTGATAGACATTTGGGTTATTACTAATTTTTTGTTATGACTAATGCTGCTATAATGCTGCTATTTCACGTTTTTGTGTAGAAATATGTTTCATTTATCTTGGGAATGTACCTATGACTGGGATTGCTGAGTCATTTGGTAACTCTGTTTAATCGTTTTAGGAACAGCCAAACTGTTATCCAAAGCAGCTGCACCAGTTTACATTCCCAAAAGCAATGTATGGGAATTCTAATTTCTCCACATGCTAGACAGCACTTGTATTGTCTTGATTTTTTTTATTCCAGCCATCTTAGTAGATATGACATGGTATCTCATTTCAGTTTGCATTTTCCTGATGACTAATGATGTTGAGCATTTTTTCTTGTACATATCAGCTAATTTGCATACTTTCTTAGAGAAAGTGCTATTCAGATACTCTGTCCTTTTTTTTTTTTTAATTTGTTTTTATTGGTTTCGGAGAGAGTGGAAGGGAGGGGGAGAGAGAGAAAACATTGATGTGAGAGAAACACATTGATTGGTTGACCCCACACGTGCCCTTGCTGGGTTAGGGATCGAACCTTTAACCCAGGTACACGCCCTTGCCCTGGAATCAAACCCGTGACCCTTCATTTTGCAGGCCGGTGCTCTAACCACTGAACACACAGCTGAGGGTTTTGACGTTCAGTATGTTTTTTCTTTTGTTGCTTGTGCTGTTGGTGTCATATCTAAGAAGCCTTTGCTGAATCCATGCCAGACCCAAAGTCATGAAGATTAACCCCATGTTTGTTTCTTTAATTATTATTTATTATTTGTTGTTTCACTTACTTATGCATTCATTGATTGATTCTTGTATGTGCTCTGACTGGGAATTGAACCCGAAACCTTGGTATAGCTGGTTGATACTATGCAGCTGAGCTATCTGGCCAGGGCTTAACCATTATGTTTTCTTCTAAGAGTTTTATCATTTTAGCTCTTATATTTAGGTTTTTGATCCATTTTGAGTTAACTTTTGTGTATGGGGTGAAGTAAGTGGCAGTTTTGATCAAAGTCTAGGGTATTTAAATTTAGGATTTAAAAAGTGAAGCAGGTTTACTTTAAAAACTGCATAACAATTCCAGGTGTTGACAAAATATTCAACCTGTAGAGAATTTGTGAGCGTGTATTGGAGCTAAACTGGTGACATAACACAGGGAGCAAGATCTCAAATGCTCCGGAGAGTAACAGTTTTATTGATTATTTTATGCATTTGAAATTAAGGAGTGAATGTAAGGAAGATTACATGGAGGTGGGGAAAAGCAATGAGGGGTTGGATTACAGGATAGTTAACAAGATTATGTGCTCTTTTGAGGGTGGTTGCTTATTTAAAAGTGTATTAACCTACATGTACAGAAACAATGGACAGGGCTTACTTAAGGCAAAGATACACCTTTTACTGAAGAAGTTATAAGCCTGAGGCGTTACACCCACCATGACCTGTCCAGTTAGGAACTTATGATCAGATCATCCTGTGAGGGTACTTTTTTTTTTTTTTTTAATTGATTTCAGAGAGGAAGGAAGAGGGGAGAGAGAGAAATATCGATGATGAGAGAGAATCATTGATTGGCTGCCTCCTCCACGCCCCCTACTGGGGATTGAGCCTGCAACCTGGGCATGTGCCCTTGATTGAAATCCAACCTGGGAATTTTCAGTCCAAAGACCAACCCTCTATCCACTGAGCTAACCCAGCTAGGGCAAGGGTACTTTCCATTGAAATCCTTGTTTCACTCACAAGTAAGACTGGTCTGTAGTGTGGCCATGGAAATGGTTGGCTGAAGTGGAGGTGAAGACTGCGAACTCATAAAGTATTAAAGTTAATGACAGGGTGGACCTAAGCAGAGGCTCGGAGGTATAGGCAGGTGATAGGCGCCCCCAGGGGAGCAGGAGTTTAAAATGAGGCTGGAGGAGTTGGATCTGGAAGAGACATTGAGAACAAGGAAGAACCCACCTCTTACTCTGAAATGCGTGGAGTGGAGAATGAGCTAACACCACCGCAGTGAGAATTTTGCTAAAGAAGCGATTGAGTTAGAGGAGAGTTAGGCATTAGAGTGTGGAGAGTGCTCACTGAAGTGGATCAGCAGCGGGGGGTTTGTCTCTGGAAAAGGGTTTCATGTTAGCTCTGAGTCAAAGCGGTGTGACCTGGAGAGCACTTTGGCTTCAGTCAGATCAGACTTTGACTAATCTGGCGTCTCTCAGCACTATGCCCTGCCCTGGAAACAAAATTAGTTGTCTCATTTGACATTCTACCAGACTAGAGGAGGTGGGGCATAAAATGAAGTTCCCTTATTAATCATGATACTATTTTAAGATGTTTAAATTCAGAGTGTGTGTGTGTGAGAGAGAGGGAGGGAGAGAGAGAGATATATTAGTTAAGGTCCCATAAAGCACCAAGCAAGATTCTTGCAATTTCTGCTTCAGAACCTGCTTGGAACCTAGGATCAAGGAAAGAACTGAATGATTCCCACACACCTATCCCCATTTCAAGAGGGGGGAAAACTTCTTATGGTTGAGGGAAAATGGAAGAATCAAGGGTATTTGGTTGTTTAAAAGCTATGGATAAAGGCTTAGTGCAGGTAGGATTAAGCAGTCTTCCTCAGTTTTGTGGGTTTCATACCAGTATCACCTTTCTGAAAATCTAATCCCAGATAGTAAAGGCCAAAATGCCCAGATGCTGAACAGAGAAGAATGGGGAAGAGGAATTAATTGGCTTGTCTGGACGGATCAGGCTGATTCAGCTCTCTTTGAAGAAAGGGCAAGAACTTAGAGCATCTTGCCTCATCAGGAAACTGACAGTGAGCCTCTGATCAGATTCCTGAGGCCAGCCTTGGTCTAGTTACAAAAGGGTGTAGTTCAGGCTCAGGTCAGACCCAGAACCCGGGACCCTTCACTTTGCAGGCCGACACTCTATCTACTGAGCAAAACTGGCTAGGGATGCTTTTAATTTTTAAGTTTGTTAGAAAATGTTTTCCTAAAGAATGGAAAACTTTAAAATGCACCTTTCAGCCCTATCCGGTTTGGCTCAGTGAATAGAGCATCAGCCTACAGACTCAAGGTCCCAGGTTTGATTCTGGTCAAGGGCATATACCTTGGTTGTGAGCACAACTCCAATAGGGGTTGTACAGGAGGCAGCTGACTGATGTTTCTCTTTCATCGGTGTTTTTAACTCTCTATCCCTCTCCCTTCCTCTCTGTAAAAAATCAATAAGATACATTTTAATAAATAAAATGCACCTTTCAGCCCTGGTTGGAGTGTTGTCGCATACACCAAAAAAGGTTGTGGGTTCATTCCAGTTACGACACATAGCTAGGTTGCTGGTTTGATCACTGGTCAGTTGGAGCGTGTAAGCAGGCAACCGATCGATGTTTTTCCCCTTCCTTCTGGAATCAATGAAAAACATCCTCTGATGAGGATTTTTTTTTTAAAACCTTTTTTTTTTTTTTTTTTTAAGCACCTTTCAGATCTTTCTCCACAGATGACAGGAAAACTTTTTTCAGGGTGAAGAAGGGGAGTACAGTGAAGAGGAAAACTCCAAAGTGGAGCTGAAATCAGAAGCCAATGATGCTGCTAATTCTTCAGCAAAAGAAGAGAAGGGGGAAGAAAAGCCGGACTCCAAAGGCACTGTGACGGGGGAGCGGCAGAGCGGGGATGGGCAGGTCAGTGCCCAGCAGAGGCCTCCACTTGGGGGCTGGAAGAGGGGCTTTCCGCGTTAGAGGGAGTAAGGAGCCCTTTGTCCCCCAGGAGAGCACAGAGCCTGTGGAGAACAAAGTCTCCAAGCATTTGGATGACGACGAAGATCGGAAGAACCCCGCCTACATCCCCCGGAAAGGGCTTTTCTTTGAGCATGATCTTCGAGGGCAAACTCAGGAGGAGGAAGTCAGGTAACAGCCGCTGTTACTGTAGTATATAGATTTAGTGTTTACTGTATGCTAGGCCCTTTGCTGGAGTGCTTTACCTGCATCCACAACATTTTTAAGGTATTACCTCTTTACAAATGAGGAAGATGAAGCTTAGAATATTTGGTAACTCTCGGTGCGGCAACTAGGATCCACGCCTACCCTCCACTTGCCTTCCCTAATCCGAGGCTGAGGCCTGTGGGATATGGAGCACTTGCATAGGCTGCCGTATAGTAAAGGTATTTCCTAGGTGCTGAGTAGTTTGAAGTGAAACCTTTATTTCTGTTCCTGTTGCATTTGAGCCCAGCAAGCCCTGAGGTACTGCTTCACTCTTGCTTTTGGAAGGCCTGCTTTAAATCTGGAAAGAGGGAAAGACCACAAGCTTCTTCTGATTCCATGCCCAACCCTGTTTGTTTCATGAACATCTATACTTGACAGATTCTGCCAACCTAAGACACTTTTTCCTGGTTTTATCCAGACCCAAGGGGCGTCAGCGGAAGCTGTGGAAGGATGAGGGTCGCTGGGAACATGACAAGTTCCGGGAAGATGAGCAGGCCCCGAAGTCCCGCCAGGAGCTCATTGCTCTTTACGGGTATGACATCCGTTCAGCTCACAATCCTGATGACATCAAACCCCGAAGAATCCGGAAACCCAGGTGAGGAAATTTTGGGGCCTAGATTATTGATATTGTAGAAAGAACTCGGCTTTTTTAAATACCATTCCAGCAAATAATTGAATGGGTGAGGAATATGGGACATCTTCCTGACCTTCAGTGTAAGACTTTTTTATTTCATTTATTCAGGTTTGGGAGTCCTCCACAAAGAGATCCAAATTGGGTTGGTGAGCGACCAAACAAGTCTCATCGCCACCAGGGTCCTGGGGGGACCCTCCCACCAAGGACATTTGTCAATAGGAAAGCTGCAGGGACCGGTCGCATGTCTGCCCCTAGGAACTACTCTCGATCTGGGGGCTTCAAGGAAGGTCGTGCTGGATTCAGGCCTGTGGAGACTGGCGGACAGCATGGTGGCCGGTCTGGTGAGACTGTTAAACATGAGAGTAGTTACCGGTCACGGCGCCTGGAGCAGACTCCTGTGCGGGATCTGTCTCCAGAAGAAGATGCTCAAGTGCTTGGCAGTCCTGAGAAGGAAGAGGTGGCCTCAGAGACACCAGCTCCTGTTTCTGCTCCTGACACTGCACCCCCGCCCCCTGACAGACCTATTGAGAAGAAGTCCTATTCCCGTGTAAGAAGAACCAGAACCAAAGCTGGAGATGCAGTCAAGATTGCAGAGGAGATGCCACCTCTACCTGAAGGGCTAACCCCCACCCCTCAAGTTCCAGAAACTACTCCTCCTTCACCTGCTAAGACTGGGAACTGGGAGGCTCCAGTGGATTCTGCTACAAGTGGACTTGAGCAAGATGTGGCACAATTGAGTATAACAGAGCAGAATTGGAATCCAGGGCAACCTTCATTCCTGCCACCACGCGAACTTCGGGGTAGGTACCTTAGGGTTAGTAACCAGATGATCCCCCACCACCAACCCTCACCACCACCCCTTTACAACGCTGGGTTTAGGACATTGGACTTAATTTCAGGGATGTGGTGTCTGACGAATATCTGTGTTTTCATTAACTGCAAAAAACAGATGTATTCCTATATATATTCATCCATGGACCTCATAGCAGTTTTATCTGTTGCCTACTGTTAACCAATAATGAGTTCCTGGCCTGGGCTGGTGAGCTCAGTAGCTTGGAGTGTTGTCCCATACACCTAAAGGTGGTGGGTTTGATTCCTGGTCAGGGTACATACCTAGGTTGTGGGTTCCATCCCCTGTCAGGGTGCAGATAGGAGGCAACCAATTGATGTTTCTCTCACATTGATGTGCCTCTCTGTCTGTCTGTCTGTCTCTCTTTCTCTTTCCCTCCCTCCCTCCTTTCTCTCCCTTCCTCTCTCCCTCTAAACATCCTGGGTGAGGATGGGGGGCAACGGGGGGGATGAATTCCTAGGTGCAGAATCCTTTACCACTCTGTAGAATAGTGGAAGAAGAAGGCAGTGTTTTTATTATTTGAGCTAAGCTAATGGCTAAAGTTTGAAGGCAGAAAGTTATTCATTTGAATTTGGATGGGAATCTTTTAATCTCTTTGAAAAGAAAGTCTCTCTAGAGCAGTGTTTCTCAACCTTTCTAATGCCGCGACCCTTTAATACAGTTCATGTTGTGATGACTCCCAACCATAAATTGTTTTCTTTGCTACTTCATAACTGTAATTTTGCTACTGTTAATGAATCATAATGTAAATATCTGTGTTTTCTGATGGTCTTAGGTGATCTTACTACCGTGTTTCCCCGAAAATAAGACATCCTCTGAAAATAAGACCTAGCGCATGGAAAGATAAGACATCCCCTGAAAATAAGACCTAGCGCAACTTTGGGAGAAAAAATTAATATAAGACTCTGTCTTATTTTCGGGGAAACAGGATAGCGGTTCTCAACCTGTGGGTCTCAATCCACAGGTTGAGAACTGCTGCTGTAGATAGAGCCTAAGACCATCGGAAAACACAAATATTTACATTATGATCCATTAACAGTAGCAAAATTACAGTTATGAAATAGCAACAAAAATAATTTTATGGCCGAAACTGGTTTGGCTCAGTGGATAGAGCGTTGGCCTGTGGACTGAAAGGTCCCGGGTTCGATTCCAGTCAAGGGCATGTACCTTGGTTGCAGGCACATCCCCAGTAGGGGGCGTGCAGGAGGCTGATTGATGACTCTCTCTCATTGATGTTTCTGGCTATCTCCCTTCCTCTCTGTGAAAAATCAATATGTTTTAAAAAAAATAATAATTTTATGGTTAAGGGTCACCACAACATGAACTGTATTAAAGGGTCGTGGCATTAGAAAAGTTGAGAACTACTGTTCTAGAGGCTACCTAAAAGAACTTTCTGTAATGATAGTGCATGCATATGCTTTTTGAAATTTATTTTTTAATGATTTCAAAGGAAGGGAGAGGGAGAGAGAGAAAGCAACATCAATGATGAAAGAGAATCATTGATTGGCTGCCTTCTGCATACCTCACACTAGGGATTGAGCCTGCAACTTGGGCATGTGCCCTGGCTGGGAATCAAACCATAACCTCCTGGTTCCTGGGCTGACTCTCAATCACTGAGCCATGGCACAATGGTGCTTTTTTTTTTTTTTTTTTTTTTTTTTTTTAATATATATTTTATTGATTTTGTAGAGAGGAAGGGAGAGAGATAGAGAGTTAGAAACATCGATGAGAGAGAGTCATCTATCAGCTGCCTCTTGCACACCCCCTACTGGGGATATGCCCGCAACCAAGGTACATGCCCTTGACCGGAATCGAGCCCGGGACCCCTCAATCCCCAAGCCGACGTTCTATCCATTGAGCCAAACCGGTCCCGGCACAATGGTGCTTTTGAATCCTTAAAATGTGGCCAGGTCTGGGTGACTGAACTTTTCATTTTAAACATTGAAATTTAGCCTCAGGTGGTATTGTATTGGACAGCACAATTCTAGAGACTAGGTGCCATCTACCACCCATTTTGCCCATCCTTTGTCTTCCTCCAACCAGATAGATCAAAGAATCTTTTCCCTAGTTTCTGAAATCAGATTTGAACTCAAAGATTGGAAATCCTCATGTAGCCTGAGAGTTTCGGCATCCTTCTCTGGTGTGCATGGTTTTTGAACAGCAAAAACCAGTGTCATCTCAACTGGATCTGGAGTTGATCTTTGGATCAAGAAGTATACCCTTCCACTGATACCTTATCATCATTTGGGAGAAAAAATCATTGGAAAACAGTCTCTAATATGTAATCTTTTGTTGTTGTTGGTCTGAGTCATTTTCAACCAGAAGGGAATCTCTTCCCAAGCTTCCAAGCCAGACCTGGGTGGCTAGCTTAGGTTACAAAACATGCCTCACTTTCCAGTTGTTGTCCAGAAACCCTGGAGCTGATATATTTTTTTAATGTAATGTGCTTATTGTAATCTCCCAGTGATTCTGTGCAGGGAAGTATTCGGTGGAGAAATTTTGAACTTGTATTTTCTCACTGAAGTAAATTTTTTAAAATGTTAACGGCTTGATTGCTGTATTAAGGTAATGGTCAATGGGGGCAAATATCCAAATGCTGGTATTGACAGGAAGCAGATATAGTTTAAAAGGGATTCCGGTAGATCAGTTGTCGGCAAACTCATTAGTCATCAGAGCCAAATGTCAACAGTACAACGATTGAAATTTCTTTTGAGAGCCGAAAACCGACTTCTGCGCATGGGCCATGAAGTTTCAGTTGCACGTGGTATTTTGTGGAAGAGCCACACTCAAGGGGCCAAAGAGCCGCATGTGACTCGCGAGCCACAGTTTGCAGATCACTGCGGTAGATTATAAGCAGAAAGCCATTTACTTTATTTTCTTGATGGTATGTTTGAGTTGCACGTCTGTCTGCTCTGCAGCAGTGACTTTTTTGGTATGTTACAGGTATGCACAACCACATACACATGGGAGGACCTCCACCTCAGTTTAACCGGCTGGAAGAAATGGTACAGAAGGGGAAAGGGCAGATGGAGGAGGGAGCGGGGAATGCTTTTGAAATCACTTTTCCAATCAATTTCCTATGTTTTGTTTATTTTATTATTTTTTTACATTTTATTATTTTTAAAGTAAATTTTTATTGATTTCAGAGAGGAAGGGAGAAGAGCGAGATAGAAACATCTTTGTTTAGAGAATCCTTGATTAGCTGCCTCCTGCACCCCCACACTGGGGATTGAGCCCACAACCTGGGCATGAGTCCTAACTGGGAATTGACCTGAGACCTGGTTCATAGGTTGATGTTCAACCACTGAGTTCTGCCGTCTGGGCACCTGTGTTTTGTTTAATTTGGGTCTCCAGAAATGTAGAGAGTTTAGGTTCAAGTCTTGATGTTTTTTACTGATTTTTCAATTCATTTTTAAACATATGTCATATACAAAGTCCCACTTAAGGAGGGTGGGGACTTGAATGCTAGTCTTCGGCTCAGGCCTATTTCTTTATTTCAGGGTGTCCAGGGTGGGCGAGCCAAACGCTATTCATCTCAGCGGCAGAGACCTGTGCCGGAGCCCCCTGCCCCTCCCGTGCATATCAGTATCATGGAGGGACATTACTATGATCCACGTGAGCTTTTTTTCTTAAGATCGGGGTACCTTTTTTGGCTTGGTGAAGCAAACTAAATAGACCAACCTCCTGCCTTCTGCCTTTCTTTCTGACCTGTCACAGTGGTTGTCATTATCTGTTGGTGTTTTCTTCACATGGAAAATTGAGAACATCTCTTAAAGGGTTTGGGAGATGGGCAGACTTGCCCATGTGATAGGAAGAATGAGAGTTTATAAGAATCCCAATGTGATATTTTACAGTGCAATTCCAGGGACCAATCTATACCCATGGAGACAGCCCTGCCCCACTGCCTCCTCAGGGCATGATTGTGCAGCCAGAAATGCACCTTCCCCACCCAGGTAAGCATTGCACCTAGCCTGTGTGCTTCCTGTACATGAGCATGTGTGTTGGGGGTTTTACCCCATCCTTCTGAGCTCAGTGCTGCTTGCCTCTGAGGCTGGCCACTCTGCCTACTTGGGCAACAAAGCTCATAGGTATAGGTCCATCCTAAGGACTTCTATCCCGAGCCTGACTATGCTGGAACTGGTCCTTTTCTGTTTTAATTTATTTTCCTCTCCTTGTTCAGGTTTACATCCCCATCAGACACCAGCGCCTCTGCCCAATCCGGGCCTCTATCCTACACCAGTGTCCATGTCTCCAGGACAGCCTCCGCCTCAGCAGTTGCTTGCTCCTACTTACTTTTCTGCCCCAGGCGTCATGAACTTTGGTAATCCCAGCTACCCTTATGCTCCAGGAGCGCTGCCTCCCCCACCACCTCCTCATCTATATCCTAATACACAGGTGAGATGGCTAATGAGCAGATTTTTATAGGTACACATCCTTTAAATCAGACAGGATTGTGGTATGGGGAAAATGCTCAAGAAATTGGAGAGAATAGTTCAATGCCACTGATTTACATATGATTCCCGGATGCCTCTTAGTGGTCAGCACCTGGAAATGCAGCTTATGTAATGCCCATCATCTGTTTACTGTTCTCTTCCATTTTTTAATTTAATTTATTTTAAAAAATTTTAATGACTTCAGAGAACAAGGGAGAGGGAGAGAGAGAAACATCAATAATGAGAATCATGCCAAAACCAGTTTGGCTCAGTGGATAGAGCGTCGGCCTGCGGACTGAAAGGTCCCGGGTTCGATTCCGGTCAAGGGCACGTACCTTGGTTGCAGGCACATCCCCAGTGGGGGGATGCAAGAGGCAGTTGGTCGATGTTTCTCTCTTGACGTTTCTAGCTCTCTATCCCTCTCAATTCCTCTCTGTGTAAAATCAATAAAATATATTTTTTAAAAATAATGATAATGAGAATCACTGATTGGCTGCCTCCTTCCTGTATGCCTCCTACTGGGGATCAAGCCCACAACCTGGGCATGTGTTCTTAACCAGAATCAAACCTGGAATCCTCATTCCTCAGACCAACCCTCTATTCACTTGGCCAAACCAGCTAGGGTTCTTCCATTTCTTTAGTGGTGTTTCATTTAAGTGTTTTAGTATGTCTTAGGTGGCCATTTATTTAACAGCATAAAGAAAGTATTCTATTTGCCAGCCCTCTCTCTCCCTGTGCTGCTTAATTCTCCATAAGTTGAAACCATCTGGTATCTAATATCACCACTGAGCTCAGCCTCTTCCATTTGTCAACTGATGGTAGGAATTAGAGAAAGCTGGGCAGTACTTTGAAGAAATAGGAACCGGAGCATAATTAGGCATAATAAGACAGAAATGAATATTCATTTTATTTTTAAGGGGTGCAGCTTAGAGATTTAAAAAATTATAAATTCTGTAATCCTTTTGTTTTTGCGCCTGAATAATGTTTGGTGTTTTCTGTTCATCGCAGTTTGGATTAATTCCTAACTTTCTCTTCTGGCTTGTGGGGTGTCCAGGCCCCATCACAGGTATATGGAGGAGTGACTTACTATAACCCCGCCCAGCAGCAGGTGCAGCCGAAGCCCTCCCCACCCAGGAGGACTCCCCAGCCAGTCACCATCAAGCCCCCGCCTGAGGTATGAGAGCTGCTTCCCAGGCTTTAGGGCACATCCTACATCGCTGGGCTTTCCTTCTCTCCAGAAGATTTCCCTTTTGTTCTGGGTGTGTTTTTATTAAAACAGTTGTCTTTTTATTATTATTATTATTATTATTATTATTATTATGGAATTATATGTGAACATATCTTACCATTGCCCCCCCTTTTTTTTCTTTTCTTGTCTTTTTTTAATGACCTGATAACAGATTCTAACTTTATTATTTCAGGTTGTAAGCAGGGGTTCCAGTTAATATGAATTTCTGAATATTTTAAATCTAACATGATATAAAAGTAAGTGCACAACTTACTGTGACTCTCATAAAATATTCTTAAAACTAACGCTCATGCTTACTTGTTTAACAGTCGCCTAATTAATTAAGTTGTAACATGGGTTATCATGGAAGGAAGCTTAAAGAAATCCCAAAATTCACTTCTTTGTTTTGAGCTTGCATTGAACAGAGTTGAAATAGAAAACACTATTAACGTGGCAGAATTTCATTTGGGAAGCTGCAAGGAAAAAACAGGAGGGTATTTTCTATTAAGGAAATTAAATTTGAGGTGTTATCTCCGCCATGAAAAAAAAAAAAAGAATAAAATCTTACCACTTGCGACAGTGTGGATGGACCTACAGGGTATTATGCTAAGTGAAATAAGTCACAAAGAGAAAAACAAATACTATATGATTTCACTTTTACATGGAAACTTAAGAACAAAATGAACGAACAAACCAAGTTGAAACGGACGCATAGACAACAGAGAACAGACTGATGGTTACCAGAGGAGAGGGGTACAAATTGGCAGTTATAAAGTAGTCATGGGGAATGTAAAGTATAGCATAGGGAATATAGTCACTAATATTGTAATAACTATGTGTGGTACCAGGTGGGTACTGGAAATATCGGGGGAAACACTGTATCAAGTATATGATTGTTTAACCGCTATGCTGAACATCTGAAACTAATACAAAATAATATTGAATGTAAGGCCTAATTGAAAAATAAAAAAGTATATATTAAAAAGCAAATTTGAGATGTTACAGTTAGAGCTAATTCTAAAGGTCATGGAGGAAAAAGACTATAAGGGTTTTGTTTGGGGGGGAGGGGGATATTACTTCAAAACACATTTGGAATGTGGCTTTTTGAAAGCAACCTGTAAATACCCAGAAGGCCCACTAACACCTTGGTGGTTCTTCCCTTTTCCCCACTCCTGTCAGAACAGCAGAGGTGAGAACCCAGGAAAGAAGAGAAATACAGCTGGCTGCCTACCACCAGGAGGGCTTCAGAGATAAAGGGTGGCTCCTACCACAGCAGCTGAATGAGGAGGACCCTGGCTTCCTCTGAGGACAGGCTCTGTTAGAGACAGGGAGAAACAAGGGGACTTCCGACTGTCTCCACTCTGCTGGAGTTAGTGCGCTCAGAGGAGCAGAGGTCAGACAGCCCACACCTAGTCTCCGTCTAGAAACCCAGGTTTCTGGCTCTTCTTCACTTTGTCCTAGGAAATTCAAATGTCTTCTGCTCCCAGGGAAGCTCCTTCCTGTTTGTTTTGTCTTTTTATCTCCCTCCCCCTCTCGCTCTCTCGCTTTCCCTCTTTCTCTGCCTTTAATTGAGACAAGTTCATTTTCCCAGTTTGCTGGCTCCTCTGGTTCCCTTTTGGTTCTTCCCTACAAGGCAGATAATTGAGAATTGCCAGCTAGTCTTTTCCCACCAAATCTACCGCGATCTGGCCTTTCACTTCTGGTTGGACTTCGTTATATACTTGGAGTCTCCTAACTTCTCTGACTCAAAGTGTATGGTAGGAGCCCTTGTTTCGGTTTTTAGGAGCCTGAGTCTCCATCAGTAGTCTCCGGTAGTCTTCAGGCCAGTACTGAGGATAGAGTCTACAGTGGGGAGAGATGGCAAATCAGATGCTTCTGTGAGAAAGGGAGGGTGGAGTGAGCGCCTTTGCCCGTTAGGGATGTGTGTTCACAGTCCTCAGGGCTCAGTCTTTGAGGTAAGTGGTATAAGGACCTGCTGCTTTCCATCCCTCTTAACACACTCCTTTTCCAATTGCTGTGGACCAATACATTTCTCTAGAGCAGTGGTTCTCAGCCTTCCTAATGCCTCAACCCTTTAATACAGTTGCTCATGTTGTGGTGACTCCCAACCATAAAATTGTTTTCGTTGCTATTTCATAATTGTAATTTTGCTACTGTTATGAATCGTAATGTAAATACCTGTGTTCTGATGGTCTTAGGCGACCCCTATGAAAGGGTCATTTGACCCCCAAAAGAGTTACAACAAGTTGAGAACTGCTGCTCTAGAGGCAAATACTATCCAGCAAGCAATCTGTCTGTCCTGTCCTTTATACTCCAAGTGTTTTACGTGTTACTACCTTATTTTCCTCGAGTTCTGTCCTTGCAAGCAGAAGGTACTGCACCTGGGCCTAAGGCCTAAGGAGGCCAGTCACTTCTGCAGCAAGGGCTCCTTTCCTCCCTGTCCACGGCACTGAACCACCTTCCGCTGCCTCTGCGGAAGCGATTCCTATTGCAGCACTGTGTCTGCCAAGGGTTCCTTGGCCTCTCTCTGTCCTTCTGTGGAACTTGAGGGAGAAGGTGGCAGCTGTGTCTCTCCCCAAGTAGTCACTGTTTGTATTCCTTCTCTTAAGCAGCTGGCCTGCCCACTCTTGAGTCCATAGTGTGTGGGAGGGAGGAGAGGCACTCGAGCTATAACCCTTAAGGGAGACAAATCGAAGAGGTTCTTCCAGGGGTAGCTGTTGGTTGTGCCTTTTGGTAGGCTGTTCCCTTTGCCTTAAACCTGAAGATGTCTCCTCAAGCCCGTGGGCAGCATGCCCGGATTGCCAGACCTTAAGACACTGTGACAGTTGTCTATGTGGGTCCGCTGTGTTTCGTTGCAAGAATTTCTTGTTGTTGTTACTGTTTTAAAGAGTACACATTTGTGATCAGTATTGTGACTTGAAGATAATAAAATTTAGACTGAAAACTTGGCTTTTTTTGCATTCATTTTGATTTGAGAGGGAGGGAAAGATGACTTCTTAATTCCCCAGTCAGTCACAACTTGAGCCGGCTCAAACTTGTGAAATGGAAGCCCACTCAGGTGAGGACCCCCTGTGAAGGCACAAGTGTGTCTACTCCCCATCAGTTATCTTTCCAAACCACATTGCCACATGGACTCCAGGATACCCTGCAGTCCCTTAGTTTGGAAGTGTCAGGGACAAAAATTAGTGAGATGCTGCGTACCTATGTGGACATCATATCTCTTAGGCTTGCCTTTGTGTTTGGCAAGTAAGTTTCCCAGGATAATGTGCCAAATGGCAGTACAGCTGTACTAAGTCCTAGAAGAGCTGAGGTTCCGCTAGCTTTCTTCCTGAAAAGTAAAGACTCCAGCTGACACTGAAGTATCAGAGACCACCGTCTACGAAAGAGGTTCCCGTTAATCTTTGCACAGGCAGCGTGGAGGGGCAATTGAAAGACCTCTAGCTGTGGCTCATGCTGCCAGTTACCTTTGCCACTTGGCCTGTGATGAACACGGCAATTCCTATCTTTGAGTTGACTGTTTCCTCCAGATCCTGGGTGGGGTGGAAGTTTACTACAGAAGCTATCCACAATGTGGGGGAGCAATTGAATTTAATACGGAGCTGGCAGGATCTGTTCTTGAGTCGCACAAATCCTTGTGCACTGGGGGCAAGGACATCATGGCACAACTTAATGACAGTTGGAACTCCCCATCCACCATGACTTTCCTCACCTCTGTCCCCATTCCTCTTCAAATCATATCAGTTTGCTTCCCTTCTTGCCCATAGGGTGATGGGTATTTCTGGGCCTGATGTGGGGTCGTGTAAATAATGCCAGGCAGCCTTGGGGGTGGTTACTGGCAGGAGGAATGAGCGGTTTAAGATACTTCCCCCTCACCCTTGCCTCTTGCTTCTTCAAATCCCATTGCTCTCTGTTGCCCTGGTAACCAGCTCAGTGAGAAGAAACTCAAGCTCAGCAAAACCCCCAGGTTCTCTGTCCTTCCAGCCTGCCTCTCCGTGGCGAGAAAGGAGTGTAAGGGCAGACAGAATGGGCCTTAGGTAGCCTTGCTCATCCCCTTCTGGAAGTCCATGGGCTTTTTGCCTGCATCTCCTCACAGTTAATTATACTACCCTCTTCTCCTCATTTTCTTCCGTGATAGACCATAGGTGCCCTCCACCCCTGGGGGTCAGCACACACGTCTGCTATCGTGTGGGCGAAAGATAAAGAATCCCAGTCAGTATCTGCAGCCCACTTGGGTTGGGGTGTCCCTCTGGGGCAGTAATTTTCAATCCTGCCTATTTTAATTACTTGGGGGTCTTTTTAAAAATACCACAGTATTTTTAAACCGTGACCTCCTAGTTCATAGGTTGATGCTCAACCACATTGTGGCTCAGTGGTTGAGCATCAACCTATGAACTAGGAGGTCACGGTTGCTTCCTGGTCAGGAATTTCGGTTGCGGGCTCCATCCCCAGTGGGGTGTGCAGGAAGCAGCCGATCAATGATTCTCGTCCTTGATGTTTCTCTCATCCTCTCCCTTCCTGTTTGAAATCAATAAAAATACATTTTTAAAAAATACCACAAATCCTGGCTCCCTCTCAGTATTTTTTTAAAATATATTTTTATTGATTTCAGAGAGGGAGAGAGATAAAAACATCAATAATGAGAATCGTCTATTGGCTGCTGCCTGCTGACCCCTTAGTGGGGATCGAGCCTGCAACCAGGGCTTATGTCCTTGACCAGAATCGAACCCAGGACCCTTCAGTCCGCAGGACAACACTCTTATCCACTGAGCCAAATCAGCCAGGGCTCACAGTATTTTTTAAAAGCTCCCCTGGATTCCAGTGTGCAGTGGGGTAAGTACCACTGCTGTTCAAGGAGAACCATGGCTGCTTTCCTCCCTGATTTAAGTCTTGAACTTACTCTCTGCCTGATGTCATTGAGCAGTCGGAGGGATCCTGGGGTCCTGCTCCCAAAGCTTCCAGTTTCTAGAATTCTTTCTGCTCCTTTTATTTCTAGCCCCCACACACTCCACACTTGCCAGTTCTTCCCCCTTCCTAACTGACAATCCCAAATCCTGCCCAGAGAGGAGGTTACCAAGGCAACCAGCTTAATCTGGTAACGGTGGCATGTGCTGGAGTGGAACCCTCCCCTTTTCTTATTTGGTTCATAAAATGCCTGGAGAGCTCCGAGCCATTCCAACCAGTTGCCCCTCTTAACCCCAGGGGTATTGGGGTATCTAGTAAAGGGAGCCCAGGAAGCTAATACTTGGATCTCTATTTCAGCTTCTTAGCCAAAACTGCGCTCTCTCCTACTTCCTGTTCCCTTTCTAAATCCACAAACATATGGGTAAGCAAGCTCATTTCTGTGAACACATGCTCTATCATACATAGGACCAGACATGCGCACACCCCAATATGCCAGTAGTGCACACCCTGTCCAATTCTACCACCACTCCCAGCCTTTGGCATTCCTGTCCCTGCCTGGTTGGTACACAGTAAGTGGGTGCGGCATTGTCCAAGGCACCTCAACCCATCTGAGACCTGGTGCCACTCCCCAACCTCGTTACCTTAATCTCAATGTGCTTACACTGAGTGCGTCTCTCTGCCCACCTCCTCCTCAGGAACAGAATGCTCCTGGCACAGGCCTCAGGAGTAAGGATTATTTGGAGTGCAAGTTTGGCACCACTTGCCCCACTCCATGGTTGTGTCAACTCTGGGGAGCTCTTACGTGATGTCACATGGCAGCACAGGAGCTGGGCACCCATCTCCACAGCCCTGCTGCTTTCTGCTGCCAGCTGGGCTTAGGTGCCCTTGTGCTCCTGGTCTCCTCCCCCTGCCTACTGCCTTTCCTCACCCCAACTAGACCTGCCACAACCTGCTGCTCCCCACCTGGCTCCCGCCTGCCTGCCAGTACCTGCCTCTCGCAGGCCAGGCCCTCACCATCTACTGAGCCTTGCCAGAAAGGTTAGGTGAGTGCCGCCACCAGGGCCAGTGCCAATCCACCCAGGGCCTTCCCAGCCCTTCTCGCAAGAAGGGAGATAAAGACCACATATTCCTGTAGGTGTGTTGGCAGCGAAAACTATCTGGGTTGAGAGTGAGGGATACCCAATCAGCAATCTTTGTAGGTCTCACCTGAGTCCAGGTAGGTGAGTCAAGGCATGCAGGCCACACACCTGCCCTGATTCTTTGAAATGGCACCGGGTTCCTCTGTAAGGCGGGGAGCCAGGAATCTCTCTCCACGGGTGTGTCCCTCCTCCTTCGCCCTTCATTTCTGCGTCGCCTTCTCTGAACTCTCCACCCAATCCCATTCAGCTCCTTACAATCCCAGGTGGCCCTCCCCCTACCCCCTACCCTCTACCCCCAGCCCCCAGGACCAGCCCCAACGCCCAAGTTCAAGCCTCGCGCGGCCCGGGGGGCGGGCCCAGGAGGGGAAGGGGCGGGGCGTGGGCGGGGCCTGGCGGAGGGGGCGCGGTCTCGGCGCTGCCACCTTCCCCGCGGCCAGGAGCGCCGCCGCGTCCTCAGCCCCGCGCTCCGCCCGCCGCCTCTGCCGCCGCAGCCCGGCCCGCGAGCGCAGCGCCGGGGCCCCGGCCCCGCATCCTCCCCTCCCTCCGGGCCGCGGGCCGGCCGCAGCCGGCATGGGAGGCCACTGACGGCGGGCACCCCTTCCCCCGGGCACCTCCCCGGGCCACCGGCCACTGGACTCCGGCCGGCGAGCCGCGGGCACCTCTGGCCCCGGTCCGGCGCCCGCACGGCCCTCGGCTCTGCCCCTCCGGCGCTGAGCACCGCGCCCCCGCCCCCCCGCCCGCGCCCGGGACACCTGGGTCCCCCGGCGGCCCGCGGACAGGGGCGGGTGGGGGGGCATGAAGCCGCTGGAGAAATTTCTCAAGAAGCAGACGTCGCAGCTGGCGGGGCGCACGGTGGCGGGGGGTCCCGGCGGAGGCCCGGGGAGCTGCGGCGGGCCCGGCGGGGGCGGCGGGCCGGCCGGGGGCGGCGGGCCGGCCGGAGCCCCGCGGCCGCTGCAGCGGCGGCAGAGCGTGTCCCGCCTGCTGCTCCCCGCTTTCCTGCGGGAGCCCCCCGCGGAGCCGGGGCTGGAGCCGCCCGCCGAGGAGGAGGGCGGGGAGCCGGCGGGGGTCGCGGAGGAGCTCGGCGGCGGCGGGGGGCCCTGCTGGCTGCAGCTAGAGGAGGTGCCGGGGCCCGGGCCGCTGCGGTCCCCGTCCTCCTACTCCTCCGACGAGCTGTCCCCGGGCGAGCCCCTGACGTCCCCGCCATGGGCCCCCCTGGGCGCCCCCGAGCGGCCGGAGCATCTTCTGAACCGCGTTCTGCAGCGGCTGGCCGGAGGGGCCACCAGGGACAGCGCCGCCTCAGGTAAGGGGTGCCCACCCCGGAGTGGGGGGCTGCCACCTGGCCCCCCGCCCTTGCCCTTGCAGCATGGGGGGCGGGCGCTCCGCTGGAGCCCGGCTGCGGGGCTGAGGGGTCGGCCCCAGTGGGGTAGGGGCTCCTCGGAGGAACAGAGTGGCAGGGCCCCCTTGCTCCCTGTGGCAGCCTCACCCGCGGCTGGAAAAGCAGCTGAACCTCTGTCTTCCCTTCAGCCGCCCTCCCTCTCCCCTGGACATGGTAGCCACAGACTCCTGGGCCTCTGTGTCGATTCCCTCCTCCTGGGGCCCAACATGAGGGCCTGACACACTAAGATGGAAGCTGCCCAGAGCAGCCGAGCTCCCCTCCCCCCGCCGAGGTGCCCCAGCCTGAAAGACCTTCCGGGGGTCCCCCCATTGGGTTTGGAAGCCCAGAGCAGAGGGCTGGCCCAGTCGGTGGGGCAGTGCCAGGCAGGCAGGCACGGGGCCTGAGCCGGGTCTGGGGCTCCGGCAAAGGGATGCATTGTCCTTAGCCGCCTGGGAGTGGAGGAGGGTGTCCCAGTGGGGGCTGACTCAGAGGTGTTGTTGGGGGAGAGGTGACGGGGCGGACATCAGGGCCCTGTGGCGACCAGGGGGGTCTGGGCCTTCCCAGCCCCCACCCTTCCCCTGGCAGGCCTCGGCACACCGCCTCTTTCAAAAAATAATAGCCACACCCTGAGAGGCTTATTCCCCAAATGATGATGCTATTGCACCACTCCCCGCCGGCACCCTACCGAGGGGACTTGGAGGAAACTGAGGCCCCACACGGCCAGGTGGTGGCTGAGGTCAAAGACCGGTGGGTCTGCAGGCCCAGCCCTGGGCATCGCAGTGAGCCCAGCAGGGGCTGGGGCTGGGGGACCCTGGTTGAGACTCTCAAGATGAGGGTTTCCCACCGTGCTCTCCGACCTCTGCAGGCAGCCCCGCCTGGGTGTGTGGGAGAGGGCTCCGGCCCCTAGATCCTCCTCAAGACCCGGGCCCTCTCCTTTGCCTCAGACGGTAGCTGCCCCGGGGAGCTGACACCTTTTGGATTTAATTAGAAAAAAATATCAAACACATACAGCTCTTCTAACCATAACTTCCCGCCTACGCTACACACCCTGTGTCTCTCTGACACATTCCCCCGGGAGGCTGTGCCTTGGACCCGAGCCCGCCTCGGAGGAGCCAGACGCCAAACGGTGGCCCCCACAGCGGCGTCTCCCCCATTCTGCCCCGTTCGCCAGCGGGAGAGAGAGAACAGGAAGGGCGTGAGGCATCGCTGGTCCTGGTCCCTCATCCCTGGAGCTGGACATCGGAGTCGGGGGGAGCTGTGGACTCTCTTTAAGAACACAGCGGGGTAGCTGGGCAGAGAGGTGGAGGGAGAAACTGTTTTTCCGGGGCCTGGGTGGGTGCCACAGACTCTGCCCAGTCTTTCCTGGAGAAGGAAGGACTCCGGAGCTGACTGTCACCTGCATTATCCGGCCTGGCAGGCTCAAGTCCCCGAGTAACTGGTTTGGGAAACAACAACCCCAAACCAGTCCCAGGATGAAGGAGAATCAGTTCAGCCTGCCACTCCGATCTCCTCCAGCACGCCCCAGGTTCTTACTGCCTTGGTTCCCTCCCAGGGGTGTGGGAGGAGAGGAGTGACAGACGGCACCCCAAACTAGCCAGTCTCTCCAAAGCCTAAGCAGCCCCATTCGGCCACTGGTTCTACCCAGACAGTGTGCCTCGGGCGAATTGAGAAAAGATCAGAGATTCGGGAGTGTGGGCTCTTAGCCCTGCTCCAGGCAAGTCCCTCCCAGCCCCGGGCCTCAGTTTCTTCTCATTTGTGAAGTGAGAGAGTCAAAGTCAAGGATCTCGTGTTGGTGCTCCTCCTCCACCTTCCTGGCTAGAATTGGAGGCCAAGGATGGGGAGCCAAGGGCCCACAGAAGCCTTGGCTTTGTCTCGAGGCGGTACCTGGGGACCTGGCCCTAACCTGTCCAGGTAAGGACACCTGGCTCCCTCCCTGCGCCCAGCCTGTTTGTGTGTGCCAGGCTGCCCTGCCCCACCCCAGGGCTGGATGCAAGTCAGGGCGACCTTGTACCTGGCTGACTGGCTGAGCCAGGCCCAGCTGGGGGCGTGGAGGGGAAAGAAGTGCTGGGAGGAGCCGTTCCCCTCCACCTTTCCATCATTAACCCAGCGATCTCTGAGCATCCAGAGCACACAGGGGTTTTCTCTTTAAAGGCCTTAGGATCAAAGAAATAGCAGTTGCTCCATCTCCCTTTTAATCGGGCTGGTTCCCACCTGCCTCCTCGTTGGAACTCAGAGCTGTTCGGCAGGGAGTGGGGAGGAGAGGAGGGACACACACAAACACACGCCCTGCTGCCCCTGACCGCTGTGTTTGGAAGTGGTCTAAAGAACTCTTTTCAGGGGGCCAATCTCAAGCTTGGTGTCTTATCTGACCAGCTCCCCGGACACACGGAAGAGAAGTGGGCGTGGCCACCAAAGGGTGCCCCGTCCTTCCTTCCAGCTGCCTTCCCAGCTGCCCACCGCACCCCTGCAGCGGCTGCCCAGAACCTTCACCCGTGCATGCGTGCGTGCGTGTGTGCGTGTGTGTAGAGCATGATGGGGCAGGTGGCTGGGGCTCCAGTCTGGCTAAGAAGAACTCGCCCTTGAAGGCCAGAGAGTGGGGTGGGGAGTGTCCGGCTGGACCCTGGAAATTCCCTTCTGACATCAGCAGTGCCCATTGATCTCCACAGATATCCTGCTGGATGACATCGTCCTCACCCATTCTCTCTTCCTCCCCACGGAGAAATTTCTGCAGGAGCTGCACGAGTAATATCCTTCTGGGGAAGGGACGATCAGGAGGGAGCCACTCCCCCCGGCCCATTTGTGGTGTCAGCTCCTAGGCTGTCCCTTACAAAGCGTTCAGCCCTCGTTTCTCTCTCCGCCAGCTGTGTGACCTTGAGCACCTCCCCGGGCCTCAGTTTCTTCTTCTATAAAATGGGGGTAAGGAGCATCTGTCCTGCCTGCCTGCCGGGCTGCTGTGGAGCTAGGTCTGACCACCGAAGTGGGAGTGCTTTGGAGATGGCAAAGCCCTGAGTGTGGAAGGTGTTATTATTCTATTAAGAGCGCCTCTCTCCTCGCTGATTGGTTGCTCTAAACATCTGGTTGCCCAGCAAGTTATTACAGGGTCCGATGTAAACAGCAGGCCTGGCTGTGCTTCCGTGGGGTCTGCTAGGGACGGGCCACTGGCTGGGCTCCTCACAGGGTCTCGTGTGAGCACAGGGCTTGTCGCTGAGTTATTTTAGGACCTAATTGCAAATGTCAGGCCGCTGAGGAGAATATCACAGGCTCTCTTCGAAACACCCGGCCTGCCTGACAGGTGTGGTCATGTTTGTGGCGAGCACCGTGACCTTTCTGAGCCTGCTGAGGGCTGGTGGAGGTGGGGTTGGTCCAGACAGGGTATCCTCAGGTGAAATTCAGAGGTGGGGGTGGCCAAGTGGGTGCCATTCCTATCTACTCTGGGCTGGGGCATGAGGGACCCCTGGATCTCCTTTCTCCCTGGCCCCAAAACCTAGAGAATATTTGGGGTGGTTTAGCCTCCCATTTCCCTTCTCACTCTCCTCAGGTCCGCCTGCCCCGGGTTTTTCCTTAACGTAGGGGTCAGCTTTGTCTCGGCAGGAGGCAGGGAGGGCCCCGAGGGGCTGGGCCAGAAGCAGGCCTGTCTCGCCATGCTCCTCCACTTCCTGGACACCTACCAGGGGCTGCTGCAGGAGGAGGAGGGCGCCGGCCGCATCATCAAGGTGGGCCCGGGAGGAAGAGGCGGGTGAGCGGGCAGTCAGCTCTGGAAGGGGGCCCCTTCGAAGGAGCCATCCTCGTCAGGAGGGGAGCCTGAAGGAAATGACGCCAGGGCGCTTACGCTTCCATGGTTCCCCTGTGCTCAAAGGCCCGGAGACCTGACAGAGCGTGACGCCCTCCCTTCTCCCCCTCCCCAGGATCTGTACCTGCTCATCATGAAGGATGAGTCCCTTTACCAGGACCTCCGCGAGGACACGCTGAGGCTGCACCAGCTGGTGGAGACAGCAGAGCTAAAGTGAGGGGAATGGGCTAGGAAAGGGGACAGGAGAGAAACCCCCATGTCCCTCTCTCCCAGGGGCTGCCTCTGGCCTTCTGGCTCCAATATGGTCTTCTTTCAGTCCCTTCCTCTTACCGGAGAGGAGCACAAAGATGGTCTCTAGTCACTGTTTCCCTCTCACCTGGGGATATGTTCTTATTGACTTCACATAGAGAGGAAGGGAGAAGGAGGGAGGGAGAGACACACACATGAAACAGCCATGTGAGAGAGAAACATCCATGGACTGCCTCTTGCATGCACCTGACTGGGGATGGAACCTGAAACCTGGATATGTGCCCTAACTGGGAATCGAACCTGCAACCTTTGGGTATATGGGATGACACTCCAACCAACTGAATCACACTCAGCAGGACTCCAGTCATATTTTCCCCCTCATTCCAATGGCATACTAGTGAATATTTAACAACCAGTACTTGGGGCGGGGGGACCTCATCCTGATTTTCATAGTATAAATTCTCTCATCATTCAAGCCATCAACATGACATTACTGACTGTGAAGCTGGGAAGAGATATAGAGGCCATTGTATGGTATTCTTACCATACAAATACCACCAATGACAATAACCAGAAGAGCATAGATAATAGTGAAACAATTAGGAGACTACCTTTTTTTTTGGATAATAATTGATAGAAACATACACACACTGGAATTTAAAAAAAATTTTTTTGAAAGAGAAACATCGATTTATTGTTCTACTTATTTATGCATTCATTTGTTGCTTCTTATATGTGCCCTGACTGGGGATCAAACCTGCAACCTTGGCGTATTGGGACAATGCTCAGTCTCACCAATTGAGCTACCCAACCAGGGTTTACATTCTGTATAGCTTTGTTTTAAAATCAGTGAGCAAGATTTAGCACTCTGCTTTCAGAGGCAATGTGAACTGGCTTTAGGACACCACTGCATCCATCCATCCGTTCACCCATCCGTCTGTCCATCTATCCATCCATCCCTTCGGCCCTTTCTGTTTCTCTCCCCTTGATCCCCACCACCACAACCCTTATCTAGGCCTCATTACCTCTCACAGCCTGCAATCCAGGGCTTCAGTTTATGGTCTGTTTTCAAAAAATATATTTTTATTGATTTCAGAGCTTAAGGGAGAGGGATAGAAAAATAAAAACATCCATGATGATAGAGAACCATGGATTGGCTTCCTCCTGCATGCCCCACCATGGGGATCAAGCCTGCAATCTGGGCATGTGCCCTGACCAGCAATCAAACTGTGACCTCCCTCCTGGTTTACAGCTGGACGCTCAACCACTGAGCTAATGTCGGCCGGGCTTCAGGTTATGGTCTGTGTCTGTCTCTCCCTTCTTATAGTGATGAGGGTGGAGGAGAGAGAGAGATCTTTCCAACTTGACATCATCTTCCCCTTCTAAAAACATCATGGCTCTCTGTTGCCTATAAGACAAGAAAAGTTGCAATATCCCAGCACAGAATTCAACACCCTCTCCTTCCTGTCTCCTGCTAACCCTTCTCATCTCAACTCCTTCAGAGCCCTACGCCCACCACACTCCTATCCATCCCGTCCCCTAGACTTCTGTGCTTTCCCAACTTCCTGCTGTCATTTAGACGGAAAGTTCCAGAAGGACCTCCTCCCACCCCCTTCTCTTCCTGTTGTCCTTCAAGGGCCAGGCCAAATGCCATCTTCTCAATGAAAGTTCCCTAGACCTTCTCTCTTAGGAATAGCTTTGTCTCTCCCTCATACCAACATAACTCTCCGTGCATATTTGTTATGTCACCTAGCCCCGGCCTCTGTGTTAGAAGTAGCTGTATGCACATCTGTTTCCCCCCAGAGTGTGAAGTTCTTGTTGGCAAAATTCAGCAAACAGCTGGTCACCTACACCTACCATGTGCCAAAGCAATGTTCTAGGCCTGGGCGGTGGGAAACAAAACCAGTAAGAAGGAATCCCAGCTCTCCAAAGCTCTCAGTCTTGTAGAGGAGATAAGATGCAAACATAAACAAATGCTAGCCCATTGTCCTATAGCAGCAAAAAAAAAAAAAAAAAAAAAAAAAAGCAGCACTAAAATGACCTTCCCTGGGGGGTGGGGTGGCTCAGACAAGAATTCAGGGAAGAGGTGGCATTTGATGTGGGTCACTGGAGAGTGGTCCCCTGCTGGCCATTGTCCTCACTTCTGACAAACTCTCACCACGCTCTGAACCCGATGCCAGTGCATCCTTGACCCGGTTCTGATGTCCCTGTTTGATGTTGCCTGCCTGGTGCTCCGTATGCCTGGCAGGGCTTCCTGATGCCCAGCTGTATCCATGCCAGGATCCCGGAGGAGAGCCAGCCGCCCAACAAGCAGGTGAAGCCACTCTTCCGCCACTTCCGCCGGATAGACTCCTGTCTGCAGACCCGAGTGGCCTTCCGGGGCTCTGACGAGAGTGAGTGAGGGCATCAGGAGGGGCGGGGCTTCCTGAGTGGCTTAGGGGGCCCACTTGGGGTCTTGGGTCTCGGTCGCCCTCCATGGAGCCTCCCCTGTGTAGCAGAACCTGTCCCTGTTACAGCATCCTTTTCAGAGGCCAGCCGATTTAAGGTTAGGGCTGGGATGGCGTGGGGGGCACCAGTGTCCTGGAGGGGACAATGCCCTCTGAATGCTGTCGTTCTGCCCTCTGATGAGAGCCACCTTCCTGTCTCTGCCCAGTCTTCTGCCGCGTCTACATGCCCGACCACTCCTACGTGACCATCCGCAGCCGCCTCTCGGCATCTGTGCAGGACATCCTGGGCTCGGTGACGGAGAAGCTGCAGTACTCGGAGGAGCCTGCGGGCCGTGAGGACTCCCTCATCCTGGTAGCTGTGGCCTCTTCGGGAGGTGAGGGGTCAGAAAGAACCCCGCTGGGACCCAGGAGAGGAGACACTCACAAGCCCCTTGCCTGGGGCGGGTAAACACTGACTTCTAGGTCTGAGCTGCTCCAACTGTGGTGCTGGGACCAGCCACATGAGCATCTCCTGGGAGCTTATTAAAAATGCAATATGTCAGACCCCACTTCCAGACCTGCTGAGTCAGGGTGTGCGTTTTAACAAGGCCCCCAGGCTGTTATTCCGTGCACGTTTAAATTTGGGGAGCGCTGGTCCAGGACACCTGGATGCTGATCTGGGTGCCTGCCTTCCTCGTCTTGGAATTTCGCCCTTTAATCTCTCGGAATGCCGAAAGGTGCTTTGTTTTTGAGGCTAACGATGCAGGGCGAGCCTGCGGTCCTTGTGGGCGTACAAAATGCCTGCAACGCAGTCAGTGTATGTCCCTCTAAGACAGGAAAGAATTCCGCTTTTCCAGTGTCACAGGGACGAAAGAATGAGAGAGGAGCTGTGATAGAACACCGGGAGCTAAAAGAGAGGTTATCAATGCAAAAGAAGTCATTCTTTGAAAAATGTCAGAAAAGGATAGCACCAACTGGCAATAATACAAGTCCCGTTAGTCTAGAACAGTGGTCGGCAAACTCATTAATCAACAGAGCTAAATATCCACACTACAACGATTGACATTTCTTTGGAGAGCCCAGTTTCTTAAAGGTGAACTTCTTCTAAGGCCAGTTCTTCAGCATAGACTTGCCCAGGCCGTGGTATTTTGTGAAAGAGCCACACTCCAGGGGCCAAAGAGCCGCATGTGGCTCTTGAGTCGCAGTTTGCCGACCACGGGTCTAGAACGTGTCCACGCAGGGCGGGGAGTTTCTGGGTGGGATGGCGACCGCGGCTGGGAGTTGTGAGGGTGCAGGGGGCCGGGCCGAGGCCGAGCAGCTCGTATTTCTGCAGAGAAAGTCCTTCTCCAGCCGACGGAAGACTGTGTCTTCACCACGCTGGGCATCAACAGCCACCTGTTCGCCTGCACACGGGACAGCTACGAGGCGCTGGTAAGGCCGCCTTCCTCACCAGGCCTCTGCTGGGAGCCGTGGCCGGGGGGGGGGGGGGGGGGGGGGTGCTGGGAGCAGAACCTCAGGTGCCCAGAGGGGAGCCCAGCCCTGTCCCCCTGCCTGCCACCAGGTGCCCCTCCCCGAGGAGATCCAGGTCTCCCCTGGAGACACCGAGATCCACCGGGTGGAGCCTGAGGATGTCGCCAACCACCTGACGGCCTTCCACTGGGAGCTGTTCCGCTGTGTGCACGAGGTGGGCTGAGGCTGGAGCTGGCGGGGGGCCCGGAGGGGGGAATGTGCCAAGCGCGGGGCCTGGAGTGAGGCTGTCTCTGCGCCCAAAACCCCGGTTAGACGCAGGCTTGCAGCATGTCGGGGGGCAGTGCACCACCAGAACCTCTCAGCTTTGTCCCCCTCATCCGAGGAGACAGCAGAGAGAGAGGCCCCTCGCAGGGTGGCTCAGGGCCCAAGCGCTGCTTACCCACAACCTGAACCGTGGTTTACTAGTGTTTTTTGAGTATTTACTCTTTTTAAAAAATATATTTCATTGAATTTTTACAGGGAGGAACGGAGAGAGATAGAGTTAGAAACATGGATAAGAGAGAAACACAGATCAGCTGCCTCCTGCACAACCCCCTCTGTGCTTGCAACCAAGGTACATGCCCCTGACTGGAATCGAACCCGGGACCCTTCAGTCCGCAGGCCGACGCTCTATCCACTGAGCCAAACCGGTTTCAGCTTCTCTCTCTCTCTCTCTCTCTTTTTTTTTTTTTTTTTTTAATATATTGATATTTTTACAGAGAGGAAGGGAGAGGAATAGGAAGCTAGAAACATCAATGAGAGAGAAACACCGATCAGCTGCCTCCTACACACCTCCTACTGGGGTTGTGCCCGCAACCAAGGTACATGCCCCTGACCCGAATGGAACCCGGGACCCTTCAGCCCGGAGGCCAACACTCGATCCGCTGAGCCAAACCAGTTAGGGCGGGTACTTACTGTTAAAGAAATAAAACAAGGCAGCGATCACGATGTCTGTTACGTGGGTTAAGTGCCTGGCACCTCGCAAGTGCTCCGTAGATGGCAGAGCATTATTCACGTTGGCTGTTTCCCCCTCTCTCTCTGCTGCATCCTGCCCTGTCTTCTATTTTCTACCCCTCCCGCCCCAACGCTCCTGCCTGCCTTCCTCGCCGCCCGCACCGCCATCCTCCCGCCCACATCACCCCCCCACCACACCCCACCCCCGGCTGCCACGGCGCAGCTGGAGTTCGTGGACTACGTGTTCCACGGGGAGCGCGGCCGACGGGAGACGGCCAACCTGGAGCTGCTGCTGCAGCGCTGCAGCGAGGTCACCCACTGGGTGGCCACCGAGGTGCTGCTCTGCGAGGCCCAGGGCAAGCGCGTGCAGCTGCTCAAGAAGTTCATCAAGATCGCGGCCATGTGAGTGCAGGGGGGGCGGGGTGGGGGTAAAGAGGGGAGATGGGGCGGAAGCTAGCCAGAGGCCTGGGGTTGGGGGTGGGAGGGGCGGTGCCAGGGCCTCCTGACTGCCCGCTGACCCCGCCTCCCAACCCGCAGCTGCAAGCAGAACCAGGACCTGCTGTCCTTCTATGCCGTGGTCATGGGGCTGGACAACGCCGCCGTCAGCCGCCTGCGGCTCACCTGGGAGGTATGCGACCTCTCCCCTCCCCTCCTTCGCCCTCCCCTCCCCCCTCCACCCTGCACTGGCCCACCTGGGGATGTTGGCCGCCCGCCTGTCTTGACACCTGGGCTCACCTCCGTGGGAAAGAGGCGCCCACGCAGCCCTAGGGTGCCCAGCTCTGGCTGATGGGCCAGCCCTGTGCGGATGGGAACGGAGGCCCACCTGATGGGAGGGAGGGCAGCAGCCCAGGCCAGGCGGCACTCAGTGAGGTGCCCTGGGGCCTGGTGGAGGCCTCAGTCTCCCCAGGATAATTCATTTCTCTGGGCTGCTTCCAGCCAAGGGGGACTCCACTTCCCCACCCTCCGGCTTCCCGGGCCCTGCAAGACACCAGCCCTTTCCCCTCTGGCCCCGAGGGGCCAGAAGCTCCCGTGAAACTCGAGGAGCTCCCCTCCGACGCCCCTTCTCCCTTCCAATCCCCGCAGAAGCTGCCCGGGAAGTTCAAGAACCTGTTCCGCAAATTCGAGAACCTGACGGTGAGTGGCTCTTGTATCGGCCCTTGGACTTGTACCCCGGAGACTCTCTGCTCCCATAAACCTTCTCCCTCAAGCTTCCCTTTCAAGGTGCCTAGGATCCCCCTTCTCTTCCCACCATGCTGGAGGATTGCTCCCCCATTTCCCCGGAGAAGACTCCCTAGCACACCCCTACCTGATGGGAGACCTTCCTCAGCACCCCCCAGGGACACCCCCCTTCACACCCCTAGGGCTGGGGGATGAGGGAGGAAACGGGGTGTCTTTGGGGTACCCTGGGCCTAGCTGTCCCTTTACCCCTCTACTGCGCATCGCCAGGACCCCTGCAGGAACCACAAGAGCTACCGAGACGTGATCTCCAAGATGAAACCTCCTGTGATTCCTTTTGTGCCTCTGATCCTCAAAGGTGAGCGCTGTCCCGACTGTGCTCCTCTGGCCCCGGCTCTGCCCCCCAGCCCTTCCCGCTGAGTGCCCCAGGAGAGGAGCCCCCAGGCTGAGTGGATTCCAGGGAAGGGGAGGGGCCCTTTGAACCTCCTCTTGCCCACTCGTCTCTCTCTCCATCCCCTAGACCTGACTTTCCTGCACGAGGGGAGTAAGACCCTGGTGGATGGTTTGGTGAACATCGAGAAACTGGTAGGTGGCACTGCCAGCCCCAGCCCCTCCCCCTCTCCTGGCACCCCCTAAAGACAGCAGCCTTTCTCCCCGGTGCCCAGCTTGCCTGACAGACTCCCGACTATCTTCCTGGTGGCATCGCTGTGGCAACCCGCCCACGGGTGGGGTGGCAGAGCTGCCAGGCAGCTCAGAGGGAGGGGCAGCTCTGCCTCCCCCTCATCCGGCACCTGTGACACCCACTCTCTGGTGCTTCGGGGGGACCCTCCAGAATTGGGGACTGGAGGGAGCAGAACCAACAGAAGTGGAGCTCAGAGGAAGGGGAGCGTTGGGGGGGCATCTTTCTCTGACCTTCTCGGGCTCATTCCTTGTCACCCCCGCCCCCCCAGCATTCGGTGGCTGAAAAAGTGAGGACCGTCCGCAGATACCGGAGCCGGCCCCTGTGTGAGTACCGTTACAGGAGTTTACTGAGGGGAGGTTCCGGGAGAAATGTTTATTTCCTTAACTCCATCAGCTCTCCGTGCTCTCCGGGGCCTCCCCAGGGGCCCTCCTGCTCAGCACCTTGTCCTCTGGCCAGTGTGTGTGTGTGTGTGTGTGTGTGTGTGTGTGTGTGTGAGAGAGAGAGAGAGAGAGAGAGAGAGAGAGAGACTGTGTGAGTGTGTGTGAGTGTGTGTAAATGTATGTGTATGTGTGTGAGTGTGTGAGAGTGTGTGTGTGTGTGTGTGTGAGAGTGTGTGAGTGTGTGGGTGAGTGTGTGGGTGAGTGTGTGTGTGAGAGAGAGAGAGAGAGAGTGTGTGTGTGTTTGTGTGAGAGTGTGTGTGTGTGTGTGCACACGTGTGTGTAGAGGAAGAAGAGGCTCCAGCAGCCCAATGAGCTCTCCTTACACCCAGGCCTAGACATGGAGGCGTCCCCGCACCACCTGCAGACCAAGGCCTACGTGCGCCAGTTCCAGGTCATCGACAACCAGAACCTCCTCTTCGAGCTTTCCTACAAGCTGGAGGCCAACAGTCAGTGAGGACAGGCGCTGCGGACAGCCCGCAGGGTCCTCGGGCACCTGACACTCAAGCACTTTGCACCATGTCCCCCCCACCTCCGCCATCTTCCCCCTGGGGCAGCCTCCCGCCCCACGGGGAGGGGAAGCGCCCGGGGACTTACTCCGGGACTCCTGAGCCTGTTTATCCTGCTGACGTCCTCCCGCTGCTCCGTCAAGCCCACTCCACACTCTGCGGGCCCTGCCCTGCCAGGGAAAAGGGGCACAGAGCTCTCTCCTCTGCCCCCTCCCCTCCAGGTCTGTTCCCCGCCTCCTCTTCCCCAGCAGGAAGGAGAGCGGCTGCCCTCTGGGCCTCCACGGGGGAGGCCTGGCAGCCTTCCTCTCTCCCTCTGCTCCGGTTCTCCCCATTCAGGGCTGGGACCCTGGCTGCACCCCTCTGAGTATTCTACGGCCCTCGTGTCTGTGTGTGTGGGCGTGTGTGTACATGTGCCCCCCTTCGAGGAGCGGAAGTGCCCCTGGCCATCAAGGCAGGGTGTGTGCTGGGGGGGGAGGGGGGGTGTCCTTCTGTTTGGTGCTACCCTTGTCTCTCTGCCCCTGGGTCAGTGACTGTGGGTGCTACCCCCACGCCCACACTGCCTGCTCAGTGACCCCCGCTGCCCTGCACCCCGGGCGTGTGGGCCGAGCTGCCGGTGAGGACAGGGAGCAGCGGCAGGGGGAGGGCTTACCCGCCCCCGCCCCCGGCCCGGCCTCCTGAAGGCCCCTGGGAGGGCTCCGCGGAGAGGATAACAGATGCTCAGGGAAACACAGGCCCACGCTGCCTACAGGACCCGCCTTCTGCGTGCCAGGGGGATGTGGTGAGGCGGTATCAGGAGTGAGGGGCACCTGCTGCCCACACCCCTGCTTCTGGGGCATCCCCCTCCTGGCTCTGTGTCTGACACGAAGAACACGATCTGTCCTCTTCCCTGTCTTGACTCCCTCTTGGTCCTCTCCCTCAAGCTGGGGTGGGGGGCGTCCCTGTCCCTGGGGGCAGGCAGACCCCAAAGTGGGGGTCGGGGGCAGAGACGATACAGGCAGACTATGCCTTTCTTGCCTCTGTCTCCCCTCCCTCTCCCGTCACAGGCCTCCGGGCGGAGGGGAGCAGGGGCTCCTGGCAGCTACCGGGTGAGGTTTCCAGGCGCAGCCTCACCCTCCTCCCTGGCACCATGTCTTTCCCTCCTGAAGAGGCGGCGGCAGCAGCAGACACAGCTTGCTGTTCCTGCTCTGAGGATGTATATATTTTTTACCCAAAGCTCTGGAATTGTAATTTTATTTTTTAAAACTCAAAAGAGGGAAAGAGCCTTGTATTATATGTAAACAGTGTATCATAGGTTATGTTGTACAGTCCCTTTTATACAGTGGCCGGTCTCATTCCTGCAGCAAAAAAAAAAGTCTCTGATTCCCGCCCCCGCCGCCGCTGATGCAGCCCCCGCGTCTCCCCACCTCTGTCCCCCAAAGACAGTGACGGAGGCCCTCCTCCCTGCAGCTGCGGGCACCCGCTTCTCCCGGGGGCCGCCCGCCCTCCCCACCCCTCTCAGCAGCCTCCTCGCTCCAGCTCCCACACCCTCCTCCGCCACTGGGCCCACTGGGCCAGTCTTGACCCCTGCCCTCTGCCTCCGGGGCCTCCAGGCCTCCCCCGCCCCGCCCGCAGCTTTGCCAGAGTGAACCGTGTGTGCTGTACAGGCTCCGCTGGCATTGCGGCAGCTGCTGGGTGGGAAACAAGCTGATAAAGTCTATGAGTCAACCCTCCTGCTGTTCTCCATTCTGTTCCTTCGAGGCCCAGGGAGGCGAGAGGGGACCACAGCAAGAAGGTTCTGGAACGAGTTTGAAAATGTGGCTGCGAGCCCTCGCCGGTTTGGCTCAGTCGCAGGCGTCTTCAAACTACGGCTCGCGGGTCACATGCAGCCCGCAGAGGAGTCTGATCCGGCCCGCCAGGTTTTTTGGGCAGTGAGCGCAGCCGAGGTGTTACAGTAGGAATTAGTAGTTCATATAGTCCGGCCCTCCAGCTCTCTGAGGGACCGTGATCTGGCCCCCACTTTAAAAAGTTTGAGGACGCCTGGCTCAGTGGGTAGAGCTTTGGCCCACGGACTAACAGGTCCTGGGTTCAGTTCCCGTCAAGGGCACGCGCCTTGGCTGTAGGCTCGAGCCCCAGCCCAGGTCGGGGCAGGGGCAGGAGGCAACCAATGGGTGTGTCTCTCTCACATCAATGTTCCTCTCTGTCTCTCCCTCTCCCCTCCCACTGTCTCTAAGAATCAATGGAAAAGTATCCCCAGTGAGGATGAATGGAAATGTGGAGGGGAGGAGAAGGTGCCAAACCCCTAAGACATGTTACACTGTGGCTCAGAGTGAAGGTTTTAGTCCTTCCATGTTCCAGGCGCCATACGTGCATGATCCTGTTGAATTCTAACGCTGTGAGGAGGAGGGCGGAGGCATGGTCCTAACCTAAGGTCCATGTTACAGGGCGAGCGAGAGGGCAGACCTGGGCCTCTAACCTAGACCTGCTCCCTGCAGACAGCATGCACCCTCCACACAACCAGTATTTGCCGGTAATGTTAAGTCATGAGCAGCTAGAAGCTACGCTCCGGGGGATACCATATATGCAAACGGCTGTGCTGGAGCCCTGGACCTTCCCTCATCCTACATGCTATTTTCCTGATCTTCTGGATGTCAGAGAATGCTCCTCTCGGCCACCCAGGTTCCCCAGGCAAGAAAAGAATACAGGACTCACCCTGAATGGCTCTTTCATACCTTGTTCGCCTCATCGGCCAGCCCCAGAATATTAGTATATCCCAGCCTGATCCGCTGTTACCATGACGGTGACTTCTCTATTACCACCTAGTCCAAACCACGTTCATAGCTTCCCAGGACGACTACACTAGCCGCCTACTGTGCTCTCAGCTTCCTCTCTACACTCCTCCCCTAACCCCGCCAGTTAGTTCTCCACCTGCAGCCAGGGTGCTCCTTTAGAAACCTAACTCAGATCATTATGGCTAGCATGAAAAAGAGGAGCTTGCCAAGTGCCAGTGAAGATATGGAGAGCTGGGACTTTCAGAAACTGCTGGTGGGACTCGAAGTGGCTTCACCACTTTAGAACATTGTCTGGCAGTATCTGCTGAAACTAAATGCACCTCAACTCTGGCCTCGTGTGTATCCAAGGGAAATTAGTGCTTCTGTCCACCAACAGACATGTACACCAATGATCAGAGTGGTTTTACTCATGATAAATTGGGGGGAGGGAGTGTCCTTCAACAGGTGAATGGTTGAATGGACAAGCCAGTTGTTATATGTATGTATATATATTTAGAGTAGAAGGGAGAAAGAGAAGCATTGATGTGAGAGAGATACATTGACTGGTTGCCTCCCACATGTGTCTGACCAGGGCTGGGGATCGAGCCTGCAACTGAGGTATGTGCCCTTGACCAGAATTGAACCTGAGACCCTTCGGCCTGAGGGCTGATGCCTATCAGGTGAGTCCACGGTATATTCTTACAATGGAATACTGCATGGCAATAAAAAGGAACAAATGTCTACTTTCTGCACGAATGAATCTCATAGACATAATATTGAGTGAAAGGAGCCCGACACATAAGACTACATGCTGTGATAGTCCATTTAAGAGAAGTTCAAGATTGGGCAAAATTAATCAATGCAGATAGAAGCAAAGAATGGTTATTCGATGGGGTGGGAGAGAGCATTGTCTGGGAAGGGCATGGAGAAGCCCTCTGCAGTGATAGAAATGTTCTGTATTTTGACCTGGGGGTGGTACACGTGCGTGTGTGTGTGTGCATTGAGTTGTTCATGTGAGATTTATACATTTCACTGTAGTTATTTTATTTATATTATTTTAAAATAAATTTTATTGATTTTTCACAGAGAGGAAGGAAGAGGGGTAGAGAGTTAGAAACATCGATGAGAGAGAAACATCGATCAGCTGCCTCTTGAACACCCTCCACTGGGGACGTGCCCACAACCAAGTTTCATGCCCTTGACCGAAATCGAACCTGGGACCCTCCAGTCCGCAGGCCGACGCTCTATCCACTGAGCCAAACCGGTTTGGGCTGTAGTTATTTTATACCTCAACTGAAACAATTGGGATCGTAACACCCATTTCCAATAATCCTTAGATTAAAAATAAAAATCTCCTGCCCACCTCCTACCCCCTGACCCCCACGCACTCCACTCCAGCCACACTGAGCACCTTACTGCTCCTAAAACACATGGCATTCATTCTTGTCTCAGGGATTCTACCTTTGCCCTCCCTGAGCCTTTCCTGACCACTCTGATCCCACCCCCTCTCCGCCCTTACTCTCTGTCCCTTAGCCTCCTGTATGTTATCATTTCCCGACATCATATACACTTCCTGGTGTATTTGCTTCGGGGTCACTCCTCCACCAGAACGTCAGCTCCGTGAGTCTGACATTCAGTCACCGTTCAGTGCCGAGAACAGGACCTCGCACAGAGAAGACACTTAATACATATTTGCTGGATGAATAGATTAGGTTGGTTGAAATAGGAGCCATAAAACACACGATGGTAAGTGCTCTGGGGATTAAGCCAAGGATGTTCACTACTGGTCTGGGGACGGTGGTGGGGCACAATTAGAGGGGGGGGGGAAAAACTTTGGAAGCAATGGCCTGGGACTTGAAGCAGCAGAGGATTGGATGGCCAAAGTGTGGAAGTGGGAATCGGGAGGGCAGGAGGAGTGGTGTGGGCTATTTCTCTCATCCCATCTCAGCAATCATCAGACCCAGCACCTTGTAGGGGCGATGATAAAAGTTGACATTTGGAGGAAAGTCCTTGGCCACCCACTATGCTGGGCATCCTCTCATTTAATCTTCTCAACAAACTCAGGAGATTGGCTCTCTCCGCTCTGTTTTCCAGGTGAGAACTAAGGTCTGGAGAGGTTTCTCGGCAGAGGCACAGAGAGGCTAAGTCCCTAGCCCTGAGTTTCACGGCCAGTAGAGATCTGAACCTAGTTATTCTGACTCCAGAGCCCCAGTTTAAGCTCCGCACAATCCTGGGATATTGAGGAGCTGAGGAACGCCCACCTTGTGCTCACCAGGCTGCAGTGGCCACCTGACTATAGCTGAGGAGACTATCCTTTCTGGTCCCTTTCCTACCTGTGTTTTGCTTCCTTGTGGGGAGAGTGGCCGAGAGACTCAAAAGGTGGTTCAAGGGTTCTGTGGGCGGGGTGGGGGAGAGAATAAGCTTATTAAGTAGCATTGCACCTTCTAGGCTGGTCTAGCAATGGTGACAATGATTTGGAGCAGTCAGAAGACCAGTGTAATAAGATGCCTACCCTCCTGATCAGGTGTTAAGATCAAGAAGAGTGAAGAATTTAAGCAATACCCTTTGAATCCGCTAGGTGTCGCCACCAAAACTATTGTACTTTCTCACCACTCTTGGGAACCGGGAGGAGTGGGACAAGGAGAATGGGAGGGACGCTAGAGCATTTCTCCGGGATCTCTTGAATCTGTCTGAAAGAGTCTATCCCCAAAGATGAGACATAAATTTGACCAGAATAACTGGTATCATTTATTCGCTCCGTCTCTACTGGCTCTTTGCCATTAGCATTGAAACCCTCTCAAGTCTCTATTTGTAAAAACATGTTCCTTGACCCACCATGCCTGCTGTAGTCACCGTCCCCTCTCTCACTTTGGTTCATGGCCAAACTTCTTCAAAGGCTTGATTCCACTTATTGTCTCCACTTCCGCGTCTCCCATTCATTCCCTTTTTTATTTTGTCTTGTTTCCCCAACTCTTCATCATAAAAAATTTCAAACATAGAAATGTTGAAAGATTAGTACAATGAATACTCTTAAATCTTTCTAGGTTCTATAATTAACATTTTGCTTTTGTTCTCTGTGTGTGTCTCTCTTTCTCCACACACACACACACACACTTTTTCCTTTGCCAAGCTATCTGAAAGTAAGTTGCCTCAGCAGGAATCTCCTGAGAATAACATTCTCCTACACACCCACAACAACATTGTCATACCTTGAGAAAAATCAATATATTTCTATGATATTTAATTTCTAGTCTATATTTATTTTCCCCAGGTTGTCTCAAAAAATATCTTCAAAAAATGTTAAAAAAAACACACAACAAAACCCTTCCTGATCTAATCTAGTTCCATGTGTTGCATTTGGTTGTTATATATCTATAATAGTTCATTTTCTTTTTTAATTTAAAAAAATTTATTGAGGAGAAAGAGAGGGATATATATATATATATATATATATATATATATATATATATACATAGCTCCATCCATTTATGCACTTATTGGTTGACTGCTATGTGTGCCCTGACTGGGAATCAAACCTGAAACTAACTGATGTGTGCCAACCAACTGAGCCAGAGAGGGAGGTCTGGATTCCGGTGGGCAGTCTGGTACCTCAACTGGACATTGGGTTATGGAATAATAGTCTGGGTTCCTTATAGAGATCTAGTCCCCTGATATACCACTGTGTTCGGTGTTTGTGGCCTGGGCCCAGGTTGGCAATCAGTCCTGCCATGAAGGTCTGGGATCCAGATGTAGGTCTGGGTGCTTGGAGGGAAGTGTGGTCACTAGGGGGTGCTATGGGCCCAGGTGGGAGTTTTGGGTCAAGCGCAGGACCTTGGGATGATTAAATGGTGGTCTGGACTAGCCTGGGTATTTAGACTCCAATAAAGTATAGTCAATGTGTTCTTGCCTGGGTCCCTGGAATGGCCTTCTGGTCCTCTCCATAAAGGTCTAGGACCCGACTACAACCTGTTTGGCTCAGTGGATATAGCATCGGCCCGAGGACTGAAGGGTCCCAGGTTCGATTCCAGTCAGGGGCACTTAACTTGGTTACGGGCACATCCCCAGTGAAGGGGTGTACAGAAGGCAGCTGATTGATGTTTCTCATCGATGTTTCTAACTCTCCAACCCATTCTCTTCCTCACTGTAAAAAATCAATAATAAAAAAAAAAGGTCTGGGACCCAGATGGAGGTCTGGGATCTGGAGGGCAGTTCCAGCCAGGGAGAGAGGTTTTGGCCTGGGGGGCGCTCTGTTACCTGATGAGGACATCTGGGTTATGGAAATGGTGGTCTGGGTTACAAATTGAGAAGTACACCCAGGATACAAGTCTGAAATCTGTGTTTTAGGCCTGGGCTCTGGGATAAAATTCTCGGCCTGGCCATGGTAGTCTGGGTCCCGGATGTAGGTGTGAGCACCAGGTGCAGGTCTGGGGCTTATGAGGGCAGTTCAGGCCTGGAGGAAAGTCTGAGCCCTGGGCCAACAGATACCTCACCTGAACATCTTAGTTAAGGAACAGTTGTTGGGGTTACGCATAGAGATCTAGTCTCCTGATACAACTCAGTGTTTCAGGTTTGTGGCCTGGGCCCTGAATTTACCTACTGGGCCCCGCCATGAAGATCTGGGACTTGGATTTAGGTCTGAGGCCCGGATGTAGGTCTGGTTGCTTGGATGTAGGTGTGGTCTCTAGGATGTGTTATGGGCCCAGGTGGGATGTTTGGGTGAAATGCAGGACCTTGGGATGATTAAATGGTGGTCTGGACCAGCCTGGGTATTTAGACTCGAATAAAGGGATAGGCAATGTGTTCTTGCCTGGGTATGTACCTTGGCTGTGGGCAAATCTTCAGTGGGGGGTGTGCAGGAGGCAGCTGATGGATGTTTCTAACTTTTTTTTTTTTTAATATATATTTTATTGGTTTTTCACAGAGAGGAAGAGAGAGGGATAGAGAGAAACATCAATGAGAGAGAGTCATCGATCAGCCGCCTCCTGCACACCCCCCACTGGGGATGTGCCCGCAACCACGGTACATGCCCTTGACCAGAATCGAACCCGGGACCCCTCAGTCTGCAGGCCGACGCTCTATCCACTGAGCCAAACCGGTCCTGGCGTTTCTAACTTTCTATCTCTCTCCCTTCCTCTCTATAAAAAAATGAATAAAATATATTTTTCAAAAACATGACCCTATAATAGCTGAGGTCCCTACTACCTGTCCTTGATCACATCTTCTTCATTTCTACCCAGAGGCAACCACTTTCCTGACTGTGGTATCATTTCCATGCATTTTTGTGCACTTTTACTTCATATGTATACATCTCAAAACGATAGAGTGTTTTGCATATTTTTTAGTAACAGTTTTATTGAGATATAATTCACATACCCTGTAATTCACATGTTTAAAGTATACAGATCAATGACTTTTTAGTATATTCACACAATTTGTAATCATCACCACAATCAATTTTTGAATATTTTCATCACTCCAAAAGAAACTCACTGTGGAAGAATGTTCATAGTAGCATTATTCAAAATAGCCAGAAAGTGGAACAATTCAATGTGTGTCAACTGATGAATGATAAACTAAAATGTGGCATACCCCTTAAATGGTATGATACTTGGCCATAAAAAGGAATACTGTACTAATGCTGAGACATGGATACACCTTAGAAACATTATGCTAAGTGAAAGCTGGATGAAAAAAGATGACATATTGCATGATTCCATTTATATGAAATGTCCAGAGTAGGCAAATCTATAGAGACAGAGAGTGGATTGTGATTGGTTGGAGATGGAAGGAGGGCAGATTTGGAAGAGACTGGTAAGAATTAGTAGTAATGTTTCATAATGTTGTGACTATACTAAAAACCACTCAATTGTGCACTTTAAAGTGAGTAAAATGAGTTCATGTTACGTAACTTTTATTTACTTGACTTGTAGACATATCACTCCATCTTCACATTGTGTTCTCTCTTGTATGTGAATTTAGGGCTCACCCTAATTTAATGTGACCTAATCTCAATCTGACCTCAATTTAACTAATTACATCTGCAAAGAACTTAGTTCCAAATAAGGTCAAATTCTGAATGAATGTGAATTTTCGGAGGACATTATTCAACCCACGGCAAGATCCGAATTAAATGTTATGATACATGAAGTTATGACAGTGCCTACCACACGATAAGTACTGTGAAATAGTTATAATTACTTCTTTGACCTAACTTCTTGCCTCTCCTATAGTTCTAGCTCTAACCACATCAAAATGCTATTTTTATTTTATTTTATTTTATTTTTTTTAATATATTTTATTGATTTTACAGGGAGAGGAATTGAGAGGGACAGAGAGTTAGAAACGTCGATGAGAGAGAAACATCGACCAGCTGCCTCTTGCACACCCCCCACCGGGGATGTGCCCGCAACCAAGGTACATGCCCTTGACCGGAATCGAACCCGGGACCTTTCAGTCCGCAGGCCGACGCTCTATCCGCTGAGCCAAACCGGTCCTGGCTTTATTTTATTTTCTTTAAAAAATGTTTTAATCCTCACCCGAGGATGTGTTTTTATTGATTTAATTTTATTATTATTTATTTACTTACTTAGTTACTTATTATTTCTATTGACTTCTGAGTGAGGGAGAGAGCAATAGAAACATGAATGATAAGAGAGAATCATTGATCGGCTGCCTCCTGTGCACCCTCTACTAGGGACTCAGCCCACAACCTGGGCATGTGCCCTTGACCAGAATTGAACCTGGAACCCTTCAGTGGATAGAGCAGCCTCTTTTTATTGACTTTAGAGGGAGGAGGGAAGAGAGAGAATGAGAGAATGACAGAGAGACATTGATCAGTTGCCTCCTGTATGTGCTCTAGCTGGGGATCTAACCCTCAACCTAGGTATGTGCTCTGATGGGAATTGAACCCAAGATCCTTTAAGCGTATGGGCCAACAGTCTAACCCCTGAGTATGCTGGTCAGGGCCAAAATGCTTGTTTTTAGAATATGCCATGATTCTTCTTTTGCACATACTCTTCCTCTGCTTTGAAATGCTTTCCCTCCCCTCTGCCTCTGGCCAATTCCTACTTACTCATCAGGCCTCACTTAGAAGTTTCTTTATGAAGTCCCCACATATCTCCCTAAATCTGGGTGAGATGTCCCTGTATTCCACCCCAGTGGCTGTCGTTATCATAGAGTGTTGTTGTAGACAGAGAATGGAAGCTTACACTAGCTGTGGTGGGTAGGGAAGATCCTCTGAAGGGAGAGCATTTGAGCTAAGGCCTGAAAAATGAGGATGAGGCAGAGTAAAGCCAACACACACACACACACACACACACACACACACACACGCCTTGAGAAACCACTTGGTGTGTTGTTGCAATGGGAAGCACAGTGTATAGTGAGCAAAGACAGAACAGAATAAAAATGAGGCTGAAGAGCTGGGAGTTTGGATCCATCTGGCCCAGTCACCCTGATCTCAGGGATGCAGAACTACATACCTGAACATCTTTACCTCTGCACCTACCGAACCCTACGTCTGGAATGTGATCCTTGCCTTCTCTGATTAACAATAAAATCCGACTCATCCTTCAAAGCCGAGTTTAAAAGTGTTTACGAACCCTTCTTCCATTCCTTAGCGGGAAGTAATCACTCCCTTGCCTCATGTCCCAGAGCCCTTATGTCCCCATAGCACTAATCACGTGCTGACTTGTAGTTCAGCTAGCTGTTTACATGCCAATCTGCTCCTCCACGGTGAGTTCCCTGAGGCAGAGGCTCAGTCTCATCCACGCTGCAGCCTCCTCCTGGTGCCTCGCCCGGAGCATAGCCCACAGCAGGTGCTCAATGAATGCTGTGACATTTACTTGACTAGTGGGTGGTGCTTAGCACTACTAATGGCAGAACACGAAGGAAAACAAAAATAATAACAACTTCTGGCTTATCACCTGTTTTCCCATTCATTACCTGATTGGAGCCCAGGAAACAGTCGAGACAGGCACTATTAGCTCCATTTTATAGATATTAGTGGAGCTCCAAGGGCGCACAGATAGGGTATAGTGGGAACGAAATCCTACTCCTGTCTCCTTGATTCAGAGGAGGGGGCCGGAGGTGAAAGATGATGGAGAGCATTGTGAAGATATAGGGCATAATAAAGCAATGGGCTAGGCTGCAGTGGAATGGTCCTATTGTGGGTGGACTAGGGAGAGATCCTGTTGGCTGGGGTGGAGTTAGCAGCCCCAGCAGGGAGGGCACAGTGTTCCTCTCCCTGACTCAAGCAGCTGGAATAGATTGCGGCGCCATCCCCCAGCCCTGGAGCCAGGGAACCTCTGACCTAGGAAAGAGGAGACGGGTGTTCACGAGGTGTTCGGGTCAGGTGGCTAAGATGACGTTAATGATGTCATGTTAGCGGGGAGGGGGGGCGGGGGGGGCGCTGCCTCTCAGTTGCTATGACAACCGAAGCTTGACTGAGGCCTTGCAAGGTTGACCGAGGCGGGGTCTTCGTTGTTAACTCGAAATTAGGGAAGGACAGACATTATGTGGTGCGTCTGTGGATGCGCGCAGTGGAATAAAGACGACACGGAGGTATATTCAAGACCCTGTTTAGCTCACTGATGATGCACCTCGGAAATATTAGAATCATCTGCGCAGTTGTTTTTTTAAAAAAATCCCGATGCCTAACAGCGTCCCCAGGACCAGTTAATTCCATCTCTGGGAGGGCAACTCGGGCATCACTACACGTTTGTGTTCCCAGGTGACTACAGCCGAAACCAAAGTTGCAAACCCTGCTCTTCGGTAAGTGGGTGAAATTCCCGCGACCTTCCCAAGATGGCGGCGAGCGGGCCGCTTCCGCTTTGACGTGCGCCGGCGGGAGGCGGGCCTTCCGGGCGCGCACGCGCGGAGCGTCCCTTGGGCCCCGGAGCCGAGCTCCCGTTCCCCCGCCTCCATTTTGTTCGCGGACGCTGGGGACAGTGGGAGCAGATCTATTTCCGGGTTGGCAAAAAGGGGCGGCGGCGGCGGCGAGAGAGGGAGCTCGCCGGGCGGGGGTCGAGCAGAACGGGACCAAGTCGGAGAGGAGGCGGCGGCGGCGGATCTGCTCCCGGAGCCGCGGTGGCCAGGTCGGAAGGGGGCCGGGGAGGCTGGGTCTGTCGCCGAGATGACCTGCGGACCTGAGTGGGAGGGGGAGCCGGGGGAGGGGGACTGGGGCGTGGCTTCAGGGGAGAGGGGCATCGGAGGAGGGGCCTGACGGGGGGGAGAGGGGGCTGGGGGCGGGGCCTGCGGGCGGGAGTCCGGGGCTGGGGCCGGGGGACCCGGAGGACCCGCAGGACCCGGAGGAGGGGGCGTGGGGAGTCCCGGCGGCGGGAGTGGGCGGGGATGGGTGTGGGGCGGGCGCTGGCCGTGGAGATGGGGAGGGAGGGTGTTGGGAGGCAGGGATTGGGGGGGCCCTGAGTTTTGGGTAAGGTGAGTAAGACGGCAGTTCTGGGCGAGGAGCGACGTAGCCGTGCGCAGAAGCGGGGAGCCGGGGAGGGAAGACCTGTTGGGAACCGGTAATGGGCTGGATGCTCCGGATGTCGGGAGGTCAGTGTGACATGTTGGGATGGAGCTGAGCGAGAACTTGTGGTTGAGAGGTTGCCTCGGGGAGACTGTGGACTGCAGAGGGAATGCTGAGGGCGTGGGTCTGGCAGGAATCACAGTGGAGCCCAGGCCGGGATGGGAGGTGTTGAGATGGACCCGGAGAGGAGTGCTCGGCTCGGGGTGGGTCCCGGGAGGGAAGGCAGGACGCTTAGCGTGTTAAACGTGGGCAGTGTGCGCGGTGGGTGAGTTATACTGAGCCGGAAGGGACATTCTTAAAAGATAACACTGGGGTGACAAACTGGAAGAACTGGTGTGTATTGCGATTCGTAATTTTAAAGGGATTGGAATAATCTGTTACTGCTGTGGCTCTCCCGAGATCCACCTCCTTTTTCATGTTGTTATTATTTTGCCTTAACAGTTTCTGTTTCTGAATGACTTGCTGAGTGCCTTTGGTGATATTCTCTCCCGCCCCGCCCCCCCTTACAAACTGCAAAAGAACCGCAGGGAATAAGGACTGTCCTAGCACACCTATGGGTTTACTCAGTAACTTTGAGGCAAATTGTTAAAATGTCTCAAACCCTTTGAAATATAGGTTTGGTCCCTCACGGTTCCTAAAAGGTTGTTTTAACCAAATGAGATCTTTATTATTATTATTATTATTTTTAATTTTACTTACTGGTTTTTAGAAAGAGAGCAAGGAGAGAGAGAAAAACATGGGATTCCACTTATTTATGTGTTCAATGGTTGCTATTCTTGTATGTCGCCCTGACCAGGGCTTGAACCCCCAACCTTGGCATCGTGGTATGCTGCTCTAACCAACGGATCTGGAGCTACCAGGTCAGGGCTCCCAAATGGGACCCTTAAGTGGTTATAAAGAAGGAATCTCTGAAAACAAGATTGAGATACTGCTATTTAGAAGACATGTCTTTCTTGGTTCCTCCTGCATTTTTTATTTTATTTATTTATATTTTTTAAAGAATGGCCAGGCGAGGAGGGGCTGCGAGAGGGGAGGTTTATTTTATTTTTTATTTTTATTTTTATTTTTAATATATTTTATTGATTTTGTACAGAGAGGAAGGGAGAGAGATAGAGAGTTAGAAACATTGATGAGAGATAGACATCGATCAGCTGCCTCTTGCACACCCCCTACTGGGGAAATACCCGCAACCAAGGTACATACCCTTGACCGAACCTGGGACCCTTCAGTCTGCAAACTGACGCTCTACCACTGAGCCAAACCGGCCTCGGCTCCATCCCCCTTTTTAAAATATATATTTTATTGATTCTCTACAGAGAGGAAGGGAGAGGGATAGAGAGCCAGAAACATCAATCAGCTGCCTCCTGCACACCCTCTACTGGGGATGTGCCTGCAACCAATGTACATGCCCTTGACCGGAATCGAACCTGGGACCCTTCAGTCCACTGAGCCAAACTGGTTAAGGCGACCACGCCCCCCCCCTTTTTTTTTTTTAACTTTTCTCATCCTCAACTTTTAGTAGCCATAAATTTCATATAATTATATTACATTGTATTGGCTGCCATCGAGATAGAAGGAACTTAGAGTTGGGGTGAATGAGATCTGTTAATGGAGAATGGGGGAGAATGCAATCTAGCCACCCAGAATAGTTTACTCTTTAAAAAAAAAAAAATGTCCGCCAAACTGGTTTGGCTCAGTGGATAGAGCGTTGGCCTGTGGACTGCAAGGTCCCAGGTTCGATTCCGGTCAAGGGCATGTACCTTGGTTGCGGGCACATCCCCAGTGGGAGGTGTGCAAGAGGCAGCTGATCGATGATTCTCTCTCATGTCTAACTCTCTATCCCCCTCTCTTCCTCTCTAAAAAATCAATAAAATATATTTTAAAAATAAATAAAATAAAATAAAATAAAATGTCCCCCATTTCTTAATTACTTTACTCTTGACAAACACTGATTTTCCTCATGATGTCTGAAAATTCACTGAGGTGTAATATTTTAGACAGTTGAGCCTTTGGTTTTGGCCCATTCACTTTTGCCAGTTGGTAGAGACCAGTGTGCTTGTGAACAATTTGAACTTGATTGTTAATCCTCTGAAATCTTGACTGTTTTAGCTTTTCGTTTGGGCATTAGAGCCTAACTACTCTGCCCATCGGTGGACTTGTGTAGTGCGGAAGTGTTCCTGAAAGTCTTGGCATTTCTGAGGTCTGACGTGGATTTGCTTAAGGGTGGGCATTTTCCCATTCTATTGTACACCTGCTATCAGTGTTTACTTAGTTAATACTGATTAGTTATGTCATGTCAGCACAAAGGGGAAATGCTGGGGAAGGCGGAAGGTGTAGAGAACAGTGTAATTTTTGGATTTTACTTTCAAGAAGGGAAGAGAGGTATCCTGTTTCTGTTAAGGAGAAAATCGTTAGGTGTTCTTTCTTGACCTCTTGACTCTTTGATATTCACCAGGTGTACCTGAGTCTTTTTTCCTATTGCTCTTGAAGTAATTCTGGAATTTGTCGCTTGCTGGTTCGGGCTGGTCAGCAAACCATAGTCTTCATAATAACTCCAGGAAGAGCTGCATGCTATGAAGTATGTGCACTTATTTGAGACTATAAACTTGCTTAATATTTTGCTGTCATTTCAACCTACAGTGTGTCTTTCGGTTTGTTTTTAGAAAGATTTTGAAGTAAGTTACAGAGGCTCAGAGCTTTTGGAAGGCTTTTTAAAAGAAATACATTTCTATTAATTTCAGAGTGGAAAGGAGAGGAAGAGAGAGATGGAAACATCAATGTTGAGAGAGAATCATTGGCCAGCTGCCACCGATCAAGTGCTCAACCCGGGCTTGTGTCCTTGACTGGAATCGAACCCGGGACTCTTCAGGCCACAGGTCAATGCTCTATTTACTGAGCCAAGCTGGATGGGGCAGAAGGCTTGTAATATAGTCTGCTTGTTTAACATAATGATTTCCCATTTTTTCTTGTCCTGTTACTTTTTTCCTTCGCTCTACTTAGCCAGTCCTGAGTGGAAATGGCAAATTACCCCCCCCCCCCCTTCTTTTTAGTCTTTGGTGGACTTCTTGTCTGGGTCACAGTTTGATACCACCAAATTGAAAGGATTCTTGATTTCTTCAAATGGGGTGGGTGGCAGAAGCTGAGCGGGTTTCCTGGCCAGAGAATGGATTATGTCAAAGCAAAGAATAGTTGCAGAAACACAAACCGGCATCTTGAAGCTGTGACTAACATTTTGGCAACATACCTCCCTTTGCCAAACAACTTCTTTTCTTCTTCAGTGTGATTGTTGATCTCCTCAAAGTAGGCTCTTGTTGCTACTGTTCTTCACACAACTCCCCGCAGAAGTTGACAGGGTTCCAGTGGACTGTCCCTTGAGGGATATGCCCCGGATTAGAGTAGATGGAGTGTTCCATGTCAGAATGAGGTTCATGGCAGATCCTGAGACCTGCTCTGCGAGGAAATAGAGGCAGTACTCTGCACCGAATGTTTTTGTGCTCCTTTATGTTTTTCCCAAATTCAAATCTGTTTCTTATTCATCTGGTGATTAAATGCAGAATCATTGCCTTTGTCTAGCTTTGGAAGACCAGGGTATTGAGGAAGAGAGAGAAAAAGAGATTTCCGATATATGTTTTTCGTCCACTCTCTCTCCCAAGCCTTTGAATTTGGGGAGCCACAGGCTAACCCCCCAGGCACTGCGTGGTATATTACAGAAGGGTATTTAAAATGCTGCATAGAACTTTATGGAGAAAAACAATGTTAGTAGGAAAAAAAGGTGATATATTTGCTAATGTCTGTGTCAGTCTTAGATTTTGATTTAACATGTGGAAAGAGCTGGTGGAGGCAAATCAGTTATCAAATAGAGCCAGGAATTGGCTTCTAACTTGCCACTTAGGCTTGGCAAAGTTATAACAATTTAGAATGGCTATACTCAATACTTTGTTCTACTTAGTAAATGCCCTTTGAAGATAACAGTGCCTCTGATAGGTCTTGGGATGGATTATTATGATCATTTCTTGTACTGTATGACAGTGGTTCTTGTCACATGGGAGACCCCAAGATAAGTCCTCTTGTTGGTGGCCCTAGATTTGGCTTCCTCATGCCATCATCAGTCCAGTGGATTCTGTTCCTCATGTGCAGGGTTGGGAGACTCAACTGGTTCAGATCCAAAGATTTTAGTGTGTGTGTGTGTGTGTGTGTGTGTGTGTGTGTGTGTGTTTTAAAAATCCTCATCTGAGGATATGTTTATTGATTTTTAGAGAGAAAGGGAGAGAGAAACATTAATGTGAGAGATAAATATCAATTGGTTGCCTCCTGCATGCTCCCACAATCTAGGTATGTGCCCTGACCAGGAATCGAACCTGCATCCTTTTTGGTGTACTGGACGATGTTCTGACCAATTGAACCACCCAGCTGGGGCCAGATTCAAAGGCTTTAACTCTTGCCCAGGGCTTTGATTGTGGTAACAAATTAGAGTTGTGTTTAAACAAGTCTCAGATCTTTCTTTCCTGAAGTGTATCTTGAAGTTTGGCGAATCTGTATTTTTATTTATTTATTTAAATTCTTTATTGTTCAGTGTTTCCCAAAGTGTGGTACACGTACCCCCAGGGGTACGGGAAGAGTTTGGTGGGGGTACGCGTTGCACCGGAGTTTGGTGGGGATATGCACTGCACCGTGCTTAGCTGCGTTCTCATGAGTACGAGGGGTACTCAGCGTTATAAAAATTATAGAAGGGGTACACATATGTCAAAGTTTGGGAAACACTGGTTTAAAGTATTACATGAGTCTCCTTATTCCCCCTTGACCTCTCCCCTGCCGCTCCCATGCCCCAGCACATGCCCTCACCCCCCTACTCTGTGTGTCCATTGGTTATGGGCATATGCATGCATACAAGTCCTTTGGTTGATCTCTTACTCCTGCCACTCCCCTCCCCGCCCCACACCTGTCTTCCCTCATAGATTGGACAATCTGATGCTTCTATGTCTCTGGTTCTATTTTTGTTCATCAGTTTATGTTGTTCATTATATTTCACAAATGGGCAAATTTGTATTTTAAGGAATGTGTATAGCTTTCCTCCCCGTTCTTATAATTGATTTTTAAAAAAAATTTTAGGTTTTTTAATTTGTGGATTCAAGTTAAGCTCCATTTAGATTTTGAGGCCCCTCAGTTTATAATATGTCTTTAGTACAAATGCATTAACCTACTTTCTATGCTTATAGGAACTCTGAATTCCATAATTCCTTTTTTCTCCCAATAATCCCTCTAACTGTGAACCCACAAACTGAGTATGTGCCCTGACTGGGAATTGAACCAAGGACCCTTTGCTGCACGGGATGATGCTCCAACCAACTGAGCTATATGGGCCTTGGCACTGGTTTACATTTTAAACGTTTCCAGTCATCTGCTATGACAAACGTTGCTCCAGGGAATAATCGTATAGATTTGGCCTTTTGTGTGGGTGACTGTAGGGTAAGTTACTGGCGTAGGGAAAAATAGGTTGACAGTTGTTCATATGGAAAATAATACAATAGTTAATAAATATCAATATAAGAATAGCCCTGGCCGGTGTGGCTCAGTTGGTTGGGAGTTGTCCCGCACAGAAAGGTTGCCTGTTTAATTCCCAGTCAGGGTACATGCCCTGGTGTGGATTCAGTCCACAGTATGGCGCACATAGGAGGCAGCAAGCAATATTTCACTCCCACGTGGCCGTTTTTGTCTCTCTTCCTCTCCCTTCCTCTCTGTCTAAAAATCAATTAATAATAATAATACAACAATAAATTCCCTGTTTTGCATACTCACAACTATAACCTACTTTTGCTCACCCCATATAAGTAGAGTTGCTGAAGCTGATTTTTTTGGAAGGGGGCCTTGTTATTTACTTTTTTGACAAGAATTTTTTAAAAATATATTTTGATTTCAGAGAGGAAGGAAGAGGGAGAGAGATATAGAAACATCGATGATGAGAGAGAGTCATTGATTGGCTGTCTCCTCATGACCCCACAGGGGATTGAGCCCACAACCTGGGCATGTGTCCCTGACTGGAATCGAACTTGGGACCCTTCAATCCGCAGGCCGATGCTCTATCCACTGACCCAAACCGTGACAAGAATTGTTGAGCTGCTATGTGCCAAGAACCGGGCTAGGTGCTGGAGTTACAGCAGTAACAAAACTGACTCAGTCCCTGCACTCATGCAATCATGGTCTAGTGGGGAAGGTCCATTACACAAACTACTTCTGCTGTGAATGCGTTGGAGCCCTCGCTGGGGTTCTCAGTGGTTAGAGAGTTGGCTGGCACACTGAAGGGTGGCACATTTGATTCCTTCCCCCCACCCCTCCAGTTGGGGCATGCAGGAGGCAACCAACCAATGTGTCTCTTTCACATGGCTGCTTCTCTCTCCGCCTCTTCCTTCTTCTCTGAGGAATTGATTTTTTATTTTTATTTTTTAATTAAAAAAAAAATATTTTATTGATTTTGTACAGAGAGGAAGGGAGAGAGACAGAAAGCCAGAAACATGGATGAGAGAGAGTCATCGATCAGCTGCCTCTTGCACACCCCCTACTGGGGATATGCCCGCAACCAAGGTACATGCCCTTGACCGGAATCGAACCCCGGTCCCTTCAGTCCCCAAGCCGACGCTCTATCCATTGAGCCAAACTGGTCTCGGCAGGAATTGATTTTTTAAAACATATTTTTATTGAGTTTAGAGAGGAAGGGAGAAGGAGATAGAAACATCAATGATGAGAGAGAATATTGATCGGCTGCCTCCTGCACACCCCACACGGGATCCAGCCAGCAGCCTGGGCTTGTGCAGCTGGGAATTGAATCATGACCTCCCGGTTCATAGGTTGATATCAACCACTGAGCCATGCCAGCTGGGCAGGAATTGATTTTTAAGGCTGAAACCTAAAGGATGAGGGGAGAATAAAAGACTGTTTTAGGTAGTGGACAAGGCACAGGTGAAGATTTTGAAGAGGGAAAGAACATGGCTGCTTTGAAAAATTGAAGGCAGTCCCAGTGTGTTGGGAGCTTAGGGAGTGAAAAGCAGAGAGGGAAGAGGCAAGGCTTCAGGAGTATGAGCTGTCCAAAAATGAATAAATGGCTTAGTGAATTTTGAGTGCAACCTTTATGGTAGAGATTTAATTCTGTCAATTCTTCCCACAGATATTAGTTTACTGGTGTTAATGTTAAATCATTAATATAATAAATTTGATGCTTATATAGTGGAACAAGTTTTCTATAAGAATTTTCCTGGATAAATCCTATTTTAGTGTTGATTTTAAAAAAAAAAATTTTTTTTAGGTCCTGCAAATTAAACTTGTGTGGCTGGATTAGGTCTTAAGATTTTAGGTTTTTAGGAATTGGTTTAGATATTAGTGATTATTGGGGAACAATTGTTTTATTTTTAGTTTTAGAGAGAGAGAAGAAGTGGGTGGGGGGGACGTTGATTGGTTGTTCCACTTATTTTGCATTCACTGGTTGATTCTCATATGTCTCCTGACAAGGGATCTAACCTGCAACCTTGATATATGGGGACGACATTCAAATCAACTGAGCTACTAGGCCAGGGCCTGGGGAGCAATTCTTAGATTATGGGGATGATGGAGTGTTAGTTTGCTAAACCTACTCTTTAGAAAACAAAATCTACTTTTAGGGAACATTGACTATTTTTTTGGTAAGCCTTATGGGACTAGAGAAAGAGCACAGATGTTCTTATTATGAACTTGTGAATATAATAATCTGTCATACCCTTCATCTAGACTATATGTCTTAACGTGACACATGGCTCTTGTTGGACATACAAATGAATCAGTAGCCCAAGGGCCATTATGAAAAGCATGAAAGCATTTTTATCTGCAAGAATATTGACTTTTTTCAGAAATTACCGTACTCTTCCTTAAAGCCCAGATGAGTCTGTTTGATTTAGTACCTTTATTATGTAACTGGATCAGCTTGCCCTATTTTCATAACTTAAATTAGACTCTTGGTTTAGCTGCCCATCACTAGTGATCAAGGAATGAAAAATGTGCAAATTTTTCTAGCATTTCAGCCAGGAACATCTGTGTAAGGGTATTAGAGTGACAGAGAAGAGATTCCTCAACAATGAAAGTCATGGCTTTGTTAGTAGATTATCTGTGGTGAGTTGGGACTTAATATATTATCTTTGAAACGAGGCATGACACTTTTCTCCATGTGAAGTCTGGATCAACATTTCATGGAACATCTGTTTCAGTTTTCTTTCAGGCATTTTCATACTGGAGACTGTCATCACTGGATTTGCCTTACTTCTCACTGCTCTCAGTATATGTTTTCTTACTTTTACTAGAGGCCTGGTGCATGGATTTGTGTACCGGTGTGTTCCCTTGGCCTGGCCTGCGGGGATCAGCTAAAATCGGCTCTCCAACATCCCCCAAGGAGTCCCAGATTTTGAGAGGGCATAGGACTTCTAGTATGCATATAAGATCTTCAGTTAATTTCTTACCACCCTCTTCCCTCCCCCTTCCCTCTGAGATTCATCAGTCTGTTCCATGTTTCCATGCCTGTGTGTTGAATGTCAGCCCCTGGTGGTCAGTGTGTGTCATAGCTACTGGTTGAACGGTCAATTAGGAATATATATATATATGGTCTAGAGGCCCGGTGCATGAATCTGTGCACTGGTAGGGTCCCTCGGCCTGGCCTGCAGGATCAGAGGACCTTCATGCTGCTGAAGCCCAGCCTTACCTGCCAGCTCACTGGGCTCCAGCCTGCTGTCCATGACAATCTGTGAACAAAGTGGCAGGTGGCTGGGAAGGAACCTGAGCCCAGGCTGGGTGCCACGCTGCTCCTGCTCGTCCCAGCCCCGCCGTGCCTGCTCAGGCATGCAGTGGGCATGTCCATAGGAGAGGCTCCCGTGGCCACAGCTGTGCTCACCAGCCATCAACCTGGCGCCTGGTGCCCTTTGGTCAGCTGAGTGGCACTCCCGCTGTGGGAGTGCACTGACCACCAGAGGGCAGCTCCTGCGTTGAGCATCTGCCCCCCAGTGGTCAGAGCTACCAGCCGGCCGTCCTGTCACTTAGGCTTTAATATATATAGGTATTTGGGATGTGCTAATGCAGAATGACACATGGAAGCTGAGGGCTGGTAATATGATGAGATGTGGCTAGCCTGGAATGAGAAGAATTTTTGGTCATTAACTAGGTCTCAGCTCATCTTATCACCTTTTTTTTTTTTTTTTTAAACCATATTTTTATTTATTTTGAAGAGGAAGGGACAGGAGGAGAGAGATAGAAACATCAGTGATGAGAGAGAATCATTGACTGGTTGCCTCCTGCATGCCCCCCACTGGGGATCAAGTTTGAAATCCAGGCATGTGCCCTTGAATCAGCCAGGGCTTGTAATCACCTTTTAATCTAATTAATAGTTTCTTAGAATTTCTAAAGATGTTTCTTAACAGATATTAGTTATTTTTTGTTTTTGAGTTAGTACTTTAAAAACAAGTCCTAATAAGGGTCTCGGGTAACTGATTTGAAGACTTATCCCTCTATTTTTGTGCTTACCTTTACAATTAATTTTGGTCATGACCTGGAAGTTCCTCAGATATTTGACCTGTGGTGTAGGGTAAGCTCTGATGTGGTGAACATTGTTTGGTTACACCCACGTGGCAGAGATTCAGGTCACACTAGGCAGTCTGCTTCCATTAGCATTGAATTTAAGACTCACGTTCTAGAATCAAGTGTAATAGCTCAGGATCTCTTTAATGGTTCCAGGGGTTTCTAGCTAAATATCGGTACTGCATCTACCAGGCAATGTGGACAATCTCATCAAAAGTGAACATTTCCACTGTGCATATGTGTTTTTGCTTCTGTCTCCTGGCAGTCATTTGATGATCAATCTTGGTCTGTTCTGAATGGTCAGTTTCACTGTAATCCTTACACCCTTCCATTCACTGGCTGCCTTGGCAATGACATCACCAATCTTTTCTTGGAGACAGACCCAGGGGGCCATTCTTAGGAGTCAGGGCACCTCAGGGATATGCCTTTGATCCTGTTGGGGCAGACTTTAGTGGCATGGGTAGTGGAGGTGGCTTGTGTTGGATGAACCCAGACTCAGGATGACTGAAGAAAGTTGCGCCTAAGCCTCCTCTGAGCCAAAAGCCCAGAAGCTCAGAATTTTATGTATAAATATTTTTGTATGTTGTCACATTCTGTTTTGTTAACTTTGATTCCTACTTCCATATCAGAGGTTTTCTTCATATGCCTTCATATGTCTTTTTTTTTTCTTTTATATATATTTTATTGATTTTTTACAGAGAGGAAGAGAGAGGGACAGAGAGTTAGAAATATCGATGAGAGAGAAACATTGATCAGTTGCCTCCTGCACATCTCCTACTGGGGATATACCCACAACCAAGTACATGCCCTTGACCGGAATCGAACCCAGGACCCTTCAGTCTGCAGGCCAATGCTTCATCCACTGAGCCAAACTGGTTTTGGCAATATGCCTGGTAATTCTTTTTTTTTCTTCTTTTTTTTTTTTTGCATAATAATAAAAACTTTATTAAGTGCCTGCTATAGCTAAATGCTTTACATACATATTTTATCATCTTCACTAACACTTCTTTTTATGCCTGGTAATTCTTGTCTACCTGTTCATTTTTAAAAATGAGGCGCTTGTGCTGAGTATGGAGCCCTGGCTCATCCAGGGGTGGGCGCCACTTCAGAGTGATTGGTGGCTGGTCAGCTTCCCCAGAGAGGATCTCCACTCTGCCCGGGGAGCATAGGCTCAGCAGCGGTGTTTTTGGAGCCAAGGTAGAAAAGAGAGAAGGAGAGGAGAGGAAAAGGCAGATTTTTATTTGATCCCCCTATTTTCCGCTTGGCACTCCTGCCCTTAGCTGTGACTTGTGCCTTGGTTCAGAGGCCTTCTGATTCAACTTCTCCAATCTTCTGCCTGGCAGTATGGGCAAGGGAAAGGGGATGGAGGAATCTATTTCTTTTATGGATTTGTAACCAGTTCTACAGTTTTAGCCCCTCCTCTTTTCCTCCATCCAGAGCACATGTGTCAAACACAAGGCCCGCGGGCCAAATCCGTCCCGCCAGGCCTTGCAATGTGGCCCGCACTGCGCTGTCATCACTGCACTCCGCTGCGTTTCCATCACAATGACAGTTTATGACTGTTCAGTAAACCATTCGGCCCGCGATTTAGGCTGGATTTTAGATTTTGGCCCCTTCTCTGATTGAGTTCGACACCCCTAATCCAGAGGTACTAAGTGCCTCCAATTTCTGAGCTTTTTCTGGAATTCTGTGGTAGGAATCTGCTTCTTCCCACTGCAAGTGTTTAGCATTTTCCTTTCTGTAAAGTTATTTTATCACTAATGCTTCCGTTTTCCAGCTTCCAAAATTTTATTGATATCTCTCTTTCTGGTGTTTCTCCTTTCCTAGTTTCTTTGTTTTTATGTATGAGTTTTTGTTTGTTTATGTCTTTAAGAAAAAGATCTCTCAGCATAATTTTAATGATGTTTTATGATAAAAATGCATGCAGCATATTCTTGTTTAGCCAATATACTCATTAGCTTATTCTTTTTTTCCTTTTTTTCCTTTTTTTAGTATTATTTTATTCTTTGGCATATTTCTCATTTGAGTGATTTTTTTTAGTAGATTGCTGTCCTTGTTAATTTTATTTTTTGAAAATATATTTTATTGATTTTTACACAGAGAGGAATTGAGAGGGATAGAGAGTTAGAAACGTCGATAAGAGAGATTTATCGACCAGCTGCCTCCTGCACACCCTGGGGATGTGCCCGCAACCAAGGTGTACGTGCCCTTGACCAGAATCGAACCCGGGCCTTTCAGTCCACAGGCCGACGCTCTATCCACTGAGCCAAACTGGTTTCGGCTTATTAGCTTATTCTTGTGGCTAGCTATTCAGATAGTGTCTGTGCAGTTGATTACTAATACTCCTTTAGTATTTCCAGACTTCCTACCATCAAGAATTGTTGAATATAAATTCTCTCTCCTTGGAAACTTAGGACTTTAGAAGGTAAAAGATTAGGGCCCAGGGATCTCTTTGGTTTGTTTGTTTTTTAACAAATGCCTGAGGTTGTGTGTTGACTTCAGACAAGTTTGGAAATTGTTTTATAAGGTACTTCCAAAGATTCATTGCTATCTTAAATCTCCAAGGCAAACGCCTTGGGCTTCCTCTAATTTTGCTTTTGTATTCAGACTATGTTTTAGTCTGTATTGCTTTGGTCTGGATTTCTAAATTAGAATGTGTGTTCTTCATCTGATTAATTCCTCTCCTCTCTAGTTAAATGCTGGCTGATGGTAGTAACTTTGACCTTGTGTGACTCCATTTTTTAGCCAACATTTCTAAGTCCACTGGTTCCTGAGATGTGTGGGTGGGGAGGAAATATTAGTTATGAACATTGAGCTACTTTCTGCATTATTTCACTGTCCAAATCCAGGAATCTTTTTTTTTTTTTTTAAACACTTAAAGATTTTGTGGTAGTTGTTAATCTTCACCTAAGAATATTTTTTCATTTATTTTTAGAGAGAGTGGAAGGGAAGGGGAGACACACAGAGAAATATTGGTGAGAGAGAAACATTGATTGATTGCCTCCCACACAGGCCAACTGAGGCTGGGGTTTAAGCCTGCAACTAAGATATGTGCCTTTGACCAGACTCCACCCTTCAGTCTGCAGGCTGATGCTCTATCCATTGAGCCAAACTGGCTAGGGCTGCCATCACTTTAGATAAGAGGACTTGGCTCCTGGGTTACCCTGTATTTGGGGATAACCTGTGGTACCTAATATTTACCACATCGAGTAGTATGTGAATAAGTAGATTCCTGACTTTACATTTTTAGGGCTTTTAAAAAGTATCTTGGGACAAGAGGAAAGAGTCATGGAGAAAAGCTGAATTATTGGGATATATACTTATGTTTTTATTAGAGAAATTATATGTGAAAGGATTTCATCATGTAGTAATATATCATTGTTCTGCTTCCTTCCTTTTGTCTTCCAGGGTTATGTGCTGCTTGTAACTGAAAAATCATTGATCTAAAGAATAAAACATCCAGATTTAGTTGTAGATTTTCAGTTTAAATATTCACAGTGGGTATGTGATTTTTTTATACTTGTTGGACAATCAGATTTGCTGCATAGTTGAATTGTCCATGATTGAAAAATGCCTGCAGTTGGAAATACAATTCCCCCAACCCCTCTTCATGGAGTAACCTTGAAATTTTAATTAATTCCATCGTGATAGAAATCTGTTTCACCAGAGGTTTGACTGAATTGAATTTCAAGGGGGAGGTAGCGCCTTCTCCATTGAGAGGAGAGTGCTGAGGACTATTTTCACATTATACAAAGCCTTCGGGGGTGCGGAGGGTAGTAGACTTTGTATAACATGGAAGTTATTCGTCTGTTTCCTTGTATTTTAAACCAAAAATACAAGTGGAGACCCTCTACTGCAATCTGCCATAGAACACATGGAGGGTGTTCATAATTCTGTGTTGACATCAGTTCCCATGTAATTATAGGGATCTGTTTGGCTCCTGCTGTTGGTTAGTCTCCTAGAGTGGCATGTGAATACTCTTAGGTACCTTCTGGCTCTTCTCCCAGGTCCCGGTTCTTTAGCTTAGGAGCTGGGTGCCATTACCACTGTGGTAATGGGCTCCTGCCTCTCATGCTGTACTGCTGCTCAGAGCAAAGTTGAAGGGCAGGTCAACAGGAAGGCAGATTATCATCAGGTAACTTTTAACTCTGGAAAGCTTCCAGTTGGTACATAGGTCCCTAGTTGTGCTTAAACCAGAAGATCAAGAGCAGTCTGGGATTAATGAAATCACTGATTGAACTTATGGTTTCCTGTAGGTGTGAAGCTGTTGGTTCCTTTAGACTTCTGAGTATTATAGGCATGTAAAATGGAGAAGGATACTATTGTACTTTTGGATTTGGAGGCCTCCAATTTCATTTTCTGCCACTCTTTTCACTGTATTCTAACTACCCTGGCCTCCTCACTAGTTCTCCAACTCACCAAGCTCATCCCCATCTCAGTGGCTTTTCACTTGCTGTTAATTCTTTTTGGAATGCTCTTCTCTTAAATGGTCATAGAACTTGCTCTGCTCATGGAGACACTTCTTTGATGAGCCATCCACTCATCTCTGGCCTCCTCTCCCAGCACTTCTATCTAAAGAACACTATATTTCACCCTGTCCCTACATTCCCCCGTGGTGGTTTTCTGATGTGTGTGTTTTACTTATCAGCAACTGAGATAATGAGATTATATTTGTTTCTTATTTCTCTCTTCCACTAGAATGTAAGCCCAAGATTGTAGAAACTTGTTCAGCTTCTAGAACAGGATTTATTCATCTCAGCATTATTAGTAGTATTAAATATTTTCATTGATTTCAGAGAGGAAGGGAGAGGGAGAGGGAGAGATAGAAACATCGATGATGAGAGCACAACCTCTTTTTTTATATATATCTACTGATTTCTAATCTGATATTACTAATACATTGTGAATGGCTTGTCATTTCATTAAATGGTTAATGATATCATTAAAATATTTTTACTGTACTAAAACTATGGGAAAAATTAGAGAATATCAATAAACATAGAAAATGTTACAAGTATAACTTTTGTTAACATTGATTGGCTGCCTCCTGTACACCCCCACACTGGGGGGTCGAGCTCACAACCCAGGCATGTGCCCTGACTGGGAATTGAACCATGACCTGATGGTTTATAGATTGACACTCATCCACTGAGCCTCACCAGCTGGGCAACCTCAACATTATTGACATTTTAGCCTGGATAATTCTTTGTTGGGAGGAGAGAGCTGTCCTGTGTATTATAGAAGGTTTAGCAGCATCCTGTTTCCTGTCCACTAGATGCCAGTAGCATCCCTCATTGTTGTCATTGCTAAATGTCTCCTGGGGGACAAAGTCACCCAGCTGAGAACCACTGTTACAGAACAACTAGAGGCCTGGTGCACGAAATTTGTGTGTGTGGGGGAGTGTCTTCCCTCAGCACAACCTGCACCCTCTCGCAGTCTGGGCCCCTTGTTCCTTACTGCCCACCTCACTGCTCTTTACTGCTTGGCTTGCTCCTCCTTAGCGCTGCCACGGAGGCAGAGAGGCTCCACCACGCCTCTGCTACACTCACCAGTCGCCAGTCGTGAATTTGGCTTTTGGCTGAGCGGCACTCCCTCGTGGGAGCACACTAATCACCAGGGGGCAGCTTCTGCATTGAGCATCTGCCCCCTGGTGGTCTGTGCGCATCATAGCGACCGGTCATTCTGGTTGTTAAGCTATAAAGGTTGCTCAGGCTTTTATTATCTAGTTAGATGCTTTGGCATCTGGCGGGTGCTCAATAAATATTTACTGGATGGTAGGTGAATTCATGAATGAATTCAGCAAGTTAACAAATTTTAGAACACTGAACTATATGCATAGCCTCATGTTTCTGTAGATACCGATTCTTCTGTTTCTGACACATTGATCCACTACACACCTATTAGAATGCCCAAAATCTAAAGCACTGACAACACCACATACTGACAAGGATTGCCCTTGGGAATGCAGAATGGTACAGACACTTTGGAAGGCAGTTTGACAGTTTATTACCCTGTGGTCCAGCAATCATGCTCCTAGGTATTTTCTCAAATGAGCTGAAAACTTATGCCCACACAAGTACATTTATAGCTGCTTTATTTATAATTGCTAACATTGGAAGCAACCAAAACATCCTTCAGTAGGTGAATGGATAAATAAATTGAGGTACACCCAGTGGAATATTATTCAGCGCTAAAAACAAATCAGCTATCCAGTCCTGAAAATACGTGGAAGAAACTTAAATGTCTAAGTAAAGGAAGCCAGTCTGTAAAGGCTACCTGTTACGATTCCAACTATATGACATTTTGGAAAAGGCAATTCTCTAGAGACAATAGATAAGTGGTCACCAGAGGTTGGGGGGAAGGATAGTTGAATAGATGGATCACAAATTATTTTAGGGCAGTGAAACTCTTCCGTGATACTACAGTAGTGGGTAGTTGGCATTGTCCATTTGTCACAACCCATAGAATGTACACCAGGAGTGGACTCCAATGTGAACTGTGGACGTTGGGTGATAATGAGGTGTCAGTATGGATTCCGTTGTAACAAAGGGACCCCTGCAAGGGGTAGGTAGTTGGGGATGCTTGTGTGTGTGTGTTGAGGGGGGGAGGGTGCAAGGTATATGGGTGCTGTTTGTACTTTCCGTTCAGTTTTGCTTTGAACCTAAAAAAATAAAATTTATTAATTAAAAATATTAAAAAGAATAATAGGCACCAGAGACTATATGTGCCTTACAAAACCTAAAATATTTATTATCTGGCCTTTTATAGAAAAAGTTGACCAAGCCCTGGACTATATCACAGTGGAACTAGTAAATGAGATGCTTAATTTCCCTGGTGTCAGGCCCAGTCCCCTTGTTCTTCTGATACTCTGTCCGTAATGGCAAAGTTCTCATGAACTTTTATTTCATTTGCAGGTATATGAGTGACCTAAAGCTGCAAATTAAAACGGAGAGAGAGCAGTGCCAACTGCGAGCTGGGCAAGGATGCCAATTCCTCCTCCCCCTCCACCCCCTCCTGGTCCTCCTCCACCTTCCACTTTTAATCAGGTGGGTAACCCTTCCACCCAGCTATCTCAAAACCTTAATGGGAATTTAATGCTTCCTGGTATAAGCCATACCGTACTCTCAAAGGTACTCTCAAAGACTTGCGGTGCAGGAAGATGGAGAATAAACAAGTCAAGTCTTATCAATTAGTTCTGGTTTTTGAGAGGTCTTCTGAGGATCATAATAGCTTCTTGTTTTCTTAACTTGGTTCAGTCTAAGTGGATATTTGGACAGGTGGCATCAGAGTAGGAACTGATGTTTTCCTCCTAAAACTTTGTTCTTAAAGGTCAGTACATCATTTCTTTGGCATCTCTGAGAAAAGGAGTAGCAATTTCTGGTGGATGATTCTTTGCTACCATTTCATCCTCTCCAAATCAGTTCTTTTAAAACCAAATCCATCAAGTCTAACACTTCATCAAGAAAAAAAGGAGTTTATGGAATGTATTAGTAAAAAGACTTAAAGTGTCAGTAATGGGATGTTTAAAACCAGTGGAACAGGGAGAGAATCCCTCAGGGCCGATTGGCAGCCCGATACCAGCAGTGGGTGTGAGTGGTGGCTCCGGTGCCAGTGCCGGCTGCGGGTGCGAGTGGGGCTGTTGCTGGCAGCAGATGTGAGAAGTGGCTGTCAGCCCCAATCGCCCTTCAGGAGCTGGGGGAGGTGGAGAATCCTTGAGGGGTGATCAGGGCCAGCGCAGGCAGCAGGTGTGAACGCCGGGTAGGACTGCAGTGCATGCACATAACCAACAGAGGCTCACCCCTGGTCTGGCCCCCTCCCCCCTCCTTTCCCGCCATCTGCTCCACCATCCACCACTGTTGATGCCCGCCATGTTTCACGCATGCCCCCTGGTGGTCACTGCACATCATAGTGTCCGGTTGTTCAATTGTTCTGCCATTCAGTTTATTTGCATATTAGCTTTTTATTATATAGGAGATTATGGGAAAACTAGAAAATACAGATTAACATAAATAATGCTTACCAGAAGTTAACTGTTGCTAGTATCAGTGTGTATCTTTCCAGAAATTTGCTGTGTGTGGGTTTCTCTTCCAAATGAAATCTAGCTACTATGCATTGAACTTTTATGTTTTGTCTTGTTAATCCTCACCTGAGGATATTTTTCCATTGACTTTTAGAGTGGTAGGGACGGGAGAGACAGAGAGAGAGAAACTTTAATGTGAGACAGACACTTCATTGGTTGCCTCCCATATGCTCCCTGACCAGGGCTGGGAACCTGAGAACAAGTCTACAACCTAGGTACATGCCCTCAACCCTTTAGTCCAAGGGCCTATGCTCTATCCACTGAGCAAAACCAGATAAGGCCATTGAGCTGTTATTATGCACCAGTACTGCTAGGCTCTTGAAAAGTATTGTCATTTCTAAAAACTACCTTGTGAGATAAGTTCTTTCTCAGAGAGGAAAGGAGAGGGAAAGAGAGATAGAAACATCAGTGATGAGAAAGAATCATTGACCGGCAGCTTTTTGCAAGCCCCTCACTGGGGATTGAGCCAGCAGCCCAGGCCTGTGCCCTGACTGGGAATCGAGCTGTGATCTTCTGGTTCATAGGTTGACACTCAACCATGGAGCATACCAGCTGGGTTCTTTAATTTCTTTTACATAGTGTTGTTCATATTCTTTGCTTATTATCCTGTTGATTCCTAAGTCATCTTTGTATGTTAACGCTCTATAGATTTAGAACACTTACATTTGTCACAGATGATCTTTCCTTCCAGTTTATTTGCTTCCTGTTTATTTGCTTCCTGTTTATTTGCTTCCTGTTTATTTGCTTCCTGTTTATTTGCTTATATTCCTAATAAATAATTTGTAGTAAACAAATATGTTGATCTTTTACTTCTTTTCTTTCCCTGTATTTTAGTTGTCATGTTTAGAATGTTCTTCCCTTAGCAAATTTTTAAATATAGTACTTTTGTAGTTTTTACACTGAAATATTGTAATTCAGCTAGAATTGTTTGAGAATAAGCTGTGAGGAAGGACTGTATTTAACTTTATTTTTCCCCAAAAAAATTCCCAGTTGTTATTAACATCTTGTATTTAATAATCTATTCTTTTTTTATTTCTTATATAGATCTGGGCCATTATCTTGCTGTCTGTCCCTGTGCGCCTGTTGTAGTTCATCATAGCCTGTTTCAACATTTAAATGAGATAATGAAAGTAATGTGCTTAGCACAATACCTAACACCTAGCAGGGGTTCAGTAGATGTTTGCCTTGATGATGCTGATACATCTAAAGCATCTAACACACAAGCCTTGTGCATTAGGTATTAAGTATGAGTTGCAGGCCTCCAGTTAGAGACATCTGAATGGGAGGTACAGTAGGAGCAGAAGGACTAACAAGATGGTGATGTACATTACCATTGCGGATGTGTGGCATATATATTTGATTCAGTTAGACAGGCGTCTCCTGGAACCCTCAGTTCGGCTTAAGGCGTTATCCCAAGCTTGTGATGAAGGGGACTGTTTATGGTGAACTTCTCTACATTGCTCTTCCCCCAGGGAAACACAGAGCAGATCAAGCTGAGCCGAGATGAGCAGCGGGGTCGAGGCGCCCTCTTACAGGACATCTGCAAAGGGACCAAGCTGAAGAAGGTGACCAACATCAATGACCGGAGCGCTCCCGTCATTGAGAGTGAGTCTAGCCTAGGACTGATTTGGAAACTTGGCTGGGCTGTCATTTTTATTGCTGGGTCTTGAGTGGGCGAGTTTTTTCCCGTCCCTAAGGAACATCTTTTTGACCTTTGGGAAGCATTCTCAGTAAGACTGCCAGCTCCTACTCTCACTAGTGTTACTTATGCTTGTCAGGGCACATCCCTGGCTGTTCTCTGAGGAGACCACTACAGGCCTAAAAACTGCTCAGCTGAAGCCAATGGTGATTTCATAATTGCTGCAAGTGTCCATTCTGAAAGGCCACTGGAGGGTTTGCTCACACCTGTGTCCCTGGCCACTAGCCCCCTTATAATCCCAGACTGAGAGCAGAGCCCAAAGAACTCTGTTGAATATGTCTTTATCCAGGTTATCCTTCTGGCCCATCCAAATAAGGGAAGACTGGCTCCTTGTTTCTTTCGTAGTTTTTCTCTCATCACAGCCAGGATTTTCGTCCCTTCATGAAGCTGTGGCACAGAGAGGCTTCACTTTTATTTCTTGAATGGAAAGGCAAAAGCAAGATTGATTTGTTTACAAGTTAGAACCCAAATAGAGGAGGAGTTTCTCCTCAGGATTAACTTGATCACCATTTGAAATGACAGCTCTAATGTATGCTTTCCAGAACCCAAAGGAAGTGGTGGTGGTTATGGCTCTGGAGCAGGTGCCCTGCAGCCCAAGGGAGGTCTCTTCCAAGGAGGAGTGCCGAAGCTCCGCCCTGTGGGAGCCAAGGACGGTTCAGGTATCTGAGAAGTACTTTCTTACATTTCCCAAGTGCGTGCATTTCCTTCCGGTCCCAGGTGTTCATCTGGGGTTGAGGAATGTGGTAGAAGGGGGAGGAAGGAAAGGGAGCAGAAGTGGAGTTACAGAGTATATTAAAGCAAAGGCATTACATAAAAACGTATTCATTTATATCAGCAATATTTGTTAACGGGCCAGATAAAACCTGGTCCTATACAAATACTTCCCTCCGCTGTGCAGGTAATGAGGCTGGGTGACTTAGAGATGCTAGCCAGCAGCCCTCCAGCCCTGCTGACCCAGTGTGCTGTCTGGTCTGTCTGCAGAGAACCTCGCTGGTAAGCCAGCCCTGCACGTTCCCAGTTCTCGAGCTGCTGCCCCAAGGCCTCCCGTGTCTGCAGCCAGTGGGCGCCCTCAAGATGACGCAGACAGCGGCCGAGCCTCCCTCCCGGAACTGCCCCGGATGCAGAGACCTTCATTACCGGACCTCTCTCGGCCTATCACCACCAGCAGTCCGGGCATGAAGCACAGCTCCTCTGCCCCTCCTCCGCCACCACCAGGGCGGCGTGCCAACGCACCCCCTGCACCTCTGCCTATGCACAGCAACAAAGCCCCCGCCTACAACAGAGAGAAACCCCTGCCGCCCACCCCCGGACAGAGGCTTCACCCTACTCGAGACGGACCTCCTGCCCCACCCCCAGTCAAACCACCTCCTTCCCCTGTGAATATGAGAACGGGACCAAGTGGCCAGTCTCTGGCCCCTCCGCCGCCGCCTTACCGGCAGCCTCCAGGGGTCCCCAATGGGCCCTCTAGTCCCACTAATGAGTCGGCCCCTGAGCTGCCACAGAGACACAATTCTTTGCATAGGAAGACACCAGGGCCCGTCAGAGGCCTAGCACCTCCGCCGCCTACTTCAGTCTCCCCTTCTTTACAGAGTACCAGGCCGCCCCCCCCAGCCCGCGAGCCCCCCAGTCGGGGAGCCGGTAAGTGCCTGCAGACACGTCTCTTTTTCCTAACACACTGGGAGTTGACTTCTTTTCTCTTCACTCTTTCCCCCAGAGCCCTCCTTTAGTGATTGGAGATAAGAATCCACTTACTCATTCAACAGGTTTATTGAGTGCCTTTTTGTGAGTCAGACTTTATTGTTGGGAAAATAGCAATAAATAGAAAATGTAAAAAAAAAAAAATCCTGTTCTATGATATAGTCAAATAAATTAGTAAAAAATATATTTAAGCCCTAGCCGATTTGGTTCAATGGGTAGAGTGTCAGCCTATGGACTGAAAGGTCCCAGGTTCAATTCCGGTCAAGGGCACATGCCCGGGTTGTGGGCTTGATTCCCCAGGAGAGGTGTGCAGGAGGCAGCCAATCAATGATTCTCTCTTATTATTGATGTTTCTATCTCCCCCTCTCCCTTCATCTATAGAATTAATAAAAATATATTAAAAATATATATTAGTCTGTAAATACATAACATGAGAAATACAAAGCAAGAAGGGGGATACGATAAACTGGGGTGGGGTGATGATATTTCCAATTGCAGGGGTGGGGATGAGGTTAGGGTCAGGGAAGGCCTTACTAGTAAAGCAACAATTTGGTAAAGACTGAAGACAGAATGAGAATAAGCTAAGCAGGCACTGAGAGCAGCAAATGCAAAGACATTGAGACAAGACTAGGATGAGTGAGGAGAAGAGTGGCAGAACATAGGGTCAGAAAGCTAGATTTCCACGGGAGAACATTGTAAGACTTTATGAAGACTTAGGGTTTTACTTTGTTTAATACTGGAAGCCACTGGAGGGGTTGGTACAGAGAAGTAGCATATATTTACCTTTAAAAAGGTCAGCTTAGTCAAGATGGTGTGGTTCAGTGGTTGAGCATTGTTGACCTGTGAACCAGGAGATCATGGTTTGTTTCCCGGTCAGGGCACAAGCCCAGGTTGTGGCTTGATCCCCAGTGAGCAGAAGGCAGCCAATAAATTATTCTCTCTCATTATTGAAGTTTCTATCCCTCTCTTCCTTCTCCCTTCCCCTCTCTGAAGTCAATAAAGACATATTTAAAAAAATAAAAATATCAGCTTTTATGTTGAGAACAGACTGCAGGAAGACAGGTGGCAAAAAGATGCCACTTATGAAGCTATTGCAAGAAACTGGGCAGGTGGGTAGGACCACAGCGGGTTTGGGGGAAGATACTCGGTTTTGAACAACTCAAGTTTGAGATGCCTGTTAGACTTTCAAGAGGAAATTATTAATTGGCTATCAACTCAGAAGTTCAGGGGAGAGGTCTGGGCTAGAGAGAGAAATGTGAACGATCTTGAAAACGATGTGCTGAGTGAGATCACCCAGGTAGAGTATAGAGAAGAGGTCTAAGTCGGGGGGCCCTCCTAGATTAGAGGTCAGAGAGATGAAGACTGCCAAGCAGGACAAGCTGAGAAAGAGCCCCTCGTGAGGAAGGAAGGAGGGAAAGGAAGAAAGTGATGGAGAAATTCCAAGATTGAGTGAGCCAAAACTCCTGGATATGAGAAAGCCCCAGGCAGCTGTCCTAGTCTCCCTCACTGTCTGCTTTCATGCTATTTTGTAAAGAGAATACACAATCTCATCTACTTCTTCTAGGGTTGTGTCCAGTGCTACAGCTAGGTCAGTTAAGTTGAAGCCCGAGATGACATTGGTCTCAGCAATATGGGATTCATTTTGGGGGACTCCAAACAACATGGGATCTTTTTGGGTATTAGTGCAGTGGTGGAGGAAAGGTGAAAGTAAAAGTCTAATTGGAATGAGTTCACAAATGCAGGAATAAGAGAGGCCTTGGAGATAAAAATATGGAAATCCCTTAAGGGAGTTGGGGAGCGTTGATCTATGAACCAGGAGATCATGATTGGTTTGTAGGTCAGGGCACAGGCCCGGGTTGTGGCTTGATCCCCAGTGGGCAGTGGGAGTGTATGTGTGTACAGGAGGCAGCCGATGAATGATTCTCTTTCATCACTGATGTTCCTCTCTTTCTCCCTCTCCCTTCCTCTCTGATATCAATAAAAATATATATATTTTTAAAAAGTGACATCCCTATAAATGCTTTGGGAGACCAAAGTAGGGGGAGTTTGGAATAGAGTAGATTGCTTTGGAAAAGCCTTGAGAAGAGGAAACTTGAGTTGAGCCTTAAAGGATAGCTAGGATTTGGTAGTAAAGGAAGGGGGATGGCGTTTCCAAGTATTGGGGAGGAGTCACAAGAGCAATGCATATGTAATTTGGTTTATTCAGCAAAGGTTGATTGAATGCCTACCATGTGCTGTACATTTGGTTGTGTTGGGTGCTTAGATGAATGGACGATGCTCTGACTTTGATGAATATACAGTATACTGGGAGGTGGCACATCTAATGAATACATATAATACAATATAGTAGAATGGTTGAGATACAGAGGTGACAGTGGGAGTGCAGACAAGGGGTGATACAGAGGTGACAGTGGGAGTGCAGACAAGGGGTACCTAACCCAGCATAGAAGTCAAGAAAGGAAGAGGAGAACTGGCTGGCATGGCTTAATGGTTAGAGCATTGGCCCACATACCACAGGTTGTGGGTTTGATTCCAGGTCAAGGGTACATACCTGTGTCCAAGTGCCTGCAGGAGAGAGGCAACCAGTGGATGTATATCTCACATCAGTGTTTCACTTTCTCTCTACCTCACTCCCTTCCACTCTCTGAAAAGCAATGAAAAAAAACATACTCGGGTGAGGATTAACAAAAAGAAAGAAAGAAAAAAAAGGAAGGAAGAGTACAAGGTGAGATCAGACTCACTGAGGTAATGGGTTACTGTATAAAAAAGGAGGATAATTGGGGGAAACCCAATTGGATTGGAAGCTAAGAGTTTGAAACTTTATGATGTAGGAACTGCAGAGCTCTTGAAAAAGTTTGAGCAAAGTTTGGGGAGATGAGTGAGTTGACGGTGCACACAGTGGATTCGTACAAGAGATTAGAAGCAAAAAGAACATTTGGGAGGCTTTTTGCAGTAGAACAGACTAAGTATGAGACAGCCCTAAATTACCATTGTGGAGGAAGACATGGAAAAGCAAGGCAAAAATCAAGAATACAGAGAGTTCTTAACTCACTGTCGTGGAAAATGAAGAAGAGTCATGCATTTCTTCTGAACTTTGGTAGAGCAGGGATGGGAGGAGAGTGAATATGATGTTTAACATGGTGCTCAGAGGCTCACACAGCCTATACAGCCAGACCTAACTGCTTCGGATTTTAATTGCAGCTCCTCCACCCCCACCACCCATGATCCGAAATGGTGCCAGGGATGCTCCCCCTCCCCCACCACCATACCGACACGGGTCAGAACCTCTGAACCGGGGGAAGCCCCCACCTCCGCCCTCCAGGACGCCAGCTGGGCCGCCACCTCCTCCTCCCCCACCCTTGAGGAATGGCCACAGAGATTCCATTACCACTGTCCGGTCTTTCTTGGGTGAGTAGCTAGCTGTTGTAGTCTCATAGTTCCTGTGGTGACCTGATTCCAGTAGAATGGGAATGGTCGCTTATATCTGTTGTTCACAGCAGTTTCTCTCCTGACTTTACATCTGACTTCTATAATAATTCCTATCCATTGATGTTCCTTCCCTTTTGCAAATTGTAAGCATGGGTTGCTTTGGGCTAGACTGAAGTAAAATCAGCAGGTGTCATGCTAACTCTAAAGCCATTCTCTTGCTCCCTAAGGATCATTAGGTGTGATTACCTTTAAGTCAGAGACTTCATCTTCTTCAGGATTACTCAGGCAGGAAGTGAGTATTCCCCTAGGAAGGAAAGCTCCTTTCTGGCCCTTTAAAAACAAAATAAACCTTCTTTCCAATTTGGGCCTGGCATAACGGCTCCCACAAAGAAGGGGGCAAGAAGAGGGCCCCTTCTGCCATCAGAGTTAGTGACCCATCATCATTCACAAGCACGTCCATGAAGTGAGTTTCAAGAAGCACTCGAAGAGATGCAAACATCTGCCATGAAGGAGATGGAACTCCGATGTACACAGTGATACTAGGCTTAAAGCTGCCTGAGCCAAAGGGATAAGGAATGTCCCTACCATAGTGAGGAGAAGATTCACCACGCAGTCTCTGGATGTCCGTTACCTACATACCTGTCACCGCTTTTAAAAATCTACAGTTAATGTGCATGAGTACTCACTGCTGATTGTTGAAGAAAATTATAAAACTGCCGAAACCGGTTTGGCTCAGTGGATAGAGTGTCAGCCTGCGGACTGAAGGATCTCGGGTTCGATTCTGGTCAAGGGCATGTACCTTGGTTGCGGGCACATCCCCAGTAGGGGGTGTGCAAGAGGCAGCTGATCGATGATCCTCTCTCATCGATGTTTCTAATTCTCTATCCCTCTCTCTTCCTCTCTGTAAAAAATCAATAAAATAGATATTATACAAAAAAGTTATAAAACTGCCACACACAAAAATCCCAGTATGTAGACAATATTTACCTAGTAATCCAAAGCCACTAACTAGCTGGTATTACTTTAAGGAAGTTGCTTCACTCTCTGGGCCTCACTTCCCTTAGCTATGAAATGAGGTTGACTAAATCAGGAGTGTGTCAGATTAACTCTTCAAGGTTATCAATGAATCTTAGGCCTCACCTAAGATAATTTTTTTAACCTATCTCTCTAACTCGAATTTCATCTCGTTAACTTCTTTAGTTATTTATTCTTAAAATCTTTATTGTTGAAAGTATTAAATATGTCTCCCTTGGCCCCCATGGATCCCTTCTAGCCCAGCCCTCACCCCAGGCCTTCACCACCCTATTGACTGTGTTCATGGGTTATCCAAACCAAAGGTATCATTAGACTCCAGGGAAGATCTGTACAGTCCCTTTCAGACCTAACACTCTTGTCTACCCTTGCTCTAGTGTATTCTGATTAGGTGGGCCAGGGTTTTTGCTTTAAAGATCAAGTCCTTTGGAATGTCATCCAGCCACACCCATAGAGCATTTGAGCCTTCTTACGGAGGGGCCATGGAAGGTGGCACAGGGGCCATGAGGTGTTGTGTTGCAGAATTACATGAGGATAACCTGGGCCAAAAGGGAATTATCTGGTCAGAACTCTCACTCATTGGTGACAAATATTCCCATTTTAGGTTAATTTCTACCAATTTGTAGATTCAGTTCCATTGGTATTCCATGGTGATAGTATCTAAGGGGCTGTTAAAGAATTATATTTTTTCTCTTCCCATTCAAACAGCTGTGCTCCTTTCCTGTTACATGCCTGATTTTTGGTGGAAATATTTTTAAAAACCAAGTCAAGCCTTAGCCGGTTTGGGTCAGTAAATAGAGCATCAACCTGAATCGAATCCAGGTTCGATTCCAGTCAAGGGCATATACCTCAGTAACAGGCTCCTCCCCGGCTGGGCCCGGCAGGAGGCAACCAATCCATGTGTTTCTCTCATCGTTTCTGTCTTTCCCTCTCCCGCTCTCTCTAAAAATAAATGGAAAAATATCCTCGAGTGAAGATTAACAAAACAAACAAAACAACCAGGCCAAAGACTAATCCCTTAATGTAGAGAGCCTTTGAGCACATCTTCTGGGCATACAAGGCACATAGAGCAATGCTGTCCTTAGAAACCTTGGTTTCGTGGGCAAGGCAGGCCCTCACGTACATCAGAATGAATGGAGACCAAAAAGGGGAGGGTGAGAAGTGGTACAGAGGGCCAGAAGGGTGATATGAATTAATATTCTGTTTCTTTTGTAGATGATTTTGAGTCAAAGTATTCTTTCCATCCAGTAGAAGACTTTCCTGCTCCAGAAGAATATAAACACTTTCAGAGAGTATATCCCAGCAAAACAAACCGAGGTGAGACGAGTAGTCATGAAGGTTTTTCCATAATTGCATAAAAAAAAAGAATCAGTGTTCTTTTCTTAGAAATGTTCTTAAAGTTTGTTTCTCCTCATCTTCATTTTCTTTAAAAACCAAAACAAAACATAATCTCTCAGTGTTAAAGATTAGCTCATAGAGCCTGTCTCTCATTTTCGAAATGTTTGGGTTATTCAGAATCTGGTGGGTAGTCTTGTGCATGTGGTTTTTATTGTTCATGTTTTTCAGCTGCCCGTGGAGCCCCACCTCTGCCACCCATTCTCAGGTGAAGCCTGGGTTGGTCCTGCTCCTCAGGAAAAGGATGGACCCTCTCCTCCTCTCAGATGGTCCCTCCCATTCCCCTGAAACCTGCATGAGAACTCCTAACGTGTTTCTCCAGTGCAACCAACCTCTAGACTCCAAGCGTCCTCCCAGCTCGCCTCCATCTATGCATCTGTCTTCTGGACTTGGTGATTGGACTCTATATTGACAGTAGGGTCTCAAACCCTGTGTCCATCCCTCCTCAGCAATCCCTGCTAGCCAGATGAGGAAACAGCTTCCATGTCGCCTGCTTTCCTCGCGGGGAAAGGTGCCTTGTGATGGATTAACTCATTGTCGGGGCAGGGCGGCGAACGGTACTCCTACCTCCTCCTACCCACTCTGGGGGAAGCTTGGCGGGTATATGTTATCATTGAGGAGGCTGACATGGCCAGGACGTGGGGGATGGGGACATTTTTAGTGAAACAAGAAAGGAGTTTGCAGAGAAGTGATCTGTTTTAAAGGTCAAGTTTGAGAAAGGATAAGGGAATGGGTCTGCTTTATTTTGGGGGACATTTTGGTTTTGCTCTTACTCTACCCCATATCCTCACTCCAGAGAGAAGTTGGATATAAACACTAAATACTAATCAGTTGAACTAAACATCTAATAAAAAGGGAGGTAAGTAAACTGGCGAGCCTTTAGTGTTAGTCAGTTTCTCTGCAGCAAAGGGACCAGGAGCCATTTGAGTCCTCCCTCTCCTCTCCTCCCCCCTCCATTTCCTCAGGGTGCTGAGGCTGAGGGATGATGTTTCCTCCCTCCACCACCCAGCCCCTCACTTTTGTTCATTCCATGTTCACAAATTCCAAAACTTCTGGTGGGAGATAGGAAGATAGGGCTGGGGTTCTGGTCTTATGTAAGACCTTGAATCTACCTCAGTCTTTCCTGGCTGGTCCTGAAGGACAGTCCTGACCAGAAACTGCACCCTTTGATGGGTACGCCATGGTGATGAAGAAGGGAAGGTGAAGCTTGTTGTAGAGTTCACAGCCCACTGACTGAAAAGGAGCTTCCTGTTTTTTCTCTCCCCCCTTGCCTTTCCAAGACCACAGGGGAGAGAACAGTGAGGCTCCTGAGTCAAAGATTCCTCTGTGCCAAGAAGCACAAAGACTTCGGTGAGATGACTCTCAGCCCGGTTATCTTCTTTGGCAGCCAGCAATGTGTTGTTTCTCCGTCTTCCGGGTCCTAGTTAAAGAACAGCAGAACAGGGCTCCTGGGCTCCTCACACAGGGGTTTGGTTTGCTGCTGCCAAGTGCAGAGGCTACGCAAAGCTTGAAGTAAGAGCAAGGAGGCCAAGGTGATTTTTTTGGAATGATTGGGGAAAGTCTGTTAAAAAATTGCATCACAGGCTTGAACTATTTTAGGGACCTTTCCAGCCTATTGGATCACAGACTGAGGATCTTTGTGTGGTGCCGGATGAAACCCAAGTCTTCCCAGTGCCAGAAGAGAGAGGGCTCCACTTGGGTTATTTGTGAGGGTCTGCTAGCCTTGATCATCTCCTGGACCATATTGCCTCTTAGGACAAACAGTGATTAGGTCTGTCATCTCACTTCTCTTACTTCCAAACCTGTTAGTAGTTACCTCCCAGCAATGTCCCTGGCATCCTGAAGTGAGTAGAGCTGAGAGAGGGGACACTAATGGAGGGAGAACAGGAGTGTCTACTGCAGCAGAGTTCCAGGGTAGATGCTGATCAGTACTCAACTTGGACTGTGAAGTCTTCCCATTTATTTTTGAAATGGGAGTTGATGCCTTTTGTATAATGTTATAGAAATGTATTTTTCCCCCTTCCTTAAACATAGAACATCAAAATAAGTATCACAAGTAAAAGCCAAACCACAGTTTTTCATTGGGGCTGATATCTTCCCTTGACCTGCTGCTCAGATTCCCCAGCATTTGGACTGTGTCACGTGGGTATTGGTGTATTTTTGTTTTCTTGGCCTCATGGGAAAAGGCCTCGATCTGGATCTAGTTGATGCATTTTCTTCAGCGCATGTCGGTGACACAGTACTTATTTAAATGTCTTTTGCCTTATCCATATTTGGTCCCTCTGTTAATAACAGATTTATTATCATGTATATTTACTATTGAATAATGGGAATGTGATGCTCATAGTTATTGATCTATTTTGTATGTTGTAAAAAGCTTGTACTATAGATCGAAGGTGGGCTGGCTGCAAGAGCACTACAACTTCTCACCTTTTAAATGGCTTTTTATCTGCTGCTGGGAATGTCATCTCTTCCGTGGGAGACGGCTGGTCTCATGTTGAGGCTATTGCCCAGTTCCATAACCCCCTTCTCCCCTCCCAGGAGGAGGAGACTTTGCCCAACTAAGCAGGAAACTGTGTTAAAAGCCCTTGTGTGGGTTTGGTTTCATGATGTTTTTCTCTAGTGGGGAAAATGTAACACTATAGTTGTTTCTTACCGCCCTTTCCGGGAAGTAGGGCAGTGGCCTCCAGGTTTTTAAATGAGCTTAGATGCCCTCCTTCCCCCCTCTTCTCTGGTCACCAAACCTGGATCAAAGCACTTCGATATTCCAGGAGTGCTTTACTCTGTCATGGGGAGAGCCTGTTATTTTCCCAGCCTGGGTGCCCAGAGAGAGGGTCAGGGCTACCCCACCCAGTGGATGTGAAGCTGCTGTCCTCCCAGCTGGCAAAGGCAGAGACTAGCCACTGGCCATTGCACTGGGGGCACCCCTCACCCCACAGTTTCCCAACTTGAAACCCAGATTTACCTCCAGGGAGAGGTGAGGAAAATTGTAAATAGACTTGCTACAGAGCAACTCAGGTTGCGGTGTGTTTTAATTCTCCTGGTCACTTGAAATAATCTGTAGGCTGAGTGCTTATGGGAGTGGAGGAGAAGGGTGACTCCAGGGTCTGCTGCGAAGCTCGGGGGGTGGAGTATAGGGCATCTGAGGCCCTTTGATGGCACTACACTGAGCTGTCTGTCCTGGAAACCCAACCTACAATCAACCACAGATCAAATTCTTCACATTCCAGTTGTAGTTTCTTTCCCTATTAAATCTCAGTCCCTGGCGATGTAGTTAGGGGAGCTTTCTGGGCTACCCTAAACTTAGGGAGTGGAAGGCATTACAGCTCTGCCTTCAAGACTCATCAAAATGAAACTGAACTACAACCACCTTCAAAACATACAAAAAAAGAAAACAATAACTGTCTAACCGAAGGAAGGGTTTGGTTCCATTCGACTCCACGTTCATTGTGCCTTTACTTGTGTTAGATTTCTGTGCTTTCTTCCTCTCTCCCTCTTCGAAGCAATTAAAATCTTCCTTGATAACTGCTGTTCTTTCTACTCTTGTTTCTAACATCAGTGGGTTCCCTACATGTCTTAAATCTTATTTTACTGATGGCAGAGGGGCCATGCTACTTTTCTCACATCTGTCTTTCGTCATTTCCTGACACTACCAGCATGGAAGTCAGTCAACACTGAATAAAAGACCAGAACGCATGTGTGAAGAGTGTGAGTGTGTATATGTGTGTCAGTTTTCTTTTAAAAAATAATTTATTGTATGATTTATTTTGGAATTGTATTCTGATTACAGTGCTCTCTCTCCCAATTAGCATTGATTTTTTTCCAACCCCCTCTACAATGTATAATCTGGTCTCAGGTTGGATTCTTTGGTACATTTGTCTCTCCTGGATGCCGTGCAGTTTAATTAAATGTTGCTTACAAAACAACAACTGAGAACTGTGTACTCTTGTCTGGAATCCCGCCTCCTGTGGTGGCCTAGAGAGGAGAGGAGACCTGTGACCTCATGTTCCAGGTTGTGTGGTTGTTGACCCCAGGTCCTCTCGGGAAGTAGGCACACTGACTTGGGCAGAAGCATCTGCAGCTGCTAAGGGTTTTCTATCCTCCCCGCCTGTTACATTTTGAAAAGCACAGTTCTGGGTAGCCATACTGACTGGGTGGTTCTGATAGAGTTGGCCATTGTTTATATTTGCCACCTAACTCCCTTTTGCTTATGATTTCAGGAAACCCAGGGCGCTTCCTGGCCTTCTGTCCTTGCTTTGAATCCCTTGCGATTCTTTCTGCCTGTGCTGCACGCCAGATTCTCACACTGAGGCGTGGAAGCAAAGGTGGGGGCAGAGCCTGTAGATTGTGTGTGTGCGTCTGTTTTTACGTGGGTGTTGCCTATTTTTCTTCACTACTGTTTAAGTTAAATCTTAGCAGGCTTTCTTGAACTTTGACTTCAGGTGTAAACATTAAACCAACATTCTCTGCTTACTATGGTCAGCTGACACAATCACCATTGGACTTCCTGAGCTTAACTTGCACTTTCATCATGAGCAAAGGTCTTGCAATTGTTTCCCATACTGATTTCAGGATGGGTGTGTATATGAATCACTCTCACATACTTCAGATATCAAAATCTATGAGGCTCCTTTCATTTTCATCCATACCTGCCAAATTGGCCTAATTCCTGATTATTTGACCCATCATTGTTATTAATATGATTAATAAACTACCTATTTTGATTTGTTACTCTTGTAACTGTCAGTAGCCCTCAAATAGAGCTTGCCTAAGTGACCCTCAACTTCCTAATGCTATAAGCTTTCTCCATCCTATTGGGATGGTTCTGCTAATGTGTGTGTATGTGTGTGTATGTGTATATGTACTTGTACAACAGGATGCCGGACAGGTCCTTCCAGTGTGATCTGATTCCTTCCCTCATGATACTGTGTATGAGTTAGTTGATAAGGGCAGTAGTTTGCCCAGTCTAATGACTACTGGGACACCGCTGCTCACTGTGAATGTGCCTCTTAAGTATTTCCTGCCCCAACTCAGCCACAAACTGTGTGACTCACTGTTGTCTCTGACTTCCCATTACTCTGCAGAGGTAAGAGAACGAAAATGTCAACCTCAGGATCCTAACTACCCTAGAGGATAACTTGAGGGGAAAATACTTCACCTCTGACATCACTGGAACCCAGTCTGGATTGTATTTTACATATAATTGGATTTATTTTCCATGTCTAGGTGTAGGTGTGTGAGATTTAAAGGACTCTATGGTATCTGTCCACAAAAAATCTTGATGAGAAAGGCGGATGCCTCACTTGGCAGACATGTCCTTCCATTCAGCAAGCATTTATTGCATACTTCACTGTGCCAGGCATCTGTAATATGGAGATGAGAGCACAGGGCCTTGGCCTCCAGGGCGCTCAGAATCTAGTAGAAGACTTCAGGACAGCTACCAAGAGAAACCTCCACAGGCTATTAAAAAGGCTTCCTGGGCCCAGCCAGAGTGGCTCAGTGGTTGCGCATCGACCTATAAACCAGGAGGTCACAGTTCGATCCCCGGTCAGGGCCCATGCCTGAATTGTGGGCTCAGATCCCCACTGTGGGGCATGTAGGAGACAGCCAATCAATGATTCTCATCATTGATGTTTCTATCTCTTCCTACCTCTCCCCTCCTCTCTGAAATCAGTTTAAAAAATATATATATATATATTTTTTAAAAAAGCTTCGTGGTAATTAGCCAGTGAAGGAAGATGGTGAGCAGTATTCCAGACAGGAAGTAGCAAGGACAGAGGCACAGAAGCAAGAAACGGCAATGTGGTGTGTGCAGCATGTTACTGGAATATTGGAAAGGGAATGCCTCCAGGCGGTAAGCTTTTAGAGACCTTTCAATCTGGCATCCTGTGGTTCTCAGCCTGCTGCTACCGTGGTCATTCACTCCCGCAAGCTTTTTTATAGACCAGTGCTATCCTTCCTGGGCTTTTCAAGGCTCCAATATGTATGCTAAGTACTTACAGCTTCCTCTGCTCCCTTTCCCCCACGAAACGGAGAGAGGTGGCTCACTGTCCCTTAAGGCTGGCTGGGCACATGTTACCATGTCAGGTTACGAAGGACAATTTTCAGGTGCCCGGTTATAAAAAGAAATCTGAGCAGTGAAGGTTTCTTTTTAGGTTCTATTGCCCTATTAAGATATCAAAAATATCATCTGGTCAAAAGCCTCCATTTTATTTCATTTTAAATATATTTTTATTAATTTCAGAGAGAAGGAGAGGGAGAGAGAAAAAAACATCAATGATGAAAGAATCTTTGATTGGCTGCCTCCTGCACGCCCCACACTGGGGATCGAGGCATGTGTCCTGACCAGGAATCGAACCATGATCTCCTGGTTCATAGGTCCATGCTCAATCACTGAGCTATGCCAGCTGGGCAAAAAGCCTCCATTTTAGGTCCTTAATGGTTTGGCTCTGAGGATGGAGCCTCAGCCTGCTGACTGAAGGGTCCCAGGTTCAATTCTGGTCAAGGGCATGTACCTTGGTTGCGGACACATCCCCAGTAGGGAGTGTGCAGGGGGCAGTTACCGATGTTTCTATCTATCCCTCTCCCTTCCTCTCTGTAAAAAATCAATAAATTAAAAAGAGTACATGCCTGGGTTGCAGGCTCAGCCCAAGTAGGGGGTGTAAGGAGGCAGCTAATCAGTGATTCTCTCTCATCATTGATGTTTCTATCACATCCTGTTGCTTCTTCTCTGAAATCAATAAAAAATATTTTTTTAAAAAGCCTCCATGTTAGTATAACACTTTTTACTATCATGTCTGCCTAATCTCTTCACTCTTACAGTTTTGGGCTCCTGGAAAGCCTTCCCAAAACGTGCGCCTTAACCATCTCTCCCTATTTAGAAGGCCACTGTAGAACCTGCATCAGTCTAATCCTCCCCCATGTTTAAGTGGTTGAGAGTTTGATTTCCTATCAGACTTTCCCAGTTCAAATTCCAGCTCTTCCTATTACTAATGTGTGCCTTTGGTAATATTTACTCAACCCCTTCTATTTCCTTTCCCTCATTTGTAAAATGGAAATAATGCCAACTTCATGGGGTGCTTGTGAGAATTAATGAGGTGACATAGGTAAAATGCTTGAACTCAGTCCCTGGCATACACTTAAGCACTTGGTATTGGCTCTTATCTACTATATGAACTAATTATAATTATAATTATAATCATAGACTGATTGTAATATTGCTTTCCTGTTTCTCAGCTTTATTGCTCTATTTTATTTGATATTGAAGGGTGAAAGATAAATGCTTACCATCACCTAGAATTTTGGCCTTTAACAGAATCTGGGGCTTCGCTATGTTATTAGCTTTGGAAGCTGACCTATAAATTACTGCTCTAATTTATATTTTTCATTAAAAGCTCAGCTTGCCTCTTCTTCTATAGCCATCTTCTCTGGCCCTAAAACCCTAGTGTTTAACCATAAAATTTTTATTTTAAATGAAGGGGTCATAATTCTCTCCACTCCCTACAAAGTGTTGATTGATGGGATTAATGATAAGAAGGTACACAATATATTCTTACCTTTAACAGAATAAAAGAAAAGGCCTGGCTTTATTTCTCACCTTTGAAATACAAATCAGCGGGATATTATAATGAGGGGTTGTATATTTCATTATGCATGCGTGGAACTTTAACAACAACAAAATTGGTTTGGGTGTCAGGAAATCTGGATCCTAGAACCTTCAACAAGATACTGTGACCCCTAATTAACCTTATGCACATTTGTGCCTTGCAGGGTTGAGAAAAGCTCCTAGCATCATACCTGACCCCCAGAACCGTCCCCAAAATGATAGGGATATAGCCTGTTTCCCCGAAAATAAGACAGTGTCTTATATTAATTTTTTCTCCCAAAGTTGCGCTAGGTCTTATTTTCAGAGGATGTCTTATTTTCGGGGAAACACAGTAGTAGCTCTTTAAAAAATGTAGCCATTAGAATAACGAAAATGAGTTAAGTGCAGCCCTGAGAAGGAGCGACCACATCTTTGTACCTCCCATCGAGAGAAAGGCAAAGTCACGTGCGGTAAAGACTACATCTCCCGCCGAGCTTTGCGGCGTGACCAGTTCGCCTTACGCAGAGTCGCTCCCTTCACGTCTTTCCGGCCGAGGTCCCGGATGTAGATTGCCCCCGCGGCCCGCTCCGCTTAGTAGGCGTGGCCTTAAGAGGGCTCTGAGACCTGGGACTCTCTCATTGGCTGTGCATTGGACGCAGGGGAGGGTGGGCGTTGGCCTTGGCGCGCGGCATTCCGGCGACAGCCAATCGGAAACCTGCCTGGCCTTTGGCGGGAGGCCGGAAAGCTGGGGCTGTGCACATTTGGCGCGAATGTGTCTGGACTTTGCTGCCGCCGGTGTGTTCAGGGGCTCGTGAAGAACCCCTGGAGCCCTGTGCGGAGAGGAGGGAAGGATCCGGCCCTGAGGTGACGCAGCCCTGCGGGGAGGAGAGGAGAGGATTGCCCCGGGAGGCTGGGGGCAGGGGGGTGGGGGCGAGGAGTGACAAGGCCCGCGGGTGCAGGGAGTGGAGCGGAGCGGAGCTCAGATCGCGGGAGGTGGGAAAGGAAGGGAAGGGAAGGGAAGGGGAAGGGAAGGGGAAGGGGAAGGGGACGGAGAAAAGGAAGGGGAAGGGAAGTGTGCGCTGTCAGAGCAGCCTGGCAGTTGTGCTTAGGTGAGGTGGGAGGGAGACGTGCCGGGTGGGGTTGAGAGCTGTGTGGAGTGGAGGCTGGGTGCTGAGTGGGGTCAGGGGGTGGGGGTGCAGAGGAGAGAGACTGTAAATCTGGAAGATGGTGGGCTGGGGTCAGGGGGTTAGAAGTGGATAGAGATCAATAAGGATAAACCTCTTGCATCGCTCCCCCGGGGAAGCACTGGGAGCCAGAGTGCCCGGTTCGCGGTGACTTCGGGCCTCTGTGCTCTCAGTTTTCTCATCTTCGGGGTAATTTTAATAATAGTACCTACCCCTAAGGTAGTCATATTTGTGAAACTTTGATGGGGCTATACCTAAACTGTTCTCTTTAAAAAATAATAATAATATATATAAATTATATATATATATATATATATATATATATATATATATATATATATATATATTATTGATTTTCCACAGAGAGGAAGAGAGAGGGACAGAGCTAGAAACGTCGATGAGAGAGAAACATCGACCAGCTGCCTCCTGCACGCCCCCTACCGGGGATGTACGTGCCACCAAGGTACATGCCCTTGACTGGAATCGAACCTGGGACCTTCCAGTCCGCCGGCTGATGCTCTATCCACTGAGCCTAACTGGTGTTCGGCACCTAAACTGTTCTTAACAGCTTCATACACATAGCTAGTAGACAAGTTTTTGCTATTCTTGCATAGATTTGGATGGGAAGCAGAACTGGGTGCTCAAGTATTGCTATCATTTAGGTATGAAATAAGTGCTGGTCACCAGCTTGAATTCCATGCGAGGTGTTTTTCCTTCAGTTTTACGTGCTGACTGGCTTTCCTTCCTGTTCTCTTTCCCGTGCCCAGTGTGTTGCCATCATGCCTCAAACCCGATCCCAGTCACAGGCCACCATCGGCTTTCCAAAAAAGAAGCCGTCTCGGACGTTGGACAAAGCTAAAACCTCGAGTGACACCAAAGTAGAGCTGACCAAGGTCAAGGCCATCCCCCTTACTCCGTGTGCAAAAAGCCTGCCCCTCAGCCCCAGGAAGCGCCTGGGTAAGCCACCCTCTGTGCGTCCTCTGTGGCCTCCCTTGACTCAGTAATAAGAACGCCTCATCCTTTGAAGCAGGGAAGTTCTGTGAAGACCCCTTGATTCACTTTGGGGTTTTTTCCAGGATGGTTGCTAAGTTCTCACTAAATTTCAGCGTTAAGATCACTTATCCAAGTATGTTATAGGCCTGATCTTCAGTGTCTTCGTTGAACGTAGTTCTGTCGGTATTTTATTTTTATTTTTTATTTTTATTTTTTTTAATATATTTTATTGATTTTGTACAGAGAGGAAGGGAGAGAGATAGAGAGCTAGAAACATCGATGAGAGAGTCATCGACCAGCTGCCTCTTGCACACCCCCTACTGGGGATATGCCCGCAACCAAGGTACATGCCCTTCACCGGAATCGAACCTGGGACCTTTCAGTCCCCAAGCCGACGCTCTATCCATTGAGCCAAACCGGTCTCGGCTCTGTCGGTATTTTAAATGACCTTGCATGCATAGCCCATGGACCCAGAATAGTGGGGTGAGGGCTTGGGGTGGGGGAAATATTGGGGACATCTGTAATACTGTCAACAATAAAAAAATAAACTTGTTAAAAAAAGGGAACTTGCCGTTAACTGTACCGGATAGTATTTTTGTATTTTTGAAACCTGCCTGAATGGTGGTGAAATTAAGAGACACGGGGGATGCTCTTGTTTTAGAAAGGTAGTTGGTAATCCTTTCTTGTGTTAGAGAGTTTGTTTTTAAGGAGGGGTGATTGGATAGTAGGATCTGGAAACATTTTTGCTTGTGGAAACTGGGGAGTGCTTCAGGCATATAGGATAAAGACCAGGGATGCTGCTAAATATTCTACAATGCACCGGGGACACACCCAAGGATCATTTGGTCTAATATATTAGTGGTGCTGACGTCGAGAAACCCCGTTTCAGAGCCATCTTAGAATGTCAAACTGAAACCAGTTTGCTTTCTACCCAACAACAGTAAGGCTCAGTGCCGCCACCTGGTGGCCAGTGTTTGCTACTACAACGAGGCGTTTTATTTTGGCGGCTGTAGTTGAGGCAGGAATTCACCTCTTTCTAGGGGAGGCCGGGATCTTTGCAAGTCCTGTCCTCATCACTGCCACGAATGACCGCGCTTTGATCTTAATGTGTTTCAGGTGACGACAACCAATGCAATACGCCCCGTTTATCATCCTGCTCGCCACCAAAGCTGAGCAAGAAAGAGAACGGTCCCCCTCACTCCCACGCACCCAGGGGCCGCAAACTGGTATTTGACAACCAGCTGGCAGTTAAGTCTCCGGGCAAGAGAAGGCAAGCCGGAGTTCACCAAAACAAAACGTGTTCCTCTGTTCGAAAAGGTCAGGAAATCACTGCACACCCTGAGCAGAGACGGCCCCCGGAGAAGGAACCTGTGTGCGCGAGGCTGTTTAAGCAAGAAGGTTCGTTCTTCCACAGCAGCTGTCCGTGCAGCCTCGCACCGAGGCTGGTGAACCCAGAGGAAGCCCAGCGGGTCTTCCCGGTCGCCTCGTCGTATCTAATTGTCCTTTCCTGTCTGGCGCAGGCACTTGCTACCAGCAAGCAAAGCTGGTCCTGAACACAGCTGTCCCCGATCGGCTGCCTGCCAGGGAGAAGGAGATGGATGTCATCAGGAGTTTCCTGAGGGAGCACATCTGTGGCAGAAAAGCTGGAAGTCTTTATCTCTCTGGTGCTCCCGGAACTGGAAAAACAGCCTGCTTAAGCCGGATTCTGCAAGACCTCAAGGTACCTCGAGCGTCTTGAGTTTTGATGCTCTTGCTAAAATGGCACTTTGTTAGGAAAGGTTAAGAAAAAGTCAGAAGTCTTACTTGAGATTTTTCCCCAGAAAAAGACATTTTCGGTTTCGTTGTCTGGATCTTTCCCGATGAAAGTGGAGCTTATTCTTTCTCGTTTGCTGTTAACGCCTCAGACACGTCAGGTCCCATCAAGTCTTTATCCGAGGCTAAAATTACTCCTATGTTTGTATTTTTCTAGAAGGAGCTGAAAAGTTTTAAAACTATCATGCTGAATTGCATGTCCTTGAGGAGAGCCCAGGCTGTATTCCCAGCGATTGCTCAGGAAATTGGTCAGGAAGGAGCATCCAGGCCAGCTGGGAAGGACATGATGAAGAAACTGGAAAACCATTTTACTGCAGAGAAGGGCCCCATGGTGTAAGTATTGGTCTGCTGCATGTTGCTCTCTCTAAATCTGCAAGGTCTCTCACCCTCAAACTCACATGCTAATCTCTTTTCTTTATATATATATATATATATATATATATATATATATATTTTTTATTGATTTTTTTACAGAGAGGAAGGGAGAGAGATAGAGAGCTAGAAACGTTCATGAGAGAGAAACATCAACCAGCTGTCTCTTGCACACCCCCAGCTGGGGATGTGCCCGCAACCAACATGCCCCTGACCGGAATCGAACCCGGGACCTTTCAGTCCGCAGACTGACGCTCTACCACTGAGCCAAACCGGTTTCGGCTCACATGTTAATCTCTTGAATTGAATGTATTGGTTTTTCATAAAAAGACATCCTATATAATAAAAGCCTAATATGCTAAGTATCAAACTGTTTGTTGGACCAGTCACTATGACATGCTCTGACCAGTAGGTTAGCTTGCTGCTGGGATCCAGCCGATAGGGACTGGGTGAGTCGGGCTGGACATGCCCTAGGGCCCTCCCTGGCCCCCATCGTGCACCTGTGGGGTCCCTTGGCCTGGCCTGCACCCTCTTGCAATCTGGGACCCCTCAGGGGATGTCGGAGAGCCAGTTTCAACCCAATCCGCACAGGCCAGACCAAGGGGAACCCCCTCCCCCCCTGATGTACCAGGTCTCTAGTTTCCCTATATTTGCTCTGTGAATGGTAGTTACATATGCTTGAAAGGAAAAAGAGAAGGAAAATGACATCTAATTTTAAATTGGAAAAATGTTTTTAAACTTAAGTGCTTGAAAAACGTATAATGGTACATTTTCATGATGGTGGAGGTGAGACCATTTGTAACCGTGACTGGAGACAGGACAAATTATGATCTTCAAACTGATCTCTGCTGTAGGAATGTGACCTAGAGCCAGCCCAGCCCAGACAGATGGAGAGCTAGGGAAGTGCATGCGGGCACTAATGGTTTCTCTTTCCGTGTAGCGTGCTGGTGCTGGATGAGATGGATCAGCTGGACAGCAAAGGGCAGGATGTGTTGTACACACTGTTTGAATGGCCATGGCTGAGCAATTCTCGATTGGTGCTGATTGGTGAGTGCTCACTTGTTACTGTTACATAGTGATTCTTAAGAATTCCTTTTTAATTTCTTGTTTATTTATCACCTATTTTATTTTAAATCATCTTTCTTATCAAAATAAGGACATTACTCTAAAATAATAGTAATTTTCATCTAAGGAAAATCAGTTTTGTTAAGTCTGAATGGAAATGACATAAAACTACATTTCAGAGGTGTGCAGTGTTGATTTTTGGAGTGTCTGATTCTGCTTACCGGTGAACAACCCTAACTTGAAAAGTGCATTCTGTGCTGACTATATACATCTGACCTAATGAGCATTGGGTGGGGAGGAGGGGGCAGCAAGTGGGAAGCAACAATTGGAATGCTGGATTATAACTGGAAAATTTATTCAGCTTTCAGGTGGTTTATTTTTCCTCGTAGGATAGTTTGATGGCTAGTGTTATTTATCTCCTCCGCAGGCATTGCTAATACCTTGGATCTCACAGACAGAATTCTGCCAAGGCTTCAAGCTAGAGAGAAATGTAGGCCACGGCTTTTGAACTTCCCACCTTACACCAGGAATCAGATAGCCACTATCTTGCAGGATCGACTTAATCAAGTGAGTGGCACATTGTACCAAGTTGTGTGTTCCTGGGGGGAAATCTAACAATAGCTCTAAAATGTTTTGTTTGGATGGCATTACTAACCATGCAGTTCCTATTGGCCGTAGGGAGAACATTTTTATAAGAATTTCACCCATGGCTCCATTTATTGGGTGCCTCAGTGTTGAAATAAAAATAAGAGAGGAATCACTCAAATGCTTCTTTTTCAAAAAACGTTCTCTTTGGAAAATGACCAAATAGGTTTTATTAGTTTTGCTAATTTAAGATCTGATTGCTTTCTTTTTTCCATTTATGAACATGCTAGTGGCCCAGTGCATGAAATTCGTGCACATTAAAAGGGGATTAATTAGAGGAAATATTTTAATATTGCTATTTGCCCTTTCTTATAATAGAAATGTCAGAGAGAAAGAAGATTAGTAAAATGTGTATGAAAATCTCCCTCCTGTCAGAGTCTGGGTGTGCTGTGGGACCCAGAGTCAAGTCCCTACTCACACATGCCTTGAAATTGCATGAGACCCAAACCTGCTAGGCCCACTCCCAGTGGGTGAGATCCAGACCCAACCAGCCCCATCCCTGTCAAACTCTGCCCCCTTGGGGGTTGCACCCTCAGGTCCCTGCTAGTCACTTGCTACAGGAACCCCACCTCCACTGTGGGTGTGGCCATCTTGTAATGGTGTGAGAGTTAATTTGCATATTATCTCTTTATTGTATAGGCTATACCAGTCTCATAAGTAAATCTCCATTTACTTGTTTTTAAAATATATATTTTGATTTTTTTTTATTTTATTTTTTACAGAGAGGAAGGGAGAGGGATAGAAAGTTAGGAACATTGATGAGAGAGAAACATCCATCAGCTAGCTGCCTCCTGCACGCCCCCTACTGGGGATGTGCCCGCAACCAAGGTACATGCCCTTGATTGGAATCGAACCTGGGACCCTTCAGTCTGTAGGCCGATGCTCTATCCACTGAGCCAAACCAGCCAGGGCAAATCTCCATTTACTCTAGAACAGAAAAGGCATCTCTTAGACCAGTGGTCCTCAACCTTCCTAATGCCGCGACCCTTTAATACAGCTCCTCATGTTGTGGTGACCCCCAACCATAAAATTATTTTTGTTGCTACTTCATAACTGTAATTTTGCTGCTGTTATGAATCGTAATGTAAATATCTGTGTTTACCGATTGTCTTAGACTCTACTCGCCTAAGACCATCTGAAAACACAAATATTTGCATTACGATTCATAACTAACAAAATGACAGTTATGAAGTAGCAATGAAAATAATTTTATGGTTGGGGCTCACCACAACATGAGGAACTGCATGAAAGGGTCACAGCATTAGGAAGGTTGAGCACCACTGTGTCTTAGACCCTACAGGGTGGCCAAATCCAACATAGACTTACATGTGAACATATTTATGCCTGGGATCTGAATTACAAAGCGGAGGACTCTTATAGTTCAAACTGTCGCCTTCTGTGTCTCGTGCGAAGGTCTCCCGAGATCAGATCCTGGACAGCGCTGCGATTCAGTTCTGTGCCCGGAAAGTCTCTGCCGTTTCTGGAGACGTTCGCAAAGCGCTGGATGTTTGCAGGTGAGCGATGGCCCCGCTGGCTGCTTTTATTAGAAAAAAGAAATGCTGCTTAATCATCTCGCGTAACTCAAGTGAATGTGGTTTAAGAGGCTCCGTTCTGCCACTTTTTTACGCTCAGAAAAGAGGGCTTGTTTCTCAGCGGGGAGTTCTGCATGTCTCCCGTGTTAATGTCTGAAACATTATCAGTCCATTACCTACCGAGGGAGGAACAAATGAGATGTTGCTGGCACTCCCCGTGGTGATTATAGATTGGTTAATTACACTTGTATTAAAAAAGACTCCAGTTTACTTTTCCATTAGCTGGTCTCAAGCAGGTTTATTTATGGACCTGAACCATCTTTGCCTTTAGACATTTTTTTTTTTTTTTTTTTTGCCTGCCTTTGCTTTTTTTGTGAGCACCCCTTCCTTCAGCCAGCGGTCCCCACAGTGGTGCTCCAGACCTCTCCCTCCTCATCCCCCTGTCCCTCCCGCTGGGGACAGCCTCCGTGCTGACTGATGAAATCTCTTTTCTTCCCAGTAGGGGCACTGGGTCCATTAAAATGATACTTGCTGTGCTGGCCCGCTGGTCCCACCTCCCCCTATATGCCATACAGAAGATCCAGGTCTGGCTTGTGGCTTCCTGTGGGCAAAGCAGTTTGGAGAGAGCAGTGGGAGAGGAAGCTCTTCCTGCTGCTAGATGGCATGATCCTAGCTGGATCCGAAAGTTTCCCCTAGTCAGCAAACTGCCTGGGTAAAATCCAGCTCTGAGCAGTAGTCCTGTCGGCTGGCCTGGTCTGGCCTCCACAGATGGCAGTGTCTAAAACGGAGGACTCCCTTGTCAGGGTTGGTGTGGATGGCTGGTCCGGGCTGTCTGTAGTCCACTGCCCACGCTCTGTGTTCTCTCTCCTATCCGTGATGTTTCTCCTCATCGGAGATGTTCTCATTGGCTCCATGTATGATGACCTACTTGGCATCCATCAGAGGAAACGGTAGTGTGGAAGTTCTCGAATTGCCTGGTCTATGAATTATTTCAGGACAACTAAGTGTCCTTTCGCTGAGACATAGCCTAGTTCTGTTTGGGGGCTTTTAAATGATAAAACATGTCTTTCTGTTAATATGTCTGATTTCGAGCCGAGTGGTTTGGTGTGGTGTTTGGTTTGGCTGAGCCTAAATTAATTTTAGAAATATTTCTTTATAGGAGAGCTATTGAAATTGTAGAGTCGGATGTCAAAAGCCAGACTATCCTCAAACCACTGTCTGAATGTAAGTAGTTTATCTCCTTCCCATCTTCCTTTGTAATAGAAGCTTAGCTTTTTTTTGAAGCTTGCTTAACTTTTCCGAGGAAAGAGCTAGAAAGGTGTAATGAACATGGTTAAATCTACACCCGTTTTTGTGTCTGTGCGTCTGTGTGTCAGCTTTATTTCAGTCTTGCCTGTGGAATTAAATTCCGTGCATTACTGGAAATGCGTTACCCACAGTGTTAGTTACATAAATGGTTGGGACAGAGTAAATTTTCTTTTCAAGCTCTATGAGTGGGAACTGTAAACAGTGAGGTTGGATCAGCTTCTCTCCCGGGAGCTTAAGTTGTGTGGAGTTTAGGTATCCGCATAGGTAAAAGCAGAGCCTGGTAAATAAGAGTCAGACAGTGAGAGAATTGGGTTCCACTTGGGATATCTCAAGCCTTGAACCAAGTCTAGGAGGGTGCAGGTGTAAGGATGATATTGCTGCAGTAAACGGCAAGCTATTACCAAAATGGAAAAATTAATTTTCCTTTTCCTCAGCGGTGGCAGATATAAAACAGCCACGAACGACATACCGTGACAGTGTTTAATATCCAGGGTTAATCTTGAGAAGCCCAGCACCCTGATTTGATTGTTTCTCCCTTCCTTCCTGCACTGGCTGAAAGTTATTGAAATTGTTTCGAGCACTGTAGTTCCACAGAGAACACTTTATTTTTTCATCACCTTGTTGAAAGGAAATTAATAAAAATACTTCAGAAGTAGCCAAACTTAGTACTTAGGATTGTCTCCTCCCCACTACCAAATGTGTCAGTGAGCTCTGCCAACACACACAGAGCTAAAATAGGTTATAAGTTCCTGGTGTAAATTGTTAGGCTAATCTAATTCCTTGACCTCTGGAATATGTGATTAGCTCTTAATGGCTCTAGGAAGCTATAGAGAGCCTGACTTCAGCTATATACAGGTGTGGCAGAAATAGGTTTACAGTTGTTCATATGGGAAAATAATACAGCCCTGGCCAAGTGGCTTGGTTGGAGCGTTGTTCCAATATGCCAAGGTTGCGGGTTTGATCCCTGGTCAGGGCACATACAAGAAGCAACCAATACCTGGCCGGTGTGGCTCAGTGGTTGAGTGCTGACCCATGAACTAGGAGGTCCCAGTTGGGTTCCTGGTCAGGGCACATGCCTAGGTTGCAGTCTCCATCCCCAGTAGGGGGCATGCAGGAGGCAGCCGATCAATGTTCCTATCTCATCATTGATATTTCTATTTCTCTCTTTTTTCTTCTCTGAAACCAACAAAAACATATTTAAAAGAGAAAAGAATCAACAAATGAATGAATATAAATAAGTAGAACAACAAATTGATGTTTTTCTCTGTCTCCTTTTCCCTCTCCCCTTTTCTCTCTAAAAATCAATAAAAATGATGAAATAACACAATAATTAATACAAAAATAATACAAGAACAAACGTTGTTCTGGGTACTCACAACTGTAAATCTACATTAGCCCCACCCTGTATAAAAGATTCTAATAAGTAGCACTGACTGAGCTTTTTTGACACATCGTGGGCTGCCCAGCGTTGAAGATACTCCAACAAAAGCTGGATAGATGACCGCTGGTTGGTCTGTTTTAGAGCCGGCTCAGCCATGGGCACAGGAGCCAAACCGGGCCTCTAAGTTCTTCCAGCCTAGATTCTGCTACTTGATCGGCGATCTCCAGTTTCTCCACTACTGTTCGCCCTCCGCAACGTCCCGTTCGTTGTAATAAAATAGAAGCAGCTGGTTGTGGGACAACTGCACATGATCTCAGGAAGTAACTTCAGGCAAAGGTTGTTCCCAAGCAAATCCCTCCCGCCTTGCAGTTCATGCATCTCCAAACAATGGGGCCATAGTGCCGGGCAGCCTGTTGGCTGTTTCCCAGCCTCCGGCTCTGAGATGCTGCTATCTGCTGAGATATCCAATGACATTTTCTCAAGTGGAGAGATCAGCTTGGGCGAGTGAACCAAACCTCAAAGGTCACTTGTGGAGGCTCTCTCCGAGACGTACTTAGGCTTGACTATCCTGCCCACGTTTAGCCACGTGTTTGATTCAATATATGAGGTAATTTCCCACGCTTTTTTTTTTTTTTTTTTTTTTTTTTGATTTTTTTACAGAGAGGAAGAGAGAGTGATAGAGTCAGAAACATCGATGAGAGAGAAACATCGATCAGCTGCCCCCTGCACACCCCCTACTGGGGATGTGCCCACAACCACGGTACATGCCCTTGACCGGGATCGAACCCGGGACCTTTCAGTCCACAGGCCGACGCTCTACCCACTGAGCCACACCGGTTTCGGCTCCCCTGCTTTTTTCTTCCTTAATACCTGGGCATAGCCATCTTTGCTTCTAGGTTCTGTTCGTCTTCACCGTTGAGATATTAGGAACCCCAGGGCAGGATACATTGTCTGGTCCTTATTCTTTTAGGAGGTGGGTTTTTGTCTCTCTGAGATTAAATTGTGTTGTGCGGGGCAAAACAGCTCCCCATTCTGCCCAGGAAAAGATAAGCCTCCTTTGAAGTCACCCACGTTATCCTGGTCCCTTTGGGAGGACAGCATCGTCTCATTCTTCCGTTTCTAGTTACAGAGCAGGAACCTCTGCTTTGCCCCTACATGACTGCACTTGAATTATCTTCAGCTCAAACTTAGTGTCATCTGTCGTAACGCACTCCATTTTAAAAATCTAATTATGCCCAACGAATTTATTTATAGGTAAGTCATCCTCTGAGTCACTGGTTCCGAAGCGGGTTGGCCTTAGTCACATATCCCAGGTCATTTCAGAAGTTGATGGAGACAGGATGACTTCAATCCAAGATGGAGCACAAGACTCCTTCCCTCTGCAGCAGAAGATCTTGGTCTGCTCTTTGCTGCTCTTGACCAGGCAGTTGAAAACCAAAGAGGTCACTCTGGGGAAGGTGAGCTGGGGGTGTCGGCAGATGGAGCTGGGGGGGAGAGGTGAGACTCTGCTTTGCAGAGTAGGTAGATGCTTTCCAAAAGGCCCATGGCGCTCCAGCTGATAGGAATTAAAAACGGATTTTTAACCGTAAGAATAAATACCGGAACCATGTAAAAGGCAGCTGACTGATTTCCCTTGGGTTGTGGTTGAGGATTTACAGTTAATCTCCCCTGCCATTTCTGCCTCTTGACGAAATATAAAGCCCCTTTCCTGCATGACAGCAGAGGTTTTGGGCCGTATCTACAGGATGCCCGTTCAAGGATCCTGTGGAAGAGGGAGGATTGGGCATCGAGATAATTTTTGTTTGCAAACCCAGACTCACATTTTTGAAAGATTATAACTAGGCTGCAAGAGATAGGACTAATAAACAACACTTGTTCTCCCTCTTCCACCCAGCTCCACGAGGCCTATGGCAGCGTCTGCCGCAAACAGCAGGTGGCGGCAGTGGACCAGTCCGAGTGCCTGTCCCTCTCGGGGCTCTTGGAGGCCAGGGGCATTTTAGAGTTAAAGAAAAACAAGGAGACCCGCCTCACCAAGGTACAGCCTGCTGCCGCTCCGTGGCATTCCCTTTAATCGTCCTGTTTGGAGAACCTGTGTTTTGCTAAAGAGTTTAAAATGGCCGTAATTAGATCAACAGTTTGTTTCTTGTTGCAGAGAGTGTAAGACCTGTGAGAATGGGATTGGGGCGGAGTGAGGTGGTCGTGTGTGGGGGCCGTTGGAAAAGCAGCGTTGAACCCGCCGGGCTCTCGGGAGGACGGTTTGATGGGGCAGACCTTTCTGTACTACAAACTTGGCTTTTGTGAGTTCTCCACGGTGATGTCTTTTTCCCTCTTCTTTCCAGGTGTCTTTGAAGATTGAAGAGAAGGAAATAGAGCATGCTCTGAAAGACAGAACTTTAATTGGAAATATCTTAGCTACTGGATTGCCTTAAATTCTTTTTTTTCCTACACTAATACCCCACCTGAAAGTAATCCAGTGTTATTTAGACCGTTATAAAGTCTTCTTGTTAGTACTTTAATGTATTCAGGTCTGAAAACAATCCTTTTTTTTTTTTTTTACTTGAAAGTGATCGATTTTAATTTATAGATTCAAGAATGTTTACATAGACTATAACATCTTTGGGTCTTATTATTTGGGGGGAGGTTCTTTTTTATGCATTAAAAATGAGGGTCTTATTATTCTTATGCATTAAAAATGACCAAGTAGACCCTTTTAAATTATATTTACTACCTTAAGTTTGCAAGGATATAGATTTATGTTGTGGACTGTGCATATATTTACCCCTTTGTTCCCTCAAACATTGGTGTATTTGAAAGAACTTTGGCACTAAAATCAGAAGAATGGAAAAGGGCGATCCAGCCAAACAAGCAAGTCCTCATGACAACATGGAGGACACTTCGTGATCAAAGGATTTCTTTCTTTCTGGAGCTTCCTGTGTTCGCGTTGCAGATACTTCCACATTGTGGCATTTTAAAGGCTCACTGCGTTTCTGAGGCCCTCCCCAGGGAAGTGGGGGTAGTAAGCAGAATGTAACTCTACAGATTGTGAATATATTTATTTTCAAGTTGCATTCTTTGTCTTTTTAAGCACATTTCCAGAGAACTCAAGCTTTCGTAGTGGAAATCCTTCCCTAAACTGTCTCAGCCGTCTCGTTGCCCTCCATTGAAGCTGTTTGTCTCAAGACGCCTTTGTGTGGGGTTGGATTTTTATCTAGCTCTCCTTTTTCTAGTCTTGTTAGATAAATTAGTTCATATGGTTACCCGAGACTCCTCTCTTCTGGGTTTGTTTTCTGGTGACATAAAATGGCAATTTGAGATGGGAACGCCAGAGGGCGCCATTACAGCACTGACCGCCTTGAGAGTGCAGGCATGGGGCTGCAGTGTTGAGAAAGGAGGAGGCAGGGCTTAAGTTTGATTCATTTGGGAGATGGCTGTAGTTTTATAACTCGAGCAAATCCTTGGAATGCAAACCATATGTGACACGGATGGTCTGAGAACCAGTGACCAAGCCTGTTCCCTGAGCTCTCCTGCCTCCTGCCTTCCCAACACGGACTTGAGTTTGGGAACTTGATGCGTGTACAAGTGATCTGTTGGCCACTGTTTCATTCATGCTGCCCACTGTATCCCTGCAATGCGATCTGGGCTACAGCAGGTGGTACGGGACCGAAGAAGGGCACACAGAGAGCCCTCTGAAATGCACACTCCCCACGGGTGTGCAGCAGAGCGGGGTGCATAGACAGGAGTCTGAGTGTTCCCACACTCCTGGCGAGGAAGTCATTCCCTCCGAGGGTGACTGGCGAGCCGAGAGCACTGTTATCCCGCGCAGCGTGGAAAGGGTCTGGGGCGACAAGGGTTAACAAGCATAATTGCAAAGATTGTCCGAAGGCTGATGGAAAGCAGAGACTGTATGGGATTGGGAACAGATGCGAGGCTTGATTTAAATTACATTTTATTGGATGCTGCAGCCTTAAGAGACGTGACTGCTTTACAGTTTGTTTCCACACTGTGGGCAGCTGCTGTCTGTTCTGTGTCCACAGTAGGATCCTGCCCAGAAAGGAGTGGCCTCCCCACCTCGGCGGAGCTGAGCTTGGCGCCTTCCTCCTCGCTGTGGGGCTGGAGTCTGGAACACGGCTTGACTCGCAGTGGGGCCGCTGTGGATCCTCCGTGGCACGGAGCCAAGATTGCGTTTGCAGATCCGAAGGGGCCAAATTTCTTTCCCTTCTACCTTCTTTTCCCTCCCTTTCCCCCCCGATGTTTGGAAACAGGGTTTTCTGCGTGCTGGTTTGTTGGTTTCTGTTCCTTCGGTTCTCCCCCCACTGTCAATTTCTAGGTCACGGCTGCTCTTAAGACTTCAGCAGTCGGAGCAGGGCTGGTCTGTCAATGATGCGTGAAGCGTCCCTGCGTGGCTCCTGCCGCCCTGTGGGAGGGAGAGCTGATGTACGTTTGTCAGTGAGTCTTCAGCGTCACTCAGGCAGCCGGGGAGCAGGCTGAGAGGAGGAAGTCCTTCTCTTGCGGGGTTTTCTCTCTGAGACCCGAGAGCGGGGGGAGGAGTGGGGTTGGTGGTGGGATGGGATGGGGTGGGATGGGTTTGTGGTTCCCGGGGTTTGCCAGGACCATAGGCTGTTTCCCGTAGTGTAGCAGCACAGACGCTGACCTGCGTTCTTCCTGGTGAAGGGGGTGGGCGCGTGTGTCCATATCCTGGTTTCCTGACTCCCTTTCCTTCAGAGAAGCAGATGAAGCTTCCACAGCGTGTTGTTGGGGATTGCCATGGAGAGAACGCAGACACAATAAAGCTGGTGTGAGTTCCAGGCCCGGAGCTGTCGCCGATCTTTCTGCTCAATGAAGACGTGCCTGTGGCCAGATAACTGGCAAGTGTGTGAGGTCCAAGCTACCCAGAGGTCAAAAAATTGGCAAAGCTCTCCTCTCCTCCACCCCCCGCTGCTGCTCCCGGCCTTTATGAAGTGCCCTAAGACACACCAGTAAGAACTGGGGAGGAGTGCTGAGACCGGTTTGGCTCAATGGATAGAGCGTCGGCTTGGGGACTGAAGGGTCCCGGGTTCGTTTCCGGTCAAGGGCATGTACCTTGGTTGCGGGCATATCCCCAGTAGGGGGTGTGCAAGAGGCAGCTGATCGATGATTCTCTCTCTCATCGATGTTTCTAACTCTCTATCTCTCCCTTCCTCTCTGTACAAAATCAATAAAATATATTAAAAAAAAAAAAAAAGAACTGGGGAGGAGAGATGAGACAGACCTGCAGATTATTTTTTTAATCATATAAGGGTATATTTTTAATGATTTTTAAAAATATATTTTATTGATTTTTTTATAGAGAGGAAGGGAGAGAGATAGAGAGCCAGAAACGTCGATGGGAAACATCGACCAGCTGCCTCCTACACACCCCCCACTGGGGATGTGCCCGCAACCAATGTACGTGCCCTTGACTGGAATCAAACCTTTCAGTCCACAGACTGACGCTCTACGACTGAGCCAAACCGGTTTCGGCTATTGATTTTTAAAGAGAAACATTGACCAATTGCCTCCCATATGCACCCCAACCAGTGACCAAACCCACAACGTAGGTATGTGCCTTGATGGGGAATCGAGCCCACATTTCTTGGTGTGCTGGATGACACTCCAACCAACTGAGCACTGGCCAGGGCCAGACTGGGAGATTTTTTTAAATACGTGTAGCCAGCCAGTGTGGCTCAGTGGTGGAGCATCGACCCATGAACCAGGTGTCACGCTCCATTCCCGGTCAGCGCACCAGCCCGGACTGCCCGCTTCATCCCGTGTGTGCGGGGCGTGTGGGAGGCAGCCGATCGTGGATGTTTCTATCTCTTCTCCCTCTCCCTCTCTGAAACCAATAGAAACATATATTTTGAAAGTATACCTCTGTCAAGAGGTGTCACATTGCCTACCGAGAGAGGCCGAGAGCACCAAGCTTGAGGTTTTATTTATATTTGTATTGTCCCTGGGACTTAGCGCCTGGTACCTACCTGGTAGGTGTTCAATGGGCAGATCAATAAACCAAATAAAACACCGCCTTCCCCTCCACCTCGCCTTCCCCTCCACCTCGACAGGTCTGATCCGGAGATAAACATGGCTGGTGCTTTTACACGGAGGTGGAGCAGGCCCCGTAAAAAAAAAAAAAAGAGGTGCTTCATCTTAAAAAAATATGTCTTGGCACAATCCTGGAGGTTTATTGGCCTCCCAGCCGCGTTCCAATCGCTCCCTCTGATGTGGTGTCTTGCTGGAGGCGATTTCTACCTTGCTCCCAGCAAGCCCTGCCTGTGGAGGGCGTCCCCCACCGGCTGGGGAGCGGGGTGCCTGCCTGGCTGCTCCCTCTGTCCCTAACCCTGGCCAGAGGCAGTGCCTCTAGCTGGCAAGGGATGAAGGAAGAACTCACCTTTGATGTCCCCCCACACACACTCTTTTTTAACTTTTGGGGAGCATTGTAACCTCAGGTCCCTCCCGAAAAGGTGTCCTCTAGACATCGTCTTTTAAGCTGCGCTCGGCGGCAGGTCTCCCTCTTCGGCGAAAGGTGCGTAGGGGGTGGCGGTGGCGTTCCCTCCGGCCTCCCCTTGATTTCCAGCCCCAGCCCCAAGGCGCTGGCGGTGGAGACTAATTGGGCGCAAGAGGCCCGGGCACAGGCTGTCTGCAGACTGGCAGAGGAGAGCCCTCGCTCCCTCTTTAAGGAGCTCTAATTGAGTTCTGAATCAGCCCGCTCCCTTTGATCCCACCTCTTTTTCCCACACGGCCCGAAAGCGCTGGATCAGCACTTTCTAGCCAGGGTGCGCCTGCTCCCCACGCCGCCCCCCTCCTGACGCTCTCCCCTGCTTGTCTCCTTCGGTTAAGATAATGAAGATGCTGAGAGATAAAATGTGTATTTAATAAGGGTGGGGGCGGGGAGCCGGGAGGGGGCAGCCAGGGCCTTCCCTCGCGCTGGGGCCCGGCCAAGACTCTCGAGCTGAAAGCAAAGCTCCAGTAAGACTTGGCCCCAGGGTGTGGGGGTTTCTGGGCCTCCATCCAGCTGACTTCACTGCCTGCTGTTTGCCCTAAATTCCCCCACCTCCACCCTCTCACCCCCACACTCCTTTCTTCCCTCTCCCCTCGCTCCCGGTGGGAAAAGGGAGGCTTGCTTCAACTCTGGTTTCAGTTGGTAGCGTGGCCTTTGGTGTGGGGTGTCCCCCCCACCCCACCCCAGAGTCAGCTGCGAGGTCGGGCTGGGGCAGCCCCCCCCCCCCCCCCCGCCAGCCTGAGCCTGTAGGAGCTGCGGGTTCACAGTGTGGGGTGCAAGACGCTGGAGCTAATGGAGACCAGCTGCTCGTCTGGGCTCTGCCTGCCGTGCGCTGCGGGGCCGGCCTTCGGAGGTGGTTAGAGGTATGGGGGTGCGCGGCCCCATCCCTGGGCGAGGGATAGCCCGTGGCCGCGGAGGCTGGTGCTCTCGGAGCCGGTGTCATCCTCAGTTCGGAGAACAGTCTGTTTCCCTCTTCCCCTGAGCCCGCCCTCCCCACATCACACTCAGCCCTTCTGGAGCTTTCTAACTGTCGTGGGGCCCAGCTGAGATCTGAGGATCTCCCAGCTCCTTGGTAAACACTCATTAGCTCCCTGGGAAGCACCCAGGGCCCTGTTTAACAGCTGGGAGGGAACTGAGGCACATCGGGGTGAAAGGCTTGACCTGAGCTCACCCTGCGACGGGCTCCACCCTGGGGCCCTCGGTCGTCCGGTCGGTTCCTCCCGCCGGCGCTCCCTGCAGCACGCAGAGAGAAGTAGGGCAGGCCGCTGCCCTCTCCGCTTCCAGGAAGAGGCCGTGCTTCCCGCTCCCTCATGTCTGTCTGCCTCTCCCTGGCCCTTCACCCCATGACATTTCCCCGGCTCTGTGCCTGCTGCCCCAGCTCTGCGCAACTGCCCTTGCAAAACGCTGGCCCTCCAGCCCGCCGAACCCTTCCCACCCACCTCCCCCTGGCCCCTCCCACCCACAGGGCCCACCGACCCCCAGTTCTCCCTTTGGAGTGACTGAGGTCAGCTCGCCTCTGCTGGGTCTGTACTTGTGCCTGAAGTTGATGTACTTGTGCTAAGAGGCCCTTCTGCCCCCTTTATTTATCCCCAGTGCTACCTGGGAAAATGCTCTCTCACTCAATTCTGGAAAAGTTTCGAGATCCTGTTAAGGACTGGGACCCTGGCTGGTTTGGCTCAGTGGATAGAGCATGGACCAGCAGACTGAAGGGTGTGGGGGAGGGGCAGGGTTTGATTCTGGTCAAGGGCATGTTCCCAGGTTGGCAGTCGATCCCCAGTAGGGGGCGTGCAGGAGGCAAGCAGATCAATGATTCTCGCCATGGATGTTTCTCTCCCTCTCCTTTCCTTTCTGAAATCAATAAAAATATTTTTTAAAAACCTACTAGTTTCTAACTAACATTAAGTTGTTCTGCTAAAACCAGTTTGGCTCAGTGGTAAATCGGTCTGCGGACTGAAGGGTCCCAGGTTCGATTCCGGTCAAGGGCATGTACGTTGGTTGCGGACATATCCCTGGTTGGGGGTGTGCAAGAGGCAGCTGGTCAATGTTTCTCTCTCATTGACGTTTCTAGCTCTCTATCCTTCTCTCCTCCTCTCTATAAAAAATCAATAAAATATATTAAAAAAAAAAAAAAAAGTTGTTCTGCTCCGCACTAACTGGTTTGGCTCAGTGGATGGAGCATCTGCCTACGGACTGAAGGGTCCCAGGTTCGATTCTGGTCAAGGCCATGTATGTTGGTTGCGGGCACATCCCCAGTGGAGGGTGTGCAGAAGGCAGCCGATCGATGATGTTTCTTTCTCATCGATGTTTCTGGCTCTCTGTCCCTCTCCCTTCCTCTCTGTAAAAAAATAAAAAATAAAAAAAATCAATAAAATATATATATTTAAAAAGTTGTACTGTTCCTTTCCTTGCTGAGGTGGCCTCTGAGGCATTTAGGAACAGAGGGAGGGATGGGGAGGGTGCTGTGTGTGTGAGGGAGGGTGGACGTGAGGACCCCCCCAAAGGGAATGTCCCCAATCCTCAGTAACTGAGAGGTAAGGAAAGCGGTATTAACCCCGAATTCAGCACCAAAGCCCTCATTCATTTCCTCTGGGCGGCCAGGAAGACATGCCTAATTCCTCCAGCCTGGTCCTCAGCGGAAGTCATCCATGCCCTGTGTCTGTGAGGCCGGACTGTTCCCGACCCCATGACTCAGACCCCGTCCTCCTCCCGGTCTGACCCCCCCTCCCCAGCCCCCCCCCAGCCCCCCCCCCCGCGGTGGCTGCCTCGCACCCGCTGACCCGGCCGGCGGCGCGGGCGGGCGTTAGGACCCGGCGGAAGCCGCGCCTCCTGCAGCAGTCTCACCCAGAAGCAAGGGGAATCCTGAATCGAGCCGAGAGGGCTTCCCCGGTCCTCCCGGGAGCCCGCCGCCCCCCTGCCGGCGCGCACCTGAGCAGGTAGGACCAGGCCACCCCTCCCCGCTCCCCCGGCCGCTCCCGCCGGGCCTCTCTCTCCTCTTCGGACCCGCGGCTTCCTCCTCCCGGTGCAGGCTTCCCCGTCCCTCCTCCCCCACCGCTCGCCGTGGTCCTGAGCTGGGAGCCTGGGACCGCGGGTGTCAGAGCGGTCAGAGCACCCCCCCCCCCGTCCCTCCAGCCGCCCCCCTGCACTTCCTGGGATAGAATAGAAAGTGGGGGAGGACTGCCCAGGCCCCACGCCCTGGCACCCTCCGGTGCAGGATTGCCCAACGCCCCTTCCCCCACCGCACCTCCAGGGCCGGGGCCGGGTGCCCGAGGCCGAGGGGCACGGGCTGGACGGAGCTCCCCGCCTCCCCTCCCCGGGGATTTCTGCCCTGCTTCCTCTTCCCGCCCGGCCTCGGGCGCTCGGGACTTTGCCCCCCGCTCCCTGCTCACCTTGAAGGAGCGGTAACGTCTCCCTCCCCGCACGCCTCGCCCTGGGGTGGCAGAGGCGGTGCAGGAGGGGGTGGCGGTGAGGGGGAGTCGGAGGACCTCTCCTCCAGGGAAAGTTCTTTCAGCTCAAAGCCCCACGCCTGCTTACACCCACTGCGTGTGTGTGTGTGTGTGTGTGTGTGTGTCTATGTGTGGACCATGCGTTCGGTGTAAGACCTGTGAGCTTTGGCTGGAGGTGGCTGAGTGCATGAAGGGGGGAGGTCCCAGAGGACCGCCCCCTCCGTCCGGAACAGGCTCTGCCCAGGTGGCTGGGGCAGGGGGTGTGGACCAGACCAGGGGGGACGCCCAGCCCTGCCAGCTCCCTGGGCTCCTGGGCTTTCAGAGCCTCAGCTCCCATGTTACCCCCCTCCCCCCCAGCTTCTTCCCTCCCGCAGGCTCTGGGGAGAGGGCTGCATGGCACCTACTGATGGCAGCGGTGTCTTCCCCTCCAGCCTGGGCTCTGCTCCCATTCTGGTTCGGTGGGTTTGCAGCGGGGTGTCTGAGTAACCGCGTGTGAGCCTGCACAGGGCCTCCGGGCATGGCGGGGAGACTGGGCAGGGAAGTGACGCAAGGGCTGGTCACACTTTGGGGGAAACCCCGCTGGGTGGTGGTGGTGGGGTGGCATGGCCTCCAGGGGTCCAGGTGTGTGTGTGTGGGGAGGCTGCTCTGCAGTCCTCTCAGCTCCCAGGGTCCCCTAAGGATCCGCCTTGGGGAAAGAAAGGGTGGAGACAGCCATCGCTCTGCTCTTGGCTCGGAAAGAAAAGTGGAGATTCTGAGTGTGAGCAGAGGCCTGCCTCTGAGGCTCAGCCAGGCCAAACAGGGTACAGCGTCTTCATTGGTAAAACGGCCTATCAGCAAAATTGGCCCTGCAGGATGAGGCTGTCAAGACCCCGTAAGACAATTTATCCTGAAGCTCCGTGCACATGGCAGTGATGGCGGGGAGGGCGCCCGGATGGGGTCCTCCTCCCAAATCTAGGTCAGTCTCTGTGCCGTCAGTGTCCTTCCCCATCCTGGCCCCTGGGGGGCGGGAGTGGGTGGAGGAACCAGGCAGGGCTGCTCCCCCGGGGCCTTCAGCACACCCCCCCCCCCAGGACAGGTGGCAGCTGTCCAGGGAGCCGTGGTCAGAGGGACGCACCCTCCCCCCGCCCAGGCTTTCCTTCCTCCGGCTGCACACCGGCTCCCCGTCCTCCTGCCATTCCCGCTCAGCGTCCTTGTCCCCGTCTCTCCCCTGCCCGGTGGCCTCCTTGCCCGGCTCACTGGGCAGGAGACCTAATCGGGTTGGACAGCGGAGATATGTGCGGCGGCTGGGAGCAGGCGGGAGGGAAGCCAGTGGGAGGATGGCATGAGGGCTGCCCCTGGCACTGCCCAGGCCTCCCGGGCACCACGTGGAGCCGTGCTGACTCCGCTTGGCATGGCTCCAGGGAAGGTACGCCCGGGGGAGCTCAGGAACGGAGGGGCGAGGGGCTGGAGGCGAGGGGGGGAGGAAATACACCCTCCTTGAGAGTCGGTGGCCTTCGTGTCCGCATCCCTGGCACCGCCAGGGCAGAGAGGACAGACAGCAGGGGAGAGCCAGGCTCCTTCCACCCCCACGCCTCGCTCTCTTCTCTCTCTCTCCTTCTTCAGAAACGTGTTCCCTTTCCCACCCAGCCCCTCGGGCCATTTCCTCCTGGTGGGTCACCCCGGGAGCTGGGGTCCCCGTGTGCCTGCCCCCCTCTGGGCTCTGGGCCGCCTCCGCCCGCTAGCTCTCCCAGGTACTCCTCTCACTCGCTCTGGGCCGGGCGCCAGGCCTCCTGGGTTTTCCGCCGCCTCCTGGCGCAGGGCTGCCCTGCCGGCCACCAGAGAGTGGCTAAGCTGGTTTCCTTCCTCCGTGTGGGGAGGGCCTTCTCCCGGCTGGGAGGTGCCAGGAGTCCCGGGTGGGAGATGGGCGGGGGCCCCAGAGCCCCTTCCAGCCCCTGACTTAGTCAGGGGCAGCACATGCGCAGGCTGAGCCTGTGCAGCGGGCCTGTCCTGGCCTCTGGGCTTCCATCTTGACATGTGGGTACGCCAGCTCTTCTGTGTCCTCTTCAGCTTCCCCCCATGGCATCGGGGGGCGGGGGATGTTGAAACCCCTCTATCTGCACCCACACATCTCAGGGTTAGCATCCTTGAGGCTGGGCTCGGCTTCGTCTTCCCTCCGGCCGGGCCAGGATGCAGGGAGCCGGCACAGACGTCCCCACACCGATTCCCTCTGCCCTCAGAAGACCGGTCCCTGCAGCCAGCCCTGCCCTCTGGGTGCCCACAATGTGGCTGGCACTGATTTGTCAGAATTGGGAAGGCTTCCCTGCAGACCGCTCGCCTCCTCTCTCTTCCTCCTCGGGGCCGGGCCGGCTCTGTGATTGTGGGCACTTATGGGCAGGCCTCCCCCTGGGGAAGGGGTGTGGGATGCCCCCGAGATGGCCAAACTGGCACGGGTCCCAGGCTGGAGCACTGGCCGTGGTTCCGAGCCGGGAGTTTTTTTTTTTGGGGGGGAGGACATGGGCGCCCTGCCCCCTCGCTTCCTGCTCTCTGGGCAGCTGTGGGCGAGAAAGGCTGCGGGCCTATTTTTAGTTGGTCTGTCCCCTGGCAGGAGGGACGTGCAGAAAGGCACGGGGCAGGGAGAGGGGCTGGCCAAGGTGAGGGTACAGAGGCAGCCAGGGCCTCGGGAAGGGCCAGTGGGGCCGCAGGAGATGCATGGGGCAGGGGTGGGCCCTGGTGGAGGGGTGCCGACCCAGGGAGATGGGCCAGGCCGGGCAGAGGAGTCCTGGGGGTCCCTCTGGTGGACTCTGTCCAACTAGGACTGGACTTAGGACCAGAGGGGCTTCGGAGGCCACATCTCCCCTTACAGAGGGGGAAACTGAGGCACAGAGAGGGGACAGGACTTGCCCCAGGACACTCAGCTGGTCCTGCTCCCCACACCTGTCTGCGCCTCTCAGCAGGCAGGAGGGCCCAGGCCAGACGCCGGGCCTGCCTCCCTCCAGCGTGTTTGCTGGGGTCTCGGGCAAACCCCAGCTGGGTTTGTTTACGGGTCTCGGCCATGTGGAGAGCATCTGAGTCCAGGTTGGAAGGAGGTCAAGGTTGGGGTTTGTTTAGGTGGCCGGTGGCCACTGGTGTGAATGGAGGGGCTGGGCAGGTGCCAGCGGGCTCCCAGGCTGCGAGCTTGGGGAGGAGCTGCCTGTCTGGCTCCATGCAGAGGCCCAGGAGGGCCACCAATCTGCCCCCCCGCGGTGGCGGGGTGAGCCGGGGACAGACCAGGGATGAGGATCTGAAAGGTGGGTGTGCAGGTTCTCCAGCCCCCCCTGCCCCCCCCCCCCCCGTGAGCTCCCATCCTGCCACGCCTGCCTGCATCACGGTGGTGTTTGCCCATCCTCTCGGCAAAGGAGGGGCGCAGGCTGAAGAGCAGGGAGCGTATCGGAGGCCCACCTTGAGGCTGGGAGAAGGGTGCTGAGGAGAAAGGACGGTGGAGCATGGTGGTCCCTTCAATTCAGCCTCCTGCCGCAGCCTCATTTCCAGGGCCACCGCGTTGCATGGCTGCAGGAGGTGCCATTCTGTCGACTATGGTATCAGTGGCGCCCTCTGGAGGTGTTCGAGGGGGCCCTGCCTGTGTAGCCCAACGGGGTGCGCTTTAGCATCCCCCCCCCCCTTTTTTCGAATCACCTTCAGATCCAGCCGGAAAGCGATGCTTGGCCTGGTCTTAATGCACCACCCACTCCCCCCCACCTCCCACTCCCGCCTCCTGCCACTCAGCCCATTCCCCTGCCCCCCCCCCCGCCCCCAAGTCCATCTCCCTAGGCCACACACTGTGGTGCAGAGCCCCTCCTCCTCTCCTCTCCGTTTCTGTCTCTGGGGGGCTGATTTATCATGCCCCCCCCCCCCAGGCCTGCCGCAGAGTGTGAGAAATCAATAGTGCAAATGGATTGAGGTTGTTCAGCCTGTCAGCCCCCTTGGGCCCCACCTGCTCCCCCGGGGCCTGGGGCGTTCCTCTGTCCCCTCCTTCTGGCTCATCGCGCAGACAGACCCACCTCCACCTCCACCTCCCAGCGGCAGCCAGAGCGCCGAGCACAGAGTCATTCTTTCTTTCTGTCCATCTCTGTCTGTGTGTCTGTCTCTCTCTTCCTCTCACATCCCGGGCTGGTCTTAGTGTGACAGACACCCTCGAACATCTCCCTTCCAGCTTGGGCGGAGTGGGGGCGGAAGGGCCTCAAGGGCAGCAGGCCGCCAGCCAGCGGTGGGAGGGAGGCAGGTGGGTGAGGGAGACGGTGCCCGGGAGGAGGCCTCGCTGGGGAAGGGATTGGGTGACAGCCCACCCCATCAGCCTCTGGTAACCCAATCCCTGCACCCCACCCTCCCGGCTCCCCAGCTGCTGGCTGGAGCAGGGCTGGCGGGAGGGTGTCTGAGTGCATGTTGGATGTGGGGGTGGGGGGGTGAGAGGGGCTGTGGGGGCAGGAGGTGCTGCCAGGACATGTTAAAGGAGACTCTTAGCCTGGGTACAACTTGGGTGGCAGGAGGCGGGAGGGCTGGTGGGGGAGTGGGTGGTGAGTGATGGGCAGGGGGCAGGGCAGCCCAGGGGGTCTCACACAATGTGTCTGCCCTGGAGCGGGGCCTGGCGTGGTGAGGGTGGGCATGGTGAGGGGGCAGGGGCCGATCCAGCCATAGCTCCCCCCAGGATTCCTGTACTTCGCCAGGGGGCGCATGTACCCATGAAGGACACAGCCTGTCTCTGTCCCCAGGGCCCGGCAGTGCCTGCTGGGCATCACAGTCTGGGTGACTAAGTCACTTCTGTCCCGGGCTGGCGAGGGGCCAGCCATAGCTCTGCTTCTTTCTCGGTAGGTGAGTCACTGCCCTGGCATCTCCCCCGGATGCAGCTGAGTCACCCGGCTGTGCCTGCTGGGCAGGTGGGCACCACGCTTGGGGTGGGGCTGGGGGGGCCCTATGCATGGTCCCAGTGTCTTCTCTGCTCTCTCTCCGCCTGTCCTGGCCCCATGCAGGGACCTGCAGAGCCAGCCAAGGACGGGCTTCTCGCGTGTGCCCTGCTGAGGGGAAGAGGTGGCAGGTTCTGTTTGCTTTGGAGGGAAGGGGTGAGTTAAAGAGGTGACTGCGGGTTTGAATTATCTTAGCTCTGCCATTGACAAGACGGTTTCCTTTTTGAGCCTCAGCTTCCGCATCTGTGCAGTGGAACCAGGAGCGCCCCCCCAACCCCCCAGGACTGTGAGAACCGGAGGGGGCGGGGCCAGGAGGGTGTTTGTGGGCGGCGCTCCTTGGGTTGAGCTGGGAGGCTGGGGAGGGAGGAGTGGACTGAAGCCGGGTCCAGGTCCAGCAGCATCTCGCTTGCACCTGCGTCCAGGTGGCTGGGCCTGCAGTGCCCCGGCCTCTGCTCACAGGACCGGCAGTGCGATTCGGCGGGGGCTCCCCAGAGACTGAGGGAGGCCTTGTTTTGCTAGAAGTGAGGGCCTGCTGGGTGTGTCAGAGCTATTTTGTATCTCCTTGGACTGCGGGGGGCTGTCACTGGCCTCGCTCCTATCTGGGCTCTCAGGTTTCCTCTTGTTTGGAGAGAGATCCCTGTCCTGGGAAACAAGCAGCTCGGACTCCTCCCTGAGCCTCCTCCTGTGAGCTGAGGGCAGGAGAGCCTTTCCCAAAGAGGAAGCCATCCCCAGGCCCGTGGCTTCCCCTCTGCTGGACTCCTGCTGCCTCCTCCACTGTCTCCCTCCGGCCTTAGAGGGTGGGGGTGTGTGTGGGGGTGGGGGTAGGAGTCCCACCGTGGCCCCAGCACAGCTGGAGTGCAGCTGCCGCTGCAGATTGGCCTCTTGGCCTCCTTCCACCTGGGACCTCTCCTGCTCCTGGGAGTCCAGCCTGAGGAAGGCTGATGTTGGAAGGCAGGCAGGACGGGAAGGGAGCACACCCAAGGCGTGCAGGGTGGGCGCTGGGTCACCTGGGTGCCAGGCTCAGGTGCGTGTGTGTGTTTGTGTGTGTGTGTGTGTGTGAGTGTCACCCCGGTGGGAGCAGGTTTGTGGATGCATGAATTTCTTCCCTCTTCTGCACGTGGGTCTGCTGCTATGTCTGCTCAGGAGTGTGCCCCACCCTCTGCCTCCTGTCCTTGTGTGTGCACAAGTGCCTGTCTTGTTTTTCTTTTGTAAAAGAGAAAAAGGGAGAGAGAGAGAGAGAGAGAGAGAGAGAGAGAGAGAGAGAGAGAGAAAGAAACATCGATTTGCTGTTCTACTTCTCTATGCGCTCATTGATTGACTCTTACATGTGCCCTGACCGGGATCAAACCTGCAACCTTGGCATATCAGGTGATGTTCCGACCACCTGAGCTGCCCAGCCACGGCACACATGCCTGTCTATGTGCTCATGGATGTGCACACATGGGCGTCCTGGGCATGCACACGGGGGTATACACATGTGTGTCCTGAGTTTGCATTTGCACACCTGACTCTCAGTGTGCGCACCTGACCTCATGTGCTCGCAGGTATATGCGAAGGCCTGCATGGTGGGAGGCGGTATGCCTGTGTTTGTGCACGCTTCCATTTTTGTGTCCATAATCCCCCCCCCCCCCTCCGGCCTCAGCTGGAGGAAGACTGGCAGAATCTAGGCCAGGGGGAGCCTGTGCAGGCCAGGGGGAGCTGACCCTGAATCCTCCCTTCTGCCCCCCCCTCCCCGCCCCCCAATCCCAGGCTGGTCCTCACCAGGTGGCGCCCCCTGCTGCTGGCCGGGCTCATGCTGAAGGCCTGGGGGGGGCGGTGAGAAGGGGTTAAGCGTTGGCGTCCACATCTGGGAGCCATTGGCGCATTCCTGCCGGCTGAGCGCATGTTTGCGGATGGATCTGGACGGGACGGGGCGGAGGGCGGGGCGGGCGGCTCGCACCGGCGGACGGAAACCCAGACGGAGCGGGAGGCCGCCGGCCCGCGGGCGGGAAGGGCCGGCGCTGCGGTGTCCGGGCACCTTTCCCTACGCAGCGCGTCCCACGGACCCGGCCTGTCCTATCTCCCCGAGGCGGGGGCTGAGGCTGGGGGAGACCACCAGGTCCCTCCAGCCCAGACCTGGGGTGCAGCCTGGGCAGCAGGGGACCCAAACCCGAGTCCCATCCCGGCCTGGGGTTCCCTCTGTCGGCTGAGGCTGGGAGGGTGGCACTTCCCCTTCCAGCGGGAAGTCCGGTGCGGGCACTCTGGCCACTTCTCTGATGGGAAAGGGGGTTCCCTAGTGATTCCGCTTTCTGCCCCCCCCCCCCCCCGACTGCCAGGAGAGCAGCAGGCGGGGCGGGGGGGGGGCAAGGGGCTGTGTTGGGGGCCGGGGTCCTGCAGATGGAGAGTGAATCAGATCCTGCTCAACTGGAGCAGGAATGCGAGCTTTAGTGGCTCTCAGCCTGGGCCCGGAGGGAGAAGCTGAGTGCTCTAACATGGGGTGTAGGGTGTAGGGGTGTGAGGGAGGGCGTAGGGGTGTGTGGGAGGGTGTAGGGGTGTGTGGGAGGGCGTAGGGGTGTGTGGTCTTGCCGCCTCTGACTTTAGAAGATGCAAGAGCCACTGCTCGTTTTTTAATTTTTTGTTGGGGGGGAGGGGAGGCTGCTGAGCGGTTGCAGTAGGCCAGAGTTCCTCTGACTGATGACCCACTCAGGCTGGAGAGGTTTTGGGGGGAAACTGGGAGGAGTGCACTAGAGTGAGATCTATCTACTCTTGTACTCCTTTTTTTTTTTTTTCAGATGAGAAAATTAAGATTCAGAGAAAGGAAATGACTTGTTTAAGGTCACCCAGCTTTTAGCTCCCTCTGTGGGGAGGAGGATTATAATCCTGGGAGTCTGGGCTTGACAGCTAGGGCCAGAGGCACTGCCTTCACTTCCCAGGTTTGTGTGTGTGTGTGTGTGTGTGTGTGTGTGTCTGGGGAAGGGCATGTGACGCCACACACTGCAGCTCTTTCTCCAGCCAGCCCTTTTCCCACTCTCCCGCACCGCTCCAGCTCCTCGAGAGCTCTGCAGCTCTTCTTTTGGGGCGGAGGGAGGGATTCTCACAGGTTCCCACGGTCCAGCCTCCCGGCGAGGCGCGGCTCCTTTAAGACTCGCCCAGTCTCGGGTCTGTTAAGGCGAGGAGCCTGGGGCGTGGTCTTGAGGGCCCGCCCCTGGATGGTGATTGGCCAGTGGGCGGGAGGGGCGTGGCCTGGGGCGGGCCTCCCTCAGCCCCGTACCCTCCGCCCCCCAGTCTGGGGCTCCGGGTAAAGTTTCAGCCTCCGCACGTGACTCGCCATGGCCGCTGCCTCCGGCCCGCGCTGCTGAGCTCGGCCCCCCAGACGGCTGCTCCCCGAGATCCCGCACCCCTGACGCCGGGCGGTGCCGAGGCGCGGGGCCAGGGCGGACGCCGGACCCGCGGGCGCACGGACGGACTGCGTCGTCCCAGCTGCGAGGTACCCTCTTCCCCGGGGGGTTTGGAGAGCCCCCGGCTCCCACGGGCATCGGGGACCCTCGCTCTCGCTCCGGATGGGAGCTGCGGGTGGAGACCGGGAGCCGGGCGGGTTCCGATGGGAACCCCGGGGTTTCCTGGGCTTCCCAGCGGCGGCCGCCGCGCCCGGGGTTGGGGAGCCCCGTCTGGGCGCCTGTCTGCGCCCGTGTCTCCGCGCGCGGTCCTGGGGCGTCCGAGGCCGTCTCGCCGCGCGTGTCCGCGGCGCCGGGGCCGGGGCAGGGCCGCCGCTGGGGACTCCCAACTCGCTCCCCTTTCTCTTCGGGAAACGAGCAAAACAAAAAAGACTTTCAAACCTGTTTGGGGAGAGATCGGATGCCCAACGGACTAGCCCCCTCCTTCTCTCTCTCCCTCCTGTTATCTGAGCTGCTCTGTGGTTTGGGGAGAATCAGCCCGGGGGCCCACCCCCACCCGAGGCGGCCGGCGGGGGGGCGGGGCCGCTCAGCTGGTGAGCCCGGCGGAGCGAGGGGAGCCGTCAGCATGGGGTGGGGGAGCCGGGACGGCCGGCCGGGAGAGGGAGGACTGGGTCTGGTGGCTATCATGGGGTGGTGGCAGCTTTCTGGGTGAGAAGAGGGTGGGACAGACTGGCCGTCTTTGCTTTGGCTGAGGGTGTCTGGGACATGGTGCCACCCACGAGGCCGGGAAGCTGCTAGCCAGATGTGTGTGCGGGAGGGGGGGCGCTGGAACACAGCTTGGCTGTGCCCCCTCTCTGGGCACTGCCCTATTGTCAGGCTGCTCCGTGGGAAGGAAGGGGGTCGGGCCACCAGAGTGCTAGGCTGGGGATGTGCCCCAACTCATATGGAAATCATACCCCCCCTCCCCCCTTCCAGCCAGGGCCATCGCTTTCCCATCCATTCTCTCTGGGATGGGATACCCACCTGGTGTGGCTTCCTCTTCTGCAGCTAGCTGTGTGCACATGTGTGCGTGTCTATGTTCTGCAAGGGACTTGTTCTGAGAACACTCCCCCCTCCCCCTCTTTTGCTGTGTACCCCAACCCTCACTTCTACGGCCTACTCCAGTGTCCTGGTCAGGGGGTTCGGACATGTCTCCTGTCCCCTCCCCTGGCTGCAGTGGTCGTAGGGCAGGGTTGCTCTGGGGAAGCGGGGTGTCTGTGGGGTGTGTTGGGGAGCACTGTCTGAGGTCTGGGGTTCAGTAAGAACCCCGGGTCTTCCTAGGAAACGGGCTCAGGCCTTCAGCTCCCCCAGGGCCTTGTGCTTGGTGGGGAGGCTGGTGGGGAAGCCCCAGGCTGGAGCAGGGATGGCTTGGAGCCTCGGGGCTTCCCCTGTGGAGAGGGGGGCGGAGAGGGAGTCTGGAGCTGGGGGAGAAGGTGTGTGTGTGTGGCGGGGGGCGGGTTGAGGAGTCAGGGAGTTTGTGGTCAGGGAGGTGGTGGCGGTGACAGATGTGGGTGCACTGGGAGGGACTGGGACATAGTTCTGCCTGGGAACCTGGGCCGTGTGGGGCCTGGAACAGAGTGGCCCCTGGGAGCTGACGGTGTTGGATTTTGCGGGATTTTGCGGATGTGAAGGAGCAGGATGCCGTGTCCCTGCAGGAGTGTCCCCACCAGACTGGTGAGGGCGGCGGAGGCATTGGCAGTTCTGCGGAGACGCTGGGCTTGGCACGGCTGGACGTGGGCACCTCCTCCTCTAGCCCCCAAATCTCTGCCCCTCAGTTTTACCCTCGATGCCCCCACTACTGTAGGGTGCCTCTCCGGTCCCCCTCCCACTGCCAGCCATGTGGCAGACGGGCAGGAAGCTAGCTGTGGGCAGCACCAGCTTGATCACCCCCATGCATTCCCCGTTGGGCACAGTCACCCACATGTGCCATGACGTGGTTCCTGCCGCCCTGTCTGGTGTGGGGGAGAGGGCATCGTCTGAGTGGGCCTTCAGGTCTGCTTTGGGGGGGACTGGCCCACGCTCCTGCCAGTTAACTTTCCTTCCCTAAATCCCCCCCCCCCTCCGCCAAGCCACTCCTTGCTCAGACTCTAGGGTCTTAGGTGGGGTGCCCTTCAGAATGGTGTGGCATGAGGATGTGCCCGGTCCCTGTCCTCTGGGTGGCATGGGCAGGGCAGGACCAGGCTGGGTGTCTGTCTGTGGGGGCTGTGGGTGAGCCCTGCCTGAGGTCTGGGTGAGGGCCACCTGGGGAAGGTGACCCTATGCCTGGGATGGACAGACAGCCCAGCACCCCGCACCCCGTTCTGACGGTAGTGGGTGTGGGGGGGTGGGAAGCTGGCAGGGCCCCTGGCACGATGACCAGAGTTGTCTTGACGGACTGGGTTTTGGGGAAGGAGTGTGGCAACCCGGCTCCAGCTTCCAGGGCCCTGGCTGCACAGCCCTGCTGCCTGCTGCCTGCTGCCTTTCCTCCCTCCGCCCCCTCCACCCTCTGGCTGCTGTCTGGAGCCCACACGGTTCAGGGGGGAGAGGGAGGGCCTGGATCTCCGTGTGTGTCCGGGGAGTGTCCTGGGATTGGCAGGGCTGGCTGAGGGTGTCTGGGTGTCCCCGCAGGGCGGGCGGTGTGCGGGGACCAGTGTGAGAATGCGTCAGGCTGGTGCGTCTGTCCCAGTCTGGCCCGGGTGTGGGTGCCTCTTGCTCCGTCTGGATCTCGCCTCCCGCTCCAGTCCCCGCCCCCCCCCCCTCCTTCCCCAGCTGGGACCGCCTGCTCCCTCTCCCTCTCTCTCCGCAACTGGAGCCTCCCTTGCTCCTTCCTGGAATTTGGAGAGGAGGAGGAGGAAGAGGCAGCAGACAGACCTCCCACACGCTGGCCTGCCCGCCTGGCATCGTGGGGAAATGAAATAGGCGCTGTGGAACCAAGGGCTCCTTGGCTTCCCAGAGCCTCCGGCACACAGCACAGGGCGGGGCCGGTCTCACCGAGGGGCATGGCTGCCCTACACCCACCCAGTGGGAGCCAGGCCTCCTCCTTCCCCCCAGCATCCTGCCCGCCGGGCCCCTGGGGGACCTCCAGGCACCACTGTGGGCCTGAGAGGGGGGTGGGGGGATTAGGCTGCTGCCAGCCTGGCCAGCACCTGTTGCCAACCCCCAGCCCTGTAACCGGAGCTGGCTGGGAGGGGGCTGCAAAATGACAGGTGGAATTTCTGCAACCAAGCAACCCCCCCCCCCCAACCCACTGGGTCTGCCTTTCCCTTCCCAGAAGCCTGCCCCCGCCCAAGGGTCAGCCTGATCTCACGGATGATGTCCCCCTCCTGTGGGTGGGGGCAGGGCCTGGGAGATGGGGAAGGGGATGGTTTATTGCTATCTGCCCAGGGACCCCCCCACCCCCCGACTGGCTGCAGAGCCGGGCTGCCCTTGTCCACGTGTTCTGAGCTCTGCTGCTCTGGCAGGGCTGGGGCGGGGGGCAGGGGGGGAGCGTGTGGATGGAGGTGGTGGTTTTCTGTTAATGTTTTAATTGCATAAAAACTGGGAGCTCAGCTCTGGGCCAGTGGGGAGTCTGGGTCTGGCTGGCCTCCCGGTTTGGGCTAAATATAGTCTGGGACATCTGCAGGGGAGGGGAGGGGGCAGAGGGAGCTTCCACTCCCCCCACCTCTGGCCAAGGTGCCCTCTCTGGGCGGGCACCTTGGAGCAGGGAAGGGGATTCTTCAGCACAAAAGGCAGGGGAGAGGCGGGTGGGGGCGGGGCCGCGGGGACCTCTCGGGTCTGGAGGCCGGGATGGACTCAGAGGCTGGGGACGGCGCCTGCCGGCCGGAGTGGGGCTCCCTCGCCTCCCCGCCGAGATGCCTCCGCGTGTCACCGCGCCCGGCCGGCTGGTGTCACCGCGCCCCGCTCGCCGTGTGCCTGTGTGCACACACCTACCTCGGAGCGGCTCCCTCCCCCAGGGCCGCCTGTCCCCCGGGTCCTCCTGCTGGCTCCCAGCCCTCCTTCCTTTGTCCCTTGCCCCACAGTGAAACCTCCAGCCCAGGAATCGAGACTCGAGAAGGGGAAGCTGCGGTGGGGAGTTCTCTGATCTCCAGTCACGGCAGGAAGTGGCGGGGAGGGGGGCCGAGGAGGGGACCTGGGCGGCGGGCGTGGAGGGAGGGCCCGGCAGGTCAGCCCTGCAGCCGGCCTTGGACGCGGTGGCGGGGGGTGGGGTGGGGGGGTGGGGTGGGGGGGAGATGGGGCGGCCAGCCGCCCGGCCACCCCTCGCCCCTCCGGCTCCAAGCGGGGCCAAGCTCGGGAACAGCTGATTTCCCAGGGGCTGCTATCCATCGCATCACCCTCCCCACGCTGGGAAAAAAAAAGCCTTCCTGTCATGTGACTGTCACTTCCTGTCCCACTGTGGTTCCCGGGATGTTTGTTGTTGGTTACCATGGAGACGGCCGCTATAGGCTTTACCCTGGTTCTTGTGGGGAGGAAAATGCCCCCTCCTCCTGGACCCGCAGTGGGGGGCGGGCTGGGGGGCCTGTCTTGGGGGCTGTGTCAGGCTGGGTGTGGGTGGTCTCTGATGTCCCAGGCCCCCCAGGGCCCCCCAGGCTTGTGTCTGTGGGAAGGAGTCACAGCTCTCTGCTCCGATGGGTGCTGGGGCGGCTGTGACCATGTGGCTGAGCTTGGCTGGCCGCGGTGTGCGGCCGGCTGTGCAGACCTGTCCCCTCCGGCCTGGCTCCCGCGCTGCCTCCTACAAACGCCAGCTCCTGCCTCCTCTTACTTTCGTCACCTTCTCCCATCCTGTGTGCTCATGGACACTGGCCTTCCCGGGGAGTCTCTGTGACGCCTTGGGGTCCGGGCTGGAGTGTGGGGGAGGGCTCTGGGCAAGATATCTGGTGGTGTGTGTTTTGGGGGGGGGGGTGGACAGGGAGAGTGGTGCCCCCCCCCCCAGCCTGCACCCGCTTCTCCCTGACCCCAAAGGCCCTGTGCGCAAGGGGCCAGCCGCTGGACTCGGTGACCTATTCTTCCCGCCCGCTCCTGGCTCCTCGGCTCTGTTCACTGGGGGTGGAGAGGGGGAGTGATTCCCCCAGGTTTTAGCCCCGGCTGAGGAGGCGTGGAGTAGGAAGTTCCTGGGGGGTTGCTGGAAGGGGGGGTGTTGGGCCGGGCAGAGTCTGACTCAGGCCTAGTCTGGGGTCAGAGCCAAAAGGATATCCTGAAGCCGGGGAGGGGGGCGTTCCCGGCTTCCCTGCAGCCCGGGTCCCCGGGGAGGGTGCTGGCGGGAGGGGGGCTGGGAGCAGGAGTCCTGCTGGCAGCCCTCAGCACTGGGGTATAGGCTCTGGGTTGGGGCAGAGGTGAGGGGATGGGGGTACTGCTGTCACCACACACACACACTCACCACACACACATACACACACACTCCGGAGACACACACACACACACACACCCTGGAGACAGACAGACAGACAGACACACACACACATATGCGTGCGCTCGCCTCCTGCGTGCTCCATCCACCCCACGCCCCCGTCGTGGGAGGCGTGCCGCCTACAGGGAGGAGGTTGGGAGACGGTGGTGAGGGGGCAGCTGCCAAGGTGAGGGTGGGGAAAGCCCCGTGCCAGGATGGCTGTGAGGACGGTGGTTTCCAAGCTGGGGGGTCCCCTTTTGTCTGCGCCCCCTGGCCCCCCTGCCCGGACAGAGCTGCTTTGTTTGGGCCGCACACTCCTGTGGTCTGGCTGTGGCCTGGGCTGGCTCATCTCTTCCTCTTCCTGTTTCTGCCTTCCCCAGGCTGCGCCCTGCTCCGAGGCCTGGGCTGCCCCCTGCCCTTTCACCTACTCTCTCCGCGCCGGCGCCCAGGCTTCCCCTGGCCCCGCGGCCCTGAGCACAGCTCCCGGCTCCGGGGTGTGGTCCCCGGGGGAGCAGGAGCTGGGGCATTGCCCCGCCCACCAGAGACCCCCCCATTTCCTGCTCCTGGAACTGGGCCTGTCGTGGCCTTGGGCCTGTCCAGTTGCTCTTTCTGCCCGTGGCTCAGTCACTGCTGCGCATGTGGCCCTGGAGGGCAGGCAGGGCCCAAGCTGGGGAGGCATCAGACCCTCTCTTCTCGAACCCGAACCCATTGCTCGTCCTGACACCCTGGGGCAGGGCAGCCTCCAGAGGAAGAGCCTGGACTGCAGCCCTCCCCGTGCCCCTCCGAGGGTGTGCTCAGAGTGTGCTCAGGGCCGTCACATCCTGGGAGCAGCTTTCACACGGGTCCGAGCCCCATCGGGGCGGCCTGGGGTTCTGAGGGGCCGGTGGGGGAGGGCTGCCCTCCAGCTGGCCTGCCCCAGGGGGTCCTCTCACACACTCCTGGGGGCCCGCAGCCCAGACCCAGGTAACAGGGACCAGAGTGGCCAGCGCGTGGGCTCGCTGGGAGGAGAGGGACCCCCAGGAAAAGGGAGTGGTGGTCAGCACTGCTCCCCAGCCCTCGCCCGCAGATCCGAGGAGCGTGGGGGAAGGGGGCGGCTGTGGCTTTGTGTGTGCGTGTGAGTGTCTTTTCCTGGAAAGTTTATAAATAGACACCCAGCCCACTGCTGGGGTTTGAAATCTGCCCTCCCGCCCTGCCTGCTCCAGGCAGAGGAGGGGTCCAGAGGAGCCAGGGGTTGGCGTCTCCCAGGGCTGGAGTTCCCATTGCCATGCCCCCCCCCCCCCCCCAGTGGAGCTGAGCTTCGGATGTCATTTGCATATGATTCATGGACTGTCTAGAATTGTCAGGAAACCCCCTGTGCCCCCTTCTTTGAAGCTCCCCAATCCTGGCTTCCTTCTCTGAGCCCCTCCCCGACAGCCTGGCTTCTATTCACTGGGAGCTATGGTTTCAGGAGGGCCTGGGGAGTGGAGAGGAGAGAGTAAAAGGGGGGGGGGCTGGGCCAGCTGGGTTGGGGACCCCCGGCTCCTGTCCCCTGACAATAGAGAGGAAATGGTCAATTTCTCTTCCCCTCCTCCCCTCCCCAAATCCAAAGGTTTCCCTTTTTTGGTTTGCGAAATGAAAGAAGGGAATTTAGGAGAAGGTTGTGGTCAGGCCTCCGCCCACACCCCAAATATCCCTCTCCCCACCTCCCTCTCCTCCGTCTGGGGGAAGCAGCCCCTGGAGAGTGGGCAATCCTCTTGCCCAGCTCCGTCCGCAGATGCTCGCCGAGGTCGGGGAGAGGAAGGGAGGGCAGACGCCGCCCGCCCGGGAGGCCCTGGGTGGCGCTGGGAGGTGGAGGGGTGCGGGGAGCGGGTGGGGGCTGTAGCCCGGCACCTCCCGGGTGGTGTGCCAGGCACGGTGCTGGGTGCTTTCCAGGACTTTTATCTCTCAAATCGCACAGCCAGCCGTTGAGGTAGATGGTGCACAGGCGAGCGAACAGCTGCCTGAGAGGTTAAATGACTTGCCTAAGGTCACCCAGAGTGGCAGAGCTGAGATTTGACCCTTCACACCTCTGCTCTCTTCTGCCACCTTCAAGGCCCAGCCAGCGGCTGCCTGCTCCTCCGGGCGTGTGAGGGGCGTGTGAGTCCGGGGCACCCGGCCCTGGCAGGGATGTGGCACCGCGGGGAGGGGGACCCCGGGGGCAGGGGCGTGTGGCTGGCTGGCGGCAGGTGCTCGGGCCCCCGCCCCTTTCTGCTGGGCTGAGCCTAGCTGGCTCTGTGCAGGGGAGCTGTGGGCCTGCGGTTTCCATCCCTCGAGGGAGGGTGCCCCTGGGCCGAGGAGGTGGCGGGCTCAGGGTGGGGGTGGATGTGGGTAGCTTGTTTTCCCTTTCGTGGGTGCCAGTTTCGATTCTGTGACGGTGTCTTCTCCCCCCTGGGGGCCGGGCCCGGGGCCCAGGCGTCTGTCTGCTGGAGGGTCGGGCGCCTTGTCTCTGCCCCCATCCTCCGGGCCCTTGCCCATCCCCGTCCCCTCCCCAGCCTGGCCCTCGGCCCGTGTCTGTGATCTTTACCCCTCTGGCTGCTCCGGGCCCTCCCCGGGGCTGGGGCTGAGTGACTGCACTTGAAGGTGGAGCTCCGATCAGGGTGGGGAGACCTGCCGCCCGCCTCTCCCGGGGTGTGTGTCTGTCTGTGGGGGAGTTTGAAGTTCGGTCCAATTTCAGATTCCTCGGGGGCAGAGGGGTTGAGGCATCCAGGCGACTGTAGTTCTCTCTCCTGTGTGTGTGTGTGTGTGGGGGGGGGCAGCGGTGGGTTCCAGAGGACTGAGGGGTCCACCCCCCCCCCCAAAAAAAAAAGCTGGGTCAGGACGCCGGAGTCTGAAGCAGCTGGCTCTCTGGGCCTCACCCCCGGCCTCACCTCGGGGAGGCGGCCCCTCGTGGTGGGGGTCCCCCAGAGTGTCTGGCGGGGCACCTCTGTGTTCAGGGAGCGCGGTGTGTGCGGGGCCTGGACCCCAGGGCAGGCACAGAGGCCCCCGGCTGTGTGTCTGCGGGGAGCGGAGGCCGGGCTGGCACGCAAGCCCGGAACCGTGTTCTCTGTGTGGTGGGGCCCAGGTGTGGAGAGATGGTATCTGCAGATTCCCTCTTCTCCCGTGCGTGCCCCCCCACACACGCGTGCATGCCCACACACACACACACACACACACACACACACACACACAGGCTGGGTGTGCGTGCCCACACACACACAGAGGCCGGGTGTGCGTGCCCCCCCTCCCCGACACGAGGCCGGGTGTGCGCGCCCACACACGCACATGCGCGCGCACGCGCGCACACACACACACACACACACACACAGAAGCTGGGTGTGCGTGCCCCCCCCCCCACAGGCCGGGTGTGCGTGCCCACACACACACACACACACACACAGAGGCCGGGTGTGCGTGCCCACACACACACACACACACACACGCAGGCCGAGTGTGCGTGCCCCCCCACCCACACACACAGAGGTCGGGTGTGCGTGCCCCCCCCCCCCCACAGACACACACAGGCTGGCTGTGCGTGCCCACACAAAGGCACGCACACACAGGCCGGGTGTACAGGCCCCCCCCCCCCACTCACAGGTCGGTGTGCGGGCCTGCTCTGGCCCACCCGCACGCTTCCCATAAACCTGCGTGCATGCATTTCTGTAAGTGCATGTGAGTGTGTGTGTGAGTGTGTGTGAGTGTGTGTGGTGTGTGTGTGTGTGTGTGAGTGTTTGTGTGAGTGTGTGTGGTGTGTGTGTGTGTGTGTGTGAGTGTGTGTGTGAGTGTGTGTGGTGTGTGGTGTGTGTGGTGTGTGGTGTGTGGTGTGTGTGTGTGAGTGTGTGTGTGAGTGTGTGTGTGGTGTGTGTGTGTGTGTGTGTGTGTGTGTCAGGCCCGCACACCGACCTGTGTGTGTGTGTGTGGTGTGTGGTGTGTGGTGTGTGTGTGTGTGTGTGTGTGAGTATGTGTGTGAGTGTGTGTGGTGTGTGTGTATGTATGTGTGTGGGCACGCACACCGGCCTGTGTGTGTGTGTGTGTGTGGTGTGTGGTGTGTGTGTGTGTGTGTGTGTGTCTTAGTCTGACTGTCAGCGCTGAGGAGGCTCCGCCAGCCCCTCCTTCCCTCGCCTGAGTTCCGTTGTGTGGGGCCCCACAGGGGTGTGGGGGCCTGGGTGGCAGTTTGCCCAATGGGTGGGGCCCTGGTTCCTCTGACGTCAGCCCTCGCACCCGGGAGGGGATCTGCAGGGGCCTGGGCGGGGAGGGGCACTCCTCAGACATAAGGACAGAGTCCGATGGTCGTCACCGTTAATAACGGCGAAAATCACGCTCATTCTCAAGGCCCAGCCCTCGCCGGGCTGACTCAATGGCTAGAGCCTCCATCTGCAGACCGGAGGGTCCCGGGTCCAGTTCTGGCCAAGGGCTCCCCTCCCTGGCGTAGACCGCGGGCGGGGGCCCTGGTCGGGGGCTCTCTGCCTTTCCCTCTCTCTTCTGCTCTCCCTAAACATCAGGGGGAAAATATCCTGGGATGAGGATTAACAGAAACAAAAACAAAACAAAACAAAACAAAACAAGGTCCAGATTTCACTCCTAGGAGCGCTGCCCTCGCCCGGCACATACCTGTCCCACCTCCCCCGCCCTGGCACCGGCTGCCCGGCCCAGCTGGGCCCCGGAGCCCTGGCCTCGTCCACAGCGGCCTTGGCAGGAACCCCCCCTTCGCAGGCCTGGTCCTCGGCCAGATGCTGGCCGTGCGTGCGTCCCCGGACTCCGGGACTGAGCCTGGGGAGCCGGGGGTGTGGAACCTGGGGTGGCTGGAGCTTGGGGGTGGGGGGCGGGGTTGGAAAGAGAAGCAGTCCTTACTTGGGGTCTCTGTGGCCCCGTTACTTTCCCCTCCCTCCCTCCTCTCTGTCTTCTTCACGGCTTCATTGAGATGGAATTCGTGTGCCATAAAATTCACCCACTAAAGTGTGCAGCTGAGTGGCTTTAGTGTGTTCAGAGTTGTGCAAACCACCACAGAGCATTTTAGAAAACGTCCGTCACTGCAAACTGAGGTGCCATCCCTCTCGGCAGCCACTCCCCATTTCCCTCAAACCCACACCCAGCCCCTGGCGAGCCACAATCTACTCCGTGTCCTTGTAAGTGGCCTGTTCTGGACATTGTATGTAAATGGCATCAAACACTGTGTGGTCTTTTAGACCCAGCCGATGTGTTTCCGGGGTATCCGTGTCGCAGTGATGTCGATGCCTTAGTCCTTTTTCTTGGCAGAGTAACACTCCATGGTACGGATATAGGTGTCCTTTACCCATCCCTCAGTGGATGGGCATTTGGGTTACCTTTTTGGCTGTTAGGAACAGTGCCGTATGCACATCCGTGTGTACGTTTTTTTGTTTGTTTTTTAAAATGTATTTTATTGATTTTGTACAGAGAGGAAGGGAGAGAGATAGAGAGTTAGAAACATCGATGAGACCCTCTCCTGGGGATATACCCACAACCAAGGTACATGCCCTTGACCGGAATTGAACCCGGGACCTTTCAGTCCCCAAGCTGACGCTCTATCCATTGAGCCACACCGGTTTCGGCCCATGTGTACATTTTCCTCTCTCGTGGGTAGACACGGAGGAGGGAGAGGTTGGCTCGTTATAGGATAATGCTGTCTGACCTTTTGAGGAACTGCCGCCCTGCTGTCCAGAGCAGCCGTGCTGAGTTCCATTCCCTCCAGCAATGGATGAGGGCTCCAGTTTCTGACATCCTTGCCAGCACTGGTTATTATATCAGTCTTTTTTACTGTAGCCGTCCGAGTAGATGTGAAGTGGTATCTCATTGTGTGGGGTTTTTTTTGTTTTTGCGTTTTTGATTGGCTGTTCCGTGTGTGTGCCTTTTCTTTTATCTTTCATGTGTGGACTACATATGTATGTATAGATGCATGCATGTATATGTTTTCGGTATGTATGTCCCAAGCGGATTGGAAGCCTCTGCTTGTGGATCTGCTTCCTTTGTCTCCCTTCGCCGTCTTGCTGTGTGACGGAGTCTCTGGGTTCACCGCCGTCTCTCCCCACCCCATGGCGTTATCTGTGCGTGTCCTCTGGTCCCAGCTGTTCAAACAGGGTGTGGATCTGTGTACACACTGGTGGGGGGCAGACATCTGGCCTTTCATCTGGGGCCCACCCCTCACCCCCTCCGGGGATGCTGCTTCTGCAGACAGTATGTGAGTGAACGGAGCTTAGCCCCCCTCATCGCTTCAGTGCGGGCCCTGCCCTCCGGACACACGGCCCCCCCGGCCCCCGCTGCTGTCAGGCTGGGCACTGGGTGTGATGCCCAGGAGCCCTCAGTTCGCATTTCCCTATTTTCACGTGTGTAAACAGGCCTCCTCCCCTGGGCTGTGGGACAAGCCCATCTGGGGTGCTGGGGCTTGGATTTGGGGGGGGGAAGTGGTATGAGAGGGGCCCCTGGCTTAGGAGTCATTTTTCTGAGAAGTGCCAGTGCTTTGGGGAAGCGGCTTTTCCTCCCCTCCCACTCCCCACCAGCCTCATTCTCTGCGTCGTCGTCGTCGTGACCTCAGGTAACCCAGGCGGGGAGGGAGCCTCTGGGGTGGCACCGCGGACCCTTCGCCCGCGGGATTGTGGGTGAGAGGCCCTCTGCGGCTCCGAGCGCTGCCCCGTCTCCGCAGCCTGGCTGTGCCGTCCGCCGGGCCCCGCTCCGGGGCTGTCTCTGCCCGCCGGCCCGGGGCCAGCTGTCTGCTCCGCGGGTGCCACAGGAGCGCTCCGGGCCGCCCAGGTTGGGGAGCTCCGCGGGGAATGCCCGTGCGCCCGCCCCTGGTGCCCGCTTACCTGTCTCTCCTCTCTCTGCAGCGCCCGGACATGGCCCCCGCAGCTGCCTAGCCGGGCCCGGCTGGGAGAGGCGTCCTGAAGGCCAGCTCTGGACCCTCCCGGGGAAGTGCCAGCTCTGCCCGAGGACCAGTGCGTGGACGGCCCCGGCCCCTGGCCCCCGGGGCTCCGGGCGGCGGAGATTAGCCTGCGGGCGGCGGACTGCGGCCCGGGACGGAAAGGGGGCGTGGGCCGGGAGCCCCCTTCGGGCCCAGGCCCCATGCCCCGCGGAGGGGCGGCCTGAACCCGCCCGAGCGCCCGCCCGCCTCCTGACTGCGGCCGCTGGGCATGGCCAGCAACAGCAGCTCCTGTCCGACGCCCGGGGGAGGGCACCTCAATGGGTACCCGGTGCCCCCCTACGCCTTCTTCTTCCCCCCGATGCTGGGCGGGCTCTCGCCGCCAGGCGCTCTGACCACTCTCCAGCACCAGCTTCCCGTCAGCGGCTACAGCACACCCTCCCCGGCCAGTAAGTGGGGTGCAGGGCGGCTCGGCGGGGCGGGGGGCCCTGGCGGGGGCCGGCCTGGGGGCCGGCCTCGGGGTACGTCTGTCCTGCAGCGGCCGCGAGGCCTCCTGCAGACGGGGTCACTGTCCTTCGTGTGGGGGCTCCGGGGGGAGACGCGCGAGGGCCGGTCACACGGCTGTTTGATGTGGGGGCCGCGGAGGGAGAGATGAAACAGGGTTGTACCGAGGTGCCCCCCGCCCCGCTTCTGTGCAGAGCCTTTGAGGGCCTTATAAATAGCTCCAAGGCCTGGACACAGCCCCGAGGCGAGTAAACAAACCTCTCGACATTTGGTGGAAATGGCAGCTCTGCCGAGCGCGCACCCACCTCCTCCCGCCGATGGGATCGGAGTGGAGGGGGGCGGGCTGCTGGAGCCCCCTCCCCTGCCAGCTCCGCTGGGGGGGGAGGGAGGGAGGACCAGGAGCAGCCGGGGAGGGACAGGGCCGGTGTCCCAGGAGGGGCGCTGGGCTCGGACTGCGGCTGTGGACACATGCAGGGTCTTGGCAGGGCCTGTGTTTGCTCTCCGCCCCTCCCTCTGCCCCGGGGGCTGCCTGTGTGCCGGGCGGGGGTCTCAGTGCCCTTCCCCGGCCGGCCGAGCCAGGTAGTGGGAGGTGGCGGCGGCTCCGGCCAGCTGGCAGAGTCCAGGCCTCGGGCCTGCCAGGCCGCTTACAGTAACTCTGGCCCCCAGGGCCCGGCTGGGCGCCCGGCCAGGGCTGGGGGGGAGGAGGGAGCCGAGCCGGGGCCTGGCCCGGGGCTGGAGGAGGGGAGGAAGCAGCCGGATAGACGTGGACGGACCGGCAGGCTGGCGGGCCCTGTGCTGACCGGGGAGACCTGTCCCCCTTTCCTGGTGGGCAGGGACCGAACGCCCTGCCCCTCCCACAGCCCCTGGCACGCTGCCCGGCCTCCCTGCCCGGGGAGCCTGGCCTGGCAGGGTCAGTGCCCCCTTCTCGGTGCAGGGGGGGGGGCGGGCAGCGCCCTCTCCCCAGAGCGGGGAGTCTCTGTCCCCGGGGCAGGTCCTTGCGGGGCTCCTTGCTGCCCACACTGGCCCTGCGCCCACCGCCACCACCGCCTCCCGGTGGCCGCCCCTGGCTCCGCCGTGGCCCCCTTCCCCCAGGCCCCGCCAGCTGCTGGGGCAGGAGCCCTGTCTGTGTCCCTTTAAATCCTGGGGATCGGGGGCGGGGGGGTCCCCGTCAGACACTGCCTCAGTTCCCACCACCGCCCCTTCCTTCTCACACCTCCGCCGTCTGCTTCCTTCCTCTCTGTCTTCTTCACTCGCATAGGATGAGGCGGTGGCTCAGTGACCGGGAGCCGGGACCTGAGTCTGGCCGGGCCTGCACGTGGGCGCCGGTGATGGCGAGGCCGGTCCGTGGGCTCAGGGGTGCCGGAGGGGGTGGGGGGGCGGTGGTTCTCAGTCTCCACCGGGGGCAGTCGCTGTGTCTGCAGGGCCTGGGCTCATGTTTCCACCTTGGATAAGGAGCATCTACTTCCTGCGGGGGTGTGTGTGTGTGTGTGTGTGTGCGGAATTAGGGAGGAAGTCGGGCTGTAACCTGCTGTCTGTGGCCGTCCTTCCCCAGGTGATGGAGCAGAGTCCCCCCCACACCGCTCCCCGGGGCCTGCTCCCTGCTGGTGGGAGGGAGCGGGCACGCTCTGCCCTCCTCCGGGTGTTGCAAGCTTCTTCCTCTTTCTCAGAGGTGGGTGGGGAGGGCTTCCGGGTCCCCACTTCCCACCCTGGTAACCTTTCCCCCCCCCCCCGGGGTGGGGTGCCCACGTTTCAGGCAAGTGAGGGCTTCTCTGGCTCTCTCCGCCCCATTAGGCAATGCCCCTTCCGGCCCCTCCCTGCTCCTCTCCCCTCCTCCTCATCAACAACATCATCTTCCTACCCAGGCCCTGGCTTCTGAGCTTCTCCCTAACCTCCCCTTTCTGGGGCCACCTCCCTCCTTATGCAAAGCTGGAGTGGGGGGCTGGATCCCAGCTCCGGGTGTGGAAGCATGACGGATCAGGATTCCCATGCATGGGGCAGCCTCGCCTTCCCTGCTGCCCCTGCTGCCCCATTCCTACAGGGAGCATCGGCGGACTCGGGCCCTCTGCCCGCCCCCCCCCCTTTTTTTAAAATATATTTTTATTGATTTTTTACAGAGAGGAAGAGAGAGGGATAGTTAGAAACATCGATGAGAGAGAGTCACCGAACAGCTGACTCTTGCACACCCCCTACTGGGGATGCGCCCGCAACCAAGGCACATGCCCTTGACCGGAATCGAACCTGGGACCTTTCATTCCGAAGGCCGATGCTCTATCCACTGAGCCAAACCGGCTTCGGCTGCCCCTCTTTTGTAGGAAACCATGCTGAGGCTCCCTCCCCCCAGTTTCCACCAACAGCGGTGCTGGGACGTGCCCCCTCCCCCTCCTGTCCTTCTCCCGAAGAGAAGGCTGGGCCTGGGGGGTCTTGGGGGGCCCCTTCAGAGAGACCCGATGGCCCATGGAAGGACTTAACTATTCTTGGGGTGTTTGTCCTGCTAGCCTCTCAGGAAGGGCCCGGAAACAGTACAGGAGTCTCTACCCCAAAGCAGCCCCCGGGGCTTGGTCTCCGGGGCCTGGTGTTTACCGTGGAGGGCTGGACCCTGTGTGCGTTGTGGTGCGGGTCAGGGCCTGTGTGCTTAAGGGGTGGGTGGGGTCAAGGCCGGTGTGTGTCGGGGAGGGAGTTAATGGTTTATGTGTATTGGGTGAGAGGGTCACAGAGCCCAGTGTGTTTTGGGGAAATGCAGTCGGGGGAGCTGGGAAGGGGTGTCACAGCGTGTGTGCCGGAGGGAGGGGCCTTGATTGACTTAGGGCTTAGCGTGCCTGGGGTGCGGGGCCCGTGGAGGGTGCTGTGGGGGGGAGGGCAAGGCCTCCCATTCCTGTCATCCAGGCGGCAGGGGAAGCTAACCTGCCTCTTTTGATGCTCCCCCTCGCCCCCCGAAATCCCCCGGTGGGGCAGGGCAGGGCAGTGTGAGCTCGGGCTTCGTTGCTTGCTGATCGGATAGCCTCTGAGCGTGCTGCCCGTCTGTCCGTCCGTCCGGCGAGGATAGGGCCGGAGCCCCCTCCGAGGGCTGAGACCAGGCCAGGCCATCCGCGCCGTGGGGGCCACTGCCGTCTCTTAGCCGTCGCACAGCTGTTGGGACAGTGAGAAGGGCCGGGAGCTCGGGACCCTGGGTCCTCCTTGGTGGAGCACCTCCTGTGTGTGGGACTTGATCTCCGGTTCGCCGCCCTAATCCTCACACCCGGGAAGCGGGACGCAGTCTCCTCCGTGGAGGGTGAAGCAGGTTCCGGGGCGGGGAGGTCCGGCTCTTTTCCAACAGCCGATTGGCAGCTCTGGGAAGGTATTTTGAGGGGCACTCCCGGGTGTGGGAAGCCGGGAGCGGGCAGTGCTTCTGCCGAAATCCCCCCATGGCCCCGGCCCTGCTCCTGCCCCCGGAACTCCCGCCTTCCCCCAGCAGGGGGCGAAGGCAGCCCCCCCCCCCCCCCCAGCCTCCCCCTCTCTTCTCTGTGTTGGATACTGAAGGCTGGAGGGAAAGAGCGATAAGAGGCCCCGGCCAGATCTCCATCCTGTCCTGGAAGCTGCGGATACAATCTGTTCACACCCATCCCCACCCCCCGAATCTGCCCTCTGCCGCCGCCCGCGGGAGTTTGCCGAGCTCAGCTCAGCAGGCAACCGTCCCCCAGCTCCAGACAGACACTGCAGGAACAGAGTGTAAAAACCACAGTTCATAGTCTTATTTTGTTTCAGTGTGTGGGGCGGGGGCAGGGAAGCTGGAAGCAGGCAGCGGAGGAGCCGGAAACGGGAGCCCCGAAAGGTTGGCAGGGTCTTTCCCTTCCTGTCCCTGTGCTCGCTGTGTGTGCCTCAGGCTGGGCATGGCCCTAGGGCCCGAGACCCCTTCTCCTCTGCCACCCTGTCCCCACTGCAGGCTGCATCCTCTCTCCTCCCCCCCCTCCCTCTCTCTCTTTCCCTGGACATTATGGGGGGGGGGAGCCCAGGGGAGGGGGTACAGCTAAGCCATGCCTTTGCTGGGATCCAAAATGTAGAGTCAGCCAAGATCTTTGGATGGAATTTTAAAAAAATATATTTTATTGAGTTTTTACAGAGAGGAAGAGAGAGGGATAGGAAGCTAGAAACATCGATCAGCTGCCTCTTGCACACGCCCTACTGGGGATGTGCCCGCAACCAAGGTACATGCCCTTGACCGGAATTGAACCTGGGACCTTTTAGTCTACAGGCCGACGCTCCATCCACTGAGCCACACCGGTTTCGGCTGGATGGGATTTTGAGTGAAAAGGGGGCCCTCACCTTTTACCTGGCGGCATTCCTCCTGCACAGGCCCCTCCGGGCAGGATCCCGGCAGGGGCTGGGGGAGGGACTCCGGGAGGAAGCCTGCCCTCTTAGACCGGCCCGGACCTGGGGCACCGTAAGGCCCTGTGCCCGCGGGAACCTGCTGGCGAAGACCTGACCACCTTCAGGAGTAGCCATGTATCAATAGAAAGAGGAAGAGGTTTCCCTTCTGCAAATGGCTTTGGGGTGGTGCCCACCCCGCCTTCCTCCTCCTCCTCCTCCTCTTCCTCCTTCGTGGAGTGAGCAGGTGGACGGCCGGTGGAGCTGTGGCCCTCAGCCCTCACCAGATCAGAAGTGAGCGCCCTCCCCCCCCATTTTGACCGCTGAGTGCTGGGAACCTCAGACCGAGGCGCTGTGGGCAGCAGTCTCACAGGGAGCGCTTCCTGTTTGGCTTGGGCAGGTCACCCGAACGCTCTGGTCTGCTTCCTCCTCCTTAGAGCAGTGCTTCTCGCCCCCCCTGGCCGGGCCGGCTGCCCGAGCCGCGGGGACCTGCTTGCTGTGCAGGCTGGGGAGCTCGGAGGACCTGGACCGATGAGCCGTGGTGATGAGGGGCGGGCAGAGCCGGGCATTGTCTTGGGGGACCTGGTTCAGGGCCTCATGACTTCCTGTTTGTGATCCCCTCCAGATGGGGGTGGGGACAGGAGGGAGCCCTGCCTGGCACAGTGGGGGCCAGTGCAGTGGAGGCCCGCTCGGCACACAGCTCTGGGGGAGCTGGGGGGGTGCTGCGGAGGGGGGCCCAGGCCTGCAGCTGCCCGCAGCCACCGGCCGGCTGGCCTTCCTTTCCCCCTCGTCTCTCCCTGCCCCGGGACACCGGGTTCTGCTCTGACCCATGACCTTGCTGTCACCCAGAACAGGCATCTCACCCCCACCTTCTCCCCTTCGGGTCCAGAAATCCTATCCCTCCTCCAAGGAGCACCCAATCCAGCCTCTTTCCAGAAACCTCCAGAGAGGCTCCCCTCAGCTTGCTGCCCTCCTTCTCCCTCCTTAGAATGCCTGTGGGTCTTTATTTTTTAGAAAAATACATTTTATTGACTTTTTACAGAGAGGAATAGTTAGAAACATCGATGAGAGAGAATCACCGATCAGCTGCCTCTTGCACCCCTCCCACACACACACTGGGGATGTGCCCGCAACCAAGGCACATGCCCTTGACCGGAATCGAACCCGGGACCTTCCAGTCCACAGGCCAGCGCTCTGTCCACAGAGCCAAACCGGTTTCGGCGGGTCTTTATTTTTTTCCTCTTACAACACTCATCCCTGCCAGGAAGGGGCGTCTCCCCACCCGGCTCCTGCTGCGAGCTCGCATCCTTTAGGAGACGGTGTCCCTATCCCAGGTCTGTGATGGCAGGGCCAGTCTCAGGTCCCTTCGCATCTCATCAGTCCACAGAGCCAAACATCAACAGCACAGTGATCGAAATTTCTTTTGAGAGACTAATTTTTTAGACTTAAACTTCTTCTAATGCCACTTCAAAATAGACTCGCCCAGGCCGTGGTATTTTGTGGAAAAACCATCCTCAAGGGGCCAAAGAGCCGCGGTTTGCCGACCGTGGGCCTAGAACGTAACTGATGCCCAGGAGCTATACATCCTTTGGGAGGAGAGACACCCAGGGCGGTGGAAGCATCTGCCTTCTCCCCAGCAGTCTCACTCACTGCCAAGGCTGGCGTTCGTGCCCCGGACTCTGGTGTGCCGCCTGCCGCTCAGATCTCACGTGGGTGCGTCTCACTTTGCAGCCCCACACTCGCCTGCTCCCCCACCCAGAAGGCCTCTCTACTTTTAGTGTCAGGAACTTGGCTGGTGCACAGGCCACACACGAGTCCTCTTTGCTATCTCCTTCCCTAGCCCCACTCACCCTGCCCCCTCCATTCTACCCTCAAAAACTTTTAAACCTGACTGTGTTGTTCAATGGTTAGGGCGTCAGCCTGCGTATCAAAGGGTTGTGGGTTTGATTCCTGGCCAAGGGCACATACCTGGGTTGCAGGTTCCATCCCTGCCCTGGTTGTGTCATATTCCCCGAGGCAGCCAATCCATGTCTCTCTCTCACATTGATGTTTCTCTCTCTCTCTCTCCTCACCCCTCCTTCCCGTCCACTCTTCTTCTTCTTCTTTTTTTAAATATATTTTATTGATTTTTTACAGAGAGGAAGGGAGAGAGATAGAGAGCTAGAAACATCGATGAGAGAGAAACACCGACCAGCCGCCTCCTGCACACCCCCCACCGGGGATGTGCCCGCAACCAATGTACATGCCCCCGACCGGAATTGAACCTGGGACCCCCTCAGTCCGCAGACAGACGCTCTGCCACTGAGCCAAACCGGCTTTGGCCCGTCCACTCTCTTTAAAAATCAATGGACAAATGCTCTCAAGTGAGGTTTTAAAAAAAAGTTTCAAGAATCCACCTTCCTCTGTCTATCAACACAGTCAGTTTCCTAGACTGCACTACTGTTGTGTGCTGTCCAGACGCTGCAGGAGCTTCTAACTGGTCTCTCCTGCCCTCCGACAATCCATTCCTCACCTATCTGCCAGAAGATCTCATAATGCCTCTCCTCTGCTTGGGATTTTCCTGTGGGTTCTCCTCGCGTTTAGGATAAAATCCGAAAGTCTGAATGAAGCTCACAGGCCCGCTTTGTGGTCTAAAGCCTCAGCACACCTCTGCAGCCTGGTCTTGTGCCCCTTTTCCTCTTGAATTTTATGCTCCGTCTGCTCTGTTCCTCTGCCGGTTCCTTGCACGAACTCACCAACTTCTGTAACCCCAGGACCTTTGCACAGGCTCGTTCGTTTTAAGAGACGGCCCTTCTTCCTACTTTTTTTTTTTTTAAATATATTTTATTGATTTTTTACAGAGAGGAAGGAAGAGAGAGAGAGAGAGCCAGAAATGTCGATGAGAGAGAAACATCCACCAGCCGCCTCCTGCACACCCCCTACCGGGGATGTGCCCGCAGCCAACATACATGCCCCTGACAGGAATCGAACCTGGGACCTTTCAGTCCACAGAGTGACGCTCTATCCACTGAGCCAAACCAGCTTCGGCTTCTTCCTACTCTTTGCCTGACTAACCAGGTCTCTGCTTTGAGGTCCTCCCTGACCCATCAGTACCTACATTAATTCTTCAAAGCATGCGATACTTGTGTCCCACTACCCATTATGTCAGTTTGCAAACACACACACACACACACACACACACACACACACACACAATCAATATTTGCTTAATGGCTGTTGCTCCATAAGGACTGCAAGGGCAGGCTCACCAGTGTCCACATAAGAGGTGCTAAAAAAAATACATTTTTATTTCTTGAATTGGCCCGGCAGGGTAGGAATATGGGCTTTGACAGCAGAAAGTTCCAACACACGGCCCTTTCTCAGCAGTGTGCCGTGGGCAACCCACCGGGCCTTGCTGAGAAACAGGAATAATGCCGATTTTCTCTGGGATAGCTGGGAGGATTCCGTGACCATGAGCACGTGTTGAGAACCGGCTTCTAGAAGAAAGTCCTTGGGAAGCAGGTAGATCCCACCCCCTGCTGGGATGAGGGCGGGTCGGAGGGAGTCCTGGGATACCCTCTCCTCCAGGAGCCCGCCCCCCTTCCCGGACCTACCCACCTGGGCCTTTGCTCCGGGGAGCAGGCCGGAGCTCCCAGAGGAAGCGGTCAGCTGGAGGGCACCGGCCCGTCCTCGGATCTCCCGGGGCTGGGCTGGGCGGTGCGGCGGGCCGATCCCGGTTCCGAGGTGGGAGACACCCCGGGCGCGCTCTGCTCACCGGAAGCGGCGGGAGGGGAGGCTCCGCGGGCGGGCGGGCGGCCAGGCGCACATGATGTCACAGACAATGACACAAGCCGGTGTCTCCATCCGACACGGCGTCTGAGCCGCACAATGTCACTCCCGGGACGCCGTGGCCACACACCGGCCCTTCCCGCCGCCGCCGGGACCGCGCTCCGCGCCTCTGGGGGAGCCGGCCCGGGGGGCGGGGGGCCGGCGGCGAGCCCCCGGCGGGCGGTGATGTCACGGCCGCGGTGGGTGGGTCACCCGGAGGTGAGGCGCCGCCGGGCGAGTTCAGCGAGAGTTCAGCCGCATGGCATTAGGCAAATGAGGCGGCGGTGCGCCCGGGACCCCGGCCACCCCTGCGCCCGCGCCCGCGCCGCACCGTCCCCGCGGCACCGCCGCTCCGGGGCCCAGCTCGCCCGGGGGGGGGGGGGGCTGGCAGCCGGAACTGGGGTGGGGGCGCCGCCCCCTTCCATCCCCGCCCCGCGCGCCCCCCCCTCCCCGCGCACCGGGCACCGGCCGCAGCCTGAGCGGCGGCTCCTCCGGGCGCCCGGTCCTCCCCGCCCGCCTCTCCGCCCTCCCGGCCCCCCCGCCCTCTCCGGCCCGGCTCCCTCCCGCCGCCGCCGGCCGGGGAAAGGGTTAAGCGAGGGGCGGCGCCGGCGGAGGGGGCGGGAGGAGGGGGCTCGCGGCGGGGGCGGGGGAGGTGGGGGCGGCGGCGCGCCCCGCCGGAGCCCCAGCGGCGGTCCGGGAGGCGGGGCCGCGCGGGGTGCCCCCTCCCCGGTGTCCCGGCCCCGGAGCAGCCCGGGCGCCCCGGCGGGAGGAGGAGGAGGAAGTGCCCGGGGCTCCCCGCCTCCCGCGCCCGTCCCGCCCCCGCCCGGCGCTCGGGGCGCCGCGGGACTCTGCCTCCTGCGCCCGCAGACTCCGGACGGCCGGCCGGGAGCCCCCCTCGAGGTGAAGCCGCCGAGTCCGGGGCTCGGCCTGGCGGCCCCGGGGGGGAGCCGAGGGGCCCCCGCCCCCCCGCGCGCACAACTTGCCCGCGTCCCACCCGGAGCTGGCGGAGCGGCCGGCCGAGCGGACGCGGGACCCGGGGCGGCGGGCGGGCCCCCGGCCGGGCCGCCTTTCGGGGCGGGGGACGCGCCCCTCGCCCCCGGCCGCGCTCCCTGGATGGCGCCGGCGCCCGAGTGAGGGAGGCGGCTCCCGGGACCCCCCCGCCGCCCGGACCGCCCGTCTCTGCGGGGATGTACGAGGGCGTGGAGGTGGGGGCGCTCGCCCCCGCGCCCAGCCCCTTCCTGGTGGTGGATCTTTACAACCAGAGCCGGGCCTGCCTGCTACCCGAGAAGGGGCTCCCCGCGCCCGCGCCCTACCCCACCCCGCGGCGGACCCCGCTCTGGACCGGCTCCAACCACTGTAGGTACCGGCCCCGCTCCCATTGTGAGGGTGGGGTGGGCCGGGGCGTCCGCTCCTGCGGGCCAGGGGGGGTGCGAGCCTGGGGGCGTGGTGAGGTCTGGTCTCCCCCCTTCGCCGTCCCTGTGTCTCTTGCTGGAGCCCTGGTGCCTTTGCTGGACAATCGGACTCCGGGAATAACCCGGCCGGGTCCTGTGGCGGTGTATTCCGGGGCTCAGGAACTTTGGGGGTTCCTCCCTCCAGGAAACAATTGTGCGCTGACCCTCCCGCTTCTTGGCGGGGAGAGGACGCCCCCGCCCCGCTCCAGGTCTTCTGGCCTGGAATCCAGTCGCCTCACCGCAGCGTGGTCCTTTCTCCCACCCTAGAGGGTGGGGTCAAGGTCCCGTTTGTGGGCCTGTCTGCCCCCAAGTGAAGGGGCCTCCTCCCCATCCCAGGCCTTGTCCTGTGTCCTCAGAGGGGGTGTCCGGGAGGCGCTGGCGGTGGGGTGTGGCAGGACCAGACACCCCTCTGCCATGCTGAGGGACCCTGCCCTCTTGGGGAGGGCCCCTGCCCATCGGAGTGCAGCCTGAGCCACTCGGCTGGCATCTCCATCTCGGCGGGTTCCGTCCTAGGAGGAGGGGGAGAGCTGCTCTGGGCAGGAGTGTGTTTTGGGGGCCCTCTAGACACAAGTACCTCCCTTCCCAACCAGCCGTGTCCTTTTGTTACCCTGTGCTCCCTTGGGGGCGGGGCAGGTGCTGGACGCTCCCTTCCTGAGGGGGGCTGCTGAGAACCCCAAGTCCTGGCGGGCTGCTCCCCTTCTCTCCCTGCCCGTGTCTGGGTTCACGTTCCTCTGAGGGGGAGGGCTCTGGGCCCTAGGGGAGCGGTGAGCACCGGGTGCAGGGCTGGGTGTGTTCAGACCCAGCGCTCAGACCTGGTGGGTGGGAGCTGGCAGTCCGCTGGGGGGTTATTGTTACAGGCTGGGGTTTCTTCCCGGCTCCCCTCGGGCTTCACTCTTCCCAGGAGCGGCTCCCTCCCCCTGAACCTGCTGTCTCCCTCCGGAGGGCCAGGGCCGAGCAGGCTTCTGGGGGCCTGGCAGGTTGGAGAGGGTGAAGGGCACCCCCCAGCTCCTGTGCGCCGGGAGAGACAGACACCCCACCGCTGCCTCCCCGAGAGCCACCTTAGCCTCAGCCTTTGCTTTTGTCCCGGCCCTTGACCTTTGGCTGGGGGGTGGCGGTGCAGACTGGCCGGGAGGCTGCAGGCTGCAGGCTGTGGGAGGGACAGGGCTGTGAGCGCGGGTTGACTTTGGCAAAAAAAACAAACCACACACAGAGAGGTGAGAAGTATGACACCAGGAGCCTCCTTCCGTCCTCCCAGAGCTGAAGGAAGGTATCCCCACCCCCCATTGGGTCACTGGGGCCGGGCCTCCAGGGTTACCCCCTCCCTGCCTTGGCTGCCTTCCCAGGGGCCTGGGCCTTGGGCTCCAGCCCCAGCTCTTCCTTAGCTCCCGGGCAGCTCAGCTCTTCCCGGTCCCAGCGGAAGGGGGATGGGGGAGCGGGGAGTCCAGGCGTCTGAGGAGCTGGGGGGCAGGTGACCGGGAAGTGGGGGCCTGCCCCCCCTCCCCCCGCTGGGGGCAAAGCTGCAGTCTGGCCTGGGCCTGGGCCCTCTAGGCGGGCGGTGAATGAATGCATGTGGTGGGGTGTCAGTGGGCTCCGCTCCGGGCTGGGAGCTGGGAGGGGGGTTCCAGCCCTGGGAAGACCCGGAGGCCGGAAGTGGGAGTAGCCCCTGTCTAATGGGGGGGGGTGGACAGCACCCTGCCTTGGGGCCCTCTGGTGACAGGAGCCCTCTGCCTCCGCCACCCAAGGTGGAAGCGACAGCAGGCCAGTGGAGACAGTCTCCGTCCTGCAGGGCCCAGGGACGCTGCCATCCCCCGCGGAGCTCTGTTTGGGGGCCACGCGAAGACGAGGGGTGCACAGGATGTGGTCCCCCGTCTGTCCCCCACCGATCTCGGCTCGCGCCTCCGCCCGCTCCAGACGTCCAAGAATGCGAAGCACGTGGCCCGCGGGGGAGGGGGAGATGTTATCACGGCCGCTGCCCCGGGCCTCTTCCTCGCCCCCCACCCCTGGAGGGAGGGGAGCACCGAGGCCCTGCGTCCCTCCCCGAGGGGCGGGCGCCAGCCGGGGCGGGAGGGGAGCTGCTGGCCGGGGGCCCGGCCTGTTTCCTCCCGATCCCCCTCCAGGAAGCCGGCCTGTGCGAGCTGCGGGCGCTCCGGGGCGTGGGGAGCCGGGCCCCCGCCTCCTGCCCGCGGGGAGGGGCGCCCCGGGGACCCCGGCTCCTGGGCCGGTGCCAGCCGCGCGGGCGCTGGAACTTTGAGCGCAGAAGGTGTGGCTGCTCCGCTTCTCTCTCTCTGCCGGGAGAGGGGTTGGGGGGCTGGGGCCTCTGGGAGGGAGGTGATGGGGCGGGGCTGTGTGGACAGACCTAGAGCTGTGCGTCCTTAGGGTGCCCTGGGCTGCTGGCTGGGGGCCTGGGGAGGTGGGCGCTGGGCCCGGACTCAGGGTGCACTAGGAACCCTCAGCTGTCACCTGGTGACAGGCAGGGCCGTGTGTGTGCTGGAGGCGGGAGCACAGACCTGGTCAGAGCCTCCAAGGCAGGCAGGTGGGTGGAGGGGGCCTCCCCCAGGCCACGCTGTGGCCCCGCGTGGGGTCAGGGTCATCCGCCCTAACCTGCCAAACGGACAGGCACATTCTTCCGGCCCCAGAAACACCCTCCGGACTTTGCCTGAGCTCCGGATTTCTGCAGACCTTTGCCCCACTGGTTTGACTCTGACCTCAGAGCTGTCTGTCTCTCATCCTTGTATCCTGTGTGCCTCCCCATGCCCCTCCTCCCCTCCTCATCCCGCCCTGGACTCTCTCTCCCCCTCCAGCCTGGTCCATTTCAGGGGGGGTGGGGCAGGCCAGTGCCTTCACCCTCTGCGCCTGGGATCTGGGACTGGGATTCTAGGCCACAGCCCTTCCACCCCCTGCCCCGTGTCCTTGACACCCCCCCCCCCCACACACACACCAGTCTGGATTGTCTATTGTTACTCCTTTTACGTCTTGGAAAAAGTTAGCACAACAAAGGGCTCCTTTGTCGCTCACCCCTCTGCCTCCTGGCCTCCCCCGGGCCCCCCAACCCTGCCCCCCACCCCGGCAGCTGTTCCCAGGCCTCTCGCCTGTCTGATTCGCTTGTCTGGCCTCCAGGAGAGCGAGGTGGGGCGAACCAGGCCGGGGCAGTTTGGTGTTGGGTGAGGGCTGGGAGGGGAGGTCAGTGGGGAGTCTGTGGACTGATGGGGGTGTGGGCGCCCCCGGTGTCTTTGCTGTGGGCTGGCCTCTGGGCAGGCACGGGGCATGGGGCCACCGCAGTGCTGGTTGGCCAGGCTGCCCAGGGACGTCGTGCCCGGGCCGTACTAAGAGCCAGGAAAGCCCTGCCAAGGTGGTTGGCCTGGTCCCCTGCCATCCACCTCCTGCCCATGCGTGGGTGGTGTGCCTGCAGGTAGGGGGCGGGGTGCATGCATGCAGTGGGCCCTGCGTTCAGGCCGCTTTTCTCTGAGCCTGGACCGCGGGGGGGGGGGGGGGGGGGCAGGTGACCGATGGCTGTAAGGTGCTCGGGCCAGGAGCTCTGGGCCCTTTGGGTGCTGGTCTTTGGGGTGAGACCGGGTAGGATTCTGGGGGGTGGGGGGAGGTGGTCAGGCATGCACCCCGCCTTCTGGGGAGGCATCCTTGAGCTTGGACAAGCGGGCTTAGCAAGGCCTCAGGAGGGTGCTGGGTGGTCCCTTGGGCGTCTGGGGCTGCTTTGGTCACAGTCCTCCATCCAGCACAGTGTACACCCGGCTGCCCAGGCTCAGGGCACAGACAGCCCCCGCCCAGCCCAGCCCTGCCCTGCCTGGGGTGATGGGCACGGGGCCAAGCACTGGGGAGGGTTTGGCTGGTGGAGCTGAATAACGGGAGGGGAGGGGGGAGTAACCCGGACATAGTGTTGAGGCCAGACAGACAGAGCATTGATGGGAACAGACCCCCCATTGTCATGCTGCTCCCCCCCAGACTGGGCACCCAGAGCCAGGGGCTTCCGGGGCCCATGGGGACTCCCCTCCTTGTCTCCGGGGAGTCCCCCCTGCTTATCAGGAGGAGTCCCGCCTGCTTCTCCCTAAACATTTGCAACTTTTCTTTGCTCACCGGGCCTCAGGCCGGGGGATTGTTTGGGTGGAGGAGGGGCTGTGGCTGCCGTCAGAGAGGAGGGGGGAGCGGAAGCCGAGGGGGTGGGGGAGTGGCCGCCTTTGAATATCCTGTTGACCCCAGTTTCCTCTGCCCCTCGCTTGTGTCCTCTTCCCTCCCTCCTCGTAGGCCTTAACTCCTTCCTAACGGGAGCCGGTGCGGCCGCCCAGGTGCCCCCCTGCCCAGGTGTAGCCGGGTCCGCACAAGGCCTCATCCGCTGGCCTCTCTGGGGTGGAAGGTGGGGTCTGGGGAGCAGCCAGGAGTGTGATGGGGTGCCGAGGGGCTCTTTGGCAGCCTCCTTCCCCACGTCTGGCTGGGGAGGCCCAGCGCTCCTGAGCCTGCGCTCCTGCCCCTGAGTTTGAACCCCGGCCGCTGGGGGAGGGGCTGCGGGGAGAGAGTGGAGGCAGGGCGGGCGGGCGCGGCCTTGAGGATGGCAGCCTGGGTCTCTAACCGCCCCTCCCTCCTCTCTCTAGCCATCGAGACCCAAAGCAGCAGTTCCGAAGAGATAGTGCCCAGCCCCCCCTCGCCTCCCCCCCTGCCCCGCATCTACAAGCCGTGCTTCGTCTGCCAGGACAAATCCTCGGGCTACCACTATGGGGTCAGCGCCTGTGAGGGCTGCAAGGTGAGTGGAGTCACTGGGGAAGGCGGTCCTGATGAGATCAGCAAACGTCCCCGCTGTCCCATCCCAGGAGTTGGCTGGGGTGCAGGGGGGCGTGTCCTTGAAGCTTCTGCACTTGCTCCTACGTGGCAGGTCGCAGCAGCTATGTGGGGGGGAGCCTGCAATAACCCCCCCCCCCCATGGATGAGCGGGCAGGGGTTCCCCCAGACCCAAGAGGTCCCTCCTGCCCGAGCTCCTTTCCCTGTCTCCATCCTCCAGTTGGCAGGGCGTAGGTCTGCTCTGCCACCGCGGCCCAGGTTGCCATGGTGAGCTGGCTGCCGGCCGGCTCTTGGCTGGGGACCCAGGAGGCCTGCCCCCAGTGGCCCTGCCTGAACCTCCCCACAGGGGCCTGGCAGGAGGCAGGCGGGAGCAGGCGCCTCGCCGCGGCCTCTCCTTCAGACGCCCGGGCGGGGGCTCCCCCGGGTCTGGCTGGACTTCCCTGCGCCCACGTCAGGCTCCAGGGTCCAGACGCGGCTGCCACCTTCCCAGCGGCTGTGGGCATGGCCTCGCCTCACCTCCCAGGGCCTGGGCCTCGGTACCTGTTTCTGCCCCGGAGGCTGGGGGCTCAGAGGCTGTACAGCGTGGGGGCTGGGGCTCCTGCCTGCCTCTCAGCCTGGAGCAGCTGTCCCCCCAGGTGTGGGGCTAAGATCAGGGGCAAAGCAGCAGGCCTGGTGGGGGGGGGTGTCTTTGCCTGTCCTGCCTGTCCCTGGTCTGTCACGTCTCCGGTTAGCCTGAGTGTGGAGCCTCTAGCCAGCCGGAGGTCACCCGTGACCAGTCCATACACATCCCCCTGGTTGGCAAGCGTGCGTCCTGCTGCTGGTTCCTGACACTGTGTGTGTCTCCACCTCCATCGCTCCACCAGCCTGCGTGTGTCCCTGTGTGCCTCCTCCTGCTTTCCCTCCTGAGCTCTGAGCCGGGGCGGTGGGTCCCGGAGCTCTGCCTCTCCCCTCTCTAGCCCTGTCTCCCCTTTTCCTGGCGCGCTGGCAGCCCTGATGTCCTCTTCCCAGGGAGGGAGGAGGCAAGGTGTGGGTTGGGGGTGCTTGCAGTGTAAGGCAGGCACTGCAGTTCCTTGGGGGCCGTCCTAGTAGGTGAGCCCTTCTCCCACCTCATCTGACCTGCTCAGGCAGGTGATGGCCGAAGGCTTGGCGGCAGCCGCGGCCTGGCCTCCGGGCCCCTGGCTGAGGCCCCGGGCTGGTGTGGCTCCCCCCGTGGGTGTGGCTGATCTGACTCCCTCCCCTCCATGCTCAGGGCTTCTTCCGCCGCAGCATCCAGAAGAACATGGTGTACACGTGTCACAGGGACAAGAACTGCATCATCAACAAGGTGACCCGCAACCGCTGCCAGTACTGCCGGCTGCAGAAGTGCTTCGAAGTGGGCATGTCCAAAGAGTGTGAGTGCCAGGGGCCGGGGGCCAGGGCCGGGGGCCAGGCCACCCGCTGGACAGGGCTCTGGGGCTCCTGGAGGCGAGGGGAGCGGGTGGGGGGGAGTGTGGGTGTGTGTGTAGGGGTGTGAACTTGCATGCTCGTGGTATGGTGTGTGGGCTCCTGGCTAAGGACGGTTTGTGTATATATAGCTGCAAGGACCTGCCTGTCTGTACACCTGGCTGTGTCCGTCGCAGACTCTGTCCCTGTTTGCACATGGCTGTCTGTGTGTGCCCGTGTGTCTGCGGCAGGCCAGTTGGCTTCCGGGCCCTGCTGGGCTCTGGGGCAGGGCTCAGAAGCTTCCCCAAGTCCCTTCGGATTGTGCATCTTAGCGAAGGGCCTGGACCGAGGTGTGTGTGTGTGTGTGTGTGTGTGTGTGTGTGTGTTGGGGGCGGTGCGGCTGGCACCGGGATCTAAAAGCCATTGTCCGGTGACAGAGCCTGGGCCCTGGGGCTTCAAGAGAGAATCAGGATGTCTCAGACCCCTGAGGGATGGGGTTTCCAGTTTGGGCTCAGCTGAGGCTGGAGGGAGGAGGGAGGAGGGAGGAGGGAGGGCTGGACAGGGAGACCCTCTTGTGTTGAATCATGAGTGTTGCCGTGGTGACCAGTGATTGATGATGTCAGAGATAAATGACGCTGACAGACGCCTCCTTGTCTGCGTGGCCGTTGCCATGGAGCCTGAGCCGTGGGGGATGGGGTGGGGGAGGGGGCCGCAGGACCCCCTCGCCCTTTGTAGGTTGGGCAGCAGAGGAAGAAAGTGGGGAAGGGCTGTGGGGGGACGGAGGGGTCCTGCCTCACACTGCCACCTCCCGCCTCGGGGGTGGGGGGCAGGGGCTGCCGGGTAGGAGCCCGGGCTCCGTGCTGCATCGGGGGGGACACTGGGGACCTTCAGGGCCCAGCACCGCCGCCTCCCTCCGCTCCGCCACCTTCCGCTCCCAGAGGAGCTTCTGCGTGAGAGGGACCAGGGTGGGGACCCTCTCCCTCCCACCGCCCTCTCCCCCTTTCCCTCCCTCCCGCCCTCCCTCCCTCTGGTTGCTCTGTGCCCCGGAGCTGAGCAGCTGCCATTTCAATAGAATTAAAGCTTCCGAATGATAAACGTCTTGTCACAGCTGCAATTTTCTCTTCCCAAATTATCCCCCCACTCTCCCTCTCCCCTCTCTCCCTTGCACTTTATTGAATTTGCAGAATCGACATGAGTGATCTCCAAATTATGCCAGCTCCCCCACCCACCCACCCCACTGCCCCCTCCCGGGGCCCCCACCCCCACCCCTGTTCCTCCAGCGTCAGCAGCCGCCGCCACTGGCCCCGTGAGTGATGGTGCGTCTGGGATAATCGGCTGGTAACGACCCCATCGCTTCTTTAAAGCCGAGTGGTGTGTGCGGCTCAGCGCCCCCGGTGATTTGTCAGCTCCCCCAGCTAATGGGCCGGGAGACTCTCCCACCCGGCCCCCCACTCCAGGCTGGGGAGCCCTGCACAGCCCCTGCCCCAGGAGAGGAGCTGCCTCCCTGCAGGCCAGTCTCGGGGACCCCCCTGGGGGACCGCTGCCTGCAGGGCTGGGCCCGAGGCTGCTTGTTCTGGGGGCAGAGGGGGTGGGGGGCGGGGAGGCAGAGCGTGAAGGTGGGGACCGCACACTTGCCTTCAGACGGGACCCACGCTCCCGGAGTGTGGCTGGAGCGAGTGTGGGCACAGCGGGCGGTGCCGTGGCCCGGGGGGCCCTCGGGCAGGATGCGTTGTGGGTCAGTTGGGCATGGAGGGGTAGAGCGTGAGTTGACACCTTGTCCGCCTGCACACTCGTGCGTCTCTGTGTGCGCGCACATTGTATGTGCATGTGTGTGTGGACATTGTTGTGTGCACTGCTGTGTGAGCACATTGTATGTGTGCACTGCTGTGTGTGCACGTTGTATGTGTGTCTCTGTGTGCACATTGTTGTGTGCACTCCTGTGTGCGCACATTGTATGTGCATGTGTGTGTGCACATTGTTGTGTGCACTGCGGTGTGTGCACATTGTATGTGTGCACTGCTGTGTGCACTGCTGTGTGTGCGTGTCTGTGTGCACATTGTTGTGTGCACTCCCGTGTGTGCACATTGTATGTGCGTTTGTGTGTGCACATTGCTGTGTGCACTCCTGTGTGTGCACATTGTATGTGCGTCTGTGTGCACACATTGCTGTGTGCACTGCTGTGTGTGCGCCACCCGGTAGTGACTCCTGCAGCCAACACCTCTGGTGGGTGGCGCTTGGGCTGGGGACAGCGGGGCCTGGGGATAGACCCCTGCCGGCACCTGCTCTCACCACGGCCTCGCCCCCACAGCCGTGAGGAACGACCGGAACAAGAAGAAGAAGGAGGCGCCCAAGCCCGAGTGCTCCGAGAGCTACACGCTGACGCCGGAGGTGGGCGAGCTCATCGAGAAGGTGCGCAAAGCGCACCAGGAGACCTTCCCCGCGCTCTGCCAGCTGGGCAAATACACTACGGTAGGTACGCTTCCCCTGGCCATGGGCGCCCCTTCACCAGGCTGCCCCCCTCCCCCTGCCCGGGCCTTCTGTCCTCCCCCCCCCCCCCCGCCCCTCCTCCCGCTTCCTCCAGGGGAGTGCTCAGGAAGCCCGGGCGGGCGGGCAGGCCTGTGGGCGCTGGCGGAGGCGGAGGGGAGCTTGGAGAGGCCTCACTCTCCCCCGCCCTCTCAGAACAACAGCTCAGAACAACGTGTCTCTCTGGACATCGACCTCTGGGACAAGTTCAGTGAACTCTCCACCAAGTGCATCATCAAGACGGTGGAGTTCGCCAAGCAGCTGCCCGGCTTCACCATGCTCACCATCGCCGACCAGATCACCCTTCTCAAGGCCGCCTGCCTGGACATCCTGGTGAGCGTCTGGGCCCTGCCCCTCTGATAGCCACCTTCCCACACAGCGCCTGGAAGGGACCTGCCCCCATGCCCCGCCCACCACACAGCAGCCCCCTCGCCGCTCCCGGTCCATTTGCTCATTTGTCTCTCTGGCCCCTCACCCCCCCATTCATCCACCCTCGCCCCATCTTTCTGTTAAGCCTTCCCCCCAACCTCCCATCGTCCCCTCAGCTCCGTCCGGAGTGAAGACTCACCTGGGCCCCTGCGCGGGCAGGCCCGGAGCTGGCTGTCAGGAGCAGAGGGGACACCCACTCTTCCCCCTCCCTGGAAAACCTCCTTTAAAAAAAATTTTTTTTTGATTTTTTTTTACAGAGAGGAAGGGAGAGAAAGAGGGACAGAGAGCTAGAAACATCGGTGAGAGAGAAACATGGACCAGCTGCCTCCTGCACACCCCCTAATGGGGATGTGCCCGCAATCAATGTACATGCCCTTGACCGGAATCGAACCTGGGACCTTTCAGTCCGCAGACCGACGCTCTATCCATTGAGCCAAACCGGTTTTGGCAAACCTCCTGATTTTGGAGGCCACAGATCTGCAGACGGGTGGCGAGCTGTGATAAGAGCTGGCTGGAGGGGGCGGGGGGGAGCTCCAGCTGTGGGCCCCGGGGAAGGTGTCAGAGGGGATGACACTGAGGGTGCGGAGGGGCCGGGGAGAGGGCGGCTGACGGAGGGCAGGCTATGCGAGGCCTGCTGCGGGCGTCCGGCTGGAGGCAGGACTGGGGCGGCCAGAGGCTGGGCTGGGCTGGAGGCAGAATTGGGGGCGGTGGGGATGCCCATGCCTCCACTGACAAGGACTCCTCTCCCTGCCATTCATTCATCCTGCCCGGCTCCGCCCTCTGGCCCCCTCCAGGCTGGGGAACCGGTGTGACTTCCCGGGAGGAGGGGCCAGGTGCAGTGCGTGCTGCCCCCGCACCCCCACCCAGGCCCCGGATGCAGAGGCTGGGCCAGGGTCTGACACAGTGGAAGCCGATGCACATTTATGGAGCGCCTGCTGTGTACCCTGCCCTGGGAACGGTGGCCATACATTCGCTATGACTCTTGCCCGGGAATTCCCGTGTCTGAAGAATTCTAAATCCTCTGCCTAGAGACAGGGCCGGGCCGACACAGAAGCCGCGTGCCAGGCGTGGCTATTGGAATATACTAAAACGAAATCCAGGCGGCTCCTCGGGGGCGCTGGCGTGGTTCTAAGGGTTCGATGGCCACGCCGTGGCTGGCGGCCCGTGTCTGGACGGTGCAGACTCAGGCCGTTTTCATTATCGTAGGAGATTCTGTCGGGCCGCACTGGGCTGGCCGCCTGCCAGGTGGGCCTGTGGGGACGGATGCTGCTGCTGGAGCTGCTGGGGGGATGGGCCGTGTCTCTCACCTCGTGCCTCCTCTGCACCCAGATCCTGAGGATCTGCACGAGGTACACGCCCGAGCAGGACACCATGACCTTCTCGGACGGGCTGACCCTGAACCGGACCCAGATGCACAACGCCGGCTTCGGCCCCCTCACCGACCTGGTCTTCGCCTTCGCCAACCAGCTGCTGCCCCTGGAGATGGATGACGCCGAGACCGGGCTGCTCAGCGCCATCTGCCTTATCTGTGGAGGTGCGCAGGGCCGGGGGTCCCGGGGCCGGGCCCGGGCTGGCAGGGGAGCCCCTCGCCGGGGTGTCCAGGGAATCATCAGCTCAGGAAGGGACCTCGGCCCCTGTCGGGTCCTGTTCAGAGGGGGAATCGAGTCACACAGCGAGGGTGTGGCAGCGGAGACCTGACCTGGGGTTCCCTGCCTGGTCAGACCACCCAGGTTCGCTTCCCGGGCAGCTCTGACCTTGAGCAGGTTTGCCAGGTCCTCTGAGCCCCCACGTCTGCAGGATGAGGCCAGAATGGGCCGAGGAAGGTGGTCGTTAGTAGTGAGGGTGCGCTGTGCCCGAGGAAGACGGGGTGCATGTTGGCTGCTGTCGCTGTGTCATTGTTACGAGCTCTGCCATGTCGGGCCGGAGACCTGCCCGGGCATCTTCCTCTGCTGGGTCCCTCCCCCATGAGCTGGGCCGTCAGGGCCGGCGGTGGGCAGCCACAGCCTCCGCTCCTCTGCTTATGATTAAGAGCCTGTATCCGAGCACACAGACCCGTCCACTGCCCTGTGTGGGGAGGCCCCGGGAGCAGGCGCCCAGCTTGTGGCCTGGGCACGCGCGCCCCCCAGTGGCCGCGGCCGGGAGCGCAGGTGTTCAGGGGCTGCTCTGCTCCCTCAGACCGGCAGGACCTGGAGCAGCCGGACCGGGTGGACATGCTGCAGGAGCCGCTGCTCGAGGCGCTCAAGGTCTACGTGCGGAAGCGGAGGCCCAGCCGGCCCCACATGTTCCCCAAGATGCTCATGAAGATCACGGACCTTCGAAGCATCAGCGCTAAGGGTGAGGCTCCTGGCGGGACGCCCCCGGTGCCCGCCCAGGCCGGGCCCCAGCAGCCGGCCTCCGTGAACACCGGGGCCTCTGTGCCCAGGACAGTGCCCCACTCATCGGGACCCGGGCTGTCCCTCTCCGTCTAGGCCCCGACCCCAGAGGCCCCGACCCCAGGCCCGGGCGACCTCCTGCCTGGGAGCGCCAAGGTGGCAGCGTCCCCTGTGCCGGGCGGGGAAGGGCACGGCTCTGGAACCAGATGGCAGGGGAGCGCGCCCTTGAGCAGGTCACTGAGCAGCTCTGAGCCCGTCTGAGGGGAGGACGGGGATGGTGTTGACAGGGCGGCTGTTTGGAGGCGTCAGCAGGAGATGCCATGGCACACGGCACACGGGCAGGCCTCGGTGTCAGGCCGGGCGGTCAGAGTCAAGAACCACGTTCCCTGGCCGAAACCGGTTTGGCTCAGCGGATGGAGCATCAGCCTGCGGACTGAAAGGTCCCGGGTTCGATTCCGGTCAAGGGCATGTGCCTTGGTTGCGGGCACATCCCCAGTAGGGGGTGTGCAAGAGGCAGCTGATCGATGACTCTCTCTCATCGATGTTTCTAATTCTCTCTTTCTCTCTGTAAAAAAATCAATAAAATATATTATAAAAAAGAAAAAGAAAAAAAAAACACCACTTTCCCCGCTGCCTCTCGGACTTGGGGACTCAGAGAGACGGGCCCCGAGTCAGTGCACGGTGGATGCTGAGCGGAGGGGGGGGCGGGGGGGGCGCTGGTCCTTGGGGAGCCCTGCTTGCCCTCGGGGCTTGCAGAGCCGGGCGGCGGGGCGTGTGCTGACCTCCGCCCTCCTCTCCCGCAGGGGCCGAGCGGGTGATCACGCTGAAGATGGAGATCCCGGGCTCCATGCCGCCTCTCATCCAGGAGATGCTGGAGAACTCCGAGGGCCTGGACACTCTGAGCGGACAGCCGGGGGGCGGGGGGCGGGAAGGGGGTGGCCTGGCGCCCCCACCCCGCAGCTGCAGCCCCAGCCTCAGCCCCAGCTCCAACAGAAGCAGCCCGGCCACCCACTCCCCGTGACCGCCTGCGCCCCACGGACACGGCCCTCGCCCTCGCCCGGCTTCTCTCTGCCTTTCTACCAACCACGCGGCCGGCCGGCCCTGCCCCTGCCTGTCTCCCCTCCCGGGACGGGGGGCAGCGGGGAGGCGGCTCTGGACAGAGGCCCGGGCGCCGTGGACTGTTCCTCTGCGGCCTGGCTCGTCGCGGGCAAGGCCAACGGACTGACTGACGGGTCCTGGGTCTCAGGATGGGGCCTGGGGGCCTCGTGTTCATCCAGACACCCCTCCGCCCGCCTCGCCTCGTCGTCATCACCAGCAAACGCCAGGACCCGGCCCCTCCGTCCTCGGAACTTGCAAGCCATTGCCCCCCGGTTGGGGACCCCCCATCGCCTCGGTGGGGCGACAGGGGGGGTGGGCCAGGGGCGGGGGGTCCCCCTGTACATACCCCGCCATACCCAACCCCCAGGTATTACCGCTGGTTTCGTTTTTATTTTAAATTTTTTTTTTTTTGATTTTTTTTTTTTAATAAGAATTTTCATTTTAAGCACATCTATACTGAAGGAATCTGTGCTGTGTATTGGGGGAGGGGGAGCTGGATCCAGAGCTGGAGGGGGTGGGCCCCGGGGGTGGGCGACGGCTCCAGGGGGCTCCCACTCTCTCTCTCTCTGTGTCCCTGTGTCCCCCGGCCCCCTCCCCCAGCCTCTGTCTCCTCAGTTTCCTCTTTCAAACTGTGAACTACTCACTTTCCGAGGCCCGCGCTCCCCTCGGCGATGGGGGAGCAGCCAGCCCCCTCTCCCCCGGCCTACCCGCTGGGTGTGGGCAGCTCGGGCCGCCCCGAGGAGGAGGGTGCCCCCCCCAGAGGCGGGTCGGGGCCCTGCAGAGCATACACGTACGTGTTCCCAACCCGTGTCCTTCGCTGAGCTGCCCCCTCCGGGCCCACAGGATCTCAGCCCTCCTGCCCCCCACTGTGAAGGGGCTGGCCGAGGGGTCTGAGCTGTCCCTGCCCCCAGCCTCACAGCCACCAGCACCCCCCACCGGGCCCCCGGACACACACACATACACACACACACACACAGGCCGGCAGATAACGGCCTGAATTCCTCCACTTCCCTGGCCGCCCCCCCAGGTCCCCCCCACACCGTGCTCCCTCCTTGCCCCGCAGGACGGGCCTAAGGGGGGCCCCTCTCATCCCCCGCACCCCTGGGCTCCGGGAGCTGGCTCTGCCCCGCCCCCTTTGCCCCAGGGCTGGGGTCTCGTCCCCCAGAGCCCGCTGGTGCACCTGTTACTGTGGGACTTTCCACTGAGATCTACTGGATAAAGAATAAAGTTCTATTTATTCTACGCCTGCCTCAGCCTCGCTGCCTCACTGCCTTCCCTCGGCCTCCGGGCAGGGGCTGGGCTGGGGGGTCCGAGGGGAGCCCTGGGGGCCCCTGTGCTGTGGCCCCTGAGACCCCGTGGCCGGAGACGGGGCAGCTCTGAGGAAGCCCTTCGCTTGCGTCAGGGAGCCCCCGTCTGGAGGTGGGGAAGGGAGAGGGGGAGAAACTGCCCGTCAGGGAGGTGCCGGCCCCAGATCTCAGGGGAGATTGGGTCTGGGGCTTGTTTAACAGCAGAGGAGTTTGCCTGGCCTGGGTGGCTCAGTGGTTGAGCGTTCACCCATGCACCCAGAGAAGGGTGGTTTGATTCCAGGTCCGGGCACATGGCTGGGTTGAAGCCTGATGCCCAGTAGGGGCTGTGTGGGAGGCAGCCGACGGATGCTCTCTCTCATCAGTGTTTCTCCCCCCACCCCCTCTCGAACATCAATTTAAGAAGAGAAGAGTTCTGTTTTTTGGAGCGAATACAGACGACCTTCACTGCAGAGAGGTAGGTGGCATGGGGACCTGGATCAGGGGCTCACGGCCACCTCACCAGAACACAGGATTGGGATGGAAGCTCAGGAGGCCAGCCTGTCATCCCGCCGGCCCAGGAGGCCGGCCTGCCCTCTGCCCCGCCCCCCGTGGCCCCGCGGGCAGGGAGCAGGAGAGCCCGTTGTGAGGGTTGAGGGTGGCGGCCCTCGAGGTATGCCCACCTCTCAGACACCACCCATCAGGGCTCAGAGAGGGTCACCCAGCAAGTTAGGGGGACATGGGGAGCAGTGCTCAGGGCCCCCACCTCTCAGCCAGGGCTCTTTCCTGGATCTCTGCAGCCCCGAAGGAAGCGTCCAATGCCGAGGTCGGGGGGCGAAGGGGGGGCTGGGAGGTGGCAGTGGGAGCTGAGTTTGGAACAGTTGGCATCGAGGTTGGGCAGGAAGATGCCTGGGCTCCAAGGGGTTTATTCCCCCCCCCTTCCGCCTGCCATTTCTACATCCAGCCACCAGGTGGCGGCAGCGCCTCGCTTATCTCACCACCGGGCCGTGGCTGGCGTGAGCATGGGATAGAGTCATATTTTCTCACGTTTTCTTTGTGAAACAGAAATGAAATTTAACACAACATACCTACACAGGAGGCGCGCATTTCAGTATGTAAATGCTTGGGCACCACCACAGGGCAGATATGACACAGTCCCATGTTTGCTTCTGCTTTTAATGAACACATTTGGATTTAAAGGAAGGAAGAGGGTCAGAAACCACGGTTTTCGTGAAGCTTAGGACAGTTCAAGAGTATGGTTGGAGGTTGCAATTAAAACTGACAGTGGGTAACAAAACCATGCGGACTCCCTTCCCCGCAGGGACCCCTTTAATGGCCTGATGGAAAACAGCCAGGCTTTCACGATGTCAGTGTTCAGCGGAACGTTCTTTAGCGGGGAGCGCCTCTCTGCCCACTAAATGCCAGCAGGGTCCCCCTCCCGTGACCAGAGCCGTGGCCCCTGCGTTTACCAAGTGCCTCCCCGGGGCAGTCCCTTTGCTGCCAGGACCCTCCAGAGCCTGAGGTGGCCCACGGTGGCCACAGTCCATCGCTGTGGGGCAGCTTCTCAGCCGCAGCACACGTGGCATCGTGTGCCCAGGGCCGTCCTGGGCATTGCAGGACGCTCAGCAGCGACAACCCTGGCCTCGGCCCCCTTGGAGGCAAAACGGGTCGTTGTGTGGGGAGGAAGAGCAACTTGGGTGTGGACTGGAGCCGGACACCCTGGGCGGCCAGAGAGGTGGGCTGGCAGCCTGAGAAGCAGGCCTGGGTGTGTGGGGATGGGGGTGTGGGTGGGGGGCAGGAGGGCAGGGTGCTGGACTTACTCTGAGAACAGGGGAGCCCGTAGGGCAGAGGGAGGGCTGTTTAGATAGTGTCCACAGGCTGCTGTGTGGAGTCTGGGCTGGAGAACCAAGGAGGAAGCTTGAAGGAGCACAAAGAGGAGAGGGCGGAGAGGACCAGGGCGGGGAGGGCCAGGGAAGTGGGGGAAAATGGGACAGAGAGAGTCATGGCAGCTGCAGCAGGTCTGAGGGTGCAGTCAGAGGGTGGCCCCGGGCGATCCTCCGGAAAGCAGCCCCACTGGGGCAGTGACGGAGAAGGACAGATGGGGCAGCGGAGAGACAGGACAGAGGCGGCCTGTCCACAGCTCTTCCTGTTCCCCCAGGAGGGGGAGGACGGTGGCCAGGAGCCCATCTTGGGGGGATTTCTTCTGAGTATGGAAGGTGTTCGTGAGCTGGGGGACACAGCAGCAGGGCAAGGAGGGTGGAGCTAGAAGCGAAAAGTCTCCCCCCCTGACCCACTGCCCACCCCCATTCTACCCCCAGGAGGAGGGCCCTGCCTCCGGTGGAGGGTCCCCGGGAGCCGACCAGACGGAGGCCTGCCCAGGTGCAGGGCACCTCCTCCCCGCCTTCCTGTGATGCCCTCGCAGGTGGGGAGGGAGCCACTACGGCTGCTGCTGGCACGGACCCTGGCCACCCACAGTGCGTATCATCCCCCCCCCCCATATACACCCAGCTGACACGGGGCGCACACAGGCCCATATACACCCAGCTGACACGGGCGCACACAGGCCCACACAGGATGTGCATGTGCATATACACGTGCACACAGTTGCCACAGGATGCCACCTGCGTGCACACACAAGAGGGCTCCCGGAGGCTTTCCGTGTGCACAGGCACACACCTCCCCTGTGGCCGTGCGTCCACGTGTGCGCGCGCGCGCACACACACACACACACACACACACACACACACAGGGGGCCCGCCCGGAGGCCACGCCTGCCTGCCCGGGGGCCTCGGGGCGCTGGAGTCGCCGTTGCTTTTGTCCCCAGCAAAGCCAGCAGGTCACCCCCTGAACCCCGCTGGACGCTGCTCCTCTCACTCCCCTCCCGCCGGCGCCCTCCTTTCCCCCGGGATCGGACCGTGGCATCTGGGCCTGCCCCGGTTCATGCCCTGTCCCAGCCGGGAGCAGAGGGAGGTGCGGACCGGGGCTGCGGGGCCCGCCGCCCGGAGGGAGGCAGCGTCCCGGGAACAGATTTCGCAGAAGCCACTGCTCGCTCCTGCGGCGTCCGCGGTGCGGGGTCCCCCCCGCGCTCCCCCGCGCCGGGCGGCCGCTCTAGATGGTCAGGTCCCGGCGGACCGTGGCCAGAGACGCCTTGCTGCGGCCGCTGCCCTCGCTGTCGCCGGCGGCGGGCGCGCGGTGCGCATAGGCGGGCGGCGCGCAGGGGGCGGGCGCGGCGCGGCGCGGGGCCGGGGGCGCGGGCGGCGGCGGCGGCGGGAGCAGCCCCTGCGCCTCCTCCTCGCGCGCCCGGTCCGCGCGGGGGTCGCGCTGGGCGGCGCGGCGCGGGCGGCCCTTCCAGAGCAGGTGGGCCAGCTCGGCCACGCTGAGCAGCGCGGACAGCAGCCCCACGGCGAAGTAGAAGACCACGAAGACCGTCTTCTCGGTGGGCCGGCTCACGAAGCAGTCCACGGTGTGCGGGCAGGGCGCGCCGGCGCACGCGAAGTGCGGGGCCACGCGGAAGCCGTAGAGCAGCGCCTGGCCCGCCAGGAAGGCCAGCTCGGCCAGCAGGCGCAGCGCCACGCTCAGCAGGTAGCAGCGGCGCGCGCGGCGGGCGCGCAGGGCGGGCGGCGCAGGGCGGGCGCCGTCGGGGGGCCCCCGGGCGCCGGGCTTGCCCTCCTCGGCCCCCGCGCCGGCGCCGGGCTCCTTGCTGGCCTGGTGCATGGAGTAGATGACGAAGAGCACGGGCGGCGCCGACAGCAGCAGGATGTGGAAGAGCCAGAAGCGGTAGTGCGAGACCGGGAAGGCGCGGTCGTAGCACGTCTGGCGGCAGCCCGGCTGCAGCGTGTTGCACACGAACTCCTCCTGCTCGTCCTCGAACACCGCGCCGCCCACCGTGGCCAGCACCAGGATGCGGAAGATGAGCATGACCACCAGCCACAGGCGGCCCACCAGCGGCGACTGCAGCTGCACGGCGTCCAGCAGCGAGCTGAGGAAGGCCCACTCCCCCATGGCGCTGCGGGCGGGGGGAGGGGGGGTGTCAGCGGCCGCAGGCAGGGCCTGCCCCCGCCCAACCCCATACTCCAGGGGGACCTCCTCTACCTTCCCGGTGAGTCGGGGGTCAGCGAGGTCTGGGTTTAGCAGGGTTTTTGTGGGAACAAAGCAGTTAGCAAGGGGGGCGGGGGCAGGAGGGGTTTGGTAGGTCTCAACCAGGGGTGCTCCTCTCCCTGGGGCCCATGGGTGCTGGGAGGAGCCCCCCCCTGGTGCTCCAGCCTGACCCTTGGGCCTGCTCATGGGCCGTAGGGCCCTCCAGAGCCCAGATTCGCAGGCGAGGGCCCTGGAGACCCCCAGGGCCGCCCTGTGGAAGCAGAGCCCAGCTGTGCCCTATGTGCTTTCCCCGGGCGGGAGTGGTGCCTCGAACCCAGGACGCCAGACCCAGTGTGGTGCCCTGCCTGCCGTTCTCTTTCCCTGCCCTTTGCACTGAAGTGGGTTTCTCTCTGGATTGTGACACAAAGTGGCTTCTCTTTGGGGTGACACAAAGGCGTCCTACCCCGTAACTCCACCAGGAAGGCTCCTCTGCCCTGGGTGTCCCCTGCCCGGCGCCCCCACTGAGGCAGGAATGCGGCCCAGGCCTCTCCCACCTCCCCCGGCGCCCCAGCTCCCAGTTCCCCACGTCTCCTGAGAGAGGCTCCCCAACACACACTCACACAGGCCCCACAGGCCCCGGACACCCCCAGACCCTCCGTCGGCCCCACTCACCCTGTCCCTGGAGCGGAGGTGTTAAAGCCGAGCGAGGAATCTTGGGAGATGTCTGGGACCTGCTCCTCCTGGTCCCTCTTTCATTTTCCCTTTCAGATTTGGCCGGGATGGGTGACAGGACAGGATGGCCTCCTGTCGGAGAGGGGCTAGCTCTCCCCCCTCTCTTAAAGGGACAGGGTGACCCTGTTGGCTGGGTCCACCCTGGGGAGCAGACGTAGGGACACACCCCTTACTGGATCCTGCCAGCCCTCCCTTCCCAACCCCCTCCCCCCAATCTCACAGCTGTGTCTCCATCTGGAAACGGGGGAGGGGGCTGCACCCCTTATTGAGGAAACCTTACAGAAGCCGGTCCCCGGCAGACTCCCCCAGACTGGAAGGCCTGGGCCCGCTGTCAGCGAACTGTCTCTTTAAAGGCGGTCCCCGGGGCCGGAGGGCTGTGTGGTGTGGAGTTGGGGGCGCTGGCATTTCGGAGGCAGCAAAGCAGGGAGCCCCGGTTCCAGCTCTGCTGCTGACCTTGGACAGTCAACGAGCTCCTCTGGGCCAGGGCCTCCTGGTGAGTCAACCCAGGCGACGGCGGCCGACCCCCGCTCCCTCCCAGCTCCGCGCCTTCACGCCGAGGTCCAGCCCCCGCACAGAGGACAGGACCCAGCACGGAGAACCCCCACGGACAAGCGTCTAGGTACCGAGAGGGCCGCCTCGGGTGGTTAGAGAACAGCTGCTACTTCCTGCTTTCTGCAGGTCCGGGCCTCCTCGGAGGAGCTGCCTTACAGCGTGGGAGACAGACCGAGGCCCCTCCCGGAGGCTCCGAACGGATCGCCTCCTGTGGCTCTGGGACACCCCACGGGACCCCAGCAGCGGGGGAGCAGGGGGAAGAGGGGGACCCTGTCTTTCTAGGCACACCAGGCCCCCCCTCGCACATGCACCTGCTCTGGGCAGAGGCCGGGATGACCTTGGCGGGAGGGAAGCTGAGACCCAAAGCCACTGTCCACCCCCCGCGGGCGGGCGGGCGGGCGGGCGGGCCGGTCCCCGGGGTTTTTCCAGGCGGGGCCGGTGGGCTGACCCAGCAGGGAGCAGGGACAGGGCAGGGACCGTCCCTGGACAGTTGGGGGTGGTGGTGGTGTGTGTGAGGTGTGTCCCGGAGCCCCACGGCTGGGCGGGGCTGGGGGTTGGAGAGCAGCTTTGCCAGGAGCAGGGGGAGGTACGGGGGAGGTCTGCAGGGCCCCCACCCCACTTCCTGTTTGTGTGTGTGTGTGGGGGTGGCCCCACATGTGCTTTCCCTTGGACTCCATCCAGGACGGTTCCTCCCCAGCCGCCCGTTCCCGAGGGAACCCGGCCCGCTGGTGGAAAGAGTCGGGGTTTTTCCAGGCTGGGCCGGGCCCCTGAGCCAGAGGCGCCTCTCCCAGCCCTTCCTGACACCAGCCCGGGGGTCCCTGTCCACATGGAAAACCCACAGGCCCCCAGGCTGGAGGGAGAGGAAACGCCGCTGAGCAGGTGAGTCCTGGCACCCTGCCCGCACAGGAGGGGAGGCAGGCCCACCCGGGGCCAGGCCCGCCGCCCAGACAAAGCCCCGGCCGCCCCCAGGGAGCAGCCAGGCTCCACGGAGGCCCCGTCCATGACGGGCTCACGAGGATGAGCTCAGAACCTGGAGGGTCAGCCCGCTGTGTACTTGCTGTGTGACGGTGGCTGAGGGGGTGATGGCGAGGGCGGGGCGGGCGGTGGAGAGCCCGGGTTCGCCCTGCCGTGCCCCCGGCCCCGGAGGCCAGCGGCCAGGCCCAGGAGACGCTGCAATCACGGCCCGTCCTCCGCCCAGATAGCGCCGTCCGGCCGGCCGGGCGGAGGTGTTGCTGATGCTCACCAGGCCGGCGGCGTGCGGCTCCAGTCTGGGCCGAGCTGCGGCCCCTGCTGCCCTGGGCACGTTCCACCCCTGCCCAGACCCCGCCCTGCCCCGCCTGGCTGTGGAGCCGCTGCACGTAATTGTTTGCACCCAGTAAGGGGCAGCGTCAGGAAGCAGCTGTATCTCTTCTTCCCTCTAACGTATAAACGTATAAACGTCTTTACAGAAATGTTTGTTGCCTTTGAGTGAGGCCCTCACCGCCACCCTCAGTGGAATTTAACCCCCTACCTCTCAGCCCTTTTCTCAGCTTTGTTTTCTTTGCTGATCACTGGATAACATGCTTTTTCTTTTCTTTTAATAAAATATTTTATAGATTTTTTACAGAGAGGAAGGGAGAGGGATAGAGAGTTAGAAACATCGATGAGAAACACCAATCAGCTGCCTCCTGTACACCTCCCACTGGGGATGTGCCTGCAACCAAGGTATGTGCCCTTGACCGGAATCGAACCTGGGACTTCTCAGTCTGCAGGCCGTTGCTCTATCTACTGAGCCAAAGTCAGGGCTGCTTTTTCTTGTTTATCCTGTGCAGCATCCATTTCTTCCACTACCCCGTCAGCTTCAGGAGGGCATGGACAATCAATGCTTTATTCCTTGTCCTGTCTCCAGCACCCAGAACAGTTTCTGGCACGTAGTAGGTGCTCACTAAATATCAGTCAGGTGGGTGAGTGGATGAAGTGGGGCAGGAGATTACAGAGGGTGCAGGTCTTCTCTGCCTCAAATGATGAGAACCGTGGTGGATCTCCTGCCTCAAGCTCTTGTTCTGGTGTCTTCTAGAGCTCGTGATCACTGAAGCGGCCCATCAGAATGTCCAGACCGGGGTAGAAATGAAAACTGAAAGATGGATTGGTGGTAAAAACCCTCCTGCCCCCAGCTCAGCCCGAGTAAAAAGAAACAAATCTGACTTCGGAAAGTACCGATTTGAAAAAGTTTGGCAGTTTCTTATAAAGGTAAGCATCTATATCTATATCTATCTATCTATCTATCTATCTATCTATCTAAAAGCCTAATATGCAAATTGCCCCCTTGGAGTTCAATCACTCACTATGACGTGAGCTGACCACCGGGGCGGGTGGGGGTGGGGGGCTCGGAATGAAGGAAGGCCCCTGCCCGCAGCTGGAAAGCCTGATTGGTCCCGATCACAGGCCAGGCCTAGGGGCCTTACCGCTGCATGCATTTTGTGCACTGGGCCTCTAGCACCTTTATGATGACCCAGCAATTCCAAATTGAGTATCTACCCAAGAGAAATGAGAAAATATGTCTACAAAAAACATGCTAATGTTCCTAACAGCTTTATTTATAATATAATAGGCTCAAACTGGAAACAACTCAATCTATCAACAGGTAAAAAGATAAATAATCCGTACAATGGAATAATATTCAGCAATTTAAAACACAACAACCAGGGGACTAGCCTGGCCTGTGTGGCTCTGTTGGTGGGAGCATCACCCTGTTCGGGGCACATGCCTGGGTTGCAGGTTCAATCCCAGGTCAGGGCGTGTGCACGAGGCATTGATGGATTGATGTTTCTCTCCCTTCCTGTCCCTCTCTAAAAAGAAATAAAATAAAATAGGAGGAAACATTTTTTGTTATTGTTGTTAACCCTCATTTGAGGATGTTTTTTCCATTGATTTTTTTAGAAGGGAGCGGGAGAGACAGAGAGGGAAATAGCGATGTGAGAGAGACACCTCGATTGGTTTTCTCACTCGTGACTGGAATTGAACCTGAGACCCTTCAATCCCGAGGCCGACACTCTAACCTAGGGGTGTCGAACTCAATCAGAGAAGGGGCCAAAATCTAAAATCCAGCCTAAATCGCGGGCCGAATGGTTTACTGAACAGTCATAAACTGTCATTGTGATGGAAACGCAGCGGAGTGCAGTGATGACAGTGCGGTGCGGGCCACATTGCAAGGCCTGGCGGGACGGATTTGGCCTGCGGGCCTTGTGTTTGACACATGTGCTCTAACCACTGAGATAACCGGCTAGGGCAAGAGGAAACTATTGATACAAGCAACAGCATGGATGAATTTCAAAAGCATACTGCCAAATGGAAGAAGCCCGGCACAAAAGCACACATACTGAACGGTTCCATTGGTATGAAGTTCTAAAATAGGTAAAACTAACCTGTGATGGTGAGATTCAGATCAATCCTTGTCTGGGGTTGGGGTTAAAGAGACACATACGAACTTTTCTGGGAGATGGAAATATTTTGTCTTGGTTGTGATGGTGGTTATGCAGGCATTTACATTTGTCAAAAGTCATCCATCTGTACACTTAGAAGGGTACATTTTATGCATGTAAATTATTCCTCAATAAAGTTGCTCTAAAAAGGAGAAAGTAATGTTGGTCTGTCCTGTAACTCTTTTGAGGGCATAGGAGGGAATAAGACTCTCGCTAAGTCATCATTACACACGTCTTTGTCCACCTCTGGGCAGGCTTTTTTCCTCTTCTTCCTCCATGTTTGTTAGATGTGACCAGGGTCTCATGGTCTGGGCCATTCTTACTAAATGCTACTCTTGCTAAATGTTGAAAGGTAACACAGTGCCGAAACCGGTTTGTCTCAGTGGAGAGAGCGTTGGCCTGCAGACCAAAAGGTCCCAGGTTTGCTTCCGGTCAGGGGCATGTACCTTGGTTGCGGGCACATCCCCAGTAGGGGGTGTGCAAGAGGCAGTTGATCAATAATTCTCTCTCATCGATGTTTCTGATTATCCCTCTCTCTTCCTCTCTGTAAAAAATCAATAAAATATATATTTTTTAAAAAGGTAGCACAGTATTTTGCAGACCAACTGTAAACAGGATGAACTCAACCAATATGTGTAGCGCACTGCAAAAAAGTCAACATGCAATGGACTAGAGCTATGGTCGGCAAACTGCAGCTGGTGAGCCACATACTGAATGTGGCTCTTCCACAAAATACCGCGGCCTGGGCGAGACTGTTTAGAAGAAGTGGCGTGTTTAAAAAATGTGGCTCTCAAAAGAAACGTCAATCGTTGTCCTGTTGTATTTGGCTCTTGTTGATGAATGAGTTTGCTGACCAGTGGACTAAACAAATAGTGTCTAGTTTTCAAGAGCAACTTGACCTCCTGCTCTAGAGATGTCATTGTCAGGAGTTACGGCTGGCCAGCCTTTTGCAAATGAGCTGGAGTGGGAGGGGAGGAGAGCTGTGCTTTACATCATCTGTGAATCCTTTTGTATCTGAGCGCTGTATAAACAGAAAAGACTGAAAAGGCTCCTCGGAAGATGCATTGATGGGCATTATCCTCCCTTCAGTCACCCCACCAGCACCCACTTTACTGTGGCTGACAAATAACGTGAAGAAGGTTCTGGGCTGAACACAGCTCAGCAGCTTTGCAAACTGTTTCCACAGGTACATTGTCAGGTGGGGGCTGCACAAAAGCTTTCTGCTGGCACCCGGAAGCGAACTTGTGCCCGCCAAGCTTGGCATTTTTAATCCTCACAACTGAATAGGCAAAACTCAACAATTCTTTGCATTTCTTCTTTCTTTTCTCTTTTTCTTTTTCTTTGCTGCAAAAAAAAGCTTTATTGTTTCCATTTGGTCCAAAGCCTGGGAGAGGGCTTCAGGGAGAGGCTCAGGTAAGAGCCAGACGCCAGGGGGATGCCGAGGGGCCCCTCAGAGGCCTCTGGGCTCCAAAGGTGCTTGAGCGGGAGCCTTTGAAAGAGGTACTCGCCCACCGGCCTGGGGGCTGGCCTGCGGAGGTGAGTCAGGTGTCGCCCATCTTCCTGATGAGGCTCACCTCCTCACCCGGAAGTGGTTCCCCAGGAAGTCACGAGCTGAGGGTCTGCGCGGGCAGAACCAGGGCCTGCAGCTCCGAAGGGCCTGGGTCAGCTCCTCTCCAGGGCCAGGGCGGCTGCCATGGCCCTGAGTTTATCCCACTCGCCTTGGGGAGGCTTCAGCACGTCCTGGAAGAGAAGGCGGCCACCAGGCTGGTTTCACAACTTTAAGAGCCGCGCAGGGCCCTTCTCCCACAACTCTCTGGGAAGCGACCACATCATCGCCTTCAAAACAGAAGCCCCGAGAGAGGCAGGCGCGGGCGCCCGCGGATGCAGGCTGGCCAGGCGGCTGATCGCAGCCTCCACCTCAATGGAATAATTCCGACGAATTTGGAAGCTCGCGGTTGTCCGGCAGTAAGGAGTTAAGGTAGGAAAACCCCGGTGTGCTGGTTGGTCTCGGAGGCGGTTCTGAAGGTGGTGACTGGTTAAGAGGCTGGAGAGAGGCCGGAGAAGGGACGTCCCTGGGTCTGTTACGTCCAAACACTGCAGAAGCAGGAGACAGATCTGGGACCGCGGGGGGGCACTATCATTTATCCTTTTTTCTTTTTAAGAAAAGGTCCCAGGTTCAATTCCGGTCCAGGGCATGTACCTTGGTTGCGGGCACATCCCCAGTAGGGGGTGTGCAGGAGGCAGCTGATTGATGATTCTCTCTCATCGATGTTTCTAACTCTCTATCCCTCTCCCTTCCTTGCTGTAAAAAAATAAAATACATTAAAAAAAAAAAAAGTTTTCTATGTGCTTGTATTTCAGGAAAATGGCCAGAAATCACTAAAGTCCCATTGCACCAGGACAAATTTATCTAATACAATTTTTGAATCCCTTATTTTCTCAATAACCATTTTTGTAACTTATAATTGATGTGATACCTACTGATTTAAGCAATGTTTCATACTTATGCATAGAAATAACTACATTTTATAAAGGGTTTCAATGTGTATAATCACTTAAATTTATTAGCACCAAAATTTTAACTCCTAAGATGTCAGTGCCTTAAGGAATGAAGAGTTAAGGGCTGTATTATTCCCTTGGAGTCTTTTTATTTATTTATTTAAAAAAATATTTATATTGATTTTAAAGAGGGAGAAGGATAGAAACATCAATGATGAGAATTATGAGTTGCCCACCTCCTACACGCCCCACATTAGGGATCCAGCCCCCAACCTGGGCATGCGCCCTAACCAGGAATCAAACTGTGACCTCTTGGGTTATAGGTCAATGCTCAACCACTGAGCCATGCCAGTTGGGCCCTTCATGTCTTTTTAGTTAGCAAGTACTTTACTGATCCGGATCCGGAGCAAACTTCTACTTTCTTTTTTTTTTTTTTTTAATATATTTTATTGTTTTTGTACAGAGAGGAAGGGAGAGAGATAGAAACATCGATGAGAGAGAGTCATCCATCAGCTGCCTCTTGCACACCCCCTACTGGGGATATGCCCGCAACCAAGGTACATGCCCTTGACCGGAATCGAACCCGGACCCTTCAGTCCCCAAGCCGACGCTCTATCCATTGAGCCAAACCGGTCTCGGCCAAACTTCTACTTTCTAAAGGGAAATGTTTCTGGTTATTTTTCTTTCTAAAGAGGATGTATATGCTTTTCATCCACTATTTATTTTGTAAACAAATGCGCACTCACCAGACAGGGATTTTACCTTTGATTTGTAACCGGCTTTCTTTTTTAAAATCTATTTTTATTGACCGGCTGCCTCCTGCACACCCCTGATATGTGCCCTGACTGGGAATCGAACCATGATCTCTTGGTTCATAGGTTGCTGCTCAACCACGAAGCCACAATCATTCTTAATGAGTAACTTGTATTCCTCATTGTACCATAATTTAAAATTTAGGTTACTTTAGATTTTATTTTATCAAAGAACTGTCAATATTTTGTATATGGCTTTTTGGGAGATAATTATAGATTTACACATACTTGTGAGAAATAATACAGAAATCCCTACACACTTATCCTATTTTCCCCAATGGAAATTATAATTATCAGCTTAACTACACTATTGTTTTCCGTGTTATTAGAACTTGCATTTGTGTGTTTTTACTTAGCTTTTTGCATGTCCAATTCTGTTTTTGAACTAAATTTCTTTCTTTTAATTTATTTTATTGATTTTTTTTACAGAGAGGAAGGGAGAGAGATAGAGAGCTAGAAACGTCGATGAGAGAGAAACATCCATCAGCTGCCTCCTGCACACCTCCTACTGAGGATGTGCCCGCAACCAATGTACATACCCTTGACCGGAATCGAACCTGGGACCTTTCAGTCCGCAGACCGACGCTCTACCACTGAGCCAAACCGGCTTTGGCTGAACTAAATCTCTTAAAGTGAGAATTGCTAGGACAAAGAGTGTGGCCTTTTTGTCCAGGTTCTGATGCAAGGGCTCATTTTTCCTTTTAAAATACATTTTATTGATTTTATAGAGGAAGGGAGATGGATAGTCAGAAACATTAATCAGCTGCCTCCTGCATGCCCCCAACTGGGGATAGAGCCCACAACCAAAGGTACTTACCCTTAGCCAGAATAATACCCGGGACCAAGAGCCAAACCAGTTAGGGCCTTTTTTTTTTTTCTTCTTTTTCTTTTTTTATCAACAGTACCCTTGGGATATGTTTAGGATAACCTTCTGTAACTCGTTTACTTTTTTCCTAGTACCTTTAAAAAAGTCTATTTTAATTAATATAGTAGAGGCCTGGTGCATGAATTTGTGCATGAATTCGTGCATGAGTAGGGTCTATCCCAGACAATTGGGCCAATTGGGGCCAGCCGGCAGGGATAGGGAGGGACTGTAGATTGGCCAGCCAACTGGAGGAATGGACCATTGGACGTTGGCTGGCCACAGGTTGGCTGTGGGAGCATACTGACCACCAGGGGGCAGCTCCTGCATTGAGCGTCTAACCCCTGGTAGTCAGTGTGCATCATAGCTACTGGCCGGTTGTCAAGTCACAGTCTCTCAGGCTTTTATATGATTTTTATTGATTTCAGAGAGGAAGGGAGAGAGGTAGAAACATCAATGATGAGAATCACTGATTGGCTGCTTCCTGCACACTCCCTACTGGGGATCAAGCCTACATCCCGGGCATGTGCCTTGACCAGAATCAAACAAGGGGCCCTTTAATTGGCAGGCTGATGCTCTATCCACTGAACCAAACCAGTTAGGGCTAAAAATAGTTTTATTTATTTTTAAATATTTTATTGATTTTTTACAGAGAGGAAAGAGAGGGATAGAAAGTCAGAAACATTGATGAGAATCATCGATCAGATGCCTCTTGCACAACCCCTACTGGGGATGTGCCCGCAAAGTACATGCCCTTGAATGGAATAGAACCCAGAACCTTTTAGTCTGCAGGCCGACGCTCTACCCACTGAGCAAAACCGGTTTCGGCAATAGTTTTATTTTTGACATTTAAATATTTAGCATATTTGAACTTAACTTTGGTGTAAGATGTGAGGAGGGGTTGGATTTATCTAATATTGTTTTTTCCCCCCAATTAGCCAGTTGCCCCAATTTACTGATATCAAGTACTAGTTGAGTAGGTGTATTAAAATAGTTGACCAACAAACAAGAAAAAAGTTGAAGTAGTGAGTTGTTTAAAAATATACACACATTGTTTAAAACTCTTTACTGATGTAGGGCCAAGGCCTTTTGAGTGTGAAGAAAAACGCAGTACTCATGTATAAAATCCCTGGAGGAAAAACCGATTGGCCTCAATTAGGTCATGGTGCCTCCCATCTCTTAGACCCACCACTATGGCCAGGGGCAGTCAGGAATATTATATGATCAGAATAGTTCTCAAAAGGAAGTGAAGAAAAGTGTCTACATGCTTATTAAAAAAAGAAGCGAAGAGGGATTTCACTGTAAGAGAAAGGTATAATGTAGGGAGAAAAAAGAACAATCAATGGGTTGCAATGTTTAGAATGTTTTATTGTAGTACAAAATTGTTGGAATTAAGCTAAATAGAAATACATAGCAAATATTTACAAGAACATTGATAACACCACTGAAGTCACACAAACGTAAAAGGCAAAAAGGTCTTAAAAAGTTTGCAAGTTGAATATAGAGATTTCCTAAATGGATATAACAGTTCATTTCATTGCTGAGTATGGCATCAATAAAATACCCAAGACCTCTGAGTAAATGTTGATCTCACTTTTCTGCCATCCAGCACTCTATAGAAATTTGTTTTTGGGAAATTCAGACTCAGAGGCAGTAAGAAAAGTCAAAAGTTGAGATAGTCACATAACTTATGGTATAATTTCCTTCGTCCTATTATTGTCTGTGTTGAGGTTAAACAGCAGGGTGTATTCCTTTAGCTTCTGCTGATATTCTGAAGAATATGAAGCATTTAAACAACTTATTACTTGAACAAAAATTCAAAAAAGGCTGAGTGGGGCATATATTTTGTACTAGAACTACAAAATTCTATCTGATGGAAAATTACTTATATAACGAAGAGAAAACAGAGAATTAATCATGCTTTATCTCATATTTATAAAAGTAGCAAAGGAGGTACAGTAGATAGAAATCAGATTTTAAAGACAAAAGGAAAAACAGACTAAAAACATAGACAAAGCAGAGAAAACAGTGCCCATGAGATGGGCCACCCACTAGATGGTGTTATAAAGGGATAAGGGACATTGCCATTGTGGTCTAGACACTTCACTTCGATGATTCCAGATTAAAACTAGCTTCCCCAAACTAAATTCACAGGGGAGGAAACAAACAAAAAAAGATTGAGGTAATTTTAAATCATTACTTAACATAGTTTTAAAACAGATCTTCATCTGATTCTTCGAGGTACTTAATAGGTTTCTTTGTCCGTACAGATTTTGCCCGAGGAGCCACAGCTGAGTCCAAGTCCAGATGGAAGTCACTCTCCCCCTTGGATTTCTAAGAGGAAAGCCAAAGAAATTTGCACATGTTAACCTGAGAGCAGAATTTCAATGTAAAAAATATGTAATCTAAGTCTGAGACAACTCTCATGGACTAAGAGGTATGTACCTATATTACTAAAGTAAACACAGTAAAAGCTAATGAATTGGGACTTAAATTTTCTTACAAACGTGCTAAATTACTAAGAGCATAGCTTGGTTATGTTTTAAAATACCTACAGCAGCTCTAACCAGGTTAGCTCAGTGGATAGAGTATTGGCCTGTGGCCCTAAGGGTCCCGGGTTTGATTCCGATCAATGGCAAGTGACTTGGTTGCAGGCTCCTCCTCAGCCCGGGCCCTGGTCAGGGCTCGTGCAGGAGGCAACCAACTGGTATGTTTCTCTCACATCGATATTTCTCTCAGTCTTTCCCCTTCTCTTCCACTCTCTCTAAAAACCCATGGAAAAATATCCTTGGGTGAGGATTAACACACACACAAACAACAAAACAACTAAAATCTACCCACAGCAAAGAATTAGTTAGGATAAGCACCCACCTTGCTTGTAACTGTTTTAGAAATCATTTTCTCAAAATTAGAATCGGAATCATCAGAAGTGGATGGCTTCCTTTTGCGGCGAATCTTGGTTTTGGGGGGATCAGGTTTTTGAGGGACATCAGAAGTCAAGCTTTGCTCCTTTTTGGCTGCTTTTGGTGCAGCCCTTTTTTTGGCACCTGTAGTGGAGGTGGAAGACTGACCTGCAAGTCAACACAAGCATTCATCATGGCCATGCTCAGATGAATTGTTCTCACTGTAAACTTTCTTTAGCAATCTGTTGACGGCTTATATAAATACAGGAAAAAGACAAGAGCTGAAAATACATTAGAGAATCAGTGTTCTTAAGCATCCATTTAAAAAATAAGTATATGTTTTATTTTAAACATTTGCAAACTGTGTATAAATCCTGTTCCTGTCATAGCAACGAGTTAGATAATGTCTGGCATTTTGAGAAACATGCTAATCTTAAACCTTTTGACCACCCTTTGTTATTATAAACATCTATAAAGATTATATTTGCTTTTGTTTGGAATTTAATTTCAATATCAATAGTAAATTTTGGGGATAAAAAATTAAGATTCACTTGTAGCAACTAATATTAGTTAATCCCAATATTATTAACACATCTCTAAGACTTAGGCTTACTTTTTGTCGCTGTCTTCTTTACTGTCAGGTGACCTCCTGGTTCATAGGTCAACTTTCAACCACTGAGGCACGGGGCTGGGCAGCACATTATACTTTAACACCTTAAGTGTAGAACCTCTTTATTTGCAAAATTAAACCTAATGAACAACATCAATGTAATGCTAACGAGAACCCACTTTTATTTTCAAAGGCAGGACTTGGCTAATGTCTGCATTAGAACCCGGTGGATCCGGGCACCCAGGAAAGTAGACCCTCACTCCTTTTACTTAATACACACCTGACGTGGCGCTCTTCTGTGGCTTCAGTTCTTTGTCTGTATGTCTAGAAGAAAAAAATTACATCCTGAAAACCAATTCTAAATGTGTCAAACAACAGAGAATACATACTCAGCTATTAAAAATAATCATGATAAAACCCATATTAGAAAAGATACTTACTTTGGGGAAGTTTTGGTCTTAACTGGACTAGCATCTGATGGAACAAAATTTTCATCTTCACTTTTTTTATCAATATCTGAAAAATCTTCATCTGAATCCAAATCCACTGTGAATTTGGCTTTTGCTATTAAAAACATACATATACAAAGAATCAAAGAGGATAACGGTCTATTTGATCCAGATTGATATAACATTTTATGAAGATTTAAGCTTCAGTTTAATTTCCTAACAGATGATTTAGTTTAAAAAATTTTAATATAATTACTGCTCTAAAATAGAACAATTTCTGGGATTAAGTGCCCTGAAATATATTGGCCATTAAAATCTTAGTGTATCTACATATTCGTCAGTTTTTCTTACTTGCTGCTCTTCGTGGCTCTATTTCTCGTGGAGGGACATCAAAATCACTTTCATTACCGCTCATATCTGATTCTGAATCAGACCAGGGGTTTCTCTTCTTTCCTTTTTGGATTGGTTTAAATGGCAATGTACTTTGTTTCTTTGTCTTGATACCTAGAAGGGAGATAAAACAACTTTACATATTCTTAGACCCACTTTTCTCTATCATCCATCCTTCAAATATTTCTGGAGCTCTATGCTAGTATTGGAATACAAGGTGAACACAAACAGAAGTTTCTTCTCATGGAGCATACAGTTTGGTCAATGAACCCCATAATGTGTTGCAGAAAACAAATGGTGGCGTAGGTGAATCACCTGTATTTGCAGCCTCCCACAGCACATCAAAATTACTAAAATACCAGACAACTATCATTCAGAACTGCTTAATAGGGGGCTGAATGGAAGTCCTATGACTAGAGAAGTAAAGAAGAAAGCATACTGAGACTGGTACGAGAGGCAGAGGCGCTGAATGGGCTGGAATGCCTCCCACATGTGCTGCTTTTTTATTTATTATTATTTTAAAAATATATTTTATTGATTTTTTACAGAGAGAAAGGGAGGAGGATAGAGAGTTAGAAACATCGCTGAGAGAGAAACATCAATTAGCTGCCTCCTGTACCAGCAACCAAGGTACATGTCCTTGTCCAGAATCGAACCCAGGATCCTCCAGTCCACAGGCTGACACTCTATCCACTGAGCCGAACCAGTCAGCTGTGCTGCTTTTTTATAGGGAGGGAGACAGTCTCTGTGGTTGCTGCCTGTGAGGAGCTAGGGGTCCCAGCCCCATACCAGTCTCCCTTCTCCCCCAGCCCAGGCTCCCAGAGCTGGGAAGAGAAATCCCCATAACTACAGGCTGTAAAACCCAGCAGGGATTGGGGCTGTGACAGGGAGACTGCTGGAGACTCAGGTGTTCCTTTTTAAAGGGCTGGTGCGGGAAGTGAACTGAATGTCTTGCTTACTCTGAGCTCCAGCGTCAGAATGAGGCTCTGCGAGACCCAGGCACATAAGGGGAGGAACTAGATTGTTTGGCATTGGGGCAGGAACTTGGAGGCAGCTTTCTCCCAGACCTGGGTTCTCACAGGGGTTCCTGTGCTGGGACCTCCCCAGTTGCAGGGCTGACTCATAGCCTTATCTTTTTGCTTCGCCTTGGTTATTCCCTGAGACCCTGCCCCATCTACCGTATTTTGCAATCCCACCCAATCTCTTTGTAGTGACTTGTCCTTGCTCAAGCTTCAGACTTTACTAAAATATCTCAAACAAGCTGCAGCTGGACTTAGCAATAAAAGATGCAAGACCCTGCTGGAGCACGAGCCTAATTTGCTTCATAGCTGCACCTTGCCTGGCCACCTCCAAACCCAATACAAATAGCACCTGCAGGGTGGCCCTAGGCCGTGGGTGATTTTGCATCTCCCTGGAGGCCCTAGAGCCAATGCTCCCAGGGGACATCTTCAGACCATAGCAGACTATATCTGTACACATCCATTAGCAACACACTCAGGGGCAGGCTCAGCAAGCACCAAAGTCCCATTGAAGCAAGTCCTGCTTCATAGGGGTGTTTCTGCATAGCAGCTCTCCCACTGTAGCCGTAGCTGGTCCTCATAGCCAGTTTGGCCTGGAGGTCAATTCCTCCCAATGAAACAATCCAAATACCTATCAATTGATGAACAAAACAAAATATAGTATCTCTACAATGAAATATTATTTGGCAATAAAAATGAAGGAAGTATTGATACATGTTTACTACATGGGTGACCCTGGAAAACGTTATTCTAAATGAAAGGAGCCAGACACAAAAGAAAACATATTATATGATTTCTATTTATATGAAACGTCTGGAATAGGTAAATCTAGAGATAGTATTAGATTAGTGGTTGCCTAGGGAGAGGAGTTGGGAGGAAATAGGGAGTGACCTTCAATGGGCACAGTGTTTCTTTTTTTTTAAAAAAAAAATATATATTTTATTGATTTTTTACAGAGAGGAAGGAAGAGATATAGAGAGCTAGAAACGTCAATGAGAGAGTAACATCAACCAGCTACCTCTTGCACACCCCCTACTGGGGATGTGCCCGCAACCAATGTACATGCCCTTGACCGGAATCGAACCCGGGACCCGTCAGTCCGCAGACCGACGCTCTACCACTGAGCCAAACCGGTTTCGGCCACAGTGTTTCTTTTGAGGGGGCAAGAAATTGTTCTAAAACTTTGGAGAATACTGGAACCATTCATTGGTCCACTTTAAAGTGTGAATTTGGCATGTCAATATGTCAATGAGGAAGTTAAACAAAGTAGATACTCAACAAAGGCATTAATCTTAAACTTTAGGGATAATACAAACATGACTAAGATGTGGTCACTATACTCAAGCTTTTAACTGGCTAGAAGGCAGAATCTAATGAACTGAGTTTGTTTTCTTTGTATCCCAACTGAGGAATCCAAGTTGCCAAATTAACAAATATTTCATTACAAAATGATCTCTACTCAAACCAAATCCCAAAAACAATGTTAGTTAGGTTCAAACTACTTCAGATGTAGCTCTCCTTCATGTCATGCACTAAGAATTTATTGAATATCTATGTGGAATGTGATAGGTAACAAACACAATTTTATCTCAACTTGATTATTTCCTTAAAATGTTTAATACCTGGTTCTCTTTTCTGTTTCTTCTCTAATCTTTGTTTTAGGCTTCCTGGTTCCACACTGTCCTCTTGAGGGCTTCCTTCAGTATTTTCATTCTAAAGGACAGCAAGATGAGAATGATCAAGCTCTGTTAAATTTTATTACAATAAAACCTCGATATAACATATATTCGGGAGAGGGGGGTACCTGTTAAAGCTGAAAGTCCATTATATAACAAAGTAGATTTTCTGAATGTGCATATTTAAAATTTGTCAAATTAGTGAGTTTATCCGTTTTCACTTGTGTAGACACGTTTGTGTAGTTAGAAGTTTAATGTCACAGAAAAATTATATATTGAATAGATCTAATCAACGTGTGCCTTCACCCATCACTTCGAGTAAACAAGGGCACACTGGTGGGGCATGCCTTAGTATATGTCAGAACATTGACTTAGCATGTATTAAAACTATTGCAGAAAGTCACGCCACTGACAAGAGAACCAATTACCTTATACAAATGCAGTGTGAATACGTACTAATCATGCATTGAATATTGTTTATGAGCAGTGACACTCTGATTTAAATATGTAGAGTATAGTTATGGAAATGTAATCTTTATTTATGCTATAAAATCACTAGTGTTTTTTCCTAACCTATAGCCTATTCCCTAAAATTTGTTAAAAATAACAATGAATTAACAAAAAATATAACTTAACTTAATTATAAGTAAATCTTGTTTAAAAGCATTAAAAAGTTAATAAGGTGTTAATTTTCACATGTGACATACAGAATAGAAATTTTGTCCATTTTGAGGTCTGCAAAAATCAAGGGTTTACTGTACTTAGAATAATATAAGGTCAAGTATACAAATCTGTATCAGGTCAAAAAGTGATTTTCTTTGGGTCTGGTTAAGAACTCTGAATAGGTATAAGTAATGACTTTTTCAAGATATTTAAACATTAAAAAAATTAGGCTAATAAGAAAGGAATGTTGAAAAAAAAAATAATAGAAAGGAATGTTATACCCTGGCTAGGCAGCTCAGTTGCTAAAGAGTGTCATCCTAATATGCCAAGGTTATGGGTTCAATCCTCAGTCAGGGTACATGAAAGAATCAACCAATGAATACATAAATAACTGGAACAAACCAATGTTTCTCTCTCTCTCTCAAATCAACTAATAATTTCTTTTTTTTTTTAAAAAGGAATGTTATGTCTAGATATAGGATAAATTCCAAACTATGGGAGTAGAAAACATAATTTGTTCAATTTTATGTGAAAATAAGCTTACAGTGTTTTATGTATAATGTTTTCAGGAGTATTACCTTAATTTTCCTTTTAATCTTCTTTTCTGCCTCTGCTTTCATCTCTGTGGTCACCATGGGGACGACTCTTTTTCCACTTGGGGAAGGCAAAACTTCAGCCATTTGTGTTTTTTTCCCTTTTCCTTTCCCCCCTTTCCCAGGAAGTCCTACTTGTTCATCTTGTTTTTCCTTGGCTTCAACAGCCTAAAGAGGGGATAGAAGAAAGCAAGTTTATAAGCTAAAAAAGGCATTATAACATCTTTATTACTTTATAAGGATAGCATAAAAGGTAGCAATTAAATGGGTTTCAACTAGTTATATCTTAAAATAAATTTGTGACAACCTGTTCCATAGCTAAGGATACCACTACAACATGAAAATATAAATAATTAAGACACACTTTAAACAGTGTGGGTATAGAAGACTGGGTTCGACTCTGAATTTTACCACTGAAATTTTCTGAGGATAAAAAGAGCAAAGTACGTTAGGGATAAAATTTGTAAACTGAAATAAAAAATAAGGATGTAATTCTAGTCATGTATACTTATCCAATCAACTGATTATAAGCTGCATATCATACTGAATGCAATAATATAAATTTCCATGTTAATCCTTTTAACTTCATTTATGAAATGCTTTTTCTTTATGTCAAAATGTAGGAAAACCGAATAGTGAAATTAACAAGATCTTCGAAACTACTAGCTAGCCCTGAAGATAAACTGTTTCTGTCCTTTTAGGATGATTTGGAGGACTGGGTTGGGTTGGTCTTCTTTCACATTAAAAAAAAAAAATTTTTTTTATAATATATTTTTATTGACTTTTTACAGAGAGGAAAGGAGAGAGATAGAGAGCTAGAAACGTCGATGAGAGAGAAACATCGACCAGCTGCCTCCTGCACACCCCCTACTGGGGTTGTGCCCGCAACCAAGGTACATGCCCTTGACCGGAATCGAACCCGGGACCTTTCAGTCCGTAGACCAACGCTCTACCTCTGAGCCAAACCGGTTTCAGCCACATTTAAATTCTTATCTTCTTAGTCCCATTAGGTCAAAAATCAACTCTTGCCCTCCTTTCCTTTTCCTCTTTGTCCAGAAACTTCCAGATTAGTGTGTCCCCTGCATCATTTACTTTATTCTATTGAGTTTAAAACAGTTTGTTCTTTTATGTGTTATCTTAGAATATTTCATTTTTTACCTCCATATTCTTTCTACTGCTAATTGTGAAATTTCTTGATAAAGAGGTATATTGATAGAATCTATTGTTTCATTAGTAAAAATTTTAAAATAGACATTATAAGCTACACACCTCCAGCTCTTCAATAAAAGCAGCCAAGTCTTCTTTCCACAAATCTGATGGACTCTTTCTCTTTAATGTTTCCAGCTCTTGTTCCTTCATAAGATAGTCAGCAAATTAAGAGTTAATTTATATGCATAAACAACATTTTCATGAAGCACATGCTACTTTCAAGGTTAAAACATAACTAAGCAAAATGTACCATCCATCAACTCACTTTTTCATTTCTTTGTTTACACAGTTCATCTTTCTTTTCTTTAGTTAGGTACCACAGAGGCATATCAAGAAGGTAGTTGAAAGTTGGTCCAGTTGTAGAGTCACTTTTCTCAGTTTCCTTTTCATTGTCACTCTCTTCATTTTCTTCTTCTTCTGTAACCTACAGGAAGAATTAAAATGTAGTTTTAATAGGAAATGTGAAACATAAACACTAGATTATACAGCCTTAATAATATATAAAAATGTTAACCAAGAAATTACCTTTTGCTGGGCTTCTTTCCAAGCCTTCACAGGATCCGAATCATATCCCCTCTGAATCAAAACTTTAATTAATTCTTTTTTGGGCTTATTTTCTATTTACAAAAATAGAAACAGAGGTAACAGTTGGTTTTGAGTAATATTTTAGGAAAGTAATAAGATCTTACCATACTAATTCAGAAAGATTAGAACTGGAAACTAGTAAACTATTTTTATTTTGAATAGTTGAAAATCTCCATGTAATATGATTCCCCTACTACTTAATTCTAATAGTTTACTGTTGACTGGAAGCCTTATCAATAACGTCTACAGTCGGTTAACACATATTTTCTGTGTTATATGTATTGTATACTGTATTCTTACAATAAAGCTAGAGAAGAGAAAATATTAAGAAAATCACAAGATTCATCTTTTTTTTTTTTTTTTAAACTGTCACAAACCTTCCAGAATTTTCCAAAATATTAAAAAAATTAGTGTACCCACACAGTTCAAATTTGCGTGGATCACCCTGGCCAGGTGGCTCAGTTGGTTTGAGCATCATCTTGTACACCAAAAAGGTTGTGGGTTTGATTCCCGGTCAGGTGTGTATAGGAGGCAACCTAAGAATAATATTTCCCTCCCAAATTAATGTTTTTTTCCTCTCTCCCCCTCCTCCTCTAGCTCTAAAAAATCAATAAAAATGTATCCTTGGGTAAGGGTTAAAAAAAACAAACAAAAAAAAACCACCAAAAAAAATCCCATGTTGTTCAAGGGTCAGCTACAGTCAAGTATTCTCCTTAAAACCAGTGATTTTAAACCTTTTTCATTTCATGGCACACATAAACTAATTACTAAAATTCTACTGTACATAAATTTTTTTTTTGCTGACCTAACAAAAAAAATGGGTGTAATGTTAATTCACACTGGACAGCTATTGTGTTGGCTGCTGTCATTTTTTAATTTGACAATCTAAGGAAAAGCGGTCAGTTCCCCTGACTAAATTGTCAGGTATTGCATTTTTATTTTTTTAATATATTTTATTGATTTTTTACAGAAAGGGAGAGAGATAGAGAGCTAGAAACGTCGATGAGAGAGAAACATCGACCAGCTGCCTCTTGCACACCCCCTACTGGGGATGTGCCCGCAACCAATGTACATGCCCTTGACCGGAATCGAACCCGGGACCTTTCAGTCCACAGACTGACGCTCTACCGTTGAGCCAAACCGGTTTCGGCAGGTATTGCATTTTTAAAAATTCTTGCAGCACACCAGTTAAAATCACTGCCCTAAAATACTGAAAAATGTAAATTGCCACAAGAGGGCAGTCAAATCATATGAGATTATGATCTAATCATAACTCTTAACAAAAGATAATCCAAATATTTATTTTTGTTTTATGGACCCTGATTTTTAAAAATTTCAATATTTGATCAGGCAAGTTTTTAGTGCCACCATCCAAATGTTGATATTTCCATGTTGCATTTGTTCCCCTTTTCTTACAAAAAAAAATTAAAAAAAAAAAAATATATATTTTTTAAGTTTACTGATTTGAGAAACATTGATCTGTGCTCCACCTATCCATGCATTCATTTGTTGATTCTTGTATGTGCCTTGACTGGAGCTCAAACCTGCCACTGTGGCATATCAAGATGACACTAACCATCTGAGCTACCTAGCCAGGGCTCATTCCCCTTTCCTATAAAACCTCTCTTCCAATGTTTACAGTAGTCAATATAACCTTTGCTTTTTGTTTTTCTTTGAGTCATGTCTAATATTACTTATTTTAGCCTTGAAATAATAGCTGTGAAATTAAGGGGCTGATATACTAGTATTATTTTTTAAAATATTCATGAAATCAAAGATGTAACAAATTAAATATTTTTGTGTAACAGCAAAAAAATTTCCTGTAATCACTAGGAACTCGTGTTGTCATGTTTTGGGGGATTTGCTACTATAACCTAGTAGCAGGAGTTAGTTGCTCAGCTTTCCTAGTTAACCGTGGTCAGAACTAAGTTATACACCCCTCCTCCCGCTTTTTTGTGTGTGTGTGTGTGTGCGTGTGTGCGTGTGTGAGGTATTACGAATTTATTTGATCATCCAAACACCAGTTGGCTTAACCTGGATGGCTCCAACCCACCTTCCTTTTATTTCAAGCTTCTTGGTCAATGAAACCCCTAAATCCCCACCTCAAAAAAAAAAAATTTTTTTTTAATTGAGAAAGGAATGGAGAGAACTGATCCATTGCCTCCTGCATGTGCCCGACCAGGGGTGGACCCTGCAGCCTGGGTATGTGCCCCAAACCTGCCGCCTTTTGCTGTAGGGGATGCTCCAACTGAGCCACACCAGCCAGAGCTAGAATGTCTGTAAAAAATCCCTAAGACATGACCTTTCAGGCGTAAGTACACAATTTACTTATAATAGAAGCCATTTATAATCTTACTTCAAAAGCCCTTTATCCTGTACTAGAGGCCCGATGCATGACATATGTGCAAGAGTAGGACTTTCTCCCCCCAGCTTCTGGCACCAGCTTCCCTCACAGCCCCGGCTTTGTCCAGATCATCTGGAAAGACATCTGGTCGAATTAGCATATTACTCTTTTATTTTTATAGATAATTACAGATAAAAGCCTAATATGCAAATTAACCAAATAGCAGAAAAAATGGTTGCTATGATGTACACTGATCACCAGGGGGCAGATGCTCAACACAGGAGCTGCCCCTTGGTGGTCAGTGCATTCCCAGAGGGGAAGCACTGCTCAGCCAGAAGCCAGGCTCACAGCTGGCGAGTGCAGTGGCGGGAGCCTCCTACCTCCATGGCAGCGCTAAGAGCAGCGAGTAGGCAGGCAGTAAGAAGCGAGGGGTCCCAGACTGCAAGAGGGATGTCTGACTGCTGGGCTGAGGAACCCTCCCCTGCCCCCAAGTGCATGAATTTCATGCACCGGGCCTCTAGTTTCCTTTAAGACTTTTCTCTTGATCAATTAGTTTATATAGGAACCTCTTCTAGCTCTTTTCTGTCTAAATTGTCAACTAAATCTTGAATTCTCAACATGTTCAATCTAGTAAAAACTGTTTTTCAAACTATAAGATACCTAATTAAGTTATTTCAAAGAAATGCTCATTTAAGTAGCCAGCCAACTAAATGGATTCTGCGCTCCCTCCCTACCATTACTCTCTCCAAAAATGTTTAAAGGAAGTTTGGCACAACTGTAGTTTAGTTCAGACAGTTATTATCCCCAAAACATACCAATGATTATTTTGCCATCTATTTTCTCTAAGATAAAGCGGGCCTGATTGTTCAGTTTAGCAGATTCAGCGCCAAGCATTCCTAGAAGCCATTCTTTTCTTAATCCATAATACTTAAGCCTGAGTTCATAGAAGTCTCTTAGAATATCAAGCACTGTTTCATATTTCTTTAAACAGCCTACATGATCAAAAAGCACCTGGAAAAAAACACACAAGAGTAGAGTTAAGAATAGCTAAATTGACTATTTAATGATTTTAGAGAAATGACTTTATTCTTTCAAAATATAAATGTAGACTATGATTTCCTTTTAAAATTGGAATTATCTTCTTAGTATAAATTGTAAACATATGGATCTATCTCATAAGACATACCATAGAGTTGCATGTAAGACTAGTTTGGAGTTTGAAGACTTTGTGTAGTCCAACTCTCTCAGCCTCAGCCAGTTTTTCTTCAGTCATCTTCACAACAAACTTCACAGTGGTATCTGTATGGTATTCCCTATAATCTGTTATGAGAGGTGGCGTCTTCTCAGTGCCATTCAGCATGGGTTCTAGCACCTGTTCTTTGTATGTCTAAAGAAATAATCCTTTTGTAAGTATCTGAACACCAGCTCCTAAATATAGTTAACAAGCATTACAAAAAGCGTTTAGCTGATCTCTCTCTCTCACACACACACACACACACACACACACACACACACACACACACGACTCCCCCATTACTTACCTGGGTCCATGTTCTGATGGGAAGCTCTGAGATTTCAATGGTTGTGGAATTAAGAATAGCCACTTCACCACAAATCACATATTGATTTGGAGCCAGCTCTTCAATAGTACCCTTGAAGTTCTTATAACTTGGAAGCTAAATTGGTATTTTAAAAAAGAATGTTTTCTAAATGTGACACTAAAAACACAGATCACAATACCATAAGACAATAAATCTAACATTTCAGTGTGAAATTGTATACTTATAGCCTCTTTAATCATATAGTCTACTGAATTGAAACCAGAGGAAAATGAACATTCCTAATAAACACAAAATAGTTACCATTGGCAAAGGTTCTTCTCCATCCATCAGACGCCTGATGTTATTCACAACTTCACGAATATCAAAGTTGGGGATTTTGCAGGACCACCCAGTACCAATTCCTTCAGCACCATTTATCAGCACCATGGGTATAATGGGAATATACCATTCAGGCTCCACACGTTGGTTGTCATCATATAAGAACTTTAATGTGTTATCATCTTTTGGTGGAAATAACAACCGAGCCAAAGGACTAAAGGAAACAATCAAAGAATGTTATTTTACAAAATTGCTGGCTTTGGTATTTAACTTTAATGAAAAGGACATATGCTACCTCATATCAATACATGGCTTTACCTCAGCTTTACTTGCTAATGTTCGCTTAACATATTTATTGAGCACTTTCATTGTGCCGGCACTACAGACTTAATTTTCAGCTTCCAAGGAGCTCACATTCTAATATAGGAGCTAGATAATGAACTTAGATTTTGTAGGGGGTGCAATAAATGCTAAGAAGAAAAATAAAGTAGGTAAGAGTGATTGAAGGGGTGCAAGAAATGGTAGGTACTCTGACAAGATAATGTTTGAGAAGAAAAGAAATCAAGAGAATCAGCCCGGAAGTTATCTGCAGAAAGAGTATTGCCAGCACAGTGGACCAGTAAAGTAAAAGGCCCTGAAGAGGGAGTATGCCTGGCATGTATAGACAAAGAGGCTAGGTGTTTTCATGCAGAGAGAATATGAAATGGAATAAAAAATATGGGGAGTGGACTTCAACTGTGGTATTTAGGAAGAATCAAGCCCTTTATTCTGATGCAAATTCTGCAGCAAGGTCTCTCAAACTTGACACTAAGGCATTTTGGGTTAGATAATTCTTTGTTGGGGGAGGGCTGTCCTATGCATTGGAGGTGTGTAGTAGTACTCCTAACTGCTGCCCTCTAGTTGCCAGTGGCATGGCTCTCCTAGTTATGACAATCAAAAATTGCTACATGTCTGGATAAAAGAAAATATAAGAAATGTATGTAAAAGCATTTGTAGTTTCACAAGGAAATAATACTCCTAAAGGATACAAAGGCTATGGCTATCAAACAAATAAAATTTTGTCTTTCTGCTCATTGCAAAAAGTAGCATAATTAAGCTTTAATCATTAGATTAAAAAATTAATATTCTAAGCATCTGCATCAAAAGTACATTTTCTGATTGAATTTTTATATTATTTTGTCTACTAAATCTCATATTACTTCAAAATTGAAAATGGCAATTCACTAGAAATTGAAAGCATTACCCACCTGAGCATTGTGAAGATGTATCGAGGACTAGCAGAATCCTTGCCACCATGCAGCCTGGTGCCAAACTGACCAATGGGCTGCAGGAGGTTCAGATTATTGCTACCCACAAAATTCTGAGCCAAATTGATAATGGTCATCATTAGTGACATCTGGGGAAGGAAAGATTTGTTAATCTGACCTGTAGAGTTTTAATAATATTGTACATACCCATTATTATGACTAAGCCTTACTATAATACAATCCTATAAGGGTTTGAGATATAGATGTTTACTGATTTTTCACAGATAAGTACATGGCAGATGTAGTGCTTTAACCCAAGACTAGGGCTCCAAGTTCAGGGCTCTTGCCTTCCAATAATTTTAATCAAGAAAGGCACAGCTCCTTTCTTCATTCAGAGTAGAATAAAAAAACTACTTAAGTTACAATATTTCACTCATTTCTACTCTAGCATGTATAACTTTATTCTATAGTTGTGTATTGTCCCTCTTGATTATACTGTGATTGTACCTTGAAGTAAGATACATATTTGACTTATCTTTTGTACCTGGTGCATGGTAAGCATTTAACAAATCACAAACATTTACTAGGTCCCCAATATATATATATATATATATATATATATATATATATATATATATATATATATATATATATATATATATATATATATATATATATATATTTATTTATTTATTTTTTTTTATTTTTTTTATTTATTTATTATTTTTTTTTAAATAATAGTTTTATTGATTTTTAGGGAGAGGAAACATCAACGTGAGAGCATAACTTCAATCAGCTGCCTCCTGCATGCCCCCTACTGGGGATGGAGTCCTCTCAATGCACGAGACAATGCCCAACCAACTGAGCCATAATGGCCAGGGCTACCACTATATTTTTTAAAGCAACAAGCAAGACAACCTTTACATTTAAAGTTTAGAAACTTATAGGCAATCTAGTTCTTTAAAAAAACAATTCAATCACAAAATAAAAATATATGTTTGTATAAAGTCAAACAATTCAGATATCTATAATAAATTGGAATATCGCTCTTTTTAACTTCCAGGGCTAATAACAGTCAATAACTTTGAACATATTGTTCTAGACAATTTGCTTTAAGTATTACTCTGCCCCTTTTCCCCCAGCTGACAATAGGACATGGACATTCTTCAATGTTAGTAAACACAGCTTTACTTGTTATATCAATGATGCTATGCATAGATGTGTCACAGTTTATAACAATTTCCCAATCACTGGACACTTTTGATGTCTAAATTTAACATCAAAGTTATAATAAACATCTTTGAACACAGATCCTTGCAGACTTATGAATATCCTTACAGGAATATTTTCAGAAATAGATTTGTTAGGCCAAAGGGTAAGAACGTATCTACCTTATTTCCCTGAAAATAAGACAGTGTCTTATATTAATTTTTTCTCCCAAAGTTGCACTAGGTCTTATTTTCAGGGGATGTCTTATCTTTCCATGCACTAGGTCTTATTTTCGGGGAGACACGGTAGTTTGGCAGATTTCACCAAATTATTCTCTACTACAAATGTACCAGGCTTATATTTTCACTAAGTGTTTGGAGAATAATTTTGCAGATATTTCTACTATAATGCTTTCTGGAAACATAGATTGTGTGTTTACCTCACCATGATGATAAGAGGACATCTCAGCCACTGAACCAGCTAACTGGGCAACCTTCACCTCTCGCTTGTCATTCCGTTTGAAACACGTAAACAAAACCTTTCTTTGACCTGGTTTCAAACCTTCAAAATGAAAGAAGTGCAAATATTAGTATCCTCAATTTAACCATTTCTGGGCATTGATTTTTATGTTATGACAAAAACAGACTAAATAATTGGAACTCACCATCCACCATAGATGGGATAGATCTCTCGTTATCAGAATTTGAGAACAGGATAAGTTCCTTGTTTATGAAGTCATTGTACGTCAGATATGTGGTAGTTTGCCCATACAAGTAATCCTGAGGGACCAAAGAGAATATTACATGATCTAGTTTAAAACAATGAAACAAAGAAACCTCTCAGTATTTTTAAGATAGTTATTAAGCCCCTTAAAAATTTAGTATTGCCCTCGCTGGTTTGGTTCAGTGGATAGAGCATTGGCCTGTGGACTGAAGGGTCCATGGTTTGATTCCAATAAAGGGCACATGCTGGGTTGCGGGCTCTATCCTCAGTAGGGTAGATGATTCTCTTTCATCTTTGATATTTCTATCTCTCCCTTCCTCTGAAATCAATAAAAATATATTTTAAAAATTCAGAAGTATTTAAAAAAATTTTCAGAAGTATTTTGTTTTTTAAATATATTTTTATTGATTTTTGAGAGAGAGAAGTAAAAACATTGATTGGTTGCCTCCCATACACACTGACAAGGGATCAAACCCACAATTGTATGTGCCCTGACTGGGCATAGAACCAGTGACCTTTTGATGCACAGGATGACACACCCAACCAACTGAGCCACACCAGGCAGGGCAGAAGTAATTTTGCTTTAAAGATAAAGCAAATTTAATTACTGCACAATTAGAAAAAAAGTGCACTGTCTTTGTAATTTCTTTTATGCCCAAGACATTTATGTAGCATTCTAAATAAGAATACTTAAATAACTATTGATTACTACACTTTTTACTAAAATAGCTACTCAGTAACTTAAATTTGTTATATCAATCCTAAAAGTTCAGTAAATAGTACATTTTGTGGAATATATTTAAAATTTTTACCTCAGGAAGGCCAAGTAGCTTCCGTTGTCTTCTGTCCTCCATGAAATGAGTTAACCATTCCTTTCGATCATCTGTCTGTTTTTTGCTAAAGGCCTATAAATTAGCAGATGAAAAAGATGTCACTGTACTAATAGATTCCAAAATATTTCTTGTATGAAAACAAAATCAACAAAAACTCAGTTTTCTAAAATATCTGGTTCCTTTCTCTGGGATATGCTTTATAAAAACATTCTATTATACAAAAATATCTCAACTGACTAGCTAATGCAGTGATTTATAAAATGAGAGTGTATGTATGAAATACAATTCAAACTCACCAAGCTGATTGCAGCATCATCTTCAGGACCAGAATATTTGAATTGGATACGATGTCTTTTCATATCTGCAAAGTATTCTTTAGCTTCTTTTGATGTGCTGGTGCCCAAACCTACATAACCAAGAATACCACGTTATTCCATATAATCTTTTATAGAATGGTATATTACAAAATGAGAATTCTTTATGAGTTTCATTACAAACCTTTGTAATACTTGACTTTCCATTTTTTATGATTTGGTGTGGAATTCTTCCATTCTTCAAATTCAGGAAGACTATAGAAAGATATTTCTTGCTTGTTTTTAGACACCTGTGGTAAAGTACACATTGCTGAGGCTTTGCACTGTGCTGCTACTCCTACATACCACCATACTTCACTGGGGTTATGTGTGTATGTAGGCTTGAGAAGTAGGGCCTTAAAATATCCTTTATGTATCTTAGAAGTTAATATACCTTTACAATGGGAGTGATAAATTCCTCCAGAAAACGATGTCGCAGAAGAGAGGGCCAGTTGTGATGGATAAAATTAATCAGCAAGCCTTTGATATGGGAACCATCTTGGTCCTAGAAATATTTGGAAGACCAAACATAGAAGAACTGTTTAGGAAAATTATGAGTGACATATTGAGTAATTTCTCAATTTTTTTCTCCTATGGGGATTAATAAAAAAGGCAATTAAATATTCAAAGACTATTGAAATCCAGACTATTAACTTGTATATGTAGTTGTACATATGACATAAACATAATACTATATCTGCTTAGATATTGATTAGATAATGACCAGACCTCCAAGTTAATTTCCTTTCACTGCAGGAAAGCAATGCAACAATAAGGCATGTTTAATTTACTGTAATAATCTATAGTGTCTGAAAAGCAAATCTGACCTGATCTGTCATAATCATTATCTTCCCATAACGAAGAGTCTTCAGTGAATCTTCATCTTCATAGTTTTTCTTGTACTGAAGACCCACAATCTTTATGATGTTATTAATTTCGGCATTTTCCATTATCTGAAATGGACATATATTGTTTATAAATATGAAAAGAACAAAGAAATACAATAGTGTATGTTGCCTGGATTTTCTTGAACCCTGGTATTTTAAGTTATTATTAGCTTAATAGAGGCCTGGTGCACAAAATTCATGCAGTTGGCGGGGGTGTGTGTGTGTGTTTCCCTTGCCCCAGCCTGTGCCCTTTAGCAGTCTGGGAGCCCTCGGGGATAGTGTACCATCGGCTTAGACTTGCTCCTATTGTGGAGGCAGGAGAGGCTCTTGCCACTACTGCTGCACTCACCAGCCAAGAACCTGACTTCTGGCTGAGTGGCACTAACCCTGTGGGAGCACACTGACCACTAGGGGGCAGTTCCCGGACTGACCACTCCCCCCACCCCCTTGGTCAGTGAACATTACAGCAACCAGTTGTTCCACAGTTTGGTTGATTTGCATATTAGTCTTTTATTATATAGGATACTTTAATAATCAGAAAGATCCAATTAAGACATGGTTATAGCCCGGGCCAGGTGGCTCAGTTGTTTGGAGCATTGAACACAAAAAGGTTATGGTTCAATTTCTGGCCAGGGAACACACATAGGTTGTAGGTTCTGTGTATTCAGTTTCTTAAAATAACAAAAACTATCTAAGACACATTTTAAAATGCCCAATGAGAGAATGAAACAAGCACCAAGTCCTGCATTATAAAACTATAGCGATTCTGAAGATAGTTTTATATTCTACCTGTTTATGAGAAGCTTCTCGAACATTGAGTATTTTTCCTCTAAGAGGGAAAACCCCGTACTTGTCTCTTCCAACCACACCTAGGCCTGAAACAGCCAAGGTTTTAGCTGAGTCTCCCTCAGTCAGAATAAGTGTGCAGTCAGAAGAGTTTCGGCTCCCTAAAATAAAAATACACAAATTATTGGCACATTTAGTTCAACCTCAAATATTAACTCAGACATGTCGTTAACAGCTTTGTGATAAAACTCAAGTAATTTATAGTTTATAACAAGGGGCTTAGGAGTAAAATGGAGCTAATAATCTATAATAATAAAAGCATAATATGCTAATTAGACCGGATGTCCTTCTGGACAACCTTCTAGACAAAGCCAGGGCTGCAAAGGAAGCCTGGGTCCTGGGTACAAGAAGGAAGCCGGTGCTGGCAGCCGAGGGAAGGAAGGCCTACTCCTGCATGAATTTCGTGTATCAGGCCTCAAGTTAGATATATATTTTAGCTAAAGTTCATAGTAAATAGAAGTCTTAGTTTCTTAGGCTAATTTTTCATTTTATACTGCTGTTAAACATTTATTTGATCATATTATATGAAAAATATTGTTAACAATGGGGTTTATTACATGCTACTCCAAAATATGGTATCTTTGCATATATTTTAAGCTAAAAGAATTTTAGAAAATGGTAGAAGGAAGATTTCTCTGACTTCATCCCTCTTGAAGCAGGTCATAAGACTCATTGTGAGAGGGGCCCTCCATATATCCAGAGGAAAGGAGCATTCTTAACTTTAAGACTGAGGGACACTGAGAAGAATCTTAGTAAATAGGCCTCATTGAGCTTCCCCAAGTTTATTGCACTTAGCTCATACTCTTTACTTTTCTTATCTTTCCATGACTTTCCTCTCTTCATTAAACCTGGCATAAAAATACCCAGGTTTGCCAAGACCGGTTTAGCTCAATGGATAGAGCGTCGGCTTGTGGACTGAAAGGTCCCGGGTTCGATTCCCGTCAAAGGCATGTACCTTGGTTGCGGGCATATCCCCAGTAGGGGGTGTGCAAGAGGCAGCTGATCGATGTCTATCTCTCATCGATGTTTCTAACTCTCTATCTCTCTCCCTTCTTCTCTGTACAAAATCAATAAAATATATTTAAAAAACAAACAAAAACAAACAAAAACAAAAAAAAAACCCAGGTTTAATTATTTCATTGGGGCTTCATTTCCTCCTGTGTCATGTAAAGTTTACATTAAATTCATCTGTACAATTTCCTCATGTTTGTCTTCATTAGTATAATTTTCAGACCAAGCCAGGGACCTATGAGAGTCAAAGTAAACTTTTCCCTTTCTTATAGATCAATATAGAACTTTCTTGTTCTATATCCCAAAACAATCATCTCGACATTATTTTAACTGGAAATGACCTAAATGTTTAATAAAAGGGAATCTACTGATTTTTTAAGAGTAAAAATATTCTCTTTATATTAATTGCCAAGGAAAAAATACTCATGTTTTGCTATTAATGAATAAAACAAATAACTATAAGATTTAAAATTTGGAAACATGAAATGTGTACCTGCATCATTGGCATCATCAAGTTTGGGAATTCCCTTGATTCTGTTATGTTTTACAGCTGAACACTTCTTGTTTAACTGGACTTGAGCCTTAAACTTCACCCAGTTTAGAATGCTTTCTACAATACCACAGCCAATTGCCTAAAAACAAGAAGATTCGTGTTAAGGAAGATTTCAGTCAGAAATGTAGAATATAAATAAGCTCCCATAAAAATAATTTAAAGATTGAAAAGAGCCCTCACTGGTTTTGCTCAGTGGATATATAGTGGAGTGAAGGGTCCTAGGTTTGATTCCCATCAAGGGCACTTGTCCCTATTGTGGGCTCCATCCCCAGTAGGGGGCGAGCAGAAGGCAGCCGATCAATGATTCTCTCATCATTGATATTTCTATCTCTCTCCCTTCTTCTCTGAAATCAATTAAAAAAAAAAGTATATTTAAAAAAAAAAAAAATATATATATATATATATTGAAGAGATAGAAATACGATCTCTGGATAGAGGGTGGCACGTCTTCCTGTCTCAGTTTATCACTACCGAGGAAGCTGGTTCCATTGGGTTCATCCATTCAATAAATACTTTTTTTTTTTTTTTTTTTTTTTTTTTTTTTTAAATATATTTTTTATTGATTTTATTCAGAGAGGAAAGGAGAGAGATAGAGAGTTAGAAACATCGATGAGAGAGAGTCATCGATCAGCTGCCTCTTGCACACCCCCTACTGGGGATATGCCCGCAACCAAGGTACATGCCCTTGACCGGAATCGAACCCGGGACCCTTCAGTCCCCAAGCCGATGCTCTATCCATTGAGCCAAACCGGTCCCGGCCCATTCAATAAATACTTATCGACTACACACTTATATTGTGCCAGAGACTGAACTACATGTTGAAAATCTAGCAGTTAAAAAAATTAAGAGATGGTCCCTTTCTTCATGGAGTTTAATATACAACAAAGACAACACAGATATAAAATGAGAAATCACAAGTATCGATATAATGAATGTTATGGATGAAAGAAAAAAATGTGCTGCATATAATAGTGTATGTCAGTGTTATACTGGAACAAACTTAGTAGCGGAGAAGTGTAGAAAGTAAAGGATTTTCTGAGGAAATGACACTGAAGACCTAAAGTAGTTAACCAGATTTAAAGCATTTCAAGGAGAGAGATAAGCATGTGAAAAGTTATGAAAAGGAAAAGAGTACTTTGCTTTGAAGTAATTTAAAGCCGTAGGGAAAAGTGCCCTGAGATGAGGCTAGAGATGGTCCTGCAGACCAAATTAAGCAATTCAAAGAATGAAAATCACTCAAAGACTTCCAAAAGAGAGTGAAGACAAAATGTGAGCTTGAACATAAAAAGATTACTCAAGAGCATTACAAAGAAATGACTGAAATTGTATGAATGTTAAGAACCTATTAAGAAAAGAGATAATAGAAGGCTACTGAAATATCTAAGAGATGATCCTTTTTTATTACCGTATTTTTCGGACCATAAGATGCTCCGGACCATAAGACGCACCAGTTTTTAGAGAAGGGAAATGAAGAAAAAAAGATTCTGAAACAAATAGTGTCCTAAAATATTTTATGTGCATTAAAACCCAACATCACAGTCATAAACACATGTAATCAACCCTGTAAAGTAAACAGCAGCATTTAGAACCATTTTAGAGCCGGGCAAGTAAAAAAACTTTTTTTTTAAAGTATTGATATATGTGTAGGCTATATTTGGACCATAAGACGCAGGGACTTTTCCCCTCCACTTCTGGGGGAAAAAAAGTGCGTCTTATGGTCCGAAAAATACGGTACTCCTTACCTGAGGATATTTTTTCCCACTGCTTTTTCAGAGAGAGAAGGAAAGTGGGAAGGGGGTAGAGATTATAGGGGTATGGAATAAAAGGGGTAGAAGAGGGGGGGGGGGGGAGAGAAACATTGACTGGTTGCCCTGTACACAGCTCCAACAATGGACGAGGAGTAAACCTGTGAGGTATATGCCCTTGGCTGGGAATTGAATCCACAACCCTTCATTGCATGGCCAATGCTCCAACCACTCAGCAACACAGGCCAGGGCCAAGAGATAATTTTTATGGATTAGAGAGAGGGGATAAAGAGAAGGCTCCCAGCTTTCTTATGCAACCTAGTGGTTGGTTGGTGCCTTTTTACAAAGATAGGAAATAGGCTTGCTTTTTGTGGTGGGGGCTTCCTTATACAGAGATCAACTGAATATAGAGAGAAGGAACTGATTTTTGAATGTGTGATTGAGAGCAACTTTAGGCATTCAATGTTTGGAAAGCAGATGGGCTGAATTCAGAAGTGATCTAAACTGATTGTGATATGAAATGCTATCTGTCTGTCTGTCTATCTATCTATCTATCTATCTATCTATCAATCATCTGCAGAGCTGAAAAAGAGTAATGGAAAATAAAGCAAGGTATTTCTATTATTTTATTTTCCTCTATGTACTCACAGCTTTGATGAATTTTTCACTTAATTGGCATGTTGATCCAAAACTCTTGGCTTGTAAAGTCATGTTTTCTTTCGTCTGAGAGTCAAAGGTTGGGTTTTCAATTAAGGCATTCACAAAAATCCACATGTGATTTTTCACCTGCAGTAAAAGTTGACATTAAATCACTAAAAACATACTCATATTTTACAGCCTGTCTTTTTTTTCCTTGCATTTGGAAAAAAGAAAACTGCTAAAATACAATACCTGATGTGCTTTTACTGCAACACCGCCCTTGTTCTTCTTCTTCACAACATCAACAAGTTTAGTCACAATCTGATCAGTTACATAATCAACATGTCTGCCACCCTAATGAGGAAAAATAATTGACTGTAAAGCTCAATATCCTCAAAATTACAATAATCAAGCACAAAAGTCTAATTTAGCTTACTGTATACCAAGGTGGCCAAATATCCAAGTTCATTTTATACATATTAAAAAATAACACCTATGAAAATATAAATAATTAATAATTCAAGAATAAAATTACCTTGGAAGTAGCAATGCTGTTGACAAAGCTAATTTGTTGAAAGCCTTTTTCACTCATTGTTAAACATACTTCCCACCTGTGGTTTACTTGTTCATGAATAACTTTCAATGCATTGCCAGTTTCATCTACCTTATCCTTCAAATACATATCCACATAGCTACGGAATCCTTTTACCTGTATAGGAATTAAAATGGTACCAAAAAAAATTAGACTGAAGAATAGACTAAGATTTTTTCAAAACTAATGAAATGGTTATTGAATGAAAACCAATTTTGCCTTTGACAACGATCACACATTTCCTCGTGTGCAGAAAACACTTACTGGCAGCTTATTTCCATTGAGAAAGACTTTGACATCTTTAGTGCACCCAGCAATATCATATGCTCTTCTAAACATTAGTGCAACAATGTCTTTGTCTAGGCTTTGCATTTTAAATTTAGGCAGATCAGGCTGGAAGGTAATACATGTATAATCTTCTCCATTAAAGGGCTTGAGTTCCATCTCACCGGCTCTCCCCATGTTATCCATCCATGTCTATAAAAGTAAATAGGAAAGATAAAAAATTTGAGTGACCTTACAAATAAACTAGAACTAAATAACACAAATTGCTATAGTACAATATACAACTATTTACTTGCCTGTTTGAACTTTTTTTTGTATTCTCTACTGGCCGTTTCCACAGTAAATTTGGTACTGAATATGTTACACAATTTGGCTCCATAGCCATTTCGACCACCTGGGCAAATAAATAAATACTATTTGTTATCTGATGAACAGGTTCATTTCTTTTTTTAAAAATATATTTTATTGATTTTTTACCGAGAGGAAGAGAGAGGGATAGAGAGTTAGAAACATCGATGAGAGAGAGCCACCAATCAGCTGCCTCTTGCATACCCCTTACTGGGGATGTGCCGGCAACCAAGGTACATGCCCTTGACTAGAATCGAACCTGGGACCTTTCAGTCCGCAGGCCGACGCTCTATCCACTGAGCCAAACCGATCTCGGAGTAGGTTCATCTCTTCATCACTGGTAAAGTGATGCAATTATAAAGATTTTAAAACTTTATGCCACAGATAGTCATTTAAGTTTTTTTGTTTTTGTTTTGCTTTTTAGCAACAATATGTTTGTTTTTCCCCTCAGCATCCTACCTGTTACTTTCTTTTCATCATCATCATAGTTACTAGAAGTTAAGAGCTGTCCAAAGATGAGAGCTGGGACATACATCTTCTCTACTTTGTGTTCAACAACAGGAATACCTTTTCCATCATTCCATATACTAATTAAATTGTTTTCCCTAAGAAAAAAAGATTTGAATTTGTTAAGCTAGTGCTTAAATATGTATTATATTTAAATATCTTTATTTCTAAAATTCAGTCTTAATTTCTTTATGGCTCTTGTACATATTTTTCTTCTGAAATTTAGCATGAACTCTCTTTCCCACCGTGCTTAATTCCTGATACTCCTGAAATAGGAGCTAAAAGGAAAATAAAAATTTAAATCTGTTCCAACACCTGAGCTGACACTGATAATGTTGAAAAAACATGAAATTTTAAAATGTTAGGATAGACAAAGGGAAATGACTTATGCTCAATGGAAAAATAACAAAACTTGGAAACTATTATTATATTAATTTTTTCTTTTAAAAAATTAAATTTATTGGGTGACATTGATTAATATGATCATATAGGTTTCAGGTATGAGTTTCTATGTTATAAGACCTGTCTATTGCACAATGTGCCCACCACCCAAAGTCAAATCTTTGTGTTTTTGTTTTTTTATACTGCTTTTAAGAGGATCATTGTACTATTTTAGCTCTTAGTTTTCCTATACAACAAATCTCATTGTAAAACAAATATGAAAGGGAAAAACATCAATTGTAAATTTCCCTGCTTGCCAATAAAATGCTAAGAATTTATTTGGACTTTGAGTAGGCTAATAAAAGGGTGAATCGCAGGCCAATGAGGCTTAATTGGTTGGAGCATCATCCCATACTGCAGAAGACAAAGGTTCAATTCCCGGTCAGGGCACATATCCAGGTTGCACTTCAATCCTGGGTGGAGGCAACCAATCAATGTTTTTACTCTCACATCCATGTTTCTCTCTCTCTAAAATCAATAAATATGTGTCCTTGAGTGAAGATAAAAATAAAAAAATGAAACAAGCATTCTGACCACCCACAAATGGACACCCAGCATTTATAATCAGAAATGTTAGATCTCTAGCACCACCTGCTGATTTATTATTTGAATAGCATTATGTGGAGGAAAAAATTCAAAAGCTCTAAACTGCAGAATACTTCAGGTAATTATTGGAGATGTTATGGAAGTATTTAGTGTCTTAAAGCATCAAAGTGTCTGTAATTGATATTTAAATTCAGAAAAAATATAGATGAAGCAAATATGGCAAAGTGTTGATAACTGTTGAATCTAGATAGTAGGTATCAGAGATTGTTAATTTTAGCACTCTGTACTGTTTTTCTTTTCTTCAAAATTTATTTTAAAAAGTTAACTTTATGCCCCATCTGGGTGGCTCAGTTGGTTGGGCAGCATCCTATACATCAAAAAGGTTGCAGAATACAGGCTCCCAGCCCACCATGGCGGGACCTCCCGTTCAGGGCATATGCCCCGGTTACAGGTTCCATTCCTGTCAGGGCATGTGCGGGAGGCAGTGGATCCATCTCTCTCTTTCTCTCTCTCCTCCTCCCCTTCCTCTCTAAAATCAGTAAAAACATTCTAGGTGAGGATTAATAAATAATAAATAAGTCAACTTTACTAAATCCCAAGAAAATGCAACTAACAGTAACAATGAACTATAAGAAACCAAAGACTAATAGCAAGAGACTTACGGGTCAATTGTGACTCTAATACAAGACATTTTTGGGTCCCTTTGTTTGTTGTCTGCAGCGTTGACTAAAAAAAATAAAAATAAAAAATACACATTTGTAAAAAAGTATTTTTTAAAAAATTCCTTAACTATAAGATATAGAAAGACAACATAAACTGATGAACAAAAACAGATCCAGAGACATAGAAGCATCGATCAGGCTGTTGAATCTCAGAAGGAAGGTGGGGGAAGATGGGGGTAAGGAAGAGAGATCAACCAAAGAACTTGTTTGCACACATATAAGCATAACCAATGGGCACAGGCAGCAGGGGGATGAGGGCATGAGTGGGAGGGAAATGGGGGGATAAGGACACATATGTAATACCTTAATCAATAAAGAAATTAAAAAGTATAGAAAGAAAAATCTCAAGCAAAAGAGTAGCACCAACAAGGTGTTAATTCAGCAATTTTCACTCATAGTACTGTTTCTAGGAAATAATTCAATGTCACTGCATCACTTCTCCCAACAACTGAAATGACAGCTCTGGCTAAGAGGGTTTGCTAGGAATGAAACTTCTTATAACGGATCTGACCAGATGATCTTTACATACGTGAATTTACTCACCTAGAATCTCATCAAAGATTTTGTACAAACCAGGAACAAAAGTGACTTCCCTATAGTTAATGCCAATATCTTCATCGTAAACCCACATTTGCTAGAAATAAGGCAAAGGGACACAGTTATTTTTACCCTATATTTATTCTGTCTCAACATCATGATTACTGTAAGGTCTTCTGGATTAAAAGATACACACACACACACACACACACACACACACACACACTAGTTTAGGCTAATTTCAGTGGACACTCAAAGCACGCGCATGTATAGAAAATTAACCAGGAAAAGCACACATTTTAACTACGTGGTCACTGCGTTTCAGGGGCTTGGTTGTACCTGGGTCACTAATTCCACAGAGCCAATGTAGGTGTCTGGACGGAGCAAAATATGTTCCAATTGCGTTTTCTTTTGATAGATTCTTTCAATAGACAGTCTTTTCTTAGCATCTTCATTTTTCTTTGTCTTGCTGATTTGCATATTCTCATTTATAGGCTAGCAATTTAAAAAAAAACGGTGAAGAAAAGGGAAGTTTAATTATAGGTTTATCAGAAACTATGACCATGTCTACCGTAACGTGCTTAAGCGCACTAACAAATCACAGTCTCCCGGTGGGCTTGGGTGGAGCTTACATCTTTTTGCACAGATTTAAGGTCACTGCGGCCGGGTTCCTAGGTGTCTGTCCATTTCTCACAGGTGAATTACCTCATTTCTAGGTGTCTGTCCGTTTTCACAGATGTGTTACCTCACTATGTGTATGTGACAGGGAACTATTCCCATGTTTTAAATATCATCAATGAAATACACCCACTTCTTGCATCTACACTGGGTACAGGAGGATACCCAACCGAGTGCCTACTGTGTCCCCAGTCAACCGAGTGCCTACTGTGTCCCCAGTCAACCGAGTGCCTACTGTGTCCCCAGTCAACCGAGTGCCTACTGTGTCCCCAGTCAACCGAGTGCCTACTGTGTCCCAGGCACACAATCGATGCAGGCTCGGCAGCACGCGTCTGGGCGGCCATCAGGGGGCCGCGTTACCGCGGTGAACACGGGATGGGCACATTTTGAACAACCGGGGCCTGCCGGCCCCCCGTGGGGACACTGAGCCCAGCTCGGCACTTTTCAAGGTCAGGACCGTTCAATCCCCTTTTCAACCGGAGGGCAGGAGAGAAAAACATCACTGGTTCTGTGGGAATTCGCAAGCGGGCCATTACACCACAGAGCGACTAGAGGGGCCAATTGCATCCTGTGCCTAGAAACCGTAAAGACAAAAGACACCCCGGGAAGCCAGGGAAGCCAGTAACACTTCACTATCAGCACCGCAAAGGGTTCCCCCCTTTTCACGATCACACGCAGCGCAGGAGGCGGGGGGGGTCCACACAGAATACAGACTCCCAAGCCCGTCGTGGCGGGAGGGACCCCAGCCCGGGAGTCTCACCCCAGACGGGGCAGCCGGGGAGCTAGCGGGCCGCGCTGACTCCACAACCCGCCTCCTCCGCGAGCTGTACCTGCAATGGTGACACCTCCATGGTGACGGCCGTGGAAAGGGCTCGAGAACCCTGCAAGCGACTGAACCGGCAGGACCCACGAGACCAGCGCGGAGCGAGCGACTTCTCCACAGACGCTCGTCTCGTCGGTTAGGTCGGTAGCTCCACTGCGATTTGAACTTTCCTCCAGCCCGCCCAAACCAGGTGAGCCAATCCCGACTCGTTCTCACAGGCTCCGTCTGAGGATCCGATTGGTCTTTCATAGCTACCAATGAAAGGCGGCGTTGGTCGGGGGTCTGTTCAAATGAACCAATGAGATAAGGGATCCGGGGCTAGGGGGTTGGCCAAAGGCAGCACGTAGAGGCGTAACGGAGAGACAGACAGGGAATCTGGCCAATGAGGAGGGCTCATTTGTCCTCTCCGGGCAGCAGGCTCTGAGGAGTCGCGCGGTGGAAGCGTGAAGGGGTTTTCTGAGGGGCGGGCTGGGGTGGGAAGAGAGAGGAGTAGGTTCGTTCCCTCGGAGCGGCTCATTTATTTCACGTCTCTAAAACCTAAAATCCGTCCTCGGTCCCAGTTTTCCCGAGGGAACTTCCCTCATTTTCTTGAGGAAGACCGAATGCCGGCTTTGGGGACAGGCAGCCTGGCAACACAGGTTCGGGCGTCTGCCTCAGCACCCCTTACAATAACTTATTTCTAAAGAAACAAAAGTGGCCCTGACCGGTTTGGCTCAGTGGTTAGAGCGTCGGCCTGTGGACTCCAGGGTCCCAGGTTCGATTCCGGTCAAGGGCATGTACCTTGGTTGCGGGCACATCCCCAGTAGGGGGTGTGCAAGAGGCAGCTGACCGATGTTTCCCTCTCACCGATGTTTCTAGCTCTCTATCCCTCTCCCTTTCTCTCTCTCTCTCTCTAATATATATATATATATATATATATATATATATATATATATATATATATATATTTATTTATAATTTTTTACAGAGAGTAAGGGAGAGGGATAGAGAGCTAGATTAAAAATTATATATATAATTTTTTACAGAGAGTAAAGTGCTTCAGTTGTGGTTCAAAGGGTGTAGAGAGGCCACGCGAAATAGAGAACAGCATTGGGCTGCAACTGAATAATTTATAGTTAACACCTCAGGAACTGAGAATGGTTTAGGGGTCATTCTAGGGCTAATTTTATATATATACTTTTTATTGAGTTCAGAGAGGAAGGAAGAAAAAAAACCCCACATCAATAATGAGAGAGAATAATTGATTTGCTGCCTCCTGCACGCCCCACACTGGGGATCAAACCGTGAATCCCACTGGGAATCGAACTATGTGACCTGATTCATAGATCTATGCTCAACCACTGAGCCACGCAGATCTACTGATTTATTTATTTTATTTTTGTCAAGTTCCCTGGATTCTGCAGTGGAAATGTCAAAGACTAGAGTTTTGTATTACTCTGATATAAAAGTATTTGGGTGAATTTCTTTTCTGTCAATCCACAATGTGAAAAGGATGGGGGGCGGGGGGAAGCTGTTGTCCTTACAAGATGTTAGAAAAGATAACCGCACAATTTGCATGACTGCTAATTCTACCTGAGCCACCCACCTCCTTCCAATCAGCATTCCCTGAGTTTCAGTCGGAGCTGGGTAATTGGCCAGTGATGTGATCTTGATGGAGATGGTTTCATGATGCTTTTGTTTCCGCTGCTAAAGCAGGGGGTGGGGGTGGGGGTATAAAATAAGAGTATTCCCTCAAAGTTGTATGAGGATTACATGAAATAAATGTAAGGCATTTGGAATAGTTGGCTAACAGTATTAGGAATTTTCCTCAGGCTGGCATGGCAATTTGGATTTAATGCTTTTTATTTTCTTCTTCTAAAAGAGGTAGATTTTCAATATACTGGGGAACCTGTATCTAGATACAGAAGTTGCCTCAGGAGGAATCTGGGTTCTTAGTTTGAGACTCTTGTTGCCACCTTTACCCCAGACCCCTGGCTCAGAGGACTTCAACCACCCTTCTACCCAAAGAATGCTATCCTTATGTCATCCATCATTCACCCATTCATCCAGTCAACATTTAAGTAGTTTTTTAAGAATATATTTTTATTGATTTCAGAGAGGAAGAGATAGAAACATCAACAATGAGAGAGAATCATTTATCCTTCCCTCCTGTACGCCCCCTACTAGGGATCGAGCCCACAACCCGGGCATGTGCCCTTGACCAGAATCAAACCTGAGACCCTCCAGTCCGCAGGCCTTAGCTTTATCCACTGAGCCAAACCCGCTAGGGCCACCCAACATTCACTTACCATCAACCTCCCACCAACAACACACCATCCATCCCTCACCTCTGGTCTGACTGCTCCTTCCAAAGGTGAGGCTGGTGAGCTGAGAGGCCAGGGATCCCTGGGGCTCCTGGGATTCCCCACAAGTTCCTTCTCACCAGGAAAGCCAGGGGCTTGGTCCTGGGTCCTCTTCCCTTGTTCTCCCTGTTGGAGCAGACAAGGTATGCAGGAGAGATACCAATCAGGATGGAAGGGCTTTCTGTCTCACTCCTACTCTTCAGTCTTCCTTCTGTTCCCCCATCCCACTTCCACTGCCACCCCAGAGGGTCCCAAAGTCCCTGAAATTTCTCACCCAGAATGGCATTTATGTGACATTCAGGAGGCCCAGCAGGGCAGGCAGATCCAGAAGGTGGGCAAAGAGCAGGGTTGGATTGCCATGGAAGAGAGATAGATTAGAACTAGTCCAGAGAGAGAGAGGCATACCTGCATGTGACTGCAGTGGGGCATCAAACTGATGTAAGAGAGAGAGAAGACAGTAATGTCCCCTAATGTGATGTGAAGAATGGGGTTACCAGGTCCCTGTCACTTTCTCCCCACCTCTCAAATGGGGAAAAATCCCAGATAAGCTCCTTGGCGTTGTGATGTTGGGATTTATAATAAGAAACATATTTGGTATTCTTCCACATTCCTGGCACAGTGCTCCTAAAACCCTTGGAATTTCCTAAGTGGTGAATGCAATGACCACTTAGTGGTGTCTTTTGTTATGTCAATGAGGTGAGTTTTGGAAAGCCCTTAGGTAATTAAGGATGGGGGCTGGTTGCCAAGGGAACCCATCAAGAGATTAGTCGGTTGGAATTTTGGCCTTGCCCATCGATTTCCGATCTCCAGGAAGGTCTGGAGATTGAGTTTAATCACCAAGAGCCAATTATTTAATCAGTCATGCCTATGTACGGAAGGCCCATAAAATTGCAAAAGGACAGATTCGGAGAGCTACTGGGTTGGAGGTGTAGGGAGAGTGGCTCACTGGGAGAGGGCAGGGAAGTTCTGTCCCCTTTCCCCGTATCTTGTCATATTGCACTCTTCCATCTGGCTGTTCCTGAGTTATATCCTTTTACTGTATAATAAACCAATAATCCAGTGAGTAAAATGTTTCTCTGAGCCACTCTAGCAAATTGATAGATGTGCCCTTGACCAGAATCAAACCTGAGACCCTTCAGTCCGCAGGCCTTGGCTTTATCCACTGAGCCAAACCCGCTAAAAGGAAGAGGTCATTGGAACCTCCCAATGATAGCAGGTCAGTCAGAAGCCGAGGTGACAATCTGGACTTTTGACCGGCATCTGAAGGGTGTGTGTGGGGGAGAGGGGGGCAGTCTTGTAGGACTGAGCCCTAAACCTGTGGAATCTGATGGCAACTCTAGGGAGTTAGTGTCAGAACTGAGTTAAATTGTAGGACACTGGCTGGTGTTGGAGAATCACATCAGAATTGGTGTCAGAATTGAAGGAAGCGTTAGGGTGGGTTCCAGAAAGAAAGGAATTGGCTGGAGTGGGATGCTGTGTGCCTCTAGCTTAGGGGTGTCGAACTCAATCAGAGAAGGGGCCAAAATCTAAAATCCAGCCTAAATCGCGGGCCGAATGGTTTACTGAACAGTCATAAACTGTCATTGTGATGGAAACGCAGCGGAGTGCAGTGATGACAGCGCGGTGCGGGCCACATTGCAAGGCCTGGCGGGACGGATTTGGCCCGCGGGCCTTGTGTTTGACACATGTGCTCTAGCTGCATCCATCTGTTTCCCTGGTGATCTCATCTCTGGGCTCTAGCCCCTCCCCTTCCTCACTCTACATTTGCTTACCTGTTTGCTGGGGGAGAGAACCTGAGTAGAGGCTCAGGTGTCTGTGTGATCTGCTGAGCCCGGGGAGAGCTCTCATTCCTTAATGAGAGTCCTGGTGGGAGCAGGGGAGGGGACTGGCGTTCCTGGTAGCTAGCTGCTTCCTCAGCTCTGACCTTGGCCTGTGAACCCAGGGGTCTGATCTGGGGAAGAGGGTATCTGGAGCTGCAGAGACCCATCCTCCAGTCCATTGCCTGCAGAGGGCACTTGGATGCTGCTGGGAGCAGGCCTGGTGGGTAGATGCAGGCTCCGGGATCTGGTCCAGCTGGGCAGTTATGGCCTCATTTCTTCCTCTAAAGGGGAGACTGGACAGGAGCTTTGGTTTCATGTTCCATCTGTAAATCCCTCCTTATCTTTCCAAGTTCTTGATTTCATATCTATTCGTCTTCTCTCCCTTTCCACCTCTCTGTGAATCCCATGTTTCGTCTCTTCCTCCTCAAAGCAAAAGGTCATTTGCTTTGCTCGTACCCTCTCCTCTTCTCTCTTTCCACCTCAAATTATTGTAAAATTTTAGGGTCAGAAAAAGTTACAATTTGTAACCTGCTTTCTGGGATATAGGTCCTTCCACTTATATGGCTCATTTGAAGTAGATACAGGCATCCCCAATTTAGAGATGAAGAAATTGAGGCCCAGCATGGTGAATATACAAGCCCACAGTGCACCATTAATCAGGGCAGAGCTTGGATTTGAATCCTTGGCTCTGAATGTAAGAGCCCCAACCTGAGGGCAAAGCTCTTCCCAATGGTGGCTGCTGGCTCTCCCCTGGCTTGGGGCCAGCCTCTGCTTCTCTTTAGATGAAAACAATGGGTCAGGTGAGGAACAGACTGCACACAGATCTTGAGCATTCCTGGCCTCTGGAAACCAAAAGGGCTGGGGGGGTGAGGAAGGGAAGAATCCAGGCTCCAGGAGAGAAGAGGATGGGGGGCTATTAGATTAGGGGCTCCCGGGATGGGCCTTGTTCCTGGGTCCACTCAGCTCTGTCCCTTTGCCTTCAGATTCCCCCCAGCCCTCACCAGCTAGCTGTCTTTAGGACTGCCCCCACTCCTTTAGGACAGCAGCACAAGAGGCCCCTGGCATGGAAAGCTGGGGGCACTGTGGCTTCTCTCTTTGACCTTCTCTTCCCACAGCTAGAGCTGGGCAGGCAGGGAGGGTACAATAGCCTCTCGGTGCCCAGAATCCTGACAAGGGCAGCCTGGCGGGAGGAAGAGGCACTGTCTGCATTTGGGCAAACCTCCCAGGATGAGACACTTCTGGGTTGGCAAGTGTGCCAGTTGGGGCCTGGGCACAGGCTCTGTGTCTTCCCGCAAATGGATTTAAATCACAGTTGCTTGTGACCTGAAGCCAGTCTTTTTACTACCTGGAGTCCCACCTAAAAGTGTATTTATAGTTACCATGGTGATCAGTAATCATAATGACTAATGTGTCTTGAGTCTTACTCTGTGCCAGGCCCTGTGCTGAGTGCTTTGTACACACAGTCCTTGTAGTTTCTCAAACAGCCCTATCAGACTGAGCTGGCATTATCCCTCTTTTATTTATTATTTATTTATCTTAAACCCTCAGCAGAGGATACTTTTTCCATTGATTTTTTTTTTCTTTTTTAGAGAGAGTGGAGAGGAGGGGGAGCAGGGTCGGGGGAGACACACATTTATGTGAGAGAGTCACATCAATTGGTTGCCTCCTGCACATGCTCCGACAGAGGCTACAGATCAAGCCTGTAACCGAGGTAGATGCCCTTGACTGGGAATTGAGCCCAAGACCCACGACACTAACCACAGAGTAAACTGGCCAGGGCGGCATTATCCCTCTTTTACAACCGAGGGCATGTGAGGATAAGAGGGAGGGTGTCACTTGGCTAAAGTCACAGAGCTAGTAAATGGCAAATCCAGAATTCAGTACAGGCACTTTGGCTCCAGACTCTTAATTTCACTTTTCTGATGATGGCCAGTAACTAACACTTATTGGGCACTTACTATGTAGCAGGGATCATCGTAAGCATTTTATACAGATTCATTCATTTAATCATTACAGGCATTCTTTATAATAGTCACTTAAATGGAAGAGGAGGATACTCAGGCACAGGGAGTGTGCAAACCTGTCCTAAATCTACTGCCAGGAGTCCACTCCAGGTGGCATGAGAGCCAGGACTCATTAAAAAAAAATAAACAAAAATGTTTTTTCTTTAAAAAATTAAAGTATAACATACAGAAAAGTGCAGAAATAAGTAATATTTAGCTTAATGAATGTTCACTGAGTGAATATGCTATGTAACTAAATACTAAACATTATCTGTACCCCATAAGACCCTTTTCAGTAATGAATCCCACCCTTTTCTTCAAGAGTAACCTTTATACTGATTTCTAAAATCATAAATTAGTTTTGCCTGTTTTTAAGCACACACACACATTTCTATTGGGTGTTTACCTGGGGGTGGAATTGTTGGTTATTTCCAAGTAGTTGTACAAATTTTCTGTATGATAGTCTCCTTACTCCACATCTTGGTTTTGGGCCTGGGACCATGCAGAAGGACTCCAGAAGACCTAGATTCTTAAACTGCCCAAGCTGGAAGGATCTTCACAAGTCACTGAGTGCCCCTCCCCTATTTTACAGATGGTAAGACGGAAGCTCAGGGAGGGGAAGTGGCCACAAAGCTGGCAAGGAGCATAGCTGTCAGGACTGGAGATATGAAACTGGATCCTGGCCAACCCAACTGCAGATGGGCTCTCCTCTCCCCACCCTTCCCCGGCCTGGGTGTCCACTTCTTGAGCTGAATATCCTAAGGCAATGGTCAGCAAACCCTGAGTGTGGCTCTTGAGTGTGGCTCTTCCACAAAATACCACGTGCGGGTGTGCATGTACAGTATGACTGAAACTTCATGGCCCATGCGCAGAAGTCAGTTTTCAGCCTGGGCGAGTCTATTTTGAAGAAGTGGCGTTAGCACGCTATGGGTCACTGTGGAAATCCTCACTCTCCTGATATGGCCTCTCCAAGAGTGGGGCCCTGCTGGCCAAGGAGGCAGCCGTACTAATGTGTCACTGTCCAGCCCACACACCTGGGGTCACTGTGGAGGATGCCATGCCTGGGGCCTATACATCAGCTGACACGGAGGGAAGCTGAGGTCCCTACTCAATATGGGCTCAGGGGGCAGTCTAGGGAAGCCAGGGAGGGGCTGGGAGCCAAAGTTATGGGGAGGCCTGGGACCCAGTCCTCACGCTAATGCTACCTCTGCTCTGATCCCCCACAGCCAGCTTGCACTCTGTACCATAGTCTTTCATCCTTGGCATTTATTTGGAATGCTAAGACAGTTATTTTGGAAGGAAGTAAAACATAGAGGTTAATCATACAGAATCTCTGCTCTTCTACTTACTTGCTGTGTGACCTTGAATTAACTTACATACCTCTCTGTGTCTCAGTTTCTCTAGCTTAAAAAGCACTTACTCCACGAGGTGGTTGTGAAGTACCCATGAGTGAAGCACTCAGATCATGTCCAGCATATGCACCTTGAACCTAGGTCCTGTGACTCCGAATCCCATGATCATTGTACACATCTCCCAGACACCTGCAGGCCTGGGGGGTGGGGGGTAGAGAGAGGGGACAGTAAACCAGTCCTCCAGGAGCTTTCAGTCCAGTGGGGGAGACACAAGTCCTGCTACCAAGGGATCTCCAGCCCGTGTAGAAGTTGGAGTTTCCAGAAGAGAGGGTTAGGAGGGAATAAACACTCAGTGCCTACTGTGTGCTGGGTACTTTGCACAGGCCACTATTTCTCTCCCCTCTTCACCCTTCTTTCTTTCTTATTGCAAAGTCCCATCTTCCAGGTTAGGACTGTGATGCTCAGAAAGTTTAAGAAACTTGTTTTAGGTTCCCCAGTGAGTCCAGTGGCAAAGCTGGGATTAGAATCCAGGTCACCTTATGCTAACATGGAAGACCATGTAACCTTGGCTCAAGTTCACCTCTTCCATGAAGTCTTTTCATGTCCTGGATGTAGAACTAACCACTTGTGCCTCTGGGTCCCCATCGTGCCCCATGGCACCTGTATACTTTTCAGGCTTACTTTATTTATATACCTGTCTCCCTTCGTTAGGCAGTGAGCTCCTTGAGAGCAAATAGTGATCTCGGCCATCTCTGAATCCCCTGTACATCCTGAATATAGCACAGAATTCGTGCACAATAGCTGTTTTATAAATATGTGCTGCATTAATGATGAGAGGTGTTTGGAAGGTCTCATGCCCATTTTCCTGCCTCCTTAGAATTACCCAAGTGATAGGGGGGCATCAGAGGATGGAAGGAGGGGTGGTGCTGGGGTCTCTAGAGGCGTGAACATCTGTCTCACTGAAACCTTTCCAGTTCCCCACACTCGTCTAGACTCATGCTTCATCCCCAGGCATTTGCCCTGGCTCACTCCAGTCTCTCCTGCACGCCTTCCTCCATGTTCTGCAACACTGTCTTTCCCAGCACCTTTGCTGTTTAGAGGACAAGTCTGGCACTGAGATCAGAACCATCCCTTCCGGTCACATTTTATTCTCATAAGAGCTTAAGAGGTAGGATAAGTGGAAGTGGCCTATCTTCATTTTACCTGTAAAACTTTCCAGCTTCACAAGGCTTCTGTCCAAGTTCATACAATACGTTGATGGCAGAACTGGGCAGAACTGGGCCCAGTATAATGTAGGAAGGGAACAGGGCTTAGGGCAGTTTTCTGAGTCAGGGACAGGCTGGGCTTCCCCCCAGGACTTGAGGGCCCTGGCTCTGGGACACAAGTTGGTCTGTGAAATGGCATGGAGAGAATCCTAGAACCTTCTTTAAGAAATATATTTTTATTGACTTCAGAGTGGAAGGGAGAGGTAGAAACATCAGTGATGAGAGAGAATCATTGATCGGCTGCCTCCTGCACACCCCCAACTGGGGATTCAGCCTGCAAACCAGGCCTGTGCCTTTGACCGAAATTAAACCTGGAACACTTCAATCCATAGACTGACGCTCTATCCACTGAGCCAAACCAGTTAGGGCTTTTTAAAATTATTTAAAAATTTTTATTTTTCAGTTACAATTGAGAATCCTAGACTCTTGTCCCTGGCCAGAACTTGCCAGGCCTTCTGCAGTCTTGCCAGTAGGTGTCATCAGTTTGCAATTTTTGGTTCTGTCCCTCCAGTTCCAGCTTCCTCCTATCACCTGTGCAGTCTGCACTTGCACAAAGTAGGAGAGGGTGCAATCCCTGTGAGACTGAATCACCCCTGTTCTGGGAAAGGAAGCAGGAAGAGGGTCTTTGATTTGCACAGGCACTATTTCTCTCCCCTCTTCACCCTTCTTTCTTTCTTATTGCAAAGTCCCATCTTCCAGGTTAGGACTGTGATGCTCAGAAAGTTTAAGAAACTTGTTTTAGGTTCCCAGTGAGCTTGGGTGCCCTGCAGCTTTCACCTTGGCTGCGCTGCAGCTTTCTAAGCAAAGAAAAAATAAAATCCACAGTAGGTCACCAATTCTGCCTGGACAGAAGCCAGCTCCAGGAGAGCAGAAGTGTTTTGTTTGGGGGGGGGGGGGGGGGGGGAAGCACTAGGGGACCTGAGAGAGAACCTGGGAGATGGGTACCTGCTCCAAATGTTACCCAGGTGGACCTCCCAATCAGCAGGATTGAGGCAAGGGTGAAGGACACAGGCATCAACAGGATCTCACAAAGGGCCTAGCCAACCCCAACTAGCAACACTGGAATGAGAAAAACCCTATACAAGTCTACAAAGACTACAGGGAAATGGTGCCCTCTAGAGTTGTGCATTGCACAATTTGTATGCACACAGAGTGGCAATCTCCCAAGCCACTCCGCCCCCTTTCCCCCCCAGGAGTGGGTCTGGGCAGTAAAAGAAAATATCGGGGGGGGGGGGGGGGAGGAGAGGAAGAGGCTGCGCGCCTCCCTCCCCAGTTCAGTAATTCCACTGGGGAAGGCAGAGGGGACCAGGGCCCACATGAACCTTGGGAGACTGGGAGAGGAAGGGGGTTGGAAGGAGAAAGTATGAAGAGAGTCTTAGTGCCATGAGGCCCTTCTGGGCCCCTCGTTGTGTACCTGTACTTCTCCCCCCACCTCACCCGACTGGTTGAGACTGGAAGCACTGGGGTAGGGTGGAAAGGACTGGCCAGGGAGACTGAATCCGCGGAGCCCACCCGGAGTCGGAGTCCAAGGTTGTGCTCTCAGTGGGGGGTCTGGGGCCACCTTTGCGGATCGGGATGAAGCCTCCAAGGTTGGGGGAGGGGGCCACGGAGTAGCCTCTTCGCTTCTCCAACTCCCTCCCCTCCCCTCGGGCTCTGGCTCTGCAGCGCTCGGCGGCGCCTATCAGGGCTTGCAAACTGCGCTGCTTCCTTCTTGGGCAGAAAAGGACTTTCAGCTGCAGCCGAGGAGAGCGCCCCCTCCCCCTAACGGCTGCGTCTCCCGCTCCCCCTCTCCCTCCCTCCCTCCCTCCCTCGCCCGATCCCCCACCTCTGGGCAGGCGCTGGGGGTGTGGCCAGAGGCTGCTATAAAGTCCGGGGTAGCCGTCCCGGGCCGCCGCTCTGTCCCTTCCCCCCGCCTTCTGGACCCGGCCGAGGATGCGGCGCAGCGCCTCGGTGGCCAGAATCGCTGCTCTCCAGCCCGCTTGCTAACTTCCCTGCCTCCTTCTCTGTCCGCTGGGCTAGCGGGCCGCCCCGTCTCCCCCACTCTCCCGATCCGGTCCTCCAGGCGCGCCGGGCGCTGCTTCCGTGTGCCTCCCGCTGCCAGCCCGCGCTCCCCGCCCGCACCTGGCGCCAGCGCCCCGTCCTCGCCCGATCATGCTGCCCCTCTGCCTCGTGGCCGCGCTGCTGCTGGCCGCCTGGCCCGGGCCGAGCCTGGGAGACGAAGCCATCCACTGCCCGGCCTGCTCCGAGGAGAAGCTGGCTCGCTGCCGCCCCCCCGTGGGCTGCGAGGAGCTGGTGCGGGAGCCTGGCTGCGGCTGCTGTGCCACTTGCGCCCTGGGCAAGGGGATGCCCTGCGGGGTGTACACCCCCCGCTGCGGCTCCGGCCTGCGCTGCTACCCTCCCCGGGGAGTGGAGAAGCCCCTGCACACACTGATGCACGGGCAAGGCGTGTGCATGGAACTGGCGGAGATCGAGGCCATCCAGGAAAGCGTGCAGCCCACCGGTAAGGTGCCTCTGCCCTTGCACGTCCTCCCTGGCGTGCGGCCCTCCCCTTTCCCCGTAGGCCTGGCCCGGGAGGCCCTTGAAAGTCCCCTGTGAGTTGAGGAGTAGGCAGGTACGTGGCAGGGCCCTCCTGGCATGGGACAGGCTCAGCCAAGCCAAGTGCTGCTCAGTCTCTAACAGCCTGTTGCCACGGTCAAGGAGGACTCCCTCTCATCCCTCCATCTCACACCTCCCCGGGATGCCTACTTGGGAAGAGTGGTCTTGGCTGCTGGTGCAAGAGTGGAAAATTAAGTGACCCGGGACAGCCCACAGCCTGCAAGTGAGCCAGATAACTGGAGGATGGGGGAGGGGCAGGAGGGAGAGGGAGGAGGAGAGCTTCCCATTGCTGATCCCCTCACCACAGGTGAGAACCCCAGGGCTCTGAAAAGCCAGAGCTTGGACTTGTCAGAGTGAGGTGGGAGGACTGGGGCATGCATCTGAGAAGGGCTTTGGGGGTGAGGGGCAGCAGAGATGCCCTTCCCCAAAGCCCCAGGCCAGCTCACCTAGCCGTTTGGGGGGTACTGGGAAGACAGGGGTCTCTCTACCGGACCTGGGCACCTCCGCTTGTCCTGGTACACAGGCCTCCCTCTTTTTTCTCTTGGCAGGTGCCATTTGAGGTGGCAGAAAGAAGCAAGTCTGGGCTCCCAGCCCAGAGCTGCAGAAACCTAACGGGTGTGGGCTAGAGAGTAAAGAAGAGAGAGAGAGGGGGACAGACTTAGGAGGCCCTTTGCCTTAAACTCTTTCTTATCCTTCTCTTTTCCATTTCTCAGTGAGCCTCTCAGTTGCTCCTTCTAATCTTTCTCAGTCTCTTGCCTCCTGTCTCTGTTCTTTCCTGCTGTGTCTTTCAGCCTCTCATTTCACAAGCAACGTTCTGGAGTCCTCCTTTCCCCAGTACCTTCTGCCCACCAGCAGTTTCTTTCTCTTTCTCTGTCTTATTACCCTTTTCTGTTTCTGCTGCCCTCTGCTTCTCTCACTCTCATCTCTGTCTCTTTCTGTGTTGCTGTTTCTCCTTCTTTGTTCCCGTCTTTCTGTTAACTTTTGGAAAATCAATCTCCCCCCGCCCCCTCTCTCCCTGCTTTCCTTGTGTCCGCTTTTGTCCCTTGTTCCCTCTCTGACTGTTTTGCTCTCCCTGTGCGCCTCTGTCTGTCTGTCTCTTTTCCTGGTCTTTGAAGCTTTCATTGTTATAGTCCGGATGCTGGGACTCTGGCCCAAGCTTCCTGCCTGGGTCCCAGACCGCCCCACTTCCTCAATCCTCTGCAGCTCCTTAGCTGGAGGAGAGCAGGATGCAGGGAAAACAGGAAGGAGGTGGACCCCAGGGGTCTGGGCTTCAGGCCTCGCTGCCCTTCCTTCCCTGGGCAACAAGAGATGGGTCAGCAGAAAACATTCTGGGAGAAATGCCAGCCTGGCACCCAGCACATCTGGGGAGGGGGGCAGCCCTCGGGGAATAGGCCGCTGAGCATGGGGGCAGAGATGCTGGTGCCAGCGGGAGAGGAGGGGTACTGGTACCAGACCTAGTCCCAAGGCTAGGGGACCTCAGGCTTGGGGACCTAAGCCTCTTCTCTCTGCCTTTTCCTCCTCTGGCTGAGCTTCAGCGAGTGGCTGAGGGCGGGCAGCCACTTGGCATACCCCTCCCCTGAACTGCTGTGGCCCAGTTGCCTACTATTTTCCCCAGGGGCAGGCCCCCCTCCATCCCACCTCCAGGCTCCCCCACCTCCCTGTCCTAGCTTTTTGAGCCACAACAGGTTGTGGATTGATACCACTCAGGCCACCAGAAGTGGGGATGGGGTGGACATGTGCGTCAGAAATCCACAATTCTGCCTAAGTGCGCTGACCCTGGATTCATGGAATCTGGGGGAGTGGACAGTGGCATCGATGTTTGGACTAGGGAGTTCCACTGGGACAGGGTTAGGGAACATGCAGGCCAGGTTAATTTTTAGTCAGCACAGCAAATACTATCGTCCTCCCCCCTACCCCCCCTTACTTCAGTACTAGGAATCCAGTCGTGTCATGGAAACAGGGCCTTCTCAGAATTTCTGTGTCTCTCTGGGAGGGAGGAAGGAGGGGCATAGCTAAATATGATTTCTTTTTTTTTTTTAGTATTGGGAAAGTGAGAATTATTGTTGCCTTGGGTATCAGGAGTCTTTCTGTTTAAAGGCATAGGAGCTGTAGAGATAAATCTCTCCTCCTTCCCTTCCACCCAGTCTACGGTAGGACCTGCCTCCCAGGGTGGGATGTCTAGTGTGGAGTGAGAGCTCAATAAAGTGGAGCAGTGACGAAGATGGCGATGAAGAAGACGCTAAATGGATTTAACTTCGAGCTTAAATCCCCCTCTGAGGTTGGGATTTTGGGGGTCAGTAGGCAATGGAATAAAGCTGGGGGACATGCAGAGGAGTTGAGAGGTAGGGGGGACTTTGATGCCTTTTCCTGCAGTAAACACGGGAGGAACAGGCCAGCTGTCCTTGTCTCTGACTCTTGAGGCCAGCAGTGTGTCACAACAGTGAGGGAGACATCCCTTGAGCCAGAACTTCAAGAAAGGGTCTGGTACCCAACATGGTGGCCTTGACTTCTCCATCCAGAGCCCAGGGGAAGAAGGAAAAGGCCTTCCAGGGCAGGTGGGCGACCTTCCGGGTCATGCCTGGAACCACCCATCTCACAGTCTCACCTCACCCTGGGTGTCTTGAGTGGGGCAGGGTCTAGAGTTGAGGAATCATGGGGATGAAATCAGGCAGCAAGAAAGCGGAAATCCTCTAGCTTTGACCATGAACTTTGCAGCCAGTAGTGCCAAAGCTGTGAAGCCTCTTTTTTCTCTGGGTGCCTTCCCTTCCTCTGCTGCTGGAGCAAAATCCAAGGTTTCCCCTGTGGCTGCGTGTCTTTGGCCTCACTCTAAGCAGGGGCTGGAGGAGATGACATAATCTACTTCGGAAACCCCATCTCCCAGGCAGGCCTTTTGGAATTCAGGAGGCCAGATCTTTCAGGGGGCTAGGTCTGACTCCAGCCCCTGCTCAGAGGGGAGCCCACCAGGACTGGGGTTTTCCAGATGGCACCACGGTGAGCAGCACCACGTGGCCAGTGTTGGAGGTGGGATAGTTCGGTTCACATTTTTGCAGAGACTCAATGCTGTGACACTCACCCTCCCAAGCCAGGTGCCTTGGGGTGGGAACTTGGTGTGCTGGACAAGGAAAAGTTACAGATTAAATGGAAAGTCAACAAGCGAGGGTATAGCCAGGGTGCCCTGCCCTAGATCTGTGTCTGCCCAGGCTGGGTCAGAGTGCCCGAGTGCATGTAGGTGTGCACAAGTGCGTGTCTGGACATGTGATTGTTTGTATATGTTTGTAATTCTTGGGTCCCAGCCTCTCTGTGTCTGAGTGGACAGATATGGATATAGTCCAGGTACCTATGTCCCCATGAGAGACACTAAGGAGCTGCTGTCCTTGTCTTGGTGTGTTCTTCTCTAAGCTTACACACAAGCTAGGCACACATGTGCTAGGTGATGGGGACACAAAAATGGGGAGACCAGGCATGCTGCCTGCTCATCTTCCCCAGGTAACCTCTATGTGACACGGGGCTCTCCCAACACAAGGACGTAAGCTATGCTTCTAGGCTCCATGCAGCCCCAGACTTCAGTGAGTAGACCCAGTTGTCCTGAATGAGACCGCTCCAGTTAAGGTATACACATTTTCAAATATCCACTAGTAATCCCTCAAGCGTTGGTCATTTGCAGACTTCGACTCATAGAACTTCATTGGAAAGCCTGGTTGCAGTTGAACTTCTACTCCAGATGTCTCTAGATTCTTGAGGCCTCCACCCCTCGGACGCTCCACATCTTAGTACTGTGGGGCTCTCTGCCTCCTGAGACAGCCCCATTCATAGAAAACTCTGTTCTTGAACCCAAGAACATTCTGCCCATTTACTACCAAGGGGAATAAGTGTCATTGCAAAGTAGCCCTTTTCTTTATGGCTGTGAAAACACACTCAAAGGAAAGACCGTAAAACCTTTCCAGGTTAGAAGGGCACTTGAGTTGGTGTTACAAGTGAGTCCTCTGGGCTGTCCTTGGGATGTTAAGTGTGCTGAAGAACGGGGTATATCTCTGCTCTATTTATTTCTTCCCTCCGATTCCTCTTTCTAAGCCAGCCCGCTACTCGTGACAGAGCCTTCTTTCCATCCTTGATGACTCAATTTTATAAATAACCCGTTTGAGTCTTGACAAAGACTTTCTGGGGGTCTCGATTCTCCCTGGCTTGGTTTTCCTTTATCTGCGTGTGTCTCCCCATACTCCCAGGTCTAGGAGAATAAAGAGAGCGCTAACCTCCGCCCCACTTCTACCCCCAACTCACTCTGGCCAGGCAGAAAAATACCATTTGACCCAGAGGCAGCTCTGGGACCACTGCCATACTTGGAGGAACCTGCTAACTCCTCAGGAAAAAAAGAAACCCTGACACAAACCAGATGCAGCCTTCTGTCTGGCCGCCAACATCTGGAATGCTGGCAGTGTGAGCTGCTAAGCCGAGCGTTTCAGAGGAGGCTCTGATATGCAACCCCTTCCTCCAGCTCAGCCCTGGAGCCTGGATTTGGCTGCCTGGAGGGAGAAGCAGCAGTTGCAATTGTGTTTTTCTTGAGTTCAGATAGAGCCTTTAGGACATCGCAGGCCCAGCCTTTCTACCCCCATCTCCAGATCCCCAGTGCCCTGACTCTGGGCAACAAACATGGACTTTGGAGGGGGGTCTGAAGTCTAAGGGTAGGGGACTCAAGGGATGTGGAAGGTATATTCTTGGTCCTAGGGCCACATAGAGCATTACCCAAGTATGCACACACTTACTTGACACATGCAGGCATACACACACACACACACTTTTCTCCTGTCCAGCCAATGGGGAGAGCTTGTTGGGTTGGATTTCTCATCACTCATGGAAACTTTGATTTTGGCCATTTGGAAGAGGGTCAGCAGGGTTGGCAGCCCTGGGGATCCTGAGGCTGGCTCAGCCAGACGCTGAAAAGAACAGGAAAGGAGGCAGGAAGAGAGAGCAGATGGAGAAGGGGGGTGGTAGGAGGAGGTGACTAGGAGAAAAGATCCGGTGGGGGACCCCCCTGCCTGCCTCAGACCTCTCAGCAGAGCCCAGGGGAACTTCCCGACTGGGCAGCTGCAGCTGGTGACTCATCTGAGGGCTGGACTGGGTGGGGTGAGGGGCAAGTCAAGGACTTCAAGAAGAATAGTCTTCTGAGGAGTTCCAGGGGAGTGGGAAGGAGACAGGGGTGCTGTTTTGACTTTTTCCTACTCCTAGACACCCCTCCCCCCGCCTCCATGCTGCCCATGTCAAGCTGGTGAGCCCCCAAGAGGCAGAAAGCAGGGGGAGGCTGGGTCAGTGTGCTGCTCTGTCTTTTCCCCATGCTGACCTCTTCCCATCTTGGCCTGATTGCAGAGAAGGATGAAGGTGACCACCCCAACAACAGCTTCAGCCCCTGCAGTGCCCATGACCGCAAGTGCCTGCAGAAGCACTTCGCCAAGATTCGAGACCGGAACACCAATGGGGGCAAGATGAAGGTCATCGGGGCACCCCGGGAGGAAGTCCGGCCTGTGGTGAGGACCTCTGACCTCAAGTGCACATGTTCACAGACACACACCACCACCACCACCACCACCACCACATCTGGCCTATGTTCTTTGGATGCCTATGGTGTATAATATACATTGTCAGGAACTAGAGTCCTCATTCCTTTCCTTAAAATTCCATTCCTGCTTGGTAGTTCTCTATATTGGCACAGCCAAAGTGATTTTTAAATACTGAAATACTTATCCTAATTGGTAACTCATGGTTGCCCCAAGCTTCCTGATATACCTTGGCCTTCTCTTGGATTCCCCACCCCAGACCCTCTCAATCTCTAAAAGGTTAATGCTGGCCATAGCAAGGGGTCATGGGACCCTGTTCCGGAGTCCGGCAAATGTCCTTTCTGACGGATGGTTCCGATGGCTCCGTGCCTGGATCTTACAAGTTGTTGATAGCATGATTTTATTCATCCCTCCTGCTTAGACATCACCCCCTTCCGGTCCTTCTCCATAGGTCTCTACAGCTCCTTTCCCACAGGGTTCCTTCACCTCACACCTCTCCTTTTTAGAAGCTCTTTGGCCCGAGAGCCTATCATCTGTGTCCTTCTGCTCTTCCCACCAGTGTCTTCAGAACCCATGCCGCGCCCTTCACCTCACTGGGCCCTGACCCTGACCTTTGGGCTTTGACCCTCCTTTCAAAGTCTTCAGTCCTGAGGTGACCCCCGTCTCTGGTTCTCCTGTCCCTCTTCTCTTCTGCGGAGCAGTTTCATCCTCTCTCTCTCCTCCAGCCCCAGGGCGCCTGCCAGAGCGAGCTGCACCGGGCCCTGGAGCGGCTGGCCGCCTCCCAGAGCCGCACCCACGAGGACCTGTACATCATCCCCATCCCCAACTGCGACCGCAACGGCAACTTCCACCCCAAGCAGGTGGGTCACCCTCTGCTCCTCTGGGCCCTGGCCTCAGCTCCAGGGGCACCAGACAGGGTCATCCGGGATAGATGTCTCCGGAAGGGGGAGGCTCCCCAACCCCTCGGATCCTCCCCAAACCCTCCCCTCAGCTTTAGGACCTCAGTTCACTTTGCCCACATCACTCATTTTGGGATGAGGAGACTGAGGCCCAAATTCACAGAGCAAGTTAATGGCAGATAGACTCTCCTGCTTCCCCATCCAGGACTATTTTCTCCTCTTGATTCACAATCTGAGACATTTACCTGGTACTCCTGCCAACCTCTGCCTCCCATCACCTTCTCACTCATCCTAATCCCTTCCTATGAGTAGTTCTCCCCTAGAAATGGAGGAACTAAGTCACGAGGGGTTAAGGAGGAAACAGCCTGACCCTTACCCCAAGCTGAGCAGCCAAACCACTTGGGGTACAGCCAGGATGGAGGTGATGCCAGATCTGACAGCTGGAGTTAGGGCTTCGGGTAGAAGCAGAGGAAGGAGGTAGGCAGAAGAGAAGATGGGAGTGTAGAAACCTCTGTGCTCCTCATACCCTTGGTGTTCAAGAAGACTGGCCTGCTCCAGCCCCATCTCTGGCCTGTCAAGAGTTGGGCCCACATGAAAGGGTTACATATCTGGGCAGAGCACTGGGGTGCCTCGTGTTGGGTGTTAGTTCCTCCAGGCTCCAGGTCAGCTCTGCTCCTGGCAGAACTAATACTGATACATTATAGTAACTAAAGTCCATAGTTTACATTAGCTTTCATTCTTTGTGTTGACAGTTCTATGGGGTTTCTTCCCCCAATTATTTTTTTCTACTGAAAGGTCTGACCCTTGATCCTTGACCCCCCAGACTAAATCTGACCCTTGAGACGACCTTCAGGATTAGAGCTGGCGTGTAATATGTAATGAGTCCTGCTGGTGATCTCGTGGCTCTGACTACAAATGGAAGGGAACGGGGAGAGGGGAGCAGGGGAGAGGGTCCTAGGAAGGCCTGCAGACAGAGGGCTGGGGTGGTGGGGCCCCTGTCGGAGCAGTGAGGGAGGGAGGGAAGAATGTGTAATCCTGACTTTAATCCTGACTCTTAAATACACCTTTGCCCCCTGCCTTCCCTATCCACCTTTCCCTCTCCCCTTCCTGTTCTAATCCCAACCCAACCTTGAGCCCAACTGCTTTAGTTGTTCTAACTTTGACCTCTATCTTTATCCCAACTCTGTTTCTGACCTGGACTCTGAGTCTCACCTAACTCAATTTTAGTCATAATTCCCAATTCAACTGCAATTCTCTATCCTGATGGTACCATAACTTCAACTTGGATCCCGCTATTACCCATAATCTCATTCCTTTAAAAAAACAACAACACATTTTTATTGATTTCAGAAAGGAAGGAGAGGAGAGAGAAATAGAAACATCAATGATGAGAGAGAATCATTGATTGGCTGTCTCCTGCACGCCCCCATCAGGGATGGAGCCTGCAACCTGGGCATGTGCCTTGACCAGGAATTGAACCCTGTGACTTCCGGGTTTATAGGTTGATGCTCAACCACTGAACCATGCCAGCAACGCTTTAATCTCATTCTTAAAAGTCCCAAACTAATGAGAACACACTCAAAACATCTCCAGCTTCTCCTCTAAATCCTATGGATCCAATTTCCCCCTAGGAAGGCTACAGAACTTCCTCAGGGCCCTGCCTTTTAAAACTCTCTGGACCTTTCCTTCTTGGCCGAGTTCTCACTCTGCTTCAGTGAGCTCAGAAGATTTGTACTCACGAGAGAGCCTCTGGCCTCAGGGGCTGTCATGGAGCAATTGTCTGATTTGGGGACCTGGCTGGGATTGGGGTTCAGCTGACTGACCTCTCATGCTCTTGTCTTGACAGTGCCACCCCGCCCTGGATGGGCAGCGTGGCAAGTGCTGGTGTGTGGACCGGAAGACAGGAGTGAAGCTTCCGGGGGGCCTGGAGCCGAAGGAGGAGCTGGACTGCCACCAGTTGGCTGACAGCTTCAACGAGTGAGCCCTACCAGCAGGCAGGGGGCTCCCTGCCCCCTGCTCCCCCTCCCCCTGGAGGCTGCAGAGCTGACCTGGAGCCTGGATCTGAGTCCTGGCTCTGCCTCTGGCCCAGAAGTTTTCCTCGGCATGTGTGGTGTGTGTGTGCGTTGATGAGCATGGATGTACCCTTGGGGTGAGCCGGAGCCTAGGGGTGTCCTCTTGGGGCTTAGGTAGCCTAAGAGGTCAGAGTGGCAATGGGGAGCCCTGGTGTGTTTCCAAATTGACCCTGGATTCATTCATTCTTTTATTCATTCAAGTCATCTAAAAACATTTACTGGCTACACATTACACGCCAGCTCTAGATCTCAGCCCGGGGTGGGGGAGCGCTAATTCTGACTTCCTCTGATGTGGACAAGGTGGACACAAGTCTGTGGGAGAAGAGAAGTTCCATGTCCATCATCTGAGGAGGAAGGTCGACATGTACCTTGACGTTGTCCCTCCCTCAATCTAGGGGTAGAGAGGAGGCCACAGGGAAGGCGTGGGGTAGCAGATGGCTCAGTGGCCAGGAGACCAGACCTACTCCCAAAGCTAAGGGCTGCCAGGCTCCTCTCCTCTTCATCCCCAGGCCCTCCAAGGGCAAGGACCCGCAGAGACAAGCCTGCTTTGGGGCTGGGGGAGTGCCATCTGCTTGATTGCCTGGCAGCGGAATCCTTGCTGTGGAGCGTGGGAGAGGGTCCTAGGAAGGCCTGCAGACAGAGGGCTGGGGTGGTGGGGCCCCTGTCGGAGCAGTGAGGGAGGGAGGGAAGAATGTGTAATTGGAATGTGTGTGCGTGATGGAGGAAAGGACCAGCGTAAAGGGATTGGGCGGGAGTGAGGGACTTGCCTGGGGTCCCGTTCCCTTCCATTTGTAGTCAGAGCCACGAGATCACCAGCAGGACTCCATCTTGCTCACAGCCTGCGCCTCTGCCTCCTGCTCCACACCCCCTTCCCTACAGCTCCCGCACCTGTACCCTGCCCGCTGGGCATTTTCTGGCTTGCTGGATGGAAGGAGACTTAGGGACCTACCAGTTGGCCATGATGTCTTTTCTTTCTTTCTTTTTTTTTTTTTAACAAAACAAAACAAAACAAAAAACAATACAATTGTGTTTTGCTTATTTATTTAAATTAGAGACAGAGTATACCAGGGAAGGGGGGTCTATCCTACATAGTAGAAGGACTCAGCCAATTCACCAGCCTCTCCCTGCAGCCTTTTCCGGAGGGGCCTCTCTATCCCCCAAGTCTGTGCTGTTGGTGTTCCTACTCCTGGTGGGGAATTACTGGCTTCCAAACGGAGGGAGGGAGCCGGACAGCCCTGCTGGGCCAGAGCTGTTCCTGGGAGCAGCTGGTGTGTGAGGCTGGGGCATTTCCTAGGGCAGTGGTCGGCAAACTCATTAGTCCACAGAGCCAAATATCAACAGTGCAACGATTGACATTTCTCTTGAGAGCCACATTTTTAAAACTTAAACTTCTAATGTCACTTCTTCAAAATAGCCCAGGCCGTGTTATTTTGTAGAAGAGCCACATTCAAGGGGCCAAAGAGCCGCAGTTTGCTGACCGCGGTCCTAGGGCATCAGGCAGGTTGGGCTTGCATCTGAATTTGATTTATTAATTTGGGGGCCGGGAGGCACTGCCCTGAAGCCTGGGAAAGGGGTAAACTTTCCACCACATTCCACAGCTCTGCGTGCTTGGATTCCTGATTGGGGGCTGTGCTGAGATTTGATTCTGATGGGTCGAGGGGTCGGGCATCTTTGATCTTGCTGTCCTGGGCACACCAGGCTGTGGACCTTTGGTGGCAGCCCCCAAATTTGTGCCCACAGGGTACGATTGGATTCCTGGTCATTTCCTAATGTCCCTTCTCTCCCGGACCTCTGTGCCAGGCACTGATGCCTTGGGTGAAGGTCCCTTTTTGGGAGTTCACAGGCAGCCTGGGGACCCTGTGCACCGAGCTACTGCACTCTGGGGGAGCACCCTCCTGTCTGACCTGGTCTCTGGGGGAGCACCCACCTGTGTGGCCAGTTCCTGGATTCCTAGGGTCTCCCCAGTTCCAGAGGTGCTGCCAGCCCTCTCGATTTCATTGGCCTCTGATATGTGGGAACCTGTGCTGCCTGCATTTTGAGTCTGGGGCTGCAGTCCTCCCCCATCTCTAGCTCAGCCATCTAGTCTCCCTGAGGTACCATTGGCCTCTGGCAGCAGGAGATAACGAATAAAGATGGAAATTTCTTTTGAGAGCCACATTTTTTAAACTTAAACTTCTAACTGCCACTTCTTCAACATAGACCTGCCCAAGGCCGTGGTATTTTGTGGAAGAGCCACACTCAAGGGGCCAGAGAGCCGCAGTTTGCGGACCATGGCTCTAGGCCATAGGTGCCGAGCCACATCACGCGTTTGGTTTCCATTTCCCAGCTCATTAGTGGCGATCCAGCCCTGATGTCGGCTGGAGGTTGGGGGCTGAGTTGGCTGGAGGTTGGGGGCTGAGTTTTCCGTTGGCAAGAAGGCAGGGTGGGAGCAGAAAGAAAACACGGAGCCCTGGACAGACTCTGGCATTGGATTCAGGTGGGGAACTCTCTGGAGAGCTGGCCAAGCCTCCCGGCCCCTCCTCCTCTCAGGGCCCCAAGGTTCCAGCACTGCCAAGGCTCCCACTCCTTCCAGGAAAAGGCTGCTCCGACCAGACCAGCCTCTCCTCTTCCTGGGGCCAGATTCCCCCAAGCTGCTCCAGGAATGTTCTGAAGCATGCAGGACTTGGAGCGCCTGCTTGCCCCCGCCCCGTCCTGAGGGAGTGGGGGAGACGGGGAGAGGGGAAAGGGGGAGATGGCTGTATGGTAAAGGACCCTGGAGCATTTCCAGCCAGAGAAACGCCCCCCTGCATTCTAGACCCCTATGTCAATGTCACCTCTGACCTAAAGAACGTCAAGAGGATGTGGTTGGATGGAGCTGGGAGGTGGGCTGGCGGCTGGAATGTTGGGTGGTCCCAGGGAAGAGGGGCGGAGAGGGGCCCAACTTGTGAGTCAGGGGGCAGGGTCAGGGGGGAGAGGGAGTTAATGGAAACAGTAAGTAGAGGAGAGACAATGGGGCACTTTTGGGCACACCCCCGGGGAGCAGACGCCACTCCAGCCAGCCAAGGGTCTAATTAGATCTTCACTGTCAGGGTGACCTAACCCTTCTCTGCCTGAGGCCCCAGGGCTGGGGAGGGTTGGGGTCAGGGAGTAGGGGAGTGTGTGCGCTACAGATAATTGGAAACATGCTCTCTGGAGCCAGTAGGCACCACCAGGACTGCCTCTGTCCTCACTGCCCCCCTCTTCCTCCCCCAGATCTCTAATCCCCTTCCCCACAACCTAGCTGATTCCAGCCAGGGAAGGGGAGGGGCTGGAGGGGTCTGGGAGGAGAAACCCGGTGGGGATGGCTTCCCAGGCCCTTACACACTCTCTGAAGTGCAAACAACATATTTTCACCATGCAATGGGATTTAATTACACACAAAAACAGAGCCATTAAACTGAAATTAAACCCGTCTTGGAACCACTTAATTCAGGGCATGACAAATTGCTTTCAGCAGAGGCAGCAGTGAAGGCCCCTCAGGCAGAAACGGAGATCAGCCGCTTCCACAGCTGGCGCGGAGAGGGTGGTATAGGGGTGTGGGGACGGTTGGGGGTGGGGTGGGGGAGGCGCGCTGTTCTCCTGGCCCCCTTGCCAGCTCTAAATTCTAAAATTGGGGTCAGAATCTTCTTTGTAAAGCCCACCCAGGCCAAAGGGAAATCTCTAAGTTTGTTTAGGATAAGAAAAACCCACTTTTATTTTATTTAAAAAAAATATTTTTATTGATTTCAGAGAGGAAGGGAGAGGGGAGAGAGAGAGAAACATCAGTGATGAGAGAGAATCACGGACTGGCTGACTCCTGCATGCCCCACATGGGATGGAGCCGGAAACCCAGGGTCAATTACCTGGAATGGAACCGTGACATCTTGGTTCATAAGTTGCCGCCTAATCACCAAGCCACACCCGCACCAGCTGTGCTGTTCAGCCCACTTTTGGACAACTCAGTCCGTCTCATCGATGGGGAGGTTGAGGCCCAGATGTCAAGGTCATGGAGAGCCAGGATTCGAACTCTGGCGCTCAGCCAGGACCAGGGAGGCTCTTACTTTCAGGTGTGTATCCTTTCCCTGGGGCCCAGAGACCGAGCATGGGCCTGGGAGGGCAGGGGTTGGGGAATTGGAACAGGGAGGGTAGATTTCTCCAGAACTGGGCTCCCACCTGGTCCAAGCTTGGAAATAGCAGAAAAGGCAAGATGGGGGCCCTGGGACATGGGGCTGCCGAGGCAGCCTTGGCTTCTTGGAGGTCAGCCTGGGGCTCAGACCCTGGCGTCACACCTGCTGGGTGTGATTGCTAACCAGCTGGGTGAGGTTGGGCAGGTAAGACTCTCCCTGAGGCCAGAGCCTCAGTTTCCCCAGCTGTCAAGTGGGGATGCTCGTTCCTATGTACAGAATGAAGACCAGTGAGCAGAGCATTTGAACAGGGCCTGGGCTGAGGTCAGGAAGTGGTGGTTTGGGACCCCGTTCATAATAAGGTGCTGCTGGGATCTGGTAGTTTCCAGGACCTTCTCTTGCCCGGACGCCCTGTTTGCAGCCCTTCTTCTCCCTCCGCGTTCCTTCAACTTCCCTCTTCTCCTCTGTGGCCTGGACATCTAACTCCCGACAGAAGTCTGGGTCTGTGCTTAGACGTAGGGACAAAAAGGGGCGACATACTAACCCTGACAAGCTCAGGGGAGGCCCGCAAGGCAGCCTTACAAACTGTGACAGAAAGTCACCACAGAGGACGGCCCGAAATGAGAATGTCCTAACTAAAAGCCGGTCATGGAGGGGAGTCATGTCCTAGGCCGGTATTTGTCCCGAAGGAAGATCGGTCTTGACCTTAATTGAGCCTATTGTCTTTTCTTAATTTACATAGTTTGTATCTACATACTTTGTATAACACACCTGATAACATGCCTTTGGAATATCAAAGTAATTTCCTTTTCTTCCGACCTCTCAATGCACAACCTTGGCACCTGAGCGAAGACCACCAGTCCCCTCATTGCTACTATTGTTGTGAGAAACATGCCTCTTCCTAGGACATACGGATGGACGTACTGCTCATACCCTCCACACCCCACATCCTGTTTGCTCTGGGGAAATTCAGTAATGGCCTGGCCACGTGCTGCTTCTAGGAAGATTCCCCTAGACCAGTGGTCGGCAAACTGTGGCTCGCGGGTCGGTTTGTTGCTCCATTTTTCTAATGAGTTTGCCGACCACTGACCTAGTCTCTGGATTCCAATGATTATAGGCCATTGTTGTTCCTTGTGATTAAGCCCCCATGCCAGGGGTCGGCAAACTCATTAGTCAACAGAGCAGCAAACCACGGCTCGGGAGCTGCAGTTTGCCAACCACTGTCCTTGAGAAAGGGACATAGAAGCAACCAGAGAAGGCCCTAGCCCATTTTTGTTTTTAAGTAACCCAATGGGAGACAGCAGGACCAAGGCAACCTATTAGGAAACAGATGACCAAATAGTCCTCAGCCAATGAGGAACCGGAGGCGGGTCTAAACAAATAGGCTGCACTCCTTGCCCGCCTGTGTTCCTGTAAAATGGGCGCCCGCTCTGCAGAGTGTTACTAAAAGTCTCATTTCGCCATGCTTCTGTTCCCTAGGCCGTCGTTTGAAATTTGGAGAGGTGAGCCATTTCTCACGTTAATTGTCCGTGTTCACTATCCTATACCCGCCTATGTAAAAGGAGGGTCTGTTTGTTTTATTTTTTTAATCCAATCCCGAAGATTCCACATCCAGTCCCCCTTGCTTTGCTTTTGCTTTTCTGCAATTGCCATCAGTTTGGCTCAAATATACTAAAAAAACAACAACCCCAAAACCCACAAACAAACAAACACCTCTCAAAAATTCTTACAGCTTTGGATGTTTCTTATTGGGTAGGAAAAGGCAGGCCCACGCTGGTGGCTGTGCATGAGGCCCGCATGTGGGAGGCCCATCTGAGAGGTGAAAGGTGACCAAGTGGAAGGGGTTGCACTCGGGGGAGGGCTTTGGGGGTGCCCTTGAGGCTGTGGCCTCCCCCTTCCCTCCAGGTGCCCTCCATGATCTGGAAACCTGCTTTCCTGATTGGAACCAGATGGGCCTGGTGTGGTTGGAGGTCTGTCTGCAGTCCGAGTCCTTCGTCGGGCGGGCGGGTGGCAGGTACAGACTAGCAGGGGTCCTCAAACTTTTTAAAGTGGGGGCCAGATCACGGTCCCTCAGAGAGCTGGAAGGCCGGACTATATGAACTACTAATTCCTACTGTAACACCTCGGCTGCGCTCACTGCCCAAAAAACCTGGTGGGCCGGATCAGACTCCTCCGCCGGCCGCATGTGGCCCGAGGGCCGTAGTTTGAAGATGCCTGGAAGGGGAAGTGGAGGGGGTGAGTAAGGCGCTCTTTTCTTCTTCTTTTTTTTTTTTTTTTTTTTAATATATTTTATTGATTTCTTATAGAGAGGAAGGGAGAGAGATAGAGAGCTAGAAACATTGATGAGAGAGAAACATCGACCAGCTGCCTCTTGCACACCCCCTACCGGGGATGTGCCCGCAACTGATGTACATGCCCTTGACCGGAATCGAACCCGGGACCCTTCAGTCCGACGTTCTACCACTGAGCCAAACCGACCTCGGCGTGAGGCGCTCTTTCATCATGGAAGGTGGCATGGGGTGGGGACCGGCCTTGGACAAGCCTTTCCCGGAGGCTTGGGTGGGCAGCCCTGGAGCCTAGGGCAATCTCCCCACCCCCACCGTGCAGCTCAGAGGCAGGGTGCCACGTGGGGGCTGACGCTGCGAGCTCCCAGGCTCCTGGAGTGGCCTCCAGGCCATTATCCTCACCCCTGGCCTCCTCGGCCTTGGCAGACAGGGTTTCTCCAGCTGGGGCCTGGGGTGGGAGGGCTGGGGCCTGGCTGGAGCCGGGCTGAGGCCCAAGGTTCTCGTCATTTCAGGCCTGGCAGCTCCCCCGTTGCAGATGGCTCCCCCGCCAGCCTGGCGGCCAGCACAAATGCTTTACAGCTGTGCTTCTCCCTATCGGCTCGCCCTGGAGCCCCGGAGGGCAGGGACAGGGATGGGGGGGCCTGGGGCACTCAGAGGGGCCCCGCATGGAAAGCTGGAGCGTGTGGGAGACGGGCCAGGACAGCTGGTGGCTGAGTGAGGAGGACCGGGAACCTTGAAGCTCCTGAGAAAGTTTCCCCCGCATGCCGAGGTGAAAGGGGGCTTCCTGCGAGAGGATCGGGTTAGGGGTGGGGTGCTGCCGGCTGGGCCAGGGCTCAGGGTCTGGTCTCTGAGTAGAGCCAGAAGCTTCTCTTTGGAGCAGCCCAACCTCGTTCCCCCCCGGGGGAAATTGGATCAGACTGCTCAGGAAATAAATTCAATTTTCCAGCATCGTGGAAGGTTAGTCGGACAATAGAGCCGCGGCCCGCTCCCCCTCCCTGGCTCAACCCCCACGAAAGCCTAAGAAAAAAAGCCCAACTGCCTTTAGCTGAGCTGTTTCCCAGCTCCATTTCTCAGCCTCAGTTCAAGGCTTCTCATTCAAAGCGGCATGTGACTGCTCCCTGACCCCTGGTCTGGTCGCGGCCTGAAGGGTCAGGCGGGGCCAGCCTGAACTGGGCTCCCAGGACCTGTGACCACCCCCGCTTCCAAAGGCCCCGGATGAGGGAGAGGCTGTGGTAAACACAAAACCCTTCCCCAGAAGAGATTTCTTCGAATTTAAGGGTGGGTGAGGCCCACGTCCTGGGCAGCAGGCCCAGAAGGGTTTGTAAGTAAGTGGACCTTGAAAGGTTTTGAAACTTTTTCTTTTGGGTGTGGGGAGGGTTGCCTTTAACCCTCAAATGGCCTTGTAAACCCCTGCAGCGAGTGTTCCTGGGGCTCTAAAGCAGGGAGATAGCCCTGCAAACTGGGGGTCAGCCTTCTGTTGTGCTGTTTGCAGATGGGCGCCTCTGGGGGGATGGCTGGTGGCTTGTGGGGGACTCCGGGCACTGGTAGAGGAAGAGAGGGTCAGCACAAGCCAAAAGGTGCAGGGAAGGCCCAGAGTGGGGGAAGAGCAGAGGCAGACCCGGAATTTCTGGGGTGGGAGGGAGAAGGGAGGAGGGACCACACAGGAAGCTTTGGGGAGAGCAGGGCAGTGTCTTGGCTGGAGGGGTGTGTGTGTGTGGGGGGCCCCCGCCTCGGGGGTGGAGAGAGAGGGAGATGGCTCTTGCCTGAAAGCAGGGAAAGGTAAGGGATCACCCATTACACAGATGGGAAATTGCTTGCCTGAAGGCATAAACAAGCTGGTGGTAGAAGCAGACTGGAACACAGGGCAATGTTCTTTTGTACCATCTCCCAGCGGGAGCCAAGGGGAACAGGGTTCTTTCGGCACCAGAAAGGGGAAACTAAATAACAAGGCCTATCGTTTGGGAGGAAGGAAGGAGGTCCTGATGGAAGATTCTAGGTGGAAAATGGGGGGCGGCGGCGGTGGTGGTGATTTTGTCAGCATCCCGAGCAGCCTGAGGTGGGCCCCTGGGTGGGCCGGGGAGCCTGATCCCTGAGGGGAGAAGAGGGGTTTGGTGCATGTGGAGGAGGCAGGGGACTAACCCGCTGGCTTCCTAAGCTCCAAATGTCATCATTTTTATCACCATCACCGGGTTTGGGTCCAGATTGCTTGGTTTCAAATCTCACTTCACCACTTCTTATGGTTGGAAACTGGGTCATTGACTTAATTAACCGAATCCTCAGTTCCATAGCCATCAGATGAGGATAAATAACAGTACTATGTCTGCTGTCAAGATCAAATGAGATAACATATGGCAAAGCTCCCAACAAATACGGTAGGAGGCCAGATGTGTGCCCGGCACGGTTTCAGGGGAGTCAGTGGTGAACAAGGTGAGTCGTTTTCCCCACGGAGCTCCCGTTCCAGGGGCATGGTCCTTGGCATAAACCTTATTTTTATTTAAAAAAATATATATTTTATTGATTTTTTACAGAAAGGAAGGGAGAGGGATAGAGAGTTAGAAACATCGGTGAGAGAGAAACATCTACCAGCTGCCTCTTGCACACTTCCTACTGGGAATGTGCCCTCAACCAAGGTACATGCCCTTGACTGGAATCGAACCTGGGACCCTTGAGTCTGCAGACCGATTCTCTATCCACTGAGCCAAACCGGTTAGGGCAATTGGCATATGCCTCAGGTGCTAGCTAGCAGGGCTCTCTTTCGCGTAACAAACATGTGTACTGTGTAGTAGGCCACAAAGTGCATTCACGTCCAGTGTATGTTTAGGCTTCCCATCACCTTAATTTACTTTATTTTTTATGTATTACTTTGAGAGGAAGAGAGAGACAGAGACGTTGATTTGTTGTTCCAATTACTTATGTATTTATTGGTTGATTTTGGTATGTGCCATGACTGGGGATCAAACCCATAACCTTGGAGTATTGGGACAACACTCTTACCAACTGAGCTACCTGGCCAGGGCCCCTAACCATAACGTTATGGGTTGGGTATTGCATTGGGAAAATGGAGGTCCAATGTCAGGGGAGTGACTTGCCCTTAAATCAGGCAGCTAGTCAATGGCACAGGTTCCTGCTTCCAGATCTGGCTGACTATAGAGGCTTCTAACTATTGATGCAGAAGATGGAAGGTGTGTGTGTGTGTGCACGCACTTGTGCATGCGTGCACAGTGGGAGTGAGCTGAACTAGGAATATATCCCGCCTCAGTGTTCACCGGGTGTCAAATCGGATGCTATGGAGGACAGAGCATCACTCCTGGGCACATGCAGGCTCTCCCCCACCTCCTGGTCACCCCTGGGGTGCCTCATCTACTGTTCAACTGGGAGCTCAGCACATGGTTGGTGAATGAATGAATGATATGTGAGTGACACTCTCCCTCCCCTCCCCCTTCATTTTTTATCTCTGGTTCCCTCCTCCTGGCTTGTCTCCTTTTCCCAGAGGCCCGCTCCAAGCCAAGCTCCACTTGGCCTCTTTGGCAAGATCCGGCTGGAGAGGGGTAAAGGCTGAGCTGCCTTCCAGAAAACGGTTATAATACAATCCCTGGCTGGCTCCAAGGGCCCAGAGTCAGGAAGAAAGTCTGCTTTGCTGTGGGCTGAGGGCCAAGCCTGGTCAGCACTGGGACTGTCGGGGTGGGAACATGGCTGGGAAAGAAGTAGGGGTGCTGTGGATTGAGCTGTGTGCCCCAGATTCACATGTTGAAGCCCTAACCCACAGTATGACTGTATTCGGAGATAGGACTTTAAGAGGTAATTAAGGGGCCGAAACCGGTTTGGCTCAGTGGATAGAGTGTTGGCCTGTGGACTGAAGGGTCCTGGGTTCGATTCCGGTCAGAGGCATGTACCTTGGTTGCGGGCACATCCCCAGTAGGGGGTGTGCAAGAGGCAGCTGATCGATGATTCTCTCTCATCCATGTTTCTAACTCTCTATCTCTCTGTCTTCCTCTCTATAAAAAAATCAATAAAGTATATTAAAAAAAGAAGAAGAGGTAATTACGGGGAACCTGGGTCCTAAGGTGTGTTCCTAATCTGATAGGATTGGTGACTTGACAAGAAGGGAGAGATCTCTCTCTCTCTCCGGGACACACACTGAGGAAATGCTGTGTGAACAGTGAGAAGGTAGAGATCTGCAGACTCCTCTTCTTTGTATGGGGTTTGGAAGTGCCCAGATGAGTCCCAGTTATGAAACAAGGCAGGCTGTGCCAGGTCTTGGGCCTTTTATTGATAGGTTTGGGACTCCCTGACCCAGCTACAGCTTGTTTGAGAGATTTTACCCTGAGCAAGAAAAGGCCATTCATATGCAAAAGCTCAGCTGCATGCAGCTTGAGTGAGATTGTAAATTGGATCAGGAGATGGTCTGAGGGAATCACCAGGTGGAGCAAACAGAAATGGCTGCCAGTCAGGCCTGCAACTGGGGAGATCCCAGCAGAGGAACAACGATCCCTGCGAGCACCTCTGTTAGGGAGAAAGCTCCCCTGGAGTTCCTGCCCTGATGCCAGACAATCCAGTTCCTTCTTGCATGTGTCTGTGTTCCCCAGTGCCTCGCCCTGGTGCTGGAGCTCAGAGGAAGCAGGACCTTGTAAGTTTAGTTCGTGGTGCAGCCCTTTAAGAGAAACAACTGGGTCTCCAGCAGCCTCTGTGTCACTGAGCCTTAATCTGCACTAGTTTTTACGACTCATAGTTCTTACTGCCCATAGGGACTTCTTTTGACCTGGGCTGGGGTGGGGCTGGGACTCCTTGCTCTTCTGAGTGGCCTCTGCAGGGACGATTTCTCTCCGATTAAAAAAGTGGCACATGTGGCTGCTGGACCAGCCTGTTCAGGGCCTCTGAGTCTCCTACCAGTCTCAGTGTGCTTTCTTCTTTACTTCTCTAGTTGTAGGACCTCCATTCAGCCAGCTTTCCAGCGGTTCTGGATGATGGTTGTTCTGTATTTTAGTTGTAATTTTGATGTGGTTGTGGGAGCCGGTGTTACCGGCATTTACCTACCTGCCGTCTTCCAATCAGTACCCGGGGCTCTTGATGAGACCTCTTTCTTCTGAATCCTTTGGGTACCATGTACTTTAGCTCCACGAAACGTGATACCCTTTCATACCCGTGGGCTCCACACACAAGTCCATCTACCTGCTTGTCTGAGAGTGCTGAGCCAGTAGGGTAGGCTCAGATTTGGAATCCTCTTTCTCTGCCATTTCCTAGCCAGGTGAATGTGGGCAAGTTAACCCTAGGAACCTGTTTTCTAATCTGTAAAATGGAATTAAGCATATGTGATGTGTCTCACATTGTACTTAGTACACAGGACCCATCCCATCCCCGCCCAATAAAAGTTGATTTCTCTCCTCCTCTGCATGCTAAACTCCTAGTCATCCTTAAAGACCCAACTGAAATGTTGTCTGTTTGGTAACATGGCCCTCATTCTTTACAAATGGGTAAAGTCTGTTTTCCCTGTTTCTACCCTTCTGGCCCCGGCACCCAGGGGAAATCCCAGCTCTGTCCTCTTGGCGGAGTGACAGCAAAGGGGTCATGAAGAACAGATGTGTGTGTTGGGCATGTGCGGGACACGACATGGTTTATGAGGTGGGTGCTGGAGGAGATTGTACTGATGAGGTCAGGGGTGTGGGAGGGAGTGTGGCACAGCTGGCACCTGCCAACTCAGATTCCCTTCTCTGTCCCCATCTTTGGGAGAACAGTCCTGAATGCCCCAGAACCAACTGTTGTGCAAAAACAGACTTTATTTTATTTTCAGTGATGGGAGCTACACAGGCACCCACGGGTATATGGAGGGCTCTCTGCCAGCCCCTCAGGCTTTGACCTTGAGAACTTGAGCACTGTGACCTTGAGAACCTTGTCTAGCATCCTGTGGTCTCCGGGGGTGGGGCAGTGCCCGACCACAGGCTGGGTGGGCTGGTCTCAGCCGGTTCCACCAGCCCAGGGCCGCTTCAGCCCAGTTTGGTTTCTTGGGTTGAAACCATAATCCCTCAGGCCCAACTTTGGCCAAAGACAATGATGCTCTGGCAAGATCCGCAGCTGGGAGGGGGCGGGTACTCGTTCCTCATAGAGCAAAAGAGGGCTTCTCCGAGCCTCCCTTTCCATGCTCATGGCGTGGTTTCCGTAGGACCCCAGGCCTGCTAGAAAAACTATCCCAGCTTCTGGAGAATTTGGTGGGAGGGGGGTTGGGATTGGGTGGGAAAGACCTCCCAGTTTCTCCAAGCCTCTTGGAGTGGCTGCCTGTTTGCATTCCTGACTCTCTGCTGCCTCCTTGTGGCTGTAGGCCTAGCTGACGCCACACCACTATAGAGGACGTGTGTGTGTGTGTGTGTGTGTGTGTGTGAGTGTGTGTGTGTGTGTGTGTGTGTGGTGTGTGTGTTTGGAGGCAGGGGTCTCAGAAAGAGTGGAGCTGACCCTTGTGTCTGCCTTGGAGAGCTGGGATCTCGCTGTGCCCATGACAGGTGTGGGTTACACAAGCAACACCAGGGCAGTGTGACACCAGGGAGAGGGCACTTGTTTACCAAAAATTAAAAGAAAAGATAGGGCTTTGACATTCATTGGCCTTGGAGGGGATTAGACGTCAAGAATGTGAGGAGGGCTGGGTCAGCTCTGCCCACAGGGGTAAGTTCTTGCTAAGCTGCTCTAACAGCCGTGGCCACTTGGCCCGGAGAATCCTGGGAACAGCTGCCCGACAAGCCGTTAGGGAAGTGGGGGAAGGAACAACTATGGAGGGAAAGAGAGTCAGTCCATCTCCCCTTTGGCCCTGAATCCTTGCATCTGTCTGCTCCCAGCCCAGCCCTGGCCAGGGCCCCTTGGTCTGACCCAGCACCTGTTGTTTGCCACGAAACAGGGGCACGGGTCTCTAACTCAGGCTGCTGTGTCAGTAGCATCCAGGCTGATGGAGTCAGTGTTCTCCGAGATTGTTTTCAGGTGGGGGCCCTCAGAGGAGGGTGTGCTTCAGGATCACAGGGACCTTGTCCGGATCCCCCCAAAGTCTGAGAAGAACAGCTGACCCTGTCTATTGGCCTCCTTTCATGGATGAGGAAACTGAGGCCTGGGAAGGGGGGGTGTCTGGATGAAGGTCAGTGATGAAGGTCATAGTGGGTTTAAGGGTTTCTCCTTCAGTTCAATGCATTGGTCCATCAGTGTGGCTACAGCCACTTGTTCAGGGGGAGAAGGGGACGTCTGTGCGATTCCCTTGGGATATCTGGGAGCACGTGCAGGGGGAGCCCCCTACATCCTCTCTGTGTCCTGCAGCAGAGCCCCCACCAGGCTGATGACCTGGGAGGCTGGCTGGACCGTGTCGTACTCCGCGAAGAGGTGGCACACGTTCTCCTGGGCGTTGGTCTGGCTCTTGGCCACAAACCCAAAGATCCTGGTGGGAAAGGGCAGCCTGAGTGAGGAGGGGGTTCCAGGGGGGCACCAGGGGGGAACTCGGCCCACAGTGCTCCACCCTGCCCCTTCCCTAGCCAAGTGGCCCCGGCACCTCACTCCAATGGGAGCTCTCGGGGAGGGGTGGGCGGGTCTCCCCTGCCAGACTGGGAGAGATCCCTGCCTTCAAGATCTGGGTTTTCCTCATTTTGAAGTGGGGCTCCCTGAGCATAGACGGGACCTGTGTGTTACCCAGCAGCGTGGGGAGAGCAAGGACGTGTTTTGGCCACCGGACAGGAGCCTCCGGACAGATGAAGGGTCCCTGAAGTCAGAGCCGCGCCGCCCCCACCAAAACCATGGGCTCCTAAGGGAAGGCGGGCCCTCCCTCCTTCTCTAACTCCCTCCCCATGTCCGGTTGGGGGGCCCTGACGCAGGGAGACTGACGGAGCAGACAGGAAGGCCTTACCAGGAGGGCTTGCAGTACTTCTGCCACCTGTGAAAGGAAACGTGGACAGTAGTGAGTACCGAGGCTTTGCTTCATGCCGTGGACTCCAGCTGACAGGGGGAGAATGGCCAGCTGTGTCCCCACCCCCACCATTCCCCACGCCTTCCCCTCCTCCTGTCGCTTCTGGCCCCTGAGGTTCATGGGCTCTGTCTGGGATCCCAATCTAGAGCCAGACAGAAGCTTCAGTGGGCACCGAGGCCCTGTCCAGCCTTCTCCATGGGGTCCAACCTTGAACTTACTTCCGTTGCTCGGGGTCCATGCCACAGAAGCGGAGGGTGCTGAGGGGGTAATGGCGCCGGAAAAACACCCTGGGAGGAAGGAGGCAGGAGAGAAGGGGAACTGGTGAGAGCCCATCCCAGGGTGTTCTAGCCCCTTTCTGCTCCCCCAGTCATTATATCTGAGGATGGGAATTACGTGTTTGTCTGTAAATCCCTGAGCCCAGGGAAGGCAGGACCGCGTCCCCCTGGGTCCCAGTGGTCAGCCAGAGTGGCTGGCGGATGCTCTGTCCGCGGGGACAGACTTAGTCGATGACCAGTGAATGCCCCTTGATCCCATCTGCATCGGCCACAGTGAAAGGACACTTGGGTGGCAGGAGGTCATGGGCGGGAGGCTCAGCGAAGGCAGAGGACTTGCCTGGAGTCACTCAGCATGTCCCAGACCCCGCTGCGTCCCAGACCCTGAACTCTGCCTTCCTCGCTGATCCATAACCACCCTGGCCATCCCCTCCCGCTCACCCCGCCCGGCCCTGCCACCCCGGGGGAAGGGAAGTCTCTTACTTCCTCTGGACGTCGGTCAGGGTGATGCCCTGCTCCGTGACCTTGAAGTGGACCACGGTGGGCGTGGGGAGGACGTCCCTCTCCAGGGTGGCGGAGATGGCCTTCTGCACCGCCAGGGCTCCGGTCAGCGTCTCCACGCTCACAGAGCTCAGGTACAGGACGTGGCAGCCTGTGGGATGCACACACTGCACTGGGGCCCTGCCAGGGTCCATGGGGTGGGCGAGGCCACCCAGGCCCCGGGCCCTTCCTCTGCCCAGAGCCAGGGGACAGACAGGGTGGCCTTTCGTCTTCGGAAACCCAGGAGGAGGCCTCTGTGAGCCCCAGGCAGGACCGAGACCGTGTGGGTGACTGTGATTGGTGGCCAACCCCGGAGGACTCATTCGTTGCTCAGCACTGCCTTCTGGAGTAGGGGGTGGGGAAGGGAGGGAATGTTGCCCTGCGCATAGGGACGTCCCGGCAAACCTTCCTTCTGTCCTGGCCCACGGCTGGGGCCGCTTCCTCCCCCACCTGCCCTTGGAGCCCTGGTTCATTGTGGAGAGAAGCAAGAGAAGACAAGCATGGGGAGGGGACCTTTGTGCTCAAGGGCACAGAGTAGGAGCTGTCACTCAGACCAGTGCTGACCTGTGATTGGCCCCTGGGTGTGAGGAGGCGGGACCTTCCCCTGTGGAAACCCCAGGACCCCCACAGAGGATGGCAGACCCAGCAACAAGCTCCAGAGCGGCACTGTGGAGACCCCAGAACGTGTGCGTGTGCCCAGGAGTGTGGAGGAGGCGGTGCCAGCCTCGCCAGCCCCCTCTTCTCGGGCCCCCTCTTCCCCTTGGCCCCCTCCCTGCAGCCTCTGATCTCCTGGTTTACGGAGAGGGGAAGGAATGTGCCACCTTGTTAAAGATGAAGAAATGCAGCTGTGATGGGAAACACGTGTGGACATGCGTGTGCGTGCGTGCAGGGCTGGGAGGCGCCCTCCGGGGGTACAGCCAAGCCTGGAGCCTCCCACACACCACTTACCCGCAGATCGCTTCAGGCTGGAGGCCCTGCCGTCTGCGGCGGGGTCCAAGGCACCGTCTCCGCCTCCCAGTTCTGAGCCAAAGTAAAGGAACAGGCCCCAAGGGGCCGGGGCGGAGTGAATGGACCCCTCTCAGAAGAGCAGGCCTCATTAATCCCTTTGAACACGCTCCCCACCCCCACCCACGCCTCCAGGAAGTGACTGGATCAGAAACCAGGTGTGATTACTGTAATCAGGCAAACGGGGCCCCTCTGGGCTCCCCAGCCAGCGCCCAGCTTGCAAGCCCTTTGATCCTCCTCCCCCTCCTCACTCCTCACTCCTCCTTCCTGGACAGCTGCAGGGACCCGGTCCTCAGAGGCCCCCGGAGGCCCTGACCCGCTCACTTCTTTCTGGGCCACACCAACCCCAGCCTTGCTTTGCTGAAAGTAGGGAGACTGTCGCCCTCCCTCCACCAGAGGCTCCCCACTTCTTGCTTCCTCTCCCAGAAGCCCCCTTGCTGCTCCCCCTGCACACCCGAGAGGAGATGGCCCGCTCCGTCTGGGGGAGGGAGGGCAGCTGGGCTCTAGACTCTGGAGGGGGCTTCCTGGTCTGGGCGTGACGTCTGACTGTGTGCCTTTGAGAGGGTCACTGAACGCTTTTCTTATCTGTGAAATGGGGATGACGGCAACGTCTACTGCACGGGCTGCGGGGGGCTACGGATGAATGAGGGAGTCAGGGGTCCTCTCTCAATCAATGTTAGACTGGGAAGAAGACAACAACCGCCAAATCTCCCCAAACCGGCCGATAGTGTGCCCCTTCCATCCTCTCAGAGAAAGCCACTCTTTCTCAAACATCCGCCCGGTGCCGGGCATCGTGCTAAGAGCCTGGCCAGAGCGATCTCCTTTTATCCTCACACCGGTCCGACAAGTAGGTATGATGACGATGGCTGTCCCCATTTCACAGATGAGAAGACCGAGGCTTGGAGAGAGAGACACATTGTCACAGCCAGGAAGTGGAGATGTTGACGGGCCGTGGAGCACGCGCCATGGACCATGATGCCAACATCATCCACAGACAGGGAGAGATGGGGCCCCCCAGGAGCCTTTCCAGTGAGAACAAAGAGAGCCAGCACCCCATGCGGCCTCCGCGGGGCCCACACCCACCTTTGTGCGGGATGGCGAGCTTGCAGGGCAGGGCCAGGGGCATGATGGAGTGCTGGCACACGAAGGCGGAGAGGCTCCCTGCAAGGAGACAGGTGGCCATGGGTGAGAAGTCCCCCCGCCCCCCCTCCTGGCCCTGACGGTCAGTCCCACCCCAGGGCCTGCTGCTCACCAAAGTAGGGCTCCTCGTCGGCCCCTTTGAGATGCACCCCTTTGGCGGACGACTCGATGAGGAAGTGGCGGATGAGGTCACTGCCGTCCTCTCCTGGACAGAGAGGGGAGAGAGTGTGTCAGTGGGGGAGGGACCGGAGCCCAGGGTTAGCCCTCCGGATCTGCCTGTTCCGGGCCCATCCGGGGGTTCATCCCCATCCTCCAGCCTCTGGGGATCCCGTCTCTGAGGCCTCCCGTAAAGGAGGCGCCAACCCTTCTGCTCAGGGGCTTCCGCATCCGGTCCCGGTCCCCCCAGCGGGCCTCTCTCTGGGTCTGAAGAGCTCTCAGGGATGCTTTCCGATAACGAGTTAGGTCAAACCTCTTCCACCTGGCTTCTTTCCCCATCCTCGCTTCCTCCCAGGCCCTATTATTCTCCACCAGATGTCCTTGCCCAGCCCCGCTGGCCTGGGAGGCTGAGCAATGGGCCCTGCTGGGACTAGAACCCACCTCGCCCCCTGGCCTCCTCTCTCTGGCTCCTGGGCGAGGCTTCCCTGATAACCAACACCCCCGGGGGCACTTTCTTTTGTGGTCGGAGAGACACAAGGTAGAGCAATCCCAGTTGGGTTTTCATCCTTGGCTTTTCACTCATCACTTACTGGTTCTGGGGGACGGGAGTGTGTGTGTGTCACCCACTCACTCTTGGTGCCTCAGTTACCTCATCTGTTTGCTCCCCCATCAGTCTGGAGGCTCCCTGAGGGCCAGGGCTGGGATCATGGGGTTTAGGGAGCGGCTGCCACCCTGGTACCCCACCCTGCAGTGGCCTGTGTGTAATCTCCTTCCCCAGGGCGGGACCCTGGTGCCTTCCACAGTGCCCGGGGCAGGTGGGGGTGCCCGTCGATGTGTTTTGTGTGAGTGAGACCATGGGACAGTGGGCCGTAAGCTGTCACACACACGTGTTACATCAGGTCCCCTCAGGATAAATAAGTGGATCTGAGATGCAGCCTTTGTTGGATTTCACACTGTCTGGGAGGAGGTGGGTCCCCAGAGGAGAGAGAAGCCGGGAGAGGGCCTAGGTCTTCCTCCCCCTCCTCTCCCGCTGGGAGATGATGGGAAGATGATGTGGAGGTGGCTCAGGGCACCGTGCAAGGAGCTGCTCCCACAGCCTTGGGCGCTGGAGGGCATCTGGAAGGACCAAGGTGGACCCTTGTCCAGGAGTCACCGTAGGCCTGGCCCCAGGATGCCCGGCAAGCTAGCCGCGGAGCTGGGACTAGAACCCGCCACACCCCCTCGCCTCGGAGAGGCCCTGGGGGAGGACAGGGACGGTGCGTACCTGATCGGCTCTGGGCAGGTGCAGGGGCCTCCTGCACCTTCAGGGCAAGGCCGAAGGAGCCTCGGAACGAAGAGCTGTCCCTCACCACGAAGGCCCCCGGCGCCTCCTTCCGCAGCAGCTCGATTGCTGGAACAATCCTTGGGTCAGAGACCGTTCCCGCCCCACGCGCCAGCCCCGTCCCCCAGCCCCAGAGGGCCATCGGGCAGCAGGTGTGACAGGATCACCTTTTGTTCCCAGGAAGTCCTTTCTGTGGTCTAACCTCTGCCATGGCTGCTGCAGTCCCTATTTCCTCAGGTCATGAGGTCTGCAGGACACTGCCCTCCCCTGGACCTGCCACGGGCCCTCCCCTCTGATTCCCCAGCCTCGTCCCCCGGAACACTGTTTTCCTTTACCTTGCTCTCGGGTGATGCTGGGCTTAAACCAGTACTTGGATGTGTCCATTACAAATTTCATGGTGGGCTGCATGTCCCTTGGGGGGCCTGGAGACAGACAGAGAAGGGGAACCCTGAAGGCTGGACAGAGGGGAGCTGAGAGACCTGCCCATTCAACCCACCCTCTCCCACCCCCAACCCCATGGCGTCTCCAACTGCCTAACGAGGCAAACTCCACAGAAGAACTTTAGGGCGTGGTGCATCTAGGGTTTAGGAGTCTCCCCTTTATCTTTGGTATCAAAAGCAAATAGATAAAAATCTCAATGTAGTGTCTCGCATCCGCATCCGGTGTTGCCTGCTGGGGACTGAAGTAGGGGATCAATAAGTGAATCTGAGATGCAGCATTGGTTTGATTTCACACTGTCTTCCCCCTCACTCACCCTACAGCTTGCTTAGGGACCTATTCGTTTGGGAAAGAAAATAGAAGGAAAGGAAAACAGCAGGTCTGGGCAGACCAGCGTGTGCTCAGAAGCCAGGAGGCAGACTCCTGACTCTGGTTTGGGACACACGTTTCGCTCCTAAAGCCCAGAGGGGAGTGAACTCCAACCCCTCTGAGGCCCGGCCTGTGTGGCTCAGTGATTGAGCGGTGACCTATGAACCAGGAGGTTACGGTTTGATTCCTGGTCAGGGCCCAGGCCCAGGTTGGGGGGTCAATCCCCAGTGTGGGGTGTGCAAAAGGCAGCTGATAATGATTCTCTCTCATCATTGATGTTTCTAGCTCTCTTTGAAATAAATATATTAAAAAAAAAAAAACACCCCCCCCCAAAAAAACAAACAAAAACCCCTCGGAGGGTCTTTTATGCTCCAATAGCCTATGAAGTTACAGTGGATTTTGTTGTGAGAATATTGCAGAATCTGATAAGATCCCAGGGTATAATTAGGGTTATCCTGGGGCATCCCCAGACCGGAGGGGACTAGCCACGCTGAGTACATGTGCTCTTTGAGATGCCAAAACACCCATTTTCTGGATCCCGAGGGCAGAGAGCCGTGGTTCTTAAGTTCAGCATCTTGAAAAGGTGTGTTGTGGCCTGTTGAGTGTAGCTCACCAAAACAGTACTAAAACCTGCAAATGATTTGCCCTCAGAGCAGATTCAAGGCCGTATGTGCAGCGTAATTTGCTTGCACTGACATGGCTTCCTGAGTGGGGCTGAGCAGCCCATGAGTCAGAATCCATCCCATTCCCACCCCCTCCTGCCAGGAGTCACCTTGACACCCATCCTGTGGCCGAGGGAGGGCAGAGAAGCAGGCCCTGGAGAGTGATGGGGAGTGAGGAGGGACAGTGTCCCCGGGGCTGGGCAGGGGCTCAGTTCACGGGAGAGCAGCCCCGGGTGCTGAGGCTCAGCCTGTGTCGGCTGCTCCGCTCTCTTGGACGCCTGCAGTCACAGACTCCGGGAAGTGGGGTGTTTGCTGGTTTGTGGTTTTCGCTGTCTGAACGGAATGCATTGTCTCCGTTCCCCTGTCCCCCCACCTCGGTCTGCTCTGCTCGTCACCCACCAACGTCAGCGTTACGACTGACTGACTCTCCCCCTCTTTCTCACGCGTTAGTCATGGAGCCTGCTGCTTCCCTATCCCGAGGGTCTCCTGGCTCCGTCCTCTCTCCTCCACCCCCGGCCCCGGCCTGTTGCAGGCTCCGTCTCAGCTTGTCTGGATCACTTCACCATAAAAGCCCAAACAGAACCAAACAGAAATGGCTCTCCCTGCCCACGCAGCTGCCAGCGTGATCCATTGACCCGAGCCTCTGACTCCATCCCGCTCCTGTTCGGGACCCTCCGATGGTCTCCCGTAGCCTAAAGGGTAAAATCTACTCTTTAGGCCTGGCCAGTGTTGCTCAGTGGTTGAGCATCGACCTGTGACCCAGTAGGTCACGGTTCAATTCCTGGTCAGGGCACATGTCCAGGTTTCATGCTCAGTCCCCAATGTGGGGCGTACAAGAAGCAGCGGATCAATGATTCTCTCTCATCATTGATGTTTCTGTGTGTCTCTCCTTCTCCCTTCCTCTCTGAAATCTATAAAAAAAATATATATATATTTTTTGCCGAAACTGGTTTGGCTCAGTGGATAGAGCATCGGCCTGCGGACTGAAGGGTCCCAGGTTCAGTTCCGATTAGGGGCATGTACCTTGGTTGCAGGCACATCCCCAGTATGGGGTGTGCAAGAGGCAGCTGATCGATGGTTCTCTCTCATCGATGTTTCTAATTCTTTATCCCTCTCTCTTCCTCTCTGTAAAAAATCAATAAAATATATTTTAAAAAATATACATTTTAAAAAATCGACGCTTAAGCTTGGTGTTCAAGGCCTTTTGCAATCTGGCCCCAAATTACTCTCAGTGGCCTCACCCTGCACCCCGAATCCGAGTCACTTCCTTCCAGTGCTCGAGGCATTGGCTTACCACGTACCGTGGGGGGACGCGGCAGGAGAGGTCTCCGGCAGGGTCTGGCTGTGGCTCCTGGTGGCTGGACAGGGGCTGCTGGCAGAAGCAGCCCCAGGTCCCACCAAGTCCTGGGGTCCTGGGATCCGCTGGGGCGGGGAGGACCCTGGTTCCGGGCAGCCGTTGATCAGCACGATGGGTATGTCCACCATGGAGTTGGCGATGGAGGGGGGGCAGCTGCTGGCATGCTCCTTGGCCAGGGGCTGGGCCCTGCTTGGGGTGGTGCTGCTGGGGACCTGGTGGTCACCGACTCTCGTGCACGGGGACGCTGGGCCGAGGCTGTGGAGGCTGGAGGAGGAGCTGGCTGGGCTTTCCAAGGACTGAGAGGAGGACTGTGGGCTGGAGATGCTGGAGCGGAGGAGGGACTGGCTGCTGCAGGGAGAGAGCACCAGGTGGGCAGAGGGTGAGGGCGGGGAGGTGGACGCGCGGGGGCCAGAGCCAGGCCCTGTCATTTAGTGACCTGGGTACCTACGGCTTCGGTCAAATAAGATACTATAGACTCCACTCCTGTCAGCCCAGAGCAAAAGGCATGCCCACCCCATCCCCACGGGGTACTGAGAGAGACAAAAATGTCCCTGCACTGCAGTCTTCGGTCAATTCAAGGAGCCAAGTGAGCTGACCCTCCACAGGGCATGTGGGCTGGAGCGGTTTCCTCTGCTTTCCCAGCGAGGCAGGTCTGAGTTGTCACACCGGTCTCTCCCTCATCCCATCACCCCCGGAGCCCTGCACCCAGGCTGGACCTGGCCCGGACCCTGTCCGCGCTAATGCAGAGGGAATCCCCAGCTGGAGAGGGGAGGAGGCCAGCGCTGCGTCCAGCCAGACCTCTCCCCGAGCTTAGAGGCCGGGGCCAGTGGGCATGGCCGTGGGATCCCAGTCTCCTTGCCAGGGACTGCCCTGGCACAGTGGCTTTGGAATCTGTGTGGGGGGCAGCGGTCCTGCAGAGAACTGGGTGGTGATGGCATAAAAGAAGCTACTTTTATTTTTGGTGCATGCCCAGATTTTGCTGACACAGCAGGCTGCCTCTCTATGATGGGAGTGTGTGTGTGTGTGTGTATGTGTGTTATACATCAGAAGTTATAGTGGGGTGGAAACCGGTTTAGCTCAGTGGATAGAGTGTCGGTCTGTGGACTGAAAGGTCCCGGGTTCGATTCCGGTCAAGGGCATGTACATTGGTTGCAGGCACATCCCCAGTAGGGAGTGTGCAGGAGGCAGCTGGTCGATGTTTCTCTCTCATTGATGTTTATAGTTTCCTATCCCTCTCTCTTTCTCTCTGTAAAAAAAATCAATAAAATATATATTAAAAAAAAAAAAAAAAAAAAAAAAAGGGCCGAAACCGGTTTGGCTCAGTGGTAGAGCGTCAGCTTGTGGACTGAAGGGTCCCAGGTTCGATTCCGGTCAAGGGCATGTACATTGGTTGCAGGCACATCCCCGGTAGGGGGTGTGCAAGAGGCAGCTGGTCAATGTTTCTCTCTCATCGACGTTTCTAGCTCTCTCTCTCTCTCTCCATTCCTCTGTTAAAAATCAATAAAATATATTTTTAAAAAAAAGAAAAGAAAAAAAAAGAAGTGACAGTGGGAGTGGCCTACCTTCCGAATACGTAGCTGACATCAGTCGCTGGGCGGGCAGACACCACAGGGACCCCGTTGCCTCCTGGGCCCCTCTCCCCGCCTGGAGAAGCCGTCCCAGGGGAGCCAAAGCCGTGGGGGCCCGGGGCCCGGCTCCGCGTGCAGGGGATGGAGATGCTGGGAGAGGGCGGGGGGTGGGAGGACAGAGCCCCGGACTGGGACGGGGGCGGAGGGCGCTGGTGCCCAACGCCTTGGCTCCCGGAGAAGATGAGGCTTTCGCTGCTGCTTCGCGTCTCCCGGGGGATGTCTCTGGAGAGGAGGAGGCCGCCACTGCGCGGGGAGCCGGAAGGCGGGGTGGCAGATGGGCTGGAGCAGCGCTGAGGACCCTCGTGGTACCTCGATCTGGTGGAGGTCACCTCGATGTACTTGATATCTTTGGGGAGAGAAGCAGAGCGCTGGTGAAACCGGGAGCCTGCGCTCACAGGACAGGAATGCTGGGAGGGTCCTGGAGACTGTCTGGTCCCCCCTCTTTACTATTTTTTTTTTTAAAAAGGTATATTTTACTGATTTTTCTCAGAGAGGAAGAGAGAGGGATAGAGAGTTAGAAACATCGATGAGAGAGAAACATCAATCAGCTGCCTCTTGCACACCCCGCACTGGGGATGTGCCTGCAACCAATGTACCTGTCCTTGACCAGAATGGAACCTGGGACCCTTCAGTCCGCAGACTGACGCTCTATCCACTGAGCCAAACTGGTTCCGGCGTGGTTCCCCCCTCTTTTCTGTCGACGGGGAAACAGGGTCAGAGAGGAGGAGGCACTCATTGGACTCAGAATTAGCATTCGGCTCCACCGCAGGGCCCAGTGCCAACGTCACCCGCTTTGGGGCCTCTTCCCCCGGGTGGGAGATGCAGGGAAGAAGCAGGCCTCAGAGGCAGACGGACCTGGGTTCAGACGTGGCTCTGCCGCCTGCTATCTGAGAGGGCTTGGCCAACGACCTTGCCTGGAGAGGCTCAGTTTCCACACCTGGAAAATGGGGGTGGCCGTGCCCAGCCCCCTGCTGTTACAGCGAGGATCAAATGAGAGGAATGTCGGGGCCCAGCACGGAGCCTGGCACATAGGAAGCCCTTTTATTATTATTATTTATTATTATTTTTAAAAATATATTTTATTGATTTTTTACAGAGAGGAAGAGAGAGGGACAGAGAGTTAGAAACATCAAGGAGAGAGAATCATTGGTCAGCTGCCTCTTGCACACCCCTACTGGGGATGTGCCCACAACCAAGGTACATGCCCTTGACTGGAATCGAACCCGGGACCTCTCAGTCCGCAGGCCGATGCTCTAACCACGGAGCCAAACCGGTTTCGGCCAGAAGCCCTTTTAAACGGACACATAGGAAGCTTTGGTGTATGCCCCGCACTCTAGGCTGAAATGACCGCTTACCCGAGTGTGCCAGTCACCTCGTCTGATGCCTCTCTTCCTCAGGGCGTGTGAGAGCTGTTTCTACCTACGGCCAAGGCTCGGTTGCACCCTAGGGCCACCCGGTGAGCATTTGAAGTCCTGATGCCCAGGCTCCAGCGCACCCAAGGGACCAGCACCTCTCGGGTGGGCTCAGGCTTCAGGTTGGTTGTTCCCCGGGTGATCCCAGCGCGCATGGGGCATCATCACTGTTTCCGGCCAGCAGCACACCGCCCTGGGAGCGGGTCTGATGAATGGAACCTCAGGCTCCACCCCAGGCCTACTGGACCTGAACCTGCCATTTCAGCAAGAACCCGGGGTCTGGTCCACCTTAGAGTCTGCGAGCTTTGCTTTGGAGCAGGAGCTGCTGAGGGCAGGCACGGGTTGTGGCACTGCTGAGTGTGGAGCTCCTCAGCCGGGGCCACCCTGGTGGCTGGGGCACCGTGATTGGTTGTCACGTGGCCCAGGCTGCTGGCTCTGCAAAGCTCTCTCCATTCCCCAGTGGGGGCCCCCAGGACCCTTGTCCCCAGACCACGTTGCTCCCTGAAGTAGGGTGCCCTGTGGTTCTCCCCCTGGTGAGGGTGGACACCCAGCAAGGGTGGTAGAAGGTAGGGATCCCCCAGCCGCTGGGTTCTGGGGGGCTGCCCTGCCCCTGCCTCCCCAGCCTGGAAACTGGGACAGTCGGCGGGAAACTGCGCCCTCAGCGCCTGTCTTCCGGCCTCCCGCCCACTGGGGTCCTGGCACCCGCGCCTCGCGGGCTGTGACTCCGTTGCCCCGGCCTGCCCCGGCCCGCTCTGGGGCAGGGCTTCTGGCTCTGCTCCCCGCCACGGCCTCTGTCTGAGCCTGCTCGGGCCAGGGTTGGGGTGCAGGATTGCATCAGTGAGGGGCTGGCAGGCTGACCCGGGCTCGCTGTTCAGGGGTGGAGGCACAGGCCTGGCTTTGTCGTCGGACAAACCTGGGCGTGAGTCCTGGCCTTGCCGCTTTCCCGCCCAGAGGCACCGGGTAACTTTCCTAGCCACGCGGGACCTCGGTTTCCGCTTCTGCAAAGCAGGGCATCTAACACCAGCCTCCCCCGGGGGTGGCGAGGATAAAACACGGGGGTGAATGGAGCCCCGAGTCTGGCCCAGGGTGGGCTTCGGGGAACATCTCCCTGCCTGCTTTTGTGGAGGGCCATGGGAGACTATCTGGCACAATGTACTGTGGGCTCTGAAAGCAGTGAGGTCTTGGGATGGGGTGGGTTCTTATGGAAGCCTGGCAAGCACAGCTTGTATTTTTATAGGACTTCAGAGTGTTGACGCCCGTCATCCTTTCTAGCTTCACAATCGCCGTTAATGCCCAATGTCAGAAGAATCTGCTTTTAAAGAGGAGGAAGCTGAGGCTCAGAGAAAGGTGGGAGTGGAGCTGACATGTATGGCACCATTTTTAGAAAAGGCGGGTATTTATTAAGTGCTTTGGGCCAGCACTGTTACCTGCAGTAGGAAGTATTATTGATTCCATAGAACAGATGAGAAATCAAGGCTCAGAGAGGGTGAGTGAGTTATCCAACGCCACACAGCCAGGGAGTAGAGGAACCTTCCCTCCTGCCCCTTGGTTCTGATTGGGGGCCTTTTCTGGGAGGAGGGGTTCCTTGCAAAGGTGTTTGGCTGTTTTTTGGGGAAGCTGTGGGCCCCTTCCTTACTGGGTCCCCCAAACCCTTTCGGAAGGCCGTACTGGCGGGTGGAGCAAGCACGGGGAGAGTGCAGGAGGAGCCTGCAGCCTGAGTCACCTCCTGCTGCCCTGAGGTGCATGTGGCTGCCCCCACCCATCACCTGGTGCAGTCACTGTTTACAGCCCATGGGGCAAGTCTGAGCAGGGCTCCGTGGGTGCACTGGGTGGGTGGGTGGGTGGGGCCACGTGGTTGGGGAGAGGAGAGCCAATTATTAGACACTTTCCACTTGGGGTTGGCAAACAGCCCTGCTTGGCAGAAATTGCTGGAAAATGAAATGGGAGGAATCTGTTCCAAAGATGGGGAGGGGTGGCAGAGAGGATAAAGGAAGGAATGTATATGGTGGTGGCTTCTAGGAGCCACATTCTCTGTGGGATGGGAACCTGTCCCTCTGCCCCCCCCCCCCCCCAGGGTAAGCCCAAAGGAAGGTAAGCAAGAGGCTGGGGCAGGGAAGCTGGGGGAGGTTTGGAGCTCTGGGGAGGTGCTCCCCCCCACCCCCCCCCTCCCCCCGGACCTCCAAAGGGATTTATTCTGGGCAGCCTTGAAGGGTGGGAAACTAGCTCCAAGGAGGAGAGAAAGGCAAGGACATGACCTTGAAGCCAGAAGCCTGGGCTTTTAGGCCTGACCTACAGCATGACTAGCAGCGTGACTGTGGGCCATTGCTGCCCTTCAACGTTCTCAGCTGTAAAATGAGCTTATCACTCTTCCCTTTGCAGGGTAGATGCTGGGATCATGCATTACCCAAACCTTCTGCATACACCGGGTGGGCAAAAATAGCTTTATAGTTGTTTGTATGGAGAACAATACAATAATTCTATGTAATAAAGAGCTAATATGCTAATTAGACCGAACAGCAGAACAACCGCCCGGACACCCTTCCGGATGAAGCCTGGGTGGTGAGGGCTGAGCCCCTTGCATGAATTTTGTGCATCAGGCCTCTAGTTAATAAATAATAATACAAGAGTAAACTGTGTGCTGAAACCGGTTTGGCTCAGTGGATAGAGCATTGGCCTGCGGACTGAAAGGTCCCAGGTTCGATTCCAGTCAAGGGCATGTACTGTGGTTGTGGGCACATCCCCAGTAGGGGGTGTGCAGGAGGCAGCTGATCGAAGTTTCTCTCTCATCAATGTTTCTCTCTATCCCTCTCCCATCCTCTTTGTAAAAAATCAATAAAATATATTTTTAAAAGATGCCATCTGAAGGGGCTGGGACAGAGCTAGGCAGCTCGTTTAGGACCGCCTGGTCACTGCTGCCTTCCTAGTGCCTGGGTCCTGTGGACACATCTCAGCATGGCAGGCCGTGCCCAGGGCATCTGAGAGTGCAGACTGCTCACTGCCCGTCACCCCTGGAGGAAGAGCCTGGTCATCAACACCTGCACCCACATGCCTGGGGCCGCTCCCCAGGGACTGTCTACCCCAGGGCCTTGAGTGTGTGGAACCCCTGCCTTGGGGCAGGAACGTGGAAGCCCAGGGCTCGCTCCTGCCAACAGCAATTAGGCCCAAACCACCCTCCTGCAGGGGCATGCCCGGCGCTGGCCTTAAGAAGCAGGGAGGCCCCTGAGGGCTGGAGGCAGTGCTTTTAAGAGGCCTGGCAGGCAGCGTGGTGGGTGGGAGGGACCGAAGGCGGGTCAGGATCCTGGGCGCCGGAGGACCTGGGTGCTGGGCTCTCACTTTCACCCCAGAGCCTGAGCCTGCCCTGGGGCGGGTGCTGAACACAACCCCCGTGTTTAATGAGGCAACCGCTGTTCATAATGACTCACTCACAGGGCCCGGGAATGGCGATCAACCCACCACCGGTGGTGTTTCTTTCAATCCCTTTGAGGTAAGAACTCACTTATGTTTTATGGACGAGGAATCTGAGACACGGAGAAGGGGAGTAAACAGCTTGTGTAAGGTTTGCCCGGCCCAGGTGACTAGGCTAGCTCGGCTCCTTACGCAAGCCTATGAGCCTCGGTTTGCTCATCTGTAAAATGAGGCTAACACGGTCATCTCTTGGGGGTCAACTGGGAGGATGAAAGGTTCCGCTAGCCAATGCTCAGAACAGTGCCTGGGCAGAGTAAGCGCTCAAGGAGTAGACATTCTCATGGATCCTATCTCTAACCCTAACCACACCCCTTGGCCCACGTTGATGGTTTAAGTCCCGGGGAGCCTCGGTCTTCCAGCCTGTCTAATGGAGCTGCTGCTCCTTGACCTTCACCTTCAGAGTACACGGAAAAGTCTGTTTGGGTAACTGGAGCCAGAGGCAGGGACTTCTAGATGTCCGAGGCTCAGGGGTGTACTGGAGGTGGCTTGTACCAGCTCAGGGAAGTTGGTTGTTAGATGTTCAGGATTTTTGTCCAGCTGGTTGCTAAACTCAGGCATTATTAAACATTAAAGTATGGCCCTGACCGGTTTGGCTCAGTGGATAGAGCGTCAGCCATCGGACTGAAGGGTCCCAGGTTCGATTTCGGTCAAGGGCATGTACCTTGGTTGTGGGCACATCCCCAGTAAGGGGTGTGTAGGAGGCAGCTGATCGATGTTTCTCTCTCATTGCTGTTTCTAACTCTCTATTCCTCTCCCTTCCTCTCTGTAAGAAAATAAATAAAATATATTTAAAAAATTAAAGTATATAAAGTTACAATGAAACAACTTATATGAAAAACAGAAGTGATAAACACTCCAAATTCATCACATCCCAGTGATCTCACTATTTTTTTTCTTTTCTATTATCCATACTCTTGAGGTTATTTACATCTGCTGTATTGGTGAGGTGTGAATTCTGTACTGTGCCGTGGCCTGCTGCTGTGCATCTCTTTCTAATGCCACATTCAGTGACGTCACATTGGTAGCCTGAACCTGGGAGTGGGAGAATTGACACCGTGGAAATTGGTACAAGCTTCACATCCGGGCTCTCTCCCATCCCACCAGGAAGCCGGCTGTTAAACATTGACTAGCACCCTGCTGCTTAAACACAATGGGGTTACCACCCTAACCAGGCTGAACTCTGTGTCTCTCCAGCCCTCCTCCTTCCAGTCCCAGAGTAATACTCCCCTGAACAGGGGTTCAAACAGAAATCCTACCCAAAATGTAAGGGGCCCAGGTGAGGACCCCAGGAGAGACACAATAGGGTAGCAAGGTTCAGGGACCCCACATGCATCACGCATGGAGTTGTAGGAGAAAACATATCATTAGCTTATTTACATTCTCTGAAAAATCCCACAACACAGGTACCCATCACTGAGTTTCCAAAGGCAGGAGCCACAAAGAAGGGGGGAGAGTGAGGGATGCTTGTATTTTTCCCTTTGGGTGGCAGAAAAAGCAGAGAAGTTCAGGAAGTCGCTAGGGCTGCAGGTCATCTCCCCGCAGGACACGCCTCCTCTCCTGTGAGTCTACAGGAAGTTCCTTCTGCACCAGGCCCGGTGCCCAAGCCCCCCTCCTGGCGCTGCGCCCCTGTCCTTACCCAAAGCGTCAGGCTCTTCTTTCTTCCTCTGCGAGGTGGTGCTCTGGGCGGGCTCGGCCCACGGGCCGCCGGCCACTGTGGGGAGCAGCTGGAAGGTGGGGTCCAGTTCCAGAATCATCTGGTTGAGGCTCTCCAGGGAGAAGCCGATGCAGGCGTCCAGGTCCTCCAGGGCCACCGAGGGCTGCTGGCCAGGCCCCCGCAGGAGGCAGCTGGCTTTGGCTCCTGCCTGTGGGGCCTGTGGGAGCCGGCTGGGGGGCTCCTTGCGGGGCACGGGGGTCATCAGGGCCTGGGCCCCCCAGCCTTCGGTGGTGTAGTAGGCACACTGGGGTGGCAGGCTGGGGCTGGGTGCCGGGTGCAGGACCCTCCTGGGCTCTTCGCAGGGAGGCAGGCGGACGGCGTGGCCTCCTGCCAGCAGGGGACTGGGCATCACCTGCGACATGGCGGGGCAGCCACCCGGCAGGGCAGCTCGGGCTTCTCACCAGCCTCACGCAGGTCCCAGAGGTGTCACTCGCCAACCAGGAGCGTCCAGGACCTGAAAGAGGACAGGGTGGCAGCTGAGTGTCTTTTGTAGATGAAGCCCCTGCCTTGTCCCTCCAAAACAAAAGCATATCGCCGAAACCAGTGTGGCTCAGTGGGTGGAGCGTCGGTCTGCTGACTGAAAGGTCCCAGGTTCGATTCCGGTCAGGGGCATGTACCTTGGTTGCGGGCACATCCCCGGTAGGAGGTGTGCAAGAGGCAGCTGGTCGATGATTCTCTCTCATCGATGTTTCTAGCTCTCTATTCTTCTCCCTTCCTCTCTGTAAAAAATTTAATAAAAAACAAAACAAAACAAAAACCCAAAAGCATATGGATGCATTCATTTCATGGATGCTGGGTTTGCATCCTGGCTCCACCCCTCAACTGGCCGTGTAACCCTGGGCAGGTTAATTCACTGCCCTGGGCCTCAGTTTCCTTATTTACAAAATGAGTTCATGTTTGCAACATGTGCCAGAGAGCGCCTGGCACAGACTGAGCAGTGTGCAAGTTATTGTTAAATAAAACAACGTCAATAGAAGTTTATTAAATACCCTCGATGTCCCAGCCTTATTTGTTAAATAAACACTAGCTAATGTTTACCGAACAATTTCTGTGTGCATAGGCACTGCTGTTTACCCACACAGTCTTTAAAAAATCCTCATAACAGCCTCGGAGGGAACCCTGTAATTATACCACCTTACAATGTGAGGAGGGGAACACAGAGAAGAAAGGAGCTGGCCCAGGGGGGCGTGGCCAACAAGTGTCGGAGCCGGACCCCAGGCTGACTATAGCGGCTACTTCCCAGGGGCCGGGGTGTGAAACCGAGTGAGCAGGGGAGCAATCGTACGCAGTGTCACCGGGGAGGCGGGGAAGCAGAGGGGACTCAGTAGGCACGGGTGGGGGAGGTCAGGGAGGGCTTCCTGGAGGAAGAAGCATGTAAAGGAAGGTGAGAAGAGAAAGCAGGAGCTAGCTGGCCAGGGAGGCGGGGATGAGGCAGGTGTTTTCAGAAGCCTGAGAGACAGGGGGGATCAGGAGGCATTCTGGAGCACCTGGCAAACAGGGAACTCCCAGGGTAGATGGAGAAAAAGATGGGGTGGGGGTGGGTGGAGGGCCAAGTTGGCCAGACCCTGCAGAGCCTTGCAGGCTGGGCTCCGTAGTGGTGTCTCAACCCTGAGGGCCAGGGCGGGCTACAGAACCGTTTTTGAGGTAGGGAGTGACGTCAGCAGGTGATATTCCCTCCCTGGGGGCCCATCCAGGAAAGAGATGCCTCAGCTTCCTCCGCTCCCTTCCTGTGGAAAGTTCTTCCTGCTGTCTCACCTAATGCCACCTGCTAGTACTTCCCTACAGGTGGGGCTGGGTAGGCGGCCAGGGGTTCTAGGACTGAGGCTGCCAAGGAAACTGGAAGCAGCCGGGACACGCTGGGCACGCTGCCACTGCATGCCACCACCCTCCCCACTTGCCCCCCAATACTCCTCAACTCTGCTTCTCCCTGTTTCCAAGACGCTGCCATCACATCCTGCTTTGTATAGAGTCGGTCGCCCAGTGCCGGAAAAGGTAGAGGCCGACCCGGGCAAATGAGATGAGTACGGACTCTGGAGCCTGAAGATTCAGGTTCGATTCCCAGCTCACACCGTTCCTTAATGAAGGATTAATTCCTTAATGAAGGAAGAATTCCTGCCCTGCACCCCCTCCCCCCCGGCCCCTGCCAGGGAGCCACACGGATCCAATGGGGTGCTGCTTGTGAAAGCAGCTGGATAACTCTAAATGCTACTTAGAAATGAGGGCTTGTCTGGAGTAGAACAACTGCATAAGAAGAAATAGAATAACTCCCATTTAGCGAGCACTCCCCACGTGCCAGGAGCCCATCTATGCGTGTTACACGTGCTCACTCTCTGAGGAAGTTCTGCACCCCGAGTACCAGCCTGTTTTACAGATGAAGACACGGAGACTCAGAGAGGTGAAGAAAAGTGTTAGAGCTGGGATTCGAACCCAGGCCCTGGGGCTTCGGGCTGTAAACTCCTTTTTTTTGTAAACTTTTTTTTTTAATATATATTTTATTGATTTTTTACAGATAGGGAGTGAGAGAGAGATAGAAACATCGATGAGAGTCATCGACCAGCTGCCTCCTGCACACACACCCCTTACTGGGGATATGCCCGCAACCAAGGTACATGCCCTTGACCGGAATCGAACCTGGGACCCTTCAGTCTGCAGGCCGACGCTCTATCCACTGAGCCAAACCGGTCTTGGCTGGGCTCTTAACTCCTTGTACCACATTGAGTTCACATACAGAGGGGACCCTGAGGTCCAGAGGGGGATGGGATTTGCCCAAGTCCCCCAGTAAGGGGAGGAGAAGAGCCAGGCCCCTGCTGTGCGTCTCCTGGGCCGGGTCCCGGCTCCGGCAGCCTGTCTATAAATGGCCGTGGACGGGAGCCGGCCTCGGAGCTCCTTCCGGGGGCAGCTGAGGACATGGAGCTGTGGCTTTCCCCTCACGTGCTCCCAGAGCCCCGCTTTGCTGGGGGCAGGAATTGGCGGACCCTGCAGGGTTTCTGTCTGGGCCCCGCAGAGCAGGCTGGGTGTGGACTTTATGGAGGACATGGGGGGGCCTGAGTCTCCCCCCAGGATGGGGACCCAGGATGCCTGCCTACTGGTTTGGAAACTGCTTTTGTGCCGCCCTGGGCAAGGGTCCTCTCCTCTCTGGGCTTCACTGTCCCATCTCCATAATGGGGATAATAGAATGACAGATACATACTTAAAACTACTCATTTCATTTTCTCAACGGTTCTGTGAGGCTCAGGGATTTGCCCGGGGTCACACAGCCCACAGGGCCCCGGGGTGGGATTGGGTCGAGGCTCCCCCGCCCTGTGCCTCTGCTTCATCAATTTAGGACCCCTTCCCCCTCTCTCCAGCCTGGGGTTCTGGAACCCGAGGGGCACACCTGGGAGGCTCCTCACGCTGAACAGTCCCCGGATCAGCCTAGACCTCCCCGGGCAGGGCCTGGGCTCAGTGTTTTATTCCTGGATATCCTGCCCCACCAGTGCACCTGGCTAGCTTTCTTCCCGGCTCGGAGGGGCAGGCCAGGGTTCCTGGGGCTCCGGGCTGTGTGTGTGTATAGGGGGTGGGGTGGGGGTATAGGGTGGGCAGGGAGGGCTCCAGCCAGATCAATCCTATTTATAGGTCCCTCCCACCCACTCCCCCTTCAGGTTTGGACTCAGATCTCTTTCTTTGTTCCGCTGAGCTCAGAGGCGGGGGATCCTGTTACCTTGGCACATCTCTGCTTCATAGCCAACCTCCCACAGGCCCAGTTCAGCGAAGGGAGAGGGTAGGAGAGTGGACCCTGAGGCTCCCCAAAGCCCCTTGCCTCCATAGTCCAACCCCTACTCACCGCCATCCTGGAAGAGTGGCTTCCGGCTGTCCCATCCTCTCCACCCAGACCCAGGGACTGCAGGATCAGCGCAGGCCCTGGCCCCCCACCTCTGGGTGCCCAGCAGCCTGAGGGGCCCAGCACCGGGTCTCAGGGCCAGGCTGGGAGGCGGGAGGCCTGGTCCTGTGCCCGACCCTCCCCCCAGGTCCCCATGACCTTGGGCAAACCCCTTCCCCTCCCTGCACCTCAGTTCTCTCATCGGTCCTCAGAAGGGTGCAGATTTGCTCCCTTAAAGTGTCAAACTCCCCGGTCTGGGGTCCTGAGACCCTGTCTCTCTGGTCCACAGCCTCTTCCCCGTTTCTCCCCACCTGCGCCCTGAGCCGGGGCCCCAGACGCGGAGAGAAAGAGGACTCGTGGTGAAAGGAGTCGGCTGGGAAGGAGCTGGCCCAGAGCTCCTTGCAGAAGGAAGGCGCCTACCTGGGGCCCGGGGCGGGCAGCGGCCGCATTCACTCCTGGCTCCGGGGATCAGACAGCTCCGAGAGCAGGTGAGGAGTGAGGGAAGGCGCAGTTCACCTCAGACTTAAGAGCACCCACGATCCTGCCCTCCCTCCTCCTCTCAGGGCCCTACTCGTGGCTGACAGCCGCCAGGCCCCACCCCTCTCCCGTCTGTGGGCTCAGGCCTCAGGTGGGGTTGGCCCCGGCACAGGGAAGGGAGGCATCGGGCGGGGGCCTGGCCCGGCCTGAGGGGGGCTGGGGCCGGGCTTGTGTGTGAGGGGCTCCCAGACTCCCTGCTTCCCCGGCCCTCGGCCCCCGCCTTGCCCCCACAGGCATCACATGATCAGGGGAGCCCTGCTTGGCTGGGCAGGGACTTGTTAAGACCAAGGTGCGCTGGCTCTGGGCATTCCTCTGACCACGTGCCAGCCGGGGGAGGGGCCGTGGGCTGGCAGAGCTTGCAGAGAGTGAAGTCCTTGACCTTGGGAAGGCGGGATGGCCCTGGGCAGGAGACCCTTCCCAGAGCAGGGCATCCTGGGAGCACAGGGGCTCCTGGGAATGGAGGCTGCGCACAGGTTCTGTCTTTTCTCCTTTTTCTCTTTGGTCCGGAACGGAGCTTTGAGCTCAGGCTGGAGCTCGGCTGGGGGACCTTCTCCGGGGGACTCCCTGCGCAGTCACCGCCGCTCCTGTCAATCACGGAGCACAGCCTTTGCTTTCACACTGTTTCCTGATGTGTCTCCATCACGGACTCTGTGACTTCCCCTCCACGGACGGCCTGAAACAGGCTGTTGACACTGTTCCATCCCACTCGTCTGAAGTGAGATGCTGTTATAGGTGTGAGATGCAAATCAGAATTCAAAAACTTTGTACGGGCCGAAACCGGTGTGGCTCAGTGGATAGAGCGTTGGCCTGCGGGCTGAAAGGTCTCAGGTTCGATTCCGGTCAAGGGCATGTACCTTGGTTGCAGGCACATCCCCAGTGGGGGGTGTGCAGGAGGCAGCTGATCAATGTTTCTCTCTCACTCTCTATCCTTCTCCCTTCCTCTCTGTGAAAAATCAATAAAATATAAAAACAAACAAACAAAAAACTTTGTATGGAAAAGAGAACGGAAGCGATCTCACCAGTTTTATATTAATCACATGTTGGAATGATAGTATAATGTTGATATTGATGAACTATAACCCGGGAAGAATCTGGTCCTTGCCTCTCCCACCTCCTGTGGCCGCCCCAGAATCCCCATCGCTCTAGTCTCTGCCTCCTCTCTGCGCTGCCTTCTCCTCTATTACCTCATTTTGCTTCTCCACTGATGGCTTCTAGGACCCACCTGGATAATCCAGGGTAATCTCATCTTAAAATCCTTCAGGACAGCCAAACCAGGTAAGAGCGATAGGGGCTAGGATTTGATATTTTTGGGCGGCCATTATTCAACCTACTACATGTGGGTAGCTATTAGAAAATTTTGAATTACGTCTGTGATTTGCATTATGTTTCTTTCTTTTTCTTTTAAATATATTTTATTAATTTTTGACAGAGCGGAAGGGAGAGGGATAGAGAGCCAGAAACATGGATGAGAGAGAAACACCAACCAGCTGCCTCCTGTACACCCGCTACCGGGGATGTGCCCGCAACCAATGTTCATGCCCTTGACCGGAATCGAACCTGGGACCCTTGAGTCCGCAGGCCAATGCTCTATCCACTGAGTCAAACCGGTTTCAGCTGCATCATGTTTCTTTGGACGACTTCGGGCTGCAGTAACCCCTGCCTGAGGGAGTCAGAGAAAGTATCTCAGGTTCTCGAAGGACATTTGGAGTGGAGGGGGCTGGTGACCAGCCTGGGGGAGGTCAGAGAGGCGAGAAAGAGCTTGGGGTGACCCGGGGACCCTTGCAGAGGTCTCTGAGGCTGGGATTCAGGACGAGTGTGGGAAGAGCGTAGGACGAAGAATTTGGAAAGACAGTGTGTGTATAGCTTTGCCTCTATTCTGTCTTCCCTTAGTGAGCCTTCCGGCCGGCTGTCCTTCTCACCGCCCTTGCCGCAGGAATCCTGGCTGGACAGCAGACCCCATGGACCGCGTGGGCTGGGGCGTGGCTTGTAGCTGCCGGTCTGCAGGGTTATGGAGACGCTGGGTTTTGGGGCAGCTGCCTTCCGGCACCTGGTGCACAGGCGTGGGTTGTTGCTGAAATGACTTCCTGAATTCCCTTGTGTTCATTAAGTGATGGTTCTTGAAGGCAGCCGAGTCTGGGTGGCTCCTGATTCCTTATCTTCTGGATGATGCCAGAGGGGGCAGTTCCGAGGTGGGTCCTGCGTGTGTCTCTGGGAGACATTCCTGCAGGTGTAGCTGCTGCTCTAACCCTCCCAGATTTAGTAAGTACTGAATTACCTGCATGAAATTCCTTTCCGCTGAAATTAGCTCCTGCGGTTTCTGCTTCCTGCTGGTGACTGATGCAGGTGGGTTGGGGGTGAGGTCGGGAGGGGGTGGGGGGAAGAGAAGGACCTGCGGGTTGGCCTAAGCAATGTGGCTTTTCTGTTGTGAGCAATGGAGATACAGAGGAAGCTTAAGCATTTAAAAAATATATTTTTATTGATTTTTCACAGAGAGGAAGGGAGAGGGATAGAGAGCCAGAAACATCGATGAGAGAGATACATCGACCAGCTGCCTCATGTACACCCCCCACTGGGGATGTGCCTGAAACCAATATACATGCCCTTGACCGGAATCAAACCTGGGACCCTTCAGTCCGCAGACGATGCTCTATCCACTGAGCCAAACCAGTTTCGGCAGCTTAAGCATTTTTAAAAAATTATTTTCATTTATTTATTTAAAAATTGTTTTAAAATTTCCCATTACAGTGGACATGCAATACATATTAGTTTCAGGTGTAAAACATAGTGATTAGACATGTAAATTACTTACGGAGTGGCCACCCCCATAAGGCTAGCACCCAACTGACACCATACATAGTTATTACAGAATTATTGATCATATTCCCTGTGCGGTACTTTACATCCCCATGACTATTTTATAACTGGCCATTTGCACATCTTTTTTTTTTTTTTTAATATATTTTATTGATTTTGTACAGAGAGGAAGTGAGAGAGAGAGAGTTAGAAACATCGATGAGAGAGAGTCATCGATCAGCTGCCTCTTGCACACCCCTTACTGGGGATATGCCCGCAACCAAGGTACATGCCCTTGACTGGAATCGGACCCGGGACCCTTCAGTCCCCAAGCCGACGCTCTATTCACTGAGCCAAACCGGTCTTGGCCATTTGCACATCTTAATGCTTTCCTCTTTTTCATTCAACAGCCCAAGCCCCTCCCCTCTGGCAACCATCAAAATGCTCTCTGTATCTATGAGTTTGTTTCTGTTTTGTTTATTTTTTTTGTTTTGTTTTAGATTCTGCATATACGTGAAACCATATGTCATTTGCCTTTCTCTGTCTAGCTTATTTCACTTAGCACATACTCTCCAGAGGAAGTTTCCAAGCAGAGCAGAGCAGGGAGGGAGCGGCATGAACATATTTGTGCCAAAGAACAATCGTTCTGCTCTGGGCAGATGATGATGTGAGGGTAGCAGTGGAGTAGGCCTGACTTTTTCTCTGGGGTTCTCTTCTTTGGGGAAGGGATGTTCTTTGCTAGGATGGGGCAGAGAACTGACACGGGTGGGTAGGCTCCTGAACATCCTTGGCTCTATCTGTAGCGTGCGAGGCAGCGATTCCCAACAGAGAGGATAGTGAGCATTTTGGTGACTGAAAACCAGGCTCTGCAACAAGGTGCAGAGAGAGCAGAGCAGATAGAAGGCCAGACTGCACTCTGGATGCCTGAATTTACACTTATTCTCCACGGCCAATTTGCTGGGCCCACCCGGAAAGACCCTCCCAGGGCCACCAATTCCCGCTGAGCGGGAGGGAAGGCTCGCTTTCCCTCTCCGTGGCAGGGGGAGAGGGGTGAGGAGGAGAGTGAGGGATTACTCCTGGGGAGGAGATTCTGGTCTTTATGATGGGGATGCCCCGGGAGGTGGAACACATCTCAGATTTTATTCTTCTGCATCTCTGACGTCTTAGCTGTGAAATGTGCATGCCTGGGTTGGGTGTAGTGGGCGTCCCGTGCACTAAAAGGTTGCTGGTTCGATTCCCTGTCAGGGGCACATGCTTCAGCTGCAAGTTCATTCCTGCATGTAAGAGGCAGCCAATTGTTTCTCTCTCACATGGATGTTTTTCTCTCTCTCTCAAAACTCAATTTAAAAAACTTTAAAAAAATGTGCATGCCTGAAACTCTCCCTGCATGCTAGGTGAGGCCCAATCCAGGAATATCTTTCTTATGAATGCCCTCTGCCTATAGAGGGTGGGTCCCTGCAGTCTCTAATACCAGAGCTGGAGGGGCCCTGAGGTGCCCAGTCGCCCTTGAACTCAAACTTGATTGTTCATACATCATCGGTACAAAATGTTAAGCAGGCACCCCTGGCATCTATTTATTTATAACTTTATACATAGAGTTTTATAAATTATGTACATGAGCTAGATGCATGAATATACATTAGATGCACATTTAAAAAATGTATGAACATGATCAAATACATTATACACATTATACTTACATAAATAAATTAAACATTATGCATATTATGTTATGCACATTATAAAACTAGATAAACAAAAATGAAAAATGTAATCAATACAGTTTTAAAGTAATTTTTATGGCATTTCACTTAATAATGGCACAAAAATCCCTTTTTGTTCTCACAATGGGAGCAATGCCATTAAATGTGCTTCTTTATTTTTGAAAATCCTGGTTTGACACTTTATGGAAGAGCGACATGAAGGCCTGGGACTAAATTTGGTTTATTTCAATATTCAGTGTTAAAGGCTGTCACAGCTGAAGAGGGGGCCTCGTGAAGACACCTACCCCCCCCCCGCCCGACGGATGCAATGCATTGTGGGCCTGGCTCATTAAACCATGACATTCAGCTGTCAGTTTTCAATGCCATCCACCCATTATGCCAAAGTTCTGTTCAGAATTGACTTTTAAATTTCCATCTTCTCTCATGTCAGTCAGTTGTCCTCACCACGAAATTGGAATATGTTGCATTTTAAAACTTTTAGCGAATGGGTTGAAAACCCACTCAAACACTTGATTTGGAAGAGTTTTATAAGCAAGTTAAAAATTCCTTTTGTGTGTGTGTGGTGTATGTGTGTGTGTGTTTAAGGGTAGCTATAAAAGAACTTGGGGACACACAAGGTTTTCAACAACAAAATCATATAAGGATGAGAACATTTTGAAACTTTACTTCCAAATCATCCTATTTTCCTTCCAAAAAAGATCCTCCCCCAGCGGCTGTTTAAATGTCACCTTTACCCTGATGGACAGATGTCATTTCTGGAATGACAGCTGCTGTCACTCTCCCAGACGGCCCTGTCTCCCTCCCTGGAACATCAGGGGAAGTCATGTCCTAGGATAAGGTGGAGCTCTGCTCTTTTCTTGCTGTTTCTTTGCAGAGATCATTTTAGGCACTTGTCCTTTTTAAGGGCGGATTCATTTAGGGTGAATCACACTACAGTCTGTGAATTCCACTGGACGGGGCCTATGTAAATGGCCGTATGTCCCCATGTGTTGCAAACTGAGCAGTAGCGTGAGGAGGCTGCCCCCAAGTTCTCTGCTCCTCCCCCTGGACGCTGATTAACGTGGGGGACACAATTGGCCAAAAACACGCCAAGCACCCGGGTCAGGGTGAGTGTTAGCTATCGGTAGAGCTGAACTTCCCTGCTGTGGACAGAAGTGCATGTAAATGTGCACATTGGATTTTCACATTTTCTTTCCACAATCTAGGGCCCTTCTGTTGCCTTAGATTCGTGGTCAGCAAACTCATTAGTCAACAGAGCGAAATATCAACAGCACAACGATGGAAATTTCTTTTGAGAGCCAAGTTTTTAAAACTTAAACTTCTTCTAACGCCACTTCTTCAAAATAGACTCGCCCAGGCCGTGGTATTTTGTGGAAGAGCCACACTCCAGGGGCCAAAGAGACCCATGTGGCTCGTGAGCCGCAGTTCGCCGATCACGGCCTCAGGCCCTAAGGCTTAGGGTATGTGCACTTCACGCTGGAGGTCAGATCTCCCGGGACCAATGGGGTCAGCTGAGGCACAGAGAGGGAGGGGCGTTGCTTAGGGCCATTGCAGGTGGTGACAGAGCCGGACTGAAACTCAGGTCCTTGCCTCAGGGCCTCCCCTGACCCCCGACAGCGGCGTATGGAGGCAGTGCAGGCTGGTCAGTGCGGCCCCTGAGAGGACAGGTGCTCTCTGGGGAAGCCAGTCCACGCCTAGGACCGGCGTGAACATGCTTCCTTCTGATAATTTCTGTTAATCCCCAGCCGCATTGATTTTTAGAGAGAGTGATAAGGAGGAGGAGAGACACAGAGAGAGGAACATCAATGTGAGAAAGACACAGAGATTGATTGCCTCCCGCCGGCACCCTGACCAGGACGGGGGATGGAGCCTACAATCAAGGTACATGCCCTGGACCAGAATCAAACCCACAGCCCTTCCGTCTGAGGGCTGGCGCTCTAACCACTGAACCAAACCGGCTAAGGTGAACATGTTTCTTATGAGTGTCCTGTTCCTTCCTGGTCCCTTCCTCCCTTAGGACAGGCAGTCTGGATCACTCTGCTCAGGGGTATGTCTTGTGTCTTCTCTGGACAAAATAACTTGTCTTTGGCTTGGGGCATGGTTTGCTGATTCGTATACCTCGGAGTTAAATCTGAAAAGAAAATCAGTCACCTGTGTGCAAAACCAGACAGGCTGGGGCTCAACACTGTCACCCCCAGACTGCCCTGCTTGGGCCCTCACTTCCCCTGAGAGAGGGAAGGTACAGGGACACACCCAGGGACATCAGCGCCCGTGCCATACCCCTAACCAGGAGCCTGGCCTGGAGAAGGGGGTCCCTGGCCAGGGAGAGGAGGGGAGGGCTGTGTGTGATCCTGAGTAACCCTCGGCTCGAGCTGAACGCCTTGGGTAGGCCTCCTGCTGAGCCCGGCAGGCAGGTGAGTAAGAGCACACTCAGTGCTCTCACACCTTTCTGGCCCCGCCTGGTACACACCCTTGTTTTCATGTCTTGAACTTGGCTCTAAGTCATTGGCTGCACCTGCAGCTCTTCACACACAGCCGGCCTGGAGCCGTGTGGTCAAGGGCGTGGCATCCGTGGCCGGGCATGTGCTGTCTTTTCTTCAGATGCCAGATCTCTTTTCCTCTGGGCACACAGTGAGACTATTTCCCAGCTTCCCCTGTAGTTAGATGGGGCTGCGGATGGAGTTCTGGACAGTGCTAGGTGGCCAAAGAGATGTAAACCATGCCACGTCCTAGTCTGACCCTTAAAACCCCCACGTTGGCCCTAGCTGGTTGGCTCTGTCAGTGGCTGATCGATGCTTCTCTCATCGATGTTTCTAACTCTCTATCCCTCTCTCTTCCTCTCTGTAAAAAATCAATAAAATATATTTTTTTAAAGCCCCACTCTGGCTCATTGACTTCTCTGTCCCATGGCCTGATGTGGAGGGCTCAGGAGAGATGTCAAGGTCCTCTCTACAGTACTGGTAAGTGGGAGGGGTCTGGGCCTGGCCCACGGCCATTGCATCCGGGTAAGAAAGAAGTCTTTATATGTGTAGTCACCAACGTGTTGGCATGGGCACAGCAGTGGCAGCCTGAAGAACACCGTGTCTGACCCCAGATGAGGCGCTGGGGACTTGAATTCTTTAAGATTTTGTGAGGCAACATAATGTAGGAGTTAAAAGTTTAGAATCTGGTGGCTCAGTTGGTTGGAGCATCGTCTCATGAATCAGTGTTTCTGGTTTGATTCCCGGTCAGGGTACATACCCAGATTGTGGGGTCGATCCCCAGCCAGAGCATGTATGGGAGGCAATCAATTGATGTTTTTCTCTCTCATCAATGGAAAACATATCTTCAGGTGAAGATAGAAAAAAGTCTAGACTCTGGAGTTGGACTCCCAGGAAATTGGTTAATGATTTGCCTGTTCTGAATATTTGATACAAATAGAATCATACAATATGTGATTTTTTTGTGATTGGCTTCTTCCACTCAGCTTAGTGATTCCCAAATTCACCTGTGTTCTGCATGTATCAGTGCTTCATGCTTTTTCAATCTCCATTGTGTGGAGGAGACTCTACATGTGCAGGGCCCTTTCCTGACTGGCTCTAAGCTGGTGTTGGGCTGGGCATTGGGGAAGTCAGCGGGTGGCTTTCTCTGTGCCTCTTGGGGTCTGTCCCTCTAGAACCGTGGCCGGCAAACTGCGGCTCGCGAGCCACATGCGGCTCTTCCATAAAATACCTGGGCGAGTCTATTTTGAAGAAGTGGCGTTAGAAGAAGTTTAAGTTTAAACATGTTGGCCCTCCAAAGAAATTTCAATCGTTGTCCTGTTGACTAATGAGTTTGCCGACCGCTGCTCTAGAACATACTGCTGGAGCCTGGGGACCCAGGGTGACAGCCAGTCTCCCCACATCCTCTAATCTTGCCACTTTATCCTGAACTCCACCCCCAACCCCCAGCGGCATGGCAGTACCACCTACAGCTGGCGCCGACTGGTCCCAGGGGGATGCTCCCAGCTGCCTCTGGTCAGGGTCTGGAAACACTTGGAGCCCTTCTCTGGTGACAGTCCTGAGGTCACACAGGGTGGGGAGGTGGGGGGGAGGCGCACATGGCCTCCGGACTGGGATTGCTCAACCACGGAGCCTGGAAGGCCGTGGAGTCCAGCCTGGCACCGGTGACGTGGGCCCTACGCCCGGAGAGAGGCTTAACCCTCACTTGTGGAGCCTTTTTTCCAGAGAAATTTAATTCCCCGTTTGTTTTTCCAGAGAGATTTCATTCCACATTGTTTGTTCTCTGCCCCACAGACGCCTCGGCCTGAGGAAACCACGGGAATCTCATTGGAAGAAGAATCTGGCCCCTGGAGCCCCCTCCCCACCCCAAGCCACAGGAATGCGCGGGGTCACCTGGGGACAGGGGCAGGGTGCCTGGACAGAGAGTGAGCCCAGGGGCCTGTGCCTCGTGGGGGTTTGCTGTTTGGCCGCACGAGCGCTGGACTCGGAGCCCCCAGACCTCAGTGTGACTCTGGACGCTGCCACTCTGGCCTAGGACCTTGGTGGTCACTTCTGTGGCTAACCTCGTTCCCCCATGCCTGCCCTCAGCCAGACCTAGGCGGGGGGTGGGAGCTGGGGGGAGCCGAGCTTGGCAGTGAGGGAAGCCACCTACAGGGGTGGGGGGCGAGGAGGCCAGGTGAGGGAGGGTAGAATTTTCCAGCCTCCAGGCCCTGCAGGCTCAGCTGGAGAGGCACCCAGCACTCACAGGTGCCTCCCAGCACCCCGGGGAGGGAACCACAGACAGATGGCATCAGTGATGGTGAAGCACGGTGCCAGGCACTTCCCATAAGCCGTCGCTTTTCTCCCCACAGCTGTGTTATGGTGGGGCTGCCATTACTATTCCCCTTTACAGATGCGGAAACCGAGGAAGGTAAAGGGACTCAGCTGGCATCACAAGGTGCCAAGGGCAGAGGCTGGGCAGAGGGCAGCCTCCCCAAACATCGTGTTCTTTCCGCACTGCGTCCCTGGCCCCTGGCCCCTGGCTGGGCCGGCAGACTTGGTCTTGGTGGGATCACAGTTGAAATCACACATGTACGTGGTTCTGAGCTGGAACGAACCCTGGTGCCAGTTGCCATTTCGCAGGTGGGGACATGGGAGCCTGAGTCACCCAGACCTGCCCCCTGATGCCACAGGCCACTTGGCTCACAAGGGTAGAGCCAGATGTCCTTGCAGCCAAGCCCGTCCGCAGCGGCCAGTGGGACAGACACTCCCGGCTCTGCAGGTTCAAAGCCTGGCTGTGGGTCTGATCCGCCTCTGGTCCTGAGAGTGTGGGGAGGGAAGCCAGGGAGACGATGTAGTGACCTGGGTGCAAGGGAATGAGGCACCCTCAGGCTGGGCAACGATGGGGAGGAAGCAGGAGCAAAAGGACTGGTGGGCTGTGATGGACTGCTCGTGAGTGATGGGGAGAGGGAGCTGGTTTCTGGCTTGGGTGATGGGGCAATGGCAGTGCCATTTATCCCAAGCGAAAACTGGATTTGTGGACTTGGCGGTGGGGGTTGGGGTTCATATGAATTCAGTTTAGGGCTTGATGATTTGAGGTGCTCATGGGACATCCAAAAGGAGACATCTGGGTGGTGGTGGGTTGAGATAAGGATCTAGAGACCAGAAGAAAAGTGAGGACTGGCATTAGAGATCTTGGGTTATCACTCTAAATCAAATGCAGATGAGTCAGGGGACGGCGGAATGTTCTGGGAACCGAGGAGGATGATTTTGGCAGGAAGGGTCCGTGCCCTGTCCACGTCCCCCTGGCACTGCAACCCTGCACCTCTGCCAGAGGGCTTTCTCCGAAGCAGGAATGTGCCATAAAACGAATCCCACACATTCTTTGGTTCCCGCTGCATATAAAAATTTATGTTGACACTACACTGTAGTCTGTTAAGCGTGCAATCGCATGATGTCTAAACGATTTGCATACCGTAACTGACAAAGACTTCATTGCTAAAAAATGCTGACCGTCCTCCGAACCTCCAGCGAGCCATCATCTCTTGGCTGGGGGAGGGTGTTTGCCTTCCAGGTGTGAAAATCACAGTCTGCGAAGCCCAATAACATAATGGATGCCCGTGTATGACTGAAGCCATGCTCATCCTTCCTCTGTGGGACACACCGGGGTTTCCCTGGCCATTCCATTGCGCTTCCTCCCACCATGCATTTCATTTCTTAAAATTCTGGCTGCGATTCACTCAGTGGGTTGGTTTGAACACTGGCCTGTAACCTCAGGAGAGTGTTACTCCCCGCTGAGCCCCCAGCCAGAGCACAGACGGGTGCCCCCTCCTAGTTGTTGATATTTGTTGAATGGCCGAGCAAATAAGTGAATGAGTGGCCTACCCCGCCCAAACGGGAAATGTGGCTTTGATCAGATTCTTCCGTTGCTGAAAAAAACCCACTTCCTGTGGCTTTGATCTCAGCTTTCTTTTCAAACTGCCCCGCCTCAGCCAACAGCTGCCCCCGAGCTCATTTCCTGCTCTCTGGCCACCTTATCTCTCTCTCCAAATACTCCCGCGCTTTCTCTTTGAGGGGCCACGCCAGGCCCTCCTCCCCACACCTTTTGGCAACAGGGCGGGGCTGACCTTTTGCCTTGGTCATCAAGTCCCTCCCAAATCTCAGCCCCCTGGGGTGCAGGGCGTTTCTGGGATGGTCTTTGGGGGCCGGGGATGGGGGAGAGGCAGGGGTGAAATAACCCTGCCGAGGCTAAGGATCAACAGCAGATGACGTGACAGGGGGAAATTGGAGGCTACCTGGAGAAGGTGTGCCCCTGGGGACCAGAGAGGGCTTCCCCAAGACCAAGACAACCTGAGACCCGGAGATGATGGGAGTTAAAGTGGCAAAGAGGGTGAAAGAGCGAGAAAGCTGACAGGTGGTGAGAACTGCAATTCAAAGGCCCTGAGGTAGGAACAATAGAGGACTGAGCGGGCCTGGCTGGTTTGGCTCAGAGGCTCAGCATCTCGGGTTCGATTGCCGGTCAGGGCACGTGCCCGGATTGCGGGCGCCATCCCCGGTGGAGGATGTGAAGGAGGCAGCCACTCAGAGCTTCACTCTCATCATTGATGCTTCTCTCTCTCTCTCTCCCTCTCCCTCTTTGAAATCAACAAAAATATGTAAAAAAGAGAAAACTAAGCACTCTGGTGCCCAAAGAATGAAGGGCATACAACCACCGAGGCTGGAGGTTTTGGATTTATCCCAAGAGCAGTGGGAAGCAACAGTGTTTGAAGAAAAGTGATGGCACCTTTGGAAAGCTCCTGGCTGCAGAGTGGCTGAAGGAGGGGGTGGTGGTCAAGTGAGGACGCTGGCAGACCAGTTGCGAGGCTGTGGCAGCTCCAAGGGGCACCCCCGTTAGGGGGGTGGCGGTCGAGGTGCATCACGTGACTGGCCTTAAGAAATACAGTATTTCCTCCGTCATTTGTTCATTCAATGCTTTCCAACACCTACCGGGCGGCTGCTCTGCCCGAGTGCCCCCGGGGAGCCAGAGTCAGGCTGGGCTCTGCCTCCAGGCAGCCCGCATCTCTCTGGGAGGGCAAACGAGGGCCGGGTAGGCCAGGCGGTAAGTGCAAAGCGCTCTGGGAGGTTCAGATGGCACGTGCCCCAAGCACATGCCCAGAGGGAGAGTGGGCACCTGGAGCCGGTGCTCTCCTGCAGATGCTGTTTGTACGCTGCTCCAGGAAAAGGTAGGAACCGTCATTTGTAGGATTCAGCGCCCCCCCCCTCCCAATCTCCCCTGTGCCCCCAGGGCCTGTCTCCTTTCCCAAAGGCTCTTTTCCTGGGCGCAGTGGGTGTGAGAGGGCACAGGGGTCTGTCTCCCTAGTGCCGCCAGGTGAGGGCGTGCCCAGCCCTGGGGGTGTCCCTTTCCTCTTCCTGCCTGAGTCACCTTCCTTGGAAGCACACTGACCCTGCTTACTCAGGCATCCGCCCCCACGCAGCCCTGCCCTTCGCTGGGGGAGGGACCACGGAGGAGCCCTGAGACGTGTCAGTGAGCAAGCCCAGTCCCCCCCTCCAGCTCCCCAGGTAGGGCCTGGGTCTGCCCTGGAGCAGGGATGGGATGTTTCTTTTCCTTGAAACGGGCTCCAGAGCAGCGGTGGGGAGTGCTCCCTCCCAGAGGCCTGTTGACAGTGACCTCCCTGCCCCCCACGCCCCTCACTAGGCGCTGAGGGCCCCTCAGGGTGTAGCGGATGGTGGGTGGTGGGGCGGTTTGCGGGGCTGCAGCTGCTGCCTCCCCATGTGTCCTCCTGGCGCCCAGGGCTGTGGGTGGCTCGAGCAGGACCCCCATCTGGGGGGTGAAGCGCGGGGCCCAGGCCTCGCTGTGCCTGGGGACACGGGCAGGATGTGGGGCTCCTAGGGACACGTGGAGGGCAGGCCTCTGGTCTCGGGCTGGTTTTCCTGCCCGCCTGCCTGGGTGCTGGCAGCATGGCTCCCTCCCCGCTCCCTGCCTGGCCTCACGGTCAGCTTCACAGACCAGGCGACACCTGGCACAGGAGGAGGAGCTGCCCGGGGTGGGTGGTGGGGCACAGGGGGAGAAGGGAGCTCTGCTGGCAGCCCCACCATTGGCCCCCACCTAGGGACCTCCTAAATTCCAATTTTTTAAAATTTATTTGTATTTATTTATTTTTAATTAAGTTATCTGTGTACATATTTTAACATGGTCTCCCCAGAGTTTTGTGTAAATTCCAATTTAAACACGCACAATGGAAAAGGATGGCCAAGAAACCCCGTCCAAAGATATCCCCAAGAAGCCCCTAGGGGGCCAGGCCCTTCTGCAAACGGAAGTTTGCCAATAGGTGCAGGTTAATAAAGCAGATATGTGGCGGCTAAGCAAGCTGAAGGGGTTGGGCCGTGAGGAAAGGGTAGGCACCCCAGCGGTTCAGCCCCTCCATCTTCCTCCCCCCCCCCCCCCCCCCGGGTTCTATCCGGTGAGCTAGTCTCACCTCCTCCGGCCTCCTGGTGTTGGTGACGGCGTGGCAGGGAAACGTCCCCGAGGACACCTGCCAGGGAGCTGTCATCGCCCCAATCCCCCCACTCCCTGAGTTCCTTGTCCTACCAGCCCCGAGGAGGAGCCAGCAGGACCCGTTTCCAGGGGTCCATGCCAAGAAGCCCAGCTCCAGAGTCGCTTGGCAGCCCCTAAAGGAAGGAGAGACACCTCCAGGGCGTGTCTGGGGGGGTCCTTTTTGGGTGGGGTGGGGGCATGGGAGCGGGGTACAGTGCTGTCTCCTCCTCTCGGGGCAGCCTGGGCCGGCTGCAGGGGGTGCTGGGGTCAGGAGGTCCGGGTGGAAGCCTGGCTCTGACGTCTCCGGGCCTCAGTCTTCTCACCTGGAAGAGGGGGTCGCACTTCCTGCTGCCTCGGAGACAGAGCCCTCAGATGCCCTGAGTAAGGGACATTCTCAGCCCAGCCCCGGGAGTCCCCTGGCCCAGGCTGACCCTCGGGGGGAGGCCCTGGGTGTCATCCTCAGGCTGGGAGGGGGGAAGCATTTTCACAGTCGTCCCTGAGCCTCTTCAGAAGGTGTGGCTCCCGTGGAATGTCCGCCCGCCCCGGAGCCGCAGGCAGCGGACCAGGGCTGAGAGGAGCTCCTGTGGCCGCCTCACCCGCCGCCCAGACACAAACACAAAAACGTCCTGAGGCCCAGAGGCGCCGCCACACCCCTGGACGTGCTTCCCTCCGAGTCCTGAGTCATCGGTCCCTTCACTCCGGGCGCCCCGCGAACCGGCATCTGTCTTTTCGGGGAACAGTCCTCCCAGGGACGGAAGTCAGAGTCATGGGTTCAAGTCCCTTTGACACCACCAACCGCCTGCCCTGGGTCACGTGTTACTTGCTAAACTCTGGTTGTTGATTATGGGATAAGGAAAATAGCATCAACCCTGACAAGAGGCTGTGAGGCTTGAATGAGATAACGTGTGTGAAAGGGAGGACATTATTTGTGTGTGGATGTTCCTGTCCGATTGTTCCCCGCTCCCTGCCTTTTGGAGCAAATTTGGGCTGGGCTTATTCAGTGTCACGGTGTCCCTCAGCCTCTGAGGAGGGTGCCGATTGTCAGAATTATTATAATAATTCTAAGGATGCAGAATTAGAAGGAAAGAGAAGGGAAAGGATCAGGGGCAAGACTAAAAGAGGAGGGAGGCTTGAGAGCAGCCATGATGTGTGAGCGAGGAGAGGGAGCGAGAGAAAGATGGAAGGAGCAACGCTGTGATCTCAAACCCCTTTGTTGGGGTTAAGGAGCTCAAGGACACGGAGTTATTTTGAAATGACTATTTATTGGTGGCCACTTTGGATGGTAGCACAGCCTGGAGACTGGACCCCTGGGTGATGATGACCTTGTGAATGCCACATGCTTGGCACACAGCGGGGACACACAGGAGACACCATGACTGATGCTGTGTCTGCTCAATGATGGATGGTGCTTGGGTGTTGGCCTCCATATCAGACTGGGTGTGGGTGCGATCCCATCAGCCTGGGGAGGGCTGGAACTGAACTTTGCCTCCCCACCCCCATTAGACTGGGGGATCCTGAGGACAGGCACTTTGCATACTTCATTAGACCAGTGTCTCCACTGATGTGGGTGGTGTGCTTCCACCCGATGGCCCCAGGACAGGGTCCTGGTCACACCATGTGTCATCTCTCTCGTTAGCCTGACTAATGGCCTGTCTGGGTGGGAGGTGAAAGTGGAGGGAGGGAGAGGGGAGAGGTCAGTGCCTAAGATGTTTTCTCCTGCTGTGTGCTACCCAAGGAGCGAAAGAAAAGAATAACAGAGAAAGCATCCTGCCCCAGCCCAGCCCCAGAGCTACACATGCACCCTGAAGAATGGAAAGATCTTCTTCCCATAAACCAGGTGCGCTCTGTCTGGCCCTCCTCACTCTGTCCCACGGGGCGGGACCCGGGCTGAGCCCAACCGAGGTTCTGTCTCATGGAGCTGAACGTGTTTGCCTGCTTTTGGCAAAGCGGCAGGGGTGGGGGCGGAGGTCATGATGACAACAGCTTAGGAACTCCTGCGAGAAAAGAACAAGGTGTTGACACGGCGGCGGACAAGTCGGGATCTGCCTGTTTGGGTCACGGCTTGTTGATTTTTTTGTGTCTCTCAGCCTGGCGGTGGGTTCAGGCTTTCCACCATCCCGTTTAGTTTGTTGTGATTCGATTAGAGTTCATCGTTTACTGTGTGCCTACTATGTGCCAGCCGCCATGCTGGATACTGGAGGGCCCCTGAGGAGCAACGTCAGGATGTTGCCTAAAATTTAAGAAATCCTTCTTGCCCCGAGGTGCTGTTGCAGAGACTGGAGCTGCCACAGACGCGTGAACAGGTGTCAGGGAGGCGCAGAAGATAAGACAATGATTCTTCTGGAGGTTTGGAGAAGCCTTTTTTTTTTTTTTTAATGTATTTTTATTGATTTCAGAGAGGAAGGTAGAGGAAGAGAAATAGAAACATCCATGATGAGAATCATGGATCGGCTGCCTCCTACACGCCCCCTACTGAGGATTGTCGAGCCTGCAACCTAGGTCTGTACCTGGACCAGGAGTCGAACTGTGACCTCCTGGTTCCGAGGTCAGCGTTCAACCTCTGAGCCACACTGGCCAGGCTTGGAGGAGCCTTTGCAAATGTGGAAATGTCTGATTTGAAACTTGAAGACTAAGCAGGCACTCAAGAAGTGGCTGAGGGCCCTGCCTGGTTTGGCTCAGTGGAGAGAGCGTCGGCCTGCGGACTGAAGGGTTCTGGGTTTGATTCTGGTCAAGGGCACAGGCCTGGGTTGCGGGCTTCAACCCCAGTTGGGGGCGTGCAGGAGGCAGCCAGTCAATGATTCTCTCTCATTATTTTTAAAATATATATATATATATTTTATTGATTTTTCAAAGAGAGGAAGGGAGAGAGATGCAGAGTTAGAAACATCGATGAGAGAGAGAGAGTCGTCGATCAGCTGCCTCTTTTTTTTTTTTTTTTTTTTTTATAAAAAATATTATATTTAATGACTTCGTATGAAAATATATTCACCTAAAGAATAACAATAATTTCACTTTACAAAAGACAGTAATATAAATGTAAGGAAACAAATTGGCATTTTTATGATACATTCAAAATTATTATGAGAGATTAAGTTAATTTGGTTAAATTTTGTCAAAATTAATTAAACTAGAATTTCAGAATTACCGTCTGGATATGAAGGAATATTGTGACCATCTTTCAAAGTTATTTAAGATTATCCATATAGTACTTTGATTAGTTTAGCTACTACATGTACGTTGAGACTATTTCCAAGTAGTCGATAACGCTGTTTCACTGTTATATTCTCAGGAAATCCAAATTCTGGAGGAAATCCAAGAAGATTTGCAATTTCTTTAGGAGTAAAATATCGAAGTTTAAGCATTAACAATTTTGTTATCTTTTCTTCTTGTGACAAATTGGTAAGAGATTTGTAGATATTCTCAATCTGCACATCCTCTGCAGTCTGTAATACAGATCCTGTCCCTTCTATGTACCTCCCATAACCTTTTGTAAAGCACATGGACCTTCTGCAAGTGGGCTTAACAATGTCAAACAAAAGAGAATAACGCAGATCAGCTGCCTCTTGCATGCCCCATACTGGGGATGTGCCCGCAATCAAGGTACATGCCCTTGACTGGAATCAAACCTGGGACCTTTCAGTCCGCAGGCTGACGCTCTATCCACCGAGCCAAACCAGTTTCGGCTCTCTCTCATTATTGATGCTTCTGACTCTCTCTCCCTCTCCTTTCCTCTCTGAAACCAATAAAAATAGATATTTTTTTTAAAAAAAGAATTGGCTGAGGGGTGAGGTGGGAAAAGCACGAACAAAGTGGGGGCATGGTGAATAGCTCAGTGGGAAGTGGGGTGAAGGAATAGTGATTAGCATTTATTGATCACCTACTGATCCCCCGGCTCTGTGCTCCGTGCTTTGCCTGTGTAGCATCTCATTTAACCCTCTCAGCACTCTAAGGAGGTGGGCATTGGTGAAGAAACTAACATTTGGAGAGAACAGATGGCTCCGAACCAGCATCTGAACCAGGCTTGTCTGACTCCAAATTCCATGCTCTTTTTACTAGACCAGTGGTTTCCTGATTATATTCTGTAAAACGTTTAGGATTCTGAGAAGGTGCGTTAGGGACACGGCCGATTTTAGCTTCATATTTAAAATGTGTTTTAATCAACACACACACACACACACACACACACACACACACATGCTCACATGTGTTATGTAATTAAAAAAAACTTTCCTTCCATCTCTGTGCATATTTCTGAATTTATTGTAAATGTGTCATTGATTAAAAAGATGGCACAGTCTGCTTGGGTTCCGTGGAACACTGTGGGGATAAAGCACAGTCCCCTGCCCTGCCCCCCGTCACCAGGAAACTTCCGTGTACCGTGCACATGGGCTTATCTCTGCTTTCTCTGGAAACGTCTTAGGAATAAATAGTACACATATAAATCTTTGGGGGGGGGGGTGTGGAGTTGAGACCTAGCCAGTTTGCTCAGTGGATAGAGCGTTGGCCTGTGGATTGAAAGGCCCCGGGTTCGATTCTGGTCAAGGGCATGTACCTCGGTTGCAGGTTTGCTCTCTGGCCCTGGTCGGGGCTCATGTGAGAGGCAACCAATCAATGTCTCTCTTTCACATCGATGCTTCTCTCTCTCTCTGTCTCTCCCCCTCGCTTCCACTCTCTCCAAGAATCAATGGAAAAAAATATCCGTGGTTGAGGATTAACCAAACAAAAAAAAAGGGGGGGGGGGAGAGGGATGGAGTGTGAGGGTAGGGCATCTGTGGACGGGAGGAATTTCAACAAGTTTTTGGAGGAGTTTGGGGCTTGAAGGGGGAGTGGTGACCGAGGAGGCAGGACAGAGGGAGCTGCGGTCTATAACGCACATGGCAGGGTGAGCAGCCGGGTGGGAGCTGGCCTGCTCACAGAGGCTTGGCCTTGGATCTGCTGGGTGCAGTGGAGGGTGGGCAGGGAAGACGGGGCTGGAAATGGGGGCTTAGTTGAAAGTCTATGAATGGAACCATAAACCTCCCAACCCTTGTATACAGAGTGTTGAGATATGACCCTTTATTGCCCTTTCCCCCTAAAATGGAGGGTCTCTAAAGACATTAAACTGTCCAAACAAGACGAAGAGCGCGGGGCCTCCCAGACTATAAAACACGCTGCCGGCTGACATTTAAGAGTTCCAAGGAACAAAGATCAGCTCGCTCGGAAACAAAGCCTGCCATTCATCTCCTCTTATCTGTGTACACAAAGCCTCCAGAAAAAACGTGTGCTGCCTTCTTCGGAAAGACGAATGGGCCAACCATAAGCCAGAGGCTTTTGGAGGATACCTGAAATATGAGACAGAGAGACCGAGATAAACAAACGGAAAGCAAGACCCCTTAGGACACAGGAACAGTTTATAGGTAAGAGAGAACTTAAAAGGAGACCTCAAGAAGACCCTGGATCGGGGAAACAAGGTTATGAGAAAGGAACAGTCAGAGAACAACAAAAGCCCCTGGCCCTAAAAATATAACGAAAACTCAGTGGAAATGTTGGAAGATAAAGTAATCACCCAGAACATAAAGCAAAACATGAAAGAAACGGAATTTTATTAGAAAAAAAAAAACGTAAGAGATGACAGAAAATAAAACTAAAAGAGAGAAAGCAGGGGAGAGAATTTTCAAATAAACCATTGAACAGGATTTCCCAGACAGAAAAGATGTGTCCTCAGACTAAAAGCTCCTCAAGCCGCCACCATAAAGAAAACACAAAAATGTTGAAATTTCAGAATATCCAGGGACATGAGAAGACATCTCCTAAAAGTTTCCAAAGAGAGAGAGAGAGAGAAAAAAATCACCTATAAAGGAATAAAAAGCAGATTTCTTACCAGCGTTGTTAGATGCCAAGAGACAATGGAAAAATACCTCCCAAATTCTGATGGAAAATGACTTGTAATTTAGGATTCAATACCCAGATGAACTAGGCCAGACGAAAGACATTTGTAGATCCATAAGGACTAAGAAAGTTTATTTCTCACATATTCTCTTTTTTTTTTTTGGGGAAGTTACTTAAAAATGTGCTGCATAGAACAAGGAAGAAACTGAGACAGGGGAAACATTGGATTTTTGTCAACTTGTAACTTAGCTTGGTGTGCAGTTTTATTAATGACTGTGCACTTGGTGTGTGTTTTTCCTTTGTGAGGGTTAGGTATCGGGATTGTGTTAGCTCTGTAACATGAACAAAGTGTTCTATGTTTTTATTATCTGAAAGTGTCTGTACAGGGAATAATCCCTTTCCTCAATGTTCCCCCAAAAGAATAAAACAAAACAAATCAGCCCATTTAGATCTTAAAAAAAAAAAAAGGCAAGCAATTCTTTGACAATATTTTCTGTGTTTTCTTTCATCATTGTTGCATGACCTTTGCGGCAGGTCATTCTGCTGCCCAACATTCATTCTTATTCTTCCTTTGTTTGAAATAATTCCCTGTGCCAGCTTAGAAGTTCAATTTCACAGCCTCTCTGGCAGAGAGGTGGGGCGAGGGTCACAGTTCTGGCCAAGGAGGAAACACACGTACATTGAATGGAGTTTCCAGAAGAGGGACTTACGGTAGCTGAGCCTCTGTCCTTCCCCCCTCCTCCTGCCAGAATGTAAAGAGGACGCCTAGAAGTGGAGGAAAGAAAATCCTGTTGGCATGAGGACATCCACCTGCTAACGACGGTGCCACAGAAAGCCAGAGGGAGCTTCCGATCCACCCAGCACCGCTTCCCTCTGCATTTCCGGTTGCGTAAGAAAAATAGATCCCTTAGTAGTGCAAGGTACCGATTTAATTTCCTGCCTTTCTTCCCCCCAGCAAATTCACCACCTTTAACCTCAGAGCTGCATCCTGGAGCAGAGGCTTTTATTTTTATTTTTATTTAAAAAATATATTTTATTGATTTTTTTTTAAAGAGAGGAAGGGAGAGGGATAGAGAGCTAGAAACATTGATGAGAGAGAGAGACATTGATCAGCTGCCTCTTGCACACCCCCTTCTGGGGATGGGCCCGCAACCAAGGTACATGTCCTTAACCAGAATCAAACCCGGGACCTTTCAGTCCGCAGGCTGATGCTCTATCCACTGAGCCAAACCAGTTTCAGCTGGAGGGCTTTTAGATTCTGTGAGAAGGTGTGGAGTCCACTGCAGGCCGTCATTAGGCTCCATTAGTCCTCTCCCCCTCCTCCTGTCAGCCCATCGATCAGGAACTTATATCCTCTTGGGAGCACTGGGGAGAAAACAGGTGACTTTCTCGGCCCCCGCTCCCTGGGTCCTCCCTGTGAGAGGAGGAGTGACCGCTCGGGTGGTTAGGAACAGGTACCCAGTGTGCACTGCCCAGCCCCTTCCTGGCTTTCTCTCTGGGATTGACCTAACCCATGTGCTCTCGCTGCTCCTGCTTCTCGGCAATGGGCACAGAGCAGCCTTCAATCACCCAGCTGCTCTGTGTGAGTGGGCCGGGGTGAGGGGTGGGGGTGGGGTGGGAGTCAAATCAAGGGAGAAGCAAAAGGAAGCCCGTTTGGGCCTTGGGTCTAAGCCACATCCTCCAATCCATCTGGACCAGCAGTAAAGCTGACGTTTTAATCCCTCCCTGTCTCCGGTGACCATTTCTCAGTTGGATCAGAACTTGGAGACGCGAGGGGTGTGATTAGCACCTGAAAACCCCAACATCTGCTGAATACATAACTTTCCCCCTCCACCTCCCCCGTGGGAAAAGCCACCGTGAGAGGAAAACAGTGGTTTAACATTTTTATGCTTATTGACAGTACTTCTCTGTACCTTATGGATTCTATGTCTTTCCATCTCACTATAAAATGCGTATCACTCCCCCCCTCCCCCCTAGTTAAGAGCCTGGATTGAGAGCAAGAAGGTTTCACTACCATCTCACCCTGGGGCTTGACTTTTTAGGACTTCGATCTTATCCTATATAATAAAAGGCTAATATGCAAATTGACTGAACAGCAGAATGACCGGTGACTATGACATACACTGACCACCAGGGGGCAGATGCTCAATGCAGGAGCTGTCCCCTGGTGGTCAGTGTGCTCCCACAGGGAGAGTGCTACTCAGCTGGAAGCCAGGCTCATGGGTGCAGCAGCGGTGGTGGGAGCCTCTCCTGCCTCTGAGGCAGCACTAAGGATGTCTGACTGATGACATTCCCCTGAGGGCTCCCAGACTGTGAGAGGATGCAGTCCGAGGTGAGGGATGCCCCCCTCCGAGTGCATGAATTTCATGCACTGTGCCTCTAGTCAGTTATACAATGAATGGGTTAGGCTAGAATGAATGGGTTAGCCGCTAGATGATGGAGAGGGGTCATCCCAAGCTTTGATAGTCTTTCAGTCACTTCACACACTCGTACCATGTAGTGAGTACGTGTTGAGCCTGTGTTGGCGTCTGGTTATATAATGTGTACAAAACAAATATGACCTCACCAACTTGGAGTTCAGAGTCCAGTGGCCGAGATGCACATCAAATAAATACGTAAACAGATCTCTAGTTACATTTACTCTCCAGTTTAACAAAATGTCCATCAGGGAGCGGGAGGGTTGTGATAGCATTCCTACTAGTCCTCGCGCACCCGCACTGAGGGAAGGCATTGCTTGCACACGTGGTGATGCCACTGAGTCAGAGCCAGCTAAGGCAGGACTGGAGTCTTTAAAAGAAGACAAGAGATGGAGGCACAGGAGCATGCCACGTGAGGAAAGAGGCGGAGCCTGGCTCTACCAGGCAAGGAACACCAAGGATTGGTGGGAGCTCCGGAAGCTGGAAAAAGGCAAGAAAGGTTCCTACCCCCATCTCAGCGGGAGCCTGGCCCCGGCCGAACTTGCGGCCTCTGGAATCGTGAGACAATGCATTCTGTTGCTTTCGGCCCCCCAAGTGGTGGCGTTCGTGACAGCCGCCCTAGGAAACAGGTCTGCCCCCTGGGAAGGCTGTTCAGGTTCCTTCCAGTGTGAGCTGGTAGAATAATGAAGCCTGAGCAGTGTGGCTGGGCCTGGCCTGTTCGGACAGGCGAGTCCTAGGACGTGTCCTTTTTCCCAGAAACCCCCGGGGACCATCATGGACCCCAGCCTTGGTGCCTCAGCCTCCACTCGTACCTTGGCAGGGTTGCCAGACAAAACACACGGCGTCATATTTGGGACATATCTGTTCTAAAAATAATTTCTTGTCGCTTAGTTGAAATTCAAATGAAACCAGGCCCCTGTATTTTGATTTGCTAAATCTGGCAACCCTGACTCTCCAGTTTCCCCCTGTAATCCCCAGCAGGGGGGTTGTGGGCCACCCCCACTGTACCCGAAGGAGGGCAAACACCCCAGTTTCCTGCCATGGCTCTGCAAGGTCTCGCCTAGTCCTGGGCGCCTGCCTCTCTCCTGGCACCTGACTGTTGTCCGTACCCCCTGGAGGCCCTGCAGTGCCCCCCACCCTGCCCCGCCTCCAGCCAAGCCAGCCTCTCCTGCCCACATCAGAGGCGACGTGCTCATTCCCTCCACCCCACTTTCCACAGGCCCTGCATGTCCGTCTCCCTCCAGCCTGCCCTCCCCTCTGACCCCCACTGGGCTTGGGCAAGACAGATGTGGGCCAGGCCCTTCAGTGAACTAGCTAATTTGTTCCAGGTGTTCCGAGTGAGAAGGGAGCAGGAAGAGAGCTAGGAGAGCCTGTGAGAGCTGTGCGTAGGGTCTCCCTAACTTGCATTAAAAAATCGCCATGAAAGGGGGGGGCCGGGGAGGGTTGGTGAAAATGCTATTTCTGGTCCGAATCAGAAATCTCCAGGGAGGGGACCTGACCTCGTCTGGAGGCCCAGGGAAGGCCTCCGCAAGGAGGTGAGGCCCAAGCTGAGGCCGAAAGCTCAGGAGGTCAGCAGGGGAGGCTTTGGGGGGCTGGAGGCCAGGGCGGGGGTTAAGATGACTAGTGCGGCCTTGAGATGACTACAGCCCCAGTCAACACCTTGATTTCAGCCCGAGAGATCCTGAAATACAGGAGCCAGCTAAGCTGCTGCACGTGGCTTCATGACCTGCAGAAACTGATAGATAATAAACATTGTTTTAAGCCTTAAGGTAATCAGCAGCAATAGGTAACTAATGCAACATAACAGTTTGGAAAAGGCCAGGCATACGTGTCATTATCTACATACATATTCCTGTACGTGGAAATCATGGCAGGCACACTCAATGTGAAGCCTTCTTTTGGTCCCTGACCAATGTGGGGGAGATATTGTACATCAGGGTCCATGCCTGTGTACGTGTCCGTCAGGGTCCGTCAGCAAACAGAGCCCGCCCCGCTGTCTCTGCAGAATTGAGTGTGAAGAATGGCAGCACAGGGCCGTGGGAGAGATGGAAGTCATTGACGGCCAACCATCAGCCTCACTCCCAGAACATCCTGTAGATGAATAGGACCTGGGGCCTTGGACACTCAAAAGCCAAGAATGATTTCATGAGAGATGGCTGTTATTGTTGCATTTAAGCTCTTCTTCCATTTCGTTGGGGGCAGTGGAGGTTCAGAGTCTGTTTTGAACATGAACAGAACCTCTCTCTCTCTCTCTCTCTCTCTCTCTCTCTCTCTCTCTCTCTCTCTCTGGTAAACACTATTGGTGGAGTTAGCTGGTTAGGTGGGAGCGTGATGGTGACCTGTGTCTGAAAGCATTTCTCTGTTCCTGTCACGGTCCTGCGGCTGTAGATCACCAGGCCGGGCTGCCCATTGTGCTGACGTTCACTGGAGCACGTCCCTAGCCTGGTTCCCAGGGTTCGGCCTTTAAGGAAAGGCTGCAGGGCGTGCTTCTGCGCAGATAACAGTTGGCTTCCGCTGGAATTATTTCCCTGGGATACGTTCCCAGGAACGAAATGGCCGGGCCGGAGGCAGAGGAGCAGCTGGACGGGTGTTGCTGGAAATGGCTTTATTGCTTTCCAAGGAGCAAAGCCAACTTAATAGCAGCACTGCGGGGCCTCTGAGGGGGCAGCTTCAGGGCGACCAGTGACTGACTCCTAGGAAATCAGCTTCGAGGCCCTTCCAACACCCCCTGAAAGGGCTGGGAGACCAGGGAAGTGGGTCCAGCGTGGAGTCCTGGGCTTAGCAGGGGAAGGTCTGAAGGTCTAATGCCAAGGGCACAGAGTGAGCAGGGAGCAGCATCACGTGGTCCTGAGCTTCAGTTCGGGTTCTGTTACCTGGTCCTTCTGAAACATCTGTTTGGTCACCTAGAGAACAGGAACTGTAGAAGTAGGAACCTTGAAGAGGTGAGATGGAGATTAAAGGAGTTAACACATGGTAAGAGATTAGGTCGGCACGTGGGCAGCACCTGGTAAGCCCTGAATAAGTATTAGAGCGAGTGTGCACCACCATTCCGCTCATTTAGTGCCCGACTCTCGGTTCCCGCCGCCCAGTCCTGTTTTGCCAGCGGCCAACCATCTCTTCCTCTGCGTCCCTGCACAGCACTCCACCCAGGCGCCCCACTTTCCCCTGCGGAGCCTTTGTCTCTCTGAGGCCACGTAGGTGGTGATCTTGGCTTTGAGACACTGAGTGGGATGGTCTGTGGATGCCCCCTTGTGGACAAGCAGCTTTCTTTTGTTCTCCGCCAGCGAAAGGGGAAACCAGCCTCGCACATGGGAGGGACCAGGTGTGTGTGTGTGTGTGTGTGTGTGTGTGTGTGTGTGCGTGCGCACGTGTGTGCGTGCTGGGGTGCGGGAGGCCTCTGTTTCTGCAGATAAAACAGGAAGTTGCACGTTCTGGCCTCCTTCTCACTGGCAGGCAAGGGGATGGGTCTATATGTCTCTAAACATTTGTACATGTACAATACATGGTTGGGTGCTGTATGTGCTGGTTTGCCTGTCTACATGTATGCCTACACTTGATGCCACTTTTCTTGTCACAGGGGCCTCCTGCGGTTCCGTGGAGACTGTGTGTTTTGAGAAGTGGAAGCACCATGTGGCCTGAGGCTATTGTTAGGTAGAGTCGCATGCATAACCCTTGTGCTGTACTCAGTTTACCCAGTCACTCATTTGAATATTCAGTCCCACAAATATTTATTGAGTGCCTGCTATGGGGCCTGTGTCCTGAGGTCTGGGGAGGTGAGAGTGACAAAGACAGAATCTGTTCCCTGCCCTCTCCCGGTCCAGCGGGTGAGGAGACAAGTGAGGGGACCGTTGCAGGACAGGGATTGGTAAAAAAGCCAAGGGAGGCTGCCTGGAGGAGGTGACCCCTGAGCTGAGCCATGAAACGGTAGGTGCTCTGGCCTCTTCCTGCTCTGAGGCAGAGGGAGGGGTTGGGACAAAGAACCCTGGGGGGTTTAGAACGATACTTTTCACCCCAACTCTCTGAGCGAGTCCCTTTCTTTGGGTCTGTTTCCTGCTGGGTTAAAGCAGAAGGGCTGCTGGCCATGAAACTTAGAGTCTGTTCTGACTTTGATGTTTTATGATCTTTTCTTTCCTTGGCCGGAGGCATTCTCTTTCCTTCCACTCTTCGTCATACTCCGCCCCCTTCCCCGAAGAAATGAAAACCAGACAGAGTGCTGGAAAGCATAAAAACACTCATGTACTCCTGTAGGACATGTGCGTGTCTGTGGACATGCACACAGGCACGTACACATGCGTTCCTCCATCCCCTCCCCGGTCCTGCTTGAAACCCCCAGCTGCCTCCCAGGTCGGAGGTGGCCTGACAAAGTTGGGGGGGGATGAAGGGGACCTCTCAGCAGACTAAGATGCTTCCACACTTGGCTACTTGGGCAGGTCACTGAGCCTCCCAGGGCCTGCCTGCAGACCAGCTCAGCACCCATCTGGCGGGGCTTCTGTGATGATCAGAGCTGACTTAGGTGAAGTGCTCCCCACTCTCTGTAGCGCTTAGCGGGCTTTCAGAAAATGGGAGCTAGAAGCAATCGCATTAAGAAATGTCTAGTGTGAGTCAAGCCCTTGTCTCTGCAGGGGGGAAGGTTTTGACCGGAACACCACTCTGACCTTCCTGGTGACAATAGTCCAGGGGAGGCTATTACACGTACCCAACTCTCTCCAGCTGGCTGTGCACTCTGGCTTCAGTTAGAATGGCGCTTATGCCCGGCCTGCGTGGCTCAGAGGTTGAGTATCAAACTATGAATTAAGAGGTCACAGTTCAATTCCTGGTCAAGGCACAGGTGCGGGTTGTGGCTCCCTCCCCAGCACGGAGTGTGCAGGAGGCAGCTTATCAATGATTCTCTCTCATCACTGATATTTCTATCTCTCCCTCCCTCTCCCTTTCCTCTCTGAAATCGACAAAAACATATTTTAAAAAAAGAATGCAGCTTGCCAAAACCGGTTTGGCTCAATGGGTAGAGTGTCGGCCTGCGGACTGAAGGGTCCCAGGTTTGATTCCGGTCAAAGGCATGTACTGTGGTTGCGGGCACATCTCCAGTAGGGGGTGTGCAAGAGGCAGCTGATCGATGATTCTCTCTCATTGATATTTCTAACTTTCTATCCCTCTCTCCTCCTCTCTGTAAAAAATCAATAAAATATATTTTTAAAAAAAGAATGCAGCTTATTAACTGGGTAACTTGGGCCAAGTCACTTAACCTTTTCTAAGCCTCAGTTTCTCATCTATGTAATGGGGACTGGACAGTAGCTCCCATGTACTGTTAACTGCGATAACGAATGTAAAAGCATGGAGTAGTATAGTTCCTGGCGTATAAGAAGTGCTCAGTAAATCAGCAGTTGCCTGTAGTGGTCAGGGTAGGCTAACAGGTGTAACAAATAGGCCCAAGAAGGAGCAATGGCTTAGAGACGATAGAAGGTTGTTTCTTGTTCCTGGTGTGGTCTCAGGAAATACCAGTGGGGCTCATCCAGAGACCCAGTTGCTGACAGCTGTGCCATCGTCAACACATGGCTTCCAAGGCCATTTTGGAAGGTCAAGATAAGGGGTAGAGATTCAGAGTCACCCGTGGCCTTTCTGCAATGGGGTCCAGGGGAACGCGTAGTCATGGAGATAAGGGAGTGAAAGATGAGGGAGGAAGAGGCTGGGAAAGAGAAAGAGAAGGGTGTGTGTGTGTGGTGGGGTGGGGGGGAAGTCTGGGGTGTGTGGAGGAGAGAATAGAAGAACCAGAGAAGGGGACAGGAAGGAGACTTTTTTAAAAAAAAATATTTTTTTATTGATTTTTTACAGAGAGGAAGAGAGAGGGATAGAGAGTTAGAAACATCAATGAGAAAGAAACATCGATCAGTTGCCTCTTGCACACCCCCTACTGGGGATGTGCCCGCAACCAAGGTACATGCCTTTGACCAGAATCAAACCTGGGACCTTTCAGTCCGCAGGCCGACGCTCTGTCCACTGAGCCAAACCGGTTTTGGCAGGGAAGGAGTCTTTGATCGGACCCATCTCCATCTTTCTCCCAGGGGCCCTTAGGCCCCCTAGTTGTCACCTGGAAGCTTAGTTCCCCGGAGGTCTGCCCTCGCAGGGCCCAGCGCCCCACACCCTCGGTGCAGGGAGAGGCTTTGTCTCCTCTTTCTGCTTTGTTCTCCCTCCAGGAAGGAAGTGGCTCCAGATGCTGTGGGTGGGACATTCCTTGGCCATGCTCACTGTTTCCAGATTTCGCATGATGCCTGGTGGCAGAGCTGGCACCCCTCACCAGCCTCGGAAAGGGGCAGAGGCTTGCTTAAGAACACCCCGCACCCCAGGAAACCTAACTCGTTTTTAAGCTGCCAAAGCCATCTAGGTGTCAGTCAGATCTGTCTCTGGAGAGATGCTGTGGCAACTCAATTCCACTCTGATCTGCTAGGCACCTGCTCTGTACCGGAGGCTGGCCCGGGACTCTGCACTCAGGAGCTCACAGTGGCCTGGGGCGATGAGATAAGCTTCCCAAGACTATAAGGAACCAAAAGAAGGGAAGTTCACCAGTTGAAATGTTGCTTGAGCCCTAACCCGTGTGGCTCAGTGGATAGAGCGTCGGCCTGCGGACTGAAGGGTCCCAGGTTCGATTCCGGTCAAGGGCATGTACATTGGTTGTGGGCACATCCCCAGTAGGTAGTGTGTGTGCAGAAGGCAGCTGGTCGATGTTTGTTTCTCATCGATGTTTCTAGCTCTCTATCCCTCTTCCTTCCTCTCTGTAAAAAATCAATAAAATACTTTAAAAAAAGAAGAAATGTTGCCCAAGTGGCTCTAGTAACACATGGATCACGAAGGACACATGGGAATCTGACAGGTGGTGATGGCTGGGACGGGACTTCAGGGGGAACAAAGAGCATGTGCAAAGGTGGCGAGAAAGGGAAGTGCAGGCTTCACTGGGGGAGCACAGACCAGTCCAGCTCAGCTGACACGAAGGGAAGGACGGGAAGGCATGGGCACTGAGGTAGGTAGTTGGGGTTGGATGGGGGATGGCTTATTGGGGAAGTGTGTGTTTTATGGGGCTGGCAGTGTGGAGCCTGGCGAGGGTTTGAGCAGAGGAGGGATGATGGGGTGACTGGCGGGCTGCTCTTTATGCGGGCACACTTGCCCCGCTGCCCTTGCCCTGTAGTGCGATCTGCCAGCCTCTGGAAGTCCGGCCTGCGTGGCACTGACTACGTGTAACCGGGGCCAGGAGGCTTGGGAGCAGGAGACAGCTTCTGGTCTCAGGAATCCAGGCAGGCTCGCTCTCAAAGGACTGCAGTCCTGGAGGGAGAACCAGAGAGGCCTGTGCTTGCCTCTGTCCCCATAAGAGATGTCCAGTCCTGTACGAATTTTTGTGAGTCTATTTGAGCCAGCCAGACAACAACGGCCAGGAAGCAAAATTTCAACGGGCCGAGAAAAGGCTCCAAAGAACACAGTTTTGTACTTATTTTATTTTCCCCCAAATTTAGATATTTATTTGTTTGTTTGTTTGTTTGTTTATTTCATGAAAGGAATTGTTTAATAATTTATGGAATAGCCACTTGATGGGAACTTTCATAATCATTGTATGTTCTCAAAGTACATACAATAACACTAACCATTTATGGTATAATAACAAGTGGAAAAGTGTACAACATTGTATAAGTGGCTGTTTGTATAACACTTTATTATTTATTTTTAAAAAGTTTTATTTTATTTTTTAAAATATTACACATAGTAGTACATATATCTCCCCCCCCCATTGACCTTCCCCAGCCTCCCCTACCTCTGTCGCATGCCCTCATCCCCACCCCCCCCCCCACCTCCCCGCCGCCCCCTGTGTCTTGTGTCCATTGGTTGTGCTTATATGCATGCATACAAGTCCTTCGGTTGATCTCTTTCCCTCCCTCCCCAACACTCCCAGCCTTTCCGCTGTAATCTGACAGTCTGTTCGATGCTTGCACCTATTTTATACATTACAATCCAAGGAGGAGGCGTAAGGGGTTACATGAAATCCATTGGTAACTGAGTAGGGAGGCAGGAGAGAGCAAAGGGGGAAATCTCTGAGGAGGGATGAGAAGTAAAACGAATAGACACCTATTTCTTGTACATTTGTGGGTATAGGACTGCTAATGGTTAACAATTAAGGTTAACAATTAACGGTAATGATACCAATGAGGGGATTTGCAGTCTCTGCTTTGGTTTGGCGGTTGTGCTTGGAGGGGGTCTGGGAAAAAGGAAATTACTTTGGCCGAAACCGGTTTGGCTCAATGGTAGAGTGTCGGCCTGCGGACTCAAGGGTCCCGGTTTCGATTCCGGTCAAGGGCATGTACCTTGGTTGCGGGCATATCCCCAGTAGGGGGTGTGCAAGAGGCAGCTGATCGATGATTCTCTCTCATCAATGTTTCTAACTCTCTGTCTCTCTCCCTTCCTCTCTGTAAAAAATCAATAAAATATATTTAAAAAAAAAAAAAGGAAATTACTTCGATATTCCAAAGGCACGTTTCTGTAGGTATAAAAAAAGATGACAGACAGGCTCAGTGAAGGTAAAGACGGACCTTTGTTAGAGGAAAACTCTGGCCTGGGTTACGATTACCCACCACAAACGGCTTTTAGTTACAAGTTTTAGTTTCAGATCATCCTGTGTGGTTACTTTTCGGTCTCTGAGTTTGGGAGGTCTCTGTATGTTTAGGATGTGGCCCCTATTTCATGTGGCCCCTATTTATTTCATCCGCCCCCCAGCTGTGGGACTTGGGGCCACCTTGGTAGACTCCTTTGAGCCTCAGTTTTCTTCAAGTGACATGGGATCAGAGCACCTAGTGTGCAGAGTAAAATGAGATAGCCACCGCGGCTATCTTGTCGCTTCATTTAATACATACTAGTTTCCTAAATATTGGGACCAGGCAGGGGTCCGGGGAGGGGCAGAGGGCCAGATGTTTGTTGCTGCGGACCCCTCAGCCCGGGGAGGCCACCCCTGTCCTTTCCAGCCAGTGGCACTGCGTAGGGGCTCCTTCCCCCGCCTTCCTGCTTACCTGGTGGGAGAGAGAGCGGGGAAGAGCCTTCAGGATGGAGGGTCATTTTGTCCAAAGTCCATGATGAGCGACGTGTTTGTGCCACCCACCTCCTTCCTCTTGTCTCCGCTCTAGACCTGGCAGGGAATGGGAGAAGTGGACAGTCCTTGATTAAAATTCTAGTTCCACTTTTTTTTTTTTTTTTAAATCATATATTTTATTGATTTTTTACAGAGAGGAAGAGAGAGGGATAGAGAGAAACATCAATGAGAGAGAAACATCGATCGGCTCCCTCTTGCACACTCCCGACTAGGTATGTGCCTGCAACCAAGGTACATGTCCTTGACCGGAATAGAACCTGGGACCCTTGAGTCCGCAGGCTGACACTCTATCCACTGAGCCAAACCGGTTAGGGCCTAGCTCCACTTCTTAGCATCTAGTGACTGTGTGCACGTTAGTAACCTCTCTCGGCCTCAGTTTTCTTGACTCTACAATGGGAATAATAGTAGCACTGATTTAGAGTGTGTGAGAACAAAACGAACCAATGGTTACACCGTTTGCAGTCACCCACACATAGTAGGCGCCTCTTAAGTGTCAGTTTCCCTCCTTCCTCCCTTCCTCCTCCTCCCCCTCCTTTCTTCCCTCTTAGCTACCTACTTTCATGGAGAATATTACGGCTGCCCCCCTTCTTCACGGAAGCCCTCTGAAATCTCAGGCCAGGAGACGAGCAAACAGGAAACTGATTATTTCACCCCCAGGCACAGCACTCTGGGGTGCGGGCTGCCCCTGCATCCCTTACCCTGGGGGGGCTGGGGCAGCGGGAGGGGCAGGAATAGCTGGACCTGAGCTTCCTCCTTCCTGAGACCAGCTTCTTCTGTCCAAACATCCCGTCCAGATGTCCCATCCCTCTCTCTGCCAGCCTCTTGCGAGAGACCCACGAACTAATTCACACTAGGATGTTAATAGCAATACATGAATCAACGATCTTCACACCCTCAGGGTGTTGATAGCTTTTAATGGCTTTCCAGTTCAGCCAATGCAGTTCCCTTCCCCGAAGCCAGCTGGGGCTCAGCTGCAGTGCTGGTTGCCCACAGGGAGTGAGGATGGAGTCGGGGGCTGGAGAGCCCCCTGAGGGGCTCTGGACCAGGGCTAACGGGTGGTCCCAAGACTAGGCGCAGAGCTGGAGCACCGGGTCACCTCTGACCTCTGTGAGAGAGGGGGTGGGAGAGAGTAGGTCGGGCCAAAGGAGACCTGGTGCCGGGCCCTCTGCCCACCGTGCCCCTTGCTTCAGGAAGAGCAAAGTCTGGAAGGTGGAGAGGAGGTGGGAGAGGCAGGCGAGGGCAGGAGCGTCTCCATGCCCAGGAGAGGGCTGTTGCATCCTCCCAGCTTCAGCACAGGCATCCTGGACGCTCCAAGGGATTGACCGCCAGACTCACCGGGCCCTTCCGTCTGGGGAGGAAGGCTGTGGTGCCGGGTGAGCTGGCTGCAGGCTCTCCTGGGTGGCGCTGTGGGCAGAACGTGTCTGCTGGGGGGGCCTGGGTTTGGGTTGAGGAGTCACCTCGGGGTCTTGTCAAAATGCAGATTCTGATCCAGCAGGTCTGGGCCCGAGCGTCTGCCCTGCTCACACCTCCCGGTGCTGCTGGTGCGGTTAGCTGAGCACCTGCTCGAGGGGTGAGGCGGTGAGTGGGAGTGGGGACAGGGACTCTCCAGGCCCCAGGTGTGTCACTAAGGAGCTGGCCCACGACCTCTGCTGGCCCTTCTGGCCCTGACCCTGTGCGTCCCTAAGACCACACGTAGGTGGGTGGCCCTGGTGCCGCACTCACCCACTCGGCCACCTCTGTGGGTGCCGTCCCAGGGGGTCAGAGGAAGGCGTGCCCCTGGACAGTGATGAAGAAGAAGAGCAGCTACTCATCATGGAGGACTTGCCATGCCATGCGGCCTATACGGGGCAGAGCAGGCTGCGGGCACTTGGGTCTGGGGGCAGTGCAGGGCTAGGAGACCTTTGCTTATCTGGCAAACGTTTTCACACAGGACGCTGAGGCGATCTGGGGAGTTGAGGTTCTCACGGATCCAGCTGCTGGGGCTCAGCACAGTGCGGAGAGCAGAGGGGTCGTGGGGGACACGGCCTCACCCTGCCCGAGCTGCCGGCCCAGGCGGGAAAGCAGCTCAGAGACTCAGATCAGGGCAGGGGCGCTGTCCCCAGCAGGGGAGCCCTGCGCCACCGCAGGTAAACACTGCGCTTTGTACCCCAGGAAGCTCCTGGCACAGAAACTTCAGCCTTCTTTCCCCCTCTTCCCCCCCCCCCCCTCCCTCAGGGCTGGGTTCCTGTCAAGGAAACAGAGAAAGTTTCCACTGCACGGCGGCCTGTGTGTGTGTGTGTGTGTGTGTGCATTCAAGTAGAAGTGCCCTATTCTCTTTTCCTTTATGCAGAGAATCAGGTCAGCGGTTTGACTGCTGTTGCTAACCGCACGGTGCCACGGGGAGGTGGCCGCGCGGCCGTGGCCTCCAGCTGCCCCGGCCAAGGCCAAGGGCAGGAGGGTGAGGGCGGCGGCGGTGGCCTCCCCGGTTTGGCTCTCGGGCCTCCGGGTCCCCAGAAAGCAGTGGCCATGGCTGCCAATCGGGAGAGGGCCACATCCTGTCTCCCTCTCAGCATTCCTCTCCCTTCCTGGGCCTGGGCCCGGGCCTGGGCCTCCCAGGTGGCCGCCGCTGAATAATCGGGGAACGGGGCCCAAGGAGAGGCGGCCGCCCGCCCGCCCCGTGGCTGGGGCTCCACATGGAGTGCTCTGGGGTTCAACTCAGGGTGGAGTGAAACTCTCCCCACAGATAACAACAACAACAACAACAACAAGGGCTCCAGCTGCCGAGCACTTTCACACCCGCTTCCTCACCTCGCCCACAGCCCCTGGGAAGAGCAGCGAGTGGGCGTTCGCTCTGACGCGGGCGCTCAGGTGTTCGGGGAGACAGTGAGGTCAGGAGCCTAGTTCAAAGGCATCCAACCTCCAGCCCTGGCCCCACACTCTCCTTCTGGGGCCCTGGTCCCCCAGGGGCTGGAGAGGGAACGTTCCTTGTGGCCTGGCAGGGGGCAGGAGGCCCAGGCTGCAGCCACAGGGGCCAGGCATGGAGCGAGTTGGCTGGGTCCTTTGGCTCTGAGCCTCCTGCAGGCTGCATCGCCTCTGGGATGGGGGTGGGGGGGGGTGGGGGGGACAGACTCCCCCCAGTCTCTAATGACTGGAGGGGGACAGAGAGCAGGGCATCTTCTAGGAAGGGCAGCCCCTCTATCCTCTTCTCATCCTGGCTTTTAAGCTAACCATTGCCTTGTCCAGTAGTTCCATTCCCTGTGCCCTCCCCCCCCCCCCCCCCCGCCCGCCCCCCATACCCACCTCCCACACACACACTCCCAAGCCCTTCTCCATCAGCTCCTGCTGCCCTGGCTCCCACAGCAGAGGCTGACGGAGCTCAGACAATGAGGCTGAGGTTCCAACTGCCGAGAGCACAGCCGCCCCTCCCCCCGCAGCCAGAAGGCATCTGTGACGCTGGGGCCCGGCTGCCAGGCTCAACCTTTCTGCTCCCTCCCACTGCTTACTGGAAACGGCCCCTGCCAGGCCCCCACTTCTTCCCCACCTCCCTCCAGGGCCATCAGACTCCAGCCCTCTGCTGGGCACCCCTGTGCCGTGGGGCAGCGGCGGGGTGGGGCGGAGGGGGGCTGGTGCCCACAGCCTCTGGAGGCCCTTTTGGGGTCAGCACAGCGAGCAGCTGGGAGAAGCCTCTGGCCCCAGGTTGCGAGGCTGGAGCTGACATCGGATGGGCGGTGCTGGAAATTACAGAGCACCTTGGAGGGAAAACAGACGGGGGTTTCATTTCCTATGGAAACAGCGTGTTTGCAGAGGAGTCCGCGTCAGAGCTGGACCCTGCGCCTGGGGAGGGGGCAGGCACCGGAGGACAAGGTCATCTGTTTACTGTCTGAGACGCTTCCAGGACAGCAGCCTTGCTTTCAGCCTTGACTCAGTTCTTCCCGGAGCGGGGCCTGGCCATGCCTCCGCCATGCAGGGCTTTTTGGGTAGATTTTGGACGATGAGTCAAGGGTGTGGGAAGACCCCCGCTCCGCCATTCGAACGCGCTTCTTGCACAGATGTTTTTCCTGCCCCCGCTCTGTGCCAGGCCTGGGCTGGGCCAGCCAATCAGGCGTTGCTGTGTACCTACTCAGGTTGGCGGCGAGCGCTTCCTTTCCTGGAAGGAGCTGTGCTCAGAAAGGGCGCAGGGAGGCCGGCGGGGGACTGCATGGCACAGGCACAGCCCTGCAGCCATAGCCAGGGGCCTCTGTCCTCCGTGTCAGGGGCTCATTCTTACTTCTCCTGGGGGAGGGTCACCCCGCAACGGTCAAGGCAGGCACCTAGGGGAGGGGGGATGACTCCAGTCCTGGTCAGGGGGAGGTTGACTGCGTTACCCTCCCCAAAGACGTGGTCTAGGCCAGTGGTCGGCAAACTCATTAGTCCACAGAGCCAAATATCAACAGGACAATGATTGAAATTACTTTGGAGAGCCAAATTGTTTAAACTTAAACTTCTTCTAACGCCACTTCTTCAAAATAGACTCGCCCAGGCTGTGGTATTTTGTGGAAGAGTCACACGCAAGGGGCCAAAGAGCTGCATGTGGCTCGTGAGCCACAGTTTGCCGACCACGGGTCTAGGCTGGCTGCCTTTTTGTCTGGTCACCACCAAGATGAGGCCCTTGCTCTACGTTCATTTCCCACGTGGGTATCATGAATTGAGCCAATGAAAATGGAGTTTTTCTTTTTCACGTCACTGCACTGTGACCAGGAGCTCCCACATCCACCGTTTTATTTAATGTCATTCCCCCAACAGCCCTAAGAAAGCCCGTTTTCAGAAGGGGAAACTGAGGCTGGGAAGGTAGGGCCAGGTCAAGGTCACACAGATGGCACCTAGTGAAGTTAGTGTGGGAATTTGGGCACCGAATTCCTTGCTTCAGCCCCTCCTCCCAGTCAAGGGGCACCTGGTGACCAGATCTCCCTCCTGGCTGGCCTCCAGCCCGCTGGGGAGTGGGAACCAGCTGGGGCTGGAGAGAAGCGGCAGGCGGGGCAGGACGGTGCTGCATCCCGTCTCAGATCAGAGATAGGGGCTGCATGTCAGAGCGACCTCAGGCCCCAGCCCTTACCCAAGCCATTACGCCCTTCAGCGCCTCTCTTGCCATCTCAGTAAATCCAGGAAGTGTCTGGATCTGAGCGCTCTATGCCCGAGTAAGAATTCCAACAAAATCAAGGTTCTTTTAAAAAAAAAATATATATAAAAATTTTTATTGATTGTAGAAAGGAAGGGAGAGAGAGAGAGATGGAAACATCAGTGATGAGATCTGCCTCCTGCATGCCCCACACTGGGGATGGAGCCTGCAACTGGCTTATGCTCTGACTGGGAATTGAACTGTGACCCCCTGCTTCATAGGTTGACACTCAACCACTGAGCCATGATAGCAGCTCAAAATCAAGATTCTTGTTGGTTCCACTTCTTCATGTGGGTGCTATAACGGGGACTGGGCCCAGTGCACAGTAGACACCCTTAGAGCTGATTAACTCTTTAAAAAATATATATATTCCATTGATTTTTTTACAGAGAGGAAGGGAGAGGGACAGTGAGTTAGAAACATCGTTCAGCTGCCTCCTGCACACCCCCTCTGGGGATGTGCCCCCAACCAAGGTACATGCCCTTGACCGGAATCGAACCTGGGAATTTCAGTCTCAGGCCTATGCTCTATCCACCCAGCCAAACCGGTCAGGGCCTGATTAACTCTGTAGTAGCCCCTAACAGATTACTGCCCCCCCCCCCAGGCAGGGGAGGGGAAAGAAAAGTTGAGGAAGAAGAGTTTCCTGCTCAGCCTGAGGGGGTGCGGTGGGAACACGGCGGGGGCTGGAGGGGTGGTGGGCGACAGGCTGTGTCCACTCTCAGCGCACATCTGGCTGGGAAGGGCGGGGAGGAGGAGGGAAGTAAACACGTCTGAACATCTGCTGCTAATGAGGGGCCTGAAATTTCTGGACTGAGGATCAGATTGCGAGGCCTGAGAAGGAGACAAGATGTTTAACAGAATCCAGGGGCTCAGCTGCAGTCGCCTTCCAGCCCTGCCCTGGGCACATGGCGTCCATGCCCACCTCCCAGCCCTGCCCTGTGCATATGGCATTCATGCCCACCTCCCAGCCCTGCCTGGGTACATGCCATCCGTGCACACCTCCCAGCCCTGCCCTGTGCACATGCCATCTGTGCGTACCTCCCAGCCCTGCCCTGTGCACATGCCATCTGTGCACACCTCCCAGCCCTGCCTGGGTACATGCCATCCGTGCACACCTCCCAGCCCTGCCTGGGTACATGCCATCCGTGCACACCTCCCAGCCCTGCCCTGTGCACATGCCATCTGTGCACACCACCCAGCCCTGCCCTGGGCATATCCCTTCCATCTACACCTCCCAGCCTGCCCTGGGCACATGCCATCCATGCCCACCTCCCAGCCAGGGCCCCAGAGCTTTGCCCCTGAAGTTAAGTCAATGGAACAGTGCTGATGGGCAGCAGGCGAGCCTCCCGTGTGTGAGTGTTACGTGTGAGTGACCACAGCCCCCTGTCATGTGTGTGTGCTACCCTGAGAGTGCATGTGGGGTGAGGGGAGTGTTGCTGGACGTGGGGAGGTGTGTGCGCGTATTTGTGCACTTCTGTGCCTGTGTGCTGTGTATGCACACTTGTCTATAAATGTGTGCTTCTTGTGCATGTTGTGAATGCATGTACTTATGAATGCACAGCAGCAGGTCTGGCTGCGGGACTTGCAAGGCCCAGTGCAAAATGTAAATGCTCAAAAATTAAGTTTCAAGCAGAGACAGCCAAGCATTAAATCCAGCGTGGGCCCTTCTGCGCTCAGGAGCCCGGGTGACTGCGCAGGTCTCAGGCCCGTGCAGCCAGTCGTGTATGTGCTTGTGTGCTGAGCCCTGTTCTCCCAGCCCCCAGGCCAGGCCCACACCCGCAGGTGCCCGTCAGAGGAAAGGTGTGACCGTGCTTTATTTTTGGCGCCTTTGCTGCCTGCTCCCAGAGTGCCCCGGGTTTCTTTTGTTTCATTGCCTTTGTTGGAAGGATGACAAACACCACCCTCCCCCTGCTGCCGCGGCAGCCCCACCAGAAACCACAGCTGGGGGTGGAGCAGCTTCCTCAGCCCCTCACCCACTCCCTCCGCCTGCACCCCTTCCAGGCATCGCCCGGAGCCCTGCCCGCTCACCCCGCCCAGGCGAGGTACCTGCAGCACATCAAAGCCGTGAGGGATGAACCATCTGGTCCAGCTTCCTCATTTCACAGCCACGCAGATGGAGGCCCAGAGAGAGAAAGTGACACCCACCCCCTCCCCCCCCCCCCCCCGCCGCCGTGATGCCCAGGGAGACTGTGGCAGAGCCAGGACCCCGGGCATGTGGCCCTGCCGGCCGGTGATGGAGGGGCCTGGGTGAGAGGCAGGGCCCAGAGGGGCGAAGGGGAGACTAAGCTCTCGGCTAAGTCTAGGAGGTGGGGTCCCCCCACTTCGGCAGGGGAGACTCTATCTCTGTTATCTGAGTCTCCCTCCTCCCAGGGCAGAGCTCGGCATCCAGAAGGTTTGGAGAAGTGTTGGCTGGCACATCTGGAGAACGGTGGCATAATGCCCGTCACAGAGTAAGGGCTCCGTGTACACATTTGGTAATGAATAAACAACCATGTAGATGGCCCGTGGGGTGGAGTGGTAAGAGCGTGAGCTTTTTAGAGTCCAGGTAGAACGAGTCGGGATCACGTGGTAGCGTTATCCGGTAGTAGCTGTGTGATTTTGGCGAAGTTGCTTAACCTCTCTGAGCCTCAACTTCCTCATTGGTAAAATGGGACTCTGGAGGGTGAGAGTGGTTGTGAGAATCCAGTAAGATACAATACTTAGTAGACATGCATGATAACATCCACATAAAATTGTAGTTATTTTTGCGGGCTGTGTTAGCTCAGGTAAGTCACACATACCTCCGCTTCTGCACCTGCTGGCCCTGGCACCTCACAGGCACTCAGGGAATGGCAGCCCAGCCCCCTCCTAAGCGAGGCCCCGTCCACTTCCTCCAGGTCCAACCCACCACCCTCCAGGCGCTGGGATTCCTGCAGTCCCTCTGTGACGCCCCCAGCCCTGCTGCCACCTTCGCTTTGTCTGACTCTCCCAGCGTGAACTCTCACAGGCTCTTGGCCGTCCGCGGTCTCCCCACGTTTGGTGGTTCGAGAGCCCGGACGAGGGTGGGGTTACTGAAAGGAGTCCGGGGCAGGGCAGGTTAGTTCTTGGACAAAAATCCAAGTTCTGCCCTCCACTGAGGATGGAAGGATCCCGGTGCGTCTAGGCCTGTGTCTTGTTCTGAAGATGATGAAGATGAAGGCGGAGGGGAAACAAACCACCCAGGTTCAGAGCATCCCATCGTCCTCCTTGCTCTTCTCCCCCTGGACCCCCTAGTCCAGAGGTTGCCAGCAGCATCCCTCGGGCAGCTGGGTGTCCCTGAGATGGGGGTGTGAGGAGAAGGCAGGGGGTGGAAAGAGGTGTTAGTGCAGGCAAGGGGGCGGTGAGGGAGGAAGCCCAGGCTCCTGCAGGAGACAGAGCTGATGGCACGCCGGTGACTGGTTCCTGGCTTCTGGCTACGGGCTTGACCACAGGCCCCAGCCCCTCCACGGGCACACCCCCTCCTGCCCGGGAAGAATGCACCCCAGGGCCTTTGCACGTGACAGCGTGCCTGCTCCAGTCACTGGAGCGCCGTTTGCACAAACCAGACGAGATAACGTGCCTGCATTCCCAGGCCTCCTCTTAAACACTGGAAAAACGGTTTGGGGGCATTTCATCGGCAGCCTCTGCTGAGCTTCCCGTCAGCGATTTGCTTAGAACAAATAATATAAACCGTTCCGGCCTGAGCAGGCTCTGATACAGGCACCAGAAGATGCAAGTCCTCTGGCCCTCTGGCCAGGACCGGGGCGCGGAGGTCTGACCCCGGGACCTGTTGCACCATCCGGGAACGGAGCTGGTCGGAGCTGGGCAAAGCCTGACCCCCGCCCGCGCCGTGCTCCTCGCGTGGGAGATGTTTATTTACACAGAGACGGGAACGCGGAGGCCGGATCGTGGAGCGGTCACCGCGACCCGTGGAACAGCCCAGCCAGTGCATTCCTGGGGGTCAATGAACAAGAGATAAAAACAAGGCTACGGCCGTCCTCAGAGCAAAGGCGAGGGGGTGGGGAGGGGCTGGCAGCGGCAGGGAGGTCTGGGTCGGGCTGCGTGCTCACACACACAGGCGCTGTGGGAACACTCACGTCCCCTCGTTTCTGATTTCAAGCGGGGGTCGGTTGCCTTGCATCAGTCTAGGCCCGTGGTCGGCAAACTCATTAGCCAACAGAGCCAAATATCAACAGGAGGGCGATTGGCATTTCTTTGGAGAGCCCAATTGTTTAAACTTAAACTTCTTCTAACGCCACTTCTGCAACATAGACTCGCCCAGGCCGTGGTATTTTGTGGAAGAGCCACACTCAAGGGGCCAAAGAGCCGCATGTGGCTCTCGAGCCGCAGTTTGCCGACCACGGGTCTAGGGCTGCTCTGGCTGGTGAGTAAGGGGCTGTGGATCCCTGGACTGTGTCTCTTTCTGGGCCCAAGACAGGCAGTGCAGGGGCAGCGGTGGGGCTATGGGTAACGAGGCTGCTTCTCTCCGCTGCACCCCTGGGGGCGAGGACTGGGGGGCTGACAGGGTGGACCTTTTGAGTTGGAGAAGGGGTCACCCCCTTCCCTGTCCTCTCGTGGTTTTCTGGGAGCTCAGATGAGGGAAACCGAGCCCCTTCACCGCAAAGAAGGCCCCGGGCCCGCCTGTCCCTGGGATAATTCAGCCCTGCTCTCCATCCGGGCCCGGGGGGCCCTGCCAGTGGTGTGTGTGCTTGCAGGTGAGAGCATCTTTTCTGGAATGTTCTCCCAATCCAGCCCAGCCTGTAGACGCTAGAAACCAGCCCTGCCTCACCTCCCCCTGCCTTCTGCTTCCCACTCAGAATTGCTCCCTGCTCCCCATCTCTTCTGCCTTCACCCCCACCCCGTCACCCCTGTGGGCCTGTGGATTCTGCCTCCGACACTTCATCCTCAACACAGAAACTCAACGGAGAACCCACGTCCCAGGAGGATCTTTCCTTTAAAATGCCAGCTGTCGGATCTCCATGCACCCATTGCACTTGGCTCTCCCACCCCCCCATGGCAAGGATGGGGACTGGGTAAGAGGGAGGGCGGCCTGGCCACAGGACCAGAGGGGCGGAGCCTGCCAGGGAAGAGCCGGATGAGGGTGGATGCCAGGGGGGAGCCATTGAGTGAGGAGGTCTGGGGCGGGGAGGGTGCTGGATGGGAGCCCGGAGCCCGGGTCCAAGCTCTGGTGTCGCCACAAGCTCCTGAGAGGCCGCAGGTGAGCATGTCCCCTCTCTGGGCCTCATGGACTCACCAGCATGGTTGGAGGGAAGGACAGAGGGAAGGACAGATGAACTCACCCAAAGTTGCTCTCCAGCTTGACTTACAAAGCGTATGGGGGGTGGGGTGGGGTGGGGGGCAGAATGGGGCGAAGGAGTTGATTTCGGTTTCCTTGCGGTTAGCATCTGTTTTTTTTTCTTTTTCTTTTTTCTTTCTGGTTTTGTGTGTGTGTGTGTGTGTGTGTGTGTGTGTGTGTGTTTAGCTACCACTTATTAAACACCTCAGTGACGATCAGCCACACCTTCATAAGAATTCCTAAGCATTTTACATACAGAGATGTTTCCTCCTCACCACAAGCCTGGGACGTAGGGACTGCGGTGATCCCCGTTACACAGACGAGGAGACCGAGGATCAGAGAGGCTGAGGAAGCAGCCCCAGCCGTGCGGCTGTGATTCCAACCAGGCAGCCCGGCCCCAGCCTGCTCCCCACCACCCGCGCCCCCCGCATCCCAGGGCCTGTGCTCCACGCTGGCCAAATCCTCTCCGTTTCACAGCGGAGAAATCTGAGACTCTGGCAGTGGAGCTTCCGCGGAAGGCCAGGCCCCAGAGCCCCTGCTCTCCCCCACCTCCCTCCCCAGGCCTGCCAGAGCCCCGGGTCCCCAAGAAAGTTTATCCAACACCCCAGCATTGCGCTGTCTCTTTAAGCAAGCCAGTTCCTCCCTCTGGGCATCAGGGTCCCCACTCAGAGAAGGACTGGGCGCTGGACCAGCAGATCTGTGAGCCCCTTGCAGCTCTGGGTGGCCATACTTTGTGAAGGGCGGTGCTTGTGGCTGAAATGACGGATCTGTGGCCTGGGGCTGTGGCCAGGGAGGATGAGGGGCCCGGCCAGCGATGGGGAGAAGGGGAAAGCTGCAAGAGAGGCGGAGGGGCTGTGTGAGCCATGAACCTGGGGACATGGGCAGTACATGAAGCAAGCAGAGAGAAAGAGACAGAGGGGAGAGGCCCTGGGGGAGGGGAGGCCTTGGGGGGGGGGCGGGGTTCCATAGTGAATCTGGTTCGTCTTCCCAGGGGCTCCCCGGAGCTCACGGGAGGTATATGAGAGGGTTGGGCAAGGGAGTAGGGCCAGGCAGCAACCAGCCACGGCGAGAAGGCATTCACGCTGGTGGGTGTTTTGTTGTCTTTGCAAATACTTGGAGATGTCCGGTTATTTTAGAAAAGTGTTTGGAGCCGAGGTGGCCTGTTTGTGCGGTTGGCCTGGCTTCCTGTCCACGACCGCTCATTACCCTCCTGCCTTCAGGAACGGAGGCCTTTTTTCACCGGGATGTGCACACCCATTAGGATCACCCCTCGCCCCCGCTCGCTGGCACGCACGCAGTTGCATCTTTAATATCTAGTGCGGCTGCAGGGCTGGATCACTGCCTCCCCCCTCCCCGCCCCCCACCTGCGCTGTGCCAGGCTCATTCTTCCCAGGGCGCAGGATGCCGCTGGGAGCCCGTTTGACAAGTCGTGGCCAGCGCGTCCCTCGGAGGAGGGCAATGCGATGTGCTCACAAGGTTGGAGAAGGGGCTTCGTGACCTGGCAGGCTCCATTGTGCTCCGGAAAACTGGAGGAGTCACCTTTGGCCTGAGCGTCCGGCCCCTGCCCCTCCCGGCCCCCCGAGCTGTTACAGTGCTGGGCCCTTCGGAAGCCTCCTCACACACCACAGGATGGACTAACCTCTCTGGCTTGAAGAAATCAGAGTGTGGGGCAGACAGCAGGGCACCCAGGGAGAGGGAGCCCGGGCCCGGTGGGCTGTGGCTGCTCCTCCTCGTCTCCCCCCGCCTGCCCCTCCATGATGAGGGAAGGCCATTGCTGCAGCAGCTGCCAGAGCGGAGGGTAATGGGCAGACCCGGCTCTCCAGCATCCAGCCAAGGGTGCAGCCTCTGCTCTGGGCCATCCCGAGCCCCCTTCCTCCAGGTGCTGTGCTCTCCGTGCCCAGGGGAGGCCCTCCCTCCAAACACCAGTTCTGGAGCCCGAGGGACTGACCAGGCTCGGGGCAGCAGCTCCAGGCTGCTCTGGGACAGCCCAGTTTCCACATCCACATGCTGCTGTGGGTCAGGGAGTTCCTTGCCACCGAGGTGAGAGGGGCAACCTGGTTCTCCCCAAAGCTCTGCTCAGACCCATGTCTCCGGGTCACTGCTGGCCACAGGACGCTTCATCCCTGTCCCGAGAGCTCTGGAGGGCTGTCCGCCAGACGCCACGCCGCCTGCACTCCCCGTCCTCCCACCTCTTCGCCCCCGGGGGCCCTGTCATGGATGGCTCCGAGCCTACCCAGCTCAGACCTGGCTCTGAGCAGCTCTGCGGAATGAAGCCAGGAGGGGAAGAGGGGAAAGGGGACGAGGGAAGTGGGGGTGGGGTGGGGGGAGGTCCGGTGGGGCGGGGCGTGGGGGTTTGCAAAAACAACACACTCATCTGCCATTTACCCCAAAAAAGAGAAAACGTTCCCCCTTTCTCTTAAAGCTTCATTCCCCCGAGGGGGAAAACGTTTATTTGAGTAGAACGTGCTCTCTCCGTGGATTGAAAGCAGAACAGGACGACAGTGCTTTGTCTCCGGGACAGAGAGCAGAGCAGCAGCGTGCTGGCCTCCTGGCAGCCAGCACCGTCCCCGGCCCCGGCCCCTCGCCTTGCTCCTGGCCCCGTCCTTCCTCCTCGCAGAGCCGAGACACCCGAGAAGGTCTGGCCATGCGTCATCCCGCCCCAGAGCCGGGTGGAGGCCCCGGGCTTGGCCTGCGGGAACCGCCACGCCTCTCCCCGCGGAGAGCCTGGGGGGGCGAGTGTGCTTTTTGGGGAGGCCGGGAGGCTGCCATTTCTTGCTGGCTCGGACGACAGTGGAAAAAGAGAGAGGGAGGGCGGGAGGGAGGGATGCAGAGGGTTCGCTGGCGTCTCCCGTTCCTTGCCCAGCCAAGAAGTTTCCCCATCGCCTCCGGCCTTGGACACACCGTCTTGCTTTCTGGAAGACCTGGCCCGGGGCCCGGGAAGGTTCACTCGGAGGGCTCCTGGGCCCTCGCACCGCCCTGGCTCTCACGGCGCCGATCCCTGGACTCCAGGAGGTGTGAACTCTCTCCGCGTTCGCTTTTGGGTGTTGTTGGTTTGGGGGTAACCGCTTTGGTGCTGGGGTGTGGCCGGGGCTGGTTGCGCACCAGCCACGTTCCCTGCCAGCGTGGTTGAGGTAGCTAGGCCTGAGTCCCTGTCTTCCGATGGCCGTCTGTCCCGGGTGGCATGGGTTTTCGCCATGAGATACACCTTAAAGGGCCAGAACTCTCTTTCCCCCTCAGCAGCGTTTGGGTCCTGAGTCAGGTCACCTGCTCCCCGTCCCCCGACCCGGGGGGCCCTGGGGGAGGTCCGTCCAGTCCAGGCAGAGAGGCCTCTACGGGGAGAAGGTGGTGGTGGTCTCGGCCTCCACGCTCATGGAGGAGCGGCGGGTGTGCCGGCAGGACGACCACTGCCGCAGGCGCTCCTGGCTGAGGCAGCCCAGGTCCTTGAAGAGCTTGAAGAGGTCGTGGCGGAACTTGACGCCGATGAAGGCGTACAGGAACGGGTTGACGCAGCAGCGCACGCTGGCCAGGCTGTAGGTGATGTCGTAGGCGATGTTGAGCCGCTTGCTGAGCGCGCAGGTGGTGGTGGCGTTGGCGTTGGCCACGGTCTTGGCCAGGACCACGCCGTTGTAGGGCAGCTGGAAGGCCACGAAGACCACCACCACGGCGATGATCACCTTGATGGCCTTGTTGCGCTCGAAGTTGCGCGCCTGGAGCAGCGTGCGGATGATGACCAGGTAGCAGAAGCTCATGGCCACCAGGGGGATCAGGAAGCCCACCACCATCTGGGCCACCTGGATGGCGATCAGGGCCTCCACCCGCTCGGTGACCAGCGAGCACCGGAAGGCCTGCTCGCTGCTGCTCCTCAGGACGTCGCTGTACAGCATCTCGGGGACGGAGAGCACAGTGGCCAGGACCCAGATGCCCACGCAGGACAGCTTGCTGATGAGGAGCACGCGGGCCCGGTGCCGGTGGGCCGACACGGCCTGCACGATGGCCACGTAGCGGTCGATGCTGATGCAGAGCAGCAGGAGCATGCCGCTGAAGAAGCTGATCTTGTAGATGCCGAAGATGACCTTGCAGACGTGGACGCCGAAGACCCAGGACTTGGCCGCGCTGTACGCCCAGAAGGGGAGGGTCAGGAGGAAGAGGATGTCCGCCATGGCCAGGTTGAGCAGGTAGGTGTCGGTCATGGTCTTGAGCCTCTTGAAGTAGATGTAGGTCAGCACGACCAGCGCGTTGCCTACGAGGCCTACGAAGCAGATGACGGAGTACATGGCCGGCAGGAACCAGGCCTTGAAGTCCCGCACTTCCTTCTTGTCGCACACGGACTCGAACTGGGTGTAGTCCACCGTGGTGTTCTCTCCGATGTAATCGTCCGTGACCTCATCCTGGCACAGGCACACCTGCGGGGAAGGGGACAGGGGGACACGGCCCAGCTTAGCCAAGGGGCTCATGGTCTCACTGCTCTGGGGTTGCCCAGAGCGATAGCGTCAATGTGTGATCCCTATCGTGAGCATCGTCGCCGTCACTGTTGCCTGCACGCTCTTGGACCCCGCCTTAGGTCTGGGGCCCCTGGACATGGGGGTTCTGGATCTTCCTGGAGGGCCGTCTGCGCAGCCTCTGTGAAGTGTGCTCCCCGCAACCTCTGCCTTCGCTTTCCCCCTTTCCGACCCACCGCCCCCGTGAGCTTGAGGCCTGTGCAGCCCACAGCCCCACCACTTCCTGCCCCATCTGAGCCACCTCCAGGCACCCAAGTAAAGAGAAGAACGAGTCCCAGCTGTCCCTCCCCCTCCCCCACCTCCCAGCCTGCCCTGTGGTAATACAGCCCCTACGGAGTCCTGGAAGCGGGGGGAGTGGGAGGGGCAGGAGTGGGGCCGGGGAAGGGGGCCAGGCTGTGGGCAGCAGCCCAAGCTCCACGGGCCTCTGGGCTGGGGTTTTGGGAACAGGGCCCAGCGCGGGGGCCGCCTCTGGCCAGAGCGCCTGGAAAGCCGCCCCTCCGGCCTCCAGGCCTGGGGCGGCGCCAATTCCGAAGCAGGGCCTCTCCAGCTCTGGTCTCAGCTGCCCCCTCCCCCCCTAAGGCAGCCCTCACCCCCACACAGCGGGGAGAGTGGACTGCATGAGCTCCAAGTTGCTTCTAACTCTGGATGGATGGAGGGGGGCCGGTGTCCGCCTCCACTTCTGGGATTGAGAAGCGAAGCCTTGTAAGCTGGAGGCCCTGCCCCCTGCTGCGCTCAGGCCCCAGAATGTGCGCCCCTCCACCCGCTCCCGCTCCGGGGTCCCGGCCCCTCGCTCGCCCGCCTCCGGTGGAGGGCAGACGCGTCTTATTTCACAAAAGGGAACTGGCCTTCTAGGGGAGCCTCTGGAGGGAGGTTGGGGCGGGAGGCAGCTTGGGGTGAGAGGACAGTCACCAGGCCACCGCACCAAAGGCTCTTTGCTCAGCTCACGGAAACATGTGAAGCTGCACGGGCCCGGGTGTGCGCACATACGTGCAGCACTCCCACCTGCAGAAAGCTGCCCGCTCCCTCAGAGCTCAGCGGCGCAGGGCGAGCTCCATGTCCGTCTGTTGGATGGGGACATCGGAAGCGGGTGGGAAAGGGGGCGGTCCCTTCTTTCCCTCGGGTTCTCATTGAAATGGGGTCAAGACTCCGTTTAGGGCAGCGGTCGGCAAACTGCGGCTCGCAGGCCACACGCGGCTCTTTGGCCCCTTGAGTGTGGCTCTTCCACAAAATACCACGGCCTGGGAGGGTCTATTTTGAAGACGTGGCATTAGAAGAAGTTCAGGTTTAAAAAATGTGGCTCTCAGAAGAAATGTCCATGGTTGCGCTGTTGATATGTGGCTCTGTGGACCAATGAGTTTGCTGACCACTGGGCTGGGTCACTGAGCAGAGGGAGAGGGGTGACCATCAGCCTAATGCGTGGCGCGTGGGGTGGTGTCTGGGGCCGTTTCCTTCCAGCCAATGCCCGGCGGCTCCCCCAGAACCCTGGACCAGGGAGGGGCGGGCGGGGGACAGGGGGGTGGAGGAGGGAGGACACCGCACCTGGAAGATGACCAGCAGCGCCACGGCCAGCACGCTCTTCATGGGCTTCCCTGCGGGAAGAAGGAGAGCGTTAGTGCCGGGCAGGGCCGGCTCCTTGTTGGTAAGGAAGCCGCAAGATAGAGATACTGGGGGAGCTTTCGTCACCCGCTCCCGGCGCTGCTTCTGCCGAAACAGAACATCAGAACCAGATTGTGCCTCGGAGCAGCCTGGCAGGTTGCCCGGACTCGCTGCCCTCACCTCCTCTCCCTCCCCCACAGTGGGGCCCCCGAAAGGAGCAGATGAGAATGCGGGGCACTCTCCCCTTCCTTGGCTCTTCAGGGCCCCTTTTGGAGTCAGAGAGTCCACCCTGGCCCAGGCCAACCCTCAAGGTTGAGCCTCAACTGATCTTGACTCTTGGATCAGAATGGCCTCCTCCTTCTGCTCCCAGAAGCAAGGAAGGCCCTGAGGTAGAGGGAGGGGTGTATGTGTGTGTCCCCTACACGTACTGGCCTCTCAGGACTGGATGGGAGTGTTTCATGGGGCTCCCCGCACCCCTTCTTTCAGCTGACATCCATCCAGTCACCTGGCCCACGCCTCAGCCTGTCGCTGGGGCAGGGACTTCTCCCCTTTCCCCTCGCGCAGGCCCAGAACCGGGGAGGTGCCCAGGCGATGAGAGCTGACGAGTAAGCAGGGACCGGGAAGGGGTGGGAACCCCGCTTTAAACGCCTTCTGGGAGACTCAGCGTGCTCAGCGGCTCCTTAGGGGGCCTGCAGGCGAGCAGAGGCTCCCGCTTCCCAAGAGGCAGGATCAATTCCCAGGGAATCCGAGTCCTTGGTCACAGCACCACCTGCTGGAGGTCCTGAAGTATGACACCCAGCTCGCAGGGAATGTTCTCCAGAGGGACTAACTGCCCAAGGCGGGGATTTTGGAATTGGAGAGTCCACCTTGGGCTTAGGGGCGGGGGGAGGGGTTCCTGGGCAAAGGACTGGCATCAAGCCACATGAATAGATAGCTGTTTCTCTCACCTCAAGCAAGGCGTACTGCACGTTACTGCTAGACACGTTCCTAAATCATTATTCCGCTGTACCCCCCTCCTGACCCCTCCTTCTAAATCCTTAGGACTTCCCTGCCCAACCCCAGGGAGGAAGTCCCTGCTGCATAGCTAGCATGGCAGTCAGGCCTCTGCTGTCTCCCTGGACCTGCCCTCCTAGCTGTGCCGTCCGTTTCTTGGGACAGGCACCCGCCACACCTTTGTCCCCAGCTTGTGCTTGAGTGTTTGCGGCCCCGGGGGAAAATATGGGTCCCTGTGCACAGCCACAGTTCCTCTCTCTCATTCCCCTTTCTGGCTGAACCGCCCCGGGAACCCCTGAGCTGCGGGCCGTGTCTCTGCCCTAACCACACTCTCCTCAGGGCCAACGCATGCACCGCCCATCCTCCACTGACTCAAGCGCTCGAGGTTTCTTTAAACGCGAGTCTTTCGGTTACCCCGGAGAAAGCCCACTCTGACTGTCAGTGAGAACCGAAAACCTCAAAGTTTTGATAAGTCAACCGGTGAAATATGAGGAGGCAGGCCCGCGTTTCTGTTTTACTTGCTAGCCCCTTCGCCGGGGCCCTGTCCCATTTCTTTCCCCCCCACTGTCTAGGGAGCTGGGGCGTGTGTGTGTGTGTGTGTGTGTGTGTGTGTGTGCGTGCGTGCGTGTGCGTGTGCAGGTGATTTCTCACTCCAGGTGTGTTGGAGATGATGAATGAGCAGGGACCTTGTAGGATCAGAAGGGGCTGTTTTCACAGAAGGTGAGCCAATGGGAACTTAGGGGAACTCTGGTGTGGGGCGGAGGGGGCCTGGTTGGCCGCCGTGAGTCAGATCACTTCTGTCTGTTACAAAAGTCATACAGCAACTGGCGTTGGGCAGCAGCCTGGGGTGAGGCCAGTAACGTTGGAAATCCTAGCTAGGGGCTGAGGAATGGTTTGCTGATGGGGTGGGTATTTTCTGAGTCCTTACGTTTCCAGTAATGGTCGTGATGCAAAGAAAATTCCCTGGCACTCCAACCCGAGCCCCCAGCGAGAGGACTTCTCTTCTTGTCTGGGAGGAGGGGATTGCTGGCTGGCTGCACGCTCCCCCCCGCCCCGGCCCTCCACGTCCATCCCCGTATTTCCCAGGACCTTCAGGCCCCTCAGGGGATCATGGCTGCCCATCAGCTGGTCCTAAAAGCCACCTGAAACATTTTCTTCTTTGTAATTCCTCACCTGCCAGCATGTTTCTCTTTCTTGGGTAAGAGAGGGGGAGGGAAGAAGCGGGGAAGGTGGTGGCACGGGGGACTCTCTTTCAGAGGACGCTAGTCAGGGATGGCTGACAGCTGTTTGAATCTAGTCAACTGCTTTATCCAGTGCTGGCATTCATGTTTATACATGAACTTGTTTATACAGCAACCTGTTTCCGTGGGTGAGCATTTCGTCCTCACAAAAGGCCTGTGAGGTAGGCCCTGGGAAACCGAGGCACTGAGAGGAGTAACTTCCCCCGAGTCATAACTGGTGAGCGGTAGACGTGGGCTTTGAGCCTGTCTGACCCCCAGAAACGGCACTCCTAACCGCTCCTCTGTGCCTGTCCTTGTTGTTAGGTTTCTTTCTCTCATAACATCCTGTGGGCTCTCCCTGGGGTTCTCGTTCTTTCAGAAAATAGAGGTCCAGAGAGGTTAAGCCATTTGCCTAGGGTCACACAGCTGCTAAGAGATGGCTATAAGATCTGATCGGAACTCTTACATCTGAATGTAACCCTACATTTCTGAGGAAAAGTTTGGGGTGGCTTTGGGGCCCGTACTGTGTGCAGGGACCTCCGTGGAGCAGGAAGGGAATCCTGACACCCCAACATCCCGATGGTCACCCAGTGCTGTTGCTTCCCCGCTACTCCCCCATCATCTCAGAGCTACCCCCCACCTCTGCCCTGACCTGAGGCTCTGCTGCCCCCTGGCTGTCACAGAACTTCTGGAACACAAATCTTACCCTGTAACTCAGCTAACTGAAGAAGAAAAATCGTCACTGGCTCCCCATCAGTTTCAGGATAAAGCCCAAACTTCTTAGGAATGCCATACAAAATCGTAAGGATCAGCCCTGCCCGTCCCTCCTGCTTCCCTTCCTCCCTTCCTCCTTGGCCAGGCCAGAGCTGACCATCTAGGAGCCTGCAGGCTGAGCCCCCAGGATACTTGGTTTGGCTGCATGGAATCTACAAAAAATTAGGTTTGTCTGCCTTTAAGTGGGGCTTGCACCGTCTGGTTCATTCTGCTCCCCTCCCCTTATTCCATCTTATGGCCATTCCCACATTTATCTTGTTGGTTTCTAATGGCAGTCGAGTCTACTATCACAGTCCCATCCTTGGCCTCTTGCTCCTTCACTGGTTTACTAACTCCTACACACCCTTCAAAACCCAACTTAAATGCTCCCCTGACTCATGTTCGCTATTTCTTTCTTTGAGCTTTATAAGCACCTTAGCCATCACCCCATCAGCACTGTATCTCATTCTACTGCATTGGCGTAGTGACATGTATGTCTTTCTCCCAGCGACTGGTCAAGCCTGAATTCCTCAATCAATGAGAGTTGACCGAAAGGAACCGAGAAATCTCAAACAAGCAGAGAGATTTCCCCAGAGTGCCTCTAGGCTGCAGCGTCCCCCTCCTCCCCAGCCAAGCTCCCGGAAAGCCAAGAGGGATGGTCCCTGAATTCCTTCAGCAGTCCCCTCTGCTGCCGTATTGGACCAAGCAGAGAGAGAGAAGTCTCTGGCAGGTTTATTTTATTTTTCTCTGTTTTGGAGAATTCTGAGAGCTTAGGCCACATTTCTTAAAGGTGGAAAGGGCACCTCCGGGCTGTACATTCAAACTGTGAAAAAGACCAGCTCAGCCCGGATTTGGCATTTTCATTTTGTGTAACAGAAACTCAACTCCCTCACCCACCCTTGCTCCCTGCCGGGCAGACGAAGAGAGAAAAACAGACTTGCCCACCAACCGCCTAAAGGTTGTTCTGACCGAAAGCTGTCAGTGTTTCGGGCTTGGCCGTTGGGCTCTCTCTAACTGAGCAAAGCAATGAGAGCGTCCCTTTCTCTTGGGCCAGACGTTGCCTTCCCTTCCCATGGCTAGCCTGTGAGTCTAGGACCCCCAAACCGAGGCCTGGCGGAGGATCCTCAGTGGGGTGCTGGCAGTTCATAGGCTCATTCGCCAGTGCCATCTCTCTCTCCTATTCGCCAGTGCATCTCTCTCTCCGATTCTGGGTTCAGTCATTCCATGGTTTAATATTGGTGGGAATCCTGAAATCAGCGATGGTGGGAGAATTTACACCATGGTCATTGGCAGGCACTCCAAATCAGAGCCAGTTTCCCAGCCCACTACTGCTTGGTCCTGTTCACAGAGGTCAAGCAGCGAGTCAGGAGCAGGGTCTGTGGTGGGTGAAGGCTGCATCCTGTGTCTGTGGTCAGTGGTGGGGGGGGGGTTGTTGATGGCTGGGGTGTGGGATTAGAGGGTAGGCTGCTGGGAGGAGAGAGAGGAAGGTGGAAGAGATTTTGAAAACACTAAAAACAGCTCAGAATTCTTGACACCATTCAATCATTCATTCATTCATTCATTCATTCCAGAAACATTTTTCTGCTCCCCCTTTCCTCCCCCAAAGCACAGATTCAGAGATGCAAGAATCAGACCCTGCCTTCCAGGAGTCCAGTCCGTGCACGGCGTGGCCACTCTAACCCTGTCACAGTGGTTTGCTGGGTCCGCCCAGGTTTCTGGGCGGGGAGGCGGGGAGGAAAGGCAGAGACAGCGGTGGCAGCGAGGGCTGTGAGGACAGCAGGGAACCTTCACTTTTCAAAGCCAACCGCTTGCGGCTTTGAGGCCACCGAGGCACATGCTCGCTGGTGAGAACGAGCCATCCAGGAACCTGGCCTGCGTAACCTCCGATTCCACGGCTGAGATTTACAAACGGGGCACCTGGAGCTGGACGGACCCCTCCGAACCCCTCCCAACCTCTCAGGGCTTCCCTGGTGCTCTCTCCAGTGAAGAGCAGGGATCGATGGGAGGATAGGCTTTTTAGAGGGAAGAGTCCTTTGTAGAAACAGCGACTAAAGGAGGCAGGTGACTGCGCTGAGGCCCCGGCTATGACTTCTCCGGGCTGAACGGCCCTCGCCGGTCCATTTGATGTTGCTCACCCAGCCTTTCACACGCAGGAGGCACCAGCAAGGCTGGTGGGATGTGCAGCCGAGAGAAACAATCAGCTGGCATTGGCGTGCATAGTACCATTTGCACAACGCAGTCACCTTGGATTTGCACCTCCTCCTAACCTCAAGAGAAGGGAGAGCCTGATCCCTATTCAGCAGGGCAGTAGGGTGGGAGTCGGAGGGGGAGGGAAGGGTCCGGAGCTCCCTGAGGACCTCTCCCTGGTGAGACAGGTCTGGAGAGCCTCACCCATCACCCTCCCACCCTCTTGAACCCCTGAAGCAAGAACAGGTGCTGTCCAGATCAGCGCCAACACCAGCCCCGCCCACCTTCTTCTGTCCCACTGTACTGGAAAGACACGACCTCGACCCCTTTGTCTGTCTTGGTACCAATGGTTACCCCTCCCCTAGGTCTGAAGGGCGCACCCTTCCTGCCTGGCATTCTGACTTCCACCAAAGCAGACCAGGACGTCTTTGGTAGGGTTTCCCGCCTTCCACCCCCACCCACCACCCCCACTCCCCGGAGTCAATCTGGGGACTGTTCTCTCCCACTCGGAGGCCCCCACTCACCCAAGTCCATGGTTTGCGCAGGGCAGCTGAAACCACACAGGAAGGCTGGGCCCCGGCTTGCGCTCCCCTGTCTGGGAAGGAAGTGGTATGAGCCCCTTTTAAGTCGTGAAGAAGAGCCACCCTCTTCTCTGCCCCTCCCACACCTGCTCCTCCCTCTAGTCCAGCCTCACAGGGACCCAGGGGTGTGAGATGTGAACCAGTGCCAGCCCACGTGCTGGTCTCAGGATCGTGAATCACTGAGTCATTTACAGTCAGAAAGCCCCCATGCAGTCCTTCAGAAGGGCCCAAACTGAAATGTCATTTCTGACATGTACACATGAGGAACCGTTTGACATTGAAATTGGGTCTCAAAAGAACTGGTGGTCCAGAAAGAAGCTCACTACAGACTGATTCATATGCCTTTCAGCATAATGATTATTGCTTGTCTCATTTTTGATTCTTATATTTCCAGTAGGACATAATCTCACTCATCTAGGGGAGATGGTGAACACCATAGACTGATGAACAAGAACAGACCCAGAGATAAGGAGCCATGGGTCAGACTGTTGGACCTCAGAGGGAGGTTTGGGGACAAAAGGGAGAGATCAACCAAAGGATTTGTGTGCACACATATGAGCCTAACCAGTGGTCAAGGACATTAGTGAGGAGGGGGCATGAGTGGGAGGGAGGGGGGATTGGAATGGGGAGTTGAGGACAAATATGTGATACCTTAATCAATAAGAAATAAAAAAAAAACACCAAAAAACAAACAAATTAAAAAAACAAAAACAAAGAAGGACCCAGCCCAGGGCAGGGGAAAAGGGGCCATTTATTGATTCAATAAATATTTATAGACCGAATACCATGCGCAGGGGAATCAGAGCCCAGTGACAGTGTGAGCTGTGTCTCCATCCTTTCCTGGCCCTGCCCAGTGCCACAGGGAACTACATTCCCAAACTGCTTTGCCCTCTGGCTTCTGGGTAGGTTTGACTAAAGAGAGGCTCTGACAGATGATGGATAGTAGAAGAGAAGTGATATATGCCCAAAGATAGTTTATTTTCTTTCGTTGCATTTGTGTGATTTTGGTATCAGGGTAAGTCTAGTTGAAGGTTTGTCAAGTTTGCTGATCTTTTCCCTTACCAACTTTTGGTTTTATTGATTTTTCTCCTCCTTTCCAAAAGTCTCTAGTTCTTCTATTTCCTTTATTATTTCCTCACTTATGCTTGATTTAGGTTTAGTTTGCTTTTTCTGATTTCTTAGGGTGAAAGATTGGGTTCTTTATTGAGACCTTTCTTTTTCCCCCCATTAATATAGGCATTTATAGCTCTAGATTTCTCTCTAAGCACTGCTTTAGCTACATCTCATAGGTTTTGATATGTTGTGTTTTCATCTTCATTCATCTCAAAGTATTTTCTAATTTCCCTTGTGAGTCTTCTTTGACCCATTGATTATTTAGGAGTGAGTGTGTTGTGAACTCTTCAAATTTCCTCCTTTTATTGATTGTGATAAAAAAAAAAAGTGCTTTGTATGATCCCAATTTTCAAAAATGTATTGAGATTTATTTTATGTCCCAACATATGGTCTATCCTGTAAAATGTTCTATGTACACCTGAGAAGATGTGCATTCTGCTAATGTTGGGTGAAGTATTCTATAGATGTAAAGTGAAGAGATTGGACCACCGAGTCCAGTGATCGGCAAACTCATTAGTCAACAGAGCCAAATATCAATAGTACAACGATTGACATTTCTTTTGAGAGCCAAAATTTTTTAAACTTAAACTTCTTCTAACGCCACTTCTTCAACATAGACTCACCCAGGTCATGGTAGTTTGTGGAAGAGCCACACTCAAGGGGCCACAGAGCCGCATGTGGCTTGCGAGTCGCAGTTTGTCGACCATGGACCTAGGAGAGATCTAAACTTTGGCATCAGAGAGTGTGAAGTGCAGGACTTTCTCGTGGCATCCTGACCACTGCTTAACCACTCTCTGTTATTCCAAATTCCCTGACAGGGACAGGAGAAGCCTCACTGAACCTCCCCTTAGCCCCGGGCTTTTAGGAATCCAGCAATCTCTTGAACTAGGTGAGAAGGACTTTTATGGGTTATATCTGGGCAGGGTGTCGGTCAGGAGGAGAAGAGCAACTTCAGTTTGGAACTATTCCAGAAGCTTCCTCCTGGAGCCCTTTTTCAGAAAACACAGAAGACCCGTGTTTCAGCTTTTCCTCTGCTATAACTGACTATGTGACCCTGGGCAAGTCCCTTTCTCTCCTAGGTTCTTGGATGCCTATCTGAAAAGTAGTGGGATTGGACCATGTAAGCTCCAGGCTTTCTTCTCCGGATATTCCTTATTGTCCTCAAGGATTTTCTTGGTTCTCCAGCTGGTAGAGGCCCTTATGGAAGGTTCCATGTCAAGAGTGTCCACAGTATCCGGGGCAAGACCGGGGGGCTTTATGGTAGATGCACCGTGTTGTCAGGGGGATAAAGGGCTGCTCCTGATTCTAATCTCAGCAGTCCTAGCTGGATGCCAAGTGGTGGTGCCTAACTCAGACCCTTTTCCTCCTCTTACTGTCCTTCCCAACCCCTCCAACTCTGGTTGCATGGACACTGCACACTTTGGTGTTTAGTTTTCGTTTCTGAGCTGGTCTCTGAGGTGGACAATGGGGATTCTCTAATGCTTCTCAACACTGACTGGGAGCTCCCCCTCTGTCTGTTCAGGTGCAATTAGTGGCTGTGAATCCACTCTCTGTGAGAAGGCCAGTGTGAGAGGAACCCAGTAAGACTTGTCAAACCCCATCCCAACTTGTAGGCCCAGGCAGGCCTACTTTCCCTGTGCTCCCTCCTCTGAACTCCCACAGCATTTAACTTCAGCGACGGCCACACTGGCATGTACAGCGATGGTATGTAAACTGCTTTATATCCTAGAATGATCTTTGTGCTTCTTAAAAACAAGAGGGTGCCATGTACTTTTAGGGTAGTCTTTTCATTGCCCCCAATGAGTGCTGTGATTTTAAAAACAGATTTTAAAAAATGTAATTTGGCATAGTTCAATGATGGGTGATATCCTCTGTCACAGAAGGTTCTGTCTCATCCATCCTGTTGAGAGCGTGTGTTGCATGCCTAGCAAGGGACTAGAAGCCGACTCCTTGAGACTGCTGCCTCCTGACCCTGGAGAACCTTAAAAGTCAGAGCAGGGACTTGAGAAGGGAAGTCCCTTATCGATGCACAAGGGTTTATGCGCTTTGTTTTATAAGGAAAGGCATGCTCTCAGTTTCCTGTTCTCCGATTGAAGCACCATGGATCCTCCCACGTGTCTGAACCAAGGACATGCCCATTACAGAGGCCAATACATCGTGCTTGCTCATTCCTGGAGCATCTCTGGACCCCCTGGCTTTTGTTCCATTTTGATTGCCTTCCGGAAATGGAGGCTGTTCAACACTGGATGCCTACCAAGTAGGTGCTCGGTACACATTTGATTGATTGATGAAGTGACTTCAACTTTTTCCTAAGATGCCACCACTTTCTCTGGAACGCCTTTCTCTTCCTTCTCAATTTCCTTTGTTGGGAGCTGCCTGCAGATCCTGGTCTCGGCAGCAGCTTGAAGAGGACCTGCATCATGGCACAGCAGAGAACAGCCTGCTCTCGGGGAATGGGCCCTAGGACACCTGTTTTGCTTCTGCAGTGACTTCCTTCAACAAGTATTTGATGAGCTCTCATGTGGCAAGCACAGCGCGAGAATCTACAGACACAGAGATGAACACCCATGCTTCCTGGCTCACCAAGTTCACATTGAGCATGGTGGGTGTGTTAGTCAGTTCGGCTGCCATAATAAAATGCCACAGGCCGATTGGCTTACACAACAAAAATTGATTTTCTCACAGTTCTGAAGCTTGGAAATCCCAGATGAAGGTCCAGCTGGGTCAGTCTTTTTTCCTGGCTTGTAGGTGGCTACCTTCTCACCTGTCCTTACATGGCCTTTCTGCACATGTGCAAGGGTTGAGACAGAAAGAAAAAGTGAGCTCACCGGTGTCTCTTCTAAGAACATCCATCCTGTTGAGCCAGGGCCCCACTCTTATCACCTTACTCAGCTTAATAACTTTCTTAGGGGTTCCATCTGGAAAGGTAAACCCTGGGTGTTAGGGTTTCAACGTGTGAATTTCAGGGGACACAAACATTCATTCCATAACAGCGGGGGAGATAGAAAAATAAAGAAGCAATTACTCAGAATAAAAACATGCATGGGAAGGTGAGCATTAAATTCAGGATGGGGGAAGAGGAGGATGCAAATGGAAAAGAAAATCCAGGAGTGTCAATTATGCTGATAAAGCTTTGTGGTGGACAAAGGTCTCCCTGTGTTCTTTGAAACTTTATGTATTAAATAATTCATAATGTTTAAAAATAGTTGCCCTAAATGGTTTGGCTCAGTGGATAGAGCGTCAGCCTGCGGACTGAAGGGTCCCAGGTTCCATTCCGGTCAAGGGCATGCACCTTGGTTGCGGGCACATCTCCAGTAGGGAGTGTGCAAGAGGCAGCTGATCGATGCTTCTCTCTCATTGATGTTTCTAACTCTCTATTCCTCTCCCTTCCTCTCTGTAAAAAAAAATCAATAAAATATATATTTAAAATAAAAATAAAAATAGTGGAAAACAAAATTATAGAACAATGTAGTAAGAGCGAATGTTGGGGGACTGGCAAAGCCCAGCTCACCATAGGAGCACATAGGAGGGGAATTGGGAAGACGGTGGAAAAGTGGCGTTTATGGGATGTAGGAGGGACCCAGGCAGAGAGAGGAGGGTATTGTGAGTGGTCACTAGCAAGTGTCAAGGCAGACATTGGGCAGTTTGCCTATTTTCTCAGAATCACTCAGTTTGAGAGTTCAGGAGCCAGGGAGAGCCACCCTGTTAAACTTGGCCTCCTTGCAATAAGCCTTGGTCAACTACTGGCCAGAGAGCATGCCAACTCACAGAAAACAATGTCTCCACGTGTGCATGGGGCTTCCACATTTCTAAGTACATTCTTATATCTTATCTCATTTAACCCACAGAGTTGCTATTCGGTAGGTTTCAATTTTCTGATTGAGGAAACAGAGACTTGGAAGAGAAGAAGTGGCTTGACCTTTGACTTCAAGCTCAGGGACTTTTCCCGCCATGCCAGGCTGACGCTAGGCATGACCTGAAGGGCTCAGGCCCTGGCTGTTCTGTCCCCGCCTGGAAAAGATGCCCTCAGGAGAGGCTCCGTGTTCTCTGAGAACATGCGCACTGTGTTTGGGGAAGTCCTGCTCCTGAGCAAAGGTTTCTGAGAAGGAGTAGTAATCAGAACCCGGGAGAAACCTTCAGAGTCATTCAGTCCAACTGTGACCACTTGGTCTCTTAGGAGGAAAACAGGCACATGATTTAGTCTTCCATAAACTCAGCCTCCTGTTATCCTAAGACAAAACAGGGCCAGAAAGAACAAAGACCTTCTAGAGAAGGTCTCCGATCTGAAAAGATCCAAAGAAGGAAGCAGACCCAGAAACCCAGTCCTGCCTTTCCTGCACATGGAGCTCTGGTCAAAGTGCCCATTTCTGGGCTCTACCTAGAATGTCCTATGGCTCCCAGTCTCTCTGGGCTTGTAATTCAATGGGCAAAGTCTAAGATCACACCTCTTAACCCCTCCCTCTCCCTCTAACCCTGTTTTATTTCACTTGGGTACAATCTATTCCCATGTGATGCCAAGGAAAGTGACTGGGCAACCCAACAGGCAGATTTGGCCTGGAGTTAGGGCCCCGGCCCTACAGGGATGCTCCAAAGGGATAAGGAAGGTTCTGCTTTGGACTTACCTAGAATTTTTGTCATCAGAACAATCTAGAAAAGAAGCTCTTTGAAGTTCAGCATATGTGTGTATATTTTATGCTGGCTGGTATTAGGAATTATATCTAGAGAGAGGCTATACTTTTTTTAGAGTTTACAATCTTTTAAAGTCTTGTTCAGATCTTGGGCCACCAAGAAGGAAAGAACCAACATGAGCTCGCCAGGACGAAGAAAAGGGAAGGATGCCTGGGCACAGGTTGGCGAGAAGCCTCAGGTCACCCTCGCACCTGTTGCCACGGCCCGGTGGCGGTTTCCTGCCACTTGTCTGCGCGTGCACAGAGAACACAATGAGCTTGCCTTGACAAGAAGATGCTTCCTGTTTTGCTCTGTGGGCATTGAGAGACAGGGTTTATGGGTCTGTGTTTTTCATGTCGCCAAGCTCCCTGAGGGAAGGGGTGGGGACAAGTGAGGATGGGGGTCTGCAGGCAGGTAAAAGGGAGCAAGTTATTCTTCCAGAATTGCTTAGCAAAACCTCATGCCATTCTAGTTTCTGCTAATTGGGGGGAAGTGAGGAAGGAGGGGCGGCTTGACCACAATGTCCTACTGTCCTCAGTAGCTCCAAGCCAGAGACTTTTTACTGAGGGTTGAGGGTTGCACAGAGTCCCCATGGTTCTCTTTGTCCCTCAGTGAAACTGGTGTTGACTTCGAAAGCAAGGTGGCAAGGGCAATGGAAAACTTTGCCTGAAATAGCCTGTGTAGTGAAAGCAGGGGCAAGAAATGATGACGTTGGTCTCGTGGCAAGTGATGAATGAGAAGTGAGAAATCAAATGCCCACTCCTGCCCCACCCCCTGATTGAGCCCATCTCTGGGCCAATCCTGCATATTTAACTATGGAGTTTCTGCATTTTCGTTATTAGAAAGCCCAGGTGTCTTGATGCTTGCTTAGCTTGAGACTGTTGGTTTGGGTGGAAGAGTGTGGGGTCCCAGTTTCAGCTCAGCCAGCCAAGCATCCAAAAGCCCCTCCTCTCTTGTTTCCTTCCCTGGGGGTTGAGCCAGATGATGTTGGATGTCCTCTCTGGCCACATATTTGGAGATCCCATTGAGCATCTCCCGGAGGGGCTGTAGAGAAGTGTAGGTTGTGCATTTAGGAAATCCCAGTAGAGCTCTGGTCAGAAAGGACAGCTCGGGGGAGTCCTAAAACCATCCTGCTCCTTCTCACAATGGTTGAAGGAGCTCACGCTGCTCTCCCTCCTCTGGGCCCTCTTCGTGGCAATCAAAGCCCTTTTCAACCCAGCCCATTCACTAGCTCTGGCCTCAATCTCTGACTTCCCACATGTATCCACTGTGTATTCCAACCATTCTGGGCCAGCTGTGGGCTCCCTGCAAGGCACCGAGTGCTTTAATTCACCTGGGCTTTTCCACATGCTCTTCTCGCAGGCTAAGACGTCTCTGGCTCCCGGATCTCCCCCTGTTAGATTCTAACTCATCACTTAAGACCTAGCTCAAAGAGCCCCACCCCCGGAAGAATTCCCGACACCGCGTGCCCACAGCATGCTGTTCATAATGCCATGATAGCATCTCTCGGTCTAATTTGTATCAGAGGCATGTATCCATCTTTCTCCCTCCATCAGGTTACCATTAAGTGGCACCTTACTTATTTCTTAGGTGTTTAACATAGCAACTGGCATGGACTTGGTGCTCAACCAGGGGGCATTCTATTAAACTGAAGCATGTATCTATTGGTTTGACCACCAACAAGCTCTACCTAGAGCTCATGAAAGAGTGGTCACTCCTTGGGACAGCTAGGGAGGAGTTGGGCAGAAGAGGGATGCTTACTAGGAATATCTCTTGCTATCTGCATGGCCATCTGCCCATGCTCTCCAAAGGTTAGTGCCAACTTTGGCTTTTGTGTAAAGCTCATGGGTTCTGGGGAAGAGCCCAGGCTGATGAGGCAGATTGCCAATTTCCAGGATCATCTATTGTTTGAGGAACGACAGGAGCTAATACTCGTTCAGTACCTGCTGTCGGTGAGGCCTTGAATTGACTCATGTAATCCCACAACCATTCTGTGAGGTAAGCACTGTGATGTCCATTCTACAAATGAGGAAACAGAGACTCGGAGAAGTTCAGAAGTTCCCCCGAAGGAGGCTCAGTCAGAGGCAGAGAACAAGGAATGGAACTCCCCTCTCCCTCCTCTTTCCCTGCCACAACACTAGTTGGTGACCAGGAACTTAGCTTCACAACCAGTGAAAGCCTCAAAGTAAAAAGTGGCCCAAAGTGGCTGTTTAGGAGGGTGAGGTCGTAGACAGAGCTTAGCTGACAGCCCGGGGGCTAGGAAGAGAAGGGAAATGAGCTACAAGCCCAGGCTGGGGGCCAGGAGTCCGAGAATTCTAAATTTGAACATGGCCATCTAGATTAGGGGTGTCAAACTCAATCAGAGAAGGGGCCAAAATCTAAAATCCAGCCTAAATCGCGGGCCGAATGGTTTACTGAACAGTCATAAACTGTCATTGTGATGGAAACGCAGTGGAGTGCAGTGATGACAGCGCGGTGCGGGCCACATTGCAAGGCCTGGCGGGACGGATTTGGCCCGCGGGCCTTGTGTTTGACACATGTGATCTAGATCATTATGAGATATATTTTTCATTATGGAAAATATATATTTTCAAAATGGGATAGAACCCATTTTATTGAACAGTTTATTAGCTTGGTTGGCATATAAATATCTGGGCATATGGTATGTAGGTCTCTATGGGTACTCTTGCCAGGCCTACATGAGTCTATTGAGCCTTATCAGAGGTAGGCACCAGAGTTCCCTGCAGGCCAGGCTCCCTGGTGGCAGCCCTGTACCCCTCTCTTGAGGAGGTGAGAGAGGAAGAGAAGGAAACATTAAAGATGATGCCCATGTGCCCAAATCCGGCCTGGGCCCTTTCTCTCAGATAGTCTCATTTGGGTGTCTCAATTACCCTGCCATGGGCATTTTCTTGCCGATGTATAGATGAGGAGGAGAGGCTTAGTGACATGGAAGTGCCTTAGTGTTCAGGCTGGGATTCCACCGCAGATCTGCGTAGCTCCAAACCTAGCGGTCTCCCATGCTGCTGTCCGTGAGCTCCAACTCGCTTCTGCTTTGCCCCCACCAGGATCCACAGGGAGCAAGGAGCCTATTACTGACGTGGGTCAGAATGAAGCCTATGCCACTGCTTTGGAATGTGTGGACCCTTATGTTTCCAGAACCTTCTCTCTGGCTGATCCTATCTTTGTTCCGAAGCAGAAAAGGGCAAGGTGCGGGCACCTAAGGCAGGAGGAGTGTGAACACGCAGGTAAAGAAGGTCTCTCTGCTTTGGAACTGGAGGAAGATGGAGAGGGGGAGTGTTCAGTACAAAGATCGTTGGCTTTTGAGTAAGTTCTGGTTTCAGCTCCAGGTCCTACCACTGAAGAGTCGCTTAACTCCCCAGACCTCAGTTTCACTATCCGACAATGAGTGATGGATCGCAGGGTTTTTTCTCTGAGTCCCTGTGAGGATGAAATGAAGTGGAATCGGGGGTGAGGGGGCGGTGCTTGCCCTTCCCCCCTCCCCCCCATCCCCCCAGCAGGTTCTCAACTGCGCTCCTGTCTCCCCTTCTCCTCCTTCTTCTTGTTGACTGAATCGCCGGAGCCCATTTTGAGCATTTTGTAGGTTTCTTCAGCTGAGAAACCTAAAAATAGGCTTGAATTATGGTGGGTTGAGCGTAGAGGTCCCTGGTAGGTATTTATGTGTAAATAGCAGAAGTGAAAAATAAAAAAAGGGCCTTTTCATTTCTAGGCATTTGAAACTTGAGTTGAAGAACCCGCATCATGTGGGCGTCCCCCCCGTGGAGTGGCGGGGGCGGGAAGGGGGAGGTTGGGTAGTTTTTCTTTGCTGTTTTTGTTTTTGTTCTGTGATGATGTGGGGACTCTCCGGGGACATGTGTCACAGAGCTGGGAGGAGAAGAGGAAGGTGAAGGCATGGCCGGTGGGAAATTTGATTCTGTCCCTGACGACGTAATGGGGCAGAATTAGGGAAAGGGGGACTGTCCGTCAACAGATGGAAAACGAGACCCAAGACTCAAAGGTTCCAGGATTGCCATACCCTTTTTACCTCCCTGCTCCGAGTCACAGCTGAGCAAGTTCCTTAATTCATTTTCAGTGAACTTCTGAAGAAAGGCCAAGCCTTATTCCTGAAATGCTAGTACGTCAGAGACTTGGCATAAAGGGTGTCTGTGTGTGTGTGTGTGTGTGTGTGTGTGTGTGTGTGTGTGTCTGTGGTGGGTTATAGACACTCATGAAAATAGAAGGCAAGAGGCTGGCTAACTTGAGTCACAGGTTATTCTTATTATTGTTATTTTTAATGCATTCTACAACCTGGACATTTGCCCCAGCCGGGAATTGAACTGTGACCTCCTGGTTCATAGGTTGATGCTCATCCACAGAGCCATACTGGCCAAGCATGGTTGTTATTGCTAATATATATATTTTTTAAAAGAGTGACAAATCTAACAGAAACACAGTCTATCCTTCTTGGTATTTGTACTGATCTAGAAGACTCTGAAGGAGACTTTGTGGAGAATGAAAACAGTTGTTTACTGCTCCCCCTGCAAACAGCCAGAGGGAAGGGATTTCAGCTGCCCTGTGGGGCTGTGGGATAGATAGAAGGACAAGCTTCCTGGCTGTAGGGGGTTAATAAATGTAGGGCTGTAACACCCTTGCAGACCGCTGAGCACCCAGCACCTTGCAGAGTTTGCCGGATATGTCAGTCTTGTTCACCAGAGCCTGTGCCCACCTTCTGGAGCCAGCTCAAGTGCCTCCCCGCAGACTTGCCAGCATTGCCACGGGGAATCACGACTGTTCTTCTCTGCTCCACAGTGTGACTCTGGCACCCCCAGTGAGCACCCATGTTGTTCTTCTTGACTTAAAGCCAAGCCCTTGAACTCCCCCTCTCCCTGAGATCTCAGAGAGCTGCGATGCAGTCCCACCCCTGTCACCAGGACCTCAGGCAGCTTCTGGCTCATGGTGCTCACGAAGGATGTGCTGAACTTCACAACAAGGAGTCCTTGGGTTTTTAAAAAACGTGTTAAATTCGAAAATCTCAGTCTCCAAAGTCAGCATGCATAAAAGCAGGTACTCTCACCTCCTGTTGGTAGGAATGTAACAAGGTTCAACTTTTCTGAAGAGTAATTTGAATTACTTAGAATTTTGTATGTGTTTTGAGTATGTTATTTTATTTTTTATTTTTCTTCCCCTCTCCACCCCTCTCCTTTCTTTTCTTCCTAAGGGGTTAGTGAATGGCTTTGCATAAAGATATTGCTATTATTATATTCATAGCAATGTGTGTTTTTTTTAAATAATAGCGAAGTTGGGACTAATATTAATATGGATTTGTTTAAATTGTGGTTGATATATATATTAGAATATCATGTAGCCATTCCAGTGGATGATATATGAATACTTGTTAACCAAAAGAAGCAAAATGACAAAAGCCGATTATAAAATAGAAAGTGTGATTCCAACCTTGCAGAAACCGTAAGAATATATCCACGGGGAAACTCCTGGAAGTGTTTACGCCTGAATGTTTAACCTTTTATTTGGGAGGTGGGATTTTAACGTTACTTTTTTCCTTCTTTGAATGTTCTGCAAGGAACATATATTCTGCTTAGCTCATGGGCTCCTTGGCCCTCAAATTTAGAAAACTGTAGAAACCAAATCAAAATCCAGGAAGACAGAGTCAGGAGAGCTGCTGGGAGTCCTGTGGGCCAGAGGGGCTCAAACTGGGCTGCGTGTTAGAGTCACCTGTTCAGCTTTCCAGCCTCACACCAGCGATGGTCCACTCGGTCCGCACCTGATGCCAATGAACGGAAATGTCCAGGATGGGTCAGGGCATCCCAGGCCTTCCATCTCCCCAGGTGATTCTACTGTGAGGACCACTGCTGTCCACAAGTAGCTATTTATGTTTAATTGGCATCAAATAAGAGAAAATGAGGTGAAAAATCCAGTTGCTTAGTCCTCCTAGCCACATGGTCAGTGCTCCAGAGCCTTGTGGGGTTAGGGGCTGCCTGCTAGACAGGATAGCTCTAGATCTAGCCCTCCGTTTTCAGCAGAGGTGAGACCAGAGAGGCACCTGGCAGGCGTGTGCCCTCCATAGAGCAGGCATGATGCTCGTGGAAGGAGAGGGACCCTGTGCTGACCTGCTCCGGGCCTGCAGTCCCTGTGAGCCTGGAACAGAGCTGCCCGGCCATCGGTGACTGTGCCTAGAAAGCTGCTCTGCTTCCTTGGCCTACCCTGTCCTCCTCCTTGAACTTGGGCAAGCTTTGCTCCACAGAATTCCTTCCACGGGCTGGGAGCCTGGGCAGGCCACCGGCGAGCTGTTGACATGGAATCCAGGCGCGGCGGCCGGCAGAGCAGGGCTGAGTGTTTTCCACGTGGCGGGGAGGCTGAGAAAGGTGAGTGAGCCGAGGCAGAATAACAAAAAGCCACTTCAAAACACCCCAGAAAAAGTCAGAAACCGAAGCCCATCGGAGGTCTAACGAGAGAGCAAAAACAAGTCCCTGGGGAGCCTCTGGCCCCGATGGTTTCGAGACTGTCTGTGGTGGTTGCTGACTTGAGAACGGGCCTGTCCCAGTTCTGCGAGGAGGTGGGAGCTGGGGCTGTGGGGGCTCAGAAACCTCACCTGAGTTCTGAGAACGGTGCCAGCCGGGTGGCGGGACAGTCCCTGGGTGGCTGTGTCTCTGGGAAGGAGGGGGGCTGGTGGAGGGAATGGGGCCCCCACGGACACAGTGCCCCAGGGACCTCAAAGGCCCACGGCCACTCGTGTCCAGGAGGTGCCTCCTCAGCACCCAATCATGAAGACGCCAAGCCAGAAAGGGAAGCCCGGGGCTCCCTCACCTCACCCCATTTCCCAGACGCTGCTGCGGGGAAGCGAGCCTGGGGGTCGGAGGGCTGGCCCCTTTCTTGCTGTGTGACTCTGGGCAGGCCTGCTGATTCCTCTGGACTGTTGTTTCTTGACTTGTAAATTGGAGGGTTGGTCCAGACCAGTCATTTTCAACCGGTGCGCTGCAAGAATTTTTAAAACATGCAATACCTGGCTATGTAGCCAGGAGCACTGACCTCTCTGCCCTTAGACCAGTGATCGGCAAACTCATGAGTCCACAGAGCCAAATAGCAACAGGACAACGATTGACATTTCTTTGGAGAGCCACATTTTTAAAACTTAAACTTCTAGCACCACTTCTTCAACATAGACTCGCCCAGGCTGTGGTATTTTGTGGGAGAGTCACCCTGAAGGGGCCAAAGAGCCGCATGCGGCTCGAGAGGCAGCAGTTTGCCGACCATGCCTTAGACTCAAAAACAATGGCAACAGCCACCACAATAGCCATCGAGTGCGAATGAGTCAAAATTATACCGATTTTGTGGTCAGATCGTCAAAATACACACACACACACACACACACACACACACACACACATATGTGTGTGTGTGTGTGTGTGTGTGTGTGTGCCACAGGATTTTAGTCATGAGTTCATGTGCCATGAGATGAAAAGAGTTGAAAATCGCTGGTCTATCCCAACCCAATGGTTCTCACCTGGGCTGTGTATTGGACTAACCAACTGAGCTGCTTTAAAAGTAAACAAAACTCTAATTGTTCTGGTTTACAATGTGGCATCGGGATTTTTAAAAGCTCCTTCGATGATTCCTGTGTGTGACAAAGACTGAGAAGTACTGGTCTATGTAGCGCTTCTCAAGATTAGGGTGCAAAGGTGTCCCCAGGTTAAAACTCAGAGTCTTATTCCTTAGGTCTCGGTGGTGCTCAGGGACCACACGTGGATAAGTCTGTTTTTAAAGTTCACATCACTCTCACCAGCAAGCTCTACCGCAACCTCTAGCAAAAATGTGTTTTGGTAGCTAGCGGTAACTGTGTCTTCTGCCAATAGACATCCTTCTAAGTTCTTTCTTTTTCTCCCCTCTCTCCTTTGAATTCTCACTCATCGTTTGAATTCTTACTGGAGGCTGTGGGTGTGAATGAAACAGGGGTCTTTCCATCAAGGGCAGAAATGGAAAGATAAAGCCAGACTGTGATGCAAGTTCAAGGTGAAGCAGAGGCCACTTTTATTGGGAGGCTTGGGGGAGACTCCATGTAGCTGATAATGATGGTTAACAAATAGTGAGCCTCCTCTTCTGCTGGGCCCTCTTTAAGTGCTTTATGCTAGTTATTTAGTCCTCACAGCACCCCATGGTAAGTACTGATAATGGTCCCCAGTTTGTACATGAGGAAGCTGAAGCTTAAAGAGAGTCAGAGGTTTTGGAAGCAAGGCAAGAGACTTGCAATGCTGGGACTTGAACTCAGGTCTCTGTGTCGACCACTAGTTCACGTAAGGGCTTGGGTAGTATTTGAGCTCCATGCCTGACTAGATCTGACCAGACCCAACCAGGTGCAACCAGACCCAGCCTCTTGGCACTAAGTTGTTGGCAGGGAAAGGGGTGGGATGGGGTTTGGGTGAGTTTAGTCTACTTATGTACCTCTCTGCTTGCCTTTTATACTTCTCCAGCCAGAAAAGGGCAGGTGGTAACAGTCCCCCTCCCCACACCCCCAGCCCCGGGCCTGGGCCTCAGGGCCCTTGCATGGAGATCTGGGTTCATACTATCTCTGTTTGGCTGCCTGTCCCAGTCTAAATCTCTGCTGTCTGCACCTTTCCTTTCTCTAGAGGAGTTGGCAGTATATGCAGCTTTATGACTGTTTTAACTTCTTTTTATAGCTTGTCCCTTACTAAGAGCCTAGACTATTTCTCTCCCCCCCTCCCCCCCAACAGTGCTACATAGAAGGTCCTCTGAGACGGTCATAATTGTTGCAAATTCTAACCTTCTCAGATTCTACTGGGTTCTTAGCCAACGCGGTAGTCAACAGCCCAACCCAACAGTTTTTCCAACTTGACTCAACCCATCTTGTCTCACCTCCCGATATCAGGACTACAGGGCTGGGGTGGGGGTGGCGGGTGAGGAAGAAGGAATGGAGACTTCTTTGTGGCCCCTGAGTTCCTGGAGGCAGAAACCTTGTCTTCTCATTGTTGGATCCCCAGGACAGAATAGGGTGCCTGGCAGAGAGATGCCGGCATCATCATGTTGATCAGATCAATGAATGAAGGTGACTCGGGTGTATTGCCTGAGTGCAGTGGTCGGCAAACTCATGAGTCAACAGAGCCATATACCAACAGCACAATGATTGAGATTTCTTTTGAGAGCCAAATTTTTAAAACTTCTTCTAATGCCACTTCTTCAAAATAGACTTGCCCAGGCCGTGGTATTTTGTGGAAGAGACACACTCAAGGGGCCAAAGAGCTGCATGTGGCTCGCTGGCCGCAGTTTACAGATCAGGGCCTTAGTGGGTAGAATGAAGAGCAGCGCTGATGGCTCGACCTGCTTGGCCCTCAGGTAGGAGAGCCTCCTGGCACGGCTCCAGCTTGTGAAGGCCCTGAGCCTGCGGGTGCAGTTACTGGGAAATGGTTCTCTTTCATCTTCTCAGGTTCTGCAGCAGCTCAGGAAGAACGAGGTTTTCTGACAGAGCTTGACCCCTTGCCATGCGGGAGGGGAAGAGGTTGGTTGTAGAAAGCCAACTCAGAGCAATCTGCAGAGGCCCCATACCACGGAGGCAGCCCCGAGATTGTAGAATGGGACACCCCCAGAGAGAAGAGAGCCTTCTCTTCTTGACCTTCCAGAGGGAGGATCACCTCGTGGTAGCATATGTTCCTAAAACTGTGTCTGGATAGCTAGACTTGGAGACTGGAATGAGAGAGGGAAGGGCTCAATGTACAGGTGAAGGAGTGCCTCTGCAGATGGTTTTTGTCCTGTAATTAAAAAAGGAAGGCCCTCTCTGGTTTGGCTCAGTGGATAGAGTGTCAGCCTGCGGACTGAAGGGTCCCGGGTTCAATTCCTGTCAGGGGCACATACCTGAGTTGTAGACACTCAATTCCCAGTGGGGGTCATGCAGAAGGTAGCTGATCAATGATTCTCTCTCATCGTTGATGTTTCTATCTCTCTCTCCCTCTCCTTTTCCTCTCTGAAATCAATAAAAGTATATTAAAAAATGCAAAGAAAAATAAATCAGATACATACTGAGGAGCTAAATGTGCTCAAGATTGAATCCAAAGTGACTTCACGTTGATCAATTGGACTCGGCCATGGAAGTGTTCCCATTTATTCAACTTGGGTACTTAAGAAAATGTTGTCAAACCAACTCTTTAACCCCTCTTGTCTCTTTTTTTTTTTTTTTTTCAATTATTATGATCAAATTTATTAATTATTTCCAGTTCATACTTTATATGCTTATTCAAGGTTTAGAAACATTCATCTACACCCTCTTGTCTCTTGAGTCTTATGAGAAACCAGCCAATGAGAGGTGTGCCTTCACTGCCTGTGGGGCCTGTTCCACTCGGAGAGGGTCCAGCAAGAGGCAGAAGTTAACAGAGGCCACCCCCAAGTTCCAGCTCTGGGTGAGGACAGGTGCTGCTGTTGGTACCACATTATTGCTACAGGCCCAGGCCTTTCTCTCTGGATTTCCCAGGGACCTGTGTGGTTAGTGCATTCACACCAACTCTTCCGAATTATCCAGCCCAGAGGCCTGTAAACTGGCCATTGGTGCTGTTTCTATCCCCTCCTTCAACAAATAACCGCTTTCAAATTTTTTAATTGCCAGGGTTAAAGCTTTGGGTTGTGTGGAATCATGAGCTGGGCCTGGGAGAATGGGTTAATTAATTTTTCATTTTAACAAACATCTCTACTTAAGTGTCCATCTGCTCCCATGATTTTTATCTATATATTGTTGACTTTGAAACGTATTTCTTTGCTTTGACCTCTCTCCTTAACACTAAACTCACATGGACAACAACATCAAGAGTGAGAGAGAATGGACGTTGCATGTAAACCATTGAAGTTAGCCCATGGGAGTGATTCACCAAAACATATTCAGTGACTCCATTTCCCAGAAGTTGAGGCCACAGGATGGGCTGTGATATGCCTCAAGTCTCACAGAAAATTACTGACAGCATTGGGACCACGGTTTTCCCCTCAAAGCCCTGGATAGGGCCTTAAAGCCATGGCAATGCAATCCATTCATATCTCCTTGGATTGCTATTAGTGGGCACAATCTGCTTGCTCAGAAGATGGAGCTACTCATGGGCAGGGACCTCCACTGTACCCTTGCACCTCCAAGACCATTGATTGGCACCTACTGGGGGCACAGATGGGCGTGGGCATTGAATGGGGTGGTTAAATCTGACTTTCAAGACTCTTAGCCGTAAACAGCATTGAGGCAGACTGCCCCACCCCATCCTCTCCACTCAACTATGTCCAAAACGACATAGCTCAACTCTCACCATAGTTAAGAAGACTTTTCAGACCAACTTAGTCTCTGAATTTTGGTGCAATTCCTGTCTGAGTATATGGGTATAAATTAAGTCCCAGCCCCACCATTTTCTAGATGTGTGATCTCAGGTGACTCCTCTGAACCTTACTGTCCTTATTTGCAAAACAGGTCTGGTAAGATATCCTTCCTTCTAGGCTGGTGGTGACGGTTCATTGAGATAAGTCATGCAAAATGTTTGGTGTGGTGCCAGGCACTTAGTGCGTTATTATTCTCACGTTTCCACAGCTAACGTGTTTTGTTTTTGCGCCTTCTTTAAGGATGGTGACCTCACCTGTGAACCAGAGGAAATAATATGCAATCTTGGAGGATTGTTATGACAACCAAATGCGAGAATACATATAAAAATGCTTTGTAAATTCTCAAGGTTTGGGTGTGAAGTGTGACTGCCCCCAAGGTCACACAGTTAGTAAGAGGTGTTGCCCTCCTGGAACAACCACACCTACCAACAAAACACACACACACACACACACACACACACACACAAGCACACACGTGCACATGCACACACCACCACCACCAGGAAACATCTAGGTAGTCTGACCCCTACTGGCATTCTAGGGAAGTTTATTTATTTTTGGTTATTTCAATAACCACTCATTGAGTCCTGCAGGCCATCTGAGTGAAAAGTGATGGAGTGGAAAAAAAAGGAATGAGACAAGGACTTCATCCTCAAGAAGTTTACAGCATGGCAGGGAGAAGTGTGAGCACATGTTATGCTAAACGAGGCTGAACTACACAAGAGAAGGAGCAACAGAAGGACTGAAGGAGGGGACATTTAGAAGTGAGAGGAGGTTTCATGGCCGGATTGGCATTTGAACTGGTCTTTGAAAGATGGGTAGTGTATTACTTTGCTTGGCTGCCTTAACAAAATACCCCAGACTGGGTGGTGTACGCATCAGAAATTTATTTTCTCACAGTTCTGGAGGCTAGAAGAGAGATCAAGGTGTTGGCAGAGTTGATTATTTCTTCTTCTTCTTCTTCTTCTTCTTCTTCTTCTTCTTCTTCTTCTTTTTCTTCTTCTTTAAGAAGAATAATATATATAATTGATTTTTTTACAGAGAGGAAGGAAGAGGAATAGAGAGTTAGAAATATCGATGAGAGAGAAACATCAATCAGCTGCCTCCTGCACACCCCCTACTGGGGATGTGCCTGCAAGCAAGGTACATGCCCTTGATCAGAATCAAACCTGGGACCCTTCAGTCCACAGGCCAATGCTCTATCCACTGGTTAGGGAGGGTTGATTTCTTCTGAAATTCATCTCCTTAGTCTTCTTATAAGGACACTAGTCATATTCCATTAGGGCCTACCCATATCACCTAATTGGATGTTAGTTACCTCTTGAAAGGCCCTATCTGAAATACATTCTGAGGTACTGGGGGGTTGGAACTTGAATCTATTAATTTTTTTTTTCAGGGAAACACATTTTAACCTATAATAAGTTGGATTTTTTAATACTCGCCCGAGGATATGTTTATTGATTTTAGAGATAGAGGAAAGGGGGGGGGGAGAGAGAGAGAGAGAGAGAGAGAGAGAGAGAAAGAGAGAGAGATAGAAAAACATTGATGTGAGAGAGAAACATTAATCGGTTGCTCTCTGTATGTGCCCTAACTGGGGATCAAACCAGAAAACTAGGTATGTGCCCTGACCAAGAATCAAACACACATACCCCCCCATTCTTGTGTGTGTGTGTGTGTGTGTGTGTATGTGATGATGCTCCAACCAACTGAGCCACCTGGTCAGGGGATTTTTTTTTTTTACATTTGTTTATTAATTTTTTTTTTTTTAAATAGAGGAGAGAGAGAGAGAGAGAGAGAGAGAGAGAGAGAGAAAGAGAGAGAGATCAATTTATTGTACCCACTTATTTATGCATCCATTGATTGATTCTTGTGTGTGCCTTGACCAGAAATTGAACCCTCAACCTTCACATATCGGGTGATTGTCTAACCCACTAAGCTACCCAGCCAGGAACTTCACATTTGTTCAATTACAAAAGTACTCCTAAAAATGTGAAATGTTGAAAAGCACAAAACGGAAAATAAAACTACTTAAGAGATAACCATCTCTGCTCAATCTTTTAAAAAAACGGATATATACCTTTGAAAAAGACTATATTTATAGACCTGCTGTCTTGTAACTGCTCTTTTCACTTGATAAATGTATCACAAACTTTCCTCTTTGTCATGAACGATTCTTCCACAATGCCACGTTTCATGGCTGCGTACCAGTTTATTGTAAGGATATATCCAGTCGCTGGATGCTGAGATTTTGATTAGCCAAGACTGGGGTGGAGAAGAAATAGCCTATGGGAGGGACTAACATGAGTTCCCAGAGCAAAGTACTTGGTTGCACTTCAGCAAATTGGAATCGGACAAAGATTTCTCAGAATCGGGTACATGACACTTATAACAATGTACAGTGTTTTGTCTGCGTGTAAGAAGGGACCGTGGATGCTACAGTGCTTCTGGGAAGTCCTGAAGGGTCCTCAGAATAAGGCAGCTGTAGAATTTCTGTCTGATGAGTCGGGATCTCTATGAGTCCCTGCAGAGCCACTGAAAGTCAACATTTGACTCTGTAGGGTGAGACGGAACTTGATGCACACGTAATAGTTTTAACTGAGATGCTGCTTTTGTGCAAGTGACTTTTAGGGATTAGTGATGGTTGCTTTCCTCGTCTCTCACTCCCTTCTTTCCGTCCTCAATTCCATCCCCAATTCCATCCCCGATGAGGAGAAGTCTTTGGTAAAACCAAGCCATGAGACATGGATTTAGTTGATGACAACGATTTGTCTCATTTCACACTTCAGATTTTGAAGGATCCAAAAGGCAAGTTCAGGGGAAGGAAGGTCTGTTGCACGAATCTTCATGCAAAGGGGTTCTAGTATTCTGATAAAAATCTTCAACCAATCACCATGTCAAATCTATCCTTTGAAACTGGATTTTTAGAAATGTATGTTTATTGATTTCAGAGAGGAAAGGAGAGGCAGGGAAAGATAGAGATAAACATCAATGATGAGATAGCTGCCTCCTGCATGCCCCACTCTGGGCACTGAGTCTGCAATCGGGGCATGTGCCCTAACTGGAAATCGGACCGTGACCTCTTGGTTCATAGGTCAACACTCACCACTGAGCCATGCTGGCTGTGCTGAACTGGATTTTCTAAATTTTCTTTTTGAACTGAATTTTTGATGGAGAGTGGCACGTTCCCTCCCCCTCTGCAGGGCAGGGGGGCCATCTCCCGCAGTTCCTTCTTAGAGGCACTTTGGAAGCGATTTTGTCAGTGGGCATTATAAGGCCAAAGGCAGGCCTGCCGAGCCATTTTTTCCTGCGGAAACAGGAAGAGAATGAAGAGGATGCTGCCGATTAAGTATAAAAGGGGAGCGTACATCGTTTCTGCTCCACAGCACCGTCCTTGGGACTCCCCGCAATGGAGAACCAGCCCGGGCCGGGCTGCACTGACAGCCCTCTTAGTCTGTGGGCAGGAGAGGACACCGGGAAAGTGAATCTGGGAAGCGGCCACTCCCTTCCAGCCTTTAACAAATGCGCATCCTGGGGCGCTGTGGTGGGAGGCTGGGCAGGGTGAGGGCATGCCGGGCACTGAGAGACCTGCCCGCTTCCCCCCAGGACCCGTGGGTGGCAGGCCCATGTTGCCTTAGGATAATGCAAAGACGGTGTCCTCAGCGGCAATGGCACTCGCCCTCATGGTGGAAGCATCGTGCCCAGGACGGAGGCCTCTGCCAGGGTGCTCGGGTGGCGCATGGGACCAGAGGGTATTTCCAGCCGCACCGTCTGTTTTGATCTAGTCATGCTCTCAGGCCTCAGCCTGGGAACGTCACAGCCCAGACACGTGGCTGCTGCCAGGCGATGATCATGGTAAAGGTTGTTTTGTGTTCTCTGAGGCCTCAGCTGCCATTCTGGGCAGGATTTTCCCCTTCCCAGGGTGGAGACAGAGAAGAGGAAGTGAGAGCAGGAGGGGAGAATTTGCTCTTAGCACCTCTTGCCCCGCAGGCGGCAGCCAAAAACCCCCTCGGGGCCGAGCGGCACCTCGTACTTTTTGGCAGCGGGTCCCCTTCCCCGGATCGCCTCCCCTGGTTCTCGGAGCTCCCCGAGGTGGGAGGCAGGACTCGGAGCGGCCCTGGTTTTGCTCTCATTGGTACTCGGAGGCAAGGGCTGGGGTCCGGCTTTCCCAGGAGAAGGAAGAGTTCTTCCGAGCCGTTCTGGAGAGGCGCTGGGGTTGCTGAGTGTCTCCGGGAGAGCTGGTCACGGGCTTGGGGGAGAAGGGGCCCTGTGAGCGGAGTCTGCGCTGCCTGGCCCCTGGGAGGCACCTGGTGCGGAGGACAGGGCCTGGGTCCCCCGCCTTGAGTCACCACCTGCATTTCTCTCCTGTCTCTGAGATTCTTTGGGCCTGGGCCCTGGTCTTCCTCCTCTCTGCATACCCCATCTCTGACATGAAGCTCTCTCTAATACTGAATGAACATTAGAAAGATCCATTGCTGGCCCCTCGGCCTCTGTCTACCATCTTCTGGAGAAGAGGCGGTGTGTTCGTCTGTGTCTGAGGAAGAGGTTGGGGAGAGAGCGGGGCAGGGGCGTTCAGGCACCTAGGAGAGCTGAAACCTCCTTGGGGTCGGGATTGAGGTCAGGATTGAGGCTCTGGGGCCTCACAGCCGGGGCGATGAGGAATGACAGCAGCTTTCTGGGCTGAGGCAGGAGGAAGGGGGTGGAAATCTTGGCCAACACCGCATCGTAGGGATTTGCCCAGCCTGCAGGCTTGGCAGGGGGTCAGTTTTCAGGTGAGGCCCGGAGGTCTATTCCGGCTCCTTCTGGCTCTCCAGCGTGAGGTGACTGACAGGGAATGAAGGTGGGAGGGTGCCCACCTTTGACCTCAGAACCGTGTTTCCAAATGGCTAACGCTCAGGTTTGATCCAAGAACTGTTCACCTGCTTTCTGCTCCTCCGCCCAGGCTTCCCCAGGGAGAGGCCTTGGGACCTGGGATAGGTACTGGGATGAGAACTTTAAAAAAAAATTTTTTAATTGATTCCTGAGAGGAAAGGAGAGGGAGAGAGAGATAGAAATATCAATGATGAGCGAGAATCATTGATCGGCTGCCTCCTGCACTCAATCCTGTGGGACTGAGCCCACAGCCCCAGCATGTGCCCTTGATTGGAATCGAACTCGGGACCCTTCAGTCCGCAGGCTGACGCTCTATCCTAGGGGTGTCGAACTCAATCAGAGAAGGGGCCAAAATCTAAAATCCAGCCTAAATCGCGGGCCGAATGGTTTACTGAACAGTCATAAACTGTCATTGTGATGGAAACGCAGCGGAGTGCAGTGATGACAACGCGGTGCGGGCCACATTGCAAGGCCTGGCGGGACGGATTTGGCCCGCGGGCCTTGTGTTTGACACATGTGCTCTATCCACTGAACCACACAGGCTAGCACTGGGGTGAGAACTGAATGTGATGGGGCTTCTCTGGAGCCCATGGAGTGGGGAGGTGGTGCGTGTGAGGGGCCGTGAGGGAGGGAACAGCTGGGCCCTCAGCAGCTGGGAACCTGTCCCGGTGGCCCCTCGCCACCCCCTCTGCCCCCCCAGTCACCCGCACACACCCGAGTGCTGCAGAAAGCCGCCATCAGCGCAGCCTGGAATCAGCCTCCAGCTCTTCATTTCCATGGCAGCCCGGTGTGCTGTCCTCCCAAGATCACCTCTGGGGAGGACACCGGCCTCTCATGACATCTGCCCACCTGGGGCAGCTCCGTGAACCCGCCTTCTCTGGCCAGGGTTCCCACTCCTGGCCTGGGTGGTCCCACACCACCTCTGGCTCCGGTCGGGTGGGAAGCTGGACAGAATAATTAAGCCCCATGAGTTGGAAGGTGGACGGAACATCCCAGTATCAACTCTTGTTTCTTCTCTTCCTGGGCAGCTTCAAATGTATTAATCTAGGATTATTCTTTTTTTCCTTTTGTAGCAGGTTTAATCTAAAGCAGAAGTGTTTCATTTTAATTGTATTTTTCCATTAGAGTGTAGGGTGTGTGAGCTTTATAACGTTAAAGGTATTTTTCCTTGTGTATTATAAAATAACGAGCTATATGAATATTTTTAAAAATACCTATGTCTTGATTGATTTTAGAGAGGAAAAGAGGGAGGGAGAGGATGAGAGAGAGGAGTGGGAGAGAGAGAGAGAAACATCAATCGGTTGCTGCCCGGATGCACCCTGATCGGGGACCAAACCTGAAATCAGGGGGGAAATCAAACCAGTGGCCTCTCGAAGCAGGGGACAATGCTGAACCCCCTGAGCAATGTCAGCTGGGGCTGACGTGCTATCTTAAACCCAGCCTCGAAAAGAGAAGAACAAAAGGCGGACCAAATCCACTGGGTCCAATTTCTGTGTCTTCCCTTCCAGGCTCCACCGGCGTGCAGCGTGCTTGTCCGCAGTCCATTGTCCCGGTGCACAGTTACCTTTCGGGAGACCCTAACCTGCCGGTGCGTGCCTTCCCCCTGTTGCTACACAACCTTTCATATACACAATGCCCACTGAGGATCATGACCTTCTCAACCCGCCTCCTGCGGTGGGAAATGGAATTGCTCTGTCACCCTTGGAACCAAGGGGTCCTTCCTGGGGCCTGTCAGACCCTGGGGCCAGGCAGGGAGACGGTGGGGGTGCCTGAGAACCAACCTCATCGTCCTCTGCTCCCCTCACGTGCCCCGGGCCTGACTTCTGCCCCCCGGTGCCTGCCGTGCTCAGGTGCCCGTGAATGGTGAACGAGAGCTGCCTTCCACGTGTGTGCACCTGCGCACAGTTGTTCACTCGTGCGGGCACTTCCTCCCCGGACCCTGACCTCTTTTGCAGACATCTCCGTCATAAAACGAGCAGCAGGGACCAAGTCATCCCAGATCTTTTTAAAAAATATATATTTTATTGATTTTCCACAGAGAGGAAGGGAGAGGGACAGAGAGCTATAAACATCAATGAGAGAGAAACATCGATTAGCCACCCCCTGCACATACCCCACGGGGGATGTGCTCACAACCAAGGCACATGCCCTTGACCGGAATCGAACCTGGGACCATTGAGTCTGCAGGCCGATGCTCCATCCACTGAGCCAAACCGGCCAGGGCCATCCCAGATCTTTGTTCCTGGTGTTTGGAAGGGTTCTTAGCATAGCATGAAGGCTCCCTCATGGTTTGTTGAGAGAATGAAAGTCAAAACAATGACTCACAAGGAATCATGTAGTCACCACCCCTGCCCTTTCCCTAACCTGGACAGCCACCTGGCACATGGCTCTGTGTAGGGGCCGGAGCCCGGTGGGTTTGACTCGGGGCCAAGGGCCTCTTTATTCAACAGCCTCCTTCTCTCCCCGAGGTGGGCCAGGCACCTCCTTCCTGGGAATCCTGGTCTCGGTGCTCCCCACCCCCACTTCAACCACAAAGCTGTGACGGATTAATAGGGCAGGGTCCTGCTCCACGCCACTTGAGGTCGCCCTGTATGTAATGGGGTGGCCGGCTTGTCTCAGCCTGCCTGGGACTTTCCCAGCTTGAGCACCGAAAGTCTCCACTCAGTCTCAGGGTTGAGGGGGGACAGCTTTGTCCTAGTTCCCTGAGTCCAATTCTTACCAGTGACCCGTAGAGGGCGCCAGAGGCACACCCAGGAGGCAGGTGCTTGGGGACAGAGCCTTCGCTGCTCTCCCAGGCAGGCGGCCACATCCCCCTCTGCCTGGGAGTCACAGAACAGCCTGTCCCCCAGAGGAGACGCCCCTCCCGGGGCACTGACGCCTTTTGGAGCCGGGAGAGTGATCTTGGGAGATGAGCCGGAACTCTCTCCGCTTCTGGATGCCGAGAAGGCGCATCACGGATAAATCAGCTGTGGCTCGTTTCGGGCTGTCAGGCTGCCCAGCGTGTTCCAGCTGTCACTGCGCTGACAGCCTGGCACCTCCGGCCACAGCAGGGCAGGTTGGCATGCCACCCTGAGCGCGCCCCAACCCGTCTAATCTCGGGAGCCAGGCAGGGTCGGGCCTGGTTGGTACTTAGTACTTGGATGGCTTGCTTTGTTTTTTTTTGTTTGTTTGTTCCCCCCCGCCCACCCCAATTGTATATCAACTATCCACCTTCTCCTGGTTTACAGAACTATCTTGAGAAATTACATGGGAAATCATCAAATTTACGTGCAAAGTGGGTGGTGAAAGGGGGGCAGGGGCGGGGGCGGGCTACAAGGGGTCAAGGAGGGAAAAAGTGGACATACGTAATACTTTCAACAATAAAGATGAAAGAAAAACCCAAAGGAGCTGAAGTCGGTTTGGCTCAGTGGATGAAGCGTTGGCCTTGTGGACTGAGGGGTCCCAGGTTCGATTCCCGTCAAGGGCATGTGCCTTGGTTGTGGATGCCTCCCCCGTGGGTGTTGTGCAGGAGGCGGCTGATCGATGTTTCTCTCTCATCCATGTTTCTGGCTCTCTATCCCTCTCCCTTCCTCTCTGTAAAAATCAATAAAATATATATTTGAAAAAAGAAAGAAAAACACAAAGGAGGTGGTGATAATGAAAACACAATCTTGCTACAGCGATTCTAGGAAGAGAGGGGAGGCACACAATCCTGGTTTGGGCTTCAGCGTGGCTGCAGCCGACAGCAAGACAGCTCCTCTGACCCGCTCTGGTGTCTGGCGCTTCCCACGCCTCAGCTCCCTGTGCTGGTGCAGGGGGAGCGTTCTTGTTACCTGCTCCCCTGGGCTGCAAGGGGTCCAGGACAGATATGGTCCCCACTCTCCTGCTTGCTCACCCGTGGTTGTTTAACGACATACTTGGGCGACAATGACAGTGGCTAAGTATTCTGTAAGGAGGGCCTGGCCGAAAACACCCAGAAAATGACGGACACCCAAGCTGCTACTTATACTGGGGGGTGGCATCAGAGCGGGTGTTTCCATTGCACAAATGTCAGGCACTGACTGTAGCATGCCGGCCTCTGCGTTCTGTAAAGAGAAGTGATTTCTTTCTAAGCTCTCCTCCTTCTTAAAAAGCCATTTAAAAAACCGAAGGGGTTATGAGAAAAGTGTGGGTGTTTTTATTTTTTAAAATACATTTTTATTTATTTCAGAGAGGAAAAGAGAGGGGAGGATAGACAGAAACATCAATGATGAGAGAGAATCATTGACCAGCTGCCTCCTGCATGCTCTCTGCTGGGGATCGAGCCTGCAACTCGGGGATATGCCCTTGACCGGAATCGAACCCAGGATCCTCCAGTCTGCAGGCCGATGCTCTATCCACTGAGCCAAACCAGCAAGGGCAGAGTTGGTGTTTTTATTTTATTTTATTTTATTTTTTAAAATATATTTTATTGATTTTGCACAGAGAGGAAGGGAGAGATATAGAGAGTTAGAAACCAATGAGAGTCATCGACCAGCTGCCTCTTGCACACCCCCTAGTGGGGGATATGCCTGCAACCAAGGTTCATGCCCTTGACTGGAATCGAACCCAGGACCTTTCAGTCCCCAAGCCGACGCTCTATCCATTGAGCCAAACCGGTTTTGGTGAGAGTTGGTGTTTTTAGAGAGCTGCGGAAGAGAGAGGGCCAAGTGGCAGTGAGTCCGAGCTTGTGTCTCACAGGTGGAGGTGTCTGGGTGGAGATCCTGTCTCCACCAGGAATTGGTTGTGTGATTTTTGGCAAGTTATTTATCTTCTCTAAACCTCCGTTTCTCTATCTTTAAGACAAGGATGATGTTTGTAGTAGACTCTCATTGGGTTGTTATAAGGGTTAAGTGAGATAATAGAGTAAAGCACTTAGCTCTGACGATGGGAGTGAGAGAGAGAGAAACATCATTGTGAGAGAGACACATCGCTGGGTTGCTTCCCGCACCCACCCCTACCAGGGCTGGAGAACTTGCAACCAAGGTACGTGCCTTTGACTGGGAATCGAACCAGAGAACCTTTGGTCCACAGGCCAACGCTCTAACCATTGAGCAGAACCGGCCAGGGCAAGCCTTTGTTCTTAATTAGCACTCCGCAGCGCCTCGCTTCACGTGCCTAACCTCATCCTTTCTGAGTTGGGTTTTACAAGTTGTGCGTTGGGGAAGCACATCGAACCCTAGGTCCCTGGGTGCTGCTCCTACAGCTTTTGGGTGTCTGGCGTGCTGGCAGAGATAGGACAGCTTGTGGCGCCACCGCCTGGTGCCTCGGGGAGAGAAGTGGAAGGATTTCATTGCGAGGAAAGTGCTCCGGGCCTCAGTACACAGGCCTGTGGGAATCACTTAAAAATACTGCACGGGGAAGGGTGTCTTGGCAAGGTTCAGTCCCACTAGGTTGGGACATGTTTTCAATACCCCGAGGTTCTGCTCTCTTTACTGCGAAGAGCAGTTCTAGTCCAGGCTCGGAGAGAGGTGGGTATTAGGTGAGCCATTCTCATCTCTGGGCCTCAGTTTCCCCTGTTGGAAGATGAGGGGGGTCAAGCCCAATGGGTGGTTCTCCAAACTTCCACGTGGGAGATTCCTAGGCCCCACCCGGCTGACCTCTAATTCTGCAGGCGGCCCCCCAGGGGAGAGCCTGACACCCCATGATTGTGAGAACCGTCCCCCTGGATTGTGAGCGACCTTGGCTTTTAAAGCTCACGGCCTAGATCTCGTGGGGGGTTTCTGAAGGAGGAGGAGGAAGGCCCATCCAAAGCGCACACACAGGAAGAGGTGGGTCAAGTTCAGAGAGTAAGGAGCTCTGCACCACAGCCTTCTGATCGTGGGGCACTTCCTGAAATTTCCGAGAGGCTCAGCCAGGTCTCTGAAAAGGTCCCCCAAGACTCACAGATTGACAGGAAACCACAACAGGGGTAAAATGCAAACATAACACGCCCTACGAGACACGAGGCCAGCTCTCCGTGCAGCACAATAACTTGTATTGTGGAAAGTTTGTAGGTCATATGTTTTACATCTCTCTCTCTCTGTGGTGTGTGTGTGTGTGTGTGTGTGTGTGTGTGTGTGTTTTCGTCTTGGTGGTATGGAGAACCCTGGAGGGAAGGGGGTGTGGATTCAAAGGGGACCCTCCCATTCTAAGAATACTGATCTCCTTGTAGAGTCTTTTGTCTTCAGTCTTTTGAATTCTTGATCCAAGCGATAAAATCCTTAGGACACATTTTCAATCTCCACATCACTTAGGACCTTGTGTTACAGCCTGAGGCTCCCCTCTCCCCACCCCCTCCCCAAGAAAAATGATTTGTAGGAGCTGATTGATAACTCTGGCCCAAGATTAAATAGAGCTCCTTGGTGAAGGGATTCCTATGAACTCTAATATTAATTTCAGACATTAGAAAACATGACCTAAGAAGATGAAAAGCCCACGGGCATATAGTAAGTCCTCGGCAGACGTTGGCTTTTATGTTTATCAGGTGATCACGGGATTAGCTTTCACTATTTGTCCTTGATTTCTCAATGCTGTTGGCTCGGGGGTGGCTTCTGAGAAAACAAGGTTCCTGCCTTGGCTGGCGTGGCTCAGTTGGTTGGGCGTTGTCAGGGCATATGCCTGGGTTGCAGGCTTGATCCCGGGTCATTCTCACATTGATGTTTCTCTCTCTCCCTCTAAAAAAAAATCAATAGAAAAAATCTTAAAAAAGAAGAAGTTTGAGATAGCCAGGAATGTACCTTCCCTTTAGTGCGCCCCCCGCCAGGCCCCAGCTTTATCCAGGCTGCTGTGGGGGGATCCTTCAGATGGTTTTGATGGTATTCAGACCTTTGAAAATAATGTTCTTTCATATAGGATGTATTTAAGTACTATAAACATAATCAGTAAAATATCTGTCGAAGAGTCTTCTTTTCATGACAAAGACAACCGTTTTTGCATTTGTGCTGATATAAAGTTTCCTTTTAAAATGAATGATTAAAGTGGAATCAATAAGTAGATTCGAAGAAAGCTGTTAGGTAAGACTGATACAGGTGGTACCTAGCAATGGTGACAATCGTGGCGGTGGCATGCAAACGACCGAGAGCTGGAGCAGCACTGCACGCCGGCCTGAGCCTGCTCGCTCCCCGTTTTTCTCCTGGTGACCACGTCTTTTACGGAGTTTGCATGGATCGCACGGCCACGACATGTCTGTGTTCGACAAGACCTTGAGGTCATCACAGAAACGACGCTCCTTCCTTTAGACGGGTGGTTTCTGAGGTCTGGAGATGGGCCCTGATTAAGGGCAGTGCATTGCGGAAGAGCTAGACTTTACTCCGGTGTCAGACAAAACCTCAGGGCTTTCTACCAGCCTAGACCGCCCCCGCAGGCCAGGGACGACCCTTCCCTCCAGTTCACCAGAGCGATGTTGGGAGAGCTGGTCTCCCAACCAGCTCCCAACCAGCTGGATGCCAGCGTCTTTCCCTTGGAAGAGGATTCAACTTGTTCTCTCTGATTTGGAGGCGAGGAAGCAGGGCTGGGGGTTGGAAGGAAAGGAAGACAGCGCTTAGCCAACGAGAGGGAACATCTTAGTTATTCAGCCCTGAATGTCACGGAGTCTGAAGTGGCTTTCCATGCCTTTCAAATGGCTCTTCGTAGGGGCCCATGATCTGCAGTTCTGGTCTCAGTTTCATGTAAAGAAGCAATTATAGCAATCGGGAATTTCCCCTCCCCACACAACACTTTTTACTCCGGAATGCATGCAAAAGATTGTGAGAAGCTTTTTTTTTTTTTTTTTTTTTGTGAGAAAAGATGTGAACATAAGCCAGCTAGTTAACTGTACACATACTTTAACAGTTTATAATTCACTTAATTTTCACCCCTTTTCATGATTTAACTGATTTGAAATATTGGGTGAAGCCAGACTAAGCTTTGAACAAAGATAATTTATTCCAAACTTTTTTATGGGAACGCATAGTAAAGTTTACAGTACAAAACTGGCAACAGCTAACGAATGGAGGGCACACAAAATACTTAAGGAAATGATTCTTAATGTTTGCAATTTCATTGCTTTGTGTTATCAGCAGTGCCCAGACTAGAACGGTCATTTGTTTGAAACCAGGCATGGACAAAAAATAATAATAATAATAAAATAAATTTTAAAAATTACTTTTTTCTGCAGATTCTTTTAAATTTTGAAAATGAACTGTATGTTAATAAACACTGACTCTGTAATCATTCCAAGTGATTATACATTTTGAGGGACACCCTATAATATTTTAATACTTAATAGTCTGGGATTTGCATTTTAATCAGGGTTTTGTTGAACAATATGCAGTGATTACTAGAGAAGTATAAGGCCAGTCTGACAAATCAAAAGTTCCACTGTTTCACACTCAGAAAGCTGCTAAGAGTTCATAATTTGGACTAAAAAAAAATGAAGAATTAGGTTGAAGCAGGTGAAACTATCATTTTATAGATAAAAACTTACATTGGCGCCCTAACTGGTTTGGCTCAGTGGATAGAGCATCGCCTGAGGACTGAAAGGTCCCAGGTTCGATTCCGGTCAAGGGCATGTACCTTGGTTGTGGGCACATCCCCAGTAGGAGGTGTGCAAGAGGCAGCTGATCAATGTTTCTCTCCCATCAATGTTTTTATCTCTCTATCCCTCTCCCTTCCTCTCTGTAAAAAAAAAAAATCAATAAAATATATATTTTTAAAAACATCTGCATTGGCAATATCATATGGTCCAACCTAATATTAAGACATTAAGTTTTAGCCAAGATCGGTTTGGCTCAATGGATAGAGCGTCGGCTTGGGGACTGAGGGGCCCCGGGTTCGATTCCGGTCAAGGGCATGTGCCTTGGTTGCAGGCATATCCCCAGTAGGGGGTGTGCAAGAGGCAGCTGATCGATGACTCTCTCTCATCGATGTTTCTAACTCTCTATCTCTCTCCCTTCCTCTCTGTACAAAAATCAATAAAATATATATTTTTTAAAAAAGACATTAAGTTTTATAATTGCTAACACATTGAGCATCGCTTTCTACGAAAAGCTTGAGTTTTCTTTAAACATCATGACCATCAGCCAAATCACGATTTCTTCTAAGAAGGCTCCAAGTTGACGGGAGCTTATTACACCGTGGGCTTTTCATTGGTAAATAACTTAAGCCCTTTCATGTGCAAATCACTGAGAGGGCCATTGTTTCTGCCAGGTTTGCCCCGAGGTGAAAACCGCTCCTGAAACCAGGTGGGGAGCGTGTGTGGCAGTGCTTGGGGGGGGAAGGGAGCTATTTATGAAATGAGGATTTAACCAAGTATAATCCCAGCGTCACCGCCTGTTCACATGAGAAACCAAAGCTCATTTAACTGCAGGCAACAGGAGTTTCACGCTGACAGCACCAACTGTCTAAAATCCCAAGCTAGGGCCTCAACGGGAAGGACCCAAACGAACCATTGGGAGGGCATCCATGAAACGTCAGATTCTCTTTTCAAATACAGTGAAGCAAGCATCATGTCTTTTTCATAGGACTTTCCCAATATCCTGTGAAATGAGAGAGCTCCTAGCAGCCATTCCCCGAAGCTCTGCTTGGCAGGGTACATCATTTTTGGGGTTGCAGGAGAGCCGCTTAGACACGCTTGTTGAGATGGTGAAAATATGAAATTGGAACTCCTGTAAGAAAACTGGGGGACTGTGGGGGTTCCCCTCTCTCCTATTTGTTAAAAATTAATATAACCCTGGCAAGGGTGGCTCAGTTGGTTGGGCGAATAGGTGGTGAGTTTGATTTCTGCTCAGGGTGCATGTCCAGGTTTTGGTTTGATCCCCATCAGGGTGTATGCTGGAGGCAACTGATCTCTCTCTCTCTCTCTCTCTCTCTCTCTCTCTCTCTCTCTCTCTCTCTCTCTCTCTCTCCCTCTCTCTCCCTCCCTCCTTTCCTCTCTCCCTCCTTCCCACCTTCCTCTCTCTAAATATATATATATTTATATATTATAAAAAAGGTTTTATCTTTAAAAAATTAATATAAATTGAAGCCCTCAAATGTTATGTGTTCATATTAAAAATAAATGCACTAGCCCTCACTGCTTTGGCTCAGTGGATAGAGCGTCGGCCTGTGGACTAAAGGATCTCAGGTTTGATTCTAGTCAAGGGCATGTTCCTTGGTTGCGGGCATATCCCCAGTAGGGGCTGTGCAGGATGCAGCTGATGGATGTTTCTCTCTCATCGATGTTTCTAACTCTTTATCCCTCTTCCTTCCTCTCTGTAAAAAAATCAATAAAACATTTTAAAAAATAAATGCACTAAAAATCATGGCTATTGGAAGCAGTCAGGGACTGAGACAGAAAGTAGTTCAATCCATTTTATAGTTGAAACAGGCTCAGAGTTTAAGTGACTTGCCCAGTGCCTACGGGGAAAGGGGAAAACTGAAGATCTTGATTATATCCACATGCTCAAAGAAACTAGGAGACAACTAAAACACAGGTGGTGTCTACGTACATTGCTCTGACAAGAGGGAATTTTAATCACCACCTTCCACTGCCTGTTATGAGCTGTCAGATCCCGTCTGATTTAAATTTGTCCTTCAGCCACTGCCACAGCATTGTTGAAGGCAGATATGCTTGTTTTGAGTGCCAACTCCAGCTTAGCAAAGGAGCCAGTTTCACCCACTGAGACTTCAATGCCATAGATAACCTGACATTTTGCTCTGGCACTGTTTTCCATCTATATTATTTTAATACTAGGGGCCCAGTGCACTAATTCGTGCATCTTGAAAGGAACTGTGGGTCGTGAGGCTGGGGTAGGCACAGAGGCTGGTCTCAGCCCATTCTCTGTGCCCCAGCCAAGCCCTTCCCCCTGCAGCCCTGGTCCCCTGTCTGCCAGCAGCCCTGCTCCCACCGCTGCCGCCGCCCCTGCACACTGATGGTGCTGGCCCTGCTCACACCCGCTGATGGTGTGGAGCCATTGAGGATGGTGCCAGCAGTGGATGTGAGTGGTGGTTGTTGCCCCAATCGCTACTCAAGAGGGGAGGTGGAGATGCCCTCAGGGGTGATTGGGGCCAGCAGCTACCGCTGGGACTGGTGCTGGGTGCCTGTGCAAGTGTGAGCGCTGGGCAGGACTGTGGCGTGTAGGAGCAAAGAATTTCCAGTAACCACCAGAGGTTTTCCCCAATGACAGCAACCGGCTCCCCATCTTGGTCTGGCACCCCTGCTTACCTGCTCCACCATCCCACTATCGCTAACACTAGTCATCTTCCATGCTCTGGCCCTGGTCATCAGAGGACATCATAGCGGCCAGTTGTTTGTTTTGCCATTTGGTCCACTTGCATTTTAGGGTTTTATAAATATAGAGGCCCAGTGCACAAAATTCATGCATTTGGAGGGGCCTCTCAGTCCAGCTTGTGCCCTCTTGCAGTCCAGGAGCACTTGGGGGATTGTCTGACTAATGGCTTAGGCCTGCTCCCTGCTATGGAAGTGGGAGATGCTCCTGCCATCACTAATGCACCTGCCAGCTATAATTCTGGCTTCTGGCTGAGCAGTGCTCCCCTGTGGGAGTGCACTGACCACCAGGAGGGAGCTCCTGCATTGAGCATCTGCCCCCTGGTGGTCAGTACACATCACAGCTGTCAATTTACATATTAGCCTTTTATTATTAATATATAGGACATTTTTATTGATTCCAGAGGGGGAGGAATAGAGATAGAAACATCATTGATTGGCTGCCTCCTGCATGTTTCCTGTTGGGGATCAAGCCAGCAACTGGGAATTGAACTATGACCTCCTGCTTCATAGGTCGATGCTCGACCACTGAGCCATACCAGCTGGGCTCCATTCATATTATTTAACTTCTCTGCCTGGTTTGACTATTAGGGAGTGAATCAGAACACATTCAATTTGCAGGGAATGAGATGGCTTAAGTTCTTAGCCCCACAAAGCCCAATATATCAAAGAGATTATCCAATGCACTAGTTCTTGGATTCTAAAAGAAACGGGAGAAAGATCCCATGTGCCATTTAGAAAAACAGGTTGTTTCCACCCAACGTTGAGCTTCCTTTTCCTCCTCTTCCTCAGGAGGCTGAACGTCAAATGGAATCCTACATGGTCGGTAAATTCACTAAAAATGAAGTCTTGCCTCTATAGAGAAGTTCTATGTAAGCAGATTGCTTACATCGATTGAGCCACATTTTCCACAGAGAGAACTAAACTGTCATAAACTTTTTCATATTGCTCATATGTAAATGTAGATACAGACCAGCCTCCCTATGTACATGTTCAGTGTCTTGTACACATGAACTTGCTAGTGCAGCAGTGGGGTGAGAGAAGACTGTGAGAATGTGGTTTATAATGGCTGAGTGACCACTCCACATGGTCAATGTGTTCCAGTAACAAAATCATTTGCTTGCTTGGCATATAAACATTGAATGCATTAAAAACACCGAGACTGTTTTCTTTTTGCTTTTATTTATTACATTTGGACCTTTAAGAAACATATACCATCAGATATTCCACTATTTAGTAAAAATCTAGTCTAGTTTTTAGGAAGCATATGTGTCACAAACCATCTCGTTTCTACTCGCTAAAACTTAACTAAGTTTATCAAAAAGGTAGGCTCTGATCTACGGGATCCTGAGCCTTGAGGTTTTGAATGTTTTGATTATTGTAAAAACAATTTCAAGTGATTGAACTTAATTCCGAGCTGTTTTCTTCTAGAACGGGCCAATCATTTTGAAGTTATATACTCCCTTGCAAGAATATTCAATTCCTTAAGCTTTTGTGATCTACTGTCTTTGGAAAACTTGATAAAAAAGTAATTTTCCCCCCCTGTACAATAAGGATGAATTGACCAGAACGTACCCAATATTAATTATAACAAAAAGCAGGACAGTATACATGTGCCATGTTTGCTTTAATGACTATTTCATAAGCTGGTGACTACTCTATGGAGACTATTTCTTGATCAATACGATCCAAGCATAGTTGCAGGTACACTCAACACTTTAACACAACTCTTGGTTACCTGACATTGATTACAAATGAAAAGGGCAAGTGAACAAACATATACTCATACATGATTACGTTTTCAAGAAGCTACCTTTGTGGAAGTACACAGGAAAGGGAACTTTCAGGAAGCTGTTGATGGGACTGAGATTTAAAGCTATGGCTTTGGTAAGCACCCCAGTGAGCTGTAGGAAGGCATTTGTAAGAGTAGATTCTGCAGCATCAAAGGAAAATTTTCCAAAAATGGGTATTTTCTCAATAATTTAAATTCCGAGGCTTTCAGCAGTGAAGGATAGAAACAAGACCTAAGGAAGAGAACCATCATCACAACAACTTACAAAGGTGACTATGGCCCAAGCAGGTTTGGCTCAGTGGATTGAGCATCAGCCTGTGGACTGAAGTGTCCCGGGTTCGATTTTGGTCAAGGGCACATGCCCAGGTTGTGGGCTCAATCCCCAGTAAAGGGTGTGCAGGAGGCAGCCGATCAATGATTCTCTCTCATCGTTGATGTTTCTCTCTCTCTCCCCCTTTCCCTTCCTCTCTGAAATCAATACAAATATATTAAAAAAAAAGAAAGGTGACCATGCCATTTGGCTCATGATGTCATATGGTCCAAAAGCTTTGGGTGGCGTGATATGGACAAAGAAAACATTAGTACACAAACCACATAACACCATTAAAACTCAGAAACATTTTTTTTTTCATTTAAAAAAGGATTTAGAATACATAAAACAAGGCATCGTTTATTCCTTTTTCTCATCTTCCGGTATGGGATCTGTTGGAGGCTCCTCCACTGTGGCGCTGTTGCTCTCGGAGCCAGTGTTACTGTCACTGGTCCCTTCCTCGGCCATGCTGTCCACCCCCTCCTGTCCACTCTCCTTGTCCTCCGGAGTAGATGTGCCTTCTTCACCATTCTGCTGGCTTTCTGTGGTTTCTTCAAGGTGTGTCTCCTCTGTAAGCACACATTTGTCACTGTTAGTTCCGAGACAGAAACTTACTCTTCTAATCAGGCCGACAGCTGAGAGCTCCACGGTCCCAGCATGTAGCTATTAAGCACCTAAACGGAGCTAGAGTGACCAAGAAACTTCCAGCATGTTTGAGATAATTTGGGGTTTAAGAATCTACTTTTTCACTGTAAATTTATGAAATCTAAATACTTCTTGACTTGTATTTAAAAATGTAGCTTCAAATGTAGATGTGCTGTAAGTACAAAATACACATCAGATTCCAAAGACTTCATGAAAAAAGAATGTTCAATACTTTGAGGCGGCTCCGGGCAGCCAGGGGAGGAAGGCCCATGCTTGCACGAATCTCTGTGCGTCGGGCTTCTACTATAAAATAAGAGTGAATGTCAACTGTAATTGGGAAAAGGAGTGAATTACATGTTGAAATGATACTGTTTAGGATAAACTGGGTTCATTAAATGTACTGTATGTTTAAAATTTCCCTTGTGTTGCTCTACTTTGAAAAATGTCATTAGTAGAACATGTAGTCACACAAGTGACTTATGTGTATATCTACTGGACAATGCTGTCGTGGAGTGCTTTGTATTTAATAGTTAAGAAAGTGCGTGTGGAAATGATATAAGGTCAGTATTTTAGGTATCTCATTAAAAGTCACGTTGGGCTGTTTTCTGTCAGAAATTAAGAGCATGAGGTTTTTTGCTCTAATAGGTTCTGTTTTCTTCTGTTGTTTTCCTGTTGGCTAGAAGGACAAAAATCTGAGTGAAGACCTACAGGCATGTTCTATTCATAGATGACAAAACAAAGGCAAAGGACAGAGTGTTCCATTTAGTTGCAAAATGAGCAAAGAACCATACACACTCTAGCTCTCAAACTCTTGCATTAACCACAAAAATCTGCCCATGTTCAAATTTTGTTAAGATAAAAAACATGTTCACACAAAACAGAAAAAGGCTCAAATAATGAAACTTAAAATCTATCTGAAGTGTTAATCTGCTGAATTATATTTTGTAGAAATACCTGGTGGCGTTTACATTCCATTAAATGTTTTCCAGATGTCAAACAGGAAGTTATCAGACCATCAACTGAGTACTAAGCATGATTACTACCCTTCCCCCTTCTTATGATGGTCCAGGAGACCTTTGGCTGTGTTTCCCATAATACCTTTGCTTAGTCCTGTTTACATAGTACATTGGTTAGGGACAAAACTGTGCCAAAGGGTAGGGTAATCTCAAAATTTCAAATAACCAATTTAATCAGTATTTATGTAAGTTTTGCATGGTATTTTTCTTTCTTTCTTTTTTTTTTTTTTTTTTTTTTTGCCTTGAGGAATGCTTTCAGTCAGAAATTCTGAGTACACCTGGAAGTTGGGATTTTCCAGGGTGGGGTCAACAAACTTTTCTGTAGAGGCTACGCAGGAAATATTTTAGGTTACGTGGGCTAGGTAGTCTTTGTTGCAACCACTCAACTGTATGTTGTGGCCCAAAGCAGTCACAGACAGCATGTAAACAAATGGGTGAACTGTGTTCCCACAAAACTTGGTTTAAAGCAGGTGGCAGGCAGGATTTGGCCCTGTCCTAGGGCACCAAAATGATCTGTTTTAACAGCAACAACCACATCTTATTTAAATAATTTTAGCAACAAACGTTAAAACACTGAGTGCCAAAACCATGTCAAACCCAATACTGAATGATTTTAAGTACATTTTTGAGTTTACCCACTGAGGCAGGTGCTAGAATACTTACAAAGGAACGGAGATTAAGTAACTATCCAAGGGCACAGTGCTAGTTCACAGTGGTGAAGCAGTGTTAGACCCTGATCTGACTCCAGGGCCAGTCTCCTTAACCATCACACTGTTACACTTGATATTCTCAAGGTAGAAAATGATTTGACTCAATCTGGGGAAATAACTAAGACCTCAAAGAGCAAGACTGAAGATAACATACCACTGCTGTTCCGCACTGATACAAACATGTTACATGAACCTACTTTTAGAAATTAAGATTTGAAAGAAATGGATAGGTCATATAAAGAGTAACCGAAGAGGTAGCAGGGACAGCATGACCTCTGAAAGGTATCAAGAAAGAGAAATAAAAACGAAAGAGCTGTAAAACCCAACATTTCCACCGTGTCCACTGGGAGGTTACCTGTCTCCATCGGAATGTTCTCAGCTTCTTTCTTCTCTTCAGTCTTATCTGCTGCTTGTTCTTCCTCAGGAACAATGCTGCTCTGACTGCGTTCGGCTTGCTCTGCTGCCTCCTTCTCCCTTTCCTCCTGCCTTTTGCGAGCCTGTTCCTCTGCCTGTGCAATTTCAGCTGCAATTTTTTCCATATCCACTTCGATTTTTAAACCACACAACTAGTAGTCAGAAAAAGACCAACACAAAAAAACCTTTTAGTAATGTTCTTTTCTTACAATCTCTCAAAGAGAAAAAAATTACTTCAAAAATGGGATTTATTGGCTATAAACTATATGTATATGGGAGAGAAAAAGCATGGCTCCAGGTCTTCCCCGAGAGTCTGTGTCTATAGGAAAAGAAAGTTGCAGAGCCATGTGCCATCAAAGATTACGAATAGTTGGCGAGGCAATGCTGAAAGTACTGGATTACATATCAAGTTTCCATTTTATATTTTAGGCTACCAAACACTAGATTTACCTGTTTTAATACAAAGTGCAAACTGTGAGCTACATCTAACGACAACATTTGACAAATTTCAATGAAATGAAAATAATTCACGCTTGCGTGAGAGTTTAAATTAGAACATCAGAGGATTCTAGACTCGATAGGCCTAGTATGCATACTAAATATTTCAAACCTATCACAATTTTGCCAAAAAAAAAAATGGGAATAATTTTATAAAGCAAAGATCTACTGGTTATAGTGAAATTACCCGTTTCAAAGTGAAAAATATTCAACAAAAGCACTATTTTGGAAAAAAGAATGAGAAATATAAATAACAGACACATGATATAGTTAACATATTAAGTTGTTACCCTCTTAAGTTCATTGTTGAATGAATCTGTGCTTTCCAGGAATTTCCTCTTCTTTTCCTGGTGTCGTTCCTCTATTTGAAGAAGTTCAGCTTCTAGTTTTCGCTGTAAGACATATGATCACGCTTTATAATTATTTTATAATTACTGCATTACTTTAAAGCAAATGTCAAATAGAAAACATGTCTCATTTTTTAATAGTCCACACTTATAACAAATGTCCTGAATTCTTAAAAAAAAAAATAAAAAAATACACACACACACACACACACACACACACACACACCCGTATTTTTCGGACCATAAGACGCTCTGGACCATAGGACGCACCAGTTTTTAGAGAAGGGAAACGAAGAAAAAAAAGATTCTGAAACAAATAGTGTCCTAAAATATTTTATGTGCATTAAAACCCAACATCACAGTCATAAACACATGTAATCAACCCTGTAAAGTAAACAGCAGCATTTAGAACCATTTTAGAGCCGGGCAAGCACACAGAGACTACACAGAGCCGGGCAAGTAAAAAAACTTTTTTTTTAAAGTATATGTGTAGGCTATATTTGGACCATAAGACGCAGGGACTTTCCCCCCCCACTTCTGGGGGAAAAAAAGTGTGTCTTATGGTCTGAAAAATACGGGGTGTGTGTGTGTGTGTGTGTGTGTGTGTGTATATATATATATATATATATATATATATATATATATATATTACTGATTTCAGAGAGAAAAAGACAGGGAGGTAAGAGATAGAAGCATCAATGATGTGAATCACTGATTGGCTGCCTCCTGCACACCTCCTCTGGGGGTTGTGCCTGCAACCTGGGCATGTGCCTTGGCCAGAATCGTACTTGGGATCCTTCAGTCCACAGGTCGACGCTCTATCCATTGAGCCAAACTAGCTAGGGCCTGAATTCTTAATTTAAGTCACTTATTACACACTATGTCTAGCTAAGGTTTTAAAATAAAAGTAAAATGTAGCATAGAGAAATCACTCTGACTAATAAGTATGTGATGTTAAATACTGTTTCAGGCCTGAGCAATTTTAGAATATTGAGTAAGGCAGTAAAAGGTTGGTAGGATGTCTCAAAATTCTAAATGGACAAATTTTCCATTACAAGACTCTATGTTACAGTTTTAAGGATAAACATATGAAATCGGTGGGAGAGGTCCACTCCCTCAAGTCTCTTTCCTGAGTCAGGAACAGGTTAGATTGAACAGACATACTTGACAGGCGCACTGATGCATTATATAGAAGCAGGCCACCTGGGATCTGTGGCTAAGCCCGTTTTATTATAACAAATGTTTTGTGACTCTACCTGATGAACCATTAAGGACTGGACCTGTCGTTTGAGGACCTGCATTCTAGCTGTTGTGACAACCGACCGAACGTCTGGCACCACACTTTCACTGAGGATCTCACTGATGAGGCGGTGGTTTCTCTGGAAACGGGCGGTGGCTGTATGCTTCATTGAAAAGCCATCATCATAATCTGGAATAAAGGAGATGTTCTGGAAATTAGGTCACCAGTACCCATAAACAGGAGTGGAACAATGTACACACTTAATCCCCAAGGAGCATGGCTCTCACAAGTGGGTCTAAAGGACACCATGGGAACACTGGGGCAGCCATTTGATAAAAACCACACAGGACACGCTGTGTTCATTGGCAAAGGTATTGGTTTTTCTCACAGAATCTTTAGGAGATGATCTGTGTCGGAGACAGATTTGGCTGAAACACAAGTGAGATATAAGCACGTGTCTTTAGCCTGGAAATCAACGTGAAGGCTGCATGCGATAGCAAAACTAGAATTCTGCCAATGTCTCTCTCTCAGTAGTACCTGTCCTTTCTTTGGAGCAGCTTTAAGATCCTATCTTTTTTTTTAAAATATATTTTATTGATTTTGTACAGAGAGGAAGGGAGAGAGACAGAGAGTCAGAAACATCGATGAGAGAGAGCCATCAATCAGCTGCCTCCTGCACACCCCCCACTGGGGATATGCCCGCAACCAAGGCACATGCCCTTGACCGGAATCGAACCCGGGGCCCCTCAGTCCCCAAGCCGACGCTCTATCCACTGAGCCAAACCGGTCTCGGCTAAGATCCTATCTTAAACTTAAAAAACACAATGGGCAGAAGTTTGAGAAACAGAGAAAAGGAACCCTTTTTAAAGACTGTTCCTGAGTGATCCCTTCAACCTGTCTCAATATTCATGCTGTTACCTTTCACCTAGTGAAAACTATTTTCTATCTATGGCTTTTACATTGCTAGCCTTTCTTTCCTCTTCTACTGAGCCCCACCCTTCCAATTATTTGTAGACTGGATGTCCTCATACCTTTTTTAGTTTTGCATGCTTTTTTTTTTTTCATTAACCATTCACTCTGAGCAGTTAAGGTCCATGTATGCTAGTGTGTCTTTAGCACTCCTGATCTGATTCTGTTTAATACTTGATAGTTTCTATTCCATATGCTATTCGTTATACTAATATCCCTATTCTATATTTATGAGAGTATCTGCCAATATCCCAATCTATTCTTTTAAAATAGCATTTTTGTTTTTCTTTTAAGTATGTCAGTTTATTTGTCTTTAGGTGGTATTACTGTGTCCTCTCTCAATGGTGTATCTTCTTTAAAGTTCTTATAAGCATTGCTACCACTACTTTAAAATGGGGTCTTAAATTATCCTGATGTTTCCTGTTGCTTGTAGTTAGAACTTCCAACCTTTTCCATATCACGGCAGCACACAGAGATGTACAAGATGCCTGCTACGTGGACAAACATGCCCACAGCTAGAGGTGGCTAGCTCTGGGGCTCCTTGTTGCTACAGATTCTGCCTGGCTGCACATGGCCAGGGCGCAATCTGTAGACCTGCAAACTATTTATGAAATGGCAACGAGGAAGCTGATGTGTGTGTATTAAATTTGTGTACCCTTATGTGTGCTATCATGAGATACATTTATAAATTCTAGTTGGATTTCTCACTTAACTGGGAAAGAAATTTCTTAGTACTCCCCCCACCCCCCCCCTGTAACTTTCTCTCTCAGGAGTCCTTCATTCAGGGCTTAGGGAACCAATAAGAAAACGGGGTGACTAGGAGGCATTTATCTTTTTAAAGCAGTTGAGGCAAACTTCTGATTATGGCTCAAAAACCTTTCAGGCATTTTGAGTACAAAGATTTGGGTAACAGTTTTTGCTACTTTCTGCACTAAAAAGAATATTTCCTTTTCTTGTGGGAAATTCACATACAAATCTTACAAAAAATAGTTAATCAAAATAAGGAAATGGTACTTAAATTAGGCTTTGTTTTCCATTTAGGATAGGAAGTAAAAACTTAAGGGATCTGTCTTATTTTAATTCTCAGAGAAAGCATAACAAAGCCCCGCTCTGTCTTTGTCATTTACCGTCCGGATCTTCAGCTGGCTGGATGCTCATGTAAGGTTCTCCTTTCTCCATGCGAGACTGCCTCTGTCGACTCTCTTCCTCTAAAGCGGCTTCGGCACGACTTTTTGCATTTATGTAAGCAAGGTATGCGGGGGAATTGTGGTAGGCCTTCATAGATTCATTGTACTCTATCTGAAATGCAAACATTTTGCAGTTTTATCATGAACATTTATCAGGTTATAATGATACCTATATTATCTCGCAGGAATATCCAAAGACACCATTATTATCTCCTTTTTACAGACATGAAATCTGAAGCTTAGAGAAATTAGGTGACTTGATCAAGGCAGACCAAGACGCAGTGCAGCCTCAGCTGTCCTCGATCTTATGCTTCTTTTCTAAATCATAAGCAAATGTTCATGTCTTTCCCAGGGGGTCCATCCCACTGCAGCCCCCACGCTACCTTTTCTGCTTCGTATTCGTTTAAATATTCTTGTTTTTCTTCATCGGTGAGATCTCGCCACATGCCACCAATGATCTTGCCAATCTCCCACAACTTCAGGTCAGGGTTGGAAGCCTTCACTTGGTCCCAGACCTTAAAAAGGAAACAGATGAAATGTCAGTATTTGCCTAGAAATACAGAGCTTTAAAAATACTTTTTAATATGAACATTTAAAAACAGAGGAAAGAGAACAAGTCTCATTAGCCTGCTGTACAATGAACAGCTGGCCAATTCATTTCCTCTCCAGTCTGACAGACTGCTTTAAGGCAGAACTCAGACTTCAACAATCACTACAGATACCAAGAGAAGCTAACTCGGTAACAGAGTCTGTGTCTAAAAGTTGACAAAAATTCAGAAGTCGTTAATCTGCACAATACAATGCATCATCAAATACACATCTAATTACGACCAACAATAAAAATAAATTCTAAATAGTGATGGAAATAGCTAAATGCTCTTATCTTTAATAAAGGTATCACTGGCTGTACCTATTAAGAGTAATGTAGCTACATCACAAACAAAAAAAGAGGAAAAATTCAAGGTAGTGTAAAGAAAATAAAAATGATCATAGCTTACTACTTAGAGATAACTATATCTTTTGGCTTTTTCTTCCTTCAAACTAGCATGTAGTTGCTATTATTTTTATAAAAATAAGATACTTATACACACAGTAGTCTTATATCCCTTTTTTCATTCAAGATTTTTCTAATGTCATTAAATATTCCCCAAAAGACTACATAACGCTGGCTATTAAACAATGTCTTAAGGATTTTAACAGTGTATTCAATCATGTTCTTCTTGTTGAATTTTAGCCCTGGAATTTTAAAATCAGAAGTCATTTCTTTAACAACTGCAATTCTTTATCCTTTCCTGTGACTGTGCGCAGGAAAGCTGGCTGAGCCCATCCGAAATCTAATGAGAAGCAAAGACAACAGTGCCCAGCACCTACCTTCCTGCTGTACCTCATGTAGGGCATCAGCGGCTTATCTGGAGGCTTTGGGGGTTTTGGAATCGTAATGCCAGAGGATGCCTACAAAAGAGTTAAAAGCATTCATTATTCAATTGCAAGAAGCTCCCCAGTAAAATGAAAAGAGAGTGCCTTAAAAATTCTAATGCGCCTTTCTTCTACTCGTCCACGGATACAAGAGTCTTATATTTTCTCCACTGAAAATAGCTATCACTGCAAATTCAGAAATGTTCACATCAAAAGAAAATGACTTTACGCACATAATTTAAAAAATATTTTACATAGTTTATTGCCACTGCTTTGACAACCTGGCTGCAAAATAAATAAATTATTACAGAACAATCCATACATCAAAAATATATGGTCACGTAGCAAATGTCCCACATTCAGGACATTACCTGGCACCCTTTTATTTTGCTTAATTTGCCATTACACATACAGTCAACACTTGATTATCTGCACCAGAATCCGAATGCCTTCAGCACTTAGCCACACTCACACTGTCTACAGGGCACTTTATTATTTCAGAATGCACCCCTACATAAACAACAACTATTGTCTAAGTTCAAAAACAGGCAACAAAAACCCCATCTCCTTTATCACTACTAGACATTTTAAGGTTCTATATTTAGTGGTTTTCTATAAAGAGGATCAAGAAGTGTGAAACAAAGTCATGCCTTTTTTAATCCTTAGTGGAGGGGCAAACAAGCTTTACAGAGAAATGGCAGACATGGCCATTAAAGTATATCAAGAATCTCCATTTGATTAAAAAAAGAAAGAGAAAGAAGAAAGATCGGTTCTTTCTATGGGCTGATATCTATGCAAGAGATACCAGGTAACTTCTAGTGGGCACCCCACATAACTCCAATCCAAGGGTGCCATTTCTGAACTTAGTCTCTTCTTAATATATGTGTATGACTCTATTTGCTCAAGGACTCAGAATAAAACCATGGCTGAATGACTTTTATTTCCCCCCAATTTCTAGAAGACCCCCACTATTGATTCTTGCCAGGCAGGGGGTAAGAAGTGCTGACTTATTCTAATTACCAAGAGAGAGATTGGCATATCTTTGTAAGAAAACTAGTGACAGTCGGTTCCCTTGCTTTTCCATTGCTGGTGTGACAAAACCATAGGGAAAACTCTGTTCTGGGCTAGGGCCTCAATCACAACCTTATTTTTCATCCATGGGCTCAGAGATTAGCATGTTTGCACCCTGCTCCACTGCTTTCAGATGATGCTTCCTTTCACTATGAGGGTCTCCTTCACCCCTCTATGCTTTTCAGTAACTTTCTTCATACACAAAATGATTAGTAAGCATCTCACCTTTGAAACAGTATTTCTTCTCACTCTTCATATACATTCTTGCCACATCTAATGCTGGCGCCCAGGCACAGACCTTGCTTTTAGCAGCAGTGGGCAATGGAAGGAGGTGAGCCATTGGGGATGGAAACTGTCAACAGCGGTGGTATGAAGAGTAAGGGAAGACCTGTCTCAGGGTCTGTAGGAGTTCTTCCAAGAGGGAAGGAAGGAGGGAGGAATTCCTACAAAGCTAACCTTACTAGTATGTCATAAAATCAGAGCAAGACATATAGAAGTCTGAGTATTCATACATGAAGTTACTAGAAAGCATTACCAACTCAGTTAACACAAATCTTCAGAATTTCATGAAGTTACAAATAAAGTTGAAATTGTGCCAATAATTGAATTTGGTAGGTCACTGTTAACAATTTTTTTTAAAAAAGAGGTAAAAAATTCTAAAATGTCTATGCTTAAATATGTTGAATTAAAACACTTAAAGGATAAGTTATAGTAATATTTGCTCTTGGATGTTTTTCCAAGAACTGCATTTATGACATTAATGGGTTTGCCTATTTATCTTCCTTTCTCCCAAAGAAAGGTACCTGAATAACTCACACACAGAGTCCCTATTTTATTACATTGACCAATTTACATATGCAAACAAAATAAAAAACATTAACCAAGTTAAATAGTAGTTGATTTTGAGGCTACAGAAGATTTGTATCATTAAACACCTGTCATTTACCATCTCAGACGGACATCATTCTAGAATGTCTCAATGCCCAGTAGTTAGGCTTTTTTTTTAAGCTTTTTTTTCTTTCCTGTTACCATGAAATCCATTTCTAGCAGCAACTCTCCCTCTTTCCAGTTTTCTGCTTCTAACTGGCAATGCTTGGGGGAAAACAAATAGCTAAGCTTGTTAAAATGTGCTTACGTAAGAGTATGGTCCTGGGATAGCCTACAAAATAGTCCATTATTTCGTGAAATTTATTTGGCTACTCAAGAGTTTGTTGTTGTTTCTTCCCAATTCTCTGGTAGGATCTTATTAAGGGTTTTCTCCTGGGATAGAATTTCTACTGAAGTACAGAAATAAGTTGTTTCTTAACATTTTATCTCAACCTATTTTCCACACTGTACTTAAGAGAAATTAATCATCATCCGAATGAAGACCTGACTAGGAGTGATTTCCATCGCAGAGCTATCACACAAGCACTCCCAAAGGTTTCAACATGCTATACAGTTATTGTCTGAAAACTATTCAAGTATACAGGAGCCTACAGGGATGCACAGAATCATTCCTTCAAATCACAGACAGACAACCCCGAAATCCAGCCAAAGTAATACATAGTTGGGTCAACTTAAACAAAACACTTTAATAATGGTCAAAACCAGATTTACTGAGTCCTAACATGGCTTAAGTTAGATATATAAAAAAGGTGGTGAAAAACTTTAGACTTAACTAATATTCTTGAGGATGATTCAATGACCTAAGATAGAGGTCACTAAAAGTTGAAGGGGCTGGAATGAACACAGGCTAAAAACCTTCATATTTTCTAGGCCGTTCAGGTTAAGTCTAAACAACAGCTTAATTATAATTTAATTTGATATTGAGAGAATACTACAAAGAAAACAACTACAAAGGTTCCAAACACCAAATTTTCTACCCCCAACAACCTTTTTGTCCAAATCTACCCTGAAGCTAATGCCCACTCCAAATGTTGTGGTCCCAACACACCTAAGAAGGAATGGGGAGAAACAGAGAATTTAGCCAGCTTCCAAAACAGAGAGCACACTTGCCTTTCCCTAGCTAAGTCTCCATTAAATGATCTCATTTTATTAAGAGAATTCTCACAGATAGGTCCAAGTTAACAACAAAATGCTTACGCAGACCAAAATACAAATGAATCTAGTATTATAGTTAACGCTATTTCTATTCCATTAACATAGATAATCAAGAGCTGACTGTATAGAGCAATTAAAATGCAATCATTCTTGTTTACTTGCTCATGAGCAATTTTCTGCATTAACAGAATGGTCCAAAATTGATTCCGTTTCTTGTTTAAATTAAAAGGCTCTTTATCATTTGATAACCTTGCCACCCATTACATTTATGAAACAACACATTTAGGCCAAGAAAAAACATGTATCAATGCAAATAAAAATTGTATGCATTGTGAAATGCATACACGCACACACACACTCTGTCAGAATTCTTTTCAGATACCATGAAATATGCATGGCACATAAAACTTGATATGCTTATGAAGTACAAATTATGCAGAAACAATGAAAATTTTAGACAAACAAAACCTATCAAGCTGAGCAATATGCTTACCAAGATAGTCTGATAGTAACAAGCTTTTTGCTCTAGCTTGACTACAGGATGAGAGGGTTTTTTTGAATTCACATAATCGAATTATTTATGAATACAGCAAATGAAAATCAGGTAGAGAAGTTTACAGCCATTCTGAGTGGTATGAATTCTCACCAAATACCGTAATCCAGTATATGCAGATATTTGACTTTTGGATTCAATTTATTTACTTATTTTTGATAAATCCTTTTTACAGCTATTTTTTTCCTTTGGTACCTAAATTTCCTTGAATAGAGTTTAAGATGATTCTAAAACAAAAAGTACATCACCCAATGTTGATTATTTTAAATTTATAATTTACTTGTATATTTATTTTTGTCTTAGACTGATCAGTTTCAGAAATCATATCCCTTATCCTAAGGATTATAAGCACACTTCTAGTTGTCGTTATCTAGTCTAGTACTTCAAATTAATTCCTTTCAACTTTTATTCTGAAATTCTTTGATGTTGACACAAAAGTCTTTTTCTCTTTTTAACTGAAGACAAATGAATCTCAGAAGGTCAACTATTAAATCCAAAAGACAAATAATTATGTGTAGCAATTCAAACTAGTAGGCCAGCCAAAAAAAGCCAGGTCTGTAAGCCCAGCATTTGCTAAGAAACCTGAGTTCTTGAACCTAATGCTAGTTACCTTAAATGAAAGATAACGCTTCAGCTCAATTAGAGTATTTTAACCATAAAAACTTCTAGGTTTGTCTACATATAGTACAAACATTAAGTGCCCAAGATTTTATCTCTACCAACCACCAAAAAGAATGAAGTTTTTTCTTATACATATCCAGATCTCACTATATATATATTTTTTTCAGTGTAAGATCATACAACAAATGTTCAAAATAGTCGAAAAGCCAGGTTTAAAAAAAAATGTAATGGCTGTGCTGATGATTCGCAAGGACCTATCTCTGAAGGCATTTCTGGTCAATTCCAGTTGGTTGCCGGTTGCTGTAATAGTTGATTCTCCTACCGTGACCCGGCTGTTGGTGCCCGGGTTCCCTCCCAGCCTGTAGTTGTTGTAGGCGAGATGACTGTATGGATTGTATCCCACAAACCCTGGTGTGCTGGGCATTTGCTGATGGAAACAAATGAGACAAAAACACGAATGAGAAATGAGCTCAAACGAGGAAAACACAGAAATGAAAAATGATCTGCATATGACATGCAAAAGCAACCTGAATTTAAACAAGCAATGATGTGTTGTAGTTGTTTTTTCTTTCATTGAGAAACCAGTATGCAAGTGTGTGTGTGTGTTGTGTGTGTGTGTTTTCCTCTCTCTCTTTGCAGGGGTCAGTGGTGTTTGTGTGAATTTGAATGTGTGCTTGAATTTTTGGGATAAGCAATACAGTGAAGTGTCTCAAACATTCAGGATTACTTTATGGTCAATAGTATGATATAACAACTTAGCAATATATGTCTGAGAGGAAAGCTTGAAATGTGGTCAACTACAAGTGTGAGAACACTTTACATGCAAAACAAAACATGATTTATTTGACAGTTATGTGGATGCCGCCAATGTATTTGTCTACTAAAAACAAAAACAAGAAATGGACTGCTTTCCAAGACAGCTTTAAATAATTTTATATATGTGAGAAATGAGAACGGACTCAAATCAGGAAGTCAGACGTTGTCAATAGAAAAGAACATATGTGAGATTCAATGGATGTCACATACATGATTTCAAAACAAAGACTTGTAAGAAATGCATGGATTTCTTTCTGGGGGTACTGTCTGTCTGATCTTTTTAACCCAGCCATTCTTTCATAGGCTTTCTTTTCCATCTCTTCTTTGATCCATCTTCCGTAAGTCAGTCATGAATAATTTCTGCATTTAGTTAATGTGAACTATTTTTCTAGTTGACAGACTTGAAACTCTCTCTTTTTAAAAATAAATCTAGTTTCCTGATAGCTTTAGTCCTTTTATATGTTATGTGATTACAAATGGGCTCTTATATAGCAGTCCCCTTGTGGTTAATATAATGACATCCAATGTTAATGAGAATAAAGATATAATACATAAAAAGAATATAGCAAAGAGACTAAAAGTAGGGTATTTTTCCCTGATGAAATTCAATAAAAACAAGTGACAGTAATTTCATTTTAACATGCAATCAACAGTCTTGAATTGTATGATGTAAAATACACTTTACACATTCCAATTAAACTGTAACTGTTATAAAATAAACACAATTTTTTAAAACATGCCGCTGCACATATCCTTAGTCTCTGAAAGATATTCAAACATTTGATCTTCTTTAGAAGCGAACTGATCAATTTGTAATCTATGTAGTTATAGAGACGCAAATTAAGCTTATTAAAGTAGGCAAAACAGATGAAATATCAAAGGCACAAAAGAAGTGTATATTACTTAGAGTGGTACATCTAGGTGGTGGAGGTGGTAGAGGAGGTGATGATGATTGTGATGGTGGTGGTTAAAATAATGGGAGGGGGGGGGGAAAAGGAAGGAGGATAACTCATTTAATTTCCACTCTGTTGGATGTCCTAATCCCTAGTCTTCTGTATTTATATGTCAATGTGAAGCTATAATGGTATATAAATATGACTAAAGAAAGGCAAAAATTAAAAAAAAAATCCCTTTCTATATTTGAGAAGGCATAAGTGAACACTTGGTTTTGGACTATTTTTATTATCTCAAAAAATCAAGTATGTGTTCCAGGCACTATACACTGTCTGAGGCAGTATTTATATAAAAATGACAGCTTCAAAAGTTGCATAAAAAATGAGACACTTCAAAATTGAGGCAGTAATTTAAGAAAATTAAGCAGGGGAGCTTAAAAAAAAATTGAACCTAAAACATGACAATTATACCATTTCCAAAATGAATTACATGGTTAGTTGTTTGAGGTCAGGAATGTCAATTGTTCAGCTCCACCTGGATAGCCACTAGCAGAGTGCCAAGGAGATGGTCGAAAGATATGTTCTTTAATTTAAGAAAGCAAACACAGGACTTTAAGATTTACTGGAAGTAACTTGAGACGATATGTTACTATAAATTGAACTGATTACATGTGATATAGCATCTCTTTTTAAAAACATCTTACTGAAGAAAACCAAATTGCTAATAAATGTAACTAAAACACTTATCTAAGGGATTAGTAATTAAGAATGGTTATCTAGTGGAGAAAACAAAGTTATACAAAGAGGACCTAATTAGTAAACTAGCTTGAAATTTAGGTGGTAGGGGGTTTGGAAGAAGGGCTAACAGCTGTTAAAGAATTGCTTTTGTAGGGTATGGCCAAGGTTAATAGTGTTTTGTTTTGCTTTTTTTAAAATAACAAACAACAAGGAATCTATTTCAGCAAGGTCTGAAGAGTTACTGTTAACTCTGTTGTATGGATTGGACAATTATTTGACATGCTGACCAAGCTGGATCAGAACTTGCTGGGTGAAAAAACCAGTTCACAACTATTATTTGGATACTTTGAAACACATCAAATTCCAAACCAATGATATATGGAACGGAATAAAATTCAACAGCAGGATCTGACCCACAGGTAATAAAATCCTTACTTGAACAGCTTGAAAATAAAGATTTACAATGAATGTTTTTTAGAGAACTGGAAACTTTATTGTTTGACTTAATATGAAAATTATATATAGACAAGGAGAGAAAACAATGTAACCAATTTAAGGTTAGGTTTGAAAGTAACAATGCCAGAATGAGCATTCATTCACTCAGTATCAACTTTAAAGACTTTTAATAAGAGATTAACAAGAAAGAAGTGTTAAATTTGTCAGTTATTTCCCATTTAAAAAAAAAAAAGGAAAAAAAGCATAGGAGGTTGGCTTTTCAGCAGTATGTCTCTTTAAATGTTGGGGCTGGTTCAAAGTAAGGTGCAAAGAGGTATTTTATTTAGTAGAAAGTGCTGGGTTTTTTTAGCTGAATTTTTCATCCTATTGCTGTGATGATTGAGTGACCCTTCCTGGCAGACATCTGGGTTTTTGTATCAAGGCCAGACTTGGCTATTACATTAACAAGAAAATTAAAACTTACTGTTGCAGGAGCTGGGGTGGGAGGTGGGGCATAAGATGGTCTTTCTGTTTGAAAGAAAATAAATAACTTCTTGTAAACAACTGAGATATAATACTATGCAACAAAACTACCAATGGTCCTGTTTGAAGAAAAAAAAAAATGAGAGTATTTTGGAATTCCCATTTGCAAGGGCATTAGTCTCTTATTTATATAGATTGAGAAATATAAAAAAAATGAAACTTACTTGACATTTTGGAAGATTAAGTTCTCAGTTCCTTAAGAATGAATCTGAGACACTAAAATAAAAAAAGAAAAAAAAAGAAAAAAAAAGAGAATCAAAACTCAGCAAGCATGAGAGAATGTTTTCCTAACTAGGGTAGTTGTAATTGGTATTTCTTAGTAAAATTACATTATCTCCTAGGAACCAAGCCTGTTGCATATTTAACGAGTTCTTTAGGTCACTGTGTTGATCAGAATCAAGATGACCAAAACAAAAGTCTTTCTTCTGCTACTGAGCCACCCCTTGCATGGGAAACATTTTGCTGATGCCATGTACACATTTAATCAGACCGATTAAAACATAATGACGATAGAATGTGATACATGATCAGGGCCCACACTAAGGGAGGCCTACAGATACTGACAGCTCCCAAACCAGCAGCTTCCTTTCCTGTTAGCCCAACAACTTCTCTTACGATGGAGCAGCATTTTATTCCTGGAGGCAGTACCAAAGGTAACTAACTGGCAGGCTAATGAACTTTATATTCCCTCTTAGTGGTAAACAGCTTTATAACTGTTGGGAATAAATTTTGAAAGAATCCATCAGGATAAAAAACACACACAAAAACCGCCCCCCAAACTCACAGCCTGTTGCAAAATTATCTCCTTAGTGGAGCTTTCTTGATAAACGACCTGGGCAGATTTGCTTCTTTATCTACCCACTTTAAATATATCTAGGATACTGTATATTGTATCGTTTACCGGTTCATGTGGCTAGATTGTGCGCAGCTTGGAACCAGGGACCATCTAATTCATTATTACAGTCCCAGTACCTCGCTCAACGCTGAATAAATCCTGCCCTCGTATTACCAGCTCATGCCATGACCATGCACACGAGCTTGCTCCTGACATCAATAGACATCACACGGTGCAAACAAAGCGATGTTCATTGTCAGAAAAAAGGCAGGTAACTTCTATGACTCCTGGAGTACTTCCATCCAACGCTCTGTGCAACAAACATGTATCTATTTTGGCTCCTATTTTGCCTTTTAGGGGAATCCCCTGGAGCCCGAGGAATAAGACCCGGTGGGGAAGGAAACAATGTAGCTTATTTTCTCAATGACCTAAGCTGGGTCTCTCTTTCCTTGAGGAACAGGCGGAAACCACTGCCTCTGTGTCTATTTCCTTCCTGCTCACGTTCAGGAAGCTGTCAACCTTCTGTGGGGAGCCCTGACGAACACTGCCACGAGCTCCCCGGGTGTACAGCGTTCACGGTTCATTCTTTTAAATGATTGAGCTCCTCGGGTACACCATACACCCTAAGTGCGGGCTGCCCACCATGGATCCATCCCCACCGCCGGACCTAAAATACTAGGATGGGTATTTGCTGAATACCGTCTGGGGGACAGGCTAGTTACCCACATCCTTTCGTTTTATAGTCACCAACTACCAACAAGACAGGGACTGTTATTCCCATGTTACAGACGGGATTAGTGGGTTTTAATAAAGGAACATGCCCTAAACACACACACAGCCAAGGAAATGCCAGGGATGGGTTCCCGACCCAGGCCGATCTGCTTCAGAGCTCTCGCTCTTCACTCGGAGCCACACCGAGAGCCTCAGGTCGATGCCTGAACTCCAGGGAAACCACCTTCCTAGGGGTCGTGGGTGGGGAGAGGGAGCGATGCCCACGGGCCCGGCTCAACCCCAGGGCTTGCTCTGCGGCTGCTCCCTGCAGGCTTGTGGTGGAGGATGCACGCCACCAGCCACCCCACGAACGCGGGGGTACACATGGCTGCTGGGACCCGTTTCGCGGGGCCACTGGCAGGGGCGAGCCGACCCGCCAAGGAGGGAACCCGAACGGGACGGCTCCCTGCCCACCCTCGCTCCTCTAGGCCTCAGGGAGGGCGCTCCCAGCCCCAGGCTCTGCCCCGCGGCCAGGCCTGAATTCACCCCAGCAACCCCCGGGTTCCCGCAGTCCGGCCGCGCGGGGACCCCCGGCTGGCCCCCCACTCCCGGCCCGCAGGAGCCCGGGCGGAAACACTCACCCGCGGGCAGAAGAGGCGCCCGCAGCTCCGGCCTCGCTTCCCTTTGTCCCGCGCAGGCCCCGCCCCCCGCGCGCGGAGCGAGCGTCCGCATCCGCACTTTCCACACACGCGTCCTAATTCCTCCCCGGGCGCCGCCGGCCGTCTTTGGGGAAAGAAACCTCCTCAGGAGGACGCCTGAGGCTTCCTGCGGTCACGGATTTTTTTTTCAGGTCCTCTTTGTCCCGCCGGACCCCCCGAGTGTGGTGCCTTTCCGGGCGGGCGCAGATTCGTCACGGCGGGAGGCGGAGGGGGACGCCCGCCCGGGAGGCCTGCGTGCGGCGGCGTGAAGGGGCGGGGCGGCGGCGTGAAGGGGCGGGGCGGCGGGACGTGCGAGGCGGTGCGGAGGGCGGGCGGCGGGAGCCGCGGCCTCGGCTCCACGCGCTGGGCCGGAAGACGGCGGGGGTCGCTGAGGCAGGCGGAGGCCCCTGAGGCCCCGGAACCACTGAGGCCGCGCGGGCCCGGCTCGAGTCACTGCACCTCCGCCAGCCCCCTCCCCCCCAGGTCATTTTCTAAGCGAGCGGAGCTGAGGGAAGCGCGGTGTCCGCCCCCACGGCGCCCCTCGGGCTTCCTGCCTTAACGACACGGGCTTTTCCCGTTTTCCCAAGGTCGAATTTGGTGCGATTGCCGCCGGTTTCCGAGCCGCGGCCCAGCGGTGTGTGAATCCCCTGGGTTGGGTGCCCGCTGGTCTCTGGTCTCTGCCCAACGAGGTCTTGGCTCATTGGGTTCCCATCGACGGCAATGCCGACCCCACGCTTCCAGGTTAAACTCATCTGTCCTTCTGGATCCAGCTCACACGTCTCTTTCTGATGCCCTCCCGCCCCACGGGCAATAATCCTTACTCTCAACTCCTTGGTTCTTTGACATCTTTGTTGTAGTCTGTACCTGATCCAAGGTGTTGGTCATCGTTAATGCATGGTGAGGAAGGTCCAGGCATCTGCATGGGTCATCTTCACGTTGCCAGTGTCTATTAAGTCTTGATGCATTGTTGGATGCTCAATGCATGTGTGTGGAGGTGAGGCCCAAAGTTAGCTTAGGGTGGGAGGGTCTAAGTGTGTGAGGGAAACTGGACAAGGCTTGTAGTGATTTGCACATAAACATTCTTTCAAAATGTTTATTTGTAATACTAGAGGCCTCTAAAAAGTACACACACACACACACACACACACACACACACACACTGAGTGGCCAGATTATTACACGTTCAGAGATCATAATCTGGTCACTCAGTGTATTCAATTTCCCCCCCCCCCCCCCCCCCCCCCCCCCCCGTGTGAAAATTGAGGCTAAGAAATGTTAGTAATTCCTTCCTGGTTACATGATAATTAGTGACAGTGCCAGGCAGGGCAGGGACACTACAATTGTTAGTAATTGGAATTATTCTTCATTTTTGTATTTTGTTATAAAAGCGTACATTTTAATTATGCCCAAATAATGGGAGAATATTAATTTATCTACAAAATGTGAGTACCGTATTTTCCGGTGGATAAGACGACTTTTGAAACGAAAAAAAGTCAACCGAAAAATCGGGGGTTGTCTTATACACCGAGTATATTCCGAAAAACGTCTGGATATTCCGCTAAACGGATTTTCTTTTCTTTTTTTTTTTTAAAAAAAAATATATTTTGATTTTTCACAGAGAGGAAGAGAGAGGGATAGAGAGTTAGAAACATCGATGAGAGAGAATCATCGATCAGCTGCCTCTTGCACACCCCCTCCTGGGGATGCGCCTGCAACCAAGGTACATGCCCTTGACCAGAATCGAACCCGGGACCTTTCTGTCCGCAGGCCAACGCTCTATCCACTAAGCAAAACAGGTCCCGGCGCGCTAAACGAATTTTCCAACTCGATCCCGCACCAATCACTGCAAGGCTGCTGGGACCGCCTCTCTAACTCAGCCAATCCAAGCAGGCTTTTTATGAATGCAAATTATACATGTTCTGTACCCGAAGCTACACTGTGTTCTAGTAAAAATTGAATATAGGCCTAAACCTATGTTTTAACTGTAAAATTAGGGGGTCGTCTTATACGCCGGAAAATACAGTAACATTATACATCTTGTAGGATCGTTGTAAGGATTAGTGATTATGTACAAGCTCGCTGAATGCAGTATGAGGAGCAGTGAGCATTTTGTAAATTCTGGCTGTTATAGGATTATAGGATTATTTTGATTTTTTAACTAGAATATACTATTCATATTTTTTTTTTTTTGTTAAGAAACTACAGCCTGGCCGAGACCCATTTGGCTCAGTGGATAGAGCGTCGGCCTGTGGACTGAAAGGTCCCGGGTTCGATTCCGGTCAAGGGCATGTACCTTGGTTGCGGGCGCATCCCCAGTAGGGGGTGTGCAAGAGGCGGCTGATCGATGAGTCTCTCTCATCGATGTTTCTAACTCTCTATCCCTCTCTCTTCCTCTCTGTGAAAAATCAATAAAATATATTTAAAAAATAAATAAAATAAATAAATGAGCGCCATATTTAAAAAGAAAAAACAAAAAAACAAACAAAAAACCCCCAACTACAGCCTGGTTGGCATGGCTCAGTGGTTGAGCATCAACCTATGAACCAGGAGGTCAGGGTATATTCCCGGGTTGCAGGCTCGATCCCCAGTGTGGGGCATGTAGGGGGTAGCCGATCAATGATTCTCATCATTGATGTTGCCATCTCTCACTCTCTCCCTTTTTGGAGTAAATAACATATATATATATATATATATATATATATATATATATATATATATACACACACTATAAAAGAAATTCTCTCTCTGCCATGGTTACTGTTTTGTCATTTAAAACAAATTCAACACAATGTCTCAAACTCAAACACAATGCAGGTTTAGAGTTCATGTTTCAGTTTTATAATTTTTATTAGAGTGGTATCATTTACTTTGGTAAATTCATATCCCAATTTAAAATGCCCCAAAGCAAATAAAACTGTTATAAATTCAAACACTGTATTTTAAAATATACGCAACACACAATAGCTGCATAGTGGAATTACTATTATAAGCAGTTACATTTATGATGCCCACTATTAAGTTTTTACACTGCATATCACTTACTCTAGATATATTGTATTATGATTACTGTTGCTTAGTACAGTAACTTTAGTACAATAGCTTACATGACTGCATTTTCAAAGCTTTAATGAAGTTAGTAGCTTTTAACTGATATTAAATTAAACCCTTTTACATATAGGATGTATTTTAGGTTAGATGCTTATGCAAGAATAAGCACTTAACATGCTATTTTATCTTTGACAACAAAATTATTCCTTTCACAAAATAGAATAAGCAACGCTTAAAGAAATCTGAAGTAACTGAAATAAAATTTTAGCTATATCCCTGTATTATGTTAAAGATTAATTTTCTTCTGGTTAAAATATACCTTTTTGTTGTTGTTGAAATAAAGGAGAGAAAGAGAGACTTATGCAGAGAGAGGGAGAGACAGAGGTTTCGGTTGAAAAGGCTGTACTAAAATGCTAACATAGCTATAGCCCTTGGATAATTCTTTAGTTGGGAAAAAAGTACAGTTATGGTGAGTGATACTCAACACATTTCCTGTTTAGAAAAAAATTAATAGCCTATAACTTTCTAATGTTTAAAACAGGTACTTTTTAAATTTAAGGTCTTAAAAGAAATATACCTGTATTAAACAAATTAGGTTGCTTAAAAAACTTTGCAACACTACTTACTCATAAATATATTTTTGATCCATATTTATTACACTTTGAACAATTTAAAAACATAAATCCTGCAAATACTCATAGCTTAGATAACAATACTGTTATCTTAATTCACACAAATGATTGCAGGAAATACTAATAAGACTTTATGTAATATTTTACCTAATACACCAAATACTCCCATTAATCACATTTAACTTTACAGATGGAACAACTGGGATGGGGAGAGGTTGGGATAATTGTTCGAGAAATTGTAGTAATCAGCTTTTCATATTTTGTGCAACTGGCCTCGTTTTTGTTGTTGATAGAGGACAAATTGAAAATTCTTCGAATAAAGTAACCCTTCTGGAAATCACATAATGACTACAAAACACTTTGAGATGAAGGTTAATTTTATTTAATCAAATTAGAACTGGGCTATGTTCTATGCTTTGCTCAGAACTGCTCATGGAAAGCAACTGTTACTTTTCTAAGTGGCAAATGATTGTCTCAAAAGGAACATTTTTGGTTAAGAGAATAGAGAGTTCTCTTTAAAAGTTGTATCATTGTTTTCTTTTTCAATTAGAAAAATCTTTGCTCAGAACTGCTCATGGAAAGCAACTGTTACTTTTCTAAGTGGCAAATGATTGTCTCAAAAGGAACATTTTTGGTTAAGAGAATAGAGAGTTCTCTTTAAAAGTTGTATCATTGTTTTCTTTTTCAATTAGAAAAATCTTTGTTGCTATAACCAGTCATAGAAGCATGATGAATTACTCAGAATGATTATTACCATAATACAATCCCATTTAAATAAACCACTCCCTTTTCCTTAGAGTATTCAGGCATTAAGTCAAAGATTTTACTAAGCCACTAGCGCTTACCATCTCTGATAAAATTTCAAGGGATCAAAAACGATTATTTGGAGGATAAATAAAATAGAAATCATACTGAATTTCTGATTTTATTTGTACTTTCTCTTTCCAAAAAATATATCCATAGTTAAATTCAGAGAAATTTTGCCCCTTACCATCCCCCACTCCACACATCAATCATAACATTCATACTTAAACTTCCATCTGGGACAGAAGGCGATCAGCACGGCCTACCTTGGTCCATCCTAATGTCATTTTCAAATCAAGTCAAATACTGTCTTTGGGTTAATGAGCTGCTGACGGAGGTTTGATAGAGGGAATACTGCATGATCTCCTCATGATAAGCCTGACTTCTATATCTGGTAGATTATCCTGTTTAGTCTGTAAACACCCTTCATCCGTGGCTGCTAAATGAAGATCAAAGCGAAGAGAAACAGATTTTTTCCTTAACCGAGGGTTATCTTTAAAGAAGGAACCTTCCCATTCTTTAATAACTTCATCCACTTTCTCTGTCCTGAAATGATAAAAATAAACCTTTCTATATGAAGATGTATAGGAAAAAATATGTAATATATATTCCATATGAAAAAGAAATCAAGAAGCTTGAATGATTTATAATTTACATTTTAAATTTTACAATGTACATCATGATATTGATAATTTATATATTTAAAAAAATCACAAAACTATAATTTCAAGGAATTTTATGGAATGCTCCTGGGTTGCTATATTTAAAAAAAAAATGGTGAATTAAGGATTGAGCATTCCTTTATCTGAATTTTTGTTTCTATATGCTTATTCATGTCAGATTAAGAATCACAGCAAATTAAAATTAGGTTTGGAAACATTCAAAGATTACTGAGATTATTCGATTGAAGTTAATTTCTTTACACGTTTATTTCATTTCTTAAGTCAGAGTTACTTTACTTACTGAATAGTACCATGAGCTTCAGTGCTCTCCTTCACGACATTTCCATTTAATATTGCCTGTTTGGTCACTCTTTCCACTTTTTCATTCTCACACTTTTGTGGGACTTTTGTTGAAAAGGAGATTTCATTTATAATGGCTGTGAAAATTTTATTTATGAAACATTAAATTACAATGTTGAAGTATCAATCACAGTCAACTCACATGTTAAAATTTATGTAACTATTGCTCATTTTTGCTATGTTAGCATTTTAAATTTATAATCCCTACAAAATGGCACTTTGCTTTTCAAGTTAATTTACTTTATATCAGAAACTCACCTGAAGGTAAAACAAAACCAACTCTACTTGTAGGTTTTTTCTCCTTTTTTCCTCCTTGGATACAACCATAATATCTGAAATTGGAAAGAAGTATATTATAAGAGCAACAAAGTATTAGCAGATAATGGAAACAAATGCTCACTGATATGAGAATGGATACATTGTAGAATATTCATCCAACTGAAATACTCTTTAGCTGTGAAAATAAATGAACTCAGGGTACAATGTATCCTTATGGATGAATCTCCCAAGTACAACATTGAGTGAAAAAAAGAGTATGTTTATAAAGGTTAAAATAGTATGCAAAACAATTTCATATTTTGTTTAGGGATACAGACATATTCTTATAATAAGCATCAAATTGGGGAGTCAGGTTAGATTGAGGGAGGAGGATGAGATTGGGGGGATGTGGTTTAGGTGTAGGGGATGAGGAGTGGAGCAGACTTCAACAACATTGTGTATGTCTCACTGAGCTGGGGGAAGATGAGATATAATGGAACTATGGGAGTTCATTACATCTTTCTTGATACTTTCTTATATATATTAAATATGGTATAATAAAATTACAGTACAGAAATATTAAAGACCAGGTTACCAATATTTTGAAGAATTAGGAATTAATTAAAATTCACAACCTTTTATTTTATGTAATAATAAATATATATATCCTATATAATAAAGAGGTAATATGCAAATTGATTGTCACACCCTCACACAAAGATGGCTGCCCCCGTGTGGTCACAAGATGGCCACCACAAGATGGCCAGCAGGGGAGGGCAGTTGGGGGCGATTGGGCTGGCAGGCAGAAGCGGTTAGGGGCAATCAGGCAGGCAGGCAGGCAGGTGAGCAGTTGGGAGCCAGCAGTCCCAGATTGTGAGAGGGATGTCCAACTGCTGGTAGTCGGACATCCCCCAAGGGGTCCCTGATTGGAGAGGGTGCAGACTGGGCTGAGGGAGAGCCCCTTCTTTACCCCCCTAGTACATGAATTTCATGCACCGGCCTCTAATATTTACATAATACTATTTTAAGCCCTTTACAAACGTTAATTTGTTTAATTTTCACAGCAATGCTATGAAGTAGGTAATATTGTTCCCATTTTAGAGATGAGAAAACTGATGCACAGAGAGGTTTAGTAACCTGCCTGGCTTCACTCTGCTAGTAAGTGGTATATTTTGAATTTAACTTACGTTTTTCAAAGATTTAGTGTCAAGACATTATAGGTTAAAGCAGTTTCATCTAGTTTTACAGAAGTCTCAGAATTCTGAAGCAAGCAAGAATAAAGGTTTTTTTTTAAAGAAGAAGTGGTATTTATATACAGTGAAATATTACTCATCCATAAAAATAAAATGAAATCTTGCCACCTGACAAAATGGCAAAAAAGACAAATGCCATATGATTTCTTATATGTGGAATCTAACAAGCAAAACAAATGAACAAGCAGACCAGAAACACATCATGGATTCAGAGAACATTTTGATGGATGCCCATGTGAGAGGGCTGGAGGTACGGGATGAGGAAGTACAAAGTGGTAGTTATAGCATAGTCACGGGATGTACAGTACAGTATAGGAAATATAGTCAATAATATTGTAATTACTGTACATGATGTCAGATTTATTAGGTGATTTTTAAACGTGATATACATGTTAATCACTGGGTTGTATGTCTGAAACGAATATATTGTATGTTGACGGTACTTGGAAATTAAAAACAAACATATTTAATCAGTTAACTGCCACGTATCCAAAACGGAAACCATCCCCACACGACACTAATGCTTATGGCGTACAAAGGGTTAAAAAAAAAAAGGAAAGAATAGTTGTGTTTTGATGGGAACATGCAAAATTGGAGGTTGTGCTGTGCTCAAAGCCATATGACCTTATAAGTGATTGCAGATTACGAAGTTGTGTGAATCAATAAGAATTCCTTTTGGGTACCTTTGTTATCAGGACACCTGGGAGTCTTCTAAATCATATACTCCAAACACCATTGCTTTCCACGGTTGTAATATGTTGGTGTTTGATGTGTGGTGGAGTGGGCCTTTGTGTGTGTGGGGGGAGGTGATAGTAAGAGTTTTCCAAACTTTCTTTGTGGGCGGACCGTATAAGGCAATGACTAATTTCTTAAAGGTTTGCGTGGCAAGGAAAGTGAGAGAGTTTAGAAAGGTCATTTTTGTGTTGCTTGGCAATTCTTTGCATTTTGTTCTGGTCTTCCTGTGCTCCTGTTGTAGCTCAGGTCCCTGACTTTGGTTATTTTGCCTGTGATTTGTGGAGGCTGGGAATACTCATATTCTTTGCAGTGTGTGCTACTCCTATTGAATTGTAGAAACTCAGGGGTACTGCCAGGGAGATGATTTCTTTAGATTTAATTTCTCTGATTACGTCATCAGTGACGTACGTGGCTCTGCATTCCCGACCACATGTCACGAATCGTATGGGACCAGGTACCTGATTTCTTCCTTTTCCAGGAGGCGGCGGTATGTTGCTATTTCTTGTTCTAGCCTCATCTTTGTGTTGAGAAGCATCTCATGCTCCTGCAGCTGCTTCTCGATGCCGTGCCTTACTTCCTGCAGCTCTCTCTCCAGGCCTTCAATCACGGCCTCCAGGTCTTGCAGCTGCGTCTGGTAATGCTGCTCACTGGCCTGCAGGGAGTTTTCGAGGCCCCGTTCCTGTTTTAGATAGATCTTCATCAGTGATCAGTGGAACACAGCGCGTTTCTGAAATCTGATGTGCAATGTCTTCATTCTCGTGTGTTTTTTCTTTTTTAAAAAAGGTTGTAATAATTCTCTAGCACTTAAATGAGAGGTATAGTTTGGCTTAGTAGATAAAGCATCGGCCTGCGGAATGAAGGGTCCCAGGTCCAACTGTAGTCAAGGGCACATGCCTAAGTCGCGGGCACAATCCTCAGTAGAGGGTGTGCAGGAGGCAGCCAATCAATGATTCTCTCTCATCATTGATGTTTCTGTCTCTCTCCCCACCCCTCTTCCTCTCTGAAATCAATAAAAAAATTTTAAAGAAAGAATAAGAATAAGAATTCTGCAGTGCAATGAACTTCTCATTCTTTTTTAAGTGTTAAAATATAGACTATTAAATAACAAAGCCAAAGCAGAATGCATAGAAAAAGCATTTTAGGGAAGTATTTAAATATTTTCTTATTAGACATCTCAAAAGTATGGACTCTCCGCGGTGGTGACTTTGGATAATGACGAGAGCTCTGTTCCTCCACTCCGACAGTTAGAGAGCCACAGGGCAAAAAGCAAGGCTCACTCACTTTGTACTGGGCGAACTAAACCTTGAGGGAAAGAGGGAAGGGGGTAGTTAAACTAGGACCTGGGGTAGAATTTAGTGGCCTTGATTTCTCGTTCACAGTGAGTTTCTCACTGTAAGGTAATGGAGTTCGTCTCTTCCTCCCATCCCCCCGCCACCTCCTTAATCAAGGAGCATCTGGGGACTCCATGGGCCAGTTGCTTTGGAGACCAGGCTTACCACAGCATGGAGAGATTCAATTTCCACTTGCAGGTGGTGCCACTGGCGCCGGGCTTCCTTGAGTTCTGCTTGAGCTGCCCTTAAAGCCTCTTCATCTTTGTCCATCTTTTTGCTCAGATCTTCCTCCAGCTAGAAGAGAGCCAACAACACCAATAACAGGAAAAGAAGGGGCACTCTTGAGAGTGAGGTGTTTGAGAGCAATGATAGAAAAATGGCGTGGGAATCGAATCATTGTTTTCTTTAAGTTGTTGGATTGTACGTGTATGCTTTAGTGCTTCGTTACGAATCATTTAAATGTCTGAGCAAGCCCATTGCACTCTCAGCCTCGGTTTTTTCAGATGTAAACGAACCTCAAAAATCTCTTCCTGCAGTGGCAGTCTATGAAATGCAGGAAAAAAACACACCCATTTAATACAGAGTAACAGTTTACAGGACCTACTTTTGAGGCCTCTGATTCTTAACTTTCCAGAATTTATGGCATTAATAAGGAATAACGATTGAAATTAGCTACTATTTCCCCCATATTTTCTTGTTGATTGCTTTATCAAAGCAGATAAACTGTTATATAACCTAAATTAATCAAGTATTGGACTGGATACATAGATAGGTAATAAATATTGCTGGAAAGTATATTATGAATAATTTAGATCAGTTATCACAGGCATTAAAAACTCTAAAATAGATTTCAGTATTAAGCTCAGCCACCATTGATTTATCTTTTTTAATATGGTCTTTTAGAAGGCATGCTAATTTTGTCTATCTACAGTAGCAGCAAAAAAAATGACTTCCTTAAAAATTGTTTTCTAAATGTCCTCATACAAAATAACAAACGGATTATTGTATAGTTAGCTTTAAATGTTCTTATACTGATGTTGAAAGTCAATGAAAGTCTCTTTTGACTGGATTCTGAACATTTGGCCCCACGAGCAGTAGGAGCAGTGCATGAAATTGGTTGTAATATTTTTAAGCAAAAGTTACTACCTTTTTAAGTTTTTATAAAAATGCATTTCAAAATTAAAAAAATGTAATATGATGGTGCAACAGATTTTATAAAGAAGGAAACACTGCAGAACATGCAAGTGTGTAATGAAGTTTAGGGCAAAGTATCATATACCATTTATATGTTTCTTTTGATTTGTTGTTCTCAGTATTGTTGGCAAAAGCAAGCAGCATCAGAGCAGCTACGAAAGAAAGTGTTGAGCATTTAGGAGCTAGGAGTGCATGAAAACGATGGTATTCGTTGGTCTTTTGGATTTTGGGATGGACAGCGAAGCTTGGATAGTAGCTAGATTCTGAAGATGGCCTGCAATGGACCACCCGTCCCCTAATGGATGTCTTTGTGTGGTGGCCTTCCACATTGCATCTGGGCTGACCTATGCCCGTAGAAGGTAGCAGAAGTGTCAGTTTTAGGCCTAAGCCTTAAGAAGTCCTGACACCTTGCACTTCTATGCTTTTGGAGCAGCATGTAGGAAATCTGCATACTCTGTTGTTGGAGGGATCCTATAGAGAGGCCAGACGGAGATACCCCGAGGCTGCATGGAGAGAGAGAAACATTTGTCTCTGCTGAGCCAGCCTTTCAAAAACCCTGAGGTGCCAGGTCCATGAATGAGCCACCTTGGATGACCCAGCCCAGTTGTGCCCCAAGATGATTGCAGACTCAGCCAATGTCACGCACAGCTGAAGCCACCCCCAATGAACCTAGGCAAGCCACAGAATCGTGAGAGGGAACACAATGCTTTCTTTAAGTTTTGGGGTAGTTTTTGTATAGTAATAAGTAACTGAGTAGCTCCCTATTGTGTAATAATTAAACAGGCTTTCTTGCATTTATTTTAGCTGATTCTGAATTCTTTGAAAACAATCCCCTAAGGTAGATATGTTAAAAAGATTAACCGAAATGTACTGTATGAAGTCTTGCTTTTTGACTGTAGCTTGTAAAGTAAATAACTTGTATTTTTACTAATGCAAAAAAAACCCTGTTTATTAGGTTTATAATTTTCAGAAATTGTCATTAAAATTAATTGCCACCCCCCCCCCTTTCTTTGTAAAAGGTGAACGAACTATTCCAACAGTTAAATATCCCAGTGACTCTGCTTAATCCAGGATACCGATCATTCTTTATGAAGACTGGCAATGTTATCCAGAGGTAAAACTTATATTACTAAAAACGAATAGCTAATGGAGTAAAGTCACATGATTTCCCAGCAATACTTTCCCCCCTTTTTGTGATATTCTTAAGTAAATTTCTTACAGTATGTGGGTGCTCAGAATAGGACTTGAACTCAGATATGGTAGATAAACTAAAAAAAAGAGAAAAAAATTCTTGAATTTCTGAATGATTTCTAAAATACTTGTTTGTACCTTTGTTTAAAGATTTGAGACCCCAATTAATTGCTAAAGGTGTTTGTCACTTTAAAACAAAGTAAGTCTGTAAAACTAGGATTTAACCCTTATTTAACTTGGCTCTCTCTTGTTTTTAAAACTTAAATATAGCATGCCTAAATATTGGAAATATACATTCTCATCTTATATCACAAAAGCAAAAAGCTATAATATAAGTGGAGAATCTATCAATTGGTTGTGGTGGAGTGGGGGGTTGATTGTCCCAATTTATATTAGAATTGTTCTGAATGCCCTGTTCTAATGCCCAGATGATTTCTATTTATAACGATCTGGAATAAAACTGAACTCATTACAAATATCTAGAAATATTTTACTTAGTTTTCCTCAACAAAGTGTGCACGCTAATAAATGTTACTACAAAGCTTGTCATTTTAACGATGTCATTGAAATTATCTCTATAAATAACTCTATATTATCTTTGAAGAATATTTGAAATGCTTCCTTCTTGGAGGATGCCAAGAGAAGTTCGAGTGCACCATTTTATTGTATATCGACCCCATGGTTTATTAATAATCATTACCTCATAATTTACATAAAAAAATGAAATGCATCAATCAACACTTATTTCATGGTCACTTAACAGTATAATCACAGCATTTCCCCCTGTTAGTCCCCGTCACATTGCCGTAAAACCGAAATTCCTTCCCCAGTAGATGCTGCATTGAAAAGGAAATACTGTACCTCAGAGAGGCCGGGACAGGAATTGGCTAGACATGGATTGTCTCCTTATCCTGGAGGGTGTCTGTCTGTATGAAATCATTACCTGGATCCTTGTTGAGAGCACGGTCTCTATCTGATTTCTGGTGAGGAGCTGTTCATAGTTTGCCCTGATCTCATTGAGTAGCTGGGACAGCTCCATTCTTTTCCCATCCTCCACCTTGGCTAACTGAACCTTATCGATAGGATGAGTCGCTGCAGCAGCAGCAGCAGCGCTGCTCTGTCTGCCTCCCAGCCCAGAGCCCAGTGGAGCCTTAAAGACACAGAGCTCCTTTTTTTCACAAGCCATGGAAATTCCCGTGTTCCTATTTAATTATGCAAATATTGGGTAAACCCTTTTCTCCTGTTGTTGGTATAGTAGAAATGTCAGAAAAACAACAACAACAAAAATGAAAACATCCTCAGTATTTCTGAACTGGTTCTCTGTAAAACTGAGTACTTTTTTGGGGAGAGAAAAAAAGGAAAGGTAATGTATCTCATGGGAATGAAATCAGGCATACTAGGAGGACAATTATATTGTAGTTTGTTTTCCCAAGAGATTGCATGGAAATAAATCTGAGTCCAAAACATGATAGCTGAATTTTCTTTTACAGTTTTGCTCACCATTTGAATTCCCTAAAAAAGTGCTGTGGTGGGGCATTGGGATAGGGTGTAAGTCTTGGGGATCCTGACAGTTATTGGAGAAAGCCACCATCAGATTCAGTGGACAGTTGTCATTTGCCATAGGTCTGATGGATTGTATTTCTCTCAGATGCATACGGTGTGGCTCATGTAGGGCTGCTGGCCTGACAGTGGGTTTGATGTGCTGATGTGAATTCCTGAAGGCACATTACAGATGAAACCACAGGAGAGGTAAGTGCTAGCAGAGTACCAGAGCTGAGAGCTAACGCTTGCCCCATTTCAACAAGGTTGAGAAAGGTACCACCAGCTGTTCCCCAACAGAGGATATTCACTGAGGTCCGATTCATTGTGCGGTTGCTCCTTCAATAGTCAACACGGAGTTAATGACAGCTCATGCTCATAAATATAACATTTGTGTAGCTCTTCGAACGTTAAAAAGCACTTTTCCGTCTATCATTGCATCCAATCTTCATCTCCCTGTCATTTTTGTGCCAGTAAAGACTGAGGCAGGAAGGGTTCAAGTGTCTTGCCCAAGGTCACGTGGTGATGTCATGGCATGGTTGGGACTGGGACTTTGATTGGTTGGTTGGGTTCCATATATTGCTTTCCCTGTCTCTGCATTCTCCCTCCCCCTGCCTAAATTTCTTGTTTAAGCTGACCAGCTAGTTGCTAGATGTGACTGAAATGTCTTTGAGACTATATCTGTTGTTATTGTTCTTTGTAGAATGGCTTGGCTGAAATTGTATCTGGAGCATCGTTCAGGAAATAGTCCTCGGCTCTCCCACTCACAGGACCTTTGAATGTGCATGCATCACGCTCTCTCAATTTTTGAATTAACTCACTGCTGGCCAGCCCACTCTGTGCCGTGCATTCCCACAGTCCCCTCCAAACAAAGCTGGTCATTTACAGCCCCTGCTCAGAGGAGGTTCCAGATCATTCCTATACTCTCTTTAACCTGACCCATGCCCCCTTCACAAGGATTGGTCTAGGGATGAACACCTGACTCAAGGACAGCCAGTCCATAGGTCAGAGACCTGTGTTGTCAATGATACAAAAGCTGACTTGGGAGGGCCACTTACGATTATCTAGGCCAAACTGATTCTCTTTCTTGGTAATTGCAAAGTAGAATTTAGAGAATCGGGCACTTGGCAATGGGAGGAGAAGGAAGAAAGTAAAGAATTATACTCTTGTTACTTTATGTAGTTCCTGCTAATCTCTGTCTAAAATACAGAGTGGAACTAGTATCCACAGAGGGCTGACAATCCCGATATTTCTTATGCATTCTAAAACAGTGTTTTCCTATAAAAATAATAATGCAAACCACACATGTGACTTTAAACTTTCTAGCAGCTGTATCAAGAGATAAAAACAGAAATAAGTGACATCAATTTTAATGGGTTTTACTAAACCTGATATATCCAAGATATTATTATTCAACGTATAGTCAATATAAAATATTCATGAGGTATTTTATATTCTCCCCTTTTGATACTATCATTGAAATCCAATGTGCGTTTTTATAGCTCATGCCAATTTGGACAAGCCACATTTAAAGTGTTCAATAGCCACGTGGCTAGTGGCTACCGTGTTGAATGGTGCAGCTCTAATGCTTTATCTGTCCTATATATAAAGTTATGATCAATTTTTATCCTAAAAAGCATATCAGACAGAACTGATGGCAACGCAAGTTTATATGAAATGGATTTTCCTTCCAGGCAATTGTAACTCTGAGTCTTTTGTCTTTGCATTGATATATCAACCAGTGTAGCTGATCTTTTAATTTTGGGGATTATCCTGTAGAGCCTGGGTATTCTTTTTTTTATTTTTTATTAAGTAATTTATCAGCTTAAAATACTGCGAGTTTCTTTTTAAGCCACTCATGCATTGTAATAGGCTTATAGTTGCATAATTGTACTTCACAATATTATTTTAAGCGATAGGCCTCTACTTTACTGGTTTGCCCCCTTTTTGTTATATTGTTGATTTTACTACTCATAGGAGCATGCCTCTACATGGTACAGTTTCATGGGTCAGTTAGGCATATAATTAGACACAGAGATTTGTGTTGGAACGTGTTGTCAGCATTTCTCAGCATGTTCAAGGTGCATGAGCAATGGTTACATGCATTTCCATATGTCCCATGCATGACATTTTATACAGAGTGATTAAGCAGAGTTGACGGTAGTACATATGCAGGCATGTTCTGGACAGATACCAAATTCATTCTTTGTGGCTGTAACTCAAGTAAGAAGTATGGCTATTTCCCTGATCAAGGACTTTGCCTTGGGTTCAATTTTCTCTGGCATCTTCCCTATTGTTTCCCCTTCCTACCTTGTTCTTTGCAGCCCAACATACACAAAGAATGCTTCATGCTTAAAAATGAATGTTACTAGAGGGTGAGGCCAATTTAGGATCAAATGTATACAGTTTCGCTGTATTACAAATCAGATTATGCCCTGGACAGTGAGCTAAGTGGTTAGAACATCAGCCGAAGTACCCAAGAGTTGTGGGTTTGATTTTCAGTGTCTTTCTCACGTTGATGCTTCTCTCTGGTCAAGGTCATGAACCTAGGTTGCAGGTTCAATCCCTGGCCCTGATCAGGATGCGTGTGAAAGACAACCTATCCATGTGTCTCTCTTATATAGATGTTTCTCTCTCTCGGTCTCTCCCCCTCCCTTCTACTCTCGCTAAGAATCAATGGATGTTCTCTGGTGAGAATTAACAACAACAACAAGCCATCCCATTGCCCACACTGGCGAGATGAATGAGCCTCTTCCAGAAGCGCACTCTCCATATCCCATGCCCCTTTCTGCCTTCCTCCTGAGCTTCTGCCACCAGGGAAGAGCTCCCGGGCTTCCTCTGGGCGGGACTCAGCTCCCTGCAGCTGCTATGGTGCATCTGGGTCTGTCTCCCCATCCTCCTCTCCCTTTCCTGCTTTCAGCTTCTCCGCCAGTCTCCAAGTGTCTGAGCACCTTCCAGCCATATAGCTTTTTTTTAAAAAATATTTTTAAAAAAATATTTTATTGATTTTTACAGAGAGAAAGGGAGAGGGATAGAGAGTTAGAAACATTGATGAGATGAGAGAAAAACATCATCAGCTGCCTCCCACATACTCACATCTGGGGATGTGCCTGCAACCAAGGTACATGCCCTTGACTGAATAGAACCTAGGACCCTTGAGTCCGCAGGCAAATGCTCTATCCACTGAGCCAAACCAGTTAGGGCCAGCTGTATAGCTTTGAGACACTATGTGCGTAGCTCATAGCACACTTACACTTGCATATCCACCTGGACTCCTTTCTAATGGAGTCCTAGAAGCGGCACATTTAGGTTTTTCACAGACACATTTTACAGAAGAACTTTTAGCTGTACAATTTTTTTTTTTTAAATTTTATTTCCTCTCAGGCTTGGAAGAGGCGGTAATCCAACTTTGGCAGCTAAATGGTTGGCATTTAAAATACATAGATTAACAAAAGTTTGATTTCCCCACAATCTTTAAGTGAGGTTCAAAATGCTGGGTAATTGTTTTCTCTTTAACTAGACTGTGAACGTCTCAAGGGCCCAGAGCGCATGTCTTATGTTTCTTTGAAACCTGCTCCAACTCCCACTAATTTACTGGGTTTCTCCACTAATCCCTTAGCCTTAACGCTTATTTAATGCCTTTGAACAAACAAATGAATATCAGAGGAGGCTATCTTTTACTAACTTTGTATCTTATCTTGAAAATGGATGATGACAGACTTCTCTTAAAAATATGTTTTGAATTCTGGAAATGTTCGTTGCAAAGCCTGGGTTTGTTTTGACTTTCTCATTATATAACTCGGAGAGGAGTTGCTCTCTTAGGGATTACTGGTGAGTATTAGGTCAGCATGCTAATCTGTCTGTTGGGGAGTGGAGCTGTGTTCATATTAGAGACACTAATTCAGCATACTGGCAATTATTCAGTTTAATACAATTTAATTACATAGATCAGCAATGTTCAACCCTTTTCATCTCATTGCACACATAAAGTAATTACTAAAATTCTGTGGCACACCAAAATTTTTTTTTTTTTCCTGATCTGACAGAAAAATAGGTATAATTTTGATTCATTCACACTGGACAGCGATTTTGTTGACTGTTGTCATTTATTTATTTATTTGACAATCTAAGGAAAAGAACTCAGTTCCCTTGACTGAATGGTCAGGTATTGCATGCTTTAAAAATTCTTGCAGCACACAGGTTAAAAGTCATTGGCATAGATCATAACATTTGTACATGAATATAATACTTCCATTAAAGTGAATCGTTTTGAGCATTTGGAGAAAGCTGGAGTGTGTAGTTTTTACCTTCAAAAACCAATATCATGCCCGGCTGGAGTGGCTCAGTGGATTGAGCATTGTCCCATGGATCAAGAGGTCCCAGGTTTGATTCCTGGTCAGGGCACATGCCCAAGTTGCAAGCTTGATCCCGTGTTGGGCATGCAGGAGGCAGCCAACTGCTGTGTCTCTCTCGTCCATGTTTCTATCTCTCTCTCCCTCTCCCTTCCTCACTGAAATCAATAAAAATACATAAAAAAAAAACCCCAAACCAATATTGTGCTTGCTTTGGCAGCACATATACTAATATTAGAATAAAGTTGAGAAGGTTAGCAGGGCCCTTGCACAATAACATGCAAATTTGTGAAGCATCCCATAAAAAAAAAAAAAAAAAATCACCTCTGAACCCTCCCTAAGCAGCCACAAGACTAGCTATTCATGTCTTAAAAGAGACGTGCGTTGAAGTCAGTATTTTTTGAGAATTAAGAAAACATTTTATATTCTCTTGGATAAATTCTCACTAACTAATTGTTAGTCTTAAAGACTGAGTAAAACAAAACCCAGCCCCCTTTCAACTATAGGACAGCTTTGAGGATTTGTTTGGCAGTCCTAGCAGGAGAAGTGCAGCTATCGAATACTATTACCCACTTGACTGAAGACTGGTCCACTCCTCTATCGAGGAAGATCGCCAGCATGCAGCTTCGGGAGGGATGCTCATGGAATGGTGATCCGCTGGTTCAACCCTGGCCATCAATGGGGTGACCAATATCGCAGCCAGCTCACCCTCACATCCTATATGATAACTTTGATAGTTGAGCTACATCACTTTTTTCCTTTTAACCAAAACTTCAAATGATTAGCAACCAATATGTTTTGAGCCCTATATGAAAAATTATCTGGTATTAAGATAAAAGCATGCCCTAACCGGTTTGGCTCAGTGGATAGAGCGTCGGCTTGTAGACTGAAGGGTCCCAGGTTCAATTCCAGTCAAGGGCACGTACCCAATAGGAAGTGTGCGGGAGGCAGCTGATTGATGTTTCTCTCTCATTGATGTTTCTAATGCTCTATCCCTCTCTCTTCCTCTTTGTAAAAAGTCAGTAAAATACATATATTTTTAAAAAGATAAAAGCATGCTTGATTCATTTTCTGACTTAGTGCTGAACACAGTTGCTGATTTCTTGAAGACTGTAGTCTGCAATGCAATGCTCATTCTGTGGTACAAAGTGTTCTGAAAATTTTGAACATTTTTTATTTCCTTTTAATTTTTTTGGCCTCCTCAATTTGATTTTTGCTTCTCTTTGGCTTCTTATACCACAGGTCCATTCAGTAAACATTTTTTAAAAGTTTAATACATTTAAAGTTGTCTTTTGGCTTAAATTATAAACAATTACATTTGGAAATTAATACATTTTCTGAAATTTAGTTCAGTCTCTATAAAAAACAAAACTGTTGTAGGGTAAGCATAGTTGCCCTTCCCTGATTCCACAGTCTGTCATACCTTTTACAAGGTATTTTCACACTATTGCTTTCAGAAAAATTCATCTACTAATCCTTTGAGCTTCCACTCCTTCTTAACCACTTTTTTTCAAATGTCTCATCTCATCAGTGGCTCAGTCCATTGATCACTGCTCACTCCAGAAATAAAATTTGGTGATATGTTGATATACAGGTAACACACGTTCAGTTACTCTAAAAAATTATTATCTTTGAAATCTCTAAGTAGCCACAAAACAGTGATTCATACCTTGAAAGAAATGGTCATTAAAGTCAGCATTGTTTGAGAATTAGGGAAACATTTTCAATTTTCTTTGAGAAATCTTAAGTGTTAATCTTTTAGGATTAACTGATCTTTTTTCAACTGTTTGATTCTATCTTCCTCCTTTGGTAGTTTAGCCCTATTACTTTACCACTGTTCTTGCATATTATAGGCAACCAATAAATGTTTTTTGTTTTTTTTTGAGTTGAGTTAAAACCTATAAGAGAGACTTTGCTTGATCCCTTCCTGAATATGGCATGTGCGTTTTTGTCTACGACTCCCTCTGGAAAGGATTCCTTTCTCTGTATCAGATAGTGTTCCTATTCACTTTGCAAGAAAGAAGATCAACATACAGGCATTTTCGCTCTTCTAACTTCTCTTTCAAATCTATTTCACTTTTAAAAGGGGGGTGAGGTTTGGAGATTTTATGGCAGGAGGAGGGTAGCTCACCCCTCACCTTATGGGTCATGCTGAGCATTTTGTATTATGTTGACATTTGCAGTGACTCAGCTAATTTGGGGCTGGAGTATTTGCAGAATAGGGGCTGATATCTGCAGTTAATAATTTTGCTTCCAGGTGTTTTTCTTTTTTAAAATATATTTTTATTGATTTCAGAGAGGAAAGGAGAAGGAGAGAGAGAGAGAGAGAGAGAGAGAGAGAGAGAACCTTCCATGATGAGAGAGAATCATGATTGACTGCCTCCTGCAAATCCTCCACTGGGGATCGAGCCCATAACCCGGGCATGTGCCCTTGACTGGAATCAAACCTGGGTCCTTTCAGTTTGCAGGCTGATGCTCTATCCACGGAGCCAAACCAGTTAGGGTTTCCAGATATTTTTCATACATGAAGTGGAAACTTTCCTGTCTGAGTTAGATTGAAGAAGCCCAAGATATTGGATGTTTCCCCCCATGAAGAGCTTTTAAAAATAAACTTCATTAGGGAATATAATATTTTGGAAACATATTGCTGAGGCGAAATCATAAAGTTATCTCTGTGCACAAGTTGATTTTTGGTGGATTCACCAGGAGGAGCTTTTTATGTAGTTCTCTCTCTAGGACCCAAAAAGCCCACTCGGATGCATTCATGTCAGAATCGGATGCATTGGCAGTGGTGGCATCTGCTGGTGTAGCACTCCGCTCTGAAATACCATTTCAAACCAGTCAGTCACTGAGATAATTCCTCTTCCCAGGATGGCAATGGATATTTAATGGCATCCCAAACTGTCCTTGTTCTCTTAATTTGTTATAATATTCCATATTATAACTATCATAGCATATTATAACTTAGAACAAGTCTTGTGATGGGTAGGTTGAAAGATAGTATCTATCTGGAGAGTCAGTTGTCCATCCCAGCTGACAGCCAACTAGGATTTCCAGACTGAACTTGATTGAGGTCTCCCCTGCTCTCCCACCTCTGGGTAGCTCTCAATCCATTCTGAGAAAGATGACGAAATTGTCCTCAAAATTTTAAATCATTCCTGGGAAGTTTATGCAAAAGTCAATGTAATTTATAGATGTACATTTGTACAGCATTATATCAATACTTTTTGGGGGTGATCTTTCCTTTGTCCTTTTAAAACGTAGCTATGGTCTTAGCTGGTTTGGCTTAGCGAAAAGAGCGAAGCCTGTGGACTGAAGGGTCCTGGGTTTAATTCTGGTCAAGGGCACATCTGGGTTGTGGGCTTGATTCCCAGTGGGGGTGTGCAGAAAGCAGCTTATCAGTGATCCTCTCTCATCATTGATGTTTCTATCTCTCCTCCCTTCTTCTCTGAAATCAATAAAAATATGTTAAAAAAATAAAATGTAGCTATGGCAATGCAGCTTTCACACCTGTAATTTACCCTGCTACTCTGTAGATTTTTTAAACTACCCAAGTCTATGGTGTCCTTAAAGAGCAAGTTTGGGCCAGGCAATACATGTCTTATTGCAGTTTTTTAATGAGCTCTCATATGCTTTCATATTTGTTGTGGTTCGTCAACAAAATAAACACCGAATCTCTCTCTCTCTCTAGCAGGTTATGTATTTTACATACGAAAGATCTGTGATACACTCTGGGCTTGAGCTTTAGGTGTCATTTAAATAGTAACAAAATAGTGTTTGCTTCTTTCCACCTTGTCATTTCATATTGACATTGATATTAAAAATGAATGAGTTATTTTTTTAATAGAACTTGAACAATATTTCCTGTTTGTCAAGTGTCCTATTTAAACCACAGATAAAGTGTAAAGTGATTTATTACTTGCAGCATTTTATTACTTAAGGAGACTTTTCTGAAAACATTACTTGAGCTTCATCCTGGGTGATTTATATTCATCACTTTGTCTCCACTTGTTAAACACTCTCTAATTCCATGACATCATTAAGCAAGTTTGGGCTACTTTCTATAGAGTCTCAAATCCTTTGGCTGTCTCCTCTTCTCACTTTCTATAAACTTTGTTTCATGTTTCTAATCTCTGGATGCCACTTCCAGCATTCTCACCATTCTTATTCGTTGTCCCTTGAGGTCAGAAAGACAAGCACAACCATATGAATCTGGATCAAAAAGTCAACAGTTAAAATTCATATGCAAGTAGGCACTGGCTCTTCCTTCTTAGGGAAAAGTCTAGCTCTTAAAAGAAAGGAACATATTTCTCTAATTTAAAAGTTGACTGGAGAGCTGAACTTCAGTTTCAAAATAGAACATACGCCTGCTGTGTGGTTTTAAAATAATTTTAGGGCAGGTTAATAATCACCCTGTTCTTAATATTTTATTCAGCACTCTGAATATATTTCATGATGCAAAATGGTTCAACAGTACCCATTTTAAAAATTGAATGTGCTTTTAACATACTATAGTGCGTCTCAGTATGTTCTAGCCTTTTCTAAAACTGGAAACAGTCATTTATCCTGTTTCCCTGAAAATAAGACAGTGTCTTATATTAATTTTTTCTCCCAAAGTTGTGCTAGGTCTTATTTTCAGGGGATGTATTATCTTTCCATGAGCTAGGTCTTATTTTCGGAGGATGACTTATTTTCGGGGAAACACGGTAGTACCAGTGCAGTATCTTAACTCATTCCAAGGAAACACCAAAGGAGGATTTTCACCTCAACATGGTTTTCAGACTAGCCGAGTATTGTTGCCTTGACCTGAGGATAATACTGGCCACGCCATAAACTTAAGTCCCGGGTGGCCCAGGCCCAGAAGAATAGATCTGGGAAGATTGATAGAGAGAAGCTTCTTTTTGCTAAAATGTATTTTATTGATTTTTACAGAGAGGAAGGAAGAGGGATAGAGAGTTAGAAACATTGATGAGAGAGAAACATCAATTAGCTACCCCCCTCCTGCACACTCATTACTGGGGATGTGCCCATAACCATGGTACATGCCCCTGACTAGAATCGAACCTGGAACCCTTCAGTCCACAGGCCGAGGTTCTATCTACTGAGCCAAACCGGTTAGGGCGAGAGAGGCTTCTTGATGTGGCTGAGATGGCCCAAGATTCTGGAGGCTGCACTCAACTGGTTCCCGTGTCTGTCCTTCTGCCATTAATCCAGGCTGGATCTGCTTGTTCATATGTCTTAATTTTTTTTTGTACTAGAGAATCTAAGATTTAATTTTTAAATGATTATTTTATTTTTTGATTACAGTTTGCATTCCACACTATTTTGTATTAGTTTCGGGTGTACAGCACAGCAGATAGACTTTCATATACTTTACAATATATTCCCTCTGATAATTCCAGTGTTCACCTGCAAGATTTAATCTACTGTCATGGTTTGATGGGAAACATGTTGGATTTAAGACAACTTAGCATTGCTCTTTTTCTCTGAGTAGTGGTTTCATGCTTGGCTATTTATGCTGTGGTTAGCGATTTAAGTAGAAGTCTTGTTGTGACTATGGATTCATTTTGATATCTTATTCAATGTGCCTAGAATATGAAAAACAACATTTTTAGGTTGTCTTGATTATTAAGGCTTGATAGTCCATACAAGTGTTGGTTTTATATTTGAAGGTATAATTTACATGAACTCTATTCAGGCAAATCAAATAATCTTAAATTTGATTTGTTTTCCTGCCAAATCCCATGTTTTTTTCTTGAGGATTAGCTTGTGGGGTTGACTTTCTAATTTGTGATCTGCTCATATGAAGTTCCTCGAGTGAGGATGTTCTTATCCTGCCTGGCTTTGTCCTATGTTTGTTTCTTCCTGGGACTGACCTTATACCACTTCCTACCCTACTCTAACACGCTTCGTTATCCTGAGCAAGACAAAGAGCCATGTGGACTGCCTATGGCATAAAAAACTCAGCAATGGAGAGTGGGGAAGGGAAACACCACCCTGGCTAAGAGACCGTTTTTGGCAAGAGGTATGGCTAGGTTTGGCACAGGAACAAGTATCTGAGCATCTCTCCTCTTTGGGGCTTTCAAGGCTTTCAGAAATCTGGCTCCACATCACATATCCCACCTCACTTCCCAAGACTTCTGTTTGACCAGTCTCCTAAATGTCCCGCAACCACACAATGTCAGATTCTGTGGCACTTCCGGTGAATATTGGGGAATCAAGCCTTTCCCTGTGAACACCCTTTCGTGCTTGCTGTCTTCTTTAGCTTTCCTCTCCATCTAAAGTGTAAGCCTTCTTGATGAAGGTAGATGCCATATTTCTTTTTATCAGTGATGGGCCTTAAGAAACTAGACATTAACTAATTGTAGATCGATAATTCTAGTAATGGCATTCTTCTTTGTGGGCTCAACTATTGGCTCTAGATTTAGGGACACTGAGCTTTAATTTCAGTTTTCACTGAGCTCTAAGGTGATGGTATTGAAAATGCCCACACAGGAAATAGCTATCATCTTGATTTTTATGAAGAAAGTGCTGGTTTGACTCAGTGGAAAGAGCATCAGCCTGCGGACCGATGGGTCTGGGTTTGATTCCGGTCAAGGACATATGCTGGGGTTGTGGGCTTGGTCCCCAGTGGGGGGCTTATAGGAGATAACTTATCAATGATTCTCTCTCACCATTGATGTTTCTATCTTCTTCTCCTCTCCCTTCTTCTCTTAAATTAATAAAAAAATATAAAAAATAATGAATTAATATTAGTAACATTTCTAGGTAAAATATTAAATTTCTTTAAAAAATTCAGCAATAACTTCATTTACTTGCAAAAGTAAGTTTATTGAAGCACAGAAGCAATCAAAGCAAAGTTGTCATTTCAACTTTTTCAAGAGCATTCTAATCAGAAAAGAAGAGGCTGCCGGAAAATTGGTTAGTCATCTATTTCTGTACAGGAACATTTCCCCGAAGTTATCCAGAAAGCTGGGTAGATTGATGCGATGTCTTCCTTTGTGTCCTTTAGATTTTGTTCTCTGAAGGACACTCTTAAGGATCTGGAAATTTCTCATTTGACTTTCACCTCAGAAATATTGCTGACGTGAGATGAGACGACCTTACCATCCACCACCTCCTCTATGATGGTCTTAGTCACTCTAGTCTTGCTTGGATCTGAAAATCATAGAATCACAATGTCAGACTGGACATGATCTGGAGAAATACAAGTACACTCATGAATTATATTCTCTCTGGGTAAGGTTATGTAAACAACAGTATATACTTTATCCTTTTTAATTTTTTTTTAAAGATATGTTTTTATTGATTTTAGAGAGAGGAAGGGAGAGGGAGAGAGAGAGACAGAAACATCAATGATGAGAGAGAATCATCGACTGGCTGCATCTGCATACCCCCTACTGGGGATTGAGCCTGAAACTTGTGCTTCAGCCTGAAACCTGGGCATGTGTCTTGGCTGGAAATCCAACTTTGACCTCCTGGTTCATGGGTTAGTGTTCAACCATTGAGTCTTACCAGCCAGGCAACAGTATATACCTATACTTTTAATATCACAAGCAAAACATGTCTTCGTTTTTTTTTTTTTTTTTAATATATATTTTATTGATTTTTTACGAAGGAAGGGACAGGGATAGAGAGCTAGAAACATCAATGAGAGAGAGACATTGATTAGCTACCTCCTGCACACTCCCTACTGGTATGTGCCCGCAACGAAGGTACATGTCCTTGACCAGAATCAAACCTGGGACCCTTGAGTCTGCAGGTGGACGCTCTATCCACTGAGCCAAACCGGTCAGGGCTGTCTTTGCTTTTAAATTATAAAATTATGAACATTAAAAAAAATGCCTACCTCTTCCCTGGCTAGAATGGCTTCCAGACTTTGAGTCACCAGATGTGGAATCCCTGGATCCCATGTTTCTGGATCCTGAGTTTTTGAAGTCAGATCCTCCAAAACTGGAACCACTGGAGAAAAAAGAATGGTTTTCCTTTGCATGTGGCAAAGGCAGGAAAAACTCCTCAAGAAGAGGGCGCTCTGGGATGAAGGTAGATGCCATTTGATTGGGCCGTCACTGTGACTTTATGAATAGAAGTCTAGCCCCCAAGCCCCCCTTTTGGCTTTCATTTACCCTCCCTCGCCATCGAGCAGGCGGCGGTAGGTCTCAATCTCCATCTCCAGGCGGGTCTTGATGTCCAGCAGTTGCTCATACTCCGCGTTCTGGCATTCGGTCTCGCCCCGGATCTGACAGATCTGCTCCTCGAGGCTGCCGATCCGCATCTGAATTTCCGACAGCTGAGCCATGTAGTTAGCCTCCGTGTCGGCCAGGGTCCCTTCCAGGGACTTTTTCTAAGAGAAAAATAAATAAATAAAAAATTCACGATGAAAAGAAAATCACAAAATTTTACAAGGCACTGGGAGACGTTCACCTTCGCCAAATCGCAAGTTGTATTTCTTATTTTTTTTGTTGGCATTACTTTAAAAAATTAAATCAATGGAAATAGCATATTATATCTATACTTGGAATGTTTTATGTGTTCTGTGTCCACAATACTGTCCTCCTTAACGCTGCTTTTACCATGTGCCAAGTGGCACGTCTTGGCAAAGAGGGAAGACCGAATCCCTCAGCCCCCCTGTCGGAGATTTTGGAGAGCGCTTTGCACACACCATGGCCAGCTGGGACTGGAGCTCAATTTCCAGGGCCTGCAGGGTCCGTTTCAGCTCCGTGATCTCATTCTTGGCGGAACTGGCTGCCCCGGCGTCGGTGGAGATCTGTGCTTGCAGGGATGCACTCTGAATAGAAAGAAAATGCAGTCACGGTGGGCTGAGCGGACGTGGCTTCCTGGTGGCCACAGGTTCAGCTGCTCCACGGTGGTGACATGCCTGCTTCTGGAACTGCTCCTCGGCCTCCCGGCGGTTCTGCTCAGCCAGCTCCTCGTACTGCGCCCTCATGTCATTCAGTAACTTGGTTAGGTCGGTACCTGGGGCGGCATTCATTTCTACTGTCACCTCCCCTCCGGAGCTCCCCTGCATAGTCTTCATTTCCTAAAAGAAAGAAAGTAAGAAGAAGAAAAAAAAAAAGGATCAGAGTGATAAAAACAGAAAAGCAATGGTCTTTCTTCCTAAAATGCATAGTTGAAACTAAGATACTGAAGGGGAAAGATACCCTCCACCAAATTCAGCTACAATTTGCTCATTATTATTTTTTTCTTTTCTTAAAAACATATTTTATTTTATTTTTTTACAGAGAGGAAGGGAGGGGGATAGGGAGTTAGAAACATGGATGAGAGAGAAACATCAATCAGCTGCCTCCTGCACACCCTGAACTGGGAATGTGCCTGCAACCAAGGTACATGCCCTGGACCAGAATCGAACCTGGGACCCTTGAGTCTGCAGGCCGGCGCTCTACCCACTGAGCCAGACCGGTCTCGGCATTGCTTTTTTCTTGGCCATAGGAGTTGGAAATCCGTTCCGATGGTGCTATTTTTATTTTACAGAATGGCCGTGGGGGAAGCAGGGAGGCCAGAGTGGTTTAGTCACGTGGACGATGTTCGTACCTCCTCGTGGTTCTTCTTCAGGTAGGCCAGCTCCTCGGTGAGGCTCTCAATCTGCATCTCCAGGTCGGAGCGAGTCATGGTCAGCTCGTCCAGGACCTTCCGAAGGCCATTGGTGTCGGCCTCCACGGCCTGCCTGAGGCACAGCTCGTTCTCATACCTGGAAGGGCGGCCGAGAGACAGAGCAGTACACGTCAGAGAGTACACCCGGCCTTATATCCTCAACAAGGAGTGTTCTCCTTGACCAACAAATCTTAGGATTTTTTCCCTTGTAAAGAAAAAGAGAGCCTAATGTTACTTCTATTGCGGGCGAATAGTTTTTATGCCAAAAAGGCCATTCGTCATTTCTCTCCTTTCCTTGTTGGTCGGATGATGGTCTTTTAAATTTACATTTGGGACGTTTGTGAATTTAGGTCTTGATCCCCTGAAAGTTGGTTTTTATTTATTTTATTTTTTATTTACTTTATTTACTTATTTTAAAAATATATCTTATTGATTTTTTTACAGAGAGGAAGGGAGAGAGATAGAGAGCCAGAAATGTCGATGAGAGAGAAACATCAACCAGTCGCCTCCTACACCCCCCCCCCCCCCACCAGGGATGTGCCCGCAACCAACTTACATGCCCCTGACCGGAATCGAACCTGGGACCCTTCAGTCCGCAGACCGATTTACCACTGAGCCAAACCGGTTTCGGCTATTTTTTATTTTTATTTTTATTTTATTAGAATGACCTAAGCAAACAGATTGAATTTCGCTTTTCTCACAGCACCTGTTTTCAAGGCTTCAGCTTTCTTACTTTAGTCTGAAGTCATCCGCAGCCAGTCTGGCGTTGTCAACCTGCAGAACTATGGAGGCGTTTTCAGCGGTGGCAGTGATGAACTAGAAAAGGCACGCATAGTGAGTGAATTGCGGATGCTTTTTACCTGTGTCCGCACGCCCGCTTTGGGGGTCGAAGCCGCTGAAGTAGCTTTCAAAGGTGGATTGCTTTGAGAACTTGCTTAGCGATGGCCCTTGTACTGAGGATTGGGGTGTAGTTAGATTACATCTTCCCGCAGGAAGGTAGCAGTTTGCAGTTACTGGAACAGGTACAGAACAGCCCTCTGCCTACTTCCACTGCTCTGGAAAATCAGTTATTCCATGAGCTCTTTCAGAAAACAGTGTGACAAGTGAGCTCCACTTCTGAAAAAGTTTTGAAAAATATATTTTCCATGCAACGGTGGCAAGATACTTTAGAGTCCACCACATTCTTATATAATATTTGCACCAGATTTTCTAGAAAGAAAAATGGTTGTAAAGACTATTTAAATCTAGCAAGACTCTATGCCAACCTGCCGGAATCAATCCTGAAATAGATTAAGCTAGTTTTGACTCATTGTCATCATTCATATATACATGTTAACCAGCTGCCTGTCATTGTATAAATTTTGCTCTTATGTAGAAATACTCAGATTTGAGATGCAAACAGAAAATTAATGTGGTTGGATGCCAGTAATAGTTGAAACAAACCAACTCCCATTTTAAATACCCAACAAACAACCATGTTTTCAAATAATTCCTTGGCTTACCATCTTCATTCCTGCACATATTCTCAATAAAAGCAAAAGAGGCCAATAGAAGCTCAGCAGTGGGTAGGGTCTTACCTGATTCCTGAGATCTTCAATGATGGGCCAGTACTTGCTGTAATCTCTCCCAGACCCACCATCTCCAGACCTGGGCCCATGCTTGTCATACCACTCATTGATTTTGTTCTCCAGATCAGCATTGGCCTCCTCCAGGGCTCTGACCTTGTCTAGGTAATTGGCCAGGCGGTCATTGAGGTTCTGCATGGTTTGCTTTTCACCTCCAGAGAAAAGCCCGCCATCGCCAGTACCACCACCCAAACCACCACCATAGCTGTAGAAACCTCCGCTAGCACCACCACCGAATCCAGACCCCCCGCCGAATCCAGACCCCCCGCCGAATCCAGACCCCCCTCCGAATCCAGACCCCCCACCGAATCCAGAAGCCCCGCAAAATCCTGAACCCCCACCAAAGCCAAGTCCAGAGCCTGAAGCTCCCCCAAAACCACTCCCGACTGAGCAGCTACCAAAACCCCCTCCAAGGCCACCGCTCAACCCTCCACTCAGGCCACAGCTGCCGGCTCCTCCTCGGAAGCCCCTGGCAGAGCTGCCCCCCGGACCACATCTGCTTTTGCTGCTGCCCCCAGCAGACACCCTGACCGAGCTGCTGCCTCCAGCCTGGGAGGAGGAGATCCGAGATGAGCAAGACATGATGGGAGCAAAGGTTGAGCGTGCCCAGGCGAATAGGAGAGGAGAAGAGCGTATGTGTTTGCAGGCTGCCTTTTTGGCCCTTATATGCACTCTTTTAGGGTGTTCCTCTCCTGTCACTTCTTAATCCCCATTACAGTTTTGCTAATCTGCAATTGGATAATGTCTTTTTCCTGGACCCACTCGCCTGGCTCTCTTGTTGAAGCTGGGTCAGAGCCTGGGGCCATTTACTATAACAAGGAAACACCAACAAGGTGGGGCAAAGGAAAAAAAAAAAAATTATTCCCAGAATGACAGTTTGACTCTTTCAAGTTTGGCCTGATAATTCTTTTCTGAAGGAGCGACTCTATTAGATTGGCTTCATGATTTCCCAATTGCAGGGCACAGATTCAGAAATGTCAGTACAATAAGTAATGTGAGGAGGGGGATTTCCCATCAGGCTTGTAACTTTTCGTTTCGATTGTTCTCTTAAAGTTGAAACTGGCTCCAGCATCAACATTGGTTTTAGATGGACCCGCCTTTCCCTATGATTATTTCCGTCGGCATATTTCTGAGGTTGTTGAAGTTTGTGATTTTCAGATTATTCTTTTTTTTATTTTTTATTTTGAGATCAAATGAGATATTTTTACTGTTGATAAGAAAAACAAATTAAAAAACAGTCTTCCATGTACACATTATTATGTCTCAGCAACCTGTTTACTCCATCAGAGAATGTCTAAGAAAGCTGGTAGACAGACTGTGTTAGCATCAGATCAGTGACTGGTACGTTGCTACAAAGAGTGGGACTTTCTGATTGAGTCTGACAGAATGATACCAACTTCCCTCTTTAGAATCAAATCTTACGAAACTAGAAGATGAGACTGATTTCATCTTTGTTTTAAAGACGTCTGGAGAAGAGGATCCGAATCCACTTCTGCTAACCGATGTTATTTGCAGATACTGAAGTGTGGAGTTTCCCCAGTACCTCTGTTCTGTTCTGTTCTGTCCTTTCCTTCCCTTCCCTTCCCTTCCCTTCCCTTCCCTTCCCTTCCCTTCCCTTCCCTTCCCTTCCTTCCCTTCCCTTCCCTTCCCTTCCCTTCCCTTCCCTTCCCTTCCCTTCCTTCCCTTCCCTTCCCTTCCCTTCCCTTCCCTTCCCTTCCCTTCCCTTCCCTTCCCTTCCCTTCCCTTCCCTTTCCTTTCCTTTCCTTTCCTTTCCTTTTTTTTTTTTTTTTTTTTTTTTTCCTGTTTTGTTTAAAGACATTTAGGAAAGAGAACCTGTACCCACTTCAGATAACTAATGTTATGACTGGGGTCATTGTATAGACACTGAAATCTAGAATCCTCCACAGGACACTTTTTGCTTCCTGTTTTTCTGTCTCTCTGTACTTTAGATTTTTCCATTCACCTCTGCTAGTCAATGAAGGTATGTGTGTGTGTGTGTTTAAGGTATATACTGTATGATTCTACTTATATGATGTAGCTGGTGTAGTCAAACTCAGAGACAGGAAACAGAGTGGTGGTGCCAGGGGCTAGAGAAGAGGCAGTGGGGAGTTGTTTAATGGATACAGTTTTATTTATTTATTTTTTTTTTTTTTTTTAATTTATTTATTTATTTATTTTTACATATTTTAATGATTTTTTTTTGCCCCCTCCCTCCCTCCCCCATATCCCCTCCCTCCCCATAGTTTTATGTCCATTGGTTGTACTTATATGCATGTATACAAGTCCTTCGGTTGATCTGTTATCTCCCCCAGATCCTCCTCCCCTCCCCGCTGTAATTTGACAATCTGCTTGTTGCTTTACTGTCTCTATATCTATCTTTTGGTTCATCAGTTTATAATGCTCTTTATTATCCACAAATGAGTGAGGTCATGTGGTGTTTCTCTTTCATTGATTGGCTTATTTCACTCAGCATGATGTTCTCCAATTCCATCCAGGTTGCTGCAAATGATGAGAATTCCTTCTTCTTTATGGCAGCATAGTATTCCATTGTGTAGATGTACCATAGTTTTTGGATCCAATCATCTGCTGACGGGCACCTAGGCTGTTTCCAAATTCTGGCTATTGTAGATTGTGCTGCTATGAACATAGGGGTGCATATATCCTTTCTGATTGGTGTTTCTAGTTTCTTGGGATATATTCCTAGGAGTGGGATTACTGGATCAAATGGGAGTTCCATTTTCAGTTTTTTGAGGAAACTCCACACTGTTCTCCACAGTGGTTGCACCAGTCTGCATTCCCACCAGCAGTGCACGAGGGTTCCTTTTTCTCCGCAACCTCGCCAACACTTGTCGTTTGTCGATTTGTTGATGTTGGCCATTCTGACAGGTGTGAGATGGTACCGCATTGTTGTTTTGATTTGCATCTCTCGTATAATTAGTGACTTTGAGCATGTTTTCATGTGCCTTTTGGCCTTCCTTCTGTCTTCTTTTGAAAATATTCTATTTAGGTCCCTTGCCCATTTCTTAATTGGATCATTCATCTTCCTTTTATTTAGTTGTATCAGCTGTCTGTAGATGTTAGAGATTAAACCTTTATCAGTGGTGTTATTTGCAAATATGTTCTCCCACACAGTGGGCTTTCTTGTTGTTTTGTTGATGGTTTCTTTTGCTGTAAAAAAGCTTTTTATTTTGATGTAGTTAATGGATACAGTTTTAGATTTGCAAGAGAAAAAGAATTCCGGAGATTGGTTGCTCAGCAACATGAATATATTTAACACCACTGCACTGTGCCCTTAAAAATGGTTGCGATGGTCCATTTTATGTTATGTGTATTTTACCACAAATTTTAAAATCTTGTAATAAACGCATAGATGCTTTAAATATAATTTCTTGACCTTCTTAACTCTATGCTCATGTAGCTCGCTGACGTTCGTTTATTTAAAACTTTCTCCTTTATCTTGGCATTGTCTGTTAAACCATGTACACGCTTTAATCCTTACATTTGATCTTTTTTTTTTTTTAAATATTTTGTTGAGTTTTTTACAGAGAGGAAGGGAGAGGAATAGAGAGTTAGAAACATCAATGAGAGAGAAACATAGATCAGCTGCCTCCTGCACACCTCCCACTGGAGATGTGCCTGCAACCACTGTACATGCCCTTGACCGGAATTGAACCTGGAACCTTTCAGTCCGCAGACCGACGCTCTATCCACTGAGCCAAACCGGTTTCGGCTGATCATTTTTTATTCAGTGTTCTGCCTTCTTTTAATTTCCCCTTAGACTGCCTTTGATTGGGACAAACTATTAAGTGAGTGGTAATTCCCTTGGCGTGGAGCTCTTTAGGCGAATAAGTAGCTTTTATGTTCTTCCTGCATTGTTTTCGCAGTAGTGGTGTGTTTTCAGTCTTAGGGTGCTGCTTCAAGGAGTACAAGTGTTTTATAAACTTTAAATCATTAAGCTGGGCGTAATTGGCATCACACCCTTCCCAGGTAGGGAAAAAACGCACCACCCACACCGTCTCTTGGTCATATTGCTTCACCCCTCCCCAAAACCAGGAAACCGGAGAAGTCTCCACGCTAATGATTTAATGGAATGTGAAGGCTGAAGACGGGAGGGACCATCACTGGGCTATCCCTTTCTCTTAAAATTATGGAATGGAATCTTTCTACCTGCATCAGCCTGGCATTTGGTTAAAAGAAGGTTTCAAGAAAGGAACACCTGGTAAAACAGATTTCAGAGCAAGGGAGCAAGAGTTTCCTGGGGAAAGATGGAGGAAAGACATGAGCAGCATCGCTGGCCTCTGAGTGTGGCCTGGGCTTTGCGGCGTTTTCAGTCAGTGGTCCTCTAAGGGGTAGCTTTCTCATCCCGGCAGCTCTGTTTACCTTCTGAGTTGGGATATCTGGACATCTGGGTCTCCATTGAGGAAGCGTGTGACGGCAGGTGTTCTATCTTGTGTCTCATTTTTTAGCTTTCTTGTTGATATAATTTTATTATGTACATAATAAAAACGTGTATACTTTTTTAAATCCTCACTCGAGGAGATGTTTATTGATTTTAGAAAGAGAGGAAAGGGGAGGGGGGGAGAGAAATATCAATGTGAGAGAGAAGCAACAATGTGAGAAAGAAACATTAATCGGTTGCCTCACGTACACATCCCCACCATGAGATTGAACCCGAATCCTGGGTATGTACTGGGAATTGAACCTGCACCTTTTGGAGTATGGGACAGAGCTACCCAGCTAGGGCAAATTGATATAATCTTCATGCTGGCATATGTCTATTCTTTAAAATTCAGCTTCAAAATCAAGTTCACTTGAGATGCTTTCCTGATTCTCTATACTTCAGAGATGACTTCTGGGCAGGGCATGTACTTAATAAATAAAATAGCCATTATCATCTCAAACTGTGTGTCTAACGAGGCAGTGTATAAACAAAGGTAGAGGTAAACCCACAGGATTTTCTTGTTTCTCACTATTTCCCAAAGTGCAGTTTCATGCTGTCTTTCTTTTCTTTTCTTTTTAATATATTTTATTGATTTTTTACAGAGAGGACGGGAGAGAGATAGAGAGCTAGAAACGTCGATGAGAGAGAAACATCGACCAGCTGCCTCCTGCACACCCCCTACCAGGGATGTGCCCGCAACCAAAGTACATGCCCTTGACCGGAATTGAACCCGGGACCTTTCAGTCCACAGACCGAAGCTCTACCCACTGAGCCAAACCAGTTTCGGCTCATGCTGTCTTTCTGTGTATCTGTGTGCCTTTCCAGTGGTGAATCTATCAGACTGATCTCGATTCTGTGACTTGAAAACTATCTACAACTTTTGATGTCTAGTGGGTTAAGGGATTTTTATCACATCTATAAATACAATTCTGTTCTTGCCTGAAGTGTTAGAATTCTTTCGTCAGCTTTGGTCTCCACTGTTTTGAGACATCCCCAAATTTAATACTCACTTGCTTTTATTTGAAATAACGAATTATCAGAGTTCACAAGTTAGTTCTTGGGATTTCTTTCATCTGTAAAATGGAAACTTCAAGAATCTGGTTAGGTGCCAGTGGGGGTAAATGTTTAGAAATGCCGGCTTTGGTGCCTGGCACCTGTTAGTAATATGACAGTTTAAAAGAAATGGACTGGCCGAAACCGGTTTGGCTCAGTGGATAGAGCATAGGCCTGTGGACTGAAAGGTCCCAGGTTCCATTCTGGTCAAGGGCATGTACCTTGGTTGCAGGCACATCTCCAGTGGGAAGTGTGCGGAAGGCAGCTGATCAATGTTCCTAACTCTCTATTTCTCTCCCTTCCTCTTTATAAAAAATTAATAAAATATATTTTTTTAAAAAAGAAAGAAAAGAAATGGACTCATATCTCTGGGCTCCGGGTTCAATGTTGCCATCACTTATACATTGTTTTGAATAGTTCGTTATTAGCAGCTTATTTTTACCCGTAAAGAATAAAACATGACCTCTGTAGAATATGACCACTGTAATAATTGCAGAATTATTTTCATATAGTCACCATTACCATTTTTGTGAGATAGGTTACTGGTATTTTTAAAATTTCAGATGAATATATTGCATGCTCTTAGGGTAGCAGGAAAAGCAATACTGAAAAGCATGACATATTGTCCCTGACAAATCTTTAGCATTGAAAATAGAACAAACTTGGGAAATTCTATCTTCTGCTCACTCTAGAGAATATTCTGTTATGTTTTCCAAATAAAAGCATAAGACCAGAATAGTTAAGGGAAGTAACTGGGCACAGAGTATTTATTGAGTGTTGGCAGATGGTATGGCAGAAGGAAAAGCCCCACTTTGATGTGGGCACAGCCTCTTTATAATACCTAACATGTTGTAGAGAGATAATAAAGAGCCCTTGAATTAACAACAACAACAACAACAACAACAACAAAACAACAACAGCTTGACTTCAGGAACAGCCTGGGTTACTGATTGCCTCTGTGCTTTATTATGTGTTCTGTCTTTTATTTTTGTTATTTTGTTATTTTTTTAAAATATATTTTATTGATTTTAGAGAGGAAGGGAGAGGGAGAGAGATGGAAATATCAATGAATCATTGATTGGCTGCTTTCCTGTATGCCCCCCACTGGGGACTGAGCCCAAAACCCAGGCATGTGTCCTTGGCTGGAATCGAACCTGGGACCCTTCAGTCCACTGGCAGATGTGCTATCCATTGAGCCAAACCAGCCAGGGCTGTGTTCTGTCTTTTAAATCTTTATTCTCCACCTCTGGGTTTGTGGGGTGTGTGTGTGTGTGTGTGTGTGTGTGTTGGAGGGGTTGTTAGTAAAAGGAGGTGTTTGCAGAGGGGGCAGGGAAGGTCACACCAGAATCATGTGGGGACTTCCCTGCAGAGAATTATTATTTAGGGCAGTGTCATGGTGGTGGCCACTGTGAGCCTCACCAGGCTCAACTACCTGGATGAGAGCAGAGATTTTGCAGTAATATGTGTCCTGAGAAGCCACTCCCAGTGGATCTGGCACCATATATAAATCGATTGCAGTCCGGTGCCATTGCCAGACACCAAAGGAGTTATAAAATACCTACAGAAATAAAGCTGAAATGCACCAAATTCTGTGACTGTTTCTCTTCCTTCCTTCTTTCCCTATCATTCTTTCCCAGTCTTTCTTTTTAGTTTCAGTTAAGCATATCTGTTTGAAGGCTTCCTTTTCTCCACCAGCATCTGCTCGATGACACCATTTTGCCAAATTTTTTTCTGGGAGAAAATGACTTAGCTTCATACTTGTTGTGTTTTAATGCTCTAGAATCTCTTTAAACAGCTCTTTTTAATTTTTTAAAAAACTTTTCCTGAAGATTGTTTAGTCGGTTTACATTGAGTTAAGAGAATGGGCGTGTGACTTTGTAGGGTTAGAAGTATTTCTGTCCTTCAGAGGCCAGAGTCGGTGTTGATTGAAGTAGGCACAGAGTTTATTGATTATGTTTACTTGAACGGTCCTTGGGACCTTGCCTCAGACCAAATAGACAATAGCTTCCTATTCACAGAACCCGCAGACATATATAACCCAGACATATAAAATATGAGCTGTTAGCTCACAGTCTGCGTCCAGCCAGCCCCAAAGAAGGTGGGCTAAAGTTCCTATCTTCTGGGGTAAGTAGGGGAGATATGGCAGGTGGACAGGCCGTGTTGGGAGGGGTGGTTAGGGAAGGGAAGTTTGGGAAATGGGAGGCTGAAGACAAGCCAGGCCAGCTAAACAGGCTGCAGATTCCTGCAATTGCCGCTTTCTTGGAAGTCGGCTCTTCCCAGAATCTTCTCTTGATTTTAGACAGGTAAGACAGCGGCCAGCAGATGGCGCCAAACTGCAGCTAGGCCAGGTTGAAACTGCATCAGAAAACTGGAGTGGCTTGGCTGGCTAGCTGCACAGATTTCCCCTCGGTATTGGAATAGGTTTTTAGCACATTTTATTAAGGTTTCAAAGGTTTCCTTTTAATTTTGTTTTGCTTTTTACTGTGTATTATTTTCTTCCTACAGATACATCTTTACCTTCATGCCTTCAGCTTTCGTTTGATTTTAAAAGGCTTTATCATTCCCTAAGTATGTAAATATTTTTCTTCTTCTTTTTAAAAAAAATCTGAAGTCTACAAAGGTTTTCTTTCTTATATTTCTGTAATCTCTATGGAATAGCAGAAACAAGTATAGCAATCGTTGAAGCTCTGTCTTCCAGGCTTGTTAGATTGTTACATGTATTCAGACTCATCATTTACTTATTGGGACTAGAGCACAGGTGCCTACATCTTACTTTCTTGCTTTTATTTGAATTTTACATCAGAAACATTGCTGACTTGAGATGAAATCTCTTGGCCATTATCTGTCACTGTCCTGGTTCCTATGTCTTTATTTCAAGGGAGAATTTTAGAGCCATAGTTTTCTAACCTGTAAAATTAAGGATAGTAATTCCTGTCCTACCTAGTGCACTGGATTATAAGATTATAAGTGCTTTGTAAATTGTGATTCTATATTTAAACACATGGCTTGATCATTTTTAGTTTAGTTTTTTTTTTCATTTGTACAGTATTGTTTATTTCATAAGACCACCTGCTGCTGAATTGGAAGATCAGCCTGATTTCATCTGATTCAAGTGCTGTACAGTCTTCACCACTTTTTAAAATGTATATCTAATATCCGTGGTACTTTTACTAAGGGATTTTATTTTTGAAAAATTTATATGTAATTATTTATAAAAATATGTAGATCCTATCTATATCTATTTTTAAAATCCTCATCTGGGGATATATTTTTCATAGATGAGAAAAAGAGAGAGAAGAAGAGAGAGAGAGAAAGAGAGAGAGAGAGAGAGACAGAGAGAGACAGAGAAAGAGAGAGAGAGATCTGTTGCCTTTGGTACTTGCCCCCTGGGGATCGAATCTGTAACCTAGGTACGTGCCCTGAACCCCCAAACTTTTGGGGTCTCCAACAAACTGAACCACCTGGCAGGGCCCTATTTATATCTTCTGGATTTAAGTTTAAGACTATAATTAGCTGTTCTCACAAATCTTAGCAATTAAGGATTGTCGTTAAATGTCATGGTTGTGAAGATTGCATTTCAGTTTTGTGATCTCATCTCGGCTTGGTCGGCTGCTTCCGGGAGAACTGAGCTGGCCATGATTCACCCTGGCCTGTGGCGTCATGGTGGGACAGAGCTCTGAAATATACTCCCATTTTACTTCCTAATGCATATTTCACTAGCCATGTTAATAACTGAACTGTTCTTTTGCATCCTTATAGATTTACATGCCAACAATTTCATGTTATATTTATCAGCATTCCAATGCTGAGATAGGTCAGTAGGTAGGGCAGCATTCCTTCCAGTAATTATGCTAATACTAGAATCTTGTTCCGCCTCTTTGCCTAATTTAAAGGAACAGATACAAATGAAACGAACTCTCACACTTCAAGACGATACTTCCCCTGCCCTAAATCATCCAGGGCCAGGTACCAAACAACTAGAGACTGTCCTTCCAGTCCAAAGCCCAAGGAAATGATTGAAATTAGGGAAGACTATTACACATTAGTTTCAACACTGTTCATAGGTCAATGCTCAACCACTGAGCCACACTGGTTGGGCCTGAGAAAATTCTTGGTTGTTATTATTAAGTGAATGAGAACAGTGGCACATGGCCCAAATGGCATGAAAGAAAAAAAGTATTTTCTATTTGGCAAGGAATGTCTGTTATGCTCACATTTATTGAGAAAGCTGCATTTCTGAGAACTCAAGAATTTTCTTTCAGATTGTATTGTTTTTGTTTCACATAATATGATGGGGGACATAATTAGATATTTTGACTCTAGTGGCCCCTGGCTAAGATTGCATTAGAAATAGACAATAAAAATAATTCAAGAATAATTGTAGTACCCTTAAAAAACCCCAGTTGTTTTTTCTGCTTAATATTTTCAGATGGAGCTTGAAATCAAATTTTCATGGATGGGTTGTAATATGGATAATTCATCTGTAGAGGATTGAAAGGTCAATTAAGTCTCTAGGGCACATGTGTCAAACACAAGGCCCTCGGGCCAAATCTGTCCCGCCAGGCCTTGCAATGTGGCCCGCACCGCGCTGTCATCACTGCACTCTGCTGCGTTTCCATCACAATGACAGTTTATGACTGTTCAGTAAACCATTCGGCCTGCGATTTAGGCTGGATTTTAGATTTTGGCCCCTTCTCTGATTGAGTTCGACACCCCTACTCTAGGGTAATATTTGATTTGAGGAAATTATGTGACTTCATTAATAGAACTTGAATTCTGAACCAGAACTTGTGCTTTAACCTTCTTTATTTTTGGAATATTATTTAAATATATATTCAAAGTGAAATGATACTTACAAATATCAAGTATTTAAAAGAAAATAAGCATTTACTGAGTGCTTATTCAATAAATACTCTTTAGAATAATTCATTTAATCTTTATAATAATCACTTGAGAGAAGTATTATTATCCAAATTTTACATATGAACCTGAAATGTGTACATTTTAGCTATTATGAAAGGGAATAGACTTATTATGTCAGAGTATGGCAAATTGGGGATTTAGGTGCGAGAGTTTTTATTCATTCTGAATTTGTCTCATTTTGAATTGTTGAGAAAGCCTCATGAAAATCTGTTAATTTTTAAAAAGTTTTTATATAAATGAAAAACTGTTAAGTGTTCATATATCTTGGCCACAGACATTTTAAATATAAGACAAAACCATCAGTGATAACTTGCTGAAGGAAGGTTTATTGAACACAAAGAATTGACAACATTTTCTATAATGAATTCAAATGAGTCAATCACATTTGTATGTGACATTCTTCCAGATGAATGGGAGATATCACTATTGATGGCTAGAGGTTATATTTCAGTAACAGAAAGACAAAGGGACAGACATTTTTTTTTAGACTTGCTCATTTTTTCTGGACAGATATATGATGCGTTTTCTTCTCGGAAAGCACTTGGCATATGCTAGCTCTTGTGTCTCAAATTAATTGCTTTGAGACTTCTCTTCCAGGGAATGGAGCCTGGTGCTCAGTATTTTACTGCGTTGGTCTACTTCCTCCAAAACTTTCTTAACCACGATGGCTTTGGCTGGATCTAAAAATTAAAATTTAAAAGAAGATTTTAGAGAGTTAAGATGAATAAGATACCAATAACTAAAGTGTGGAAGCAACCCAAGAATTCATCAATGGGTGAATGGATAAAAAAATATGGTAAAAGCATACAAGGGAATATGACTCGGTACTAAAAAGGAAGGAAATTTTCCTGGCCAGCGTGGCTCAGTGGTTGAACATTTACCTATAAACCAGGAGGTCTCGGTTTGATTCCCCAGTCAGGAATGGGTTGTAGGCTTGATCCCCAATTGGGGGTATGCAAGAGGCAGCCAATCCATGATTCTCTCTCATCATTGTTGTCACTCTCTCTCTCTCTCTCTCTCTCTCTCTCTATCCCTTCCTCTCTGAAATCAATAAAAAAATAAAAAATAAAAAAATAAAAATAAAAAGGAAAGAAATTCTGACATGCTACAACATGGACAAATCCTGAGGATATTATGCTAAGTGAAATAAGTCAGTCACAAAAGAGCTAGTGCTATATGATTCTGCTTATATGAGGTACCTAGACTAGTGAAATTCATACAGAAAGTAGAATGATGGTTGCCAGGGACTGGGGAGGGGGAATGGAGAGTTGTTTAATGAGTATAGAGTTTAAGTGTTGGAAGATGAAAAAAGTTCTAGAGATAGATGGTGATGGTTGCACAGGAATATGAAGGAATGTACATCATGCCACTGAACTGTACACACAAAAATGGTTAAGATACTAAAACTTGTGTTTAGTATGTTTTAACACAATATACTTAAAAAATGAGTAAGAAAGTATATCAATTAAAGGAATAATAGGATTTTTATATAGGGTGAACTATTCAATAAGCACAAACACTTGGACTCAGTTTTTGGTAAATTTTGATTAGCTAAAAATATGGCAACATGTTACTTTGTTTAAAATTAGCATAAAAAATAAAAAAATAAAAAAAATAAAAAAATAAAATAAAATTAGCATACATCTCTAAAGACAGACATCTAGCACTCACTGATGTCTACTACAAATCTTTATCCACTCTTACATATAATATATAATACATATCCTGGGAATATAAAGGCAATCAAGCTGTGCACTGAAAATGAAGTAGTATAGCATAAAAATAGAATTTACTTAATTACCTTTGACTTGACTTCCCATGTTTCCAGACCCGTAATCTTTAGACTTGTAACCTCCAGACTTGCAAGCCCTGTAAACACATGTTGTTGAAAACATCACAAAAGAATGAATTGGAGAGAACCCCTTCAATTCCCAATTCACTATTATGTTTTATTTAGCTGTCTGATGAGCACGTCAGTGGGCTACATCTGCTTTAGCATCAAGAGGTGAGTCTTACATTTTCATACTGTAAATAAAGGGCTTGCTGCATTTTGGTTTTATAAGATGTGGCTAATTTGCACCTTGGAAGTAGAGTATCATGTTTAATATTTAGTGACTATGATAATAAATGTGGTCATATCAGTTTCCAGAGATCTAAGTTTCATGCAGATTTCATTTTATTACTTCTTTGTAGATTATTTTACCTACCCATCATCTCCGCCTATGAGGAGGCAGTAGGTCTCAATCTCTTTTTCCAGGAGGACCTTGATGTCCAGGAGCTGCTCATACTCGAGTTTCTGGCCCTCGGTCTCGGTTCTGACCTGGTGCAGCTGCTCCTCCAGGGCCCCGATCTGAGCCTGGATCTGGGCCAGCTGCCCACAGTAGTTGCTTTCTGTCTCTGTCAGGGAGCACTCCAGGGACTGTTTCTGTAAGGAAACAATGAAGAGACTGAGACAAATACACACTTGCTTTGACATATGACTTTCTCCTCTTGTTAGCTCTGCTATAATTGTTGATTTCCTGTGGACACATGGTTAAGAAGACTATGACATTCTTAAAATGAGCAAGTCTTTCTTTTTGGAAGAACAAGTCTAAAGACATTGATGTTGCTGTTTTAGCTGTTCTAGATACAATCCTATTCTCTCTTAATGCTTTAAGTTAATTACATAAAATAATATATGCATACTAGAGGCTCAGTGCAGGAAATTCATGCACATGTAGGGTCCCTAGGACTGGCTGGGGATCAGGGCTCATCAAGGACTTCCGGCTGCTGGCTGGGGCCTCCCTTCTTTCTGTGCTGCCCCCTGGTGGTCAGCACACATCATAACGAGTGATCGGTCTCCTGGTCAAACTCTCAAGGGGACAATTTGCACGTTAGGCTTTTATATATATAGATATTCTGAACATGGTTAAGAGATTTAAAAACATATGTATATATTTTTTATTGATCTCAGAGAGGAAGGGAGGAGAGAGAGATAGAAACATCAATGATGAGAGAAAAGCCATTGATCAGTTGCCTCCTGCATGCCCCACACTGGATGTGAAGTGCGCAACCCAGGCATATGCCCTGACTAGGAATTGAACTGTGACCTCCTGGTTCATAGGTAAATGCTCAATCACTGATCCACCCCGGTCAGGCAATATGGTTAAGAGCTTTAAAACCCACCGGCACATAATTAAAATGATAACCTAGGCGACGGTAAGACATTGTCCTTTCCTACCGTTGCTAAGAGAGACTGAAGCTCGATTTCCAGTGTTTGCAGATTGCGCTTCATCTCAGTCAGCTCATTCCGGGCGGAGGTTGTGGCACCCACATCCTCAGAGATCTGCTGTTGCAGCGAGGCGCTCTGGAAGGTAACACATGAGGGAGCACAACTCAGGTGTGAGCATCACCAACATGCAGCAGGCTTGTTTGCCGACAGAGACTCACCTTCTCGTTGAACCAGGCCTCCGCATCCCGGCGGTTCTGCTCCGCAAGTGCTTCGTACTCGGCCCGCATGTTGTTCAGCAGCACCGTGAGGTCCACCCCGGGCGCCGCGTTCATCTCCACATTCACATTGCCCCCGGCCGCGCACTGCAGAACTTGCATTTCCTAGAGGCAGACAAGTGTGCAGCTCAATTAAGCAGGGAGCTCATAGAAAGTCTGGAAGCTGGAGAAGCTTAGTTTTGGAAGGGCTCTTAGCGTTCACCTGGTTCCCTCTCCCAGTCTGTGTAATGAACTCCCTTTACATTTTATATATCCTGTCCAGCAGCCATCACTTTCAACGATAGTGAACTCTCTGCCTCATGAAATAGCCTGTTTCGTTCTTGGAGTTTTAGTTGCTGCAGAGGTCTTTTCTCTGATGAATCCAATTCCAGCTCATAATCTCCAAGTCATTGATCAGTTATAGTTCTGCTGCACAGAAAAAGTCTTAATTCCTTTACCAAAGGAAAGTCCTTAAAATATATAGAATGAACCCGGCTGGTATGGCTCAGTGGTTGAGTGTGGACCTATGAACCTGGAGGACACTGCTAAACTTCTGGTTTGGGCACATGGCTGGGTTTATAGCTTGATCCCCGGTAGGGGACGTGCAAGAGGCAGCTGATCAATGATGCTCTCTCAGCATTGATGTTTCTCTCTCTCTCCCTCTCTGAAGCCAATAAAAAATATTAAAAAAAATTAAATAAATATATAGAACGAGTGATGTCATCTCTTTTTCTATTCCTTTATAGCTAAATGTCTCCACCTCTGCGGACTTGGTCATTATTTTATTTTGAGACCAGCTTGGATGTGTTCTCTGCTCAGCAATATCCTGAACTTAGCATGAACATGGCGGAGGGGCTGAGTCTGGATAATTTTAAACAGTTGAAATAACTATAAGTACATATTTATGTTTCTATGTTTAGACCTGCTTATCATTATAAACTTATTTATCATCTTCTAAAGAATCCTTAGCTGTCTATGAAGCTATTAAGCTTACGCAGGCCATTATAGTGTCTTGATGGACTTCGGTGTCAAACCGATCTCCATGTGAATTTTGGTCCTACCCTGTAGCAGCCACCTGGGAACGATGCTTCACCTCAAATCCCAGTTTTCTTATCTGGAAATTGAGGCAACAAATAATATCCTTCTCTGTGTTGTTGGAAGATGTGACATAGTAGTAAGACCAACAATACTGCCTGGCGTGTGAATACTAAATAAATGCTAGTCATTATGATCATTATCATCATCAGAGGGCTTGGAAGCAGTTTTGCATATTATTTCATCCGAGGTGTGTGCTGTTGGGATGCAGTGAGTCATTCTAAGATTGTGGATGGCAGACACCACTGAGTCTGAGAACCACTGAGACAACACGGAGCGGCTTACGCCTCTGCTGCTGGGACCCTCCTTCCCACCCATGTCCCGGGCCCTGGATGGGTCCCAATGACACCAATGAGGCTGACTATCCTCCCTGTACCAAGTCCCTCTGGTGACTCTAGCATTTGTTCCTCCCTGGTGGTCCCCATGCCTTGTCTCTCTCCAGGTGGGGTTTTTACTTCGGAGGATTTAGGGAAATCTTCCCCAGTTCAAACAGAAACAGATTAAAAGATGCAACGGGGGTTTGTCTGTGAGTCATTAAAAAAATGAAGTCAATTGCATTCAATTCATCAAACATTTGTTGAGTAACTACCAGGGAGCTATAGCCATACTTGAACCCATATATTTATACAAACGTAGTTCTTCAAATACTTAAATTTATAAGACAGCCTCATAACCAAGCAAGCTGCATGTTTAGCTTTTCTCCTTTAAGCACTTGGCTTGACTTGGAGAAGTTTTTTGGCTGTTTAAAAATATCAAATTCCTTTTCAAAGAATAAAGATATTACAGGAAACAGCGGTTCTGAAAGCAATCCCAGAGATGTGTCTGGAGTAGTGGCTGTATGCTCTAATTTAGGATCTAGCTTCCCAAGATGACCACTTTGGACATAAACTATTTATTTGGAAGTGTACATTGTAGTGGAACAGTTTAATCCCAGTCTCATTATTTTTGTAGCCACACTTATTAAGAATATGAATTAATATTAAGTATATATCCTTAATGTGTGTATGGTGTAAATGTTTTAAACCTGCCACTGTGGTATAGAAATTTAGATCTAGTTTCCTTAGGCAGTCCTTACAGTATGCATCTTCTATCTCATTAGATGTAATCTTTTAAGCGTACCATTTTAATTACCTATAGCTGTAATTATCTAGCTGAATACTGCTCTTTAACCCTGACTGGTCTGGAAAACATGATTATTCTCCTTCCCATTCCCCCTCCTCCTCCCGTGGGAAACAATGAGAGAGCAAGGGTGAATCTGTACAAAGACTTCGCCACTTCAAAAGACAACTCAGGCCTCATGTCTGCCTGATAGTGGTTTGTTAGGACCAATTTCTTGTCTAAGAAGCCAAGTGTGTGATCCCCTATCAGGTGGGGCGTGTCTGCAGAGGGGCAGCAAAGCAGAGACAGTCAGCTCTCACCTCTTTATGGTTCTTCTTGAGGTACGTCATCTCCTCGCTCAGGGTTTCGTACTGGATCTCTAGGTCGGTCCTGCACAGAGTGATTTCGTCCAGGACTCTGCGCAGCCCATTCACGTCGCTCTCCACGCTCTGGTGCAGAGCCAGCTCGTTTTCATACCTTAAAGGGCGTCAATGATGTTCCAGTTGGTCACATAGTTGGAGAAATAGTCAACAATCAAAGGAGCAAATAGAATTCTGAGGTGCCCCATGTGGCCACCAGAGACCTTTTCAAAGTCTCTTGTATAGTAATTATTATTTATTTTGATGCATTTCTTTGACAGAAAAAGAACTAGGGCATTGAACGCTTCTTTTCTGGCAGTTCATACTTTATATCTTGTGGCAACAGTATAAAAAAGTAATAGCATCTTGTTTGCTTTAAAGCCCAGTATTTTAATATTTAATGGAGGGATTAAAAATAAATCCAGTTTAATGCTTCCCATGAACCTCCATGGGTTCTTTCATTCGGAGAGTCTACTTACTTGAGTCTGAAGTCATCGGCTGTCAGCCTGGCATTATCGATCTGTAGCACGGCACTAGCATTGCTGGTGGTGGAAGCGATGATCTAGAAATGGAGAGTTTAATTTTCTTAAAGGCAACTTATTACAATAAATGAAAAAAGTGGTTATTTTTTTAAGGTTAGAAAATGGAAGTAATCAAAATTAATATAGTGACATTTTAAATCACGAGGTTAACCAAACGAATCTACTTCCTGCTTATTTCTAATGCTACATGGAAATTCCTTTTAGGAAATTACAAGGAGGGATGATACATGCGTTTAGAATTCAGCGAGGAAAGGCAAAGAGCCTTTAGAAATGCAAGTTCACAGAAACGATTGCAGGGTGTAGTTTCTTACCTGACTTTTGAGATCATCAATGATAGGGAAGTATCTGCTGTAATCGTGATCCAGGCCTCGGCAAGAGCCAGGCCCAAACTTCTCATACCAGCCCTTGATCTTCTGCTCCAGGTCGGCGTTGGCCTCCTCCAGGGCGCGCACGTTGTCCAGGTAGGAGGCCAGGCGGTCGTTGAGGTTCTGCATGGTCACCTTCTCATTCCCGGAGAGGAGGCCCCCCTCATTCACAGCAAAGCTGGCACAGGAATTGCTCCCGCCTGCATTTCCTCCCAGCGCGCCGCCCCCGAAGGCACAGGAGAAGCCACTTCCAAAGCCACTTCCAAAGCCACTTCCAATTCCAGGCAAGCTGCAAGCATTTCCAGCCCCGAAGCCGGATCCCCCAGCCGAGAGCCGCAGCGATCCCGTGGTGGGACGGGGGCAGGCCCGCCTGGAGCCACTGGGAAGTCGGAGAGACATGGTGTCCGGGCAGGCGCGTAGCAGAGCTGTTCTGAATCCCAGCACGGGGCGCCTTCTCCTCGCCCCCGTTTTGTGTGCCTTTTTATAGACAATTCCCAAGTGGGTTCTGGACGCTGTTTTGCCTACACAGAGGAAAAGGGAGCTTGCCAGCCTCAGCAAGTTCGCATAATTGGATGATTTTTCCTAATTAGTAACTGACTCTGCTGGGCAGCTGCCCTGGGGTCGGTGGTTATCTGAGAAATGGGTCTGGGTGGAGCCATTTCAGGTTCCTTATTACATTTTAAAATTGGGAGTGAGTCATTCTTCCTCCCCTCCTTCGGAGATAAAACTCATCAGTCCGCCACACCATAGCCATCTGGCGTCATGGTTTTGGGCTCTTTATGCTGAGGCAGATTTTGATGTTTTTGAGTCTTTATTTTAAAAAATATATATTTCACTTTTATTTTAAAAAATATATATTTCACTTTTATTTTAAAAAATATATATTTCACTTTTATTTTAAAAAATATATATTTCATTGATTATTTACAAAGAGGAAGGGAGAGAGATAGAGAGCTAGAAACGTCGATGAGAAACATCGACCAGCTGCCTCTTGCACACCCCCTACCGGGGATGTGCCCGAAACCGATGTACATGCCCTTGACTGGAATCGAACCTGGGACCTTTCAGTCCGCAGACCGACGCTCTACCACTGAGCCAAACCGGCTCCGGCTCACTTTTATTTTAAATATATTTTATTGATTTTTTACAGAGAGGAAGGGAGAGGGATAGAGAGTTAGAAATATCGATGAGAGAGAAACATCCACTAGCTGCCCCCTGCATACCTCCTACTGGAGATGTGCCCGCAACCAAGGTACATGCCTTTGACCGGAATAGAACCTGGGACCTTTCAGTCCACAGGTTGACACTCTATCCACTGAGCCAAACCGGTTACAGCTGTTTTTGAGACTTTAAACACATTTTATTGCTACAATTCTTTCCACTTAAGTAGGGAACAGAACTGGGATCCTGATATGCCCATCCTGGTTCTTCCAATACCAATCCCGCCCCCATTCCCACTCACCACTGTTTCCGATGGGAAGTAGCTTCCATTTTGGCTGACAAGCATCATGTTTTGTTGACACTTACTAAGAGTTAGGCAGAGCTGCCTTCTCTTACCCATTTTGGCAATTAGGAACACACCCCTAATTGCTGTTATGAGTTGTGGGAGTTTGGAAGGATATTAACTTATTTCCTGACCCAGCAAAATTTGATGCTAACCTGGAAGCAAATATTTCATCTGTTTTTTTAATCTCGTGGTTTAGCTTAGGTGAAAATCATCAGTAAATTAGCTATCTACTGGGTGGGGATCCCCATATACTTATTGAAAACCCTAAATATTATGGAATTTTTTGAAAAATCTGGAAATTGGCTTATGGACAAAATTTCCATGGACTTTTATGTGACACTGTTATGAACATATGAATTCATTCATTCATTTAACAAATATTTATAAAACACCTACTATGTTCTGGGGACTCAAGTTAAGTAGAATAATGCATCTTTTTGCCTTTTTGTGACTGGCTTCAAAGTTGTATCATGTGTCAGAATTTCTTTGTTTTTTTAAAAGTTTAATAATGTCCTGTTGCATTTATATACCATATATTTTTTTAATCCATTCAACAATAGGCGGGCACTTGGGTTGCATCCACCTTTTGGCTATTGTGAATAATGCTGATATGAACATGGCAACCATAATTTTACTCTCTGCATGAAGACATTCTTTTGATAGAAACAAACCAAGCAGGATCAAAGAGTATAGAGTAAAATGTTACAATCCTTTCTCACCTTCCTCTTTCTCTCTCCTCCTTACTCTCTCAAGCAACCACAGTTCACCATTCCAGATGTCTGTAGCCTTCCAGATGGTTTTCCATGCATTTGCATAAATGCATAGTATGTAAACACACATGCCTAGGTGAGTCATCTGTGTTATATGTATTGCCCTATAACTTTCTTTGTTTACCTTACAGCCTTAGAGTATGAATTGGTAGGTGTCTAATGAGATGGAAACTGTTGGTTGGTCCCCCAAAATTTTAACTGAGCAATAACTACCCAAAGTAAAGATTGCTTTCTCTACATTCTTTGTAACTAATTGTGGTCATGTGATTAAGCTAGCCAATGAGATGTAAGCAGAAGTGTATGTACTAGTGTGTTCTAGATATTTCATCTAAGATGCAGCTGACACAAGTCTCTGTCCCATGGTCCCCCTTTCCTCCACCCTGCTGGAATGGCTATGATGGCTGGGTCCCTGGGGATTCTCTGGTGCAAAAATACCAGCCCAGCCCTGAATACCTTACCTCTGGATTTGTGTGTGGCAAAGAGATAAATTTCTATCTGTGTAAAGTCCTGTTATTTCGTTATATTACTCTGGGCCAAACCTAATATCAAATAATTTGTTTAACCATTATTAGGAGACTTTCAGATTGTTTTCATTTTTTTGTTGCTATTATTAATAATGCTGAATATATTCATGTTTTTCTTTAGGATATAGTCCTTCAATATATATATATTTTATTTTATTGATTTTTTTTTTTTTTTTTTTTTTTTTTTTTTTTTTTTTTTTTTTTTTTTTACGAAGAGAAAGGAAGAGGGATAGAGTTAGAAACATTGATGAGAGAGAAACATCTATCAGCTGTCTCCTGCATACCCCCTACTGGGGATGTGCCCGCAACCAAGGTACATGCCCTTGACCAGAATTGAACCTGGGACCCTTGAGTCCACAGGCTGACGCTCTATCCACTGAGCCAAACCGGTTTCAGCTCCTTCAATACTTTTTGCAGTTCTTTTTCATTGGATTTATTGAGGTTTCATATACGGAGAATAAAGTTCATCTTAAACATACAGTTCTATGAGTTTTTATAACACATAGTCATGTAACCCCCACCACAACCAAGATACAGAACAATTCGTTAACTCCGCCCCCAGATCATCTCATATCCCTTTGTAGTCAATCTCTCCCACAGCCTTGGCACCGTGAACATGTTGATCAGTTTACTATGCCTATAATCTTGTCTATTCCAGAATACCATATAGATGGAATTACATAGTATGCACTCCCAAAGATTACATGCAAAGAACATGAGTAGAGAAGAGAAGGAAAACAAAGTCTAGCCTTTTTATTTGTTAAGAACAGAACTGAATGGTTTCCTTGGGTTACTTAGCTAGTGGGATTTTGCGAAGGCAGGCTTTGAAAAACAGCAACCCTGTCCCTCTCATTATGGTGTCTTAGAAGGTACTCGTTGCTCCATTGTAATATTGCTTATTTTAGAGGATTTTTCTTCAACTGAGTGGACCCTCAGTGAAAGGACACTGCTGAGTTGATCTAGTTCCTCAACCATTGTTTTAATAACAGTTTCTTCTTTTGAGTCTAAAATAAAACAAAGGAAAGTTTAGTGTTTATTCTTTTTTTATATTATATTTATTTATTTATTTATTTATCATTATTTTTTATTATTTTTTTTATAAAGAGGAAGGGAGAGGGATAGAAAGTCAGAAACATCAATGGGAGAGAAGCATCGATCAGCCGCCTCCTGCACACCTCCTACTGGGGATGTGCCTGCAATCAAGGTTCATGCCCTTGACTGGAATCCAACCTGGGATTTTTCAGTCTGCAGGCTGATACTCTATCCACTGAGCCAAACCATGTAGGGTCAGTGTACATTCTTAACAGGTTGAAAGGGATTTTGTTACAAAGGGTAAGCTTTTTAAAAATGGTGTTTGAAAGTCTGGCAAACGAAATGTCAATACTGTGTTTGAAGTCTATGCTTAGCAAGACCAGTGGTCTCTTTCTTTCTTTTATGTACCACTGTTTTTAGAGAAATGGGTGTCTGAAAGCATAAATGAAACATGGATTAAAACATGTAAATGCTAGGCAAGTTCAGGCCTGGAGCAACTAATGTCTTCTTTTAAAAATCATCTTGCCCTAGTTTTGTGGTTTAAAATAAAGTAGCTCTGCTATCAAAGCATTGAAACTGTGAAAATAATAGTTTCTAAGTAAAAAAGATATTGAGGATGGGTTCCCCATTTCAGTAATTTTATAATTTGATCACATCTGTTCTATAAGAATATGAAATACAAATATTAAGAACTGTCATAAGCTTATAGATATAACTGACTTATTTAATACAATTGCTGGAGTTTAAAAGATTTACAACAAGTAAAAATCCTCCCATACCTTTGACTTGATTTTCGGAATTTACAGGCTCACACCCCTTTGATTTGTAACACGTGGACTTGCTTTTTCTGCGAAGAGAAGAGTAAGTTATTGCATTTATTTCATCCGGGAGCTCATAAATAATGATGAATTGGGAATAAAAGTTTTGGAGTTCTAGTTTCAGTAAGATTCAAATTCTTATGCTTAACAGACATTAGTAAGTTTTTTCATGACTTCAATACAGTAAAAGTGATTAAATGGATGTTTAATCTAAGTGGATGTCTAGATTAATGAATAAAAAATTCCCTAGTGATCAGACATTATCTCTTTCATCTACCAATATGGGGACTCCAAATTCTCACTGACTTTTCAGTCCATCACCTGGTCAATGAACACGGCTAGTGTGTCTACTGTACAGAAGGCACTAGATTGTGTGCTGTAGAAAATGTACAGCCAAGACACAGAAGTTTACATTGTTGAAAAGAAAAGGAAGCACATGCAAGTAAAAAGTTGTCTCTAACATGGCATGAAAGGTAAGAGAAGTGAAAAATGAACAGTGAAAAATGAACAGCACGTTGTTCGCAGGAGTGAGCCATCACTGTTAGGGTTCTTAAGAGAATCCGCTGTGAAGACTGACACTAGTCTTGGAAGATGCTAAGTGATGGTGAGACCCTGGGCAAGATTTATGAATATCCTCTGATTACCGAGTTCCTTTGTGTGCAAGCCACTGTCATAGCACTTTCCCTACATAGTGAGGCACCATTGTTCCAAGTATTTCAGAGTATGAATTTGGTGTTATCATAGTTCTACCAATAAAGAAACGGGTTGAAAGAGCTTAAGCAATGTGCATAGATTCTCCCAAAGGTGTCATGCTGGTAACTAAGCAAGTAAAAAATAAAAGAGGATGTGTTATAATGAGAAATGTACTTCAATACTAAATCACAGAAAGCCACTTGGATTAGAGGAATTGTTCAACATTCCACAGTTACGTGTTCTATATATTAACGGACTGCAAATATTTTACAGACTAAAACATTTGATTTTGCTGCCTGTTTTCATTTCAACTGGATGCAATAATAACTTTCAGAGGCCAAAGCCAGGTATGCTCTTTAGAGCAGGACATTCTAGGATACAATATTAATATACACGTATACTGAGAAAACCTGGTTGATGAGAGATGCATTTTTTAATAACTAGATTATGTTTTTCCATGAGTTAATATTTACCTTCCGTCTCCATTTATTAATATGCAGTACGTTTCAATCTCTTTTTCTAAAAATATTTTGATATCTAGAAGCTGCTCGTAGTCCAGCTTCTGGCCTTCGGTTTCCGTGCGGATCTGCTGCAGCTGCTCCTCCATCGCCCCGACCTGGTCCTGGATCTGCTGGAGCTGAAGGCAGTAATAGCCCTCGGTCTCCGCCAGGGAGCATTCGTAGGAACGTTTCTGAAAGAAGAACAAAGCAAGGCTTGCCTGTAGAGCCCAACAACACGTTCCTCTTTTAAACATTCCCAAGGTGGAAGGAAATATTTGTGTGGAGTCTAAATTCTTTCAATCAAAATCAGCATTAGCAATGTTAAAAAAAAAGTTTTTCATTGAAAAAAGTTTCTTTAAAAAATTTTTTTTTGGGGGATTGATGAGTCAGAAGTAATGCTTACGGACAACATTCTTGATATGTAATATTTTTATATGTATTTAATGTATTAATATATTAGATATATTTATCATTTCAGTTACATATACTTGGTTACCTATTTTGTTATGTGATATTTGTATTTACTTATCACATACATAACACACACACACACACACACACACACACAAACACATTCAAATCAGTGGTGATCCCTACACACCGTGGCCACGAGGGACTGGAGTTCTATTTCCAGGGTCTGCAGGTTGCGCTTCAGTTCCATCAGCTCATTCCTGGCCACGGTGGCTGCTCCCACATCGTCAGAGATCTGCTGTTGCAGCGAAGCGCTCTGCAGCAGGGTTGTCAGAGGGTTAGTGACCGGCCTCGGGGCCTATTGAACAAGCAGGCCCTTGACCTGGGTATGTGACCTGCCACAGACGTACCTTCTCGTGAAACCAGGCTTCGGCCTCTTTGCGGTTCTGCTCGGCCAGGTCCTCATACTCGGCCCGCATGTTGTTCAGCAGGACAGTCAGGTCCACGCCTGGGGCCGCGTTCATCTCCACGTTCACGTTGCCCCCGGCCGAGCACTGCAGGACCTCCATTTCCTGGAGAAGGGATCAGCGTGGCTAGTTAAGGTGGAATTTTTGAGAATCAAAAGCGCTGTCACGTAAACAGTGAGCCCGAGGCAGGAAACCTGATAGACACAGCGCCAGCCCGCAGTGTCCTGACCTCCTCATGGTTCTTCTTCAGGTAGGCCAGCTCCTCAGTCAGGGCTTCGCTCTGGATCTCCAGGTCGGCGGTGCACAGGGTCAGCTCGTCCATCACCCTGTGCAGACCGTTGATGTCGGCCTCCACGCTCTGGTGCAGCGCACGCTCGTTTTCATACCTGGAAGGCCATTGAAGAGCGTGGGAATTGTAATCGCAGGCAGGTGCCTGCCTTCTCCAGACATTTCATGTGCTGAGACAGGATGTCTGTACACACTGCTGAAGCTGATTGTGATGGCAAAGTGATGGATCCCTTTGGAATCCCCACTGATCTATGGATATTATTTTGGAGGAGTTGTTTTTCAGAGTTGATTTTTGTCATCCAAAGATGCTTAAGAGCTGAATGAAAATATGGTTTCAAGTTTACTATTTTTTTTTTTATAAAGATGCATTTAATCTCCTCAGTGATTTAGTCGGACTTTATATAAACAAGTTGGTACAAGTAGGGAGGTGAGGGCGGGGATACATATGTAAGACTTTAAACAATAAAGAATTTAAATAAAAGAAATCATGTTGGTTTTTAAAGCAAAAGATATGTTCTTTACTCCAAATATAGTCTTTCCCCCTTTGTTATAATGAATGACTTTATGTTTTACCTACTTCAGTCTGAAGTCATCAGCGGTCAGTTTGGCATTGTCATTTTGTAGGACAATGCTGGCATTGCAGGTGGTCACAGAAATGATCTAAATAGGGTAGATGGTACAAAATGTTAAGTTTCAAAAGTCAAGGAAAACTCCAGATTTAATGTGATTCTTATCTTCTTACCCCATCAAGTATCTATTTTAGTACAATTTTTTATTTTTTAAATTAAATTATTATTTGTGTACATATATTATTTTAGTACAATTTTTTTCTGCATTAAAAAGAATCTAGATTTTCCTTAGATAACAAATGCCTAGAACTTAAGAGCCAAAGTGCAACTTTTATAACCTTGAATACTTTTACTACTCTTGATTAAAAACAATGAGCTAAATATAAGATCAACAGAACGATTCTGTAGTTTTAAAACTATTTCTTTTTCATTCATTCATTCTATAAATTTTTATTATCAGCCCCAAACCACTAGGAATACATCATTTATAGTTGCTAAGCACATTTGCTATGTTGTGTTGCTTTTAGTGTATGGACACCTCACATCTATAATAAAAGTATGCCAATCCGTATTTCTTACCTGGCTTTTCAGATCTTCAATGACTGAGGAATATCTACTGTAGTCATGATCCAATCCCCGACAAGAACCAGGCCCATATCTTTCATACCAGGACTTGATCTTCTGCTCCAGGTCTGCGTTGGCCTCCTCCAGAGCTCGCACATGGTCCAGGTAGGACGCTAGGCGGTCGTTGAGGTTCTGCATGGTCACCTTCTCATTTCCGGAGAGGAGGCCATGCTCATTACCAAGAAACCCAGCACAGACACCGCTCGCCAGCCCTCCGCCACCGCTATAGAAACCTCCTCCAGAAGAAACGCTCCCAAGAGAACAAGAAAAGCTGCTTCCTGCTCCAGACCCACCGCACACATCCCCAGCCCCGAAGCCTGTCCCTCCACCAGCCAGCCGGCCAGGGCCTGCTTGAGAGCAGATCCGCCTGGATCCACTAGGAAGTCGAAAGGACATGGCGACAGCACAGCTGAGCAGCCTTTGCAGAGTGGAGCAAAGCCAAAGCGCACCACCCGTAGTATGTACTCCCGTTGGCCTTTTATAGGATTTGGTATGTCATTTCAGCTGCTATTATGCCGATTTATAATAAAATGTTGCTCATACTCTAATTGTTGTTTTTCATAACTGGGTGATTGTCAATACTGTCCACTCTGTAGGTGGAAAAGTGCCCGAGGACATCTTTTCATATGAAAGGCGCCAGGCAGAGTAATATTGAGTCATAGTCTCAAAGGTCAAACTTAAATAGACAGCTTTTTTACCTCTGGGATAGATTCATTTCTATCCCTCTATAGAACAAAAATTTAATAAGTCAAATGGGAAATGTCTACTGCTTTTGTTCTATAAATGCTTATGGAGTATCTTTATTATTATTCATGCTTTATTGAGTATTTTCTTTCTTATTAAAATCAAATATTCTCAATATAGAGTGATCCTTTGGTGATGGGAGTTTTTTAATTGATTTTTTAAAAAACTGAAATAATAAAAGTACTTTGCTTATCATTTTCACTTAAAAGAATGAATGTGGGGCCTTGACAGAAAGTTAATTATATTGAGATTCCTTGGTTGAATCCAGGAGCAGAATGTCCATTCAACTAACTTCTGTCTCCACATTGTTCATTTCTCTACCTCAAAAATATTGTTTACTGACTTTTAGTTTAAATTTATGTATTTAAGGCATCATGAATTATTTTGAGAGGCGAGTATCAGTGCTCATGTTGATGAGTGGGGAGTTAAATAGGTAAAGAGGAGCATTTTCATTATTACCTAGAAAGCCAGTGATTTGGTACTCTGAATAAAAGCTTAATTATCATAGCTAAGAAGGCTTTTCATTCTCTTGCCTTGATGCCATGGGAAGTTAACCTGTCTGGTGGGGTTCATTTCCCTATGGGGCAAATAAAAATAATAATGTCGAACAGTCTCAAATGAATGTTGAGCTATTCCAATAATTAATGACTATAAAACAGTCTGCAGGGCACAAACATTTTGTAAATGTTAATTACTTAAATTATTATAATAAAGTGACCATGTCAGAAGGGTTAGGTCTCTGTCATTTATAATGGTACAAATTGATTGGTTGACTAATTATGGGTTTGGATAGCTTTAAAACTGTAATTTGTTCTGAATGAGATTTTTTTCCCCCTCAAGGTTGTGGATATTGACTAGTTTGAAAAAAACCTCCAGTGTTACTGTCCATAAAAGATATGGAATATTGGGTGGCCCAGAATGCATGGATTTTTTTTTAACCAAAATATATATTTTTAATAATTTCTTTCTTTAAAAAAATAAATTTTATTGATTTTTTTTACAGAGAGGAAGAAACATCTAAGATAGAGAGTTAGAAACATCAATGAGAGAGAAACATCTATCAGCTGCCTCCTGCACACCTCCTACTGAGGATGTGCCTGCAACCAAGGTACATGCCCTTGACCAGAATCGAAACTGGGATCTTTCAGTCCACAGGCCAATGCTCTATCCACTGAGCCAAATCCGTTAAGGCTGACCAAAATATTTTAAGAAAATTAATAGAAAACTGAAATTCAGACTACTTACCCATGTATAGAAGAATGTGTGATGAGTTAAGAGATGCAGCTCAGCTGAAACCGGTTTGGCTCAGTCCCAGATTCGATTCCTGTCAAGGGCATGTACCTTGGTTGCAGGCACATCCCCAGTTGGGGGTGTCCAGGTGGCAGCTGGTTGATGTTACTCTCTCATCGATGTTTCTAACTGTCTATCCCTCTCCCTTCCTCTCTGTAAAAAATTAATAAAATATATATTAAAAAAAAAGAGATGCAGCTCATATTCAGGGACTTACTGATTTTGCTGTGACCTGATCGACATTTTAATCTTTTGCTCACCTAGGAATAAAACAAGAAAAACAGAGTAGTTTGTCAGTGTAATAGTCTATCATTCTTGAATTATAAGAGGCATTATGAGACTGCAAAGTATTATTAACATAAACCACTGGTCTCTAGATATTTTATAAGCAATAATTAACTTGCAGTCTTTTGTGAAGTAAGTTAAGCATATATTATTAGGACCATTTGGAAGATGAGTTGACTCTGAAGCTAAGTGGCCACACAGATCACAAAACATTTAAAAAAAATATATATTTTATTGATTTTCCACTTAGAGGAAGGGAGAGGGATAGAGAGTTAGAAACGTTGATGAGAGAGAAACACCGACCAGCTGCCTCCTTCATACCCCCTACCGGGGATGTGCCCGCAACCAAGGTACATCCTCTTGACCGGAATCGAACCTGGGACCTTTCTGTCAGCAGACTGATGCTCTATCCACTGAGCCAAACCGGTTTTGGCAGATCACAAAACATTTTTATGTCAAAGCAAGACTGGAATATCTGATGCTGAACTCCTCAAAATGTTCTCATCTGCTATTCATACGAGCAACTCTCCTGACTTTTCTTCATCATAAATTTCTTCTAAAATAATAATTTAGCTTTAGTCCTTTCTGGAAGAGGGAGATAGATTTAACAAATTCTCTAGGCCATTTCAACCCATGTACTAGTATTTCTTCCCTGAGAATGGTTATTTTATTCATGATACATGTATTCAGCCGCATATTATTATCATTTTTTTCAGAATATATTAGATATTAGAACATTCATTATATAACGTGCATACTGTACTTGAACTAAACTTTAAGTTATTCAGTGTTAATGTCGCTTATCTCAGGATGCAGTTTTTCATTATATCATCTTATTCTAATTACCATACACTAATTTTGCCCCAGATAAATTTAGTGTTTCGCTTCAAACATGCTACACTATCTTTTGCCATTCTTTGAAATTCACATTCTGCATTTGTTAGCGGGGTTTAGAATGTATTTCTCTTGGACATGAATGACGTTTGTTTTGTCACTAGATTTCTAGTTTTTGCCTCCCCTGGAATCAGATTCTAGAATGCTAACTCCTCCCACAAAATGGCTTCCCTGGTTTGTTTGGGAAGGAGACGCTGATGACTTTGCTTAATCTCGGACTAACTGGAGTTAGAATGCACTTAGTTGTTTTTATCCCGGCCCTTTCGAGAAGGAAGGTAGGCTCATGAGGTTCTCCTTAGCATGGTGCTATGTTGTGGTTAAACACACTGATTCTGAGCCACAGCTTTTTTATCTACTCACCTACCGATGGGTCCTTGGGCTGCTTGCATATGTTAGTATTGAAAATGATGCTGTAGTGAACATAAGGGTGCGTATACACTTTTTTGAATTAGTGTTTTTTTTTTTTTTTTTTTTTTTTTTAATATTCCCAGAAATGGAATCACTGGGTCATAAGGCAGTTTCATTTTTAATTTTTTGAGGAAACTCATATAGTTGGCTTTTTAAAAATATGTTTTTATTGATTTTTAGAGAGAGAGGAAGAGAGAGGGATAGAGAGATAGAAACATTAATGAGAGAGGATCATCATCAATCAGCTGCCTCCTGCATGGTCCCTACTGGGGATTGAGCCTGCAACTGAGACCAGAATCAAACCTGGGATCCTTGTGTGCTAGTGCCAGGCACCTGCGAGGAGCCTGCCCTGCTCCTGCACAGCCTCTTCCAGGTGAGCTGGGCCACAGCCACTGGGACCGCAGGAGCCATTTGGGCTCCCCGTGGGTTCACACAGGAGCAGGTCTGCAAGGCTGGCTAGGAGAGAGTGCACTGCCCTCCTGGCTTCCGTGTGGCACTGCTGGGTGGCCCAGAGGCCCATGCTGCGCCCCAGACCACTGTGTCTGGCTGTGCTCACTGCATCTCTTTGTGGGGACTCAGGCACTGTGACTCAGGCGGATGGGGGCGCACAGGGGCCCAGGGATCCAGGTGCTTCCCAGGGCCCAGAGATCAGCTGGGACCTGTCCTTCCACACCAGACACTAGTGCTTCCATTGGCGGCCAGGTCTAGGGACAACACCTGTGCAAGAATTTTGTGCACCGGGCCTCTAGTATGGAATAAGAATGGTGAAAGCATACATCTCTGTCTTGCTTCTGATCTTAAGGGAAAAGCCCATTGAGTATGATGTTGGCTGTGGGATTGTCACGAGTGGACTTTATTATGTCCCTGGCAGACAGAATCCCTGGTGATTTTCACAGCGAGATGTTATGTGGGCGCCTCTTCCTGGCTCTGGTGCTCTGGGCTTGGGAGCCTGGTGTGGAGTTGAAACCCCACTCTCCTCAGCGAGAATCTTTGCAGCTGAGATATCCCTCTTGGATCTGAGCTGCCACCTGTGGGAACAAAGCCAGCCCTTTTTGCATTTCCACCCTTCCTACCCATCTCGATGTGGCTTTCTTTGTATTAATAAATTATTGGTCATAAGACTTCTGTTCAGCTAGTCTTCAGTTGGTTATTCAGGTTGGTTGTTCTATGTTTTAATTGTCATTCCAGTTTGATTCCTGGGAGGAGGTGAGTGTAGCTTCCACCTACGTTGCCACCGGTTTGGATCTCCCAATCTTTCATCTTTCTTAAGGTAGGCAGTTATCACTATAAAGTTCCTACTTAGTACTGTTTCGCTGCATCCCATAAGTTTTGGTAAATTGAATTTTTATTTTCATCTGTCTCAATGTATTTTTCTATTTCTCCTTTGATTTCTTTGACCCATTATTTTCTCAGGAGTATTTTGTTAAATATATATATATATATATATATATATATATATATATATATATATATATATATATATATATAATTATTTTTTTTTCTCTCTCTCTAAAAGTTCCAATTTTCCTGCTATTATTGATTTCTAGTTTCATACTAGCGTGGTCAAAAAAGATACTTGTTATGATATCAGTCTTAGATTTGTTTCGTGGCCTAACATTGTGAAATCGACCACTTGCCTTATCTAGTCCTCACATTTCTCTCTTTTCCTTTCTACCTTCAAATATGACCATATTTAGTGGGTTTTCCCCCCATTTTTAGGATATTTCTGATTCTCCAGTTCCTTATTTCCACTTTTCTGTCAATCTAATCTTAGGGATTAGATTTTGTTCATTGTTTTAGTCTCATTACTTAGTGTGTGCTTAGTAAGTGTTTATACAAAGAAGGACAATATAAAACTTTACAGAAATGTGAAAAAGACTCCACCTACTTTGCCTGTTAAAATTTACTCCTAATTTCTGAAGGTCATTGAGTTAAACGGAAGAAGTTTAAAGCAAAATTCAGCCCCAACTGGGGGTTACGTTTACAACCCAAAGACTGACCAGAACCAGTGAAGATGACTTGCAACAGGAAAACCTTTTATTGAAACAGCACCGCAGAGAAAGCCAGAGACATGTTACTACTCTAAAAATGAGTTGTCCTCACTCACTGGGAGAAAAGCAGAAAAATAAGAGGGCCCTTAGTGAGAGATCTAGCTTCAATTTGTCATTTTAATTGAAGGCCATTCTTTTGGGGCTCAGGCGGGCACCCTCTGTTCACTCTTCATGTTGGTGACTTTGGTGGATTTCTCTTCCAGGGTTTGAACTCTGGACGAGAGAATTTTGCCACGAGGATCTAATTCTTCCACAATTGTTTTAATCACGGTGCCTTTAGAAGCATCTAAAACAACACATATGGATTGTTAAGATTTCTCAAATTCATAGAGGAAACGACATGTCCTTTGGAACATATACAAATAAACACTCAAGCACCGCTTTTCTTTACCTTTTATCTGACTTCCTGGTCCTTTGTGGCCTTTTGATTTAACGCAAGAGCTGTAAGAATACAGAGAGCTGGTATTAACAATTCTGCTCTGTGTTTTGCCAAGGAAACGGAAAAATATTGATTTAGCATGGGAGAGCATTGGATTCTTAAATAACAGTAGAAGAAGTTTAGGTACACATGATGTAGGCCATACATACTTTGTACTTGATTTTAAAAAATAGTTAACAACCTTAAAATAAGTTATTTTAATGTTTTAAATAACGGAAGTAGTCCTTACCCATCCTCTCCATCTATCAGGCGGCAGTAGGTCTCAATCTCTTTTTCCAGATGGACTTTGATGTCCAGCAGCTGCTCGTACTCCAGTTTCTGGCCCTCGGTCTCGGTTCTGACCTGGTGCAGCTGCTCCTCCAGGGCCCCGATCTGAGCCTGGATCTGGGCCAGCTGCCCACAGTAGTTGCCTTCCGTCTCTGTCAGGGAGCACTCCAGGGACTGTTTCTATGGGTCAGGAAGCCAATTTAGTAGACAGTGTCATGGTGTTGTTTTAGAGAAAGGCAAAACACATAGGTATTTAGGAGCCCTATCTTTATTTTATGCAAATAATATTTACTCAGAAGATCCCACTTGCTCCATATTACTGGTTGCCTTTATTAATGTGTCATACCATTCTTATCTGCGAGAATAACACAGCCGCTGATAATGTTACTCATAGACCCTGGAGCGTTAGCCAAGATGAAGCTGTTTCCTCATAGGGCACAGTGTACAGATGCCCCCCACCCAATATAGCCTGTGCTTGTAGAGTCTGACACAATTTGCCACTGTCCCCCCAGAATAAAAGTTTCCCTACACTTTGCTACCTCATTTCTAATCATGGGTCAGCCTTGTCTCATGAGGACTGTAGCTCTTCTATGAAAAAAGAATCCTGTAGTGACCTGCATATCTTTTCCGGAAGTAGAATGACCCAAAGAAAAGAATGCCCTTTTTGCCTTTAAGTCCTTGGATTCATGGGCTTGTGGGTCCACATGGGTTTCTATAGGGTTTATCCCACAGCGGGGTGCTTGCTGTCATTTTACACGGAATAAAGGTGAGGATGTCTTTCCCATTCATCTGCAATGATTTTTATACCAAGTCCTCATTTCATATACAATTATAGCCTCTTTTGTGGGTAAATCTGGAGGCTTACTAGCCATTGTGGAAAGAAGGATAGACTTGGGAATTAGAAAATTTGGAGAGAAGTTATGGTTCCTTCGGATCCAACTGTGGGACTCTGGGAAAACTGCCTAACTTCTTTGAATCTCAGATTCTCCTTTTGGAAATAATGACAGGAATTATAGTCTTTCTTGCCTAAGCCCCAGAGCTATTGTGGACTTGTGTGGGTGAAAGTGCTGGGCCAACCCTTAATAAATAAGGTTATTATTATCATCATGCATGTAGGCAACCTTCAAGCCTCTACTTTGCTTCCTGTTGGTGCCACTTAAAAAGGAACGTGTAAGTGCTCTTCATTAAGTGGCAAAAGGAATGCTAGATGAAGAAGATGTTCAGTGGTTTCTGATCTTTGGACTTGGGAGAGAAGATTCATGGTAAATCTATTTTTTCATGAGTGCCCCAAAATAATTGTAGTTGCTAATTTCCCATGTTTTATAATAATTAGCATCTAGGAATAATTTTCAGGCAAAGAGGATTCTACTGTGCACAGTGCAAATGTGCCTTCTGTCAAGCATTAATAATGAATGGATACATATCATGTAGAAGAAAACTCTTCTTTGAACTATTCCTTAGCTTCCAAAGGAAACATTTATGTTGCTGTTATTTTTTTTTTTTTAGTGATTTTGTACTGACCATTGCTAAGAGGGACTGAAGTTCGATCTCCAGGGTTTGGAGAGTTCGTTTCATCTCGGTAAGTTCATTTCGAGCTGAGGTGGTGGCCCCAGCATCGTCGGAGATCTGCTGCTGCAGCGAGGCGCTCTGAAAGGGAGGAGTGAGGTTAGGGTGCCGCTTGACCTCAGGGCCAGGTCAGCGCGCCCCGGCGTGGGCTCACCTTCTCGTTGAACCAGGCCTCCGCGTCCCGGCGGTTCTGCTCCGCCAGGTCCTCGTACTCGGCCCGCATGTTGTTCAGCAGCACCGTGAGGTCCACCCCGGGCGCCGCGTTCATCTCCACGCTCACGTTGCCCCCGGCCGAGCACTGCAGAGCCTTCATTTCCTGGAACAAAGTTGTTAAACCGTGTTAGCTAGGATCGGAATGTTTTAAAAATATATATATATTTAATTGATTTTTTTTACAGATAGGAAGGGAGAGGGGATAGAGAGCTAGAAATATCGATGAGAGAGAAACACCGATCAGCTGCCTCCTGCATACCTCCCACCGAGGATGTGCCCCAAACCAAGGTACATGCCCTTGACCGGAATCGAACATGGGACCTTTCAGTCCACAGACCAACACTCTATCCACTGAGCCAAACCGGTTAGGGCATGGATCTGAATGTTTTTAAAGGAGCCAGATAGGCATGATCCATACAGTTCGACATTTTTTTTTTTTTTTTTTTTTTTTTTTTTTTTTTAGGGTTCATTTCTTTAGAGGAGGATGAATAGAAACATTCTAAACAATCACACCGTATGGAGAAATTGACAGGTTCCTTCTTGCAATTGATTTAAGACATTGCATTTGTCATCTGAAATGCATTTTTTTTTTTTTTTTTTAAGTTTGGGAGGAAGGCCAGTTGTGGAATGGGGCTGGGGTGGGGGTGGGGTGGAGAGGCATCTACCTCCTCGTGGTTCTTCTTGAGGTAGGCCAGCTCCTCGCTCAGAGCCTCCAGCTGGATCTCCAGGTCGGTCCGGCACAGAGTCAGCTCATCCAGCACCCGGCGCAAGCTGCTGACGTCCGCGTCCACGCTCTGGTGAAGGGCCTGCTCGTTCTCAAACCTCAGAAAATGTTTGGAAGTTTGATCACATTAGTCCCGCCCCTTTTTAGGCCACTGGGAAACGTTGAGGTCAAACTGCTAAGATAGACTCAGAGCTTCACTTGGATCGGCCATCATGCAATACGTGCATTTCTCGGAAGCAAGAGAATGAAAAGAGTCCAACATGTTCTTTCATGTGATCTTGACATTCATCTATGTCAGCCCTCAAACTTCCCAAGCAAAATATATAACTCAGGCTAGTTATCGTAATACACATTTGACAAACAATAGAAACAAAGAATGGAGCCAGCCTCAAATAGCCTAAATAACTTAAATAACTTAAAAAAAAAAATTCTCTTCAGCTCTACTTACTTTAGCCTGAAGTCATCAGCTGTTAGTCTGGCATTATCGTTTTGCAGGACAACACTGGCATTGCTTGTAGTTGCAGAAATGATCTGATGGATGGAGAATGAGAGAACAGTGAGGAAATCCTTTTAAAATTTTCAAATTTCCTTGAAGGAAGTCACCAGTGACATAATAGTAATATTCCGGGCACCCTGTCTCCAATAATAAGATGATTCTTTCGACAATGGGAAATTTAAGTCTGACCTCTTTTACTCTCCCTCCTCCCCCTAAAAAAATAAAACAAAAACAACAACAACAAAAATTTCTTTTGATAGCAAAGCCTATAAATATATAGCTGGAGACATTGGGCAGTTTTTGATATTTTGATATTATGAAATGCATCAATATGCACACTCTATACTGGGTGCTAAGTGAGACATGCTCAAAGATAAGAATTTTAATATACATTATTTTTAATATCCATTATTTTCTTAACATTAATAACGAAGTACCGAGAATTAGAATCTGAAAGCAAAGCCCTGCTTCCTGTACGTGGTTGCTTATATATTTGTGAGTGTGTACATGCAGCTAACTAAATACTCTTAGAGGTCTTAACCCCCATGACATTGAGTTTCTTACCTGGCTCCTAAGGTCGTCAATGATAGGGAAGTATCTGCTGTAATCGTGATCCAGACCGCGGCAAGAGCCAGGCCCAAACTTCTCATACCAGCCCTTGATCTTCTGCTCCAGGTCGGCGTTGGCCTCCTCCAGGGCGCGCACGTTGTCCAGGTAGGAGGCCAGGCGGTCGTTGAGGTTCTGCATGGTCACCTTCTCGTTGCCGGAGAGGAGGCCGTGCTCGTTCCCCAGGAAGGCGGCACAGGAAGCGCTCCCCGCGCCCAGCCCTGCGCCATAGCCTCCTGCGGAGGAGCCGCTCCCAAAGGTGCAAGAGAAGCCACTTCCGATGCCCGGCACCCCGCACGCGTTCCCAGCCCCAAAACCCGCTCCCCCGCTGGCCAGCCGCACCGAGCCCACGCCGGCGCACGAACCCAGGGAACCCAGGCGCCTGGATGCGGAAGAGAAGCGCACAGACATGGTGTCCAGACTGGAGCGAAGCTGGTGCCTGGGACGAAGCTCTGATGGCGAATGTCTTGCTTAAACGGTTCAGTTTGGCTTTATATACACGTGATCAGGTGTTTCTGGATGAACCTTGCAACCCACAGGAAAATGGTGCTTGCCAGCTCATCATGAATTACTTATAATTGGGTGACTTTTTTTTTTTAATGAATGTCTTTACCCTACTGTGTCCCTTTCTGTAGGTGGATAGTTACCTTGGGGTTATATGTTATCTCCAAAATGGGACAGGAAGGAGTATTATCAAGATTATTATAGTGATGCATTTCAAATTTAGGATGAGTAAGACTTCCTGTTTCCCAGGTTCAGGAGTATGAAATCTCTATAGAATAAAAAAGTGTCATAGACAAGTTTCTCTTTCTCTTGATTAACCAACACCACTCCATCCCTCCTGTCTCCCCAGCAAGTGAGGAATCAAAGTGAGGTAGCATATTTATGGTTTTCTATGGATAATATGGTCCTTCTTTTTGATATGTTGAAAATATTCTCAAGTCCTTGGGCTCATGGTACCAGAGGAACATGACCAGGTCTTTAAGCGGAACTTGAAGCATTAGATGGATTCTTCTGTGATCCCCATCCCTCCTGAATTACCATTTCATCTTTACTGGTTTTCTGTCTAAGTTCTTTTGCTAACCAGGTTAAGTGAAGGTATTGGTTAACCTGTCTAGACCCCAGACTCCTCATCTGTGAAAGGAAGGGGCTAGACTATGGCCTGTATGTTCGCTTCTATTTCTAGATTTCTTTAAAAAAGGTAAGTAGGGTTGCTTCTGTGTGGTGGCATTATAGGTGGATTTTATTGTTTAAAAAAATGTTGTCTTTGTTGATTTTTAGAGAGAGAGAAAAGGAACATTGATGTAGGTCAAAACATTGATTGCCTCCTACGTGTCCTCTGCTGGGGATGGAGCCCACAAGCTGGGCATGTGCCCTGCCTGGGAATTGAATCACAACCGTTTAGTGTACTAGACAAGCCTTGATCAACTGAGCCACCCTGGCCAGAGCTATTTCTGCATTTCTTGTATCTTTACATTTCTTTCATTATTTCTAGAAAACGTTTCTGCATCCATTTTCTCCACTTTTCATTTCCTACTCCCTTCTGAATTTGATCCTGCCACTTTATGAAAATAATCTCTCAAAGATGGCTTATTACCCCGCATCACTAATCCAGTCATCATTTCTCATATTTCTTCTATACTTTCTTAAACACATTTGATACTAAATTCAGTTTTCCTGAATTTTTAATAATTGCTTTCTGAGAACATTTCTGTATCTCTGCTCTTCTTCTTTCTTTGCAGTTCATAGTTTCTTGCTCTAAAATTTGCCATTCCTGACATTCTGTACTTGGTGTTCCTGATTTGTACACACTCTCTCTTGGTGATCTCATCCCTTCTTGGCTCCAGGTGCATTTTCTAAATATACATCTTTAGCACCATACTTTCCTCCCTTCTAGATCCACACCTTACGACACCTCCAAACATTTCTACTTGGATATTCTGTCTTGACTTTAACTCAACACGTAATTACGTTGGCATAAAAATTTGATCTTTTGCATCTTTCTTCATTAGTTGCTGGTGGAATTACAGTGCCATGCTCAAGATTACTAAGAAATCTCTAACTGCTATTTTCTACTAGCCCACAGACAATAGATCAGTAAGTCCTCTTGAATCTACTTTTGCAGTGTCTCTTGAAACATTTTTCTCTTTTCTATTTTCCTTGTCACTATCATTTTCTTTCAAATCAGTTAGTAGAACCTTAATTGGATTTCTGGTTTCAAGTCTTTTCTTTCTATCATGGTCATTAAGTTGTTGGGTGGCAAGGTTATTATTCCTGAAGTACACCATCATTCATGGAAGAACTTGGACTGTTTTAAAAAAAAATTTATTGATTTTTTTTTTAAGAGAGAGAGGGAGAGGGATAGAGAGGTAGAAACATTGAGAATTGAGGCCAAAACCTGGGTATGTGCTTTACCGGGAATCAAACCAGTGACCTCTTGGTTCCTGGTTTGATGCTCAACTGCTGAGCCACACTGGTGGGCTAACTTGGACTCTTGAATCAGATATATCAGCATTCGTATCCCAGTTCTGCCACTTTCTAGTTGTGAGCCATTGATGGGGAAATCAGAATGGCTCAGAATGTCTCAATAGCCCTGGAAGCCATGATTCCCATGAAGAGTGTCTGAAAAATTCTAACGGAAAACACTGTCCAACCTAAAGGTCTCTACTTTGACAATTCATCCTGAGTGAGGGTGAAATAAAAATATTTTCAGACAAGAATATCTCACAAATTTACCTTTTGCAAACTTTGTCAGGAAACCACCAGAGGGCAAAATGAATAAGTAAAGGGAAGGCTTAGAATCCAAGACAAAATAAATTGCAAATCATTATTTATTAGTCATGAGTGAATGTAAATGAGTGCACATTACGTTTTTATTTATTTGAAAATAAACACCCTTTTTCCAGGAAAAGGTAACAAAGAAAGCAGGCCCCCCTGTAAGAAACTTATCTTTAAGGTAGAAAGTATTTTTATTATCTCCTCGATATTTAGAATAATGCAGTAGTGCAGGATTCTTCTCCAAATTATTATTTTCTCAAAAATGACAGCTAGAAAGAAACCTTTTGATCTGTCTTGCCATTGGTAATTTTAGATGTCTTTTCTTCAATGGACTGAATCCTCGATGAAAGGACTTTACCACGTTGATCTATCTCTTCAACCACCGTCTTTACCAGCGTGGTTTTGGATAAATCTAGAAGTAAAATATACGTGAGTACATATATTTAACCTAAAAGATTGCATGACAAAGAATTCAACTGTTGGTTGTAATATAATATATTATGTACATTTTTGGTGAGGGAATAAATATCTCTCTATATAAAAGCTTAAGTGACTGGCCGACGGCAAACCGGCTGACCAGCCGACTGACCATTAGCTATGAGAACACTGACCATCAGGGGTAGATGCTCAATGCAGGAGCTGCCAAGCTTTGGTCACTTGGCAGCTGTGGTTCTTGGGTTTCAAATCTGGCACCAGAGAGGAGGGAGCCCGATTCGGGGGTGTCTCACCCGAGAACCACCCCCTCAAAATCCAGGACCCCTCAGGGGATGCCAGCTGGTTTTAGCCCAATCCCTGCAAGCCAGGCCAAGAGATCCCACTGGTGCACGAATCCATGCACCGGGCCTCTAGTAGATTTATATTGATATTGAATGTCCCCAAAATACATGCATACATGTTGAATAATTATAAAGGCAGTGTTTATTAAAATACATCTTATTTTTAAAATTGAGCTATCAGCTGTTAAAGTGTGTATACATTTGGGGCTAGGGGTGGGGGGACGCCCCATAGTATAGAACAGTTTTATCCATTTAAAATAATATTTTAAGTTCCAATCTAAGCACTTTGATTTAAATTGTTTAAATATAGACTGTTGCCGTAGTGTACTGTACAGTTGCCATTAATGCAAAAGTATTTGCTGCACTAGAAATACAATTAGGCCCTGACTGGTGTGGCTCAGTGGATGGAGCGTTGGCCAACAGACTGAGGGGTCCTGGATTGGATTCTGTTTGGGGCCATGTACCTTGGTTGCGGTGGAGGGTGTGCAGGAGGCAGCTGATGAATGTTTCTCTCTCATTGATGTTTCTAGCTCTCTGTCTCTCTCCCTTCCCCTCTGTAAAATATCAATAAAAAGAAAAAAGAAAAAAAGAAATACAATTATATTTTATTACCTTTAGATGAATTCCCTGAGCTTCCTGATCCAATGCCCTTTGATTTGGAGCACGAGCTGTAAAAAACAGCAACAGTTTAGTTTTTAATAATTCTGTTTATCACTTTTGAATTGATAGGTGAACATGAACTGAGTAAACTTTGTATGCCAAAACCAGATCTTTGTTTTTTTTTTAATAAAGGAAAATAGATTTTGGGGGGCAGGAGCTGAAGGTAATTAAATGCTATATATAGATAATCTTATTTAGATTTGATTTTTTTAAACCCACAGGTTTAGAGGCTGTGGTGTACAAAACATGGAAGAGATGAAGGCAGAGGTAAGAGACGAACAGGCTTTTCTGCTGTGGGAATAAAGAAGGAAAGGATGGAGGCCTGGAAGGTGAACAGACAATGCGTGGTGCTACTTACTTTCCATCTCCATCTATCAGGCGGCAGTAGGTCTCAATCTCTTTTTCCAGGTGGACCTTGATGTCCAGGAGCTGCTCGTACTCCAGTTTCTGGCCCTCGGTCTCGGTTCTGACCTGGTGCAGCTGCTCCTCCAGGGCCCGGATCTGAGCCTGGATCTGGGCCAGCTGCCCACAGTAGTTGCTTTCTGTCTCAGACAGAGAGCACTCCAGGGACTGTTTCTGAGGACATAAAAGATGTCAGAGCAAAGGGTGAAGCCACTTGGGGAGCTATGTAGGCCAGTGTTTTCCAGCAAAAGGCAGTTCTGCTGGTCAGGCAAGCTTTGGAAATTTGTGGGGCTTGTCACAATAAAATGGGAGGTAGAGAAGAAGGGGAAGTGACTGGTTTTTACTGGAGATGGGTGAGGGGTAGGCATGCTAGATGGCCTAACATGGGCTAAATGGCCTTTTTGCCCTAAGGCGTTTCTAATGGACATTCATTATATTTAGGTAATAGTTCCTATTATGACCTACCTAGGTATTAAACGCTTTCTGGAGGTAGCACAATAAGAAATCAACATTGGAAATCATATATTTTGAAATTACATATGTATTTTTGGGTTGCCTATTGTTTTCGATCTTATTCTGCTACTGTCCTCAGAGATCTACCCCACCACTGTTCCCAGGCCTCTGTGCTGTGTTTTTTGTTGTTGTTGTTTGTTTGTTTGTTTTTCTAATCTGTCCTCGATTTTCTAATGTCAATCAAAGGTCTTTTCTTAAGCTGAAATGGAGATTTCGGCTTGACAGAAGTGGAATTTCAAGACAAGAGGCATATTTAATAACACAGTCCAGGCCATTATTTCAACACTATTTTATGAATATTATACTTACTAATTTCTACTTCCATGGTCTGTAATTTGTCTTGTCATGTGTTCCCTACCTTAATTAAAGTAATTTTCCTCTTTCCCTTATCATATATAAATACATCTGGGTGCTTATTATTTCTCCTGATATTAGTTATTATCCTAGGGTCCACCCCCATCACTCTTCCATTTCCCTTTTCTTCTTGTGTGGAGCAATTCCTGGTTGTTCAAAACAAAACTCATTTACCAAAGAAATGTGTAAGCCTCTGTCTCTTTCATTCCATATTCTAGGGTCATTGGGCCCACGTATTTACATACTAAACACATTTTATGTCAAAATACATTTAATTCTCCTTTTTATTGCAGTTATGACACTGCACTGGTTTAAAATTCTTTTTTTTTGTATGTAAATTGTGAGATATATTGTCTATTGACTTCATTTTAAGATTATAAAGAGGAAATTATAAAATATTTGTCATGACAGACAAGAGGCTGATGGGTGCATTACGGTGGGTGCTACTGGGCTCTCCAGGGGCAGAGGAGTGGAAGGTGACCAGGATGGTAATGGGCAGGGTGAGGCAAGAAGTGGCCATGATTCAATGAGGTGTGTGGTGGGCTGTTCAGAACTTTAGCTTCCTTGTTGATGGTATTCCTTTCTAAGGTAATGAATGCTGTCTCACATCAGAGGGGACAGCATCTCTATCCCATAGCCTTCTGGGTAAAGGTTGGCTCCTAGAGGTGGAAGGAGGGCAGGATGAACTTGGAAGTTGGAAGCATATGAAACCTTTATCCATTTAGACAACTCCCAATTTACACAGGATTTGTGTGTGGAACTACAGGAGATCATGCTTAGAATTCATCTACGACAAAAGAACCCCAGATATGGAAGTTAGTTCTATGCCACCATATTCTAGAATTCATTATGTTGTATCTTAAAAAGGGTTTTTGTTTGTTTGTTTTGTTGTTGTGGATTATTTCATGAGCCCAAACTATAGTGCTATGTTGCCTGCATAGAATCCAACTACTTTCTAATATCATTATTTCTGTGTGAAAACGCTTCAATTCTGACCTGGGAACTGAGTAATTAATTTCCTTCAACATAGCTCCAAAGTGAGAGGAGGGCTTCCTATTCAGGGGACAGCAGCAGGAACAGGGCCTCAGGGTGCCAGTTGTAGGAAAGAAGCAGGTGGGGAAGAGAGGAGGGTTCCAGGATCTCTAAGTGGCCAGGAGGGTTTCGGGTACCAGCGACAGTGGTGATGAAGGTGAAGAGATTGGCATGGTGGGTAAGTTGGGATTCAATCAGTGGTAAAATAAGTCTCCAATCTAAATGCTATATGATAAGAAAGCACTGCCCCTTTTTAGGGTGGCTAAATCAAAATACCTTCTTATGGTTTTAAGTCATCTTTTTTTTTTTTCTTGGCTTACTGCACTTATTTGTATAATAATGGCTCTTTGTGTTGCAACCTGGTGTCCTCAGGGCTCCTGGAACCTCTGACAGTAACAGGGCCCATATTTGCCATCATTCTCAAAATCCAGTCTGCCGGGTGCTGCCAGCCGACACTCAGAGGGAAGCTGGTTTTAGTGCTGGCCTGGACTCCCTGGTGCTGAGGAGGCTGGCAGGGCTCACACAGAATCAGAGAGGCACCCTCTTTTCCTCTGCTCGAGGAAGAGCGCCATGTGGCTTTTAATAGGCTTTCACCAATGCTAGGAGATGCTGAGGGCATCCATACCCGCTCTGCCCCGTGTGCTCGCCTGATGTCAGCCTGCACTTAATTTTGTGGTCGAGCACACTGCCTGCTGCTTGCCATGCAGGGCTGAGACGAGCCACCCCAGGAAGGAGCTATTTCATGAAGTGGGCCCTGAGCACCTGCCAGGAGAGAAATCCTCAGGGACCTCAGGGAGGAAGGGAGCTCTGTCTTGTCCCTCTTTCTGAGAGTCTCAGCGCCTGTCTTTCCTGCTGTCGCCAGGAGGTATTTGCAGGTAAAAGATCTAACAGGGGAAACGGGAGGGCTTCAGTGAGATTGGTCAGGTTCACCAAATCCAGCTGACCTGCGCCGTCACCTACCATGGCCAGGAGGGACTGCAGCTCGATCTCCACGGTCTGCAGGCTGCGCTTCATTTCGGTCAGCTCGGTCCTGGCTGAGGTGGCTGCGCCCGCGTCGTCGGAGATCTGTTGCTGCAGGGTGGCACTCTGGAAGGCAGGGTGCAAAGGGGTTCACTGGGCCTGCACCCTCCGGGGCAAGGGGGAGGGTAGGGCTGACTTGGGGGGCCCTCACCTTCTCGTTGAACCAGGCCTCCGCGTCCCGGCGGTTCTGCTCCGCCAGGTCCTCGTACTCGGCCCGCATGTTGTTCAGCAGCACCGTGAGGTCCACCCCGGGCGCCGCGTTCATCTCCACGCTCACGTTGCCCCCGGCCGCGCACTGCAGAGCCTTCATTTCCTGGAGGAAAAGGCCAGCCTGACTTGTGGGGCCATTTACGTTGACCCACCGTCAACAATTTGAGAAGCGTTTCCTAAAGGGTTGCTTCATGTCTCAAAGGCTGTGGTTTAAATTCCAGCGCACAATGCTGTTACAGAGAACCGGGATAATCCAACAATGCCGGAGAGTCTGGAGTCACACTTTATTACACATGTGGGTCCACAGGAAAATGTCTCTCAAATTCTGGGCCCTAACCTGGAGGAATTTTCCCTATTTATATGTTTTTACCTTCTTTGTCTCCCAAAATATGGGGTGTTTCTGGCCTCCTTTGCAAGTTCTTAAAGAGCCCATATGTGCAGGAGCCTTGAGACCTCAACCAAAGGCCTGGCCTGGTGACAGCACTGTTAATTTCATCCGGGAAGGTTTAATGGCCTCTCTGAAATGGGAGTAGTCTTATTTTCCTTATTATTTAAGCAAATAGTGACAAATCAGAGGGGATGTGGTAAATTTGACACTCTGAGGGTGATGTTGAGATGTGAGTGGCTCTTTGTTCCCACCTTCAGTGCATTCAGAGGTACCTTCTTTTGGTTTCGGTGTCTTTAAGGAGAACAATGAACCCTGCTCCTACCCTAAAGGCTGCCATTTCTTCTCTTTTGGGATTGTTTCTTTTCCTGATGTCACACCCTCTGCAATGCATGGATCTGCTTCTCACTCTCCTACTGATACTTACTCCAGTGGCCTGACTCTTCCAACCCCCTGCACTGGGACACTCTCTCTCCCTGTTTCTCTTTTATTTTTTTTTCTTTTGAAGTACAGTACTACTTCTCTCTCTCTCCCATAATCTTACCCTTTGGGGACAGTAGATTTGGTGTTTTAGCCATTTCTACCCAATGATGGGGCAAATTTATCATAGCTTGTTTTCAGAAAAATTGGCATCTATGATTTTGGAGACTTTTGCAATTACTTTTGGGGTAGTAAATTTTTTGGGGGGTGTGTGTTGAAGTTTCCTGGTGTTAAAATAATGGGGTTATCATTGTGCAGGGTTCAATATTAGAGTAAACCCAGGCTCGTTAAGTAGGAAGAACATTGACATCTTTTCCTAGTCTGAGAGGTCTTTTGTGAGAAGATTCACGGCAAGATAAGCCTATGTGAATAAAAGAAATAATGTCATTGAAAGAAAGATGGTTGCATTAATGCAAAAGTAATGTCATAGTTTCAGAAAAATAGAATATTATATCAGTCTAGAAAATGGAAGGATACAGATCAAATTACTAATATTTATTACCTTGAGGGATGTGATTGCAAGGGCAGAGTGAGAGAGATGAAATTCTTTCTCTATAAGCCTGGGCATTGCTTGAGTTGTGATGATGGGCGTGAATTCCTATTACAATTTAATTGTTCCCCGAAAGTATTTAAAATGGGTGCAATTGGGATCTGACCAGAAGTGAAGCTGCTCCTACCTCTTCATGGTTCTTCTTGAGATACGTCATCTCCTCACTCAGGGATTCGTACTGCAGCTCGTGGTCGGTCCTGCAGAGCGTCAGCTCGTCCAGAACCCGCCGCAGCCCATTGATGTCGGCCTCGGTGTTCTGGTGGAGGGCGAGCTCGTTTTCATACCTGGAGAGTGAACATTGGCACAAGTGAGACTACCTCCAGAGACGGGACAAGAATGCCTCAATTCCTTTTCATTGAAAGTCAGCCATTGAGTTAGGACTCCGAATATAATTCAAGTACACAGAGAAAGCCCTCTTCACTCCTCTCACCCAATTCTCTACAGGATAATCTACAGATATTAAAAATAAATAAATAAATATATGTTTAATTGATTTTTTTACAGAGAAGAAGGGAGAGGATAGAGAGTTAGAAACATTGATGAGAGAGAAACATCGATCAGCTGCCTCCTTCACACCCTCCACTGGGGATGTGCCCACAACCAAGGTACATGCCCTTGACTGGAATCAAGCCTGGGACCCCTCAGTCCACAGGCTGATGCTCTATCCACTGTGCCAAACCGGTTTTGGCTAATCTACAGATATTTAATCACACAAATGCCAATGGTATATCCCAATTAAATAAAACATGTCACTTTGTAATTTACCTTGGTCAATATTTTTTACTTAGTCAACAAATATTTACAAACATCTTTGCTCTTGGCACTATTCTAGAGAGGCATAGAAACGCAGTGATATTTTGTTCCAGCAATGTAATAAGTATGTGTACATCCTAAGTATAGCTGATTAAAAGATTATAACATGCTTTGTATTATATTATAACACGCATTACTTCCTTTAATCTCTTAGGTTGTACTTTGTTCTACGTGGGATGACATGGAAATGCTTATTTAACACAGTAAATAGGTAGGAAACTTCTTCTAGAGTGTGATTATTTTCTGTCACCTACTTTAGCCGGAAGTCATCAGCAGCCAGCCTGGCATTATCAATCTGCAGAATGACATTGGCATTAGCAGTGGTGGACGAGATAATCTAGGAGAAACCCAGAGGGAGAACACAACAAATAAGTCGCTTTTATAATTTATTATTTCAGGAGCTAAGAAATGTTACACAAAGAAGCTTTTGCATAAAACTCTGACTCCCTTAGGTAACAACCAAAATGTTTAATTCTTAAAAATTACAGGTATGGTTATGCTCATATATATGTTTTTTCTCAGATATTCATATAACTTTAGAACACAATACTCTTTTTTTTTTTTTATCAATGAACATACTTCAAAATAAACAATAGTGGAATTATTATTATTTTTTAATAGTGGAATTATTAACAGTTAAGCTACATGGAAATTCTTGAATCCGAGTGCCTATTTCTGACTAATAGGAAGAATTACTTACCTAAATAAATAAATGCAATGTAACTCACAGATAACAATTATAAAGCATTTCTTGTTGTAGATCTGTTTTTTTGCAAGGTAATTCTTCCTTTGAATTACTTTGAATAGTTCCAAATTTGCCGTTTCTCACCTTATTCTTAAGATCGTCGATTGTTAGGTGATACCTACTGTAGTCATGATCAAGTCCTCGGCAAGATCCAGGACCATATTTTTCATACCAACTCTTGATTTTTCTCTCCAGTTCAGCATTCGCCTCCTCCAGAGCACGCACGTTATCCAGGTAGGAGGCCAAGCGGTCGTTAAGGTTCTGCATGGTCACCTTCTCGTTCCCGGAGAGGAGGCCCCCTTCGCTCCCGGCAAAGCCAGCACAAGCTGCATTTCCAAAGGCACCGCCGGCCTGGTTCCCACCAGGAACACTGCCCAGGCTCCCTCCCAGGGCACCGGAGAGTCCACTTCCAGCAGCAGAGCTGCCGCAGGCATTGCCGCCTGCAAAGCCCACCCCTCCACTGGAGGGTCTGCCGGATCCAGTCCCAGACCGCAAGCAAATACGTCTGGACCCGCTGGAAAACCGGAGAGACATGGCGGTATGAGAAATGTGCCTTGTCTGGGGATAGCTGTGGCTTCAAAGGAGAACAGAATATTGTGCACTGGTGGTTTCTTTTATACACATTTGGGATGTTTCTACATGAGTTATGCATGCCAAGAGAAGAACGGCATCAGTCAGATTAACATAAAATTATGTGTAATTGGATGATTTAAAGGAATTAATGTCTACCATCTCTTGCTGTTGCTTCAGGGTGTTTGTTATCTTATATATAATAGGGTTCATTCTATATTAAGTTCATTATTTTAACTTCTAATTTTGGGTGAGTAATCCTTTACTTTCATCTTGACCCTAAGAATATACCATCATTATCTGACACAGGATATTATAAAGTTTTAAAAGTTAAGTAAGACTGTAATAGGGTACCAATCAGCTACAGCAGAGTCTTAATTATCAGAGAGGTATATAAAGAACCATTAACAACAGGAACACACTTTTTATCCCACCAGGACAGAAAAAAAGTGTTATTTTAAAATATATAATCCTGGTAACTTCTCTGGTCTTACCAGGATCATAACATCTGCTAATTACCTTGAACAATAACATAAATATTGACATATTCCTTTATTCAACACCCTCCCCAGCCTAAAAATATCTTTTCAATCGAGCCCAGAGAGGCTTGCAGAAAGGGTTCAGGTTATTGTTAAGATGTGGATAAAAGAGTTTCCAACTCAGTTTGTTGAGACACTAAAGGAGATTATGCTTAGCACAGTGTCTGGCAAATAAACTGTCAACGAAGAGCAGATAATATTATTATTAATATTGTTTTTATTACAGAGTGTGTGTGTGAGTGTGTGTGTGTGTGTGTGTGTGTGTGTGTGTGTGTGTGTTGGGTCTGGGGAGGTCAAGCTGGGAAGAAAGGTGAGGCGAGCAAGGAGAAATGACTGAGAAGCCTCCTCTTGAAGCAGGAATGAGGAGGATGGGGGTAAAGCAGGTGGAGGGGTAAGAGGGACTTGGTTGGATTTGACTGGTTTCAGGTTCAGGCATAAAGTTGGTTTGTCACCAGGACAGTCAGGTGTCTTCTGGAACTGTGTTGGCACAAGCAGTCCAAAGCCTGCTCAGCCAGTACTTGTCACCAACATCAGCATGGCCTTTAAATGAAATTTGGCGAAGTTGTAAGATCTTTTTATTACCGTGTAGAACCTCAGATTTCGCCTAATTCAGTCCCTTTTTTTGGAAGATGAGTCAGCTGAGACCCAGAAATGTTAAACAATTTGCTCAATCACCAGGCACACGCCAGGGGGAGACTTGGCATATGTTCAAGATGGCCTTGAGATTCCGGCATCATGAGCATAGTTTATATATTCTCTAAATGAACCATGCTTATACATATACCTGCTATACATGTTGTCATCAATAGTATCAACATGCAGCATATATTGTAAAAATTATTCTTTTAATTGTTATTGGATTATTAGAGATTTAGAATATTAAAGTATGTAAGGAATTATAAGTCACTACAGTGCCTGCTTATTAACTGTAAATAATAATTAGACAACTTATAGATATAATATGTCTACATCCTGCATATCTAAAGAAACTACTTCTAAAAGAGCATTTGTGACAAAAAAGACAAGAAGTATAAATTTAAGTAAGTGGTTTCTCTTTGCCGTCAGTATCACCCTTGGCAATGCCACATTGTTAACCACACTTGCCCCTGCCCTTCTATTTCCACAAGGGGGCAGTGTTCACCTTCAAATGGATATTGCTTAGCTTCTGGACCTCTGCTTTCGCCTCAACTAGAAATTATTAAACCCATGATCAGAAGCAACCTTAATATTGATATTTTCAAAATGCCAGAGCACAATGAATGTAAAGACAAGATTTCCTCACATTTATATGGTGCTTTACAGCTTCCAAAGGGATATCTTGTGTATTATCTCATTTGAACCTTTCAAGGAATCAGGGAGAGAGGTTTCTTTCCTCTGCTTTTAAGATGAGAAAACACATGGTTCATATAACAACTTATGTTTTTTAAAATAAAACTCATAACAACATAAAGGAGATTTTAATGAGCACCTATTATGCACCAGGACTGTGTTAGTACAGGGAATATAAAGGAAAGAAAATAGTTGCCTCAAGCTCTTATTGTGAATAATGCTGCTGGAAACATGACCCTGATTTCAATTCTTTTGGACGTTATTGTTGAATCATATGGTAATTCTAATTTTGATATGCATATATTTAAATATATTTTTATTGATTTCAGAGAGGAAGGGAGAGGGGGAGAGTTAGAAACATCCAAGATAAGAGAATCACTGATCAGCTGCCTCCTGTATGTCCCCTACTGAGGATCGAGCTCACAACCCAGGCATGTGCCCTGACTTGGAATTGAACCATGACCTCCTGGTTCATAAGTTGATGCTCAACCATCGAGCCACACTGGCTGGGCTAGTTTTAATATTTTTGAGGAACTATAATACTATTTTCCATTCAGCTGTACCATTTTACATTCCCACCAACAGGGCTTAAGAGTTTTGATTTTTCCACATCCTTGCCAACACTTGCTATTTCCTATTTTTTGTTATTTTAAAATTGAATTTATTGGGGTGACATTGTTTAATACAATTATATAGGTTTCAGGGGTACACATCATATTGCGTTCACTATCCCAAGCCAAGTCTTATTTTTTTAAATAGCAGTTACCCTAATGTTTGACTTGCATTTCTCTAAAGATTGTAAATATTTTATAAATAAAAGAGAGAGAAAGAGAGATAGAAAGATAGAGAGATGAAGAGATCAATTCATTGGTCCACTCATTTATCTGTTGATTCTTGTATGTGCCCTGACCAGAGATCAAACCCACAACCTTGGCATATCAGGATAATGCTCTAACCAGCTGAGCTACCTGCCCAGGGCTTATCCAAGAGAATTTAATATAAATAACTGTTTAAGGAGATATTGGAAGATTGAAAAGGTCAGGCAACAGTACCACCATGATTCAGACCTTTCAGAAATGAAGATTTCGCTCACCACACAATCAGATAAAGAACTCTGATGGCCGAGACCGGTTTGGCTCAATGGATAGAGTGTCGGCTTGGGGACTGAAGGGTTCCGGGTTCGATTCCGGTCAAGGGCATGTACCTTGGTTGTGGGTATATCCCCAGTGGGGGGTGTGCAGGAGGCAGCTGGTCGATGACTCTCTCTCATCGATGTTTCTAACTCTCTATCTCTCTCCCTTCCTCTCTGTACAAAATCAATAAAATAAAATAAAAAAAAAAGAACTCTGATGCACTGAGATTCTGGCATATGGATGGGTAGAAGAAGAGACAAAGCTTAATTACAAACAACTATCCTATATAATAAAAGAGTAATATGCAAATTGGCTGAACAGCAGAATGGCCAGAATGCCTGTGGCCCCTCACCCTGGCTGGCCCTGCCCCCCGGTTGTTCCTACCCATGGCCCCTCACCCAGCCAGCCTACCCTGATGGCCCTCATCAGGGCAGGCCGGATGGACCCCACCAGTGCATGAATTTGTGCACTGGGCCTCTAGTCTTATAATAACATATTTGTAAGTTTGAAAACACTTATCTTTTCAGTATAAAGAGAATGGTCATCTCAGATTATGAAAAACTGGAGGCCTGGTGCACATCATTAGTGCACTGGTGGGGGTTTGGGGAGGGTTCCCTCGGCCTGGCCTGTGCCCTTTTGCAGTCCAGGAGCCGTTGGGGGATGTCTGACTGATGGCTTAGGCCCATGCAGGACTAAGCTGTCAGTCAGGCATCCTTAGTGCTGCCACAGAGACAGGCTGCTGTGCTTGCCAGCTGTCATCCTGGCTTGCGGCTGAGTGGTGCTCCCTCTGTGGGAGTGCACTGACCACCAGGGGGAAGCTCTTTTGTTGAGCATCTGCCCCCTGGTGAGCAGTGCACGTCATAGTGACTGGTCATTCCGCCATTTGGTCCATTATCAGGTCAATTTGTATATTACCCTTTTATTATGTAGGATTATTATATAGGATACTCCAGAGGCTTGGTTAACTTTGTTAGATAATATATATATATATATATATATATATATATATATATATATATATATATATATATATATATAATTTAAAAAGATAATGTTTTTGAACAGCAGTCAACATGTACACAGTATGTGACTAAGAGTCCTTAACCAGCAACATGTGTTTCAGGGCTTTACAATGTGGTGTGTTGGGACTTCAACAGTGAACCTCAGAAGAGTGGTCCCCCAAAACAGTGGCTGGTACATCTATAATAGGACATATGAATTAAATGGAAAAATCTTTGAACTATGGTATTATTTGGTGCCAAGCAGATCATGGAAACTTTACTATAGTAAAATTTATTCACATTGAAATAGGGTTTCAGTCATCAATTTGTGGTACAGAGGGTAGGGTTTACCAAACAGGAATGCCAAGCAAATGGCCTGGGGACCAGGGCTCATGTCCTGGGGAAAACTGGAGCTCAAATCAGGAAGGATATTGCGGAATGCTGTTTGGTAGACATGGGTAATGCAGGAATCCACCGGAGAACAGAAGGTAGCCTTAGGGGCACAGAATAACTCCAATCCTTACCCACCCCATATACTAGCAGAATATGAAGTAATGTAATTTGGGTTCTTACTGGCTGGAAGACAGGGTGATGGGGTTGACCCTACAAGTACCAGATTTTTAGTATTTATCACTGGGCAGGGTTGGTTGGCCAATGCAAAAACAGATATGTCCTTTTGGCCAAATTGGTATCATCTGGCTTGACAGTGTTTCTCCTATTCATCTGATGGATACCACATAATTTTGTGTGATATTTCACTGTGCTAGAAAGCACTGGAAAATATCTCTTAAGCCATATGGCAGTTGGGCAGAAGTAATATAGTAATGGGAAGAAAATACAGGAAGGTAAATGTGAGAAGTCAAGTAATCATGAAAAGTGAAATTTCCAATTAACTTTACTTTTGGATCTTATTTGAGATTTCAGAATTTCCAGGCTTATAATAATTCAAAGACAGAGATCTGGGAGCTATCCATTAGTGTGTATCGTTAAGAAAAAATAAGATTGGAGACTCATGAACTTTTTGCTCAGTGAGGTTGCTGACATTGGTCCAACATGCCTACAAGGTTAAAGAATGCACTCAGAGAAGTCTTAATGACAATAACCTTCTCTCCAAAATTTATGTATAAAATAACCTTCAAATGCTATAGTTGACTTATGTTTAAGGTTAAAAATATAGCCTAATTTAAATAAAGACAATTCTGACCAAGTAAAATTGTTTGCATCAGTAAGAAAGTTTATTATGAAGACAGAATTTTTTTTTTCCCCTTTAAAGAACACTTTCTGGTAAAGTGAAAAGAAGGAATACAGAAACCACAAAAACACCTTTTAGACACCCTATTTTCAAAGTGGGAACCTATTTCCATAGACCATTAAGATGGAAGGTTCTGTTCTTCTCGGAGGTTCTGTTTTTCAAGCATCTGTGCAAAATGGCCTCTGTGAAGGGAGACTCTTTCCTCCTGATGTGGTTTACTTGTAGTGTTTCTTGGTTTCTGATTCAACCTTAGATGAAAGGACTCTACCATCAGGTGTCACTTCTTCAATAATTGTCTTGATCACTCTGGTTTTACTGGTGTCTGTAAGTGAATCACGAAGAAGAAAGTAGAATTTAGACAGAGAAATTTGGGGGAGGGTGACACTAATTAACAAGCAACATTTCTAAAAGAAAACGACAGCACTTTAAAAAAAGAAAATGTAACTTTCTAAAGTTCCTTAAACAATCCGAGCAATGTTTCAGCGATAGCATTTTCAACTACGCAAGTTTTCCTTCAAGATTGGTGTCAAGAGTATACTTTACTTTTTTAAAAATGCAAGTGGGAACCCTAAGATTTTAAATTTTTTGAAAGTTAAGACGAATTCTTATTACCCCAGCCAGGTTCTCCTGACCTTGATCCCTTAGATGAGGACTCCCCAGTGGACCCGGAAGAGGTCTTGTGGCCTCCGCCAGAGCTTCCGCCGCCGTAGCTACCGCCGCCACCGCCGCCGCCGGAACTTCCGCCGCCGTAGCCGCCGCCGGAACTTCCTCCGCCGTAGCTACCGCCACCACCGCCGCCGCCGGAACTTCCGCCGCCGAAGCCACCACCGGAACTTCCGCCTCCGTAGCCGCCGCCGGAACTTCCGCCGCCGTAGCCGCCGCCTCGCCCGCCGCCGCCGCCTCCGCGGCCGTATCCGCCTCCGGAACTACAGGGAGTAAAAGTCACAGTCAGTTAACTCAGACATTGGAAGACGGTGGGTCGCTTTCCGGCTTTTTGTTTCTTTAGAAAATAAAACATGTTTTAAGCCGAGACCAGTTTGGCTCAGTGGATGGAGCGTCGGTCTGAGGACGGACTGACAGGTCCCGGGTTCGATTCTGGTCAAGGGCATGTACATTGGTTGGGGGCACATCCCCGGTAGGAGGTGTGCAAGAGGCAGCTGACCGATGATTCTCTCTCATCGTTGTTTCTAACTCTATTCCTCTCTCTTCCTCACTGTAAAAGTCAATAAAATATATTTTAAAAAAATGAAAAAGCAAAACAAAAAAAAACACATGTTTTAAGGGGAAAAAGTATGCACTTAAAGTTTTAAAGCACATTCTTTACACACAATTTTATATACACACAACCCTCAGAATCAAATTCCAGAATCCAATTCCTGAGAAACGGAGGCTGGTTCCCTGCGCCTTTTTATTTTTTATTTTTTTAAATTCTGCCTCCTCGCTGCTTTCCCATTTCCCATTTCCCATTCTGTGGCACGTCCTTGGGTTTTAGGAAAGCCTGGCGATTTGGAATAACGAATCAAAGCTACTGGGGTAATTAAAAACGAAAAAAGATATAATTTACCCTCCCTCTCCTTCTAGCAGGCTGCGGTAGGTTTGGATCTCATTCTCCAGTCGAATCTTGATGTCCAGGAGTTGCTGGTACTCAGAATTCTGGCACTCGGTTTCAGCTCGGATCTGTTGCAGCTGCTCCTCCAGAGTGGAGATCTGGGCCTGAATCTGGGAGAGCTGCACGCAGTAGCGACCTTCTGTTTCTGCCAGGGAGGCTTCCAGAGATTGTTTCTGAAAAGGGGAGAGAATATATTGTGGCTTAGCGACCCCCTCGTTCAGTGAAATTTATTTAACAACCTAAGACATCATATAGAAGCATAAATAAAATGAATAAAATTTGTGTTTTACGTTTGATGCCAATGATGCTCTTCTCCCGTTAACAAGAGCTCCAATTTTTATTTCTACTTTGTACCCCAACTCCACGTGTGTGTGTGTGTGTGTTACATATTTTTGCATGGGTGTGAAACTGTGTGTGAGAGAGTTATTAACATACCAGGGCTAGTTGGGACTGTAGTTCGATCTCCAGGCCTTGAACAGTGCGTCTCAATTCAGTAATCTCAGTTTTTTGGCTGGACATTTGTTCAATGTTGCTATCGATTTCTGTAGTCAGTTCTTTGCTCTAGAATATGAGAAAAAGAAAGAGATGAGCAACATCCAAAATGGTAACCAACCTCCATTGGCTTCACCGTGAAGGGGAAGGTAGGTTACCTTTTCATTGAACCAGGCCTCAGCGTCTTTGCGGTTTTGTTCGGCAAGTTGTTCATACTGGCTTCTCATGTTGTTCAGAAGCTGAGTCAGATCAACTCCTGGGGCAGCATTCATTTCCACGTTCACATCGCCAGTGGACACATTTTGAAGGTCTTTCATTTCCTGTTTGAGGAACAGAAAAAATGTAATGTCTGCACTGTGACCAAAATGAGCACTCTTTCGGCTGGGGGAAGTACGGATAACTTTTTGCTTCACCTCTTCATGGTTCTTCCTCAGGTAGGCCAGCTCTTCAGTCAGGCTCTCGATCTGCATCTCCAGGTCGGCCTTGGTCAGGGTCAGCTCGTCCAGCACCCGGCGCAGGCCGTTGATGTCTGCGTCCACGCTCTGGCGGAGGGCTACCTCGTTCTCGTACCTGAAACGAGCATGGTGCAGTAACTGGTTATAACATAAACAGGGGAGGTCTGCTTGAGCAGAGACTACTTAAAAAGCAAAGATAGAGTTGACTTCATATCATGGCGACATTTATCATGTACCATTCACATAGGGATATTAGCGGTTTCGTGCAAAGAAGCTTAGCAGTTACTTTAAAATGCATTTTCTTCTTTTAATATTGCTCCAAAAGGTAATATTGAAACGGAAAATATCTCTGATGGCTCCAATACTGTTTAACTTGAACTGAATTCAGGAAAATGTAAATGCTATTGTGGATTTCCGAAGTCATTGCTAAAACAACTCGTATATTTGGTGTGATAGTACAGTACTCCATTCCCTTAGCTTACTTCAGTCTGAAGTCATCCGCTGCCAGCCTGGCATTGTCGATCTGCAGCAGGACATTGGCGTTATCAGTTGTTAGATTGAGGATCTGTGGGAAGAGGTAAAGAAATAAGACATAGATGTGGCTTTTATAGTGGCATAGATGAACTACATTTTTTATGTTCTCTTACAAAATTTGGGCGGAATTTTTTATTTTAAATATGACATATTGCAGGCTTATCCTGACACTTAAACTTGAATCATTTGTTCTCTTGAAGATCCTATACTCTTCTATTTCTCTATCATCTCTTTCTGAAAACTAACTGGAATTATATAGCTGAGTTCCTACATATGTGTCAGCTCTTATACTGTGTGATTTCTTTGTATTTCTGCCAATGCTGGCTCATACCTGTATTTGGTTTAATTTCTTATAAAAATATATATTCTAAATGAATACACTCCAAGCTGGTACACTGTAGGTACAGTTCACAAATCTGTAGAGGCAAACAATGTATCATTTCCTTACTGGAGAGTTCATGTTTGTTGCAATGTTAAGTAATGAGTATTTTTGTTGTTGTTAACAATTCTTTCTGTTTTCCTATTTGTAAATGATCTAGGGTATTTTAACTGTGGACTCATTTAGACACACTAAAACAAAAGCATTTTCCTTAATCCATCATCGTATAAGACACACAACACACATTTTTGGGTGAAGATGGAAATTACCATATCCTCATAAATACTTACCTGTGATAAGACAAGACTGATTTTGGAAGCAAGAAAGTAAAATAGGCAAACACAATGAACAGCTACGTCATGGTTAATTTAAAATTGATCTATCTGAATCACATGGATTAGAAATAGGCTTAAAGTTGGATTTTTAAATGCCTCTTACCTGATTTTTAAGATCTTCAATGGTTCTGTAGTATTTGCTGTAGTCACGAGGCTCTCGCTGGCCTGTGTTGCCATACTTTTCATACCACTCTTTGATTTTGCCTTCTAGCTCATAGTTTGATTCCTCAAGAGCCCGAACTTTGTCCAGGTAGGAAGCCAGGCGGTCGTTCAGATTTTGCATGGTTATCTTTTCATTTCCAGAGAGAAGGCCACCATCTCCCAGTCCACCACCACCAAAGCCGCCTCCATAGCTGCCTCCACCGAAGCCCCCTCCAAAGCTGCCCCCTCCAAAGCTGCCTCCTCCAAAACCGCTTCCTCCGTAGCCCCCACCAAAGCCGCCGCTTCCGTAGCCTCCACCAAAGCTACCTCCACCAAAGCCACCTCCACCATACCCACCTCCTAGTCCACCCGCATAGCCACAGCCTCCACCAGAGCTCCCACGGCTGAAAGAGCCACCACTGAAACCCACCCCTGAGCTATATCCTCCACCATGGGAGCTTTTGCTGCTCGAAACTTTGATGGATCCTCCTCCTCCTCCTCCTCCTCCTCCTCCCCCACTTCGAGAGGAAGAGTAATTCTTGCTTGAGCTGTATCGAACAGACATGGTGATGCTAGGTAGCCCAGGGAGTTCCTGCTGCAACCAAGGACAGTGGCAAAGCCTTTATATATGAACTGGAGGTGTGTCCCCATGTGGTAGAGTTTGCTTACTTGCATGGTATTCTTCTAGCCAGCTTAGCATCTTTGGCTCATGATTGCATAAATTATCTTCAGTAATAACCAATCCCAATATGGATGGCTTAAAATTTGCCTTAAGAACAAATGAGAGGTTTGCGGTGTTGAAATTGAAAATGGGTGTAGTTCAGATAAACAAATGCTTTTTCACCTTTGAGAACATTGAGCAACTGTTGAGATCCAGTTTGATCTGAGCACTGATTTATGTTGTACAGAATGTTTGCAAAGTTTGGAAAAAGAATTTTAGCTGCAAAGTTACAGTTCAAGTAAGATTTTTTTCAATTTCATGTTTTAAGCAGTATTAGTTAATTGGAACAACAAACAGCATGCTATAATAGAGATCTTGTAGGAAACTGTAAGCAACTAAAGAAAAGAACACATATGCCAAACAATTTAATTAGTGTTCAAAAGTTGCCATATATAAAAAGTTAAAGCTATAAAAGCACAATTTAGGAAGTGTGTGTGTGTATGTGTATGTGTGTGTGTGTTTGGAGAATGAAGATATATTGCTATTTTGCCTAGGAAATTGGAAGTGAGTAATGATTTAGGAATCTAACTTAATGGTGCTACTGTTTTTTTTTTTTTTTTAACATTAAAAGCAATAAATAAATACATTTTAATTAAGGCTTATATGAAGACCATTATATAGAATTTCTTAGCACAAGATATGAAAAACTAACGTCCAGTACTTACTTATATTAAGTTTGATTGGTTGAGAGGGAAAATTTTGATATGTTATGATTATGAGTAAAAATTTGCTTGCAAGAATATAAATCTAGATTAGAGAGTGATACTTGCTCCAAAAATTATGAACTAGACTGTAAACACATGTTTCCAAGCTAGATTCTGTTTATTAAAAAGAAAAAATTTCCATGGGTATATTGTGTATAGAATTTGGTATATTAGTTTGTCTAGGGAAGTATTTAATTGGAACTTTAATACATTATATAAAATTATTTTATATTTATCCATAGACAATGACATTGCTGTGTGTGTTTGTACATGTGCATATATATATGTATAAATTTTCACACATTTTTCAATTATACAGTGCTTTTGTAATCTAGTGCTTTTATAATTTATGAAATAAGGTGCTGAAATAGGATGGTGGTTATTATCTCTAGTTTATAGAAGGGGAAGTTGAAGCTGAGAGAGGTTATGATTTTGCCTAAAGATATATAATAGGTGGTTGAACTGAGATTAGAAACTTGGTCCTTTGATGCCTGGCTTTTAGCTCTTTCCTATTATACGTGTATGTGTGTGTGTGTGTTCTGTGCTCCGGTGGATTGGTCTGATAGAATAGAAGGTTGTTATTACTTGCCATGAACCTCTCCACGTGGGAAAACAAAACAAAACAAAACAAAAAAACAAAACAAACTTTGAAGCATGAACATTTTGAAAAGAGGGTATTTGGCACACAGTGTTCTATTCTTAATTGCTATTTCAAATTAAATTTATAGCTGCACATTCTAATCTATGAGAACTCTAGAAATAGTTTCTGTAGGGAAAGGGAATGTGGTTGGCAGAATAACGAGGAGTTGGTTGTTAGAATGGAGGTTACTAAGCAGCAAAAGTTGCAGTTCCTCCAGCCTGTTAGCACATGCAAGTGGGGCAATCGTTAAAAGAAGAAATGAAACCCAACCATGGGAATTGATTCCTGATGAAGATAATATACAATGAGGGAAAGCCATGATAAATCAGGATAGAGAAAAGATATTCCAATAAGTTTAGAGAGGATCTTAAAGGCTTGATATTAATGAAAGCAATTTGGAAAGAAGACATTTTAGTTAAAACATTTGGGAGATTTTACCTGTATTTATTACAAGTTTTGAATCTTGAACTTACCAGTTTTGTTTTAATATTAGTTTTTAATTTTGTACCCTGGTGGAAAGATAGTAAAATCTAAATCTAGTTTCAATTCATTAACAAGTAGTATGAAGAGATCTGCTACAATTATAATAAATCAAAGAATATGTGAAAAGAAACTATTGCATAAAAGCACATGGGAAAAACATGCATAGTCTTCTAACACTGTAACATTTATTTTAAGCCACCTTTAATGTCATTATCAAAGATTGCTTATACACTCTACAAATAGGTTTGTCTTCATTTGTACTGTCATTTGTTGAAATTACCCTTTGGCATAAGTGAAATTACCGAGGTGCCATGTAATAAATTTGCAGCTAAATTGGATGAATATGTACAATTGTCAGTTCTAATTTTGGCACAGTTTTCACTTGATTGCCATAATCCACTGTAAATGTAATTTCATTTTCCTCACTTTTTATTGTGTTTCTACGTAAGATACATTGATAAGTGCTTGGAAGATAGAAAGATGAATGAGATTCAGCTCCTGCCCTTAAGGATCTTACAAGTCGTTGGGATCTAATTGAGGAGACATGACATACATTATCAACTTAAGGGCTACATCAGTGGTAAATGAAGTGGAGGGGGTGGGGTGGGGAGGAGTTAACATTTCTCGACCATCCACTATGTTTACTCTTCTTTACCCCTCCCCCAAATCCTATATGATAGGTATTATTTACATAATTTTATAGCTTTAGCCAGTTAACTGCCATGTGTTCAAAATAGAAAACATCCCCACATGCCAGGATATTTTGAATTTAATTTAAAAATAAATTTTCAATGAATGCTATCTACACTAATAAAAGAGAAACATGCAAATTGACCATCACTCCACTATGCCCATCAGCCAACCAGAGTGAGTATGCAAATTAACCCAACAAAGATGGTGGTTAATTTGCATACACAGGACAGAGTGAAGACTGAAGACCATGTATAAGGAAGAGGGAGGGGAAAGTGGAAAGCAGGGCGGACCAGTGGCCGTGGTGAGAGCTGGGAGGAAAGCTTGCCTTGGCGGGCTTCGCTCCCTTCTCTGCTTCACTCTGGCCACAGGAAGTCCCATTCTTGCAGGAATCTTCCTGCAATGGGCCTCTAGTAAGTAAATCTAAAATAAAATAAATACATTACAATTTGGGTGTTCTTGAATATTTTGAGTAGAAAATTCTCACGAAAAATGATTTTTTAAAAAGCATCTATAGTCACTTGTGGTGTACAAAGAGTTAAAAAGCTTTAGGAATTTGGCCAGAGTAACTCAGCTAGTCTATGTTAGAGCTTGGTTTTAAACCAGGCCTATGTAGCTTCAAAGGTGATACTGTTTTGTGACACTGACCTGCCACTGTAAGACTGATGAGTGAGGAGTCTTGGAAAGGATCACTTGATCAGGGTGGATGGTGCAGGTGAAATTTTAGCTAAGTCTTGTGAAGGATGGGTAGTGCCTTTCCATATGTGCAGCAGCAGAGAGAGGTCTGCTCTTGGATGTGGGATCTGTGAAAATGCCAATCATGTGGACACTCTAGATTAAGGGGGTCGAACTCAATCAGAGAAGGGGCCAAAATCTAAAATCCAGCCTAAATCACGGGCCGAATGATTTACTGAACAGTCATAAACTGTCATTGTGATGGAAACGCAGCGGAGTGCAGTGATGACAGCGCGGTGCGGGCCACATTGCAAGGCCTGGCGGGACGGATTTGGCCCGCGGGCCTTGTGTTTGACACATGTGCTCTAGATGGACCAGTTTGGTTGGAACAGATGGTCCATGTTGACTAATTACTCTTAGCAGATTATATTGAGCACCTGTAAAAGTTCTGGGGATACACAGGCAAATAAGATGCAATTCCTGCCCCTCAGGGAGTTTATAATCTACTTGGAGAGGCAAATAAACATACCCATGAACCAGAGATTATAATGGGGTAATCTGGGCTTTTTGAGGTCTAGACATGGTATTGAGGGAGTGCAGAGGGGAGCTCCAACAGGGGTGTGTGTGTGTGTGTGTGTGTGTGTGTGTGATGTGTGAGGGCACAGCTGAGATTAGTGAGGTCAAGTTTCAAGGAAAAGATGAATTTGGTTTAAGATGTTCATTTGAAGTATTAATATCAGGATATTCATATGAAAATAACTTTCAGCAGTTAGAGCCATAGGATTATAATTCAGGAGAGAGATCAGAGCAGCAGACTTTAGGATAAGTAGGATCCCTAAGGGAAGGAGTTCAGAAAGAAATGAACAGACGATCCAAGCCTGAACTTCTGGGGACAGCCATGCGAGGGGCTGGGAAGAAGAGCTAGGGAATAACAGGGCACCTAGGAATGGGGGAAGGGAAAACAAGGATCACAGAAACCAGGAGAGGAGAGAATCCAGAGATATCAGTCAAGGTCAAAGGAGACTGCTGGTTTGGCAAGTGGGAACATTGCCATCCTTTCAGAGGGCAGGCTGAGAAGAGTTGTGGTGTGGCAGTCCACAATGTGTTCAATATTAGAATTGGTGACGGTACCTATGGCATTTTATTTTCAGGTACTCCAGTTTATCAATTTATTGTTTAATTGCTCCTGGATTTTGGGTCATGGTTAAGAAAAGAATAGGTGCTATTTCTATGTGGTTAATTAGGCTGGCGCTCTTGAGGCATGTCATTATCTTAACTTGGTTTGCAGTTTTGCTTGCCTTACTGTTGGGATTTGGATCCTTCCAACTTCTTCCTTATTTTCCTTCAAGTAAAATTCTCTCCTGAAGTTTCTCATTGAGAATTCTCTTTGCATGGTTCTTTCTCTGATTGAGTAACTGAGATTTAATGAGTAATTTAGTTAGGTGCAGAAAGGTGAATCTGGTAATGCAGGTTATGCCTCAAGATGGCAAGGTTGATAAGCTAAATGTTTAGCATTTTCTATTGCTTATCGCATAAAGTTTGAGAATTAGACATGCATTGCTTTAATGTTGTGTGACTAGATATGAATTGCTGGATGTGCCTCTGTGATTACCACCTACGGAGTCAAAGCCAGGAGGAAAGTTATAGAACTGTTTGATGGGTTTAGTATCTTTCTCCCAGATCACTGAGCCATGAGAACAACTAAGGTAAAACCCATATCTTCTCATTGGCAACCTTATAAAATTCAAGGCTCTTAAATATGAAGACATGCCTATATGATACAATTAAAAAAAATCTTATGGGATACACTGTAATGGAAGCCACAAATATATGGAAATTGCATGAAGGCTAATATAGTATAGTATGGCAGAGTACCTAAGTGGGTGGGCTCTAGAGTCAGACAGCTGGGACTACCATCCGGGCCCCACCACTTAACTGTACTGCTTTGCAAAGCAGGAATAATAATTTTGCCTATTCTATCATTAAATGAGTTAGTAAATACCCAGCCTTTCGAACAGTGCCTGGCATATATAGAATACATGTTCAATAAATATTTTTTTTTTGTTATTACTATTACTGTCACTGTGCTCTCAGTTTCTCAAGGCCTAAACCACTGACTAACCTGCAGTAGGCCAGCAAAATATGAATGAAGGAAAGGATAAGATTGGCAGTTGGAATGTGGCTAGTGACAAAGAGAATATCGGGGGAGGAAGTAGAGCAGGGGTAACTATGTGACAGACCATGCCATCTCTGGCTAATACTTGCTTTCATTTAAAACAAATTACTTTATTAAGGTATTACATATGTGCTCTTATTCCCTGATTACCCCCAACCCCCTCTCCATTCATGTCCTTACACCCCTGTTGTCTGTGCCCATTGGTTAGGCTTATATGCATGCATATAAGTCCTTTGGTTGATCTTTCCCCCTTACCCCCACCATCCCCTACCTTCCCTGAGGTTTTATGTTCTGATAGATGTTTCTCTGTCTCTGGATCTGTTTTTGTTCATCAGTTTATGTTGTTCATTATATTCCATAAATGGGTGAGATCATGTGCTATTTATCTTCCTCTGCCTGGCTTATTTCACTTAGTATAATGCTCTCCAGCTCCATCCATGTTGTTACAAATGATAAGAACTTTTTTACCACAGCGTAGTATTCCATTGTGTAGATATACCACAGTTTTTTTAAAAAAATATATATTTTATTGATATTTCACAGAGAGGAGGAAGGGAGAGAGAGAGAGAGCTAGAAACATCGATGAGAGAGAAACATCAACCAGCTGCCTCTTGCATACCCCCTACCGGGGATGTGCCCGCAACCAATGTACATGCCCTTGACCAGAATCGAACCTGGGACCTTTCAGTCCGCAGGCCGACGCTCTACCACTGAGCCAAACTGGCTTCGGCAATATACCACAGTTCTTTAATCCACTCATCTGCTGATGGGCACTTAGGCTGTTTCCAAATCTCATTTATGGTGGATTGTGCTCTTGCTTTCATTTTTAACTTCATTCTTTTCTTTATCTCCTGCATCCACCAAGTCACTAATTTTGTCACTGTTTGTCCTGTCTCTCTGCAACTGTCTTCACCAAGGTTCTCACCACTTCTCTCAGGGGTTACATCACCAGCTCCTGAAGTGGTTTTTCTGACTCACTGCTGTGCCACTTAAGATCTATTGTGTTCACTGGTGCAAGATTAATGTTCTTGAAAAAGTACTGTCATCACTTTATCCGCATACTCAAGCACTGCAATGGATTTCTCTTGTGGGTGCATTAAGCCTTTTCAATGACCTTGCACTCCTCCATCTGTCCAACCTCACGCTCCCTGTGGAGGAGTGGAGGGAGTGCTGGAGTCTCTTCATACATAAAGTAATTATGTGGCCTTGGGCAAGACACGCAGCTCTTCTGTGCCTCATTTAATCACCTTGTAAAATATGGAGAATAATAATAGTAAATGTTAAAAGGTCTGTAATAATCATCATCTCCAATCCAATGAAAAAAAATGTTAGCATTTCCTTAAAAAAAATCCCTTAATTATAAGCAAGGCTTTCTTTTAAATCTTGGCTGAGATACAATGCTTTATCCTATTTTAAGGTCTTTGTTGCTACTTGTGTAGAACATCCTTTTCCATTTTATTGCTTATTCAAATCATTCTACCTAAACTCCAAGCTCAAATGGCATCTCCTTCATGAGGTTTCTCATGGTTCATCTAGTCATGTTCTTTCCATTTCCTGTGTATAACATAGTATTCTATAATATGCTGTATTTTTATTGTTCCCAATGAGATAGGACTTTAAGTTCTTTTAGAAAATGAAGGGGCCTTATACTCTTGCTGTACCCGGTAGGTACTTACTGTTCTCTGAATATTTTCATACACCTTAGTGACTTTTTCTACTTTATTTTCTTTTTCTTTATTTTGTTCTCTAAATTCTTCTTCCGTATGTTTTGGTAATGGTACTAGTTCAAAATTTAAGTAAAGCCTAGATGGAAGCAGCTAATTTAATTTTTCTTTAAGTAAATTATAACATGTGCTTTTTAGATATGAGAATGTTGTATAAAAATGATAAGCAATCTATGATTCTGCATAGGATACTAAGATATCTAAAATAGGTAAAGATTTACACCTTAGAATATATGTATATATTTTTTAACATTTTGGCTTTCACCTTTTTCTTTTCATTAAAGGTTCCTTTTTTGGTCTTGGATAAGTTGAGAATGATCTTGATACTTATAAATTGCTAAAATGTATCTGTACTTCCAAAATTTCAGTTTTTTAATTAGGAAAATGGTTTTCTGGTTAGCTAGACCATTAGCATGGTGTAATTTAAGGGTTAAATGTAACAATGACTTAGCCAGTTTCATTAGCATGTTATATATATTTTTCCTATTAATTGAATAAACTTCATTTTTTGAAAGACAGTTGCTCACTATGAATTACCGGCATTAGGAAGAGAATTTCTGGTATGGAACTGAAAATAGAAACATAATATCCCTTTTGATTTTTATAAAAATTAGTAAAGTTGAAAGTACCAAACCAACTAACCAACCAACCTCTACAGAATCCAATAAAAAATTCAGTGGCTGTCCCCCTCCCCATTCATAAATCCAAGAAAATTCCTTTAGGTCTAGTTGTGGTGGCCTATCAAAACTGCTCAACTCAAAGATGGCTGGTACTGAGAAAATGACTTCGTTACCAGGTCTTATTAATTTTTACTTAGGGAGTCTGGGCAGATAAGAAATACACAGAAGCGGTGGCCCGTGTGGCTCAGTTAGTTGGAGTATCGTCCCTTACCCCAAAAGGTGGCAGATTCAATTCCTGGTCAGGGCCCATTCTCAGGTTTTGGGTTTGATCCTCAGCTGGTCAGGGCATGTAAGGGAGGCAACTGATCAATGTTTCTCTCTCACAACAATCTCTCTCTCTTTGACCCTCCCTTCCTCCCTCCCTCTAAAGTCAATTAAAAACATATCCTTGGGTGAGGATTGAAAAAAAAAAAATAGAGAAAATTTTGGATTACAAATGGTTCACATAGAGGTTAAAGAATATAATGAAAGCAATTAAACTCATTAAATCAACATGCAAGTAACATTTGCAATGTCAGTTCTCAGGTAATTAGAGCTTATAGAACTTGTTGAGACTTTTCTATGTTCCTAGGCCTGTGCTAAGCACTTGACCTGAGTTTTTGTCTCATCAGCTTTTATTTTAACTAAAAAAAATAATTAAGTAGTTTCCCCAAAACTATCCAATACAGGGGCTCAGCTAGGATTTGAACACAGATCTATTTATCTTCAGGGCTTTTGTTTTAACATATTAAGAAACTCTGACCCGACATTGTGTGCTCCAACCTGGTGACTTAGAAAGTTAACAGGAACATATGGGATTTTTTTTTTTTTTCTTCTCAGACTGGACAAGCCTTCCTTGTTATTGCATTTGCAATGAAAAAACAATAAACAGACAAGAAAAAGAATGAGAAAAGAGTTCCTGCTTTTGAAGAGATCAGACTTGTAGATCTTGTCTGAACACAGGCTAGTCTCTGTCCTAATTTTTTGAGGGTCCTTCCTGCTTGGGTTTCTGGAATTTTCTCTTTGGCAGGATTGGCCAGCTTCAGATCAGTCATTAAAATAACTAATCAGTTCAGTTAGCCACAAGCATAATTGCAGTGCTAATCCTTTTATAATGCTGCCTTTCCCAGATAGAGCTAACACCCATTATGGAGATTAACTGCTTCTCATCAGGTTTTTACTTTAAGTCTTGAACTCATGATATATGTCTGAATTAAATCCATAGTAAATTATGACATTAATGGGACCCGGGGACTTGGGATTTTCCACTTTCTGTAATTCAAAAGCTATCAGACTTTCCGGTGTCTCTTTTTTAACTTTATTTATTTTTTTATTGACACTATTACAGGTGTCTCTTAAACATATTTTCCTTATTGGCCATTTTGGTTAAAATGGGATGCTATGGTTAGAAATTTCTAGTCCTAAAGCTAGAAATGAGTGGATATTTACAGAACTGTGAGATGTTGTCTATTTTATTTTTCTTGACATCTAGAATATAAATGCTATAATCTAGTGGAATTGTGTTTTTTTAATGAACATCCAAGGGATGAGGCCTCAACAACTTATACCGGGATAACTGTTGTAACAATCTGTCACACAGCCATCAAGTTGCTCTAAGTGTAAGAACATCAAGAGTAATTAACTTTGTGCCATGTACTGTGCTAAGGGCTATATGTACATTTTCTCCTGCAACTGCCTTAGCAACCCTATAAGGCAGGTACTGTTATTAGACCAGTTTTACAAAGAAGGAAACTGAAGCTTAGAGTGGTTATATAAGGTGTCCCAACAAATGTATATACACTTTACGGCTGATAGCTCAATTGGTATTTCTTTCTTTATGAATAAATTTAATCCATTGGAATTAATAATTATTCAAACTTGTATGCATTTTAGAGGGCAAATGCAGCTAATAAATTAGTAGCTGAGCCAGAACTGAAACCAGGTCTGTCTTCTCTAAATCCCACACTCTTAACCACTACCTTTCACTGACAGATGTGTAAACTGTGCTTTGTGGTTTCAAAGACTGTTCCAGAAATCACAGTGGTGAGGATGGAACCTTTTTATTACAGCAGGTCTATTTAGGATTAGCTTGCATTTCCTAGTTACACATGAGTTAAAAAGAATTTTTAAGATAAGTAGATTTGAAGAATGTCGCTTTTTTGTTTAGCTGATTTTAAACCATTATTTTCAAAGATGTTTCACAAACACTGTGATGTGGATATGTTTTGAGGATAATAGATTTGACGAGGTTAGGGTTGAATCAATCACAATGGTAAATTATTTTATGGCAAGTGCTACCCAGATTTTTTATTCATTAGTTTGTGGTACTTTTCAATCTCAGGAGTTGTTCCTACTCAGTGTTCTGGCTCTCTGCTTGAGGTCTGATTTGTGGAACTTGAACTTCCATTGCTGAGGGAGAACCAGATTGCTGATCATCTGTTGCATTTGTGAAAGCTGAGCACAGGGAACACAGTAGTTAATTTCAGTTTCTGTTGAATTAGATTTAAAGGATTGCTTCTGAAGGAATGGAAAGTAAAAGTGAAAAGATAATTCATCAAACATTGCAGTGTAGCCCGCCGGCATGGCTTAGCAGTTGAGCTTTCACCTATGAACCAGGAAGTCACAGTTCGATTCCCGCTCAGGGCACACGCCTGGGTTGCAGGCTGCTTCCCAGTGTGGGGTGTGCAAGAGGCAGCCAATCAATGATTCTCTCTCATCATTGATGTTTCTATCTCTCCCTCTGTCTTCCTCTCTGAAATTAATATAAATGTATATTAAAAAAGGATTTTAAAAGCTGAAACTAGAAATGTAGATTTGAGAAATTAATTTTAAAGTTTTTTAAAAAACATTTCTAGGAAATAACAAAATAGTTTTGTTAGGTTTAGCAAATAAAATACAGAACTCTCCCAGTGATGTGTCTAAGCAGTTGAGCAACAACCCAGGAACCAAGAGGTCACCAGTTCTATTCCCAGTAGAGGGCACATGCGGGGGTTGTGGGCTTGATCCTCAGTGGGGGCTGTGCAGGAGGCAGCCAATCAATGATGTTTCTCTCTCATTGGTGTTTCTAGCTCTCTATCCCTCTCCCTTCCTCTCTCTCTCTAAAATAAAATAAAAATACAGAACCGCCAAGTAAATTTGAATTTTTGAAGGACAGTACTCTTATAGTATATTCCATGTAATATTGGGGGTATATTTGTACTAAAATATCATTGTTTATCTGATATTCCAATTTAACTAGGTGTCTGTGTATTGTTTGGCAAACGTATTGCAAAAACATTTAGGACCAAGATAAGATATGTTTATGTTTACATTTTACAAAGTGTCTTAATATAAGTGATTCATTTGATCTTTACTGTCACCCTGAGAAGTAAGTTTTGCTGGGAGGTAGAGAAAGGGGAGTTGTTATTTTTTAATTAGCAAAATATTTAGACTCAGAAAGTAGCAACTCATCAAAGCATGAATTCATCCAAGACTTTTTGGGTTAGTTCAGCACTGGAAAATTAGGTTTACAGTTGTTTGTATAGAAAATAATACAATGTACACTAATAAGAGAGAAAGATACAAATTGACCATACCTTTTTGACACCCACCAGCCAATCAGGAGTGGGTATGCAAATTAACCCAACAAAGATGGAAGGTTAGTTTGCATACATAGGCACTGAGCAGCCGGGGGCGGGATGCAGGTGTTATGCACTGCCCCAGCCACTCTGGACCTCTGGGCGGCATGGGAAGGCAGAAAGGCAGCTCTGACCAGAGCGAAGGCGGTACTGGCAGCCAGGGGAAGGCAGGCCCATTATTGCACAAATCTTCATGCATTGGGCCTCTAGTAATAATAAATAAGAATACAAGAATAAATTATGTGTTTTTCATACTCACAACTGTAAACCTAATTTTCTCCCACCCTGATTATCTTGACAGTTAAACCTCTATGTATTTTGTGAGCTTGAAGTCATCCACGATGAGCCTCGAACTGTTGATCTCAAGCAGAATATTAATGTTTTCTACAGTAACATTTGTGTTGACCTTTGAGAGAGGAAAAAGAACCATATCATTCAACAAAATATATTAGGTTTTATTAGGTCCAGATTATATCCTTTATTCAATAATTATAAGTGCTTAACAATAATAATTTAATTTGTATAAACTAGATAAACATTCAAATATTTCTGCAATTGTATGGTACTTTTTAGCTCAATATATTTTATTTTAGGGCTTCTGAGATACAGAGAAATAAGTCAAATGCTCCTCTTTCAAATGAGTGCCAAACCATTTTATGTTACTTTTTATGTACATCAGATATTTTTCTTTTTAATTAAATGATTTAATTTATATATATAATATATGTTACCCAGGAAAAAGGAAAAAAGTGGTTTATTTATTAATTTATATATATAATATATGTTACCCAGGAAAAAGGAAAAAAGTGGTTTATTTATTTTTTTTATGTAAGACAACTTACCTGAGTTTTTTTTTTTTTTTTGGTTGCAATAATTTTTATTTTTTAAAATCTTTATTTATTTATTTATTGATTGATTGATTATGGTATCACATAATTGTCCTCATCCCCCCATTCCCGTCCCAAACCCCTCCCTACATATGCCTCCACCCCCCTGTTGTCCATGGCCACTGGCTAGGCCCATATGGTGGATCTCTTCCCCTTACTCCCACCCTCCCCTACTTTCCCTTTGAGGTTTGAGTCAATAGCTGCTTCTCTTTCTCTAGGTCTGTTTTTGTTCATCAGTTTATGTTGTTCATTATTTCCTCTAGTTGTGTGAGATCATGTGATCCAAGAAATACCCTTGTAAGAACCTAAACTTCAATAAGCCATAATAGTTATGCTGAGAGGCAAATGAATCAGTCTGTAGTGAGTTCCTTTCTGGGCCAACAGTTCTTTTGAGTCCCAATTTCAATGTCAAATAGTTCCTTATGTGTACATGTCAGCCATGATATTTCAGATCTGGTTGGTGGACAAATGGTGGTGATGCAGGTCCGACCATCTCTGGTTTTACCTGAGTTTTAAGGTCCTTGATAGCAGTGTAATATTTGCTATAGTCTTGAACATCAATGTTTCCTTTTCCAAAATTCCCTTGTGCCATGATTACCATTTCAGTCTACTGCATATCATCTCCATATCCTGGGGGTAGTTCTGCCTTTTCTATGTCAGCTTCCCATGACTCCAAGGGCCCATGATTTTGTTACACTTCGGTGCACAGGATGGAGGGGGTGAAAATGCACAGAAAAATAGGAAAGTAGTTTTTATCAGGGTTTCAAGAGTAGACACTGATTATTAATGTGCACACTGATTATAATTAGGTTTAGGACAATTGTCTTTTAAAATACATATGTGTAAAATTCAGAGAGGAAGAAGAGAATAAAATTCACATGGATCAGGAAAGCTGTCAATGAAAACACTAATATAGCCGAAACCGGTTTGGCTCAATGGATAGAGCGTTGGCTTGGGGACTGAAGGGTCCCAGGTTCGATTCCGGTCAAGGGCATGTACCTTGGTTGTGGGCATATCCCCGGTAGGGGGTGTGCAAGAGGCAGCTGATCGATGATTCTCTCTCATCGATGTTTCTAACTCTATCTCTCTCCCTTCCTCTCTGTAAAAAATCAATAAAATATATTAAAAAAAAAAGAGGAAAAAAGAAAGAAAGAAAAGAAAACACTAATATAGCTACTTGAAAACTAACCAAATGAGAAAAGGGAAACCAGAAATCAAATCTATATGCTTGTATTAGTACTCTAATTTAACACACCTGCATTGAGTGCTGCCCCTACCAAGCCATTTGCCCTTCCAGATCCACTTTCTACCTTTCTCCATCCTGTTTTCTGCTCCGGATGATAACCTTGCCTTCTGGCTTTCACTGTGTTTGCCCATTGGGGACCCAGTCAGGAAATTAGAGGGAAGGGAGTGAGTTTGGGGTGCTTATTCCACAGCTCCCATTACAATGGCCCTCTCTATGACTTTCGCTTTCTTAGTCACCTTCCTTTGTCTCTTTGGGCATGGGGGTAATAATGGCCACCCCTGGTTGTTTCCCCGCCTACACCATGCCCCACCTTTGTAAATAATTCTTTTATTAAACTCGCTTTGATTTTTCCTAATTTGAATGCGCCTGTCATTTCCTGCTCACACTATATTGTACAGTAGGCTTGTGTAAAGTCCTTACCCTCCAGGAGGTTAACTGGAAAATGAATAATTGCAATGCCATGAAATAACAGTTAATAAATGCTTATTAAAGTGTAGGATCTTCAAAGGTTGAGACTAGCATTATTCATGTTTCTTTCTTGACATTTAATGAGCAGATGCCTCTATTAGTGGAATGGTAAAGGGAAGGGAAATGAAAGATGGAGTTGAGCAACTGTTCCAGGAAGATCTGGGTAGCCTTTGCAGAGTAGCTAAGTAAACAGTCAGAAACAGACTGGTTTATGCCATTAATTAAAGGAATTTACTGGGACAATACCAATGGCTTCTAGAATCAAAGGAAGGCAGGAGAACAGGGCTTGGAAGAGCAGGACCCGGAGGGCTAGTTTGCAGAAACCATAGCTAAAGGCATGCATTCGATACTGGTAGGGCATCCTCTGGCTTCATTTTCTTCAAGTTTCACAGGACAGCAAGCATCTCTGGACACATGTAATAATCACTGTATGGAAACTTTCTGGGCTTCTTCCTTCCAGTTTCCCCCTCAGAAATCCTGCTGACCCCTGCAGGTGTTGGAGAGTGGGAATTTTTGCCCATTCCAAAGAGACCGTGGGCTGTGCCCCAGATAGAGTTGTCAGTGCTGACTCCAGGCCAGGCCTTGAGATACGGTCTCATGGCCCCTTCCCAGTACGTAGGCCTTTTTTCATAGATCACTGTCAGCTTTTCTGAGAACAGGATGCATCATGGGAGCAGGATGCCAGTAAGCCTTACAGAATAAATCACTGTCAACTTTCCTGAGATCAGGATGAAGTTACTTACTCCACCAGGCGCCTGGACTCTCTAAATAACATGCTAATGTTACTTAAGAAAAACTGCTTTGTTTTAAATTGTTTTCTCTGCAAAAATAGGATATAGTGAATGTGTTTAAAACTGTCCTTCACAAAGGGTCAGGGCTGCTATCTGGATTCCCTGCGAGGAGAGAGAGCAGTCACCGGCCAGCTATTAAAGGCTCTCTAAATTTTAATTTGGTCTCGACACCAGCGGTTGTTCACTCGTGTTTGCTCCACAACACAGGTAAGGTAGGGGGAAACAGAGCATCTCAGGTGGGATGTAATTCTCTGAGGCAGCCTGTGTCTTGGGACTGCAGGCCTGCTCACCCCTCTCTTCCTCCCCTCCTCTCTAGATGAAAGGCAGGATAATGGGGCAGTGGGTGGGAACGATAGGTAGTTTACAGAGAGTTAGTAGGCGTTGAGTAACAGTGGAAGGGGAGCTCTTCCCCTGAAGAGCCAAGTCTGTGTGCAGAGGTGGGCTGATTTGCTGTGTTTCCCCAGCTCTGCGGAGGAGTAGAAGAACCAGTACCTACTGAAGTTCCCAGGATAGAATTTGGATCTTGTTTGTGCTGCCCTCTTCCTCTCTGCAGCTTTCTCCCCTCCCCCAGCTATCCTGTGCTCTCAAGTTGCTCCCTAGTACCCCACAGCCACATCCCAGATTAGTTTGTCCTTCCCTAAGGGTTTCCATTTCCCTCATTTCTCCTTCCCTTCTGAAACTGCCCAGCCTGCGTGGGAACAGGTATTAGGAGGATAACCATCTGGTTAGTCTAATGCAGTCTAAGGTGTGACTTACTGATAAAGGTGGGGAAGGGTGGAGAGATAGTCACTGAAGCTATTTACATTAAAAAAAGGTAACTTTTACCTAAGTGGAATTTCAGGCACTGTGATGATAAAAGTTGTGGAGAAAGGATTGTTTGGTATTCTTTCAGTTAATTCAACTTGACTATTAAATTAGCTGAATCAGGAAAGAGGGTAATGAGGGTTCTTTTTTTGTTTAGGTCTTTCCCCCCTACCTTCTGGAGGGAAGGAGCAGTACTTTCACTTTGAATTTCCCATTTTTGTAGAATAGTTACTCACTACATATATATACTATATACCACAAGTTTTATGGGGCCCTGAAGATACAAAAATGAGTAGTATGTGGTTCTTGTTTTCACAGAAGATATATCTTGGGGAACAGAGGGTAGGCGCTAAGACACAAATAATTACAAAAGAAGGTAAGGAATTTAATAATAAAGATTTATATAAAGCACATGAAGCATCAGAAAAAAGAGAAACCAGCCTGTAGAGGCCTTAGGGAGATGCCATTCGAACAGAGTCTTCAAAAATGAGTCAGGGGAAAAAAATATAGGAGAGGGACCAGCCTGTATGAAGGTGGTGTAAATATGTAAGACATACTTTGAGAATTGTGAAAAGTTTGGTTTGCCTGGGGAATAATGTCTGTATGAGAGAATGCCAACAGATAAGATTGGAAAAACAGATCGAGGCCAGATGGGGAAGGACCTTTAATACCATCCTAAGGAATTTGGACTTGGTCCCATAGTCAGGGGGTGGACCATTTAAGGTTGCTAAGCGGGGGATGTATATGATGTTCACTTTTTGGAAAGATAACATTGATGGCAGTATACTAGATGGACAAGAGGGAACTGGAGGTAGAGAGATGAGAGGGCGATTTGCAATCGTCTAGGGTAGGGGTGTCGAACTCAATCAGAGAAGGGGCCAAAATCTAAAATCCAGCCTAAATCGCGGGCTGGATGGTTTACTGAACAGTCATAAACTGTCATTGTGATGGAAACGCAACGGAGTGCAGTGATGACAGCGCGGTGCGGGCCACATTGCAAGGCCTGGCGGGACGGATTTGGCCCGCGGGCCTTGTGTTTGACACATGTGGTCTAGGGGTTGGGGAAGAGACAATGAGAACTTCAAGAAAATAGCAGTAGGGTAGTAAGAAGGGGGAGATAGAAGATAAATGGTGGCCCTTGACTATTGACTAGTTACCAGTTGATGAAGAAGAGGGAGGGAATCTTAAATGTCAAGAGGTTTCCAGTTTTGGACTTTGGGAAATGCCATGAACTAATATGGAAATGCAAAGGAGGAGCAGGTTTTGTGGGAAAGATAGTGAGTTCAGGATAAGGAAGGTTAGGGATGAAGCACCTGTCAACACTTAAAGATATATTCCATAGGCAGTTGCAGTGTGGTTCTGGAACTTGTGCCTAGATTTGAAGTTACTGGCAAAGAGCAACTCTGAAACTGAATGGGATTTCCCAAGGAAGATGAATAGAGATTAGGACCAAGGATAAAAACTCAAGAAACTAACATTTAAGAAGAAACAAAAGAGGTTGAAAGGAAACACTCAAAGCAAAAAGAGAGAACCAGGAGACAGAAGTTTCAAGATTTGAGTTTCAACTTCTGCAGAAAGATCAGGGAGAAAGAGGACTAGAAAAATGTCCATGATATTGCCACAAAGTCCTTGGAGACCTGAAAGCAAGACTTTTCTGGACAATTTAGGCACAGAAGCGAGGCCATCTGTTATGAGGGAAGCAAAAGATGGAGATGGAATGAAGCCATCTGTGTCTTGTATTGCTGCAGCATCATTCTGAGTGGGCGTAGAAGATGAAAGAATGGTGAGGAGGGAGGCAAGGGTGGAGTGAAGACATGATTGTTGGGTGTAGACTGCAGAAGCAAGCTCTTCAGTGCTTCTGGTAACAAACAAAAGGAGAACACCTGGAGAGCTAAGGAGTGATGTAGCACTTAGGTACCTGGCAGGAAGGAGTAATCAGAAATAATAGTGATCATTGAAGTCTCCATCAGTGATGGAGGAAACCACTTGCTGAATGATTGATTTAAATTTCATTATAGAGGACTTATAAAGAGCAGATGTGGTATCTTTTAAAAATGATGGGGGAAAATCTTACACTTTAGAAGAGTCACTGTGGTGAATGTTCATTGAGTCTGGAAGGTGTTTATCATTCTCCTTTGTACTTTTAAAATAATAGACTTTATTTTTAATTTTAAAAAATATATTTTTAAGTTGATTTCAGGGAGGAAAAGAGAGGGGGAGAGAGATGGAAAAATCAATGATGAGAAAGAACCACTGACTGGCTGCCTCCTGCATGCTCCCCACTGGGGACCAAGCCTGCAACCCAGGCCTGTGCCCTTGACCGGAATCAAATCCGGGACCCTTCAGTCCACAGGCTGACGCTCTATCCATTGAGCCAAACCAGCTAGGGCTATACTTCATTCTTATGTACAGTGAACCTAGGGGCTGCCCTCTGATAGTTGAAAGAAGTAGTTAAAGCTGCAAATATGGATGTGACAGTGAGGTATCCCCATGAACTTGGGAGAAAAGGAAATTTTTTTTTTCCTAACTAAACTAGTAACAGTAAAATATAATCTATCTTCTGGGGCCAACAACTGGGTAAGGAATATCAAAAGGGGGATTTAAGGAAGTTGCCTTTGGCTTCATCTTAGGGAGAGAGTTTCTGAATTTGGGCACATGAACAATCTTGCCATCAGGGAGGAGTGGCCTAGTGTGGCCTCAGTAAGATCTGGAGGGAATGTCCCTCAACTTCATTAACCTCTGCTCAAATTCTGAAGCTTTTGGATTCCTACTCTATCCTACCAAACACACCTATAGTGATTAGGAAAGCGGTCTTGACCATCTGGAAAGAAATGTCCCTTGTTGCTAATAAACTGGCATTCTAATTTATACATTAGTATTGTATGAATGCAGTTATTTTAAATTAGCCATCAAGTGTCAGGTTTCTGCTGGTAAAGTCCAGTTTCTGGTCATGAAAGGCTGAGAGGAACCAATGGACAAGGCAAATTTTTCTAAGTAATTATAATTTATATTAAAATATCTATTTCTATTGATCCATTTTTGAACTGCCTTCTGTCTGTCTCATTATATATTCCCATACCTTCTATTAGTGGTTTTAGAAATGATTGCAGTAAATATTATTTTCAACACTCATTTGGTAACAGGAACCCAAGGAGCTTGTATCCTTGTCAGAACTGATGATGAAAAATAAAAAAAAAATAGTTTTAGGAAATGGGTAGATGAGAGTTGACAAACACAAAACTTCCTTGCTGCCACTCTTTTCTCCTATGTTCATGGCAGACACTACTAATTGATAATGATGCTCTTTCTTGCTGAAGCTAGACTGGCTGTAGAACTCTTATTAATAACATTAATCCAGGAAGCCATATCCAGTTGCCTAGGTTGGATCAATGTGAGCTAAACTCTCTATCCTTTCTAGTTTAGATGGGTTGTTGGGGATTCTGGTCATCAAAACTACAGAATTCAGCCAGAAAGGACCTAAATGATGGCTTATCTTTTGAGTTTGATGTGGAGGAAAGCTAATGTGCTTTTTGACAAAGAGTCTCTGGTTATTCTGATAGACATAATACCAGACTAGAGAAATTGACAGAAAATTTCGGAATGAAATTCTCTGGACCACCAATACATTCACTGTCATGGTGTCCTCCAGGACAGAATTTTCAAGGGAACTTAAAAGTCATTTCCAGGTTTTAACTCCTAGGTCTGTCTATCATAGAGTGTGTGATAAACTCTTAACAACTTAACTTTTGTAAGCTTTAGTCTCCTTACATGAGAAATAATATTTAATGCATGAATTTGAGACTACCAGTTTACATAATATACCCAAAATGTTTACTAACGATAGGTACTCCTAAATGCTAGTTCCTGTCTTTCTTCCTTTGTTAAAAATATTTAAAACCAAGCAGACCTCCATTTTCAAATATCTCTGGTATCTACTAGAATATTTCCAGTGAGGGGAAGCCCACTGTCTTTCAGGGTGTTTCTGTTTTTGAGCTGCTCTCATTACTAAAAAGTTGTATTGAACTGAAACCTGCCACCCAGAATATAGCTTGCATTCTGCCACATAGAATTTAGAGGTTTTTGGATATTTGAAGAGGATTACTCTACCCTTATAAATCTTTTGGTTTCATAGCTAAGGGGTCATCAGTTCATTCAGTTGTTCCTTAGTTGACGTGGTTATTTACTTCCATTTATCATCTAGTTTGCCATTACTTGGATTATTTATAAATCTGTAGGGTTGACCTAGTTTCTTTTTCATTGTCTTTACTATTAGTTCGAGGAATATATTTTTTGAGGAGTGCATATTGACTGTGTTTTATTCCATTGCATCAATTTCCAGCATAATATGACTTTCAGAGATGTAATATAGCCCAGAATTTCTTGTTTTCCTATTAAATGTATAGAAATTGTTTATTTAAATTTAGTAATTATTAGTTACATAAAATTCCCCTCCTCCCTTGGTTTCAGGGCTTGGTTTCAGACAGCTCAGGTGTCTTGAACACATTTTAATGGAAACTTGTTTTACTTACTTTTTGGGTTCACCCTTTTTCCCTGGGTGTGGGACCAAGGCTTGTCACTTAGACATTTCTGATCATAGTGTTGATTAACTAGTTGGCTTCTAAACTATAATTACCTTCCTCCTTCAATTAAAGTTAAATTTCTGTATTACAACATGAACTATTGCAAAACCTAATAATTCACATTTGAATTTTATTTCCCTGTAAGCAAACTTTCCCTGACAATTCATATTTTTTTCTGGGTTATTCAAATGTCAGATGTTGCTGTTAAAGTGCTGCTGAGTAGGACTTTTCTTTAAGATTGATCAATAGACACTTTACAATATTATTGGTTCTGCTTTCCTACGATATATCCTCACTTGCTATAATATAATTATTAAAATACACTGTGCTATTATTTCCAGATTATAGATTTTCTAGTAACTCATAAACTAGAGCCATACCTATGTGACTGCATAATCAGTTCCAAAATGAAAAATTCAGTCAACACATGCTTTTATTTTAACATGTGACAAATTATTTTCATTGGATTTCAGTCAATCCTTTTCTCTGAATTTTTCAATCATCTTGACAATCTGTAAACTGAATGTGATGTTTCTAAACATCACTTCAACCAAGGTGTATTTAGCATACTTACATTCTGCTAGACGCTGTGTTACGTCTGGGAATTTGTTTCTGATGACAATTAATTGTACATGGCCCTGCCTTTGAAGAGGAATCAGGCACACAAACTCATCATCTAAAAATAAAGGTCACACCACCATGGTCAAAGAACATAGGGTTCTCAGAAGGTCACTTAGTCTTGCAGGAGAGCAATCTTTTTTTATCCTGTTTCTGCCATTTTAACATGGTGCATTGAGATTTTTATACACTTATCAAGGCTCTGCTCAACTGCTTCTTCTGCAGTAAGAGTGGCCCTCTTCCAAACTTCTGTAGCACCTCATCTGCACTTTTTCTTATAGGCAGGTCTCTTCATACCTCAAGGTAAACTTATTTGCATATGTCTATGTTTGCTCACAGTTGCTTCTGAAATACCCAGTAAATATAAGTTCGATTTGGAGAAAAGTCTATTTTAGATAGAACACCTTGGTTAACTAAGGGGGAACAAGTTCTGTTTTGGTCTAGACAGATAGTGATGATGATAAAGACTAAAATGTTCATTGGGTTCTCCGCCCTGCTGATATCTACCTTCCCCTAGAGCGATTCTCATCTTCCCACTGGTTAGCATTCAGTTCTCCTTGCACCTTCCTTCCAACTCTATAAGCTGTAAAAACACCTCCCAGCATCACATAGGGGAGGGAGAGCTTCCACTGAAGACTCACTCAGTGGGAACTGAGTCAAATTCTCCCACCTTCACATCACCCCCTGAGGGCTCTTCCTTACCCCCAGCCCCTGATTAATGAGACCTGGAGACTAGGCTTATTGTTCTGCTTTATCTATAACACCACCGACAATGAATTCCTAGTGGCCTGCGTCCAGTTCTGCAGTTTTTGTTCCAGGATTATCTCTTGATTGGACGTGAATTGTACTGCTTGTTTGTTTTTTAAAGATGAAAATTTATCTAATTATTTATTAGCCTACTCAGTTACTTTTTAGATAAGTTAGAGAAATTTAACATTAGAATTACTCTTACCATCCAGAATTAGCACATAAAGTTGTTTAAAATATGTGTCCAGTGACCCAGTGAAAACATCTTAAAGTATCTCGAAGGTACTTTTATATTATGAGAAGTATAGTATGAAATATAATTAAATATTAATAAAGAGTATCATAATTTAAACATATACCCTGTAAGTAAATATTTGCTTAACAGTATGGGTTACTCCTTTATAAAACTTCTAAAACTCATAAAAATGAATGAGGAGGCGTCATATCTTCCAGCGGGAGCCTCATCACACCTTTGTTAAATACTCAGCCTATACCGCAGGTGGGGCCATGACACTTGGCAATTAAAAATAATCATGACTTACCTGATTTCATGTGCACCAATGCACAGAAAATGTGTGAAGTTTATCATGTATTTATCTTTCGTTCATAAGAACTGAGGTCATTTTCAATAGACGATGTAAAGGCTTACATATAGTTGGTGCTAAATAATTATTTGTTGAATGAATGAATGCACAAATGAATATGTGATGCCCCACATGTGTGCATAAATACACCAAATGGACTGTTAAAAAAGTTATACTTCAGCTGGTTAAAAAAAGTTGAATTGCAGTTCCATCCACTTGAAATGTGAAGTTGCAGGTTTAAGTGATTAAAGAAAATTCCATGGTTTTTGCAGATACATTTAAAAATATATATATATTTTATTGATTTTTTTACAGAGAGGGAGAGAGATAGAGAGCTAGAAATGTCGATGAGAGAGAAACATCGACCAGCTGCCTCCTGCACACTCCCTACCCCTACGGATGTGCCCGCAACCAATGTACATGCCCTTGACCGGAATCGAACCCGGGACCTTTCAGTCCGCAGACCAATGCTCTACCACCAAGCCAAACTGGTTTCGGCATGCAGATACATTTTTCAAAATGGACATGCTTTCTCAGCAGAAGCTGCATGTCTGTATAACTGTAGGAAGTGGGCTGCAGTAACTCTAATGAACATATGTGGACCAGACAGGTTCATAGTGCCCTGTGTTTATGGGGTTTTTAACGAGGATCCTAAAAGGTGGAGCTAATGCGATTAGACATACTATTATTGTCTTTTGTAAAAGATGAATCATTTCAAGTTGAGTAACTTGTTCCGAGCAAAATGATGACTCACTGAGCAAAGCCTGAAATACCATCTAGTTTCTATCTGCCAGACCTTACCACCTCCCTGTGGACTGTTCCATTAGTATGGTTTATGCAAAGGCCTGCTTGTAAGGGCTGTTTCCACGATTTGAAGAAAAATTGCATTTCTTTAAGACTATGTGCAGAGTGAAACATTGACAATGACATCTATCAGCAGCCAGAATTCACAGTCAGTTTAATCTGAACTGAAGGACAGAGGGGTAAATAAAACCACTAGAAGGAGGGAGAGCTGGATCCCAAACCGAAGCGACCAGCCTCTGCATCTGTGCTAACTGCTGTGCTCAGTGGTGTGACGGTGTGAACCCGTTCTCCCGGGAAATACATATGTAGAGCCCAAGTTCCACAGTGTAAATGTTCCCATCATGGCCATTGCCACGCTACCCATGGCTTAATAGCCAGATTGAAAAATTCCTGAAAATCTCAGTTATCACTTAAGAGCAGATGCAGGCCCATCCTCGCACACTGTTGATGATCCTACATGGCCTCTTTGTGCTTTCAACACAGCATCTCCATGAAGAAAGACTAGTGAGTTGTTATTATCCTTTTAAATTTAACTTTATGATGTATGACTTACATATAAGAAAATATACCTATCTTAAGTGTACAGTTTGAAGAATTTTGACAAATGGATATACCCACGTAACCATTACCATAATCAAGATACAGAACATTTTCATCAGTTTTAAAGTTTCTCCTGTGACTCTTCCCAGTTAATCAGTTAATCCCCACTTCTCCACTAATATGCTTTGTCACTATAGATTAGATTCCCCCTCTCCCCCCCGAATTTCATATAAATGGAATCATGCAGCATGTATTATTGCGAGTCTGGCTTCCATTGTTCAGCATAATGGTCTTGAAATTAATCCATGGTGTTTTTATGTTGGTAGTTCCATCCTTTTTAATTGGTATGTTGTATTCTATTATGTGGATATACTTTAATTTATTCTCATGATTATTTTTCAGCTGTGAATTCTGGTCGTCATAAATCCTTTTATAAAAATGTTGCAGTCAGAGCTTTTTTTTTTTTTTTTTTTTTTTTTTTTTTTTTTTTTTTTTTTTTTTTTTTTTTTTTAATTTGTTGTTGTTGATTTCAGAAAGGAAAGGAGAGGGAGAGAGAGATATGAGAGAGAAACATTAATTGGCCACCTCCTGCACGCCCCACACTGAGGATCTAGCCTACAACTCTGGCATGTGCCTGGATTGGGAATCGAACCGTGACCTCCTGGTTCATAGGTCAATACTCAATCATTGAGCCACAGCGGCCAGGCTTGCAGTCATAGCTTTTTAAAAATTATTTATTTATTTATTTATTTATTTATTTATTTATTTATTTCACAGAGAAAGGAAGAGGGAGAGATAGAAACATCAATGATGAGAGAGAATCATTGATCAGCTGCCTCCTGCATGCCCCCTACTGGGGATTTATGAACCCCAGGGACATCTTGGCCACCGTGAAAAATGCTGCAGTGAACATAGGAGTGCATATATCCCTGTGAATAAATATTTTCAAAAATTTCAGGTAGATATCCGGAAGAGTGGTTGAGGGTCATATGATAACTCTATTCTTAATTTTTTGAGGAGCCTCCATACTGTTTCCCATAGTGATTGTTCTAGTTTACATTCCCACCAGCAGTGAATGAGGCAGTTTTTAAAAAGTTTATTTCCTAAAATTCCAGTAGGTGGCACTCTTGCAAAACCCAAAAAAGTGGATGGTTGGTTTCTAGATTGTGACCTACTTGCAAACTCATTTGTTCTGGATAGCTAAAATTCATCCCCTCCCCAGTTATCAAAGTTATACATGTGGTTTGTTAAACATTTACAAAATGTACAATAGAACATACAAAATACAGGGTGTCCCTCTAAAACGTATACACACTTTGAATGATTATAAAGGCAGTGTTTATTAAAATACATTTAATTTTCAAAGTTGAGCTATCAGCTATTAAAGTGTGTATACTTTTCTTTCTTTCTTTCTTTCTTTTTGTCACACAGCCTGTATTCTTCAAACTGATTGCTAATCCCCAAAAGATAACCACTATAATAGGTTAGTATAAAGAATATTTTCCAGACTTTTTTTTCCTAGCCTGTACACACAACAAATGCATAACATTTATATTAGTAAAGTTTCACATTTTAAAATAATCATATGTATTATAATATGTTTGTCTTTTGTTGTCTGATTCTGTAGTTTTTTTTCTCTCTTGTGAATTTCTTTCTTTCAAGACAGACCTTTCACTTATGCAATGCATTAATGACTAAGTCCAAAAGGATATTTCGTGTCAGTATTGAATTAGGGCTTGTGGTCTTGTGAATGAGGGCTGGAATCTCATGATAAGGATGCTGTGCTAATTGTACTTCTTGGCAGTGAGAGTAGGGCCAAGTACTTTTAATAAAAAATATGATACCTCCTTTGCCAACTGAAGACTGTAGAATATTTTTACTGAGATATTAGTGATTTTGAATTGGGAACTTTGTGAAATCCCTGACTTTTTTTGGGGGGTAGTCCCTCTCCCCATAGAATAAACTTAAGGGCAACTGATTGCTCCCAGAGTGAGCAATCTAATGACCAAGCCAGAATTGAAATGCTTTTGTGACCTAATGTTAAAGGCCACACACTGTTATTTGTTCAATAAGTCGACTCTGTTCATTGTGGGAGGGGACTATACATGAGCACCAAGAGGGGCGGATCATTGGAACCATCTTGGAACTAATCAAGGCATAAATGGTCCCTTTCCTTATTTTTAATTGAGGTATAATTGACATACAACATTATATTAATTGCAGGTGTACAACATAATGATATTATATTTATATGTAATAATTATCACAATATGTTCAGGTAATATTTATACATAGATTGTTATTTTAAAGCCATGGCAAAAAAAAAAAAAAATAAAGCCATGGCAGTAGATGAGGTACCTAGGGAGAGAGTGTAGTGGAGGAGACAAGAGGATTGGGCCAACATTCAGAGGTCACAAAGAAGAGTCTGAGAAAAAGCTTCCAGTGAGATGACGACTCTGGGAGCCCCGTGGAGAAAATACTTCCAATGGAAGGGATTGTTGAGAAACTAAGTTAAAAGCTAAGAACTAACCACCAGATTAATACTTGTGCAAAATCCCTTTTTCATTTGAATCCTATACAATTCAGATGTAGTTGTAAGGAAAACAGATATTATATAACACTATTTGCAGCCACGCTGAGTACTAGAAAAGTGGCATTATTTGTTATTTGTGGGCTATGGACCTTGTTCAGGAAAAGACCTCAGTAATCTCTCTGGGTCTGAAAAGTAAGGCTGTCCTAGGACACATTCTGGAAGGTGAGGGCAAGACAGAGAGTTGAATTGCTATAATATTTGTAACCAAGTGAGATGAATGGAGTACCTCCAAACACTAGCAAATATTAAAAGGTAGCGTGACTTCAGAAAGCTGCATGCTGAAGCAGGTCATCTTAAAATGGCATCATAACCTTCCGTGGGCTTTTGTACTCAGCACTGGAATTCCTCCAAGCTTGCATGAACCCACCCTCTCTCTTCTGCTCCCTTTCACACTCCTCACTCATCAGTTCCCCCAAGTTCTCGGTACCATTTCGGTTCTATACAGCAAATAATAACAGGACACAAATATTGAGTACTTGCTAGGTACCAGGTTCTGTTCCTAGTGTTTTATTTATGTTACCTTATTTAATCTTCACAAATCCACCCCACTTTAAAGATCAGGACCGCGAGGCACAGAGAGGTGGTTAACTAGCTGCTATGTAGCAGAGCCGGAATTTGAACCCAGTCTGGCTTCAGAGCCCAGGTTCTGATTCATTAAACCCTGCTCTTGTTTTTTTTTCTTCCGGTTTTGAATCTGTCCACCCAGATTGAACCATCATCTATTCAGGCTTAGACTTTGGCTGCCTTCTGCTCCAACCCAGCACATGACATCTGTTATTGACTTATGTGTCTGACCCCGCCCAATAGAAGCCCCAGCCTTGGTGTCACTGGTATCAGATAGGAGAATGGACATTGCGGCAATATTTGTTCACTCCCTTGTGAACAATTTGTTTCCTCTGTCCGCATTCTTTTTTCTCTGCCTGGCTGAATTCTATATGAACCATTTAGTCGCCCCCTGACATATTGTTCACTTTCTCCTCCATGTGTCCATTGAACTTCTATTTGCCCTATCTCATTGTATCGCCATTTCTGGAAGAGTCTCCACTCTGGCACACTGTAAGGGTTCAATAAGTGTTTCTAGATTGAATGAAAGAAGGTTCTAGGAAATTAACAGGACAGCTGTTATTGTGGACAATAGAATTTTGCTGTGAACTTGATGGGATAATGTACAAAGGAAAGGACTTCAAAAAGGAATCTCTTAACTTAATCTCAAACCTTGACATGTTTATCCCAGTGTTTATCTACTTTTCTTATTAATATTTCACAAACCTTTCTCTATGCTCTTGACATTATTGCTGGAGTCAAGAAGGTACAGATGTCACATTATTACCATTAATCTTTTAAAATTAATTTTATTAAGATAGTAACTACTTGATCAAAGCCCTATGATTAAGAACATGTTCCAGGTCACTAGAAGAAAGTTTATTAAAAGACTACTTCAGATCCAGAAATTTATTAGGCAGTTTTGGTTTGTTATAAACATCAACATGTCCACAATGACTCATAGTTGACTGTTATTTCAGAAGGGCAGAAAGGACTCAAAGTGAATAGGAATCTAAAGAAAATGAAACAAAAATCGAGCTTGAACTAATAAAGCATCTTACTCTGAAAGGAATAGTTTCTACTTGTAAATTTCTTGTGCCCAAGGAAGCAACCATGGGGCAGATCTTGCGAAATTTTATATTAGTTCTTCAAGTTCCTGAACTTGATATGAGACCACCTCCTCATCCACCACAGTCTGGATAACTGTTTTGCTTTCTCGGGGTTTGGCAGGGTCTAAAGACAAAGAGGGAACAAAGGAGGCAAAAGTTAGTGTTTCAGATATTCACCTAAAATTGGTGGTTAATTTAACCTTCTATATTAGGTATTGACTAATGAAGCCCATCAAATTTAAACTTTCAAAAGTGATTTTCACATTCTTAAAAAATGTATTTTATTCATCGAAAAGGAAATGCGTTCAGTGTTGTCCTATGCACAAATGAAAATATGTTTAAGCATTTAAATATAGTTATGATGCTCATAATACCTCTTTGCAGAGTAGATTTCCCCCCCTGGGCTTATAAGAAAATTTAATACAATACAGACTACTCATTTTTCTGCAGAGATGTGTAAATGGCTTTCCTTGGCTCAGAATATAAATATACTTTAAATTATTAATAATGCTGCAGTATTCAATGACATTTTATAGTTTTAGTCATTAATAAATATGACTGTGACCTAGTCTAAATGATTCTTAGGGAATCTGCATACCTTTAGAGGAATCAGTGGGCTGTGCTTCAGATTTGGAGTCAGTCACTGATGAAGTTTCATCCACACCAACACTGTAGAGAAAATGAGGGAAATGATATCACATCATGCTTTCTGGAATGAGGAGAAATAGGAGTTTGCTATTTGAACTAAAAATTGGAAATGTACCTAAAACTATAGACAAATGAGGAAGGGATTCCAAATTGCTTGACCAAGAATAATTGAATGATAATATTATAATAACCTTGCATGGTGCCAGGTGGTACTGGAAATATTAGGGGAAATGTTTTGTAAAGTATTTTAACCACTATGCTGTACACGTGAAACAAATACAAAATAATATTGAATGTAAACTATAACTGAAAAATAAAATTTAAAGACCTCCATTGGCAAAAACAAAAAAGCTCAATGTCCTAGTATTATAACTAAAAAAAATAAAATAAAAGAGTGATTGCATGCATCTGCTCCCTGGTGGTCAGTATTTGTCAGAATGACCAGTTGTTCTGACATTCAGTCAATTTGCATAGTAGCCTTTTATTATATAGGATTATCAAATAAGATAATGGGTGGCAACACTTTGCAAAGTATAGAGTGCTTAATAAGCCCAAGCCTTGTTTTTACTAGATTTGTTATTTGTCAACTAAAAACCCTTTATTCCACTGTCCCCCCCCAACCCCCCCAAACTTCATTGGGGGGTTGGTCAGCCACTGAGGTTATTTCAACCTCTGTTATCTATTCACCCGAGGGCTTCACCATCCAGCAGGTTGCGGTAGGTCTCAATCTCCAGCTCCAGGCTGGCCTTGACGTTCAGCAGGCGCTGGTGGTTGGCGTTCTGGCACTCTGTGTCCCTGCGCACCTGCAGCACTTGCTCCTCCAGGCTGCAGATGAGCTGCTGCACCTGGGACAGCTGGCCGCAGTAGTCCCCCTCGGTTTGGGCCAAGGTGTCCTCCAGAGACGACTTCTGCATGTGGGAGGGAAATGGAGGGGGCTGAATGAGGGAGGCAGCCAATGGCCTAACAGAAGTTGAATGCAACGTTCTCTTTGGAAGTCCAAACAATGCTGCATCTCTTTAGGCGGGCCCTACCATGGCGAGGTGGGACTGGAGCTCCAGCTCCAGGTTTTGAAAGGCGCGTCTCAAGTCGGTCATCTCGCTCTTGCTGCACTGAAGCTGCTCAGTGTTGGTGCTGATCTCCTTCTTGAGCTGCCCGCTCTGCCACAGAAAAGAGGAGCCAGAGGACATGAGTGAGTTTCTTTTCTGCTAATGTATCAAGCCAGGCCTTTTGTTGTCGTTAGTGGTACCTTTTCGATGAACCAGGCTTCCGCGTCCTTACGGTGCTGCTCAGCGATCGCTTCGTACTGTGCCCTCATGTTGTTGAGGAGCCTGGTGAGGTCCACTCCCGGGACAGCCTTCATTTCTACACTGACCTGGGCGGGGCCATCACACTGGAAGCTCTGGAGCTCCTGGGGGCAGCAAGTGAGAGAGGGGTGCAGGGGCCCATTATGACTTTGTGGGCCTTTTCTTCTATAACAAATATTACACATTGTGTTTTATGACTGAGTCAGTATAAGTCAAACATTAATACAATATATTAAACATTTTTAACCCCAAAACTAATATTTTTCTTTGATTTTAAAAGAACTGAAGACATTTTCCCTGGCCCCTGAAACTGCCATCCCTAATGACTGAGTTGGCCCTGCTTCTTGGGGACCCAGGGCCTTACTAAGAAGGGAAGGCCTGCTAGTAACAGTACCTTTGGGGGTTCCAGCTCAGCGGCCAAACTGAGGGCAGCAGACGGTACCTCGGCTTCCTCACCGTTTCTGTCACAGTCCTTGGTTTCCAGTAGAAACCTCCTTAGAAGCCTATTGCCAGAGTCATGACCAATGCCCACGCTACCCACCAGGTTCTGATAGGCATTGTGGCATGTCAGAGTTCTGGGTGTGTATCACACAGGGTAATGCCGCTTTCTCTGACATGTATAACGTTATGTGTTATTGGTATAATTTGTCTTTTAACTTAAAAAAAATCACTAGATCAGGGTAATTAAAATTCTTACTGTCCTTGCCTAATGATGAAAATGAACAAATCAGAAAGTGCCTTTAATTGGATAAACTTTAACAGGAATTACTATCAATACCACCACCAGCAGCTGGCACATAACACACACACACACACACACACACACACACACATACACACACACACACACGAAGTTAAAATGGCCATTTTAACAGGGAAATGTGTATTCTCCATGTCTGCTCTTATTCCAGATTTGTGAACTTGAGACTAAAGCAGCCCCTTGTGGCTGACCTCCTCGTGGCTCTTTCTCAGGTAGGCCAGCTCCTCGCTCAGGCTCTCGATCTGCATCTCCAGGTCGGCCCGGGTCAGGGTCAGCTCGTCCAGCACCCGGCGCAGGCCGTTGATGTCTGCCTCCACGCTCTGGCGCAGGGCCAGCTCGTTCTCAGACCTGAAAACCAAGTGCAAAACAGTTTCGGGACTCATCACACCCATTTGAATAAGGTGCCTGCGTTCTTCAGAGCTATATTGTGCATAAATCTGTGTGACTATTTTAAAATGGCAGCATTGCAATGTATGAAGCCGTTTTTGCTTTTTAATAACTGTTCCTTCTCCTATCTATGATAGTTTAACGCTCGGATGGAGAGAATTGAAAAAATAACGAGGTGATACTTTCTCTCGGCAGTGAACCCCAATAGCACTGCATCCCAGGGAACAATCTCTTTGGCCGGCTGCCCTCTAGGACTTTCAGATGGAATCCTAAAAGCAGTTGAAAATAAAAATGATAATTAGTCTTTTTTTTTTCTTCTTAACTTTTAATTTAATGATTTAATTTAAAACATTGGTACTTCTTTAGTAGCTTCTACCAGGATTTTACAGGCTCAGGATCATCACCACCACAGCATTCTGTGTGGAAGTTTTGTGGAACAAAAGGGACATTAGTGTTTCTTCTTTATGTCCAGAGGATGGAGTAGGAGGAAGGAGGAGAGAATATAAAAATCAGGGTATGGTTAATATTTTAGGTGTATGTGTCATCAGGAAAAAGATCATTTCATTTAACTCCCGGGCAAAAACATTATTAATTCATTTTGATATGTGGAAGGTTGAGCTTTAGGACGTCGGCGGAATTACCGTGTCACATCATGAGTCAATAGCACATTGCTCATGAAGTGACATGAAATTCATCCATAGCCCTATGTTTAAGCAACTTTTACTTCAGGACATGTAATGTGTGAGTTGTATTTGAATCCAGTACTTTCTAGAATGCCCAATGTAAATTTACCAGAACATTGAATGAATGGAGCAGGTGAACTGCAGAAAGTTTGAAAGTTTGGCATCAATGAAGGCAGGAAAATAGGGGATAAGAAGAAATGGTGGGACATGTTAGTTTCCATGAATCTATCTTTTATTCAACTCACTTCATTCTGAAGTCGTCGGCAGCCAGGCTTGCATTGTTGGTCTGTAAGATGAGCTGGGTATTTCCAGTGCTGGCAGAGATGATCTGGCAAAACAGGGGAGGACACACCAAGTAACACTCTAAAGTACCAGTATTATACAAATACGTTTTTGAGAGATAATTTTTAGGTGATGTTAAAAATGCTATTTTATTAAGAGTTTAAGACAATTAAATTTTACATATACATATATTGATTTCAAAGAGGAAGAGAGAGATAGAAACATCAATGACTAGAGAGAATCATTGATCGGCTGCCTCCTGCATGCCCCACACTGAGGACTGAGCCCGCAACCCAGACATGTGCCCTGACCGGGAATCAAACTGTGACCTACTGGTTCATAGGCTGACGTTGAACCACTGAGCCTTACCGGCTGTGTGGCAATTAAATTTTTTAAATAATATATATTGATGGAATATTTTAAAAGTTAAAGGAACATACATTTCCTACAGAAAGTGGAAATAGAGTCCCTTTATGGTAAATGGTAAAATAAACTAAATATCTCAATATGAGAAATTTCTCCAAGTATAGTGGAATTGAAAAAAATATCACTGTTAAAACACTGTAATAGCAAAGCAACAACAACAAAACAACATAATTCCCAAAGCCCCTCCAAAAACCATATTGTTACCTTATTCCTGAGGTCTTCAATCAGTGGATAATATTTACTGTAATCATCCCGTGACCCAGGATCTTCATTCCAAGATCCTCGTGTTTCATACCATTCATGAATTTTGTTTTCTAGCTCAGTATTAGCCTCTTCTAGAGCTCGAACCTTATCTAGGTAGGAAGCCAATCTGTCATTAAGATTTTGCATGGTTTCCTTTTCTGATCCAGAAAGAAGGCCTCCATCATTGCCAGAGAGAATACATAGAGAGCCCCCTCTTGGGCTTCCTCCAAATCCAGTCCCCAGGCCTCCTCCATAAGCAGTGCCCAGCCCTCCTGCGAAGGAACTTGCAGAGCCAACACCAAAGCCTGAACTAGAACCAAACATGGACGCAGCAAAAAAACCTCCCCCACAGCTGCCTCCAAAGCCAAGGCCACTTCCCCCATAGCCACTTCCGACACTGGAGGCAGACATGCCCCAGGCTCTGCCCAGTGTCCCACTCTGGGCAGACAGCTGCCTGGACAGCTCAGAGTTCTGCACTAAGAGTGACATGGTGGTGCCAGAGAGATCCACAGCTAGGGGAAGGTGGCCAGAACCTGAGAGGAAGCAGTGTCAGCCAGGCACAAAGGCTACCCTTTTATAGATCATGAAATGGGAGTTGCAGTTGAAAAGTTCACTCTCTCCATTCAAAAATATAGTGTTCCCCCAACTCCCTTTTCTGACCAACTCAACATCTAAATGATGAATGCATATTGAAAATTCATTGGTATAGAAATAATTGAATAATTGTGCCCATTACATATTTGATATATACAAAAGGAAATCTGGGTGGAGTAGAGATGGTTGTCATAAAGAATCTTTCTTCTCCAAATTGCCTGTATAAAATAAAAATGAGATATCACTTTCTTACAGAGTCAGAAGCAATGTACCAAGTTCAAAGTGTGCCTTAATGACTTGATCACATAATATGGGAAAATGATTAACTTCAGTTTTTGAACTTGGGACCAATTTTGTGTTGAAATGTATACTTTCCAACTCATATATATATGTAAATTTAAATAATTTTGCTTGATATCTATACTGTACATTGTTTTATGTTTCTGCACATATTATATATTATCGTGGTCTGTAAGTTTCTCAGGTAGGACTATGTCTAATTTTTTATCCTGAGTCAGTGTAGTGTTTGGCTAAACTTTATCCACACACTCCTAGAGTTATTTCACTTGAAAGAACTTAATTCTTAGTATGCTTGAAAGTGTCATTTAAAGTTAATTTCATTTGAAAATGACATTGCTCTAATTTTCTGATATGCCTTGGCCAACATTTATTCTGAATTCAATTATAAATGGGGAGCAACTTCACAAGTTGGAAAGAAATATTTATTCTTCAGTGTGTATTTTTTTGGGGGGTGGCTGGGTGGAGGGAGGGATATGTTAAATAATCATACCTCTATTCTGGAGTTTTTAGAAGTGGAAATAATTTTGTTGACAGCTGTAAAAATGTAGGAAGGTGGGGATGCATAAAACAAACAATCTTGGTCTTATTGGCAAAGTGATTACATAAGTTGAGGCAGAGAGGAAAATGACTAGAATCAGGGTGAACTGTTAAAAAATATTATATCTTCATTTTCATAGAGATTTTGAAATACTCAAAATGGAGATAATTATTTATGTGGTGCTTGTAAATGTTTAGGTTTTTATTAAGTACAATGTATGCTCATCTTCTTATATCTGACTAGAGGCTCAGTGCTCAAAATTCATGCACGGGCGTTGGGTCCCTCAGCCCAGCCTGCACCCTCTCCAATCTGGGACATCCCTCTTGCTATCTGGGACCGCTGACTCCTAACTGCTAGCCTGCCTGCTGGCTCATTGCCCCTAACCCCTCTGCCTGCCTACTCGATTGCCCCTAACCACCTCTTCCTGCCTACCTGATCACCTGTAACTGCTCCCCTGCCAGCCTGACCACCTCTAACTGCTCCCCTGCCGGCCTAACCACCTTTAACTGCTCCTCTGCCAGCCTGATCATCTCTTAACTGCTCCCCTGAGGGCCTAATCGCCCCAAACTGCCTCTGCCTTGGCCCTGCATCTGGGATTCAGGCTTCTGTCCTCCGACCAATTGCAGACACCCTGGGCTTCCTTCTCTTTGGCCAGCCATAGGCACCTGGGACCTGGGCCAGCCCAGAACTGGGGGGCCGCTTCACCAGGGCTGTATATCGATGCCCGTGACCGTGGGCAGCTTCTCTGGGGTTGGCCATAGCCATAAGTGCCCGTGACAGTGGGCAGCTTCAGCCAGACCCAGCTTTGTCAGGAAGGACATCAGAAAGATGTCTGGTCTAATTAGTATATTACCCTTTTATTAGTATAGATTGGGTACTTTTCTGATCTTTGATTTCAGAATTTGGCACCTGAGTTAAAGACTGATAAACCTTCCTGCAATTCAGTGATCACATGGTCCATACCACCTTTCACTTTTGTGTGAACAAAAACTTAAGGTCCCGTGAATGAGTGAAAGAATATTGGGTTACTGCTGATTTATTATGCTGTGCTTTTGAGACGAAAATGAACAAGGACCCCAGGGGTCACACTTGAGGATGAGTTCTATGAAATTAACCAAGAAATTACCTTTATTAAGAATCAAGGGCCCCAGAAAGGAGATTTTGCAACTCAGAAACAGAAGAAATTTGAGAGAAAAAGGTTTATTTGCATAGAACCTCTGCTTCACAAGGTTTAGTATCATTGAGATGTGCTGTAATTTTCAGGACCATTCGTGAATTGATATTAGGTGGTCTGTAGCTTGTAATTAATGTTTCATGGTAAAGATGGCAGGGATGATGTTTTAAATATCCTCCTGCTCATTGGATTTCACTTTTGCTGGCAATTTGCAGCTCCTTTGAGTAAAACATTTACTTTCAATTACAGAGACTGGCAGATAGATGGGCTACCCTCTCCACCCCACCACCAGAAGGCGTTAATGGTGCTTTCTGATTGCCGCTTTCCTGTAGGGAGCAAACGCTATAGCTCCACTTCTTTCAAGACCTCAGCAGCATCTCCTCCTGGCAGGGATTTATATACTTTCTTCCATTTCTTTGATTTCAGATGACACGACCTTGCCATCCACTACTTCTTCCACCACTGTCTTAATCTTCCTGGTTTTCTTCACATCTGAATTTAGATAGAAATACAAAATGTTAATTCAGACACATAACTCTGCTAGTTTATGATATTCAACTTTTAATTATTTTGTATGAACTTCCTTCTTTTAGACAAAAGTTCTTTCTTAAATGATCTTAAGACCATTTAAAAAATAAATGCAGAAAAGGTGCCACTCTCCCCAAATTTATACATTTTCTACTCTCCCCACCTCCAAAGAGAAACATACAATAATGATTTAAGAAAATTGCACATTTTCACCTTCTTTTTCATTTTCAAGATTTCAGGATGTTTCAGGACAACAGTAGCATAGGGCCAAGAAAACCACCCTGTCATGCGGGTGTGACAGATTCCCACAGGGAGGTCTCCTTTACCTGATTAATTGATTTTCAGAATCCCAAGGGTAATACCAGCTCACTTGAGAACTGATTTCCCTTTTCTTTTCACCAGTGGCAGATAAGAAGCGGTAAGCTATTGAGTGAGAATTTAGTCTTTCTGGAAATGTGTGAAATTAGAACACTTACCTGCTTTCTCCTCCAGGACGCTGTTTTTTTAAGAAAAGAAAAAGAAACAGAAAAAAAGTGTTATTGTCATTTTGAAAACGAAGCACCATCCTGTCTTTTTCGTTTCAAAATAAAGTCTGAGTGATATGTTTTATCCTGTGTTTATATTTCCCCCCTTTTATTATGCTTGTCTCTTCTAACTTGAGTGTCTTACTTTTTTGTTGTTGTTAATCCTCACCCGAGGGTATTTTTCCATTGATTTTTAGAGAGAGTGGAAGGGAGGAGAAGAGACACACAGAGAGAAAAAACGATGTGAGAGAGACACATTGATTGGTTGCCTCCTGTACGTGGCCTGACCAGGGCCAGGGACCGAGGTACTCGTGCCCTTGACCAGAACTGAACCCTTCAATTCAAGGGCCAAACTCTATTCACTGAGCCCAACAGGCTAGGGCAGAGTATCTTACTTTTTAACTTGAAAAATACATAGCTTTCAAACGGACTCATTTAACACATGCTATTAAAATAGTCCAACTATAATAGAAGTTGAGATCTGTGTTTCCTTGTGACTTTCTTGGGTGTGGTATTTGCAGACAGTTGTGCTGCAACTCCAGTGATTCTTCAACTGGTTCCCACAGACCTGTGTGGCTGGTGGTGCAGTTCATGACCTCTCAGTGAGAATTTTAAAAAGTTATTTTGCTTGTAATTATGTATTAATTGTAAAAATTAACATTTGCATAATCTTTATCATCTCTAATAACACAGACTCAAGTACAAAACCTGTATTTGATATTTTTGGGGTGTGTGCACTTTTGGATATATTTTTGTTTTGGTGTTGGTGTATGTGTGTAATTGATTTTGTGAAAGGCATTGCATTGATGCTGGGGAATGAATGACAGGGTTTAAGGTGTGGACATTAAAATAGCACATCGTGTAGACATCTCTCTGGATTCTAATAAATTCCTTACAGCTCTTCTCCTTCCAGAAGGCGCCGGTAAGTAGCAATTTCCTGCTCCAGCCTGATCTTCATGTCCAGGAGCTCATTGTATTGCTTGTTCTGCCATTCTGCATCAGCTCGGATCTGCATCAGTTGGGCCTCTATCGAGTTCAGCAGGGCCTGGAGGGCGGTCAGCTGGCTGTGGTAACGAGCTTTGGTATCTTGCAGTGTCTGCTCCAAAGATTGTTTCTGCCAGCACAAGAGAAAGTGGACATTTCTTACTTGAGGGCTTGATTAAGCGGTGGCTCAGTTTTAATCGTTTGAGAGGAATTTCTGTAGCTAGTTATGGGCATCATGCATAATTCTGGCTTTATCTCCCACTCTCTTTCTCTAGCAAGCCCAGTCAGTCAGCTAGGACCATTAGCTCTTTGTTGTGTTTTATATATATATATATATATATATATATATATATATATATATATATACACACACACACACACATACACACACACACACACATACATATACATACATATATATATATATATATATATATTATGTGTGTGTGTTTTGTTTGTCTGTTTTTAGCTTTGCACTCACTGTCCTCTTATAATACAAATGTATATTGTATTATTGTTTTCAATATTTGCTTCCCCTCCCTGTGGTTTATGGTGCCACTTTTTATTTGGAGGCTTAGCCTTCCTCATGCTGTTGACACCAGGCTCAGTCATATGATTTTCTTTGGCCAATGAGATGCAAGTGAAACTGACAATTGCCTTTTCTGAGAAGCTTTAAGAGGGATCACGTGGTCTGAGGATTGCTCTTTTCTTGGGCCACAACACTGACGTGCCCCTGCTAGAGCTGCAGCCAAACCATGATGGATGCGGCGTTGTGAGCCACTATGATTTTAGGTTGTCACCGCACAATTAACCACATGCTGACTGATTTGCTTTGCCTAGAGTGTCTTTACTCCTATTCCCTAGTTTAAAAATTAATCTAAAGTTTTCAGACCTAGTTGAAATGCCACTTTCCCTGAAAGTCTTCCCGACCTTCTTCCTCTGCATCCTTGCAGTACATTGCCCCTTTTCTTGATTTACTTCTGTTCTTTCATTCTAATCTGTTGTTTGGCCCATTTCCCTGCCAGCTTTGTAAGGGGAGGGATTATTTCTTATTTTCAAATTTCCTAATGCAGGCGCTTAGTAAACAGACACGACATCAAGAGCTGGAAGTTAGATGTGCTTTACCATACTGAGATGGGACTTGTGGTCTATCTCCAGGTTCTGGTAGGTGCGTCTCAGCTCCTTTACTTGAACCTCTGATTCCTTTAATTCTGCAGTGTTCACTGAGACTTGTTGCTGCAGAGTTTCAGTCTAAAATTCCAAAAATGAAAAAAATAAATAAGGGAAAAAGAAAGAAAGGAAAAAAGAAAGGAAGGAAGAAAAAGAGTTATCTCTTTTTGGAGGACAACTTCTACACATTTGCTTATTTTTTATAATTATGCCATTACCTGTATCTCAAACTCTTCTTTGGCTTTCTTAAGGTTCTCTTGGGCCAAGACTTCATATTTCTGCCTCATTTCATCCATGATGGCACTGAGGTTCAGGGCGGGAGCAGCATCCAGCTCCACATTGACAGTACTGCCCAGCTGTTTGCGTAGGCTGTCCACTTCCTACGAGAATAAAAATCCTGGCTGATTAGAGTCTGAAGTGTATTCTCAGAAAAGGCTGGGCAGAAAAGACTATTCGTTTTATGGCTTTTTTCGCTAGGAGTGAGCCAAAAAAGGAATAACATAATAGGCAGGGCTTTTTATGGTCCAGATATTTCTCTAAGTTATTTAACCCTGATAGAAACCTTATGAAAAGAAGTTAGGGGTAACATCATTATTATTGTCATCTTCACCATCACCACCACCACCTCCACCCAATCTTCTTCCTTTTCTTCCCACCATTCCCAATACCACTTCTGAAATTTATTTATTTTTTACCTCCTGATGGTCTTTTCTGAGGAGAACCAGGTCTTTATTCAGTCCTTCAATTTGAACTTCCAAGTCTGTTTTGTTTAGGGTTAGATCGTCATAAACCTTACTCAGGCCCTGGAGGTCAGCTTCCACTGCTAGGCGCATCCCTCTTTCAGTCTCATACCTGTGAATTAATGAGCAGAGGTAACTGAGTCCTTCTGAAACCATGATAGAAGAGATAGATGTATATGTGGTATATGAGGATTTCAATTTCAACACATTATACATTATAATCTTTATATATTTCAAAAATGTTCCTGAAACCCCAGAAATCAGATAATTTGCCCCATATATAATCTCTGTGATTTGATTAAAAAAAAAAAAATCTGAAATTACTTTAAAAAGTTTCTAGCCCAGCCTGTGTGGTTCAGCGGTTGAGAGTAGATCCATGACAGGAAGTCAAAATGTGTTTCCCGATCAGGGCACATGCCCAGATTGTGGGCTCCATCCCCAGTAGGGGACGTGCAGGAGGCAGTCGATCAATGATTCTCTTTCATCATTGACGTTTCTATCTTTCTCTCCCTCTCTCTTCCTCTCTGAAATACTGGGGATTGAACCCGCAACCCAGGAATGTGCCCTTTACCGGAATGGAACCTGGGATCCTTCAGTCCGCAGGCCTACACTCAATCCACTGAGCCAGACTGGCTAGGGTCTATGCAAAGTTTTAAATTGCTTTGTTATTATTAGGTTCAATATGTGAGAAGGTAGGTAGATGCTGGGTTACTTAAAAAGAACCTTCTAACAAGTAGAGCTAACCAACAAGAACAGGAGCAGTTAGTGGAGATATTCATTTACACGCTGGGTAAGGAAACCTTTAGACTGTGAGGGAGGGACTGTACCAGATAGTTTGTATTGATAACAACCTTAAAATGCCAAGATTCTGAAAATACTTAGTGGGTAGCTCCTTTACCAACAGGGAAACGCTTAGTATCATGAGGGACTACTGAAAGACATTCCTTTTCAGGAACTTTTGCCATGGTATTAGAGGACCTACTTCATTCTGAAGTCCTCAGCTGCCAGCTTGCCATTATCAATTTTCAGGACCCACAGAGCATTTTGCCGTTGGGCATCTTTAATCTGGAAAACACACGAGAAAGAAAGGCATTTTCAACTGGATGGGAGTTTAAATAATTGCAATTATACTCAAACATGCCTACTATTACATCAGAGATGATGTACATTTCAATACCTTCCACATGAAAATGGAAAGGAAGAAAATGGAAATATGGCTGTTGAGCCTAATAGATTTGTAAAATGCAATGCTAATCTCACAGTTTGGTCAGCTTTCTTGTGATTTCATCAAAGGAGACTTGAATTCAACTTGACATCAAACCTTATTTAAGTGCCTTGCCTTTATTCCTGCTTAGAACATTTCTCTGAGCTCCTCCCACTCAGAGAACCCCTCTTCTTTTTCCTCCTCCTCCATGTCTCAGCTTAGACCTTCAGTGCTTCAAGCCTTCACGATTTCCTCGAAACAGAACTGCTTGTGGCCTTATTGCCCTACACAGGCCCCCGTGTGTGGGATAAATGTTGCCTTGTCCATGCCTGTTTCCCCCTAAATCACATTATGTTTACCATCATATTTCCCATTGTCTAGCATGGAAACTAGCACCTAGTTAGTGTCGACTACTACATATGGACACTTATGTGGTGGGCGTTGTGCTATGCGCTGGGGCTATCAGGGAAGATAAGCCGCTGGGGCTATCAGGGAAGATAAGCCCCTGCTCGTAAGTAGCTGTTACCTATCGGGTGAATTCTTTAAGGTTCCCATGGATCAGAAGTCTGCTTGTAGAAAATGTCATAGTGACATATCTCTTTTTTATCCCATCCTAGAAAGAGCTGCCTTCCTTCAAATACAGAGGCTGTCCAGCTAAATGGAAGAAATTGGAGCAATCCATAGTGGATTCAGAACCATGAGCCATGAGACAGGTAGGGGGAACGGTTGGCTGATTTTGAATGTGACTAGTGGGAGCTGGAGAAGAAGGACCTTTGGCAGAAAGGACCATTTAAACACCTTTGCCTCTCACACCCACAGAGCTCCTGAAACACCAAAGTAACTTCCTGTGGAATCTGCATCAAATTGTACTGCTGTCTAACACAACACAAGAAAAACAGACTTGCTGGTAAGTGGCCTTCGCTCTGAAAGAAAACGAATGTTAAAGTAGAAAGGAAAATAAAAGAGATACTTTTCTTGATTAGATAAGAATATTTCAGCAATGCAAGTGCTCTGAGTCATATCTGAAATCTTCAATTAGGAGCAAAGTCTTCTTTTATTCCACACAATCAATAGAACTCCACCTTTCTTGGATGACATGGTTCTGATACAATTGCCATAAATTTTAATTGGGGGCAATAGAATATTTTATTACTATAAAAATGGTGTCTACACTGCTTGCTGTTGATGATCAGATTATTAAATAGGACATTTAAAAATCCAGGTATCATTAAGACCCATCCTCCTCCCCCTCATTTCTACCCTGAATAACTTTATCATTGAAATTTATGATACAGCATTCTAATACCATTTATGTAAATGAAAGGAGGAAAACTCTCTAAATTGACAGGGGTTTCAGGAATTGATGGGACCTACGTGAAAAACTAAGAGAGAGTTATTATCACTTAAAAATTTAGCTTTTTCAGGCTGAAACCGGTTTGGCTCAGGGGATAGAGCATCGGTCTGTGAACTGAAAGGTTCCAGGTTTGATTTCGGTCAAGGGCATGTACATTGGTTGTGGGCACATCCCTGGTAGGGGTTGTGCAGGAGGCAGCTGGTCGATGTTTCTTTCTCATCAATGTTTCTAGCTTTCTATCCCTCTCCCTTCCTCTCTGTAAAAAAATCAATAAAATATATTTAAAAAAATTAGCCTTTTCAGAAAAAAAAGGGTTACTATTTTCTTAGCCCTGACTTAGTAAACTATGACAACAACAACAACAATAAAAAATACAGAGTATAAGATTGGAGGATAATTTTTATATTTTATATATAATTAGATTTTAAAACTTTAAAAAGTATGATTTATAGTCATCCAATTATGTAGTCAGGGCAGTGATAGAACATACCATTTTTATAGATATTGCATTTCAGCCTAATTTGCTTTACAACATCCATTTAGACCCACCTAATGTATATGCCCTCTTGATATATCATGCAGCTAAATAACGGAGTGGAAAACACAGCATCATCCCTTACCTGAGCTTGCAGCTCTTCAATTTGTTTGTAGTATGCACTGTAGTCCCGAGTGGTGCTGGGCGCATTTGATTCATACCATTGCTTAATCTGCATCTCAAGTTTGTAGTTGGACTGCTCCAGGGACCGCACTTTTTCTAGGTAGCTTGCTAGGCGGTCATTGAGGTTTCTCATGGCCATCTTCTCATTGCCAATATTCAGGTCGCCTCTGTTGAGATCATTCCCATAGCTCACCATGCTTTTGGAGGTTGAGATGCGGGTGCCGTGGCCTCCAGCTCCCCCGTAGACGCTGGGTGCCATCCCCATGATCTGCCTGCTCCCCGTCCTATACATGCTGGCCATAGACGCCTGCGAGGAGGAACTCAGGCTTCTTTGCAAGCTTCTGCTTGTGAATTCCATTGGGAATTCTAGGAGGGAGCACCTGTAGCTTCAGGATGGGTGGAGCAGAGTCTGTCCCTCTGTGGTGAGTGAACTGCCTTTTATAGTGTTCACAGGAGAGAGACTCCTCCTCTGCTGACATCTCACAGTCCACCTTGCCTTTCCCCCCCCCCCCCCCCAACACTTTTACAGCAATCGGTTTCATTCCTTTCTAGAAATTACCACTAGAGGCATTTCTTAGAGGCTTTTCTCAGGGGTGGCTTCTTTTGTTCATCAGAGGTAACAAAAGGAAACAAGAAAGGGTGTTCTTTTAGCTCTTGCACCTGCCTTGGCAAATTTTTTCATCCTAATATACACATGAAGAATATTTGCAACCTCCATGAATAATTTGGGTACCTAAAAAGACAGATGTGGCTACATAGTAAGTCACAGAGGTGATAAAGAACAATGCTTAAATTTTTTTCAATTATTTTTTTTTCTTTTAGGTGAGAATATTTAAGTTCTATTCTCTTAATAAAATGTAATTATACAATACAGTGTTATCTACTATAGTCACTATTCATTTTATAGCCAAAAATTTGTCCTCTTTTACCAACATTTCCTTATTTCCTACCCCTTAGCCCCTGGCAGCCACTTTCTGTTTCTATGAGTTTGATAACTTCTCTTTCAGATTCCACATATAAGTGATACCATGCAGTATTTGTCTTTCTCTGTCTGGCTTATTTACTTAGCATAATGCTCTCACGGCCCACCAAGTTGTTCCAAATAGCAGGACTTCCTGCTTTTTTATTAATTTTGTGAATACACAAAATTTGTTTTATTGCTTAGTAGGGAGAAGGAGATTTGATTAAAGTCACTGGAAAATTGTACTGTTTAAATTATACACATTTTACAGTGATTTAGTTTCAGCTAAGGGGTTCATACACTAAGGCATATGATGCAGGTGTGTAGAAGCATTATTTAAATAAAGAATTAGCTTTATAACTAAAAAGGAATATAAATGCAGTTGTTTAACATAATAATTTTTGAAGTCCTCTTCTTTAGCACAATTCCTCTTTATGTCTGGATCTAATAATGTTTAAGTGAGTTAAATGCTTAAAATCATTTTGAATATTTTGGAGAAATAATTTTGTCTATGTGTTATTCCACCAGTTTTTTTTTTTTTGGCTAGTGTTTGCAGGTTTTTGAGATTTCAAATTTAAATTAAATATGGGACATTAGCACTATTTTATGGGGTTCAGTCATCCAATCTACTCCTTTGTTGGGTAGAATAGTTTCTGTTGTGAAGACTTCTACATGTTTACGTAAGGACAAGAAGATTTGATGGCTCCTCTATCACATTGAGTTTTATGCCTTGGTAGGTTTTTATATCTTATAATATGATCACAGGAAATCAGGATAGCATTTCATAGCAGTTACATTTTCTGAATTACACTTGAGGACTAGATACAGATCCTGTTGACTCTTATTTACACGTAAGTCATGAATTTACAACTCTCGATATTCCAGACTGTTGGATGACTGCAAAATAATTATCAGATCCAAACGTCCTTATGACTAATGGGAGGCACATTTTTACCTCACATAGACAGACTCTGTTGAGGGTGTTAATGATTAATGTTAAGTATGGCCAGTATTTTGGAGAGTTATCTTAAGCACTGTCGTTTTAAGAGGACTTTGGACTTTCCCCCCTTATTATGGATAAGCTATTGCAGCCCAGATGTGACACATAGAGAATCTGCAGTCTGTGGGGAAGAGTTTTCTTTCCCAGACATCTCAGTCAGGATACTTGCTCTGATTGGTTGAGAAGGATGGCACATAAGAACTGTGCGTGTTTGTATGCATTGTGGTTCTAGATACTTGACATAACACAGAGTTAAGACAGAAAAAAAGTCATGGTCTCTGTGCTTTAAAAACTTGGTTTACTTAGTGAAATAGTTACAAGTGAAAGGATATGATGTCTTTGATTGGCTTCCAAATAAAATGGGATGGAGGGAGAGGGAGTGGGGAAGTATAGATGAGGTAAGTTTGGCCATGAGTTGTTTGCTGAAGCTGGAAAATGGATATATGGGAATTTATTATAATGTTCTAACTACTATAGTGTTTGTTTGAAAATTTCTATAGTAAGACATTTTAAGATCCAGGTGCAGTGAACTTTCATTATTGTATTTTACATAGTTAATCTGGCATTTTCAAGCTTTGATTTGTATTCATTTGGTGCATACTTCAGTGAGTTGGTAGTTTGTCTCAGAGTGGCTCAAACATAGTAGGCACTTGATGTTCACTTACCATATGAATGACAAATGAGTGAATAAATAAAAGTGCTGATGCCCAATTTAAAAGAGAGAAGAAGCATTTGTGGGGGGTTCTCTGTGCCCCTTGACTGCTCTTTTTGCTAATCATGTTAAGAAAGTAAGAGTTGCAACCCAGGAGTTCAATGACATGGAGTATGGCAGACTGGATACTCCTAATGCCATTATCCCAGATATTCTTAGTGGAAACAACTAAAGTGCATTATCTATTTCCTTCCTTCCTTCCTTCCTTCCTTCCTTCCTTCCTTCCTTCCTTCCTTCCTTCCTTCCTTCCTTCCTTCCTTCCTTCCTTCCTTCCTTCCTTCCTTCCTTCTCCCCCTCTCCCTCCTCCATCCCTCTCTCCCTCCCTTCTTCCCTATGTGTGTATGTATATATGTATGTATGTATTTTTTAAAACCTATTTCAGACATATTATGAAAAGAAAGACTCCTCAGAGATATAAAAGGAAGTGAAAACAGGAACCTTAGGAGAGAAGTGAGTGAGAGAGCTGTCTTTCACCCTGTGGGATTTTGCTCAGTCATGGAGATACTGTTTCCCTTATGGTATCTGTAAAGGTACAGGAGATGAGAGTCTAGGGCTTGTCTAAAGTGGGACTATTAACAGGAAATAACCACATAAACCTAGTATACTGAAGGACTATGCCTTCAGAATAAGGGTACAGGATAAAGCCACCATGCAGGAGGATTCAATAAGAAAAATTTTGTCTCAACCTTGGTGCTTTGTGCAGAGGAAAAAAAAAATCTTCCCTGAGAATTTGTAGCCATAGCTAGCCCAACACAGTTTGTTGTCTGTATTTATCCAGTTCTATGTGAAAACCTTAAAAGGAGAATTTAGTTTAAAGTGATCCCTGATTAGTGATGCCTCAGACAACTGGCAGCAGGAAGTACAGATCCTCTCTAAAATAATGTAACACTCAAAATCTTTTACTGGGAAGCCTGACAGACTGAATGGCCCTCCTCATCCCTGCACTTGGCCCTGGATTATTTCACCAAAGTTTGAGATTATACCAGGGACAAGAGGGTACTTATTTTATATCAGCTTGACTAAGAGAGAGCCCAACCAACCTCCTTCCAAAACAGAGGAAGTTTGTCCCCAGGACAAATTCTAGCTTTTGTCTTTAAAATTACAGTTAAGAAATAATTGATAATTTTATATAATAAAAGCCTAATATGCAAATTGTCCCCTTCACTGGGTGTTTGACCAGGAGTTCATTCAGGAGTTTGATCAGGGGGTGGGGCCAGTGGTGGTGGCAGCAGGCAGCCAGGGGAAGGGAGGCCCTCCTGGCTGGTAGCTGCTAGGGACCCTACCCATGCCCAGATTTCATGCACTGGGCCTCTTGTTGAAAAATAAAAGCTTAGCTCCTGGCTCCAAGCCATCAACAGTTCATAAATGTTAAGGTTCTGTCTCAAAACACCTGCCTGCAAATGCAGATCTGACTATTTTACCTCTCTGAGAAACTTGTGACACTTAAGTGGTCAAGTCCAATACATTGCTTTCTAAGAGCCAGCCTCTGCCTACCTTTTTTAGAGGCCCCTTCCCACCCTCCATGCCTCAATGTGACACTTCATTAACACATGCTACTGGTGCTCCTCCGTTTGGTACTTTTGCACGTACTGTCCTCTTCTTTTCTGGGCGTCATTTCTTCCAGGAAGCCCTCCCTGCCCTCCCAAATTTCCTCCTTTCCAAGATGACCAGTTGTCTTGGTTTGCCTGAGACCTAGAAGCTTTCTGGGATGTAAGACTTTCATTGTTCAAACCTGGACACGCCCAGGCCAGCCGGGACAGTTGGTCATCCTGTTCACCTCTCCTGTATGCGTCTTTTACTTCGTTCAGCACATGCATACTCTTTGGCCCTGATTCTGCTGTTCTCCGCTGGCTGAGTGGGTGTGGAGCATGAGGAATAGGATGAGATAAGGATGACTCATGGAGTTCTGAGTTGGGTGACTGGATAGCGATGGCGGTGTCCCTTTCTGAAAGGGGGAGGGGCACTGGGACAAGGTGGGGAGAGGGTCTGCACAGGGATTGCTGCAAAGGGGAATATGGCATGTTTGTTTGCGGACATGCCCCATTTGTGTTGTCTGCATTACTAGATCCAGTGTAGAAGGTCTATAGATATGTTGTGTATTCTGATCTTGAGAGACCTGGGCTGGCTGTGTGTAATAAGATGCAGGAAAGGTTGCCTTCACTCTGGTTGGTTGTGACATTATCCCTCATAAAGTGAGCACTGTAATTCTAGTTTCCTCGGGGGCTTTCAGAACTCCAGAGTCAAACCTCTGCGTCGACAGACCAGAGTGACTGGGAGAAGCGTTGATCTAGTAGTCGCTGCCTAACTGTTCCTCTTTCTCTAAACTGCCATGCTGCATTAGCACCCAACCGAGCCTTCCATTCATGGCGACAACCAAAGATTTACGGTGCTGGAGTGAAATTTGTGCAAGATCCAGAAAACCTGGACTAGATTTAGCTTACTAAATGTTAATAACCAATTAGCATTGAGTTTTTTGGATTATAATTTAAGGGAAGAAGTAGTGATCAGTTATTTCATTTTATGATATACTTTCGTGTTACTTGAACAACCTAAATTTAGTAATTTTGAAGACAAGAAGGCAAGTGGCAGTTACTCACCATGTGCTTTTATTTTTCATGGCGCTTATTTTTCAACACAAAGAACTGTAGGCTTTCCTACCTGGAAGAGACCGTGAAAATCATGCAGGCCATCCTTCTCATTTTACAGACAAGAAAGCAGAGGGGTTCATAAATTGAATGACTTGCCTGTAGCAACAATACAAATATAGAAAGTTGAAATGAATCAACATAATGTTTGCTCTCTAAATTGATTCCCTGTTCGTTTGCCTGACCCAGGAAAGCTGCCTTACAAAGATCACCCTTATGTGTAAATAAAACTCTCACCAATTAAATTACTGCTTAAAAGGTATATGCCCCACACATTTTAGTTTCCACTCTGGGGCTAAAGACTTACTCTTTCAATATCTTCCAATAGATTCTCTAAGATGGGGCAGTGATCACTGGCCTCAGAGTACGCCTAGAGCAAGGCACTGTGTATACAGATACATCAGACCAGCTGAAGAGATGCATTATTAATTCGTCTTTCAGAACATGAACGGCAGATGTGTTCTCATTTCAGCTCGGTTGGGTGCTATGTCATTACTTTTTAATGTGTACACATTTAAGTTAAAAGAACTATACAAAGCAGAATATTGATTAAAGAGAACCCCTAGATGCTTGAGAGATGAAGAGAGGAAGGGAGGGAAGGGTGGGGGAGAGAGAGACAGACAGAGAGAGAGAGACAGAGAGAGAGAGAATGAATAAGCTTTTCCTGTTGAATTTTGGACTTCGTTCATTTTAGAATTCTATCAAAATGGGTTTAACAGTTTGCATATTGTTTTCACAAATTTCAATAAAGCTTCCTACAAAGATTAGCACTATCTGAAATAGGCAGTTGGCAAAGCACGAAATGAAGTTGTGACAGCTATCTTTTAAAAGTGGAAAAATAACTAGGCAAATGAATAAAACAATTTATTCTTTAAGTATTTATTGAACGCCTGAACAAAAAGGGTGGTAAGACACTGCTTGCAAGGAGCTTGTGGTCCAGCAGAGGAAATACTGACCGGGATTTTCATTTTCATTTTAAAGTGGGTGGATAAGAACGATGGATGTATGAGCTGTGAGAGCAGAACACTGAGCCCCAGGGAACCCCGAAGATAGAGAATTAGGTGAGTTGTCAGTCCGCAGGCTCTGGGGATCAGGTTATGGATTAATGGCAGAGTTGGGATGCTAGCACATAATAAGATAATAAATCCTTAGATAATCCTGCTTTGGGCATCAGAGGGTCAGGAGGAGACAACCCTACAGCCAGGAGCCCCGTTTAACCTGATTAAGAGAAGTGAAGGCAGAGAACCAGTCATGGTAGCAAGTGACAGTAACCATTGCCGTTAGTGTAGCTTTTTGCAGTTTTGTGTTTTGTTTCTGTGATGTTTCCTGGCCTGATACTCAGCTCAGGGCTTTACCCCTTTCTGGGGACTTCCTGAGCGTCAGTGGAAACTTGGTTTGTTAATATTTATCAAAAATAAATTGCTACTTTTTGACTCACACAACACAACTAATATTTCTGATGCCTCAAGTTCCACAAAGGCCCTTTTGTTTTGGTGTTTTTAGGCCATGAAAAGGTAGAGAGCCTGGAGCAATTTCTTATGTGTTGACACATGTGTTTAGGGATACTTAATATTTGCTGCCCAGAGCGAAATATAACAGGATTTTATGGGCAAGTCTTACATTGACAGAGTGCACAGACTGGTAGCTACACACACTTTTTCTAAATAAATGCATCTCTGTGGAATGAGCTGTCAGTAGGATTCTAGCTTTTGGAAGCCGGGAGTAAATAAGGAGCAATATATTGGTTCTGAGGAACTGACATTAATGTTGACATATGATGTTTCTGGGCAAGTTGATCTATACCAATAATTCATTTTATTTTCTACTGCAGTATTTGTTTTGTTCTTAAGTCATTTGAGGCTTTATTAAAGGTTTACCTGGTGGCTTTTTAAAAGCATAACATTTACTATGGTTTATGTTCATCATCAGTTATGTTTATTGAATATAATAACTATGACATTCAACCAGAGTTCAGGCTTTTACCCTCTAATTCAGATCCATCACCCCCTCATACTGACATACAGTGACGTAGTGCCTTAGCTTTGTCAAAATGGAAAAACTTCAGCAAAATTGATCCTAGAAGCAATGTCCAGTTAATCAAAGACTAAAAATGGAAACCAATTTTTCTCGCCTGTCACACTGTCTTTTTAAAACCATGATTCTTAAACTGCTTTGTCACTATGGTTGTCATAATTTTATCTCCATCGTTTTGCATTTTAGCCAATGTATGCAAAAAATATAATCGATATAAAATTATTAATGAGATTTTATCTTTTTGTGGACTGTTCTGGAAATGCAGTTTGCATGTCCCATAGCACATCATCATTTGGACAAGACACTTTTTAAGTGCTCAATAGGCCCATGAGGTTAGTGGCTACCTTCATGAATAGGGCAGTTCTAGCACTCAGTTTCTCAAGTTGGTCTGGTCTTCAGTCTCAGGGTAAGATCCTTAGTGAGTCACTGAAGTTTGAGATGTGCTGCCTGATGACTTGAGAAGCTTACTGTTTGAGATTACACACCCTCTCCTCCCATCATATTTGTGCTATTACATTTTTAAAAAAATCATAGATTAGGTAAACCATTTATCATTATCAGACCAAAGGCAGAGTTCAGTTTCATCCTGGTTGGATTCAGTGACATCTAGTTAGGTTTTTCTTAATCAGAAAGTTGAGATATTTTAGCAAAAAGGAAAGGAAAGGTAGGCCAAAGATAAGACAGGGATATATATATATATATTTCTCCCCCCCCCCCCCCCCCAACAATCTAATGAATGTTACCACCATCGCACCATAGCTATTCTTTTCTGACATTTGTTTTGAGAGGGAGAAAGAGGGAAAAGTTGTCTGTCAGTCTCCCCCCCATGATTGGTTTCATGAGCATATGACCTTAGAAGGGTTTAGCACTTGGTTTAATGCTCTGCGGTCACAGTGTTGAAATCCTTAATTCTGAGCAAGAGGTTCTGCATTTTCACTTTGCTCTGGGCCTTGAAGTTTTGTAGTTTGTCTTCCCCTCCACCAAGAGTGTGCTTACTGTTTACCTGCAGCTATAAGAGAGGAAGTGGATTAGGTAGGTTTTGGGAGGAGCTAAATGCTCTCTTTCACTTCCCCATCACCACAATCTTTTTATAGCCTAAGAAATAAAAAATAAACATAAAAAAGAGATAATGCAGGCCTTGGGGGATGAGCATGGCGGAAGAAGGGGTCGGACAGGACTCAATGATGCATTAGATAATGGTGGTCTAAAGGCAGATGTCAATGAAGGCTAAATGCTATAACTACGCAACACAACACTACTCACCACAGGACAAAGAGCACATTTCTAAATCAACATGGATAAGTCGCCCCACCCTTCCAGCCATCTCCGCCAGGTTTATAATTATCTGAACTGTTTGAACAGAGCCTGGGTACATCTGGGCAGTGCCAAGGAGTCAGCTGGGCCAGTTTATGTTGGAAGTTTCATATGGGTGGAAGTTGAAATGTTAACTTGTTTTTATTTTGTCAGAAATTTTAGTAAAGTATAAAAGTATATTGGTAGTTTTAGTACTCAGGCCCAAAATCAAATGCTTTGAACCAACGCAAAGCTTAGAGACCTAAGAAGATTAATTTAATGCGAATCTACTGGGTACAAGTAATGCCTTGGACTCAAGAGTTTGGTCTGTGGACCAACAACATTGCCATCATCTGGGAACTGGTTAGAGATGCAGATCCGGGACTCCAGCTCAGACCTTAATTCTTAAATTGCTTTGTCACTATGGTTGTGATAATTTTGAGTAAAGAGAGCGTGACAGTGGAGACAAATGAAGGGGCCTGAGGTTGGGGTAGGGTGCACTTATATATAGAGTGACTAGGATTGGCCTCACTGTGAGGGCAATATTGGAGTGGTAACCAGAAGTTTTATGGAGAGGCAAGAGTGATGTAGAAATCTGGGGTGCAGAACCTTCTAGATGCAAAGGTCTGGAGCTGTGAGCAGTGGGGAGCTCAGAGCTGGTGCTGAGCAGTAGGAGGGAGAGTGGTAGAAAGGAGGTCAGAGGTAAATGGGAATATTGTGCTGATGGCATTGTCCTTCCAGGACTCTGGCTTTTAATCCATATAATATGGGCAGCTAATCCTCTATGCCTGTGAAATAATCCCCTATATTTTTGAAAAGAGACATAAAGACCACACTTTTTAAATACTGATTTTAAATGAACAGAATAGATAAGACATGTTTTCAAATGCATATTTTTCTTTACAGTTATTTGAGAAGGTAGAGTAGTGTTGGTGGTAACATACACAATTTTGAATGCAAGGAAATTAAAATTAAAGCTAAAGAACAAACTAATAATGATTCAGAGTGAGAAGCTTTGGACTCTGATAAGAGTCTGAGTAACTGAGTCGCCTTTGTTCATGCATCCACCCAGTCCATCCTTTCACCCACCCATCTGGTCATTCGAAATTCCAAGAACGTAGCATCATCTAGAAGATACAAATATGAGTAAGCCTGTTCTCTCCTCCAGGGTTCACAGTCTAGCCAGAGAGGCTGGCTTAGGGTGTGCAGGTGGCGGTATAGGTGGAGACTGGAACAGGCAGCATGAATATTGTGCCACAGATGCCATCTGGCAGAGATAATATTCTTATCACAAAAAACTGTTATTTGGAGCTTCCCCATTCCTTAGAAAAGTGCCTCTCAAGCCTTTGTGTTTATTCCATGATTATCAAACAATTTTTAATACTCAGTTTAGTTTGTAGACACACCAATCACAAGACAAAGGTGCACTGGATAATGGTAAAACACCACCAACGACACTTTCATTGCAAATGAATAGGGGTCTCTTGTTAATGGGGTTTATATGATTCCATTTCCTTAGCTCCTGATCAACCCTGAGTGGACTGATAAAGTCAAATTTCTGAACCATGTAGTTTGGTCACTGGACCTTTGCCAACCAACATGTGCTGAGTGAGTAAGTGTATAAAGTGCAGTGAGTCTGGAAGACTCACCTGGAAATATTCTGTCCATCTTACCCACTAATACAACTGTACAAGTGTAACATCAGCAATCACACAGGAAACAGTACAATAATGCCTAGTAGTGTATCACAGGAAATGGGCTACCGGAAGCAGGGGCTCATATAATCCAAACTTCAATACAGGAGTGTAAAGGGATCTTAGGTGAAAGTGGACACAGTGTCTAATATAGTAAGGGCACAATTGGTACTATGATAAGTGAGTGGATGAATGAATGAATGAATGAGGGGTCCAGTGAATCTGTTTTAAAGAGGAAGATGTCTTTGTATTTTCCTCAAAAATCCTTCCTGCTATTGTGGTGTTTGCTACCAATTAAAATATATTTTTCAATGGTTCTTAATCTAAATAAGGAATTTGATGTTTGCTTCTGTAGGGCAATTAATATAAAAAATTCACTTCGTATCAGCTTTGCTCTGGAAAAGAACACAGGACCTGGAGTCAAGGGATGGAAGATTTTATTTTCTGTTACTGTGACCATGTTTATTTACTCTTCAGGAAATAATATATTGAAGATAAAATGAACCATTTGGGGTTCTAAATTGTTAAGCTTCCATGTTTTGACTTAAAAAAATTTTTTTTTTTACAATATTTACCTCTTGCTCCCTCTGCTGGAAGATTGGCTTTCTGTTTTGGTCTTACACTGAATACATTGTATAGGTCAGTGTTTTTCAACCTTTTTTGGGCAAAGGCACACTTGTTTCATGAAAAAAATCACGAGGCACACCACCATTAGAAAATGTTAAAAAATTTAACTCTGTGCCTATATTGACTATATATAAAGTAATTCTCTTGAATAGGAATCAAATAAACACAAAGAAAGTATTTTATAATTACTTTATTATGAAATATTAAGTAAACAAAATAGTGAAAAATTATAAAATTCTTGTCTTGCCTGCACCTACGGCACACCAGGCAACATCTCGCGGCACACTAGTGTGCCATGGAACAGCGGTTGAAAAACGCTGGTATAGGTGTTGAATTTTGTTTTTCCTTGTTTTTGTATTTAAAAATTCCTGAGATTATACAGAATTATACTTAGACTCAAGAGAAGCCCTTTAACTCATAGTTTACATCCTTAAGGTACACATTGTCACCTTGGGGGTTGGCCCTTGATGTTATAGGTTAAGAATATAATTCAGGCTTTTACTGGGTTTATTTTTTTTCCATTTTTTAAATTAAGGTGTTATATGTGTATATATCTTTCCGTTGCTTTTACTGTGTTTAGTGTTTATCTCCTAGAGGAGGGCATTTGACCAGTGTTTTCATATCTGAGAAATCAGACACGATGATTCTTTGTGTTTTTAAATCTAGGGACTATTGCCCTAAATCATCATGGACATTTTAAGGAATTACAAGTCTCCATGTAAGTTTGCTTAGCATTCAGAACTTTTAAATGTTCTCTTTCTAGAGTCTCCCACTTTCAAATCAGCAGTCCCTGCCTCTTAGCATTTGGTCCTTGACAAGGTCTGTGTCTATCCCAGCCCCAATCCTTGACTGCCAGTGGTCTCCATAGCACAGTCAACCATCGCATTCCCACAGTTCCAGTCAGTGGGCCTTTTTCTTCACCTGTTAGCAAACATTCCTGTTCAGTAGAATATCAGAGTGAGGCAATGGTGAGATCATGATTTAAAAATCTCATTTTTCCTGAATCTCTTTTATTAGGATGATTATGTTAAAAAGAAAACAAATACTATTTTACAATTTATTAAAACATGGAATAGTGTTTCCTAAAAGACAAAGAGATACTTTAAATTCCCACCCTCTACTTTTATTGGTCAGAGGAATTCAGAGGAAAATGTGAGACCAGAAAGCTTATATACAGTATCCTCAGCTTCCAGTCACTGTGTCCATCAGTCAAAAGGGAAAGCCTGCCCCCACCTTCACACCTTTAGGCTGCACTCTTTATCTTTGTCAATTGTTGATGGGCTCATAATATTCAGGTAGGACCACAGTTCATGAAATTACCATTTCTATGGGTTAAATTAGTGGAATATTGGCAACCTATTGTGAACAAAACCCTTGGCCAGTATTATTTCTAAAATGAGGAATTAAATTCTTTTTCATTGTTAAAGGAATTTTTATTCAGTTAGTGGTTGTAGAAGACAGTACATAGTTTTATTTTTATTTTTAGTAGGGAGGCAGGCTTAAGGGAGAGAAGCAAAAACCTAGTGATTTCATGTTGGTGGGTGTCCTGTGCTACCATACATGTTATACAAAGCATGTACTGAGATTTAGTATATGTGCTGCCAAAGCGAGCACAAAAGCATGTACTGAGATTTAAAGTTGCTGTCATGCCGTGGGCCATGAATTGTGGATGTTTGATATTGCTTTATTTCTTCACAAGGCTCTGTTGATCCTTGTCCATCCTGAGAGCCCTGACCAGGAAAAATATTGCGTTCAGGCTGAAGTGGCCTTCCTGGGCAGCAGAGGGCACTCTCTTCACGTCTAATAAAGGCTAACGCAACCCTTCCAGTGCTCCTATTGAAACCCAAGTTTGTGAGTCATAACCATCCTCCTTTCTGTGTTCAGTTGGCATCTTGCAAAGGACAGTATTATTTCTTGGTGAGCAACAGTTGACCAAAGTATTTAGGAAACTCTACAATTTTAAAGTAAAAAACAAAATATATTCTTTATCTGATTTTTATTTTTTGCAGTAAGCCTGAATCACCCGGGAAACAGCAGATACTTTTCAATCTTTTAAATTGTTATACTAATCCTGAACTACCCAGGTATTCTTGAAATTAGTCATGTTAATGTTTAGTAGCAGGCAAGGGGTCCAAGGCCCTCTAGTTCTAGGGAAGGTTTATAGGCCGGTCCCTGTGCCCTGGCAGAAATGTTGATACAGATGGGTCTTCCTCTTCCTGCTGCCATTTCAACTCATTTTCTCCCACCCTAGAATGCAGAGAAGGGGTTGGCAATTGTTTTATCTGAAAAGGCCAGATGGTGGGCCAGAGGGACTCTGTTAGAACTACTCAACTCTGCTGCTGTAACCCCAAAAGCAGCTGCAGAAACCATGTAATCAAGTGGGGTAACTAATGAAACTTTATGATTTGGCTATCCTATAACTATCTGTAAATATTGAAAAACCAGTTAACATCTTCCATATAGCTGTTATTTTATATTCTTTATAAACACAAATACTTTCCTTTTGTTTTTTGTTTTTTAAAAAACAACTCTTTCTAATTAACAAGAAAATAATTAAATCTTAATGTCCATCTGGTTTCACTACCATTGGAATTGATGTCTGTCCTCCTTAAAGTTTTCCTGACAAGCGAACAACTTTTTAAAAAAAAAAAAATATTTTATTGATTTTTTACAGAGAGGAAGAGAGAGGGATAGAGAGTTAGAAACATCGATGAGAGAGAATCATCCATCAGCTGCCTCTTGCACACCCTCAATTGAGGATGTGCCCGCAACCAAGGTACATGCCCTTGACTGGAATCGAACCTGGGACTTTTAAGTCCGCAGGCCGATGCTCTATCCACTGAGCCAAACCGGTTTCGGTGCAAACAACTCTTGTCAGAAACAACTCTTTCTAATTCACAAGAAAATAATTAAATCTTAATGTCCATTTGGTTCCACTACTATTGGAATTGATGTCTGTCCCCCTTACAGTGTTCTGACAAGCGCCATGGTTAGAGAGTTTAGACTTTCTGTTGCCCCATGGTTAGAGAGTTTAGACTTTCTCTTTTCCATGAAAGAAAGGCAGGGGCCTGGGAAGCAGAGCAGATGATGAAAGTGCACAGGCGTTTTTAAGTAGTTAACACAATTTATAAACCGATGCTGCTGGAATCGTGAACTTTTCATCTTTTCATTTATCGTTTTAAAAGAAAGATGCCACTAACAGGCACTGACTGGCCTGAAAGATCCCTGGAAAATCTGGTTTCAGAGTTTTCTAGGAGTTGATCCAAGAACATTTTTCTTTCTGCCTTTTGATCTGTTGAAAGATACACAAGATACTTGGATGCCTGGAGGCCATAGATGCCAATAACGAAGGAAACTGCAACAAGTTTTCTGGTAAAAGGAGCCAGCAATTATTCGAGAAGGGGTAATTGCAATAGCAGCAACTGAAATTTTTTAATCTACTGCCTGACCTCAAACCCACCTTTGTACTTTTTCTGTGTATGGGTTCTGTTTCTTCCAAGTTTGAGTGGATTTAGGGGAAACTGAGGTAATAATTGCTGCTTGCAGTTTTAGTCCCTCTCATCTCCTTTTTACTTCCCCTTCCTCTCTCCAGTTCTAAGAGCCATGGGTTACCTGCCCCTTTCCCTCTCTTCAAAGAAATGATTAGCTGGTGCTGACTACAGAGGGGAAGGAACAAGAAGTGACTAAGAGGAGAAGCCCTGAAGGTGTTTTTATATCAAGACAATTCTATATAATAAAAGCCTAATATGCTAAGTGTCTGGTCGATTGGTCGGCCATTTAACCAGTCAAAGCGTAATATGCTAATGATATGCTGAGGCCACTTAACTACTTGCTATGATGTACACTGACCACCAGGGGGCAGATGCTCTAACTGGTATATTAGCTTGCTGCTGGGGTCCTGCTGATTGGGACTGAGCAAGACTGGCCAGATACACCCTGGAACCCTCTCTTAGTCCCTCCCTGGCCTGCCAATCTCCCACATCTCTTCCCCAGCCCCAATCATGCACCAGTGGGGTCTCTTGGCCTGGCCTGTGCCTTCTTGCCATCTGGGACCCGCTCGGGGGATGTCAGAGAGCTAGTTTCGGCTGCAGGCCAGGCCAAGGGAGCCCACTGATGCATGAATTTGTGCACCAGCCTTCTAGTTTTATATAAACATGTACTTATCAGAGGTTGCTTGGAGCACTAGAACAAAGCTGGGGGCCAGTAGGAAGCAAATTTGAGAGGCTCCCAAGCTCTCCTTGCGAGGGGATCCAAACAAGCACAGGAATACCTTCCACATAGTGTCAGAACTTTTAAGTGTGGCAGAGAACACTTAGAAAGTTTTCTTTCCAAAGGATTATGGGAGTCAGCTCTGAATTCTCCTCTTTACACACTCCTGGAGGAGGAAGAAGGGTGGATCAAATTCCAACCACTACCAGGAAGATCCTGGAAGAACATATTTCTGTATCACTGCCTTGAACTCCCTGACCTGTACTCCACCTTTTATTGTTCCCCCACTTCAGGTGTCTGTGGGTCCCTCTGACCTAGCCTGCCCAGAGCTACCGACCATAGGTAGCTCTTCCAACTCAGCACTGTAGCAAGTGTAGTTAGCTGATTGTCCTTGTGTGTATGCTAGATCTTTCTTTGAATAGCTAAAACATAAATGGATTTAGATTGTCCATGGCTTCCCCAAACACTTGAATTAATGTTTTCTTGGAATGCCCTTTTTGGGTCTGCCAGCTGATTATTATTTTCAGAGGACACTAATGACAACCCAGGCGTGATGTCTACAAAACCCCACATTAAGGCAGCTTGCAAACCTGCCATTCAGGTAATGACTGCTGCCCTCTGGAAAAACAAGCTGGGACCTCCCCAAGGGAAGGCTGTGTGGTAATCCTGAGTATTTGAGAAGGGTGTGAGTGAGGCCAGTCCTAGGAGTTGACATGGTAGAACTGGGTAAGAGGGTCACCATGGTTTATGAAGTTTTTGTTGGGTGTGGGAGAAAATTTCAAGGAGGAAGAGCTCTACTGAGGAGACATGCTTCCTTTTTTGTCTCTCAGCTCAAATCCATTTCCTTCTAACACCCGCAAAGGTAATAATTATCATGACTACTTACCATGATTATGGGTGACAGGAATTGCAGTTGGGCAAAGGGACTGTTTTGTATATTTAATTTCCTTCTCTGAAATTCTGACTTCACAAACTTCCTTATTTTGTCTTCTTAATAGTGACTGGCTTCATAGCAGACACATGTCATGAGCCTAGCCCTAAGTATTCTTTCACTGGTCCTTAATTCCAATTCATATGCGAATTTTTTGAAAAGAAAGAATAACCGCAGTAACACTAATAGAAAGCAGCCAGTGCCAGCTGGATTAGCTTAGTGTGGAAAAGGACATAATTTCACAGAATTGTTGTTTTTCTGAAAACTTCAACCATTGTTTTGTTAACTGAAGATAATTTAGAATTTTATAAGTGAATATTCATATGTAAATGGTGGCCTACTTTTTAGTGCTATTACCTAACACAATAGATGACATTGGACAGGTGATTTTCATCCACTCCAGTGGGTCAGGTAGTGGTGAACTTTCCATGGCTGTACCAATGCATGGAAGCCAGGAATAGTTTGGGACAAGGTGATTGATCTCTTTAGTTTACAGACCTCATTCTGTTTTCTACTCTTGACCAGAACCATGAAACACCTTCTTTCAAAGGCTTCCTTAATCAGTGTTCTTGCAAGTTTCATTTGCTTTGAGCAAGACAATGCTAATGGGATTCTAGTGATGCCACCTTACCTGCTGTATTTTTCACCTAGCTCAAACTGTATTAAACCTACTGAGGCTGGCTTTTAGATAACAATTTGAATCTTCTAGGGGATATGGCAAGTGGCAGATGGATTGAACTCATCTATAATCTTGCTACTCAGTGTGGTTTATAAATCATCAACCTTAGCATCATCTGGGTGCTTTTTAGAAATACAGAATCTTGAGTCCACAACCCAGATCTACAAGAAATTCAGAACCTGCTTTTTAAAGAAGATCCCCAGGTTATATATATGCACATTAAAAATTTAGAAGCACTGATATATTTATAAGGTGGAATTAGATGTTGACCCCAAACTACTGCTTCCTAGAGTGTTGGAAATGGTAGATAGAAATCTTCACAAATCTTCTCTAAATAGATGAGACCAATAAAATATTTCCAACGGATGACTCAAACATGTTTTGTATAAGTATGGCCTGTCCATAATTATTGTCTTCTGTTTACCTCTTTCTTCCTTTTCCCTTCTCTAAGTGCATAGGGAGCGATCCTTTTTGATAGAAACTAGGCATGAGTGTAAGGTCTAACTGGAAAGATAAAAGGGTGAGGTCCTCTGGCTTTGGAACTTGCTGAACACTTTCCTCGTGTTAACTGATAGAGTTTTAGGCTAAGGGAATGGCAAGTTAAGCGACTATTTGTGTGCCCAGAGGATTGAATGCTTGTGTTTGGGTAATGGGAAGGTGACTCTTGGGTTTGGGTGATAGCTCTTGCTTATAAAACCCGGTTCCTCCCTAGTCCTTACAGATTTCTGACTCCTGTGCATTATTTTAGTAACTTGTATAATCAGTTTTCTCATCCCTGGACTCTCACCTTAAGTTAAAAGCCATTAGCAAGAGTTCATCAAGACATGTTTCCTGTGCTTAGGTTTCGCATAACTCTTTAGCAATTATTTATAACTGGGTGACACAGTAGAAAGAGCAATTACATTGGGTACAAATCCTGATTCCACCATTTTTAAGCTATATGACCACAGGTCAAGTAATTCACTCTATGTGAGTCTCAGTTTCCTCAACTGTAAAAGGAATATAATAATACTTTGCTGTGCTGTGACAAATGTTAAATGAGATTAGGAATGCAAATGCCAGTCAAGAATAGTTGTTATTGTTATGTGACTCAGTTTGTTGGAGTGTCATACACCAAAAGATGGTGGGTTCAATTCCTGGTCTGGGCACATACCCAGGTTTCAGGTTTGATCCCCTGTCAGGGCGCATGACAATGTTTCTCTCCTCCTCCTCCCCCTCGTCCTCTTCCCCCTCCTCCTCCTCCTCCTCCTCCTCCTCCTCCTCCTCCTCCTCCTCCCCCTCCTCTTCCCCCTCCTCCTCTTCCTCCTCCTCCCCCTTCTCCTCTTCTTCCTTCTCTCCCTCCTCCTCCTTTTCTTCTTCCTCCTCCCCCTCCTCCTCCTTCTCTTCCTCCTCCTCCTTCTCCTCTTCCTCCTCCCCCTCCTCCTCCCCCTCCTCCTTTTCTTCCTCCTTCTTTTCCTCTTCTTTCTCCTCCTCACCCCTCTCTAAAATCAATCAATAAAAAAAAATAGTTGTTATTGTTAAAATTTCCTCTAGTATATGTGTGTATGTACATCACATGCATGATTATTAAGTTGTGTATGCACACTTTAAAATTTAATATAAATTGACTTGTAGTTTTTGTTAGATGACTCATAATTTTATTAGATGGCTACTAATTTAAATTTCAAAGACTAGTTTTGGTGGGAAGGACAATCCATGTTTTGGTATCTCTCTCTCTTTCTCTCATCCTAAGTATGGTTAGGTCATCAGATGAAGTATGTCAGGGATACTGTCTTTTTTTCCTTTTTGCATGACCTAATTGAAAATATTTTTTAGAAATTCTTGGATCCTCTTCAGAAAGATGATGGTGACATGTAGATGTAATAGAATACATGAAATGGGGAATGAGTCACACAAAGGGAATGTAGTATGATGGAGAAACCAACATTATTTTGATACACAAGTAACCAATAAAACACCTAGGGGATGTATAAAAACACCAAAAATCTTAAAAGTATTTATTGATTAAAGGCCATGTAAGAGGATAGCATTTAAAGTACACCATTGTGAAGAAATATACCTAGAGTAAATGGTCAATAGTCAAGGGTCTTAAAGACTTAAAAACTTAAACATTATAATTAAGACCTACCTGATAATCAGGATCGTCTTACTCTGTAAAGGCCTTAATAGTTTCTTGGCGAAGGAGAGCATTTCTTATCTACACTGAAAAGAGGTCACCATTCAGTGAAACTCTTGATATGTGTAATACTTACTGTATGTATAAATATTTATAGAGAACTTGTTGTTAATGTCCCTGGAATGAGGAAATTAAAGACAGAATCAAATGGAATCGAAACTGCAAGATAAGAAGGAGAATATTTACCTGGGCATCCCAGCATGCTCTAGTGAAGAGCAGGGAATGTCCTATTCTCCTGGTTGTAGTTACATTGCTTAGTTCCCATTTGTGAAGAGGCAGAGAGGGTGGCTATGACCATTCATGAGCAATGGCTTTACTCTGCCAGAGGGAATGTTTTGGCTTTTTTTTTCTTGGAAACTTTGGTGCTTTATCTGTGGTCATTGGACCATGACCTCTGTAGAGATCCATTTCAGTGTTAAAATGACTAAAATTCTGGTCAAAAGTTTGTTGGGATGCTAGTGAACTAGCCTTAAATCAGCTATTGTCATTGAGCAAATAATAGACTCTAATATTTTAAATACTTTGTTTTGCTCATCCATTGCCACATGAAAAATCCCCAAAACTTACTGGTTTAGAACAATAACATATTTTATTTGTTCATAATTCTATTGGTCAGAATTCAGAATACCAGGGCTGGCTTATCTCTGCTCTGTGATGTGTGGGACTCCAGCTTGACTGTGAGGGAACCAGCTGGAATGGCTTGATCAGAGTCAGTCTGGAGCTTCAGTATGGCTGTTGGCTGGGCTCCTCAGTTTTCCTCCATGTGGCTTCTCCAGGAGGCTGGCTTGGGCTTTCATTTAGCATGGTAGTCTCAGGGTAAATGAACTTACATGGTAGCTAGCTTCTTAGCAGGAGCATTCCAAGGAAATAAGCCTTATTGTGAAAGCATTTATTAAACCTCTGCTCGTAAATCAAGCCACATGGCCAAGCCCAGAGTAAATGTGGGAGAGAATACTGAAAAGCATGAGTCCTGGTGGTATGGATTCATTGGGCCCACCAATAACTACTGCTATATTAATATTTATGTCAACAAGTTCTCGTACTAAAATGATATAGAAAAAGAACTAATGATGTTTGATATGAATCCATTCTCCCCATACCCCCCAAAACACAAAAAGTCACCACAAAGGTAACTTATTGAAGATGTTGGGGTATTGGTTATTTTTGAGAATCTCTGAACTAATTATACAGTAAAGATGAAATTATAATTTTACCCCAGAAGATTAGAGTATTTCAATTATATCAGTAACATATTTTGTTACTGATTTAAATGATGTAATTATTCTGGGTTCCTTTTGCCTAATTCCAGATCCTTTGGGCATTAAGAATAAGAAACAGCCCAAACCAGTTTGGCTCAGTGGATAGAGCGTTGGTCTGGAAACTGAAAGGTCCCAGGTTCGATTCCGGTCAAGGGCATGTACCTTGGTTGCAGGCACATCCCCGGTGGAGGGTGTGCAAGAGGCAGCTGGCCAATGTCTCTCTCTTATCGATGTTTCTAACTCTCTATCCCTCTCTCTTCCTCTCTGTAAAAAAATCAATAAAATATATTTAAAAAAAGAATAAGAAACAGCAATTATTGCCTTAAAGGGAAGACTAACCTAGTTTTTGCCGATATCCAATTCAGAAAATATCAACAGCAATCCTTTCTAAGAGTATTAAAACATAGAGACAAAAAATATAGGACACATTGTCAGTGTTTTACATCGCAGTGGAATTAAATTATACCCCTTTTAGTTTAACAACTATTAACAGAGCTAAGAGAGCTAGATCTAGACCCAACTGCAACAATCCAGTGAGCATGTGGGTAAATGCCTTTATTGCTCTGAGCCTCAGTTTATTTGTAAAATGGGAGATTTTGATTAGCCTGTGCCTTTGGGCCCTTAAACTATTGGTAATTCCATGTACAAATTCTGATGATGTCTTAGTGGATATGTGGATTTCTAGCTACCTTTTCTCCAGCATTCCTCCTCTGAACCAGCCTTGGAACAATGGCTCTCACAGCTACCATTTGAGAAACTGGCACTTTCTTCAGGGGACAGAGGTGCATAGTGTCTGTGCTTTATCCCCTGCTACCCCTCAGTACAATAGTCCGGATCCTGAAATTTAGAATTCGAATGTTGGACAAGTCACTTCCCCTTTTGGGTCTTAGTTTCTATCTGTAATAAGAATTTTTCCCCCTGAATTTCCTTTTCTAATGTTAACTCTCTGGTAGGCCTTAAGCTTTTAACTAATTAATTAATACCTTTTTATGTGAGTTAAAATAATTTTTGGTCCTCTCTCATTCAAGTGAGGCTTTCTGGGCCTCCTCTTCTCTGTTTCCGTCCTTGTTGGCAGAAGTCTGGAGAGGCTCAGGAGCCACATCTTGTTCCTAAGTCGCATGGCTGCAGGGTAACAGTTCTACCCAGTGTGTGGCCGCTGCGGACATGTTCAGAGCATTCAGGTCCCAGTGGGTCTTTTATGGAGAATGCTCCGAGTATCCCTGGTTAAGAGGAAACCTTGAAGTCTTGTTTTGCCTTATGATATAGAGAGATATGATGCAGCTGCCATGAAGGTTTGTTAGCTATAAAACAGGTACACAAGGATGGACTCTGAAGATTGCAGTGGGAAAGTAGAGCTTTAAGCTCATGAACTCATACTCTGATTCAAAAGTACAGCAGTATATTAAGATCATTATGGAATGTCTGATGAAATGGTTACAGAGAAAAATGTTGAGTTTGATAACTCCAAGGATATCTCTTAGGACTCACCCGTTTGTGCCTGGGCAAGGAATGACTTTCGATTGCAGAAAAAATAGTTTTTACAACAGGCAGAAACTTTTATTAGCCTCATGCATACTTTTGGATCTCATTCACTTGAGAATAAACTATTCTTCCATTGATGCTCTCCTGTGTGATGGCCTTGATCTTGGATGCTACAGGTGTAGAGGAAAAGAGCAATGAAGAGGTCAGTGCCATTCTCGCCACCATCTGAACTGTGTTGTTTCAGCACCCTATGGCTCTATGTGCCTTCCAAAATGATCACTATGCAATATGGCGGTCTCTGCTGGAGTGACAAGGTTATTCTTCCCACTCCCTAAGGAATGAGGGTGTCTGGGCAGTGCCAACTTCTAGGGGTCAAGACCTTCAATCTAGGCATGCCGCATACAGAATCTCATCACTGACCACAAGCACTGAGGAGTCCGATTGCTTATGTGGGTTTTGTAACATGTGCACCATGGCTCTGTGAGTGATAGAGCACTAAAAGCTATTCTGGGTGCCTCATTTTAAGATCTAGCAAGCTTCCTATGTGAGGGATGGCAACAAGCCAGGGATTTTTATTTTGGTTACCATATTAAAAAATATATCAATAATTGAGTTGAATAAGTGCTTGTTGACACATCAATAACTTGATTCTAAACCCGGAGGAAGAATTGAAACCATTAACAGAGATACAGGGAGAACTTAGTTAAAATCAAACCTCTCCAGCAGTAAATTGAACCACGCCATGCAGTATTGGGTTCTGCATCGCTGAGTTTGGGTAAAGAGAGAGGCTGAAGGACCATCTATGAAGATCTTGCTGAGCGGTAGCAGTTCGACCACCTGTACTGTGATGGTTACTTGAACTCTGAATCTCTCATGCCTTAGGATATTTTTTCTTCAGACTAGTACTCAGAAAGTGTCACTTGTTCCAGATTGGTTTCTTGGAATTTTCTATGAGATGTTAAAGGCTATCTGAGAATTAGACTTCCCAGGTCAAAGTGCTAGGGAACACTGGGTTAACAGAATAGAACTTTTGTCATTCTTTCCCATTCTTGTTCCTTTCCTTCTCTGAAAAGTGCCTTTCCAACATTGTTTCATCTTTAATAAACACAACATGGCTCTTCACAAAGAGGATACATCTTAGCTGGTCATAGAACACATCTTTCATAATACACAAAATCTCATGGGACACTAATGCTCAACAGAAGACAGTTTGGGAAATGATGTGAAACAATTTCCTTGTATTCTCTTCAGAGTGTACTAAACAGCCTCCATTAGGTAATAGAGACACAATAACATTAATGATTATTTTTATCTACTTTACCCCTTGCAAAGAGCTTTAATATATATTGTTGAGGACAATATTGAGAGCTCACTTCATATAATCTAATTTGTTAACTTAATTCAAAATTTGGGAGTAAAAGAAAAATTGAATACAGAACATTTGGGAGTATACCAAAGATGATGAATACTACAGAATGAATAAGCATGCTGACTTATTTTTAAAAAGTAGATTCAAACAATGGAAGAAATTTATTTACCTCTTGCGCTCAGCTTAGATTCCTCTGTTGTTCTATAAAAGTAATAAAGATTAAAGTTCATTTTAGTATTAGCAATAATCAAAAAAATGTCTTACATTGAACTGCCTTCCTTTGCCTGCTTGTAAATTTGTTTAATGAGGATAATTCTCCGAGCTAGTCTCAAGGTCATGGGGTCATGGAAGAACCTCCTGGACCCAGAAGAGAGGGAGTGCTGCTTTCCACTAACCCTGGGGGCAGAGAAGTCTCATGACCCACTTCCATCCTTCCAGCCACCTGCAGGCTTCACCTTCATCAGGGTCCTTTCCAGGGTCTGGGTCTGAAGCCCAGAACCATGGGATTCTTGAGAGCTTTATGCATTTTTAAAAAACTCTAACTCCTTCTCTTGGATTATAAAATATCTGTGCCCTTTTAGTGGACAGCTACTTCCCAAGATAGTCAGAAATAATAAGTTAAAAATCTAGGTACCTTAATCTCTTATGAATCTCTTCCTGCTGTTTGGCTAAAATATTCCCCCAATCTCCCTTTTTTTTTGGAGCCCGAATTGTATGTATTCTCACTGGGAAACAATAGAGCTACCCTTCTTGATGGTTTCTTTCTAGAGATTTTAATATATTAATTTCAATGGTTGACCTCAAATCCCAGTGTCCTGGGTTTAATCCTTGATTAATTCACACATTCTGCTTACCGAAATACAATCTGATCTAAGTGTCTTCAGGAGAAATTCAACATAAACCTCTTTGCTCTAGAGTGATGACAACTGCTAAGAGAACCATAGGGTACACGAATGTGCATATGCTAGCTGGGTGCCCTGGGTGCCCTCCCTTGCCAGTTTTGGCCTCACCCTTGGCTCTCGCCCTCCAGTAGCTGGCGGTAGGTGGCGATTTCCTTCTCGAGGTGGGTTTTGATGCCCAGGAGGACCTTGTACTCGCTGTTCTGCCGCTCCAGGTCCTGGCGCAGCTGCAGCAGCTCCTCCTCGTAGCGGGAGATGATGCGCTGCATGTCCTGGAGCTGGCAGGAGTACCGAGACTTGGTCTCTGATAGCATGTTCTCCAAAGCGGATTTCTGAAAGAGGAAAGGATGTTTCTGACATTAATGGGCTGACGGCTTGATTGATTCAGTAACGTGTGCTTGCTGAGTAGTTAGAATCCGCCGACCACTCCGCGAGGTGTCTTGATGGCTGCTGGGAATGCAAAGAGGAGAAGCAGGCTGACGCATAGGTTTGGGACGTGGGTAGCCAGGAGTTGAGCAGTGTCTGGATTTTTGAAGCCCATTTTCTTGGCATACAACCTTTGTGTCGGGGTTCTCTTGGCAACTTTGATGCAACTCCGTGGCATTTATTGTTTATGCTGCTCATTTGGAATGGGGCACGAGGTGCCTGCTCTGATCTGTCCCTTACCTCCTTCCGTTCACATGACCCGACTCAGGATGGTCCCAGCTCAGACTCACCCTGTTGTGCTGTGCCTGCAGGTCAATCTCCAGGGCCTGGAAAGTGCGCTTCAGCTCGTGGATGTTGCCTTGGTTGCTCTGCACGGCTGTGGGGCTGGCAGTCTCCTGGGCAATGGCTGCTGACTGTGAGAGCGACAAAGAGCAGAGGCATTGGCATTGGACCACGAGGAAATGGAACCTTGGGGAAGTCTGGACGCTTTTCTTTTACCTGCTCTTTATACCAAGCATCCAAGTCTCGATGCTTCTTCTTTATCATAAACTCATATTCTTGTCTCATGTCCTCCAGGATCTTAATCAGATCTTCCCCTGGGGTTGTATGCAGCTTCACATTGACTTTGAAGTCATTTGGCGTATGCTGTCCCTCCATTTCCTGTTTAATAACAGAGAAAGAAAATGAATCGGCTGTGACGATCAGAAGGAAGTGTGTTGATTGGCAGCGGTTAATGGATCTTTAAAAAATTTTAGCTCATGTGGTTGCTACTCTTTCACTGGGTTGGTTTGGCTTCTCGGTTATTAGTTATCGATGATAAAACATTATGTGAAATTTTCCTCTTACACTTTTGTAATATAAAGAATAGCACCAGATAGGTAATTGTATGGCCTCTATGGTTACTGACTTAATCCGTGACTGAAAATGTTTCAGCAAGAATTACGCTTCTATAGTGTGTAAAGTACTCGCCAGCAAATGTTTATGGGTGAAGTGATGACACAACTAAGCAGTTGAATGTTTCAGGATATAGACCAAAGTTTTTGGGAAGCAGTTCAGTAATCCAAAGCCAAAAGGTATAGAGGCTTTTAAAATGCATCAGTGCATTAGGATTCTGTAGCATGAAAACCAAGGAACCTCAGGAAAGGTTTAACACTCATTGTCTAACTAGCTTTGATGTTCATAATCAATTTTGTTTGCCTAAAATAGGGATTGTGTTTCTACCATTTTATCAAAGTCTCAGGGACTTTAGATGGATGGTAACTTTTCAAAAATGGGTTAAATGTTTCTGGAAAATAGGATTCTTAATTTTTGCTACTAGTCATAGATAGTAGCAGATTCTCTTTATTCTGTTGGCCCTCAATTTGCTGCACATTGGGTCAATGAAGGAGGTTAAGTGTCACACATTTATTCCTACAATATTTTTAAAATATTTTTATTGATTTTAGAGAATCAATAAAAGGGAGAGGGAGAGAGATAGAAATATCAATGGTAGAGAACCATTTATCAGCTGCTGCCTCCTGCATAACCTGTACTGGGGATTGAACTGGTAACTAGGGCATGTGCCCTGACCAGGAATCAAATCAGTGACCTCTTGGTGCATGGGTTGATGCTCAACCACTGAGCACACTGGCTGGGAAGCATTATATTATCAAAGTAAACATTGCATATTAAAATTGTTGACCCATCTATTATTAATTGTGATAGTATTTTGGCTGTTGTATTTGACATCTGAATAGATAACCTTGGATTGGAAAAATTAGATGTTTATATGGTGCCTTATGATTATTTAGGTTCAAGGACAATAGAACTGGCATAGAGGTAGTAGTTTCTTCTGTAGCTATTGGATCACCTAAAATGTGCCAATTAAGAGCTGTGCTGGGGATTGTTGGGGAGTCCTACCTCCCCATGGTGCTTCTTCATGAGGATGAGCTCTTTCCTCAACCCCTCGACCTCCTGTTCCAGGTCTGTTGTGACAATGGTTAGGTCATCCAAGGTCTTTCGGAGACGCTCCACTTCAATCTCCAAGTCTTTCTTGAAGGAGTGTTCATTTTCGTACCTTTGGTTAGAAGGAAGAAAAGAGCACACCCGTTGTTGAAAGGCTGTGGTCTTTGTGAGGATTCACCTTCATTTAGAGGTGATGCTCATACTTTGTAGGCTTAACGCAAAAACAGTTAATACATACCATTTATTCTTTATATGTGTGTTTCATGTATATTTTTCTATAATAGTGACTCGATGTTATTTTAAAAAATAGAATAAAATAATAAACAGCCATGGGATCATCACCTAGCTTTAGCAGTCATTAACAGTTTGCCTTATTTGCTTCATCTGCATTCCATTTTGTATTTCAATGTAACATTTTACCTCTACATTCCATTTTGTATTTCAATGACATAACATTTTACCTCTACATGCTTCTGAAGCATCTTTTAAGAAAAGTACATCTTTCTAAATATGGATAATAACATTATCTCATCTAAAACATTAAAAACTCCCCCCCCCCCCCTTTAAACACCTCTACCTTCCAGGTTTATTGCAAAGATTTATTTATTTATTTTTAAAATCCTTACCCAAATACATTTTTCCATTGATTTTTAGAGAGAATGGAAGAGAGAGGGAAAGACAGAGAGAAATAGTCATGTGAGAGGAATGCATCAATTGGTAGCCTCCTGCACGTGCCCTGACCAAGGCCTGAACTGGGAAGGAGCCTGAAACTTCTGTACGTGTCCTTGACCGGAATCGAACCTGGGACCCTTCGGTCTGCAGGCCAATGCTCTATCCACTGAGCCAAATCAGCTAGGGCAAAAACCAACTCTTTAATGTCATCTAATTCTTGGTTCTTATTCAAATTTCCTCACAACCAAAAGTGTGTTTTATTATCTGATTTGTTTAAATTAGGGTCCAGCCAAGTATTTATTCTTGTTTGCCTTTTAATTATATTTCAGTAAGATTTTTACATGTAGCTAATGGTGAGATAAGTTTCCTGAACAAGAACAACCCACAAAACAAAACAAACACCAAACAATACTCCCTCTGCCTCCCACGACACTGAGGAAGGAACTTACTTGAGGTTGAAGTCGTCCACTGCCATCCTGGCGTTGTCAAGGAGAAGAAACACCTGAGCATTGGTCATCTTACCGTCCAGTATCTGTAAGAGACGCACCGACAGTCATTTCCGTGGGACACAGGACACAGGAAAGCTGCATTTCTGTTCTCTAGTCTCCTGGTCATGTGATTTGTTAGAACAGATGACTTGTTTCCTGGCAGTGGAGCAATCACACCGATAAATATTTATTGAGCACTTTTGAGGTGCAAAGTATAAAATGATTTTATAGTAAGGATATGGTCTGCATTGTCTTTTTTTTACATGGAGTTTTGACTGGTTAGGACTGATGCAAATGCCAAAAGGAAGAGAAAAGAGTGTAATTATCCAAAATGCCTTCTAACTTTCTAGTTCTGTAAACATATCTTAGTTTGGCTCCCCAAGAATAAAATAATTATTTTAAATGAACACAATTCTTCCTCATGATACCATTCATATTTCTGATCTGCGACTCCTGAGCAAAGTATCACTTGGTACAAAACATCAACTGATAATAATTTTTGAAACTGATTTAAAACGTATTTTATTATGGTCAAAATATACCATAAGTCATTTTTGTCCAAAATATCTATAGTCATGTACATAACGTGTAGCTATGTGCTTTTTAATTATTCCGTGATGAGAATGCCCCAATTGTAGCTATTACTGGTAAAATATTCAATGAAAGGATTCTTTGCCAGCTTAGTAAACTTTAATTGTGGTAAAGCCTCCTGTCAAACACTTTCACTAGATGTTTATATACCTTTTCACTTTAAGAGGAGAAATGTTATTGAAAGTTCATCTACTTGAGCAATTGTGTATACATAGAGGATTTGTAAACACATTTAGGACATTTTAATCAAAGAAGTAGTCCATATTTGCTGTACGTATGTCTCTGTCTTCAGGGAAATTGGGTGGAAGATATCTCAGTGTCAAAAGTATAATACTACTATTGTACCAAATATTGTGCTGAACTAGGAATTGGGAGATTTTCCTTTTCCTTCCTGTTGCTGACCATCGGCATGAACTTGGGCCAGTCACTCCATTCCTTGGGCTTCAGTTCCATCACTTGTTAGATAAGGAGTTTGTACTAGAAACAGGTGAGCTTACAGGTCATAGCTTTAAACTTCTGTAATTTATTTGGGACCAGATTATCTTGTGACATTCCAATTATATTTATACAAATAATTCCTTTCTTTAGAAAGGGTTTTCTTAGGACAAAGTTATACTTGAAAACAAAGACACCTTTAAAATATCTGGTCCTATCCAAAGCTTCACTGGCTAGATGGAATTTGGTATTATGAATGCACAATAGGAGGATTCAGAGGTGGTGACAACAGTGGGCCTGAACTCCACCAGCTGAGTGAGCTTGCCACGTGTCTGTTTCTTCATTCATAAAATGACAATGAAGTTATGAGAATTAGATTAGAAGAGAGAAAATAATGTTGTAAAATCCTTATTTTCTGGGCATAGTGTAGACACTGAAAAATTAGTTCAAAATTTTCTTCTTTAAAATCTAATTGGTAAGGCTGAAACCGGTTTGGCTCAGTGGATAGAGCATTGGCCTGCGGACTGAGGAGTCCCAGGTTCGATTCGAGTCAAGGGCATGTACATTGGTTGCGAGTACAACCCCAGTAGGGGGCGTGCAAGAGGCAGCTGATTGATGACTCTCATGATGTTTCTAGCTCTCTATCTCTCTCCCTTCCTCTCTATGAAAAATCAATAAAATATATTTTAAAAAAATCTAATTGGTAAGGTATGTACACATATAATACCTTAATAAAAAAATGAGGAGAAAAAAATCTAACATTTAAAAAAAATATATAATTTATTGATTATTTATTTATTTATTTATTTATTTTTACAGAGAGGAAGGGAGAGAGATAAAGAGTCAGAAACATCGATGGGAGAGAAACATCAATCAGCTGCCTCCTGCACACCTCCTATTGGGGATATGCCCGCAACCAAGGTACATGCCCTTGACCGGAATTGAACCTGGGACCCTTTTCAGTCCTCAGGCCAACGCTCTATCCACTGAGCCAAACCGGTTAGGGCAAATCTAATACTTTTGTAACTAGAGCCAATGTTTGCATTGGATAAATCTCAGGATTTATATGTTGAGATGTACCCTAAACTCTGTGGTAGGAGATGCCAGGTTGGCTTCCCCTGTCCACCTTCATTCTTCCCTTGGTGGATGGATTCCAAATGGTACTATGACTGCTTCCTTTGCTCACAAAGAGATTCTGTAGATATTTCCTTGTCTTCCCTCTGCAGTGTTTCATAGGGACTTTCTTACCAAATTCTCCCCCTCCCCCTAAACTTTTTATTCTTTGAATTATTTAAGCTCATGGGAAATAAAAAGTAGCTCCCTCCAAAAAGACCTGGGGACCCAGCCTTAGTTGTACACAGATATATTGATTGACATGCAGAGAAACCATTCCTGTAGACTCAACAGAATAAAAAATACCATCTTTAGTGAATTAAACTGATCATTTATCAATTGCAAAGCCCCCACATCAAAACTCTGGCTCTCCCAGCCAGCATTCTCATAGTGCACGAGTGGTGAGCTCTGAAATGCACTTGATATAGAGCACATTTAAAAATGGAAACTATTTCCTACTGTTTGGGTTGCCTGATACAATATTATGACACAGCCGTTATTTCTGAGACATCCTTTGCAATAATGAATGGATGAGGATGGATGGAGAAATAATAGGAGGCATAGGCTTGGCATTGTGTATTATAATTAATCACCTGGATTCTCCCCAAAGCCCCGAGTTAATTCTTTTAAAATAATCTAGTTGGTGTATTAGCAGTGCAGCATCATTGCTCCAGGGTGTATAATCTCCTACCAGGGAGAGGGATGTAGAATATTTTACTGTAATCCAAAGCACCAAGTAGAGTTCTATTATGAGTTATTCTAATATTTCTGTCCAACTCTGTGTTTCAAAAGGAGTGGATTAATTTTTGAACATAATTTCTGATAGACTTTTGGAATAACCTTTAATATCCCTAAAGTGGAGTGGGAGAGTAATATAGCTACTCAGAACATTTCATCAGGGCGCAGGAAGAGGCCAGCCCTGGTACTTGTGGGACCTGTCTGGTCTCTTTTCTCAGCTGCAAACAGGAGAGAGTGGGCTAGATAGACAACCTCAGCTTCACAGAGTTGTTTTCTTCCAACATGGAGAAAATGTAACAACTGAAGTAAGAAATCCAGAAGAGAGTGTAATTCAAAGCTGAAGAAGACTCCTATTTAATGTCAGAACTTAGATTCCAGGGACGCCTGAAAAATGGGCAAGCTGCCCCCTCCTTGTCATTGGTCCCACTCATTTTCTCAATGCTGCTGTAATGAAGTTAGGCAGCCACTTGGTCTCAGTCTGCTCATCTGTGTATTGGGGATAAAAGTACCTGCTTCACAGGATGAAATGATGTGTAAGAAATAGGTATTGTATAATTAACAATGCAAATGCACTGCAATATCTTTATTAATGAGCAGTATCATTGTTGTATGAGGAAGGCTAGTTAGTATCGTACTGTGTGGAAATTGAGGCCATTGGAAGCAGAGTTGGGTTAGAATCCCATCTCTGGCTCTTTCCAGTGCCTTTGGGTTGCTATCTCACTCGTCTGAGCTTCGTTTCTTTCCAGGATTGTTGTGAGAATTAAATCAGATGCTATAGAATGTTTCCATTATTGCAGAAAACTTTTGGATGGCGCTGCTAAGTGTATTAAATACCTAACATGATGCCTGGCATATAGTAAGTGCTCAACAAGTATTTCCCTCCTTTCACTTTTCCTCCTCTCCACTGTCTGCTAATATATTATTTGACCAGGTCTAACCGCAGATTTCTTTTGGGAGTTATATTCTCAGCTGTCCATTTACAAATATCTTCTATTCTTTTCATTCTAAAACCAAAGCAACTTTATTAATGAAAAAATATGGTGAGGTTTGTTGAGTCACCTTGTTTTTCTTTTTCTTTTTTTTTTTTTTTGTAAAGACAACCATGTACTATATAGTTAAGGTAATTACACAGTCAGTTATTAGGTTGCTTATTCAATAATTAGGGTTTATTATGAGGACAGATTTATATTATCTTGATTGGTCCTTCCTACATTCACGCAAGGATGACTGAGTGTTGAGAAGTAACATCATATGCATATTGGAAGCCCGTGATGCCCTTTTCAGGGTAGGTTAAGTCATGATCCTACAAGACATTTTTTGGGACTGCTTTACATAGAGGGAAGTTATGTAACTAAAAAATAACTTGTGAGATGACTGGATTCCTTCTACTCTAGCCAATGTTATGAGATGCCCCAGAAGGTGTAAGCTTAGCTTTAAAAATATTTCGTTGAAAAGTTATTTATTTTTTGAAGAAGTCTCCATAACCCATCCTAACTCTAAGATTCCAAAAATCATGCTCTTTTCATTATTATTCTTTTCTAGCAATATGACTACTAGCACCTAGAAACCCAGAACTTCGAGTAGCCCCCAAGAAGAAGTATCCAGAGATGTCACAATTATGTATTTGCCTGTGGAGTGACAGCTTTTAGATGTGATCTCCAAAATAGTAGAACTCAGCCTCTCTTTGCCAGATACTCCCACTATTGCCATTTGAGGTGAGCAGAACTGATGCAATGAGAAAGCAAAGGCTGTCTCGCGCCTTGTGCATTCATTGAACACGAGGAATGCAGTCCAGCCTTTGTCATTATTATTATATCGCTGGGCCACAGTGACACTGGACAGCAGCTGATTGCCTTAGACTCTTTAGATTTCCCCCCACATAATTTATGTACAGGTTTAAATAAATACAATAGACTTTCCAAAGTACAAATGTAAGGTAAAGTAAAAAAATATCCTCAAATTCCTTTGTCCACAATTACTTTAAGCTCTTTTGCCATTTTCCTGGCAGTTGTTTTTTATGCTGATTTCTCCTCCCTTGGGGTATGTCAGAAGACAGATGGTGGGTTTCCTGGAAATGCACCACCCGCCCTGACTTCCGGGGCCACCTGGATCTTACCTGCTCCTGCAGGTGGCTGATGTTCTCCTCATACTGGGAATAATCTTGCTTACTGCCAGGGTCTCTCTCCTGGTGCCACTTCAGGATGCGGCTCTCGAGCTTCACGTTGGCCTCCTCCAGAGCACGCACCTTGTCCAGGTAGGAGGCCAGGCGCTCATTGAGGTTCTGCATGGTCTCCTTCCCATTGCCACCTAGGAGGGAGCTGCCTCTTCCGGACCCCCAAGACCTTCCAGGGGGCGGGCAGCCTGGGGAGGCGAAGGAAAGGGAGATGCGGACGCCCCCCGCACCCCCGTGGACACTGGGAGCCCGGGGGAAGCCCCCCGGCCTGCCCCAGCCACCTCTGGTGCCAGGGAGGGAGCCAGAGGGGATCTGGCCGAAGCTGTGGCTGGAGCTCATGGTCCCATTTGTGTGTGGGGCGGGGCGGGGCTCTGCTCTGCTCCCTGGCACCGCAGAACTGAGCCGCCCCAGACTGCCCTGGATGGTTTTATGCCCTCTGCTGTGGGAGTTCCCTTCTCTGACAACTGTACCAACAAGATCGTATCATTGTGCAACATGTGTTTCCTCTTGGTCAATCCCGGAGCGCCCCGGGCCTCCACACACGCTGTTGTTGTTTAGAGCCACATCGATATACCAGTTTGTTTCTCCCTTCCAGTCCTAACCCGCAGGAGTGGCCGCGACTTAGGCGGCTGTTTGTCTCAGGTGCCTTTCTAATCTTTCCGTGGAATTTTCCCATTGTTCGCTTATCTGAAAAGGGTCAGATGCAAGTCCACAAAAGGGTTATTTGATGTAACAAAGATTTTTCTTTTGAAAAGTAGACAGTAAGCACACAGACACCCCTCCGCCCCCAATAAATCCCAGCTCTGAAGCAAGGAGGGGGGTGGGGTGGGCAGAGACTGTTCAGATCAGAGCAGAATCTCCGAGTGAAGATACTCGTGCTGAGGAAATGGAGAATGCGCTGAGTATCTGACGCCTTTGTGGCAGGCAGTGTTTGATGGAAAGTAATTTCAAAGGAATCATTCTGAAGAACAAACCTTCAATTATAATTAATTAATGAATGACCGCTTTCAAGGTGCCTTTCATCCCGTGCACACCTCAAAACCAAACAACCCTGACCCGCGCTCAGGACTTCCCTTGGCTCCCGGGTCCCAGCCGCGCTGCGCCCCAGAAAGGCTGGTTCTGTGTCTGTGACCCGCAGAGGCGGTTGGGGGTGAGGGAAGGAGGTGGGCAGGAAATAAGCCATGGGTTGGCTAACATGCTGGATGAATTTTTCGCTTCGTCTGCCAAGGTAAAGGTTAGGAGGGAATAAAGAAACAGTCTCGAGGCGGGGAGCCACGTGCTGGCTACTGGCAATTAGATTTAAAGAGGACTTAGAAAGCAAATGGCAGCTGCGGAAGGGACTTCATTCCTTGGTTCAAGCCACTAATTTTACAGGTGAGGGAAGCTGAGTCTTTGGGGGAGGGGGTATGTCAGAGGACAGATGGTGGGTGAGCGGCAAAGCCAGAGTGGATTCTTCCCGCCACATGGCACTGTGATCTTTGAGTGGAATCTGGACAGAATCCTGTACAATATTTCTCTCATAGGTGGTAACGGGACTTCCCAGTTTACATAGCCCTCTGATATTCTTTTTTTTTTGTGTGTGTGTGTGTGTGTGTGTGTGCTAATCCTCACCTGAGGATATTTTTTTCCATTGATATTTAGAGAGAGTGGGAGGAAGGGGAGAGAGAGAAAGAGAGAGAGAGAGAGAGAGATCATGTGTGAGAGAGAGAGAGAGACACATCGATTAGTTGCCTCCTGCATGCTCCCTGATGGAGCCTGGAGATCAAACCTGCAACCCAGGAACATGCCCTTGACCTGGAATAGAACCTGCTGTCCTTCTGTCAGCAGTCTGACACCCTAACCATTGAGCCAAACTGGGTAGGGCTAAAAAAATTTTTTTATAAGAGTTTATTTGAGCCCAAGTGATGATACATGCCAGGAGGCAAGATCTCAGGTGCTCCGCACTGACCACGCTGTGCTGCATTTGTTACACCCCTCTGGGTCTGCAGGCTGCACGAAAGCAGGGATTCTGTCTCCCATCTTTCAAGCACCAAAGTCTGGCTTCTTGTGGGCATTTCATAAATGTGTGTTAACTCAATATTGAACTTTTTAGAGTCATGATTTTTTCCCTTTTTTTTTTTTTTTTAAGTTATTGGGGTGACACTGGTTAACACAATTCTTCAGGTTTCAGGTGCACAGTTCTGCAACACATCATCTGTACTCTGTAATTGCTGTACTCTAATTGCCAGTAGCCAGCACGGGTCACCACCCCAAGTCAGGTCTCCATCCAGCCTATACCCTCTCATTTATCTAGCCTATACCCTCTCCACTTTTCTCTCTCCCCTCTTCCTCCATAGAATCATGATTTTAACTCAGGTTCTCCAACACCATCACCTCCTGCCCATTTTAGGAGCGTGAGCTGTAAAACCAGAGTAGAAAAAGCCTCTCCCAAGGGTGAACTAGCTAATCACAGAGGCAAAATCACCCCTAACTGCAAATAGTATCACTAGCGCACACCCAGCTTTGCTTGTCCGTGCTGGCAACAAAGCCTTGCTCAGGTCCTTGGACTTTCCTCCTCTCACTATGGGCAAGATGGGAAAATTTGGTCAAGACTAAAGGAAGCCTAGGGGATGTTTGGAAGGGGTACCCTTTTAAAGTGTTCCACAGTCACTTACATCTGTGAGCAGGAGGGAAAAAAGGGAGACAAGATAAAAAGAGCAAACGAGAGAAACACTTATTGAGATGTATGGTTATGAGCTGATGGACATGGATTGGACCTGACTCAGGGTAGGATCAGATGGTGTTCACAGTGATCCAGCCACATACATGAGAGCACCATCTGTAGGATATGCAAGGTTTCACATTTGGTTCATCTTCCTGGTAAGCTGAGATGCTGTCATTAAAAGGGAAGTAATACTTTGCAGGAGAGGTTGGTTGGGATTGAATGAATGGGTTGCTTGTGGGTGTATCAGGGCTCAGAAAGGAGGCCTGTCCACGGTTAGTTGTCATTCACTGAGAGCACAGTGTGTTTGTGCCTTTTAAAGACAATTGTCCCATCCCCGTGGCATTCCATGGGCAGTCTCTTGCTTATAGTGAGAGAACAATGGCCAAACAATCCTTAAATAGATTTTACTATGCATGACATTTCAGAACAGATGAGTAGTAAGTCTCCAGGCAAAATTGCTATGTCATTATCCTATGATTTGGCAGGTTACATGTAAAGATTAGACATTTATAGAAATAAAACACAGCTTCTGCAGTGACACCAGGTCAGACATTTCCTAAGTGCCTAAGTTTATCATACTGTAGCCAAATAATAATACAATTTTCTCATATTTTGGTCTTTCCAGGAAAAGGGAGCTAATATACACTAGAGGCCGGTTGCAGGAAGATTCCTGCAAGAATAGGGTTTCCTGTGGCTGTCCTTCCCCTCACACACTAAGTGGCAGGATTATTATGCATTCAGAGATCATAGTAATCTGGCCACTGAGTGTATATAGATGATTCAAGTTAAGAAGTACTCAGTATAGTAATTTAGAGTAGGAGGGGAAGACAAATCAACTTAAAGTTGCTTACAAATAGTATTTGTATTTATTTACTTACATACAAGGAAAAATAATGAAAAACACACATAGGCAAAAAGACTTGTAAGATCACAGATGGCCCATCCATGTTGTCACAAAGGGTGAAATTTTCTTCCTTTTTATGGCCAAGTAGTATTTCATTGTGTAAATGTACCATAGCTGTTTCATACATTGCTCAAGCTGATGGACACCTGGGCTGCTTCCAAATCTTGGCTATAATAAATAACAATTCTGTGAACATAGAGGTGCTTATATTTTTTCAAATTAGTGTTTTGGACTTCTTCAGATAAATTCCCAAAAGTGGAATTGTGGGTCATAAGGCAGTTCCATTTTTTTTTTTTTTTTTTTTTTTTTTGTGTGAAACTTTATACTGTTTTCCACAGTGTCTGCACCAATCCTCATTCCCTCCAGCAGTGCACAGGGTTCCCGCTTCTCCGCATCAGCACTTGTTTATTGATTTATTGATGATAGCCATTCTGACAGGGGTGAGAAGATACCTCATTGTGGTTTAATTTGCATTTCTCTGATGATTAGTGAAGGTGAATATCTTTTCATATGTCTATTGGCCATCTGTATATCCTCCTGGAGGGATCTGGAGAGCATTGTGCTAAGTGAAATAGCCAGTCACAGAAAGAGAAGTACCAAATGATTTCACGCATATGTGGAATTTAATGAACAAACTGAACTAACCAGCAAAATAGAGACAGACTGATAGATGGAGAGCAGGCAGATAGCTCTGGTGTAGGAGTGGTGTTGGGAGAGGTGGAAGAACTGAGCAAAAAAGAAAAAAAAAAGAAAGAACTCATGGACGCAGACAACAGTGCAGTATTGGGAGGGGAGGTGGTGAGTGGAAGTGGAGGAGGTTGTAAGGGCGATAAATGGTGATGGAAAAAGTAAAATAAATAAAAAAAGGTATTTTAACTTAAAAAAGATCATAGAAGTTCTTTCAAAGGGTAGATAATGAGACAGCTGTTGGAAACTCTTCTTAATCCGATTTAAAAAAATACTTTCTTAAATTTATTGGGGTGACATTAGTTAATAAGATTATGTGGGTTTTCAGTATTTAACTCTATAATACATCATCTGTATATTACATTGTGTGTTCACCTCCCAAAGTTAAGCTCCTTCTGTCATCATGTATCTGACCCTCTTCTACCGCTCCACCACCCCCTCTCCCTTTGGTAACCACCTTACTGTTGTCTGTGTCTCTGAGTTCTTGTGTGTTATTTACTTACTAGTATTTGTTGCTTTCTGTTTTATATCCCACATATGAGTGAAATAATGTGCTTCTTGATGATTGGATAGAGAAGATATGATACATATATACAATGGAATACAACTCAGCAATAAAGAAAGATAAAATACTGCCATTTGTGACACGGATAGATCTTGAGAATATCATGCTAAGTGAAATAAGACAGAAAAAGTAAAGTTAATCTGATTTAAAAAAAATATATGTTGATTTTTTTTACAGAGAGGAAGAGAGAAGGCTAGAGAGCTAGAAACATCAATAAGAGAGAAACATCGACCTTCTGTACACCCCCCACCAGGGATGTGCCCGCAACCACATGCCCTTGACCAGAATCGAACCCGGGACCCTTCAGTCCGCAGACCGATGCTCTATCCACTGAGCCAAACCTGTTTCGGCAATCTGATTTTTATAAGCAGTTAAGAATTAAGTAAGGATGCAGAGGTAGATGGAGCCTGTTAGTGATGACAAACAAATAGCATTCAGGCCTTAAGAGTTAGGAAATTTGGAGAAGAGAATATATCAGAATAAAGAAAGATAAAGTACATTTCAGTTAAATAAGATCTGTGTTGACAGAAATCCAAGTTGGTAAATGTTTATTGAGATCCCAGGAATGGGTTCTCTGGGAAGCATATTTCTGAGCAATTTGGAACATACAAAAGGTGAAAGACACCTTTGCAGCACAGACTGCACATCAAGCAACATTATCCCTGCCCTTAAATGTAAGGGAGCTGAAAGGCCAGGCTATGGCCGGCTTATCTTTAATAAGCTCTTTGCAGGAAAGAGCCACTTCCAGTTCGTAGAGTGCCAAGGCAGGCCCTCTGTCAGTGTTATCAATTTCAGTCTTGGAAAGAATATACAGCACTAGTGGACTGTGTGAAAAAGACCGAGTGAGATAGAAATAAGATGAAAAAGAAAGATGGTTGTGGGCCAGTGCAGTTAAAAATGAAGAGGTCTTAGTTAATAGAGTCAGAAAGAGTGGCTGGAAACACAAATCCTGTAGAATTTCCCAAATTCTGGATTTTGCTGATTGAATCCCCAGGGTATTTTTAACGTGTTCTTCTGACTCCCATGTCACATGTAAGGTAGATAGAAGGGCTTTATTAGATTTAGGTTTGTCATTTTTGGCAAGACTACCCCAGAGGGAGTGTTGTGTACAGTACTTCTTAATGTTCATGCCGTAACAGCATTTCTCATATCCGCCTCACCTGACCTTTGATACTTAAGCTCTTGTAGCTTCTGGAACCTTGTGAAAATCTCCCAACTGAAAAAACAAGACAGTGCTGAGCTTTTGTAACTGGGAACTCAGCGGATAGGCTTCAGGAAGGTGGTAAAATCTCTAAAACTGTGTGCAAATTTTTCTCTGCATGTTTATATGCTCACTCTTCTGGGGAGAGGTCACAGCTTTCGTGAACTTTTTGAGGGAGTATATACATTGAAAAAGTTAGGGTCCAGTGTTCTAAAACCGCAAAGGTTCCTTTTCTCTGTTGGCCTCTAGTTACCAATAGAAGGTTTAGGATTTTCATATTTTATAGGAACATCATATTAGATTTTGAAATGAACTATAATTAAGCTGTCTCATACTCCTAACTTTACAGACAGACCCATGGCCAGGTGATGGGAGAGTAAGACTTCATTACATTGTTGTATTGCTTCTTATTATCTCTATTATTATTATTATTATCTTTTTCTTTTTCTTCCTGCAAAGAGCTTTATTGTTTCCACTGGGGCCAATGCATGGGAGAGGGCTCCAGGGTGGTTAAAAGAATTTCGGGAGATACTCAGGCTAATGCCAGACACTAGGGGCCAAAGGCCTGTGGGCACCAAAGGCTCCTGGTCATTCTTGAGATACTTGCTTTTCGAAGAGATACTTGCCCAGTCCAGCCTGGGGCCGGCCAGCCTGTGGAGGTGAGTCATGTGTAACCCATCTTCTTGATTATTCTTCACCTCCTTACTCCGGAAGTGGTTCTCCAGGAAGTCTCAGAGCTGAGGGTCTACAAAGGTAGAACCAAGGACCTATAGCTCCAAAAGGGCAGTTTCCATGGCGTCCTGAGTTCTGCCCCATTCACTTTGGGAAGGCAGCCATCGCACTGGTTTTGCATCTCTAAGAGACGCTCAGTGCCCTTGTGCTGCTGCTTCTCTGCCAGCTTGCGAAAGAAGCGGCTCACATCCTCGAGAGCCACATTATCCCGGCGGAAAAAGAAGCCCAGAGAGAGGCGGGCGTGGGCGCCCGCAGATGCAGGTTGGCCAGGCAGTTGACCGCAGCCTCCACCTCCGTGGGATAATTCTGAGGAATTTGGGAGCTCTTGGTGGTTTGGCAACAAAGAATTTATGTGGGGAAAAAACCCCCAAACAGTGTTGGCTGGTCTCGGAGGCTGAGGTGGTTGTGAAGGTGGAGACTGGATAAGATGCTGGAGGGGGTTCAGAGGCTGGAAGAAGGGCATCTTGGGGTCTGTTCCGTCCAAACACTTTTGAAGCAAATGACAGGTCCAGGACCCCGAGGGCTCTGCCTCTCTAGTATTACTGTTAAAGCCCGGAGATGACACTCTGGGTTCACTAAACTTTTTGCAGTTGTGGGATGCTGACCCATGTGCATTTACAAATGGCTGGCTATGTCTCAAATGTTTTCTATTACCTTTTTCTCCTACCCCCATCCTATGCATTTTGTCTCTGATTTTATTGTTGGCTAACGTCCATAGCCACAGATAATTAGGATTAAAATCCTCTCATTTAATTTAATGTATTTTGGAGCTGATCTGATTCTGTGATTAGAGAGTTTAATAAGGCACAGTTCCTGCCTTCAAGGATCCTTTAGTCTATGGACACAGGGTTTTATTTTATTATTATTATTATTATTATTATTATTATTATTATTATTATTTTTGTGTGTGTACATGCTTGGGAAGCACATACACCAATTTAATTAATTAATTAATTAATTAATTTAGCTAATTCAGTACTTTGCCAAATGACACAACCTGTTAGGTGAGAATCTGTTCTGGGTGCTTAGGAGCAGTCACTGATCTTTACCTTTTTATATTTTGAATTCTTGCCAGTTCTCAGGCAGACATGGCAATTTAACTTTATCACCAAGAGAGAAAACCTCGTTTTCCAGGCTGTCAGAATCTTTTCACCTGGTGGTGATGAAGTCATCATCATTTCAGTGACATGCTTGTCATTCAGTACTTCAGTGTGAAGCTTGGAGAGAATGGCTCGGCCTATCCCATGAAACCGGGAGTTGAATGGACCTCGTTTATCACTGTCACCTTCTGAGAAAGGAGCCGCATCTCCTCCCCTTTTCCCATCTGACACGGGACCTTTCTGAGAAGACAGATGTTCCAGCCAGATACCATCTTTGAAAGGAGTTGTCGGGACACTGTGGTTCTAGACAGATGCTTTAGGTCCTTTAGCACTGCCTTTGCACCTCTCCAGGCCTGTGGGGGTGATCTTGTTCATTTGAGCCACAGAAGAGAAACCGATCCTCATGAGTGAGTGGGGAGTGCTAGTGCAAGACTCAAATGATCTCATTTTTTTCCCCTCCTCATAATCTTAATCCGAATAACATGATAGGTAATAAAGTAAATCCTTTATGAAAGGGCTGTTGTCATTGATAATCCTTGAATTAACTACAAGTTAGCTTTAGTGCTCTCTGGGTGTTGCTTTCTTTTGCCATTTAAGGAGACATTTTGAGTAACTGGTTTTGGTTTGCTGAGACATCATCTCATGCAGTTTGCTGAAATCTTGTGCTGGGAGGTTTTACCTTCAGCTCAGTGTAGTTCATGTGGCGTCGGGGCCAGTGAGTGGGAAGGTTTTATACTCCAGGGGTCTTACCCACTTGACAGTTATTGGTGCCTGAAATATAGCCATTTATTTTCTTGATTCACCAAAATATTGCTTCCTTAAAAAAAATATATTTTATTGATTTTTTACAGAGAGGAAGGGAGAGGGATAGAGACTAGAAACATTGATGAGAGAGAAACTTTGATCAGCTGCCTCCTGCACACCTCCCACTGGGGATGTGCTCACAACCAAGGTACATGCCCTTGGTTTATAATCGAACCTGGGACCCTTCAGTCTGCAGGCTGACGCTCTATCCACTGAGCCAAACTGGTTTTGGCTATTGCTTCCTATTTAAGAAAAAACCTTAATGGATTGTTCCTCTTTTCATTCATTCATTCATTCATTCACCCACCCATCCATCCATCCATTCATCTATTTGTTCAAATACTTTTTGCATACTTAATCTAAGTGGCTGTAGCCTAGAGAGCAAGGGGGAAAGTAGGATGAGATGAATCAGGTAATGCATTTAGGTTCTGGATGTCCCAGGCTTTCTAAACTCTTTTTAAGTATTTTGGTCTTCTACATAAGAGCCATGGGAGACCACAGAAAGATTTTAAGCAGTGGATTGCTGTGCCTTGATCATGTTTTAAAAGGATGAGCCTGGCTGGCTTGTGAGGAATGCGTGAGAGAAAGAGTAAACGTGGGCATCAGCTGGGAGGTTATTGCACCTGTCCAGGTGACAGACTGTGATGTTTTTATAAATTATTTTTGTAGAAGAATGATTTAGTAAAATATGCAGGGATAGTAGAGGAAAAGCACAGCATTACTCTTCTGCCAAGAAAAAGAAGACATTGAAAAAAAATTACTTTTATGGCATCCATGTTATGTAAATGTCACATTGTCTATTCTACAGGATTCTATCATAAACACAGTGCTTATTATGCTGTCTGAAACTGCACGTGTTTGATGCATATCCTGATGAATATGCCTGTAGACAGGAGTAATCATATATTTTGTAGCATAATCTCTTGTTCATGGCTCTTAACTTGCTTTATGAACAAGTAACTACTATGATGGACACTGTTTTATAGATGAAAGAGTTAAAGCAGTGAAAGGAGAAGGACTTGCCTAAGGTTGTCCAGTGAGTCAATGGCAGAGGTGCCATGGAACCCAGCCCTGAGTAACATTGGCTTCACATTATCCACGGGGTTTAAGGTGACTTAATGTGAATTTACAGGATCCTTGCAGACTTATTTCTAGGTTGCTCCTTTCTGTATTTGTGTGATATTCTTCTGACTTATTTTCCCCATTAATTACTTTCTCCCAATTAGGGAATACATTCTTGCAAAGTGTATATTGGTTAAAAAAGGAAGAGGCAGTTTTGCATGATGGTTAAAAGCACAGGGTCTCAAGTCGCACAGTCCTGGCTTAGCATCGTGGCTCTGACGCTAACTGTCCATTTGGCTCAGTTGCATGTGTGAGCGGCTCATGCCTCAGGTTCTGCACTGGTAAAATGAGTAGTTGTGCAGAAAATGCACACACAGCACACTGAACACTTTGGCCCTTTGGAAATCCTCAGTAAATGTTAATTGTTATTATTGTTCCTGTAAAAAGATGGCCCCCAGTAGGTGGTGGAGTATGTTTACATCTTCCAACTATTAGTTAAGGTGTAAGCCTTAATATACATTATCTTTACATCAGTTGAGTTCCCCGAGGCTTGAAGTGCAGCAGGGAAACCTGATTGGTTTGTGGATTTAAATACTCATGACTTCATTATGTATGCATCAATCTCCAGTTTTGGTTTTGGTGTTTTATGGAGATAATTCATGACTTCTCTCTTTTTCTTTCTTTCTCAATTTTTCTTTGGTTCAATTGTAGGTGAGTATGGTAGGCAGAATAATTTCCCCTTAAAGATGTCCATCTCCTAATACCTAGAATCTGTGACTCTGTACATTGCAAAGAAGAATAAAAGTTGCAGATAGAATCAAGGTTGCTAATAAGCTGCTCTCAGAGTAGGGATAGTAGTTTGAATTACTCATGTGGGTCTAATATAACACAAGTGTCTTTAAAAGTAGAAGAAAGAGGTAGAAGAGTCAGTGAGGGAGGGAGAAGATGAAGGCAGAATTCAACGTGATGAGATTGTTGATTTTGAAGATGGAAGGGGGACACAAGCCAAAGGGTGTGAGCAGCCCCCAAAACTGGGAAAGGCAAGGAAACAGATTCTCCCCTAGGACCTCCAGGAAAAGACTCAGCCCTGCTGACACCTTGATTTTAGCCCAGTGAGACACATGTCAGGCTTCTGAAATAGAGAACTGTAAGAGAATAAATTTGTTTTGTTTTGAGCCACCAAATTTATAGTAATTTATTAGAGCGGAAATAGAAAATTAATATAACAAGTGTCTGTGTGTGACATCAATCTAGTGATTGATCCCGTCCCACGCAGATTAAATTACAGTGAATAGAAAAATTTCCATGTCATTTAAAAATAATTTATGTATATTTTAACATGAATTTTTAATTATCAGCATAATAGCAAAGATGGTTATACTGACCATATTTTATCAACCCTGCATAATCAAATTGTAGGCAGATTTTTTTATTTATTTGGAAATTAATTTATATAATACTAGTGGCCAAAGAGTGTGAAGGTTGATATATTATGGGGAAGTTTTTTCCAACTGAATTCCATAACATTCTGGAAAATGAAGAGTTGGCTTGGATGTGAGAAGAGTTGGACCTATGTTTAGTAATTATTTCACTGTGTATATGTTTATCAAAAATACCTCAAGTATATACAATTTTTAATTAAAAATAAGTAATAAAGTAAAAAAAAGAAATGTTCTATTCCTTTAAAAAAATATATTTTATTGATTTTTCACAGAGAGGAAGAGAGAGGGATAGAGAGTTGGAAACATTGATGTGAGAGAATCATTGATCAGCTGCCTCCTGCACACCCTCCACTGGGGATGTGCCCACAACCAACATACATGCCCCTGACCGGAATCGAACCCGGGACCCTTCAGTCCACAGGCCAACGCTCTATCCACTGAGCCAAACTGGATTCGGCAGAACTGTTCTATTCTTATCAGAATGGCTTAGTGTGACCTTGGCCATTGTCACCTCAAGTGAAATACTTCATTAGCTTGAGTGTGATTGTTTTGCCAATGGAATGTAAGCCTCTCAGAGCAGCACAATGAAATCATACTTGCATTGTTATTGGGTGCCAGGCATGCTCTAAGAGCTTTGCATGCATTCATTAATGTCATCATCTCAACCTTATGAAGTATATGCTATTAATAGCCTCATTTTAAAGATGAGGAAGTGGAGATAGAGAGGTTAAGCAACTTGCCCAAGATCTCCCACCAAGAGGTGGCAGGGCCAGGAATCAAACCCAGCTGGTCTAGCTTCAAGTATCTGTTCTTAATCAGCATGTGATTTTGCTTCTTGACCGGAGATGGTTAAAGTTCTTTTCTGGCTCTTCCTAACGCCTTAGTAGAGGCCACTTGTTCTGAATTTTCATCTTCTTTTCTCCCTCAAATTATAGAGTCCTCTTAAATGAGTTATAATTTTTAATTTGCTTTCCACTTTGAGACTTTGCTCTGCACCAACAAAAGTTTTGCTGGGGGTACAGGTGGGAAGGAGGGCGGATTCTCGGAGAGTGGCAGTGAGGGGCGGCACAATTATTTTTCATCTGATGGGTCAGTGGAACATGAGCTGACAAAAACTTATTCCCCGTTGGGGTGCAGAAAGAAGACCTTCCTACTCTTGCATACAAGTTGGGGACAGGCAGTTCTCTAGAACCAACTATAGGGATTTGGAGAAATTCAGCCCAAAGTGTGGCCTCTCTCTCTAGGTCTTCTGGGTCAGTAGAGTTAAGTTGCTTCTCTAATGGCCATGGAGGTAAGGTAAGGGTTACCCTTGAGGATATTATGCTAAGTGAAATAAGCCAATTATAGGAAGACAATAATTCATGATCTCATTTACACGATATATCTGAAAACATACAAACATATAGAAATAAGGAGTAGAGTAGGGGTTAATGGGGGCCTGAGGGAGGGGAAAAGGAAGTGTTGCTAATCAAGGGGTTTGAAGTCTTAGTTATGCAAAATGAATCAGTTCTAGAGATCTGCTGTCCAGCATTGTGACTGTGGATAACAATACTGTTTCTGTTCTTGGAGACTGATTATATAATGTACCAGGCACATTTTTTTGACCTTGCCAAGGAAATCAAAGTACTTAACATTCAGTCTAATTTTTGTGTGGCATTGGGCAAATCATTTAACTTCTCTGTTAGTTTTCTTATCTTATAAATGTGAATATGAATAGTAGCTACCTCATGGTGGTGTTGTGAGGATTAAATGAGTTTGTAATAATTATTAACTTATCGATTTACCACCCCACTTTATAAACAGGTGATTAGGCAAGTAGGGGAAGAATCAGCTGCAAGTGTGGTCATCTCTCAAGCTAATGTCAGAACCTAAAAGAACCTTAAAAAGGCACTGAGTCATCCAGGTCTTTAAGCCAGTCAGAAAGCAGTGGCTTTTACTTCAGCACACATGCTTCAGCTGAGGATTTTGTTAAAACTTGGATTCCCGGGCCCCACACCTGGAGATGGTAGTATGGGTGGTCTGGGGTAGGGCTCCAGAATCTGGATTTTACAAACTCCCCAGGGGACTTGGGTGTAGGTGGTTTCTGGGCTGAGTAGAGAAATTCTGGTGGGAAGTACTGTGAGGGGTTACAACTGACCGAACTCTAGGAAAATCTTTGGGCAGCCTTTTCTAAGCAGAAAATGATGGAGTGATCCTGGAGGATGAGGATGGAGAGGTCGTGGGCCATGTATAAGGGTGGAGATGCAGTGAATGGGTGAGAGACAAAGAGGAGGAGAGAAGTCGAAGTAAGGTTATCCCTGTGTATGAAGGGGTTTAAACCAGCTCTCATATGAAGGTGGAGTCAACATGAAAAAAGACAAAGCGTAGAGAAAATAAGTTCCCTTGTTTATAAACACCAGTGGGCGCTGATATCCCTCTCCGTCCGAGACAAGCAAACAAGAGGCCGCCTGGCTCCACGGAGTCAGTGCTCAGTGAGTGTCTCACTAGGACTTCCGGGCTTGGAGGAGGGAACCTGGCATCACACCTGCCTTCCAGGACTGGGACTCACGGATGCCTTGGTTTCAGGTGTCTGTAATTTGGCCTGGTGTTTAAGAGCATGAGTTTGGGGTCAGAGAGATCTGGGTTCAAGTCCTGGCTCTGTCACTGTCTAGCTCTGGGAAAGCCATTTATTCTGTCTGAGGTTTACTTTCCTTGTATGGAGAGAGGAGTAAAAAGAGCTGCCTTGTGGGAGGGGCTGTGCTGAGGATGAGAGGCTGTGAGGTGAAAGGCTCTGCTGCCTAGGGCCTGATACATGGGAGATGCTCAGCACACCGCAGCCATTATTATTATTATTATTATTAATAATAACAATAATAATAATAATAATGGCATTATTGTACGCTATAGCACTTGTCTCCCAAGGAGGCTCGCATTGGTGTTACATTTATATTAATAATGGCAATATTTATAAGAAGAATTAGTGTGTGTGTGTGTGTGTGTATGTATATATATATATATATATATATATATATGTATATATATATAAAATATGTGCTGTGTGCCAGATACTTCTCTAAGTACTTTACATACTTTATTTATTTAATTCTCACAATGATCTGATGGTAGTTATTTTGCCGATGGGGAAAGCCATGTTCAGAAAGGTTCAGTAACCCACTTGAGTACTCACAGAGAAAAAGCAGTGGTGGGATTTGAACTCAGGCTCCAGGGACCATGTTGTGTCCTGATTTATACTTGTCTTTTGTGCTAAAATTATATTTGTATTCCCCTTTCCATCAGCTCCTTTTCTAGCTGCTGACCTTTGCTGAACTGTGTACATATATAAAAAAAAAAAAAACCACCTTTAACTCCCTCCTGTGGCTGCATAGGATACTGGTTTAGTTTCCTGGTAAAAATCTGGGCCCCTCACTGTTTGAACACTCATTTACCACGTCTAGCAGATGGCTTTACATTCCTTACATAGAGAAGACACTTAAAGAATCTGTACACCTGAGTGGTCAGAACCCCCTCATTACGATGCAGTCTGTAGTTTATTTTTATCATGGAAGGCATGTGGGATGCTTTGCCAAGTGGGAGGAAGATGTCCTATTTCTGGGATAGATTGTCAGTGGCGTTGCTGCATCAGCCTGAGGTTAATCTGAGTCCAGCGAGGTTCTGAAACCCTGAATCCTGTTGGAATTAAAACTCGGAGCAGACTGAGCAGCCTTGGCCGCTTACCAGTTGGTTTCCCAGTCTGTTGATGTTATGTAGGGGGTTGACCAGGTGCCATCACTGAACCAACGCAAAGGAAGATGGCATGGAAGGAAATGCCATATTCCCGGCTTTCAAATTAGGGAATAAACTCCATTCTGTAGAGCACTTTACAGCTTACAAAACCCTTTCACCATCATTATCCCATTTAACCCTTCCAGCCGCATGGGAGGCAGGGCCCACGTTGGTGTGTCCCTTTTATTCAAGGTCACTCACAACGGCTCGGTTGTGACTCTGCCCTCCAAGTTGCCTGCTCTGCCCACATTTCCGCCCTCCATTTGAGATAGCATGCAGGTAAGTGTTCCCAGGGCTAACCTGGGTATTCAGGTGAGAGAGAAGTTATTGATAGAAAAGAGATCGCCCTGGAAGTTCTGCATTCCACTTGCTTAGTGTAAGTTGCTACTTGTGTGGAGGGAGTGGATTGCTGAGCTGTGAGTTAATGCTTTTGTCTTTGATGTGGGCATCAGTCATCAACTGATACCTGATACATATCCTAAGACTTCAAGAATGCTTTATTGACTACAATTGCGGGCTTGGTCACAGGGGAGCTTGTTCTATTCTTTGTCCTCCAAAGCCAAACACTGTTAAAACTTCAAAATTATGACTGGGTAGATAAATTCATAGAGAAAGAATTTTAACTTGAGATGATAATGACACAGGTCTAGAGCCATGGCTAAAAACAATTGCAGAAACAGTTGCATTTGATCTTCATAATATCCGTGTGAAGTAGGCATGATCCTCATGTAACAAAGAAGGAAATTAAATTGGACAAAGGCTAAATGTTTGCCCTAGGAAGTGGCAAGTTTAGGACTTCAGACTTCCTGACTCCCCTTTCTGTGTTTGATTCAGAATTATTTACTAAAACCTCTGGAAATGTCAAGTAGCTTTCATAGGGAATGACCTACACTCTCTGAGACCCAACTGTGAGAAGCTTTGATAATGGCTGGGACTTAAATGAACCTTCTCACTCTGGGACTGCCTTGTGCTTGCAAATAACAATTATTCCTGATTACTTTCTTGTACAGTTTGTGAATATTAAGTCCATTCTCTCTGGTGGATAGACTGAAGCAGGCACCTAAGTTATTTTTGCACAGTGACCCATCACAAGGACACAGAGGAACAGGGTTATGTCTTGAGCGTTCCAGCTACATGTCCCTTGTAAAGCAATCAGAACCAAATCCCATTCCCTAAAGAATAGAAAGAGAAATAGCAAACATTTATTGAGAGGATCCATGCTATTTCTTCAAAATGCTCTAGATCCACTTCCCATAATTGTTCCCAATTTTCAGTGAAAATATTTGGAGAGCCTAATGTTTTCCCAAAGTTTTGGAGAACATGGACATTTTTTAAAAATACCTTGGGGAAGATAAAATATGTACGCATGGGTAAATAGTAATTAAAACCTCAGAGTTCAATAGGATTTAGACTCATGACAATCTATTCAAGGAAACTAAATATTAAGGATGTTTTTCTCTCTTCATGCTGTTCCCATAGAAGCTTCTTTCTACAATATATCCAAAGAGGGAGTTAAGAAGGGAAGATTGTAGCTTTTCACCTTCATGTGCCACAGCCAAAAACAATCCCAGAACTTGTCTGACTGGCTCTAAGGAGGAACGCAAGTAAATAAGACCTGAATAAACAAAAGAGAAACCTGCCCATCACTTGCGGGCAGTAATGTAGGTCACCTTCCTGGGCACTTACAAATCAGTGCTTGTTCCTCAGATAAATATGAAATGTGCTTCCAGAGAATGTCTTTTTTTTTTTTTTTTTTTTTTTATCATGTTGACCGCATAGACTTGGACAGAAGCAGAATGTCAATGGGCACCCACTGTAGTAGAAAGAAGCTAAGTACCTGAAGGAACTGGGGAATGTTTAAACCTTTCTGGCAGGAGCAAGTATTGGCCTCCCTTTCATGAATGAGGGTCACTTTCATCACCGGGGATGTTAGACTTTGGCTGCTCTGATGATGAAGCAAGGCTGCACATGCTCATGAGAAGAAATGACTTTCCCATCCTTAATCTCCTTGGTGATGGTCAGGATTTTAGCGAGTAGTCGGGGCAGGTCTCCGTAGGCGCAGCTGGGCTGGGGTATCCCCTGGAGAGCTGAAGACGATGTGTAAACTGGGGCTGTGCATTCCATGGCTGTGCAAACTGAAGGCTCACACTTAGTGGCACATGGGTTGCAGGGAAGCCTAGACAAAAACAGAATTGTACCTGTGATTGCAGTAAGGCAACACTGGCTCTGGAGAAAAATGGCGGTGGTTAAGTTTTCAACACGTGTCACTCACAACAAATACTTCCAAAATACTTATCCTGTCATCTCACTTTGTACTATCATTGGTGGAAGGAAAAGAATCAGAACAGAGGCATGGAAAAGCAGCATCCTAGGTTCAGAAGTATTGGATTATGTTAGCTTCCGGTATAGGCAATGCCACAGCACCATGGAAGACCACCACACCCGGTGTCACAGACGGGAGAGAGCCCAGTTCTGCTGTTACCACCCTCCAGATTTAGTTTTTCATCTGCAGAATGGATATATGGGAACCAAACTTACAGAATCAACAGTGATAATAGACAAGGAGCTTATTATCTGAGGAAAGGAAATTAACCAGATACTTTTTTTTTTTTTTTTTTTTTTTTTAATCAGGGAGTTAATCAAGGTATGCATTACTGGTGGGTGGCCTGAACCCCATCTATGGAAGAACTCTCAGTGCTTCATTGGGAAGCTCCAAAGCGCCTTCTGGGTGTATTTATAAGTGAATACTTAAGAGAATTGGAGTTAGAAGCAGTCAGAACATCTTTCTTTGTTATATTATGGCTCCCCAAGGTGGTAGAATTGGTTAGCATTGGTTAGCAATGTGAGTGTGCCAGTTAAAAGAATGCTATAGACAGAGTTCATTGATTATTTGGGAGAGGGAGGTCTTTTCAACATTCCTAAGTTTGCCTTTGTACTGGGTTGCTTCAAAGAGCTCATGCTCTTGGTCAGTTTTTTATAGGCTGGTAAACTTCTTATCATCTAAAAACATTACAACTTCTATAAAAATATGCTGAAAAGTGCGTATGTACAGGATGCTGCTGGCACCAAGGGAGAGTGGCTGGACAGGAATAAGGGTTTCAGCCTGAGCAGCTTCCTCCAAAGGGAGCAGGGTTGTACCGTTCAACCTCATGACATTCAGACGTTCATCTCACTGGGGAAAATCTGTAAGTCAGGAATCTTCATCTTTAAAGAAACCACTTTCCCCCTAGTAATTTTTAAAAGTGTAATAAGTTAAAACCTATAAGGAAGTAACCAGGAGCACCAACTTCTCAAAAAAAAAAAAAAATTGAGCTCAGCTTGAGTAGGTTACTGTGTGGATGTCCAGACGGCACAGCTAAAGAGAGTGTATGGACCCTTTGATCCAAACCTCCCATCACTGGTCAGATTAAAGCCCTGTTGCCCTGTTGCCAGTGGTAGTACATACATACACACATGTTGCAAGTATCTTTTTCATACATTACGCACTTGCTGTCTGAGCTCTCCAGCAGGCTGCGGTAGGTGGCGATCTCACACTCCAGCTGGGACTTGATGTCCAGCAGAACCTCGTATTCTTGGTTCTGCCTCTCCAGGGCACATCGGATCTCCGCCAGCTGAGCCTCCAGGTTATCGATCAGACACTGCATCTGGGCCAGCAGGGCTGTGTAGCGGGCCTCCGTCTCCGCCAGCAGGCACTCCTGGGCGTCTCTCTGCCTCACAGGAGGAAAGCAGCATTTAGCATGATGACTCCTTTAAGCCCAGGTCTTTGAGATCTGTACCATTCCGAACAGTGGTTTCTTTGTGACAGGTACTAATGAATCTTCAAGCCCTCTTACCATCTCCTAACCCAGTGGTCGGCAAACGGCGGCTCTGTTGACTAATGAGTTTGCTGGCCACTGTCCTAACCAACTAAGTCCAAAACCAAAATTATCAACTATGCTAAAGGTTGCTTCTCTCTCTTTCTTTTTTTGCCTCCTTTTAAGTGCTACTTATCTTTCTCTTTCTTAATCACTTGATAATCTCCAACCACACTTGAGAAAAAAGTACTCCAACTTACTTCACATCTAGGAATTAAAAATCCATTACTGTGGTACCTCAAGTGTGTTTGTACCTTAAAAAGGAAGTGAGCAGCATTAAGCTACCTCCCTCAAAAAACTATTTTATACATTTTGATAGTTTGTAAGTTGATCATTGAATCAATTTTTATATGAAAAATATGAGAGTTGAAACTTTGATGATTAAAGTTCTTTCCTGCTCTATCATTCTGTAAGTTTTATGGATAATGGCATTTTATATTTTAATAACCTATTACTTGCATGATTATCCCCATGTTTATAGATGAGAAAACTGAGGTTCAAGAGGTTAAATGAGCTGCCCCAGACACACGACTAGCTGGTGACAAAAGCAGCTTTGGGGAAGATCTTCCTAATACTCTTCCTATCTGAGCTTTTCGATATTTCCTACTTCAGAGAGTTAGTAGGTGGTGGAATTAGTTCTAACTTGGGAACCTGAGTTCTGGCTCAGTCTCATAATTCTTTTGTGACTTAATGCCTTAGGATCGTAGTGCCTCCTCCACCTATAAAATTGGTGAGATGAAATTTATATTGGATTTGGCTTGGGAAAATCACCTTAGCTCTCACCTGTCAAATTGGCTTAATAATTATGCCACTTCCCTCAGAAGATTATTTTATAAATTTCGATACTTTATAAAAATGCTTTGCATAAAATAAAATTCCCTTTTAGTGTTTCCCAAAGTGCATTCATGGAGCACTATTGCCATGAGATAGTCTTTGAAAAAGGAGCCCACAGTCAAGTACGCTTTGGAAGCTGAGTACCATGTATCCCCTTCTTGGAAATTCATGGTACAATATATATCAGCTTCTCAAAGGCCTGCAGGAAGGCCTGCTTAACCTTTGTTTAATCTAGCGTTTACCAGGCTTACTTGACCACAGAGTCCTTTTTTGGCCGTAGACCCTTTAACAAACAGAGAGACTATTGTTCTGAGGGATGCAGTTTGGGAAACATTGCAGCACACGTGTCAGGAACTATTGCCATATAGGGTGCTAGGATTCGTCAGTTTGTTGGGTACCATTCGGTGCTGGGCCTGTCGCTCCACCTCCAGAGCATTCATGGTTCGCCTCAGTTCGATGATCTCCTTCTGGCAGCACTGCTGCTGTTGAGAGCTGGTCCCCACCTGCTGGTTCAGCTCCTCCATCTGAAACACAGTCAAGGACCATGGATATGATGGTGGAAAACATAAGTTTAATTAAAGGGCCCCTGGAAGGGCAATATCTGCTCACAGGTCCTGACTTTCCTGCCCTCCCCACCTGCGTGTTGAACCACTGTTCCACATCTCTGCGGTTTGTCTCCATGATAGACTCATATTGGCATCTCATTTCTTGTAGAACCCGATTCAGGTCAACAGAGGGGGCAGCAGTCACTTCAATGTTGAGTCTGTCCCCAAGCTGGCTCTGTAAGGAATTGGTTTCCTATGGAAAGAAAGAGAGTGTGAAGTCATTGATGAACAGATGACCTCCTTGCTTTCTTGTTTCAGTCTAACAGCAGTAATGTAGCTTAGTCACGTCTGGACCATAGCCCACAATAAAGGAATACATGATTCAGAGGTGCTTTTGAGATGCTATAAGATGACTTAAGGCTATTTCAGATGTGACTGTGTGTTCAAGTAAGTGCAACATTAAAAGGAATTGACGGCAAGATCAGGGGTTTAAAGAATTTAGATCATTTTCAGGGATGGAGAAGGGGGTGAAGCCGCACAGAGGTGGGCTTTAATGCAAGGCTGTGGCCCCTATGGTGCTAATGTGGGCTTATGCCAATATTGACCTACACCAGTAGTGCCCGGAATCTGTATAGGGATGTCTACTAAAATAGGGGAAACCTGTAAGGACAATAAAATTGGGCTACTTCCTTCTTTTAGAAAAGCTGGAGAGGACAATGGCGGTTTCAGGTACTGTATTATACGCAACTGATGTGAACTACATTGAACCAGTGGTAATATTAATAGTTATGATCAGGGCTAAAAAACAGAAGACTATCTAGAGAGGACACCCTTTATCAAGTTCAACTCAAAGGGACCGATGCTATTTTAAGAGGCTTAGCTGGGGCTTTCTCTAACCTCTTCATGATTGCTTTTAAGGCAAAGGAGCTCCTCCTTCAGAGATTGGACTCGTGCCTCCAGGTCAGCTTTGTCCAGGGTCAGTGCATTCAGGATCCGCCGTAGGCTGTTGGCATCTGCCTCCACTAGCTGGCGCAAGGACACCTCAGCTTCATACCTTTGACAATGAGACATTTTTAGAAGTAAAAGACATTAAAATGTAGGTGGTGTTAATCAAGCCAAGCAGAACTAACTGCCTTGTGGGTCTCTCATTGCCTGCCTTTCTCATGTGGGTTTTCTTCTCTTTAGAGGTGGAATCCTTAGATAAATATCACCACTTAATTATTATTCCTAGATTATTTTGCCAGAGTGATGCTATATTGCTTTTCTTTGAGATGAGGGCATTTATCCTCCTCTCCCTGCCCCTAGAAGTGATGCATTTAAGTGCAGAGTATTGGATTAGGATTTAAGAGAATTTGCACCCAAGATTTAGCTCTTTCTTGTACTACTACCCTGTTTCCCCGAAAATAAGATAGTGTCTTATATTAATTTTTTCTCCCAAAGTTGCGCTAGGTCTTATTATCAGGGGATGTCTTATCTTTCCTGCGCTAGGTCTTATTTTCAGAGGATGTCTTATTTTTGGGGAAACACGGGTAGTTGTATGCCTTTGCATAAGTAAGTGAACCCCATTAAATCACAGTTTTCTCATTTTAAGTAGTGTAACAATATATTTGCCCTACTTATTTTACTGAACTACTGGGAAGGTAATCAGATGGGTTTATATGTTAGAAAATACAAGCACTGTATACATGCGAGTGGTTATTAATTGTAATGCTTTATTGAATGTGAAGGTCTCTTCTGAGCTAGTGCCTTCATGGTGGGTGCGGGAGGGTTGGTAGACTCATGTATAATCTTATTGAGGGTATTAGCACCAGATGCAGTGTGAATTCTGTCAGGAACGACAGTGCTGGGTGGGCTTACTTGGCTTTCAAGTCATCAGCAGCCAGTTTGGTGTTGTCAATTTGTGAGACCAGCCTGGAATTCTCAGCCTTGGTACACAAGATCTAGAATTAAGAAGTTGTACACACAAATGAGACAAACACCAAGATCCCTTCCTTAAAAACCAAGGGGCTGCTGTGTATTTCAGTTAATGGGAAGGCTAGTTAGGCTTTTCCTAGCTATGCTTAGAAAGCCTGAACAACTTGGGAAAATCAAGGTTTTTGTTATTTTTCTAAAAATTAAGCAAAATTACTTTAATAAAAACTTGTGTCAATGTTTTATCATTAAAATATAAAATCTACCTTGAATTTGTGTAACATATATGATCCCCCCAGAATGTAAAATCCATGAGGGCAGGGACATTTTAGTTCACTAGTATGTACCCTAAGCTAGAATCATGTCTGGTGCCTTGGTGTGATGCTCAGTAAATATTTGTAAAACCAATGAAGCAGAATAAATCCAGCACATATATTAGCAGCATTTCACTCTGAATAGGAAAGTTAGGTTTAGTGTGGGGAAAAAACTACTTAAACAATTGGGAGATGAAGAAACGAGCATAAAATAGAAAAAGTGGTGATGGTGGAAAACATGGACAAAAATTAAACTAGGTAGGAACTTATTAAAACAAAATTGATTTTCTCAGATCCCTAGTTTCTTATTTTTTGTTAAAGAAATAGCAGCAATGCATTGTTTCCACATTTGGTCCTGAGTTATCTGGTTAAAATAATAGCAGAGTGTATCTCTAGAAAATGAAAATCTATAACTATAACTCTGAATATGGCATCAAGATGACAATTTCCTTCAAGACATTTTCTTATTCTATAAAATATTTTTCAGCATAAAAGAAAATAAAGAAATTGGAGAATGTAAATTCAAAACTTGAATATATAGGTTGCCAAGAATCTTACCTTCTGCTGGAGTTCCTTGATGGTAGCAAAGTAGGACAGGTAATCATGACATATGACAGGGAGCTCTTTGTTACACTCTTCCTGGATTTTACACTCCAGTTCTGCGTTCTCTCGTTCCAGCATCCGCACCTTTTCCAGGTAGTTAGCAAGGCGGTCGTTCAGGAATTGCATGGTCTCTTTCTCATTGCTATTGATGCCTTCACCATACCAGCCACAATCGACGTTGTGAACTAAGCAGATGGGCATAGGGCAGAAGCAAGGAGTGGGTTGGCAGCCCTGGGACTGCCAAGTTCTCAGAACACGGCCAGTTGGTTGGCATTTGTTGGTTTCAAGTGGTTGGCAGCTGGTGTTGGAAGAGATGATCCCAGAATTTGTAATCCTAGAGCAGCCTTGGCATGGCGTTGAAGAAGAAATAGCTGTTGAGCAGTCCTTGGTATCCATAGTGTGTGCCCAGCTTTGGTTTTAGTTCGAAGTCTGTGGTTCCCCTGCATCAAAAGCTTAAGCTACTGTGACTGAGTCTAAATTCCGAGCCTTTTGTGGCTTTTGCTTCTTTGAAGTGCTTATATAGCCTTTCCTCGAGGCAGTGTCACAGCAGACAGGATGCCTTCCTGTCTGGTGTGTATGTCGAATCCCACAGGAACATCTCATTAGCCTGCTTTTTACTCTCCTGAGAAGAGTTACCTGGTCTCATAAAAACGTGCATTGAGGCTGTTACTAAGTTATTACCCATCACAACTACTACTTGTCATTGGATTCAGAGCTTCACACTGTTTCTTCAAAAGGAGCTGTCGTCACAGGTCTAACAGCATCCATTATTAAGTAGGAATGAACATATTGCATTCATTAAGTCCTTGTTGACCTCTCCACCTGGACCAGGAATGAGCATTTATTTTTCCTTTCTTCTCTAGAAAAGGGAAACTATTATTATCTAATAATTCTTGGTGTGAACTTAGAAATCAGTCTTTTATTTTGTTCTGCCCAATCGATTTTCCGGTCTTCTTTTTCATCTTCTACTCAATGTTTTCCCATTTTTATTGTGAGTATGGATTAAAATGTCACTCCTAACTAAGGCTTTTTTTAAAGGCAGTTGTCAGAATTCTGTCTTAGCTTTCCAGATAGGTTTTGATTGTTAATGAGAAATTTCTCGAAAAAGAGGCTGGTTACCTTTCGGTTTTTCCAAAGCCCACATTTGATAATATTTCTCGTGCTCAGTGTTTGCTTGTGGTATTACATTAGGTAAAATTTGTGATCATCTTGGTTTATATTTGATGTTTAAATATGATCTGTTGAAAGATATGTGTTCTTTCTCGGGAATACTTACTCAGCATTTTATTGAGAAATTTATTAGCTCCCAGGCCTTTATAGAGGCGCTAGGAAAGGATAGTTTCTTCACCTTGTCCAGTTTCTAGAGGCCACCCGCATTCCTTGGCTTAGGGCCCCCTCCCATCTTCAAAGCCTGCAATGGCCAGTCCAGTCTTTCTCACATGACCCTTCTGCTTCTGTCTTCCACATTTAAGGGCTCTTCTGATTATATTGGGCCTACTCATATCATCTAGGATAATCTTCCTATTTCAAGGTTAGCGATTAGCAACCTTACTTCCCCATAGCTACATAGCCTAGCATGTTCAAATGTTCTGGGATTAGGGCATAAACATCTTTGGGGACCCATTGTTCTGCATATCAAATGATATAAAGAAAAAACATAAAGACATATCATATTTTTTACCTGAAATGCTATATTCATCATTATAAAAACACCAAGTATTTTTACATTAATTAAACTGAGAGCCCAATGAATTTATTGCAGTCCTCTCAAACTGTGACTTTTTTCAACTTAGACAAGATTATTCTGAAGTTTTATGAGAAAAAGTAAACAAATTTGAAGAGGTAGGAAAATTCTAAAAAAAGGAAAAGCCCAGAGAAACTAGTCTTTTTGGATATTAAAATGTATTTTAAAGCCTCAGTAATTAAAATAAGATGGATGCATAAATAGACAGGCTGTTGGTATAGAATAAGCAGTTTAGAAATCCCAAGCAGACTGGGATTTAGTATATGATAAAATGTGAAATTTAAAATCAATTTGGAAAAGATAAACTATCAATAATCTGGAGATAATTCTGTATCGCTTGGGGAGGGGTAAGGGCAGGCAATGTTGGAGCATTTTTTCTCTTTTTGTGTCTGCAACTGCTGGTGTTTCTTAGTTCTTGGTTTCTCCAGTTCCCAATACTGGATATAGGAGACAAAAAGAAAGCCCCCCCCCCCAAAAAAAAAAAAAAAAAGAATGCCAGGAAACTCAGCACCATGTTGTTCCTTGGATATCAAGAACCCTAGATGGTTTGGTCTCTTCTTCCACCTTTCAGAGTCTGCTTATATTTGTCTATATAATTTCCAGTTTTTAGTCATACTTAGGAGGGGAAAGAGGAAATGTCCCTCTACTTCATCTTTGTGCTCATGTTGAATTATCATTAATGTAGAACCCGATTTAGGTCAACAGAGGGGGCAGCAGGCATTCCTGGGAGTCTCTCTGCCTCACAGGAGGAAAGCAGGGGATGCTCTTTCCTTTGCTTTTTATATGTGTAAGAATAATTATTCATATATGTTTAATGTCCAATAACAGGCCAAGGTACCTTATGGTATTTTATGAAGTCACTAAGATAATGGTCCACAAGATGATCTTATACATTTATTAGGATTGAAAATACTTAGATGACTTATTGGGAAAAAAAAAGATTACACAAGTAGATGCGTATATAACTGATACTACTACAGTATACGGAAAAACCTACATAAGAAAAAAAAAATTGGAAGTTCCCAAGATTCTTACAATCAATGTTAAGGGTATGGAATTATGACTGGTCCCCCCTCTCCCTTCATGTGCCAAACTGAAAAAAAGGACTCTAGTACTTTTATCATTAAAAATAAAATGTTATATTTTATTTCTAAATTTCCTCTTCAAGAGTTCCATACAGCTGTCTTCCATGATATTGACATTTTGCAAGGATTAATTAATCTGTTTGCATTTAAGGAGTTAAAAAAATATTTTCAGCTTGAGTTTATGGAATATTAAACTATTGGCATGGGTTTAGACAATTACCCTGGCATCAAATGGTTATTATACTAACAGTAATAAGCCACAAAGCTATATTTACCATGCTGAAGGAATGAAATGCATTTTATTTGGACATCAGCAAGAAAGCTTTACAAACTCCTAGGATATCACAAATAAGCAGGCAGGAGAGGAAACAACAAAGCAGAAATGTATGGAGGCTGCTTAGCGGACACTTTTAGGACGTGAAAGCCTTCTTGATTCGAGTTTCAAGTTTGGATGTTCCTGCTTGAAGCCCCATCTCCTTCTTAGGACCCTGCTGGCTTCAGTCCCTCCATCGGCTGGGCTGGTGCTCAGCGGTCACGCACAGCTGTTTTCCACCGAGCAAAGCACATACACTGGGCCCGGCTCTCCCGTGCTGCTTGACGCGCTTGTCGTGGAACATGGGTGACAGGGAAGCCTGTGGAAAATCCATTTGGAACTAAGCCTCACAGGGAAAGCTGGATAAAATGGCAGCTCACAAAAAATCATGCCAGGATTCGCCCTGCAGATTATGCTCTGAACGACACTCTTTGCAGAATAATGTTTGACTTAACCTGTCATTCCCGGACCCAGGATTGCCACTTCATTTCGCTGCAGCAGCAGCAGTTGAATAAATATTTGCTTCACTTTGCAAATGACATCTTATACATGTTCCTGATTCCCTTTAATGGGAGGCAGATTCCCTCCCACTCCCCAGTGTGAAGAGTTATATAATGATGATATTTATTCTGCTTTGTGACTTTAGGATATTTTTAAACATTTTTATGGTCACGTGATTAGCATTGGCTGCTTTTCATCACTCTTGTAAGAAGATCCTTTAACACCGTGGTTGGCAAACTGCGGCTCACGAGCCACATGTGACTCTTTGGCCCCTTGAGTGTGGCTCTTCCACAAAATACCATGGCTTGGGTGAGTCTATTTTGAAGAAGTGGCATTAGAAGAAGTTTAAGTCCAAAAAATTTGGGTCTCAAAAGAAATTTCAATCATTGTACTGTTGATATTTGGCTCTGTTGACTAATGAGTTTGCCGACCACTGCTTTAACACGTTAGGGAGGTTTGACCTTGGCCAGATCTTGGGGAAACAGGATTCTCCTCCATAAGACTCTCTGTGACTTGGGTGATTTTAAGAATGATTGTGTGGAACTTGCCTGCTGTCCTCGTTCTCAAGGAGACCCTGGTACGTGCTGATCTCGCCCTCTAGCCGAGCCTTTGTGTCGAGCAGCACCTGGTACTCCTGGTTCTGCCGTTCCAAGTCGCAGCGGATCTCGGCCAGCTGCTCCTCCACGTTGTCAATCAGGCACTGCATCTGGGCCAGCTGGGTGCTGTACTGGGTCTCCATTTCTGCCACCGTGCATTCCAGAGATTCTGCCTGCAGAGAGAGAGATGTAGAAAGGGCTGCATATTATCCGGGGCCAGACCGCCTGTTTTTAAGCCCCTGATCTCCCTTTTCTAGCTATGTAACTGGGAGAAAATCACTTAGCTTCTCCGAGCCTCAGTTTTATTCTATAAAAAGTGGACAGTGCAAAGTACCATCATAGGATGGTTGTGAGGACTAACTGGGTTACTGTGTGATAAGCACCTGAAAGAATTTTCAGGGCGTTGTGTTAGTTATTGCTACCACCACTAGGACCATCACAACCTGCAATATATTTCTGTAGCTTAAGGAGGATCAACAGCAATTGGGAGGAAACAATGAGTATGGGCTTGTGGCGGGGGAGAAGGGGGGAGGAAGGGTGAAGAATGTGGTGAATTGAAGAGGCTCTGAGATTGAACAACTGGGATTCAACTTCCACTCTCATTTCTAAGAAAATTGCATGACCCTTTGTTACTTATCTGAGTCTCAGTTTCCTCATCTGAATAATGGGATTAGGAAAGGGATTTACCGCCATACATTTTGATTGTGAGGCTTCACCAAGATACTCTCTATAGGACCTAATGTGACATACACACAGATGTGTTCGACTGGAACTGGTTAATGTAATCTTGAACGCAACTATTCTTGTTGCTTGGGTGGAACAGGGTGTAGTGAAGGGTCTGGTTGAGCAGTGGATCCTGAGAAGATTTAGGATAGTGGTTGAATGCAGAGTATGAATTACATTCTTTTTTTTAGATGCGATTGTGAGCTTGGAAAACTGGCCCTCATCAAAAGAGAGTTAAAACCCATTGGAACGTCTGAGTGCCTTTCTCTCGTTCTGCTCCCGCCCTTTCCCTTCTCTCCCTGTCTCTGGAGGATGCTACAGGATCATGCTCAAGCCCAAGAGAGAAGGTCGGGGCATCGTACTTGGGACAGTACAAGCTGTTGACCTCGCACTTCTGCTTCTAGCTGCTACTTGGGAAAGGCAAGAAAATACAATCCTTGCACACTGGAGATTCAGACTTCCTGCCACATGAATTGTGTGGTCTCTCCTCTGGGATATTGGAGACGGGGTAGAATCTTAGGGCCCGATTCGTCAGTGACAAAACAGAGCTAGCAGCATTTCCCTTACACACCAGGCTTTGCTGTGCTTGGAGGTCGATTTCCAGAGCATTGGCTGTCCGTTTCAGTTCTAGGATCTCTATCTGGCAGCCCTGCAGCTGCTCCGCGCTGTTCAGCTGCTGCTGATTCAGCTCCTCCGTCTGCAACACAGGCACAACATGAGAGAACGAAGTAGGCAGAGGTCTGGAAGCCTGCCATTTTACCGCGCCAGGTGCTGACCTGAACAGCGAACCATTTTTCCACGTCCCTGCGGTTGTTGGCGAGCACAGTTTCATACTGACAGCGCATCTCATTCAAGACCTTGTTGAGGTCGATGGTGGGGGCACTATTTAGCTCCACGGTGAGTCGGTCACCAAGCTGGCCACGGAGCACATTGATCTCCTGAAAGTGGAAATGAGGTGAAGAATGTCAGAGTGGTGGGAAAAATCACTTCGACATCCATGGCCTCCCTTCTTTGTTTTGGAGACTAGTGAGTAAGTGTGTGATTTAGATTCAGATGGCCTTTGTTGAATCTCTTCATCACGCAGTTTCTTCATCTGCAAAATGGGTATAAAAATTTTACCTGTTCCAGAGAGTTATTGTGAGATATATGAGTTAATATGTGTAGAAACACTTATAAAAGTCCTTGGTATATAGTAAAATCTCAATAAATGCTAGCTGCTATTATCATCAACAGATGTTCAAGGGGGAAATATGTTTTGTTACACCATTTAGCTTTTCACTTGTTAGCTTCATCAACATAGCATAATCATATACTTTATGTTTTAAGATTTAGAAAAGTTGATAGATGCAGAATATTTTTAAAACACTGGTTCAAATGTAACATGAGTTTTTACTCCCTTTTTGAAATGGCCTTTGCACGCTGTGTTTATCAGCCTGGTTTTCATACCTTATGGATTAGCGTTAGGCATGGGGTAAAGCCTCTAAGGAAAGCCAATTGTGGAGTTACCTTCTCCACAAAAGCAATGGCAGGTGAAGAGTTTGGTTCCTTCATCTAGCTCTGGCAATGGGTCATTTCACAGCTACATTCAGAGAGACACAGGAATGATCAGGCCAAACAATAATGGTGCCTGGAGTAAATTTGTTCCAGCTTTAGCCATATTTATCCACATTTATCCACGTTTAGCTTATAGACACACACAGACTTAGTTTAGTTTGTCATTCTTACGTTCTTTCAGTGATTTTGCCACTTGCCTCACCTCTTCATGGTGCTTCTTAAGGCAAAGAAGATCCTCCTTCAGGGCCTCCACCTGGGCCTCCAGGTCGGCTTTGCACAGGGTCAGCTCGTCCAGGATCCTTCGTAGGCCACCAATGTCAGTCTCTACCAGCTGGCGAAGAGACAGCTCCGACTCGTACCTTTCACAAGAAACAAAAGGACAGCCAGTGATTACTTTATTAGACACTGTGTCAAGCGCTAGGGCCTACTGACAAATGACATATGGACTCAAGGAAGCCACGAGTTGTAATTACTTTTACATCCCAAATAATGATAAATTTTAGCTTTGTGAATATTCTTAGCTTAAAAAATATTATATAGAGGACATGTGTGATGTGTTTGTGTGTGAGTGTGTGTGAAAGAGAGAGAGAGAGAGAGAGAGAGAGAGAGAGAGAGAGAGAGAGAGAGAGAGAGAGAGAGAGAATATTAAAAATATTCAAATTTAAATTAAACTTACTTTGACCTAAAGTCATCGGCCGCCAGTCTGCAGTTGTCAAGCTGTATAGTGAGTCTAGAATTCTCTGCCTTTGTACACAAGATCTGGGAAGTAAGTTATTAAGTAATAAATGGTTCTTTGAAACAAACATAAATATCTATACATTTAACAGCTATGCCATGATTTACCTTTTAAAAGTCTTTGTAAGAAAGTATAACATAGCTTTTAGCCTGCTTTTCTCATTGACCATGTCACTGAATGAAGAAAAAAGGAGTACCAATTTACAAGCGAAACAGAGAAGAAAAGCTTAGTTTTGTAATGACCCAAGACATTTTGCAATATTCCTTGGCAGTTGAACTCAGTTACATTTTTCTCCATAAGTTGTCTATATTATGACTATATGCCCATCCACGAGAATAAAAATTCACCAGCAAGAAAATAAAATTATCATTAGGTGAAATAATTTGATTTAAAAAATGATGTTTCAATATCTATGTTAAAAATAATACAGATATACAGAGGCGGAGCTTGAAGATGGCGACCGAACAGTCGGACTTGTTCTGACTCTGGTCCCAGAACAGATAGAAACAGCGTCTGAGTCGCTCAGGGAATGTTGATTGGCAGCTAAGGGGCTTCGGAATTCTCTAGGAAGGTAAGGAAAGGTCCGTTGGACAAGATTTCCTGACCAAGAGGCCAGCACTGCCGCGGCTGCAGCGGCTCTCCCAGCGAGCTCTCGCGGAGAGAAGGCAGCGCCATCTTACCAGGAAAGGAGGAGCATCCCTGAGGCCTGGAAAAACACACAGCGGGGAGGTCCATCAAGCAGCTGAGAAGCCCGAATCGGCACGGGCGCGTGGAATCCGGGGAGTTCTTCGGTCACCCACGGAAAGGTCAGAGTTTGCGGGGACAGCCTAGGGGACCGGGGTCCCGCGGCCCAGGCGGCTACGGTAGCCGGGGAGCTCCAACCCCTCCCTCAGGGTAGCCGGGAGCGCGCACTACCGGCCGCCGAGCAGCACCCAAAGAAGGCTGCAGCGACACCTAGTGCTGGGTTTGACGTAATCCTCCCCAGAAGCGGGACTTTTTTAAAACGCCACAGGTCACTGGACAGAGCGTTAAGAATCTCGGCTGTTTCGCCAAGGGCGGAACATCTGGACACCTTGGTGCCTGATCCCCTTCACCCCCTTGCTTCTGAATACTAGGGAAGGACTGCCCAGTTGGACATATCCGGGGAAATTGCAGGGGGAAATTGCCTTCCTGGAAACAAGGGATCTGTACCAGAAGAGATAGTCTGGGAGCCAGCTGGCACCCTGCCAGCTAGAGCCATAGAGAAAGAAGACCAGAGCAACCAAAAAGACTGGAAGGTCAAACCAGTAACACTGACACCTAAGAGCTGAATTACAAACTGCCCCCCCCCCCTTTTTTTTTTTTTTTTTCCTTCTCTTTTCTTTTCTTTTATCTTTTAATTAATCAAAAATAAATGGACACAAATAACTAAGATATAGTCTACTTAAAATTAAGGATTACCTTACAAATCTGAGGTGCAGTGGAATGCTGGGAACTGCAAGACTTTTTGGGCCGAGAATCAGGAGTGCCAAATACATTAACAGAGGAAGTGAATGACCACTACTGGACATTTTTATGCTAATTTTACTATTATTTTATTTTCATTTTTTACCTCTTCTATTTAATCTTCATTTTTTATATCTTTTACTTAAGAAACGATTTTTTTTCCTTACTTGATTTTACCTTTTTAATTATTACATTTTTCAATCTCTATCATCACTATTACTACTGCTATTTTGCAATTTTTTTTTTTTTTTTCCCTCTTCAGTACCATTTTATTTTTTTTCTTTATTTTACCTTGGGAGTAACCTTCATTCTATTTTAATCTCTACTATAGCATCATTCAACCCTATCTCAACTCGACCTTTACACCATCACTCTCTTGCTAAACTTTACCCTTTTAGTCTACGGTTTATCCTATCCCTTTCCGGCTTTAGTTTTTCCTCCATTCTTTCTGTATACCCCCTGCTAAAACTCTCACTATACTTATAGACCTATGTTCCAACCCCTGATCCAAGTGTATAAATACCAATCTCTGCACTATATTAACTAGTTAAAAAAAAAAAAAAAAAAAAAAAAAAGAAAGAAAAACTGTTCTCCCCTCTATCCTTTTCGCATTGTTTGTGTGAAGGTTGATTATTGTGAATTTTTAGGCTTGTTAGTGAAATTGTTATGATTATTACTGTGTTGTTATTGTTGCTTTGTATTTTTTTTAAAAAAAATACTCTGTTTTTGTTTGTATCTTTTACTTCTGTATATCATAGCCTTACTTAATAATAGGGGATATTGTAGTTTGTATTAATCTCCAAGTATTGTTACTGGCATTAGCTGGGTTCAGTGGTTGTTCTATGGCAGTTTTCTCCACATATATATAGTTTGTTTCCCATTTCTCTTTTAGTTTGCTTCTTCTCTCTCTTTCTCTTTCCTCTCCTTTCTTTTTTTCCCTGTTTTCCAACTTTATTTTGTCATTACTTTTTTTCCTCTTTTTATATCTCTTTATCCCTCTTTTTTTATTTTATTTACTTAATTTTTTTTAATTTTAATTTTTACTTTTTAAAATTTTTCTTTATTTTATTTTTACCTTTCTTCCTTCTCTCCTATCCCCTAAGTTGCCTTTCTCTAGTGGTCACCTTTACTAAAGGTTATTAATATTGTAAGTACATTCCTGTTAAGTGCCTCTTGTGTTGTACCAGGTAGTGTTTGTATTTTCAAATTTTAAATCAACGCAGGAGAAGGAACACCACATAACCAGACATCCTGAGAAGAGAGGCCATGGGGAGACAAAAACATAGTCCGCACATGAAAGAAAAGCAGGCATCACCAGAAAAGGAAGTAAACGAGCCCGAGGTAAGCAGCCTACCAGAGCAAGAATTCAGAATAATGATCATAGGCTGGCTAAAAAGAATGGAAGAGAAATTTGACAATAACCAAGAAGAAATGAGGAAGAACCATGAGGAATTGAAGAAGAACCAAGAAGAAATAAAAAATGACATCGCTACCATGAAGAACTCAATAGAAAGCATCAAGAGTAGACTAGAGGAAGCAGAGGACCGCATCAGTGAGCTAGAAGATAAGATGGAAAAAAATACCCAAGTAGAGCAGCTTCTAGAAAAAAAGATTAAAAAGCAGGAGGAGAGCCTACGGGAGCTTTGGGACATTACAAAACAAAATAATATTCGAATAATAGGGGTTCCAGAAGGAAAGGAAACTGAGGTAGACATGGAAAAAGTATTTCAAGAAATAATGACAGAAAACTTTCCTGAAATAGAGAAGAAAAAACCCACACAAATCCAAGATGCTCGCAGAGTCCCAAGCAAAATGAATCCCAGAAGACAGACTCCAAGGCACATTATAATCAAATTGGCAAACAACAATGACAAAGTAAGAATCTTAAAAGCAGCCAGAGAGAGACAGAAAGTTACATACAAAGGAACCCCCATCAGACTAGCAACTGATTTCTCAACAGAAACTTACCAGGCCAGAAGGGAATGGGATGAAATTTACAAAGTCATGCAAAGGAAGGGTCTGAATCCAAGAATACTGTACCCAGCAAGGCTATCAATCAAAATTGAAGGGGAAATCAGGAGCTTCACAGACAAAAAAAGACTGAAGGAATTTATCTCCACCAAACCAGTAATGCAAGAAATGCTAAAGGGTCTACTGTAAAAATAAAGAAATAGGAAGTGAAGAAGGAACACGGGTATAGAATAAAAATGGCGTCAAATGTGTACCTATCAATAATAACCTTAAATGTAAATGGATTAAATGCTCCAATCAAAAGACATAGGGTAACAGATTGGATAAGAAAACAAGACCCATACATCTGTTGTCTACAAGAAACCCACCTCAGAAAAAAAGATGCACACAGACTGAGGGTGAAGGGATGGAAAAAAGTTTTCCAGGCAAATGGAAATGAAAAAAAAGCTGGGGTAGCAATACTTATATCTGACAAATTAGATCTCAGAGTGAAGGACATAATAAGAGATAATGAAGGCCATTTCATAATACTAAAGGGAACAATCCAACAAGAAGAAATAACCCTGGTAAATATATATGCACCCAATACAGGAGCAACCAAATACATAAAAAAACTGCTGGAGGACATTAAGAGAGAGATTAATAGCAATACAATCATAGTAGGAGATTTTAATACCCCACTGTCACCCTTTGACAAATCATCTAAACAAAAAAACAGCAAAGAAATATCGATCCTAAGTGACTCACTAGACCAGATGGAATTAATTGACATCTTCAGAACACTCCACCCCAAAGCCACAGAATATACATTCTTCTCAAGTGCACATGGGACATTCTCAAAGATAGACCACATTTTGGGTCATAGGCAAAGTCTCTTCAAATTCAAGAAGATAGAAATCATATCAAGTATCTTCTCAGACCATAATGGCATAAAACTGGAAATTAACTACAATAAAAATAATCCAAAGAAATCAAACACATGGAGACTAAACAGCACGCTATTAAACAAGGACTGGGTTACCAGAGAAATCAAGGAAGAAATTAAAAACATCCTGGAAACAAATGACAATGAAAACACAACAATCCAAAATCTATGGGACACAGCAAAAGCAGTCTTGAGAGGGAAGTTCATATCCTTACAAGCCTATTGCAAAAAACTAGAAAAAGGGGTAACAGATGATCTAACTCTACAACTCAAAGAGTTAGAAAAGGAGCAACAAGAAAAGCCCAGTGTAAGCAGAAGGAAGGAAATAACAAAAATCAGAGCACAGATAAACGACATAGAGACCAAAAAAACAATACATAAGATCAACAAAACCAAGAGCTGGTTCTTTGAAAGAATAAACAAGATAGATGAACCTCTAGCCAGGCTAACTAAGAAACAAAGAGAGAGGACCCAAATAAACAAAATCAGAAATGAAAGAGGTGAAATAACAACAGACCCCAACGAAATACAACGGATTGTTACAAAATACTACGAACAACTCTATTCCAACAAACTGAACAACCTGGAGGAAATGGACATATTCCTAGAAAAATACAAACTTCCAAAACTCGATCAGGAAGAATCTAAAAATCTCAATAGACCAGTGACTTGGGAAGAAATTGAAACAGTCATCAGAAAGCTTCCAGCAAACAAAAGCCCAGGGCCAGATGGCTTCACAGGAGAGTTTTACCAAACATTCAAGGAAGAACTAAAACCTATCCTCCTCAGACTTTTCCAAAAAATTCAAGAGGAAGGAACACTTCCAAACTCCTTCTATGAAGCCAGCATCACCCTAATACCAAAACCAGATAAAGACAACTCAATGAAAGAGAATTACAGGCCAATATCCCTCATGAACATAGATGCCAAAATCCTCAACAAAATCCTAGCAAATCGGCTCCAGCAGAGCATCACAAAGATCATACACCATGACCAAGTAGGATTTATTCCAGGAATGCAAGGATGGTACAATATCCGCAAATCAATAAACGTGATACATCACATAAACAAATTGAAAGATAAAAATCATATAGTCATATCAATTGATGCAGAAAAAGCATTCGATAAAATCCAACACCCTTTCCTGATAAAAACTCTTAACAAAGTGGGAGTACAAGGATCATACCTCAACATAATAAAAGCTATATATGATAAACCCACAGCCAACATTATACTCAATGGGCAAAAACTAAAACCATTCCCTCTAAGAACAGGAACAAGACAGGGATGCCCACTTTCGCCACTCCTGTTTGACATAGTACTGGAAGTACTAGCCATTGCAATTAGACAAGAGGACGAAATAAAAGGCATCCAAATTGGAAAAGAAGAAGTAAAGTTATCCTTATTTGCAGATGACATGATATTGTACATAAAGAACCCAAAAGACTCCATTAAGAAACTAATTGACTTAATAAATGAATTTGGCAATGTAGCAGGATACAAAATTAACGCCAAGAAATCCATGGCATTTCTATACACCAACAGTGAAACTACAGAAACAGAGACTAAAAAAGCAATTCCATTTACCATCGCACCAAAAAAATTAAGATACCTAGGAATAAATTTAACTAAGGAAGTAAAGGATCTATATGCAGAAAATTACACGACACTGAAAAAAGAGATAGAGGATGATGTAAGGAGATGGAAGAACATACCATGTTCATGGATTGGTAGAATCAACATCATCAAAATGTCCATACTTCCTAAAGCAATCTATAGGTTCAATGCACTCCCCATTAAAATACCAAGGGCATATTTCACTGACCTAGAAAGAACTCTCCAACAGTTCATTTGGAACAATAAAAGACCCCGAATAGCCACAGCAATCCTGAGAAAGAAGGGTAAAGTAGGAGGGATCTCAATACCGGACTTCAAACTGTATTACAAAGCCACTGTTCTCAAAACAGCCTGGTACTGGCACAAGAACAGACATATAGATCAATGGAATAGAATCGAGAACCCAGATATCAACCCAAATCAATATGCTCAATTAATATTTGACAAAGGAGGAAAGAATATACAATGGAGTCAAGACAGTTTCTTCAATAAATGGTGTTGGGAAAATTGGGTAGACACATGCAAAAGAATGAAACTAGATCACCAACTTACACCATACACAAAAATAAACTCAAAATGGATACAGGACTTAAACATCAGACGGGAAACCATAAAAATACTAGAAGCATCTTCAGGCAGCAAAATCTCAGACGTATGCCAAAAGAACTTCTTCACTGATACTGCCCCTAGGGCAATGGAAGCTAAAGAGAAAATAAACAAATGGGACTACATCAAAATAAAAAGCTTTTTTACAGCAAAAGAAACCATCAACAAAACAACAAGAAAGCCCACGGTGTGGGAGAACATATTTGCAAATAACACCACTGATAAAGGTTTAATCTCTAACATCTACAGACAGCTGATACAACTAAATAAAAGGAAGATGAATGATCCAATTAAGAAATGGGCAAGGGACCTAAATAGAATATTTTCAAAAGAAGACAGAAGGAAGGCCAAAAGGCACATGAAAACATGCTCAAAGTCACTAATTATACGAGAGATGCAAATCAAAACAACAATGCGGTACCATCTCACACCTGTCAGAATGGCCAACATCAACAAATCGACAAACGACAAGTGTTGGCGAGGTTGCGGAGAAAAAGGAACCCTCGTGCACTGCTGGTGGGAATGCAGACTGGTGCAACCACTGTGGAGAACAGTGTGGAGTTTCCTCAAAAAACTGAAAATGGAACTCCCATTTGACCCAGTAATCCCACTCCTAGGAATATATCCCAAGAAACTAGAAACACCAATCAGAAAGGATATATGCACCCCTATGTTCATAGCAGCACAATCTACAATAGCCAGAATTTGGAAACAGCCTAGGTGCCCGTCAGCAGATGATTGGATCAAAAAACTATGGTACATCTACACAATGGAATACTATGCTGCCATAAAGAAGAAGGAATTCTCATCATTTGCAGCAACCTGGATGGAATTGGAGAACATCATGCTGAGTGAAATAAGCCAATCAATGAAAGAGAAACACCACATGACCTCACTCATTTGTGGATAATAAAGAGCATTATAAACTGATGAACCAAAAGATAGATATAGAGACAGTAAAGCAACAAGCAGATTGTCAAATTACAGCGGGGAGGGAAGGAGGATCTGGGGGAGATAATAGATCAACCGAAGGACTTGTATACATGCATATAAGTACAACCAATGGACATAAAACTATGGGGAGGGAGGGGCTATGGGGGAGGGAGGGAGGGGGGCAAAAAAAAAATCATTAAAATATGTAAAAAAAAAATAAATAATTAAATTTTTAAAAAAAAAAAATAAATAAATAAATCTGAGAATTGTCTAAAAAAAAAAAAAAAAAAAATAATACAGATATACAGTGTTACCTACAGAAGTAATTTTATATACAGCACAATTTTTCCTCATTCCATAGATGACAAAGCCTAGAGGTACGTGAGTGTATTGTGGTCACTCAGTAATCAGTGGCGGCCCCTGGGTGAGCTGTTTCCTGACTTTCAATCCAGACCCCTTTCCTCTGCGTCACATCGCCCCCCGGAAGTCCCTTTTCCTTGGTTTCCTTCTAGAGCCTCTTCCAGTATGAAGAGAGAGCTCATCACAGGTTGTCAAAGTGGCGAATTAGGAACAAGAAGACACCAGACCTTTCGTTGGAGATCTTCAATGGTGTCGAAGTAACACTGATAATCGGGACACACCAGTGGGATGTCCCCGTCACACTGTTCCTGGATCCTGCGTTCCAGCTCGGCATTCATCTCCTCCAGGGCATGCACCCTCTCCAGGTAGCTGGCGAGTCTGTCATTCAGGAACTGCATGGTCTCCTTCTCATTGCTGTTGAACACCCCCTCCTTGCACCAAGCACAGTTCCCCACCACGCATGGAAGGCTACAACTCTCAGCGAGGTAGCATGGTGTGAAGCAAGTGGTTGGCAAGCAAGTCTTGGCCAGGAAGCTAGGAGTCTGGCATCTGGCTGTAGCACAGGTGTTGGGGAGACAAGTGGTTTCCGTGGGACCAGTTGAAGCGGTTGCACCGTCGGAAACCCCGGCAGGGGACTCAGAAGAGCAGGATGTGGGGGAATTGTCAGAAGTCATCTTATGAAGTGAGGCACAAAGATCAGCAGCAAAACTCAAGTTGCCTGACTCCAAAAGACTCCTTCCCTCCTGGGCTTTTATATAGCCCCCAAATGGGTATTTACAGAATGCACGGATGTTTTCTTTATCACTGTTGGTACCTGTTTCCATGTGAACATTCATTAGTGTTGTTTGTTTGCTGAGAAAGAGTTTCATGCCTCATAAAAGAGGCATAACTTCAGGTTACTAAATAAGTACACCATCTCCACGTGCTAGTAGGATAATATACTTGTTTTAGAAAATCTTCAGAGGAACCATTGTCCTTTTGGCAGAATAAGGAAAGAAAGAAAATTTGGCCAATACAATAATGATCACAAATAAGGAAAATCACATTTCCACAGATTTTGATGCTGTGCATTGAAAATTGTCATGTCTCTGTGGGGGGTGTTTTCCCTCAGCCTGGCCTGTTCCCTCTCACAGTCTGGGAGCTCCATGGTGGATTGCTCCTGCAGAGGGAGGCCCCGCCTACCCACTGCAGCCTGCCAGTTGATGGCCTGGGCCTCCCTCTGAAGGGCGATCATGGGGTGATGGCTGGGCCCCCAACCAATTGCATGGCACCTGCCTTGGCTGGCCTGGCGCCAATGGGTGTCATAGCGGGGTCGTCTGAAAGGTCATTCTGCTGTTCAGCTGTTTGGTTGATTTGCATATTATACTTTATTATTATAGATTACAGCACATTAAATGCCATTTATATTGTTTGTGCCACCACCATAAAGATGTTCTGTGTGATTATCAATATTTGCAAAACCTTTGTGCTCTTGCTTGTGCTCACATGTCAGAAGAGAGAGATGTGTACTGGGTTTGAATTGTGTGTCTGTGTGTGTATAAATGACATCTGTCTGCGTGCAAATTAAAGTTACTTTACATGATTGATGGGCATAATTTGTGCCCTCCAGGCCAAAATATAAATGAAACAGCAGATCTTTTGGTTATCAAGACCTGGAGTTGTGATTTTTCAATGTCTTGAAACATGCCTTCTCCATACTTCCTATGTCTCTGTTTAGATCAAGGATACTATTTTTTCCTTCTTGAATTCCTAATAAGGGTGAAATATAAATTCTAAGTTTCAATCTTTTAGTCTCTTGGAAATCCTCAGTGAGTACACTTCAGAGTAGGGTCAATCAAGCTATGGGAGGCTTTTCTTCGGAGATATGGAAGTGTTGTCATTCATTCATTCATTTAAAAATTATTGGGTGACATTGGTTAATAAAGTGATATAGATTTCAAGTGTACAATTTTATGATACATTATCTGTATATTTCATTCAAAAATCTTCTTCCTTCACCATATGTTTGACCCCCTTTACCTTTTATTACTTCTCCCAACCATCATATTATTGTCTGTGTTTACGAGTTTTTGGTTATTTGTTTTTCTGTATGTTTATTTGTTGCTTTCAGTTTTTTTCTCTCTCACACATTTGAGTGGAATATATGGTTCTTGATGTTTCTGGCTGACTTATTTCACTTAGCATGACATTCTCAAGATCTATCCATGTTGTCACAAATGGCAGTATTTCATCTTTTCTTATGGCTGAGTAGTAGTCCACTGTAAGTTTGTACCACATTTTCTTTATCCAGTCATCTATTGAGGGACACTTTGGTTGTTTCCTCCTAGTTCATAGGTAAAAGCTCAACTCCCAAGCCACACCAGCTAGGCATGTTTAAAAATTCTTGTCTGCTAATTCTAACATCTATGTATCTAAAGACCTGTTTTTATTGGCTGCTTTTTCTCTGAATCGTGGAAGACATTTTCCAGCTTCTTCACATGGCTGACAATTTTTAATTACATGCTGTACATTCTGGAGGATATCTTTTAGGAAGTCTTGATTATGTTGCAAAGTTTTGAGTTTTATTCTGATAGGAAGTTAAGTCGCTGGAAGTTCCTCTTGATCCTCTTAGGTTTGGCTTTTTATAAAATAAAGATTTTATTGACATTTTAAAGACTATTGACCTTTTTTAAAAAAATTCTTTATTGATTAGGGTATTACATATGTGTCCTCATCCCTCCTGATTTGGCTTTTTAGGTTTTTCTAGGGCAGGTATAATTTTATGTGTTTTTTACTCAAGGTTGTGTTCCTTCTTACTCTTTTAGTGTGTCTTTCTGGAACACGGAATGAACGCTGGAGGTACTCTGAATGGGCTGGCACTCTCAGTTAGTGTTGAATGACTTTAGTATCTTCATTGAACTCTTTGTCCCCCAGCAGACACTCTTGGCTAGCCTTATGGAATTGCACCCTGTGTCATGCAACCCAGCCCTCTGCAACAACTTGATTAAAAACTTTCACACAGATTTCTGCATCCTTTCTCATACATCTTCTTCCTTTCCTTGCACCATTGTGCAAATTCCAGCTGCCTAAATGCTATTTAGATATGCCAGTTGTGCCTCAAACTTGACATGTCTACAGTAGAACACAGTACTTATTTTTAAAAATTTCTCCTCTTTCTATGCTCCCTTTTTTCCAACTCTTTGCTCATCTGGTGACATAACTCCACTGCCTAGTTTTCCTTTGATGCCCTCTTTTCTTCCATACCCTTTGACCCCTACCTCCAGTCAATTTGTCTTTGACTATGTCTCCTCTTCACCATGGCAGCAATATTAATTTCTTAATTGTTTTCAATTTTATAGTAGTGCAGCACTTTACTAAAGTGGCAAATCACTTGTATTTTCTTATTTTAATTCGGTGTCTGGCATTCAATAAATAATGGTTAATTGTCTGAAGGAATGAGTGGGTATTGTGCATGTATATACCTAACCTGCCAGACTGTCAGCTCATTTTAAACAGGGACAATAAAATGCAGAACATTCAGTAAATATTCAAAAAATAGAAATTCAGTGATGACATTATATTATTAATTTTTTCTGTAAATAGATCAGGTCACCTGGATGAGTTAATATGTTATGCTAGAGGCCCAGTACATGAAAATTTTGCACTGGGGTGGGGGATCCTCTCAGCCGGTCCAGGAGTCCTTGGGGGATGTCCAACTGTGGGGAGCAGGCTTAAACAGTCAGTCAGACATCCTTAGCGCTGCCTTGGAGACAGGAGAGGCTCCCGCCACCACCACTGCAGTCACCAGCCAGCCTTTAGCCTGGCTTCTGGATGAGTGGTGTTCCCCCTGTGGTAGTGCACTGACCACCAGGGGGCAGCTCCTGCATTGAGTGTCTGTACCCTGGTGGTCAGTGAATGTCACAGCAACCAATAATTTTGCTGGTTGATTTGCATATAAGCCTTTTATTATATAGGATCATATTTGATCTTCAGATTATGTTCAGTATTTCCCAACCTATCTTAAACAATTTTTTTTGAATGGACAAGTCAGATAAAGTCTACTTTCATGTATGCCAGTGTAATAAACCATCTCTTATGCAAGAATATTTAGTTTTTTTTTTACAAGAACGAAATATTTGTACTGCCACCATTTTCAGTCTTGCAGATGTTTTCATTTTTTCTTAACCGTTTTTACGCTATAAGCATCTATAGACACAGCCGCAAACCTTTTTTAATTAAATTCAAAACATCGTGGCTGTTAACTGGTTTAAATGCCGACTTTTGTAGTTAATAAATACATTTAAGGAGTTAACAGAAAACAAAGCAATTGTAAACATTTGTGCTATGCCAGAGACGTAAAATTTATTAGAATGATCACGAAGAAGCTGTTGAATTTCTAGGAAGATGCCATCCAAAACTGAAAACAGAATTCCCAAACACCGAAAAAAAGATATACTTTGCTAGGAAGGAATTGAACAACTTTGGCAAATCCTTAGGCATCTACCTGCTCAAATTGTCCTTGATTACTGATATCCCTACATGGCATTGAAAGCCTCTTGGTTTCTTCTTGTTCTTCTTCTAGTTCTTTCTTTCTTTATTTTTTTGTGTGGGATGGTCGTAGTGGTGTGTCAGTAAGAATGCCATCCTTGTTCCAATTTCGAAAGCAAAGTTAATTTGTTGCAGATACTGAAACGGGTGAACAATAAAGCTTCTGGGTGGACTCTTTCACGCCAGGTGCCGAGTGCAGCGGCCCTCCATCAGCAGCAGCTGGGGAGGCAGGGCTCACAGCAGGGCTGAGTGCAGGTGGTGAGGTTGATGGTCTCCAGACACGGGGTGGGCTGGCAGGAGTTGAGCAGGAAGCAGGTGGGCACACAGGGCTGAGGGATGTGGCAGGGCGGGGGGCAGTTGTCACAGCAGGTGGGCTCCAGCAGCCAGGTGGTGTGCGGGCAGGTGCTAGGCAGGCAGACTCCGCAGCGGCAGCACTTGTCAGAGGAGCAGATGGTGGTGGCGGGGCCGGTGGGGACACTGCAGCAGCAGGGAGCACAGCAGGCCATGGCGGCGGGACTCGGTGGTTTTTATTGGTTCGGTTTCAAGACAATGAGGTTTCTGAGACACGGATGTCTCCTGGCTCTGGGGTTCTTATATACCCTCCCCACTGGGTGTTGTCCAACCAGAAGGCTTCTTTCCTGGTTCTTGTTTATGTTATTGTGTCCATTATCCTTTGACATTTAGATGCTTGTAAATAGTTTCTATTCTCCTAATTAACCTTTACGTGAGTTCCTGGCTAATTCTGAGCTGATTACTCTTTCTGTTTGTCACGGGAACAGAAGCTTTATGAGGTATCACCAAAGCCTTCTGCTATTATAAGTCCAACACAGCCCTGCTGGGGAATATTGCATCATAGTACCCCTGTGGTCTAGTGCTGGTCAGTTTTTATTCTTCTTATCTTTATCTGCATCCATTGATCTGATGAAGTATTCATTGACCTATGAACCAGGAGATCAGGGCACATGCCCGGGTTGTGAGCTCAATCCCTATCAATGTGAGGTGTGCAAGAAACAGCCGATCAATAATTCTCTCTCACCATTGATGTTTCTATCTTTCTCTCCCAAGGTCTTTCCTCTCTGAAATCAATTTTAAAAAATAGACAACATCCTTGTTCTCATAGAACTTAGAGTCTGATAGAAGTTCTGTCACACACATAATATATTATTATAAATTATTGTTGTTATACATTTTGATATAACAAAAGAAGACTGGATTTTAAGAGCAGAAAAACATTAAGCAGAAGGAAATTATTTTGAAAATTTTAAGAAAGACATTACAAAGGGGCTTGCAGACTTCCACAATTGGAATTTCATGATAGAAAGATATCCATCTCTTATGTAGAATACAGTGTGACTTTGAATCAAAATTATAAGGCTAAAAGAATTGTTACTGTTCTGTGTAAAGTATTGACTTAAGAATACACATTAGAAACAGTTGTAAAATAAATCTATGCTAATAAATTCATCTCTTTTATTAAAAAGACTTGCAATAGTTTATTAAAATTTATTTTCTCTGCAATGGTTAAGAGACCTGAGAATTACTTTCCTGTTTCCACATTAGGATAGTGAGTCAAAGAGAAGTGAGATAATTTGCCATAGGTGGTCCGGTGACTGACTTGTTAAACACTAAATATAGGACCTATAAGGATAGAGCTACTTTTTATGTGGTTTAAAATGAAGTCTATAGTATGTGTCAGAGGCACTAAACATTTTATTTTTAGGAACAAAGGGTATTTTTTTTCCTTTAAGTAAATGTGGGAAAACCATGATGACTCCTATTAGATGGTAGATTTTCAAAGTGCTAAAAATCCACACACACACACACACACACACACACACCCTGGAACATGTCCAGTTTTTTTTTTTTTAAATAAATCTTTATTGCTCTGATTATTACAATTGTTTTTCCTTCCCCTCCATAGCTCCCTTCCACCTGGTTCCCGCCCCACCCTACATGTTCAGTTTTAAGTATGCCATTCTATAAGCAACAGGGACATCTGTGACAGTGAAGGCAAAAATTAAAGATTGACAATAAAAAGAAACAGAAGTAAAATATGATTGTTAGTTTCTTGCTTCAAATCTCTCATTGCTTTGAAGTTTTTATCTAGACCCCTTCCTCTGGGGAGCCATCACCCTGGGCCTTTCCATTTTTTCTCTCCTGCTTGCCTCATCCTCTTATCCTCGTGGTCACTACATCTATGAGTTACTAAGCTGCTGTTCTGCCTGAAACAACTGCTCCCCACCCCTCTGCCTTGTAATGCTCAGCCTGGATAGCTCGGAGCTTTCCATAACCATTCCTCACCCTGATACTGAATCACCAGATCTGGGCTTTCGTTACTCTGTGCATGTTCGCGTGCTTGCTGCTCACATTTCAGTCACAGCAGAAATCCCACAGCATTATAATTATATTCACTCAACATATATAGAGCATGTAAATCATGATTATAATAACTCTCCCAGATTTGAGAGAAACTTGAGGACACTTTAAGTAATCACATTTCTTTTATCTTTATACTTCTAGAATGGATATGGTGCCTAGCACAGGGGAAGCACTCAAGAAATACTGGCCAAAGGAGTGAGTAAATGGACTAAATCCCTTGTTGATTTGTGTCCTGGCTTCTAAGTTCTGTTTGTTTAAAGATGTGCTGCTAATAAGCTTTGGGGTCCTCTGAGAAACTCTTCCCTGGAGAGACTGACAGGTACACTGAGGACATTTTTCACTTTTAAAAATATTTTTAATTTTTTTCAATTATAGGTGATATACAATATTATATTAGTTTCAGGTATACAACCAAGTAATGAAACATTTATATAACTTACGAAAACATCACCTCAATAAATCCAGTACCCATCTGGCACCATACATAGTTATTACAATATTACTGACTATATACTATACATCCTCATGACTATTTTGTAACTACCAATTTGTACTTCTTAATTCCTTCACCTTTTTCACCCAGTCACCCAAAATCCTCCCCTCTGACAACTGTCAAATTGTTTTATGTATCTATGAATCTGTTTTTGTTTTGTTCATTTATTTTGTTCTTTCGATTGGCATATGAATGAAATCATGATGTTTATCTTTCTCTGTCTGACTTATTTCACTCAGCATAATACCCTCTAGGTCCATCCATATTGTCACAAATGCCAAGATTTCATCATTCTTTCTTATAGCCTCGTAATATTCCATTGTATATATGTGCCACTTCTTTATCTATGCATTTATTTTTACCTACTTAGATTGCTTCCATATCTTGGCTATTGTAAATAATGATGTAAATAATAATGAACATATGGATGTTTATGTCTTTTTTAATTAGTTTTTGGGTTCAGATAAATGCCCAGAAGTGGAATTGCTGGGTCCTTCTTTGTCTCTTGTTATAGCCTTTGCTTGAAAGTCTATTTTGTCTGGTATAAGTATTGCTACCCATGCTCCCCACTCCATTTTCATTAAATATTTTTTTCATCCCTTTACTTTCAGCCTGTGTGTCTTTCTATCTGAAGTGAGTTTCTTGTAGACATGTTAGCGTATGTGCGGATATTATGTTCTTATCCATTCAACCACTCTATGTCTTTTGATTGAAGCATTTAATCAATTTGCATTTAAAGTAATTGTTGATAGATATGTATTTATTACTGCCTCCTCCTCCTTCTCTCCTCCTCTTCTCCTCAGCTCCTCCCCTTCTCTTCATCCCTCTCCTCCTCCACTTCTTTTTCCTCTCCTGCCTCTTCTCCTCCTTCCCTGTGCTGGCGACTTTGGTGTAGGGCTGGGACTCCACACTCCTCAGGGGGGACCTCTATAACAGATATTCCTTCTGGTTTTAAACAGCCACACATCGGGGTGGGGCCAGCTCCTTCCATGTCTCAGCCTCTCCTGCCTATTTCCAGGTGGCTTCTTCTAAATATCCTTAGTTATATGACTCTGTGCAGCTAGACTCAGTGATGGTTGTTCTGTAGTTCAGTTATAATTTTGGTGTAGTTGTGGGAGGATGTAAGTAGTACTGCATTTACCTACCTACTCTGCCATCTTGACCAGAAATCACACTAAGGACATTTAAAAACATGCTTTGTAAAGGCATTCTCTTCCCTCCTTCCTGGCTCTACCTTTTTTTTTTTTCTTCACATGCACTGTTTTGGTTTAGTTCACTACCTTTTCAGATTTTGACTTGTGCTTTTATATATATATATATATATTACATGTAATTTATATATAATATGCCATATTGCATCTTCTATAATAATAAAAGGGTAATATGCCAATTAGACCTCTGTGCTGAGGATGGTGGAAGGTAGAGAGGTATATTCCTAGTGCCCTGCTACTAGAATGACCATTTGATATCTTCCTAAGGAAAAATGAAGTCAAAATTGGTAGGCCCACTAAATGACCCAGATCTTAGAATTGAGTACCTGTCACTTTTAATCCGTGAGCTAATCTATCTTTTTCTATTACAATTGGATAAGGTTTTGTTAAGATTCTTACACTTTTTATTTCTCATGCATATTTTCAGTCAATGTCATAACTCTGTTCATTAAGCTTCTGGTGCTTTTGGCATTGGAGCTTCTGTGACGTGGTAGAAATAATTGGCCTTCAAAGTCACACATGCAAGGAACTGTGTTCTGCTTTTCTTAGTAACCAACTTTATGACTTTGAGAAGGTTGAATAACCTTAAAGCTACATCTTCCTCATCTGTTAGTGCTATTTTAAAGATCACATGAGTTAACACATGTAATCTACCTGGCAAAGGATAGGTAAAAAAATGTTGGCTCACCCCCAAAATGGTAGTTTTCTGAGTAAGAGGAGATAGGAGGTGAACATAAAAGATTACCAATTAAAAGTTAGCAAGCCATGTTAGTAAGCTCGTTTTAGTCCTTCCTAATAGATTCTTTTAAAAAATAACAAAATAATCATCTTACTTTTATCTTTTTAAAAACATGAAAAAAATATAAAAAACACAAATAAAGAACACATATTGCCAGAGAAACAAAGTTTATTGGAAAACCCATTATGAATTTTTCCCCCCGCTTTATGAAAATATCCAAGACAAGAAATGGAATCCAGGAAGCAACATGACCAAGAAAATATTGTCTGAAGTCTCGCAGATTGTAATGTCTTTTGACAGTAGATGATAGTCACCTGCCCAAATGAATCAAATGATTACCCAGCCAAATAACCATAACCATTTTAAAATTTTCCTTTCCATTAAAATGAAAGGTAGGTTTTCCGTACTTGTGCCCTCTGGTCTGCCTCGACCTCTGATAAACTACTGAGGCAAGTGAATCCTGAACAGACAGCTCCTGGGTCCTTCATCCTCAGGCGCCGAGTGCAGCGGCCCTCCATCAGCAGCAGCTGGGGAGGCAGGGCTCACAGCAGGGCTGAGTGCAGGTGGTGAGGTTGATGGTCTCCAGACACGGGGTGGGCTGGCAGGAGTTGAGCAGGAAGCAGGTGGGCACACAGGGCTGAGGGATGTGGCAGGGCGGGGGGCAGTTGTCACAGCAGGTGGGCTCCAGCAGCCAGGTGGTGTGCGGGCAGGTGCTGGGCAGGCAGACTCCACAGCGGCAGCACTTGTCAGAGGAGCAGATGGTGGTGGCGGGGCCGGTGGGGACACTGCAGCAGCAGGGAGCACAGCAGGCCATGGCGGTGGGAAGCTGGTGTGCTTTTGGTTTTCCCTAAAGAGAGCTGAGGTTTCTGAGATGCAAATGTCTCCACTGGCTTTGGGGCTCTTATATACGCTCCCCAAATGGGTGTTGGTCTAACCAGAAAGCTTCCTCGTCTTGTTTATGCCACTCTTTCCCACTAAGATTCCCTAATCAGTTTGGAATTTACTTGTCCATTAAGAGTCCTTACCCTTATTAAAGTAATCATCTTTTTTTACTCATAGACTTGTCATTTTTTTGTGGTAAGATGATTACATTTTGCCTTCACTGGGTCCTGGCATGGCAAATCTTACATACATTATGGATCATCAGACCAAGTGACAATTCAGCTATAGTTTCAGAGGTGATGAGTACAGGCATCTAACATATTTTCCTTATTTATTGATAACATAATTCAGGTTCTGTTGAGCAAGCAGGGTGACATCCATATGGAATAAAATGAAACCTCTTTTTATTATTTTCAATAAATCTGTAGTAAGTTTCAAAAGGTGGTGGTACTTTATGGGTTTTAAATATTTTTTACTGTACTTTTTATTGTTATTATTTATTATTATTATTTTTTGCTGTTGACACTGTTACAGATGTCCCCTATTTTTCTTTCTCTTTGCTCACCTCCACCCAGCCCCTTTCCTCTCCCCTGCCCTTCACCACACTGTTGTTTGTGTCCACGTGCTGAGCCCATATGTTCTTTGGCTAATCTCTTTACTTTTTATCATCCCCTCCACCTCCTCCTCTCTGATAGCCATCAGTCTGCTCCATGGATTCATGCCTCTGGTTCCATTTTGTTCATCAGTTTATTTTACTCATTATTCCACATGTGCGATCATATAGTATTTGTCTTTCTCTGGCTGGCTTATTTTTTTTTATAAACAATCTCTATTCTCATGGTTATGTCAGTCTTGTAGTGGGTCAAAGTGTAGATTTACTGGAGGGAAGGATCCACCCAGTTGCTCTCTTTCGTTAAATGTACCATTAAAAGAAAAGCCCCTCAGTCTTCATTCATTTTCACATGAATAATATATTTAACTTTAAAGTAAGATGAAACAGCCCAGCCAGTGTGGCTCAGTTTGTGAATGTCGACCTATGAACCAGGAGGTCGCAGTTTGATTCCCTGTCAGGGCACATGCCCAAGTTGTGGGCTCAATCCCCAGTGGGGGTCATGCGGAGGCAGTCCATCAGTAATTCTTTCTCATTATTGATGTTTCTATCTCTCTCTCCTGCTCCCTTCCTCTCTGAAATCAATAAAAAATATATTTTAAGTAAATAAAAAAATAAAATATGACAAAGCAGAAATCAAAAGGAGAAATCATAAGATACAGGAGGTTCTGGAAAGGGATCTGATCAAATGTGATTTAGAATGTTGACATTCATACAAGTCATTTCTCCACTGACTTGCTTCCTACTTCGAATTTTTGTTTTTGTATCTTGGGTTTTCAATTAGGTTGTAAATTCCTTTGAGGAATGCCCTAAATAACACCGTTCACCTCCGCTGGCCTTGGTTTGCCTGCCAGCAGGATGGCAGATGAGGAAGTGACCCGGATCATCTCCAATGTGGAATAGTCTATGAGTCCAACACCTTCACCTCCTCCCCCATGGTCAGCACAAAACTGTGCAGATAGTGGAACCTAAATCACACAGTTTGTTGAGTGGCAAATGGTTGAATAAACACCAAATACAGATTAGTTGGTGGGTTGTTTCTGAGGGCGCATTCATGATCACCAGCATGGCCTATTTAAGTGGGAAGAATGCTTTTTAGTGGAAAATCTAAATAACACTGGTAAATAAGGCCGTACATTTTATGAGTAAAAGAGCTTGTTACTGTAGTTGGTTTGATTTTGCTTAAATATTAATATTTATCATAAAGTACATCAAATACAAAGGAAGGTTGGAGTCTCCTAGGTACTTTATACTTCTGTGATCCTGATCATATTATTTCTTAAAAATATCCTTCCCCAATTCTCTACTTCTCAACTCTTACCCCTCAGGCATCAGCTCAGATAGCTCATAAAGGAACTTTAGGTGGTTCTTCTTGTTTGCATTCTCTTCTGTGTTCTCACCAAGTGTGTTGCCCATCTTTTCCCGTAGTCCTTGTTTTATTCTGCTCTATATTATAGTTTTTCACTTACCCTGCCCTCCTCACTCCAATGCAAACTCCTCAAAAGTGGGAATCTTGCCTTAATCTTTGTCTTTGCCAAGTACCTAGGACAATGCCTGATACATAGTAGGCATTTGATAAACGTTTATTGAATTGGATTACATTATAGATTTTACAGCAGTAAAATGATTCATTTCACTTGTGAAGTACTTTACCGCTGTCAAACAGTTTTACACTCAAAACTTCACCTAAATTAGACAACGAAAAAAGATGGCTTCTCTCAGTCTTTGGGGCCCTTTCTGTGGCTGTTGACCTCTATGTCAGTGTCTCAGCCTCTTTAAGGATGTATGTAAATTACTTAAAGAGGCAGAGGGAAAAATAAAAATTTAGAGTAGGTACTACCACTCAGAATTTAAAATGATCCTAAGGTTAGAGCTTAATATATTTTATTATCCATACAATTTTTTTCAGGTACTTACATATCATTGTGAGGCTTTCTTTCTGGATGAGGTTTATGTTGATGTCATCAGAAAGTGTACTTCCTCTGGACCCATTCATAGTTTATGATGTATACACGTGTCAAGAGTTGTGGGGTCATTATAGCATTAAACATTGAGACATATGTGGTTTTGGAAGCAGTGGTAGTTCTTTTAAAGTACTAAGGAGGTCCACGATAGCATTTTTCTCTTCTCATTTGAAACCATCTTTCCAAAACACAGAAGGAACACTTCTTCTGCAAAACTGAAGGCACAGAGGCAGAACATTTTCTTCCAGAGCTTCGAATTCAAGACCATTTGCTGAGCAGCCCTTCATGACTATTGCAGTCCCTTGGGGCAATGTGGGAAGCCCTTTGAAAGATCTTTGGCTGGCACTAGGTGCTTCACACTCTCAGGGCTGGATGCAGGTTGGGACAGAGGTCATGCTCAGGTTTGGAGTGGGGTGGTGGCAGTGGAACTGCCTAACAATGGCGCTAGGAATCAGGAACGCGGCAGGGTGGAGGGCAGGTGTCACCGCTGGTGGGCTGAAGAAGGCTAATCTCATGTGAGCAGCTGCTGGGAAGGTTGTCTCCAAATTGACAGCACCTATCAGTGGAGACCCTGTAGCATCCTTGGAGACAAGGCTCCCAGCAAGACATGGGGACAGTGGGTCAGGCAGATTTTTATTGCAAAGGGAGATTTTGTTCTACAAAGTCGTCCTCGGTTGGTCTCTTATATCCACTTGTGTCAGGGAACATGGCCACGGTCCATCAGAACATCAGAATGTTTTCTTACTGTTTGTATAATCCCGTACAGATAACTCAAGAGCTTGCTATTTATCAGCCCTGGGATGGGCTCTCCTGCAGTTTTATTTGTGTTGCTCTATTTCAAACTATTGTCACTCCCTTGCTGATGCTGGTGATTCTGAGGAGATGCAATGATGCCATTTTTTTTTTGAGTGCCGGAAGCAGTTGGAGACAGAAATCTATTGCTTCTGTCAGATAAAGAACTGTTGCTAAAGACCCTTCATTCTTCCTCAGGCCTTGCAGTCTCTCTCTAGCACCCCATATTGGTGGAACCCAGTAGTAAACCAGCCAAAGGAGAGACACGGTCATCACAGAGTATCACAGGTTGGACTTGGAGGTTGACAATTAGCATATACTGTCCTGTGGACGGCACCTAGTATACTTAGTACCCGTTCCTGTACACCCCACACTCAGTTTTCCCTCAATGATAGGATCTTACAATACCATTGTGCATTTGTCAAAAACTAAGATGCCAACATTGGTATATTGTTATTAATTAAATGTCATACTTTATTCAGATATCACTAGTTTTTTTTCACTAATGTCTCTTTCTGTTCCAGGACCCTCTCTGTGGCACCAATTACTACATTAGTTAGTCCTCTCTGGTCAGTGACAAGGTTAGAGCTTAATATATTTTATTAGTTTTTCAGTCTTTCCTTGTTTTTCATCACCTGGGCAGATTTGTGGTATACTCAGGTGTTTTTTAGGATACATACTATTTTTAATCTTACTTAACACTTGAGGAACCTGAGGCATAGACAAGTTAAAAGACATAACCAAGGACCCATAACTAGTAAGTGATAGGTATGACAGCCTAGTTTTGGAGACCACTCTCTTGACCATTATATAGGGGGCATTGCTCTGACTAGAATGTACGTTGCATGTTTCTCCAAAGTTAGTAGCCAGGAAGATTTGTGAAGATGACTATATCAGGTTATTGAGGGCTTTAGAAATGCACTGAAGAACTTGGCTTTGATTCAGTGAAAAAAGACATCTTGAGTCATCCTGGAGTTTTGAGCAACTCAGTTTAAACAATATCAGGGACAGGAGCCTCGTCTGACAGGAATATTGTTCGGGAGCAGGAAGGGGCAGAGAATACTGGACTCAAGGACAACTTGGAAGACTGTGGTTGTCATCAGGGGAGTGGTGGTTAGGGTCTAGGTTAGGCTAGAGTCAGTGAAGGTGGAAGGAAGGTGTCAGGAATAGTTTGAAAGAAAAATGAAATGACTGGTTTTCTATTCTGTTATCAAAGGTAAATAATTATTAGCTTTAAGGTTTGTTTGTTTTTACATTGAACTAGGTTATTAAAACTTATCAGAAAATTGATAATGTGTCTGAGTTGCCAAAGTAACCTTCAATGTAAGGTTAAAGACTCAGCCAGTATTTCTCCTGTACTGATATTGCTAATCGGTATTTAAAGTCTGGCTTAAAAAAAAAAAAAAAGATGATTTGCTTTCACCTTAGAACTGAAAACAGTTTTTTCTAGACTCATTGTATTCACCAGTTTTGTCTTAAGGTACCAGAGAAAGATGAGTTACCATATACAACCAAAGACACAGTTCAGAGGGATAGTAGAGAATGTTGCCAAGGGGGATATACATTCTCCTGAGTAAAGATAGCCACATGTAATCATATTTCTGTCTGCAGAGGAGACAGATACTTTGGTGAAGTGGAAAGAGAAGGGACTTTGGATTCAGGCAGTTTTAAGTTTAATCCCTTCTCTGTTACAGTTTGTGCAACGTTGGCAAGTACCTTTCTCAGCCTCAGTTTCCTGACCTGCAAAGTGAGGAGAATAATGATAGGCACCTCTTAGTGTTTTTGTTAGAAATAGATGACATATGCACATAAAGCACTTATTTGAGTGCCCGATAGATTCACCAAATGTTAGCTATGTCGAATGAAAGCAGTACAATTAATAAGGTGAGATAGGGTTGGTTAATGGTGTGGGATACTTGTTACTTAAAATGCTCTGGATAATCTAGAACCATAAAATGTTAAAACTAAAGTGACTGTAGAGAGAATCTGGTCAACCAACCCATTTTACTGGTTTAAGACCTGAGACCCAAAGAGTTCAAGTGACTTGCTCAGAGTCATAGAGACAGCTGAGGCAGAGCCAAGAATAGTTCACCCTTCTCCTGGTTTGCAGGTGGGCTCTTTAACTAGCCTTGAATGCCTGAAGGTCCACAATGGCAGTCCCAGGACACTTAGAGTTATTTTCAGTATTAAAAATAAAGCCTAAGTATTTATCCCTTACAAAGATATATAACATCAAACTTCTTTGCTTTTGACTAAAAAAAATAAAGTCTAAGTATTTATCCCTTACAAAGATATATAACATCAAACTTCTTTGCTTTTGACTAAAAAAAAAAGGTAACTTGGCACAGTAATAATAGTTCTATTAATCCTAAAACTCTCACTGATACTTATAAATGTATTTATGAACAAAAACAAAAAAGATGATTAAATTAATATTTTTAAAAGCCATTTGGGAAAAGAAAACATTTTTCAAGAAATAAAAGGATGGCCCTAGCCTGTTTGGCTCAGTGGATAGAGCGTTGGCCTGTGGATCAAAGGGTCTAGGGTTTGATTCTGGTCAAGGGCATGTACCATAGTGGCAGGCTCCTCTCCCACCCGGGCCCTAGTCAGGGCTCATGCAGGAGCCTACCAATTGATGTGTTTCTCTTACATGGATATTTCTTTCTGTCTTTCTCTCTCTTTCCACTCTCTGGAAAGAAAAAGAAAAATATCAATGGAAAAATATTCTCGGGTGAGGATTAACTAAAAATAAAATAAAATTAAATAAAAAAATAAATAAATAGATGTCTTTTGGTGATAAGGCTGGGAACCAGTGTGTGGCAGTAATGGTGGAGCCTCTCCCTGTGTCTGGTTTGCTACTGTGTACGCTTTGGGTCATTTGACCCTCACAATAGCCCTAGGACGTAAGCAGAGAAGAGAATATTATTTCTGCTGCAATAACGAGGAAGCAGAGGCTGAGAGAGAAGTGAATGTCTCAAGGTCCCAAGGCAAATCCAAGAAAAATATACAACTAGGCTGCATTTTGTATACTTCCTGCACAAGCCTTCCTGCTCTTTGATTTTTCCAGGACAACCAAGCAGATGAATTACTGGTCATTGCAAAAGTTTGTTGTAGGAGAAAATGTATGTTTTCACGCCCATGATTGTGAGGCTATTTCTGATATATAAGAATACTGCACTAGTCTGATGTTTTTAGTTTATTTCAATGACATGCTATTATATGCCATTTGGACTAGTAAGTTTATAAATATAGTTATGACTAATGGAAGCCAAGCCTAATTTCAGGAAATAAGGAATATTCATAGAAGACAACATATATAAGGAAATGAATATATATACATTTTTGTGTGTGTGTGTGTGTATATATATATATATATATATATATATATATATCCCAAAATTGCATAGCATTTTGAACTTGGAATTTCAGTGATGATTCTGACTAAAGGAATTAAAATTATGTCTACATACTAGCAAAGCGAGTAGTTTGTTTAGTTAGTTAAGGAAGAAAGAAAAATTACTTTTAGGGGTTATAGAAATTAAAATAAAATATTTAAAAAACATAATCTCTATACTCTAGCATAGTGCTTGGTGCAGTGGTTATCTTAAAAAGTACTTATTGTTATAGAAGATTCTACAGAATGACCTACCGAAGTTTTTACTTTTTAACCTACTACAAAGAGCCAATATCTAATTTTCAATGATTCCATCCTGAAAGCTCTCATTCTGCTGAGGGGTGGGAATCTTGGGTAGAAGGATGACCTGCTGTTCAGGTTTAGGTAGGCATTCTACTTTCTCTGAGAGGGAACATGGAATCAATAATCACAAGGCCACGTTTGCTAAGCCAGAATGAAGTTTATTAATGAGTAGTCAACATGGTTATTTCTCAAAGAGCAGTAAAGTAGCCTAAAAGACAGAACAAAGGCTGCCAAGTCTCCCCAGAGGAGGAAAGAACCAAGAAGTTGGACTAATTCACGAAAACACGGCCCAGGGAACAGTACGGAGTTGGCCCGCCGTAGGTAGCTGAAGGCTGGGTGATGTGTGGGACGCCGAGCAGCACATCCTGGAACCTGTCAAAGCCCTGGCGGCCTAACAGCAGGGCTCGCAGGGGCTCTCACAGCAGGGCTGAACGCAGGTCGTCACGTTGATCCCGTACAGGCCGGGAGTCGGGTGGCAGGAGTTGAGCAGCCAGCAAGTTGGCACGTAGGTGTCGGGCTCGCAGCAGGGTGGGGGGCAGGTGTCACAGCAGGTGGGCTGAAGGAGGCTGATGTCATGCGGGCAGGTGCTGGGCAGGCAGACTCCGCAGCGGCAGCACTTGTCAGAGGAGCAGATGGTGGTGGCGGGGCCCGTGGGGACGCTGCAGCAGCAGGGAGCACAGCAGGCCATGGCGTGAAGATGGGGGTTTTTGTTGGGTTGAGGAGAGAAGTCTCTTAGTGTCTGGGTGCTTCTCTCTTCTGCTCTGGTGCTTATATACCCACCTCCCTGGGCGTCGCCCTATTAGCAAGGTTTCCTTCCCCATGTTTCACCTTCTAGCTATTTCCATAAAAACTGTCTAATTACTTAAGTGTTTATTTGTCATGGCACCAGCATGTCCTTTCAGTGTTCAAAGGCACCAAGTGATGGTCTTCTAATCATTGCATATCTGTTAATGACGGCCTGGCATGCTCACCCCCATGTCTTTCGTCTTCTTTCACAGGAAGAGAGAAGTAGGCTTTTTGATTGCTTTCCTGCCAGCAACTATGTGATACTTTTTGCTTTATGGCTTAAAAGTGATAAGGTTTGTAGATTTAGTCTTTATTTATTTGTAGATTTATTCATTTTTGTATTTTAGTTTTCATAGATCAGCTTTATAGGTTAGTGTTCAGTGGAACACTCTTGGGAGATTCCCAAATTACATCTAAACCTCTACGATCTTAATAATAAAATGATTATTATTTTAGCCTGTTTGGCTCATTGGATAGAGTGGCGGTCTGTGAACCAAAGGGTTCCTGGATTTGATTCCAGTCAAGGGCACGTGCCATGATTGCAGACTCCTCCCCAGCCCAGACCCTGGTCCTGGCTCCTTTAGGAGGCAACCAATCAATGTGTTTCTCTCACATCGATGCTTCTCCGTTTTCCCCCCTCTCTTCCACTCTCTCTAAAAATCAATGGAAAAATATTCTCATGTGAGGATTAACAAATAAATAAATTCAATTACTTAATTTTAAAGACATAAAACAGTATGATGTTTTAGAATTACTTTAAAGTAGGAAAAATAGTAGTTGGTAAAATTTTAGGTGTGTGTTAATTTGAAAGTCTTAAAAATGTATATCTTTTCTGACCCATCTTCAGATGAAATGGTCCAGGCTTTGAAAAATAATTTAAAATTGCTCAATATAGAGGAGCCAGAAATCAAAGGGCACGCAAATCAGCAAGATGCTGGATGCAAAGGATGCTTGACATGAAAACTGCTTTCATTTTAGTCATTTTCTTACTAGAATAATTTCTGCTGGAAATTAGCTTTTTCTTTAATAGGTATCTCTTTGTTCAACCAGACACTTGTTGGTTCGGTACCTGCTGTAAGTCAGACAGCATGCAAAAAGGAAGCAAATAGGTTTTTGTCTTTGAGGAAGTCACAGAGGCGAAAACACAGAGGAGTGAGCTGCCAATGACAGCACAAGGCGGTGCATTCAGGTTTTCTGGGTAAGGAGTGGGAATTTAGAGCTGGGGTCACTGCCTGAGAGATTTGGGGAGAACTTCATGAAAAGAAAACATGTGTGTGGGTGCTGAAGCCAGTAAAACTGCTCTGGTATATTCCTGGGATGGTGGAAGTATTGGCTGGCGAAGGCACAGATTCTGGGTCTCCGTTTGGGAGGTGTTGGAGGAGAATGGTGAGAGACAGCATTGGAAAAATGGGTTAGTGCCACGGTGAGAAGAAGTTTGTGTAGTATCCCACACTCATGACCTTTAAATACATCCTGTTGCTAGTGAGCATTCCTGGAAGGGTTTTGAATGCATGTGGGACATGATTGGATTTGTATTTTAGAAAGATGACTAGTTTTTGAATGGAGGCCCATCATCATCATTGTCATCATTATCATCACTTACTAAGTATTAGGTCTTGTGCTGAGTGCTTTATGTATATTACACATTTCTTACTACAGCCTTACGATGTATGCAGTGTTACTGCCTTTGCCATTTCACAGGTGAGGAACCCAGGCACAGAGAGGCTAAGTAAGGAGTGAGTGAGGGATAGAGCTGGCATTTGAAGCAAAGCTGATTCCACGCTCTAAGCCCCTGTGTATCTTCCCTCCCATGCTGGGGCAGAGTTCTGACTAGAGTGAGGATGAGCCTCAAGATTAGTTGTGTGTAAGATTGCTGAGAGGGGTGGACTGGCTTATTGAAATCTTGAGACCATAGGAGGAGTTGATTTTAGAGCCTGTTTTCTTAACCTAAGTACCTTTCTGTAGAATGGAGATAATTTGAGGACAGGACAGTGTTTGGGAAGCTGTGTGGGTATTCCATGGGAGTGATGAGGAGGGAATGGTTTCTTTCTTAGAGGTCATGATTGGGTGGGAAGAGAGCAGAGGGGCATATCTGGGATTCCTCATCACATCATTCAGTTTTCTGGTGACTGCTATCTGGATGGCATATAAGTTTCCACAAAAAATTATTATTCTTGTTTTTAATATAACTCCTGATCTTATCCTCCACTAATAGCTAGCAGTATTGAATGTGTACCATGTGCCAGGCATAGTGCTAAGTATTTTATGCACACCTTTTTTTCTTACAACCTTATAAGATAAAGAATATTCTTTTACCCACTTCCTAGATAGTGAAACTGAGAGTAATGACATTAAATAATGATTTAAAATCACACAGTTAGTGAATGATGGCTCATCTAACAATAGTACCTCATATTTACTAGTAAAAACTCAGTATTTTTGTGGAATTAAATTTTATATAATTGTAAATTGTGTTCATTCTCCTTCTCCCTCCATTTATTAATTCATTAAGCAAAATGCCTAGCAATATGCTTGGTGCTAACCATCCTATATAATAAAGAGCTAATATGCAAATGGTCATCATGCCCTCACACCATAATGGCTCAGGCACTCAATACTGGGGACATAGGAATGGGGACCAGCCAGGTACAAATGAGCTTGTGAGAGAGGAATGGGGACCAGCCAGGCTGCTGCCCTGGAGAGGGACAAGCCGCCCGCCCCATGGTCCTGGGCACCAGCGCCTGCAACTGTGGCCCAGGGAAGCTATCTGCCCATGTTCCTCTGTGGCTATGGCTGGCCCTGGTCCTGGGTGCCTGCCGCTGGCCGGAGGAGGGAATCCTGGGTCCCAAGTGCGGGGCAAGGCAGAGGCAGTTAGAGATGATCAGGCCAGCAGGGAAGTAGTTAGGAACGATCAGGCAGGCAGGCAGAGGTGGTTAGGGGTGGTCAGACAGGCAGAAGTGGGTAGGGGAAATCGCACTGGTGGGCAGGCAAGCGGTTAGGAGCCAGTGGTCCTGGATTGTGAGAGGCAGTCAGACATTCCCCGAGGGGTCCCGGATTGGAGAGGGTGCAGGCTGGGCTGAGAGACCCTCCTCCCTCCCAGCCTGTGCACGAATTCCATGCACTGGGCCTCTAGTATAGAAATAAATAGGTCAGTTAAGGTCCTTGTTGTCAAGGTGATCATTCTAGTGGTTGAGAAAAAAAAAAAATAAAAAAAATCAAATGAATGAATAAGAACTCAGACAGTGACAAGTACCAAAAGAGTAAAGTGACCGGTAGTGCCCCTCAGGGAGCATGTCTGCTTCGGCTCAGTGGTTAAGGACAGTCTTTGCCAGGTGGCTGGAACATGTAAAAGGGGAGGAGTGTGATAGGAGGATGAGGTCAAGGAGGTGGGCAGGTGCTAGGACAAGTACGGATATGTAGGCAGTTCTGCAGAATTCAGCTTTTATTTTAAGGGCATTGAGAACCCACTGGGTGATTTATGGCAGGGAGTGGTAAGATGTGAGTTAATTCCATGGAAAAGGAACTGCGGAATGGAGACAGGCATAACAAGTAAGTGGTTCAGGTGAGAGGATGAACGGGGAGCCAGCGGTTGGTGAATGGGTAAGAGGTGGGAGAGTGTAGGGGGCATTTTTGTAAGTAGAGATGGTAATGCTGATCAAGAGAGTGGCCAAGGACCATACTTAGGTCTCAGATTTTCTCATGAGTGAGGGGACCTGAGCCCCAAAGCTGCCATCTAGGGTAGCAGGGAAGGGACTGACGATGAGTTCATGAGTTCGGTGTGGGGCCTGCAGAGTGAGCAGCCGGAAGCCCATGAGAGGGAACTGGGCTGAAGGTCTGTGACGCTCCAGTGCACCCATAAAAATGTACTTACTGTAAGTTCCTGGCTGAGATCAAAGGTTGCTTTTATGAGTGTTAGTCACAGTGTGTTGTGATCCTCTGTGTGACTTACCAGCATCCATCTCCCAGCAGCTCGGTGGATTTCGGGACTGCTGTCAGGACAGTCTCCCATGACGGCCCCTCCCGCATCAGCAGGCATGTCAGTGTTGGGAGGTTACACACGGCAAGGCATTCAGTTTCCTAAGCGCTTCATCCCCTCACACAAGCAGGACATAGGGACCTTTGCAATTTGTCATCCTAATAAACATGCCTGTAAGTAAACACGCTTGGTTTTTATTTCCTGAATTGCACCATCTTTTACATTTCTGGCGAAGTCCTTTATGATACACACACACACACGGGGAGAAAGAGAGTCTAATATCGGCCATCGACATCAATCCTTTCATTGCAGGAAGTCCCTCTGGCTGAGGGGGCGGGCAGAGGACTCCTGGTTTAGGTAAAACGGCAGACTTTGGGGGCCTTTTACAGGTGCATCAGGATAGTTCATGAGCCGGCACTGACAACTACTCTCAAATTGGATTTCTTTCAAATAAAAGTAATGCTGGTTTGCCCCTTGAGGACAGCTGATATTGGCTATAGTTTTGTAAGTATATGTGACCCAAAGGGGTGACCCTTGGGTGCTGCATCACTTGGACACATATGTTCCCATTCCCGTATGCCAGGGCAGGTCTCAGCATATAAACTCCCGGGGCACATGTGAGCTTAGCCTGGCTTCTGCTGGCTGGATGTGTTGCCTCTTTCTCTTGGGAATCTTACGCTTCCAGTTTAAACCTCAAGAGTTACTTATTGTAAGCTATAGAATATGCAGGTAGTTGCAGAGACTTATACCCAGTTAAATAAGGTATAAATATATGCGTTCATTTAAATGAGCCTGGTTGAGAAAGTAGATGCTCAATAAATATGAATAATCATGATGGCAATCAGGTTTCTTAAGTCAGAGTTATGGTTTGGGGGAATAAGTTAGTAGTTAACAAACAAACAAAAAACACACCATCTGCTGTCAGATTTTGCTGGAACAACGCATTTTACATGGAAGGTTTTTAATAGAAAAGGAACTTTCTTAAGTACCAAGCTCAATGGTGCTGAGCAGTGTTTCCAGTTCCCAGCCGGTTCTATCAGGCCTAAAATGGTGTCATGCTTTGGCTGCCACCTCCAAAGCTCAGAGATTGATTTTTCCCCTTGGTAATCAGCAGCTGTGATTAAGGGAGTGAGTGAAAAGTCTGAACAACGGTTCATGAAATAATCTGAATTTTAAAAGGCAGTAAAAGTTTAATAGTGAGGGGCCAGTCCCGAGACAAGAGCCATACCCATTATTGAATGGAGTGAATTTTATACAAAGACTTTTAAACTAGGCTGTTCTCGAGGTAACTAACTAAAAGGAAGAAAAAGAAAACCCTGAGATATAAATGTAGGAAATTCAGAAAGCCCTAAGAGCGAGAGTTTCTTTAAAGGGAGGCGGGGAGGAGTTTAAATTTAGGAATTTAGCTGGGGGATTGCCCTGCGGGGCTGAACCCCAGGTGTCTTCCAGAGAACTGGCTGGCTGGTGCTGCTGTGACTGAGGCAGGCGCAATGATGAGTGTTGAGAAAACAGCACACTAACTTTAGGTATTGCTGTGGAAAGCCAGGGAGACCTGGCAGCAGGTGGTTTTTTGGTAATGTATGGACTTATCCCCATACCTGGATCTGCTGTATGAAGAGGTGTTACTGGGGCGGTCATCCTGGGACCCCCTAGGGTTCAGGAAGTCCCGATTAAACAAAAGGAAACAAATAAGAAGAAACAAGTCCCTCCTTCTTCTTCCAGCTTTGTCGTTTCCCTCTGTCCCCCTCTAGTGGCAGAGCCGGACATGGTGCAGCTGGCAAAGCTCTCACATGGTTTGCAGAGCATCATGGAGGCATCACAAAGCCGAGTATGGAGGGCGGGTGTGGAGCTGTGCGATATCAACTACACACCTGGCATCAAGAGGAACTTATTCTGAAACACTTAAGCTGAACCTGCCCACACTGTTCTTTCAGTCCCTTAATTTCATTGTTTCTTCATGAGTTTGGGAGTCAGAGTTGGAATCATATGTTAGTTTTTACTTATGAGCTGTGTGACTATAAGCAAACTATTTAACTTCACTTATTGGTCTAGTATCGATATTTACTTAATAAAAACTCTCGATTGAGATATGATTGAGATGAAAAAAAGTTGCATATGTTTAATGTATATAATTTGATGAGTTTGGGGATAAGTACACATGCATGAAACCATCACCTCAATCAATGCCATAAACATACCTGTCACTTCCAAATTTTCTCCCTGCCCTCTTTTTGATGACAAGGACACTTAATACCTACTCTTTTAGCGAATATTAAAGCATACAGTACAGTATTGTTAATCTTAGACACTACTGTGTTTCCTCGAAAATAAGACATCCTCCAAAAATAAGACCTAGCACATGGAAAGATAAGACATCCCCTGAAAATAAGACCTAGCGCAACTTTGGGAGAAAAAATTAATATAAGACAGTCTTATTTTCGGGGAAACAGGGTAGGATGTACAGTAGATCCCCAAGACTTACCTTGCATAACTAAAACTTTGCAGCCTTTGACTATCACCTCCACATTTTCCCCACCGGCAAGCCCCTGGTAACCACTTCTACTCTCTGCTTCTATGTTTGACTCTTTCAGATTACGTATATAATGGGATGGTGTAGTATTTACTCTTCCGAGTCTGGCTTATTTAACTTAGCATAATGTCCTCTAGGTTCATCCATGTTGCTACAAGTGGCATGATTTCCTTCTTTCTTAATGTTGACTAATATTGCACTGTGTGTAATTCTATGTTTTTTTATTAATCTGTTGATGGATATTTAGGTTGATTTCATGTCTTGAGTATTGTGAATAATGTTGGCGAGGAGTGCTGATATCTCTTTGAGACCCTGATTTTAATTCATTGAACCTTCTTTAGTCTTAATTTACTCATTGACAAAAATATCTATTTCACAGGACTGATGTAAGTAATAAATGAAATTAGGTCTACATAAAGTTTACTTAGCTTGTGGTACAGCATATGACATTAAACAAGGGAAGGAAAAAAGAGAGGGAAATAACCAGGAGGAAAATATACATAGTTTCTATAATTTTTTTTTCTAATTGGTCACAGTGCTATAATTAATACCTAAACTCTCTTTTTCCACTACCCATTTCATGTTTTCTTTACCCTCAGCCGAATGTGGTTCTTTATTGCTGGACGTGATTTAAGTCTTTTCTTGAGAGGTCTGAGTGCACAGTGGTATTGGCTTTTTCAGGTTATCAGTAAGTGGTTAAATTAGTATATGTTGACTTCAGAATCCAAAAAAGCCCACCCAGAGCCATGTTTTCTAACTGAAGATAGTTCACAGGTGCAGCAGTATTGCTTTCATGTTGGAAGTGAAGCCTCAACATGTCTCAGACCAGTAGGTCGGCAAACTCATTAGTCAACAGAGCGCAAACCGCGGCTTGCGAGCCGCATGTGGCTCACAAGCCGAAGTTTGCCGACCACTGTTCTAGACCATTTGACTCCAAGAAACTTCACTGGGGTTGTAGTATGTTTTACTAAGACATGGGAAGTACTTGCTACTTCCTGCTCATCAGAAACAATTAGCACGATGTCACCAATGTAGTGGACTGATATGATGTTGTGTGGAATGTCAGGATGATTAGGATATATCCTGAGTATATTATGATAGAGGAGGTGCGCTGACATAGCCCCAAGGCAACACTCAGAAAGTTACTGTTAGTCATACCAGGTAAAAGCATATTGCTTCTGATTGTCCTTGTGAACTGACACGGAGAAAAAGGTATTGTTCATTCAAAAGATGCATACCAGGGGTCTGGGGCTACATTGCTTTGTTTCATTAAAGATACTCCATCTGGAACATCAGCTTCAATTGGGGTCACTACCTAAATTTTCTTTATCCAGCATTGGCCGATGGGGTTGCTTTCATGTTGTAGGTATTCTGTGAATACTAATGAATCATTATGCTGTTATTCTCTAAGATTTGCCTACTCTTTCCATAGGACAAACGATAAGTAATAATAAGTAGTTCTTGTTACATAATAAATAATTATTCTGTTATTCTTTGAGATTTGCCTTCTCTTTCCATAGGGCTTACAATAAGTAATAATTAATAAATAATTATTCTGTTATTTTTCTAAGAGTTGTCTACTCTTTCCATAGGACAAACACTTTTGTAAGTGGGGAGATGCTAGATATCACCACCCTGGCTTTATTCAAGTCTGATCGTGGTGCTCATTTTCCAAGTTTCCCCATGGATATAGAATCATTTTTAGTTTACTACTCAAGTAACAAGGAGACCTTCCAGGGGTTTCTACTTGGCCCTTTCTACCATATGAGCTTTATTCCTTAAGCCAGAGTGCTGATGTGGGGATTCTACCAATTGTCAAGCATGATTATTTCAATTATACGTTCACAGATTGGGGAATTAATCTGTAGACCTATTTTTCACACGTTCTTTTTTTTTTCTTTTTTTCTTTTTTCTGGATAGTAAGGTCTTCAAGGGTAAGAATTTTTCATCTTTCTGATTTCCATAAACACTTCTTTGAAAGTGGTGGTCCATAAATTTTTATTGAATGAATATACTACCTATGGCTTCAGTCTCTTTTTAAAAAGAAACAAGTGTATTTCTTACAAGTGGACATTCTTGAACTATAAGCAGTTATATAAGAGTGGAGACACTGACCATGATTTCTTTGCCTCGTATATAACATTTATTAAGAAATGACAGAAGACACTGCATCACAGGTATAATTAAAATAGCCAACAGGAAAGATCATTATGATCCCCCCACAAGGGGTGCAATCATAGGTTGAAATATGGGAAAGACTGGTCTACTTCTTAGAAGCTCAACGTTGCAAGAGCTTCCATTCTCTCTGGTGACATCTGAGGAATGTCGCTTGGCTATACTGTGGTGCCTTTACTGTTGAAAAAAAATTCTAGGTAAATAGAAGCTAAAAATAGATCACAAAGCAGGGGAAAGATAGACCTGTGGACAGCTCTCAAAGATAAAATCCACAATATGGCAGCAATTTTCAACCCTGCGGGAAAACCGGGAATAGTAGATCCAAAGCAATTTGATGATCAGCAGGTGGCTCACAGCACTTCTGTGTCCGCAGTGGAGAGTCAAGGTATTCCTTGTAGAGTGGAATCTGATAGAACTCATGGGCTTGATAGCCCCCATAACAGAAACCCAAGTAGAAGTGTAAGAACTTGTTGAGGTTTGTTGTTGAGGAGATACATTATTCAGCTACTGTGTCCTGGGCAGTTAAACATCACCAAGTTGGCTTCTTAGCAGGTGGGCTCACAGCAGTAGCAGCAGCAGGCTGGGCGGCAGCAGGACTGTCCACAGTAGGACGGGCGGCAGCAGGCGGCCTGGGCATGGTGCAGCTGGCAGCAGGTTGGGGGGGTGCAGCTCACCACACAGCAGGGGGGCAGGCAGGTGTCCTCCACGCGGCAGTCAGGGCGGCACCACCTGGTGCGGCAGCTCACACCTCCACAGCCACCATCCTGGCCACAGCCAGTGCCACAGCCGGTGCCACAGCAGCTGGTCTGGCAGCAGGTTGGCTGGCAGCAGCTGGTCTGGCAGCAGGTTGGCTGGCAGCAGCTGGGACCACAGGTCCCACAGGAGCAGCTGGGAAATCCACAGAAGCTGGTTTGACAGCAGGCCATGGTGTCAGGAGTTGGGGTGCTTGGAGGTTTGGTGGTGACTGCTGTGTTGAGCCTTTTATATATTCTGACCAGCTGGTATTTAGACAGCTCTTAACATATCTTCCTTGTTTTTGTTTAAATTTGCTCCTTAGTGGGCCTCTGATTGGCTTACATGTAAATGCTTATGACACATTATGAGCAGCAGTTTGGAAATTACTTTGTTTTATAGTTTATTTGGACTCTTCGGATCGGTCTTCTGCTCTTTGGAATAGGTTTGTGGTTTTCAAAGAGTCCTCCTATTTTTGTCCATGTCAACACACGTGCTTTATAGAGGTATTTTTTCCACATGACACTGTTCAGACCTCTAGGGCTAAGGATAATTGTGCTCCTTTAAAAAAAAAACAACTATTATTTCCCCCCCCCCGTCTGGATATATAGACTAAATTCTCTTGAATTTAGAACATCAGAACAACCACTGAGTTGAAAGCATGTCTTCTGCCATGCATAATTTAGTTTCCAAGTAATTTACTCCAACATCAAGTCCGATTCCCATTATAGTTCCTTTTATTTTTACCAACTTGAAATGTGCAAATACTATTTGTGTTTCAGGCCAAAAATCTTTTCGTGTGAACCAAATGACATAGTATATATAAAAATATCTGGCAGTGCTTACCTACTGGTGGTACCTCAGTGTTTATTGAATATGATTTTGAATGGGAGGAACAAAAGGCATGATTCATGGATGCCTGTACCACGTAACAGTGATTGAACAGAACTTGCAAGCTTAGTACCTCTCATGAAGGAGTCCTTGTTATTGTCAAAAGAGACCAGGAAATGCTGACAATTTTTTCCTGCATTTGATAGTTGAACCAAAGCTCAGGAAAAGCATCTTGGAATTATGACATTTTGAAGAATACACTGCCATTTACTTTATTCTGCTACTAATTAAATGGTAGAGGTAAGTGCTGGGAGCTTGTAAATAACTTGGGAAAGGTGTTTTAAAGTGATATTTTGCCATGTTGTATTTTGTATGCTGCACTCAAATACTTAAAAGTTAATTGGTAAAAGGTATTTTGGGTCAAGATTTGTGCTAACTCCTGAAGAGAACATCTTTCAAATTGGATTGCAAAGTGCAAAATATATAGTTGTTTTATTTTTCTAATACATGTGTCTGACAAATGGTGATGGTGCAATTCAATGGGTATCTACATAGTTGTTTATTCTATTTCATTTAGACCAGTGGTGCACCTTATACATACTTAAAATAGATGGAGGTCATTGTTGGGAGTTGAAGCTTAGAAATCAATTTGGGGGTCAGTGGGAAGAATATATTAGGGAAAGGCATAGGAATTAAAACCTAATGCTCTTGGAAAATAGTATCTGATAGTATCTGGTAGATACTTTCAAATCTATTTAGTTGATACCATAGTTTCTTTAAATATTAGGCATGCATGAAGGAGAACATCTAGTAGATTAAAGGGAAGGAGATTAAAAGTAATAGAAATCCCATTGCTTTGGTCAACTTGAACATTTTAGCTAAATGTGGCCTTATTCGTTTAGATTTAATCATAATAGATTTGGAGCATGTACATTTTTTAATAACTGCAAGTATTATTTAATGCATGGAACATCTCATTAACTGATGGGTAGAAGCATATTATTGTATTTTTCTGGTTTAGACTTTATGTTTATGCCTTAGGATTATTATCAAAGTGCAAATCCACTTCTCTTGAATTTCAGCTGAAAGTGGACAAGCTAAATGATAGAAGAAAATGACTCAGTTTGCTTACACAATTAAACATTTTATTTTAAATCAAGGGGGTTTTGAAGAAGAAAGCAGGTCTGAAAATGAGTGGGGATCATGAAATAGGGAGGAGGACAGAGCTGTCATTGATCTGACACTGATAAATACACGTTTTCAATGGGCGAATTCAGCACACCCAAGAGGGGCCTAAGACTTGTCATTTCTAAGCGACTTAGAAACATCGCGATACATAGCATCCAAGTAAAGTCGAACACTTCTTCAGAGATCAAGGCAATTTTCCCGAGTTGCTCCTTTCATTCGTAAGTACTCAGCAGCCTTCCTTTTAGCAGGTGGGCTCACAGCAGTAGCAGCAGCAGGCTGGGCGGCAGCAGGACTGTCCACAGTAGGACGGGCGGCAGCAGGCGGCCTGGGCATGGTGCAGCTGGCAGCAGGTTGGGGGGGTGCAGCTCACCACGCAGCAGGGGGGCAGGCAGGTGTCCTCCACGCGGCAGTCAGGGCGGCACCACCTGGTGCGGCAGCTCACACCTCCACAGCCATCATCCTGGCCACAGCCAGTGCCACAGCCGGTGCCACAGCAGCTGGTCTGGCAGCAGGTTGGCTGGCAGCAGCTGGTCTGGCAGCAGGTTGGCTGGCAGCAGCTGGTCTGGCAGCAGGTTGGCTGGCAGCAGCTGGTCTGGCAGCAGCTGGGGCCACAGGTCCCACAGGAGCAGCTGGGAAATCCACAGAAGCTGGTTTGACAGCAGGCCATAGTGTCAGGAGTTGGGTTGAGAGGTGTGTTGTTTAGAGAAGTTTCTGAGTTTTGGCTGCACCTCTACACCTGCCCTTTTATATAGTCCCCAGAGACACTCATTTTCCTCACATTTAGCATCTTTCCTTGAAACTATTTGCAAAGTCAGTCTCTGATTGGCTAATACCTGAGTTGTTTAGAAAGTTATAAATAGCATTTTAATAGGCTGCTTTGGTCATTGCTCAATTAAGTCTCATTTCGTTTCTTCTTTGCCCTGTGGGGCAAGTGAAGACTCATCGTGGAAGGCAATCACGGCAGCTCCTCTGTATGTTAGTCACATCAAGGACCAAACTTGAGCCAACCACTGCCTGGCTTGCTTTGTCCAATCTGTCCTTTGATAACCTTCAAGCAGAGTCTATAAACTGAACATTTTCTTTGTAGGCGGTCACTCAGTTAGGATTCTGATTCATAAACACATTGTCTAGACTTCAACGACATTAGTGTCATCAAGACTTGAGCACTCACTTGATTCATCAATATCCAAAAGAAGTATGCCTTTCTGTGATCAGAGGGGGGCAAGTTACAGGATCCTCAGAGCTCTAGCGGGCATTTGCCTTCATCATCAATGTACAGATTCCCAATTGAGACCCTAATGACTTCAGCTTGTGGATTGTTTTCTGACTGTACTAAATTAAGAATATATGTCGGTAAAGAACACATTTTAACAAGTCAGGCAGTACCAAAAGTTAATATTCCCTCCCCCTTCCCGAAATACACACATCTCTTCCAAAAGTAGTATTCCAGATGATAACCAATATTAAGTTCGGTTCTTGTTCTCCAATACTTTCTTCCCATTTTTGTAAACATGTAGCAGCATCTATGCACATAGATCTTCTAATTCAGTAGTTGGGGTCTCCTATACTACTTATTTTTAAACAACTTAATTGTAAAATACACATACAATTTATCATTTTAACCATTTTTAAGAGTGCAGCTCACTAGTGTTAAGTAAATTCACATTGTGAATTCGTTTTATCTTGCAAAACAGAAATTCCATATCCATTGAACAACTTTCTCATCTCCTCCCCAAACCCTTGACAACCACCATTCTACTCTGTGCCTTGGTGAATTTGACCACTCTTGGTATCTCATACAAGTAGGATCATCCAATATTTGTCTGTTTTGTGTCTGGCTTATATCACTTAGCATAATGCTCTCAAGAGTCATCCATGTTGTAGAATATGTCAGAATTTCCTTTTTAATGTGTCAGATTTTATAGTGTGGGCTTTTTGTATATGACTTTTATTATGAAGAGATAGTTTCCTTCTATTCTTAGTTTGTTGAGTATGTGTGTTGTTTTTTTTTTTAAATCATGAAAGACTGTTAAGTTTCATCAAATGTTTTCTCTGCACCTATTGAGATAAAGCATATGTTCTCTCCCCCAACCCCCTTCATTCTGCTATGTGATGTATTGGATTGAGTGATTTTCATATGTTGAAAATTTACTTGGTCATAGTGTATATCCTTTAATGTGCTTTTGAATTCTGTTTGATAGTATTCTGTCGAGGGATATTGCATCAATATTAATCAGGGATATTGATCTGTAATTTTCTTTTCTTATAGTGTCTATCTGACTTTGGTATCAAGGTAATGCTGGCTTCATAGAATGAGTTTGGAAGTGTTTCTCCTTTCATTTTTTTTAAGTGTTTGTTAGAATTCATTAGTAAAGCCAACTGATACTGGGATTTTCTCTTTTGGGATGTTGTTTATTACTCATTCAATCTCCTTCTTAGCTATAGCTCTGTTAAGATTTATGTATCTTCATGATTCATTTTGATAGGAAATACCCACTTAATCTAGATTATCCAATTTGTTGACCTATCCTATCATACCATTCCAGTTTCTTTTAAATAGTTATGTGGTATTCCTGAGTATGATCACACTGCCCTCTCTTCAGTCATCCCCTACTGATAAAATCTCAATTGTTTTTAGTTTGTGCTTTTGAATTTTAAGAAATCATAGAATTTTAAGCTGAAAGTAACTTTAAACAAGTCCAGAGTTAGGAGATTAGAAGTGGCCACATGATGTAGGGAACTGAGCTTTTAACTGAGAATTAAATTAATTCAACCAAAGAGGCTTCTCAAACTGGTTCTACCGTTAAGTGACTGAACCTCAGAAAAGTCACTTAATCCCTCTGAGCATTGGTTTGTTCATCTGTGAGATGAGATGCTCTCTCAGACACCTCCAGGGTGAAAATTGTGCTATTGCTCCACCAGATCATTGGTCCCTTAAGGACATGATTTTTTCATGTCCGGTTAGACTTGTTTTCCTCTATAGTAACTTCTGCACTATCTGAGTGCCAATGTTCAGTATGCACTTGCTGAATTAAAGAGGGAATGAATGATGAGGAGTGTATGATAATGATAAACATCCAAATTTGCCTCCTACTAAAGTCACTTGTTTATTTATTTATTTATTTATTTACTTACTTATTTATTTATTTTTCTCATCTTCCTTTCTGTTCTGGTGTTCAGGGAGTGTTTTCTGGATTTGATTAGATTTCTAGGTGCTGCGTCAGAGAAAGTGGTTCTTTGCTTACATGTTATCCTTTATCCATGCTTTCTATAATAATTACTTGATGTTTATTAACCTATAGATGAATAAAGCATTGGAATTTTAACCAAAATAATATATATATATATATATATTTTTTAATCCTCACCCAAGTTATGTTTATTGATTTTAGGGAGGAAGGGAGAGGGAGAGAAAGAGAAACATCATTTCGTGTCTCTGTATGCAGCCTGATGGGCAATTGAACCTGAAACCTACGTAATGTGCCCTGATTGAGAATCGAACTTGAAACTTTGTACACTTTTGGTGTACAGGATGAAATTCCAACCAACTGAACCATCCAGTCAGGGCCAAGGTAATATTCTTTAAAAAAAAGAATACCTTCAGTCTCATCCAGTTCTAATCCCAAGAAACCATGAATTAACCCTGATCCTTTCCCAAAAATTTGTGAAATATTTGCGATACTTGTGTTTAAATTCATTTTAGATATGTATTATATATAAATGCATGTATATGTATAATGCATATGTATTTCTGTTAAGCATACATTTTAAGCCAATGTGCAATATGTTGCTTCTAAAAAATAGAGCAAAATCTTTGTTATCCTCACCTTCAGTTTAGAAACTAGGGAAGAAAAGTTTCTGGAGTAAAAATCTCCATCTAATTAAAAGCATATTTTCTCAGAGAGGCTTCCCCAACTTGTAGTTTGCTTGCTTTATTCTGCAAGACCACATGCAGATGGAAGAGTGGGGTTTACTAGCCTAATTACCAGTGTTTGAAGATCGCCTGAAAGAGCATTCCTTTAACAGATGTGAAAAAATGACTCATATTCTGGCGCTAGAGTCAGAGGTCCTGGCTCTGTAGCTTTCTGGCTGTGAAAGCTCTGTGTGAGGTCAGGACTTGGTCATAGAGCTGAGCCACTTCTGAGGCCCTAGAACTGCCTTTTCTGAATGTTTTTATGGGGATGAACCTCCATTGGAGCTCATCAAAAATTTTCCTAACATTGTATAAGCAGAGCAGTGTGGCGTAGCAAAACCAGATTAAAATATTTTGCATGACTTTCTATGAAATATCATGATGAGCACACTCAAGGAAGAAAAACAGATATTCCTGCTGCACCAAATAAATATAATTTATTAGGTCTGAGTATAGTACTCCTCTTTTATGGGAAGTGCAGGTTGCAGGGTGGTAGAGTAGAGGAGGTGAATGCGTCTGAGAAGAATAGACAGTTTCTCCCCGGCCTGGCAGCACTGAGTCCTGGAGCGGGGGATCTGAAGGTCAAGCCCAATGCAAATTGGTTTTCTCATATCTTGAGTCAAATTTGTATTTGGCAGCTTCAGTGGGGAGATCAGGTCTGTGAGGCTCAAGTATTTGCTAACCCCCACAACAAAAGCCACACAAAAGTTCCAGAACTGGTTAGTGGTCCAGGGGTGGTTGAAGAAATAATTAGTTCATGGATGGAGTTGGAAGTTGAAACTTCAGGTTGAAAATCATTAACTTGGCTTTTAGCAGGTGGGCTCACAGCAGTAGCAGCAGCAGGCTGGGCGGCAGCAGGACTGTCCACAGTAGGACGGGCGGCAGCAGGCGGCCTGGGCATGGTGCAGCTGGCAGCAGGTTGGGGGGGTGCAGCTCACCACGCAGCAGGGGGGCAGGCAGGTGTCCTCCACGCGGCAGTCAGGGCGGCACCACCTGGTGCGGCAGCTCACACCTCCACAGCCACCATCCTGGCCACAGCCAGTGCCACAGCCGGTGCCACAGCAGCTGGTCTGGCAGCAGGTTGGCTGGCAGCAGCTGGTCTGGCAGCAGGTTGGCTGGCAGCAGCTGGTCTGGCAGCAGGTTGGCTGGCAGCAGCTGGGACCACAGGTCCCACAGGAGCAGCTGGGAAATCCACAGAAGCTGGTTTGACAGCAGGCCATGGTGTCAGGAGTTGGGTTGAGAGGTGCGGTACTCAGAGAAAATCTTTTAGTTTTGGTGATGACTTCTACGTTGGGCCTTTTATAAGCCTTGGCCAGCTATTATTTACATAATCCCGAAGTCTCTTTCCTGTTTGTTTTTAAATAACTTGTTTGTGAAGGATAATTGCCCTGTTCCTGAGTTATTTGTGCAACCTTCTGAAAGCCTTTAAAGGTTGATTTTATTTGGTCTTCATTTAGGATTTTTTACCGTGGCCCAGTAGTCATTAGCGTTCCTTGAGGACATAACCCCTAATTTCCCATATTCGTTACAATGTGCTCATTGCCCAGGGAATAATTGGCTGATGCCTCACCTTTAAGGAGTGTAAATATTACTCAATGTTGACCCTAATAATCGAGCTCTTGGGTCTCACATGACAGTTTGATGCTCAGCCACGTTGACAGCTGCCCCTTCCCTACCCTTTCTTCTTTTCCCTTTGCCAGAGCAGCAGAGTGATTCAGCTGGACAGAACGGAGGCTTCCATCGGGGGCTGGGAAATACAGATGAATTGTTCCTGAAAACATTTGTGAAACACTTGTGTCCAAACAGTTCTGAGTACTTTGCTTGCATCAATTGCTGTTATACCATCTCTATGAGGACAGTGAGCCACAAACAGATGTAAGTCGTTCGCCCAAGTTCACACTAACAAATGGTGAATCCGAAATCTGAACCATGCCATCTGACTCCAGACTAAACTTGCAACTATAATTCTTTTCCACGTAAGCAGATGTTCTAGGGAAAACCAATGGAAATTTGCCCTACTTCTTACAGACTTTTTGAGAGTAGAGGGAGGAAAGATAGAGTTTAGCATGAGTAATAACTCCGTGATTAGAGATTTCTCTGGAGATTTTATTTAATTTACTTCTAAAAATATATATTTTTTATTGATTTCAGAGAGGAAGGGAGATGGAGGGAGAGATAGAAATATCAATGATGAGAGAGAATAATTGATTGGCAGCCTCCTGCACGCCCTCCACAGGGGATTGAATTTACAATCCGGTCATATGCTCTGACCAGGAATCGCACTGTGACGTCCTGGGTCATAGGTCAATGCACAATCACTGAATCATGGCATCTGGGCAAGAGATTTTACTTTTTAAAAACTATATAATAGGTATACTTCAAGAAAATCTTAAGTGCTGAAAGAGTTAACATATGACTTGTGACTCTTGACTTGCGACTTCATCCAATAGATTTAAATGTTCTTTTCTTAAAATTGAGATATGATTGACATATTATATTAGTTTTAAGTGTACAACATGATTTGAAATCCTATATAATAAAAGGCTAATATGCAAATTTCCCCTCAAGAAGGAGTTTGACCAGGAGTTCAACTGGGAGTTTGACCAGGGGGTAGGGCCAGCCAGCCAACTGCCCCAGCCCCTCACCCTGGCCCACCCCATCCCTTATCCCTCCCCACCCTAATCAGGGGCAGGGCTGGCCAATCACCTTTGGCCCCTCTCGTCCCCCCCCCGCCCCCCGTTGGCCAGGCCCTAAGGGCCTGATTGGGATAGGCCAGCTGGACCCCACCTGTGCACAAATTTGTGCACTGGGCCTCTAGTATGTATATATTGTGAAATGATCACTACATCACCACAGTAAGTTAAGATCCATCACGACACAGAATTTTTTCCTTGTGCTGAGAATAAATGTTCCTAACTGCATAAAAATCACACTCATAATATATTAAAACTGGGGTATGTGACATATTATGGAGTGTTGGACCTAGAGTTTCAGTTTATTGTAGTTGTTAGAGACTAATCCAATGCCATATAGAGGGTTTGAATCAGAACGCCTAGTGTTAATTCTGCTTCTCTTGCAATGACAGCTTTGAGATCAGATCATGACTCTTCCCAGGTGAATTAAGACATTTTCAAATTCTATATCAAATGTGAATTGAAAGGTATGGTTCTTTGTGAATATTTTTGCTTTTCCTTTAGCAAATCTGTATCACCAATTCTTTAATTAGCTAATATTTCCATATTGGATGTTTTAAATATGTGGATTTCTTATTACTAAAATCTCAGGAGCTAATTCATACCTAAATCTAGCAGAATCCTTGATACTAAAATGATTTATCTTTTTTTGCACATATTTCAGATGTTTGAGGAGTTAAAATTCATACTGACAAGGACACTGGAGATAGAGTAGCATTATATATCCTATTTCCATTTATGTGCTTCTCTATCATGGAATTGCTTTCAACATTTTTCTCAATGAAAAATTTAACTCAAATTTTGTGTTTCTGGTCTTAAGTTGCCCAAGGAAAGAGCTGTAGGTTCAACAAGCTGTGTAATTCTTGTAATGTGCTAGTGGAGAATTCTATCTCTTTGACTTTAAAAAATTGAGGTGAAATTCTTTTAATCATATATTTTGGCTGCAGAATATTGGACCACTTAATGGCAAGACAAAGAATAACTACATTTTAAAGATGATTATTAAAAGCATAGAACTGAAAACACACAATGCTATGCCACATTTATTGAGATATTAGAAAATCCCAGTATCAATACAAGTTTAAAAGAAAAGAACTCTTCAACAATGATTTTATCACTGAAGAATGAAAATTTTTATTAAATCCCAAACCCAATGAGCTGTTGAAATATTTCAGGAGATATTTATGGTAATATATCATGCCTTCTTTTCAGATTGTAGGACTTCAGATGATATCCAGGTCCATGAAATAGTTTTGGTCTTCTATCATACATTAATATACATCGTAGGGAAATTACGCAGCTTTGTGACAAGAGGTTACAAGCTGGGTTATGAGTATTGGAGCTTAGAAGTTTGTTGATACTCTAACATTGGTTAGTTTGGATATGCCGTTTGCTCAGGATTCCCATCAGAAGGAAGTTTTTCAACAGGTGGGCTCACAGCAGTAGCAGCAGCAGGCTGGGCGGCAGCAGGACTGTCCACAGTAGGACGGGCGGCAGCAGGCGGCCTGGGCATGGTGCAGCTGGCAGCAGGTTGGGGGGGTGCAGCTCACCACGCAGCAGGGGGGCAGGCAGGTGTCCTCCACGCGGCAGTCAGGGCGGCACCACCTGGTGCGGCAGCTCACACCTCCACAGCCATCATCCTGGCCACAGCCAGTGCCACAGCCGGTGCCACAGCAGCTGGTCTGGCAGCAGGTTGGCTGGCAGCAGCTGGTCTGGCAGCAGCTGGGGCCACAGGTCCCACAGGAGCAGCTGGGAAATCCACAGAAGCTGGTTTGACAGCAGGCCATGGTGTCAGGAGTTAGGTTGAGAGGTGGGGTGCTCTGAGGAGTTTCTTAGTTTGGGCTCCTTGTTCCACTGGGACCTTTTATAGGCTTTGGCCACTTCTTTGTCATGGATAGCATTTTTCTCTTGTTACTCTTTAAACAAGCTTTCCCAGGGCCCTCTGATTATTCAGATACTGACTTATTTTAAACATATGTCTAAATTGGTTTTTCCTTATTGCTCAGCTGGTAGTACTCACCAAATGTGTCCAGTACTTCTTGGTAAGTTCTCCACTCCCCTCCCCCAAACAATGCTGTAATTTTTACTTAACAAAGTGACTCTCATTCACCAAATTTTTTCAGAAAAAAAATTTAACCATTGACTGTTATTGTTAACCATTGCATTTATGTAAGGCTATCTCCCCCATATATATATATATATATATATATATATATATATATATATATATATATATATATATATATTTTAATTGATTTCAGAGAGGAAAGGAGAAGGAGAGAGAGAAACATCAGTGATGAGAGAGAACACTGATCGGCTGCTTCCTGTATGTCCCACAGTGGGGACTGAGCCTGCATCCCTGGGCATGTGTCCTAACCAGGAATTGGACCGTGAACTCCTGATTCATAGGTCTACTCGCAGCCACTGAGCCTTGCTGGCCAGGCTATGTCAGGCTGTCTTTATGTTTGTTTAGATTAATAAGGTATCAGTCTCTACAATCACCCACGTAGAAACTCTGATATACTACCCTTCATAGAAATTAATAGATCTTTCTAGAAACTGGATCTTTCTAATTTCTATGCTCTCTCCTAAACTTCACACAGTCAGCTCTGAGGAAACATTTATCACTCAGGAAGATATAGGGAACAAAACCTGTTCCATTCCAATTTACTATGGATATTTTGTTATCAAAACTTTAAAATAAGGGCTAAAATTCATATCTAGTAATTAGGAAAAAAATCACAAAAATTTTAAGTGTAATTTATGTTTCTATGAAACATGAAAATCATTGCTGTACAGTTTATCTGGATAGTATTGATTTCTCAGAGGTGGGATTTATTTCAATTTACGTCATTTTATGTAACTACACCTTGTGTCTTATGGAAAAATATCAGACCAAAGAGCAAAACAATTTAATTATAAAGGGAATCAATAAGTGGCAGGAACTTGGAAATACTTTTTATGCTTATAGGGCAGGACAGAAAATGAGTGATAAAATATTGTACAATATGTGCAAAGTAAAATGGAAACAATTCCTAGTAGTTGGGTAAAAGAAAAAAATTGATGTTTATGGTTACAGGGGGAGAAATGAAAAAAACGTTATGTCGAAAAGAACATAGTGTTGCTACTTATGGAAGGCTTATTCCTTCCTTCCAATCATGAATAGATGTACATAGTTAGCTTTTATGAGATAGAGGTGTTGGATAATACAAGGATAGAATTAAAAGGTGATTCATGCCAATGTCAATAAAGATGTTCATGTCATATGAGAACCATGACTGTAGGTATGAAGTTGAAAAATGGTTAAATGTAATCATTACATATTAGAGATCAAAACATTAATAAATCATCTTGTCCAACCATTTCATTTTATAGGTACAGAAACTGACATCATTCTTTTTATAAATAGCACATGTTTATTAAATCCTATTACATATGAGGTACTAAAGTGTTATGTAGAAAGCAAAGCCTAATCTGTTCGCCTCACATTTGCTCTAGTGCACAAATCAGTATAGTATTGATAGGAGGGATTGATCAAGGAAAAGAGTCAAATATAGTACCCATTTAATCTCAAAGTTCTAAATTGGGACATTGGTGCTAATGTTATGAACTACTTTTAATTCCTTCTGAACATCAGTTGATGTTAAAATACCATTGAGTCTAGAAATGGCTGCATTTTGGAGAGATTATTGACTTGCTACATTCACATAGCCAGTACATAGCCAGAAGAGCTAGGTATAAAATACTTATCCTTCGCTTCTAAATCTGTTCCATTTTATTTTCTGTTGCTGTCCAGATTTAGAGTTAGTAAAATTCATTGTCTCCTGTTTTAAAAGTATTTTACAATGGCTCAAGAATGTGAATATTACTGGAAGGCAGAATACATGGTGGAGTAGTGCTTTTAAACACACAGTAAATAAGCATAAGTATGTTAACTTTCTTTCAGGTGTCTGCTTATCAAAAAAGTTCCATCTAGAACTGCTTCCTAATTGTTTCTTATTTCCCACATTGGGACTAGCTAATATTCCTCCAGAGTTTCTAGGTCTGCCATCCTCTTTGTGTCTTCTTTATTCTATTGCCATCATCTTAGTTCAGCTCTCAATTTGTTTCTGTGTAGTCATCATATGTATTGCCTCTGGTCTTCTGTTTTTAAAAGCAGTGACCATAGGAACTGCCCCAATGTCCAACTCCTGTCATACCATTCCCCTGCCTCACGGCTTTCAACAGCTCCTTAGTGCTTATTGCCTTGAGGGCATATTCATTTGGTTAATACTCAAAGCACAAAAAGTTTCCAAATTTACCTTCTACTGTTAGTCTATATATATATCCAGTGCCCTCAGGCAACTCTTCTCTGAACAACCTGTCTATACCTGTGTGCATACTGTTTCCATAGTTGAGAAGGCCATCTTCCTTCAGAACTGTACCCCAAAATCTTAATGCTTATAAAATGCCGGGTTCTCCTTTCAGTCTTTCTTGTTCTGCATTGATTTCTTGTTGATACCAAATAGGGTGTTGTGCTTTGACTTTTTTCATATTCTAATTTTTAGTTGATTGATTATTAATTTGATTCACCTTTCTGGAAGTTTCTTGAAGAGGGGAACATTTAAAAGTCAATTTTGCTTTCTATTATCTACCATATCGTGTGTAACTTGCAAATGGTAGTCAATCAGCACATTTATTAAAATTTAATGAACAAAATTAGAATGAATAAATAAAACCAAAGCTGTGATTGCTAGGCCAAAGAAGAGAAGTTTATTAGAAACCAAACATGCCAAAAAGACCTAAGATCTAAGATGGAAAGAAAGAAGTTGTTATTATGACCAACACTTGAGAACAGCCCAACTCTTAATAGATGAGTTTGGATCTCCATGCAACTTCTGGCTGACTTGAGGTCCTAATGGCTCAGGGTAGGAGTTTTGTTGGGTAGAGAAGGTTGATTGCTTGCTCTAAGCAGCTCAGCAGCAACAGGAGGGGCAGGTCCTGCAGGTGGTGCGGCAGGGGGCAGGCTGGCAGCAGGGTGGCCGGCAGCAGGGCGCCTGCACACAGATGGGCTGGCAGCAGGTGGAGGCCCAGCAGCAGGGGCGGCACACAATGGCCGTGCAGGACGTGGGGCAGCAGGTGATGGGGCGGCAGCAGCCCTCCTGCAGGCCACAGGGGTCACAGCAGATGGGGCGGCGGCAGGGCTCACAGATGGGGCGTGTGCAGCGGGGCACGCAGGTCACAGGGCGGCACACGGTGGTCTGGCAGCAGCAGGGGCGGCAGCAGCAGGGATCTCGGCAGCAGCAGGGCTGGCAGCAGCAGGGCTGGCAGCAGCAGGGCTGGCAGCAGCCTTCCTCACAGCTGGAGCAGGTGGAGCCACAGCAGGAGCCGGTCATGGTGGTGTCTGGGGGTGGGCTGGGTTTGACTGGTGAGAGGAGTTGGGTGTTCTCAGGTGTGAATGTCTTCCTCCCCCACAGGGTCCCTTATATACCCTGGCCTGGTGCTGGTGGCCCCTCTTGTTTACCTTTGACCAATTAACTAGAAGTTTGTTTTGACTAATGGCTGCATTGCTCATGACAGACTCATGATCTCATTAAGGAATTATTTTCGTACGGCAAATATGGATATGTTTATGCTGTTTATTATAAAAATGTAAGCAGTCACAGTCGTTTCAGATGATAGCATCTTTTGATGCTCATTTTGAGTAGAGGGCACCTGATGAATCCTGGACAGATGGTTCTACAGGAATTGCAATTTTTAAAAGAAATTAAACATAATATAGGGGTTTATAGAACAATGACTAGATCCTAAAGTTGGCCCTCAAAGAGTTTTCTGAAAAGCCTACATGTTAATCACACAGGTATTGCACATGTCCTTCCTTGGAACTACATATTACTTGCTATAAAGAAATGTATGTATACTTAGAATAAGACCGCAGCTCATACACTTGTATGGGAAGCAAAAACTCTGTTTTTGTAAACCACGTAAGTATTGGAATAAAGCATCCAAGACTGCCATCCATTTTTTATTTCTTTTCTCTAGTTCATACCGTGCATATCTCTGGTCCTTCTGATCACAGAATGATGGTCATGAGACATGGCATTTTAAAAAATATGTACCATATTTTTCGGACCATAAGACGCTCTGGACCATAAGACGCACCAGTTTTTAGAGAAGGGAAATGAAGAAAAAAAGATTCTGAAACAAATAGTGTCCTAAAATATTTTATGTGCATTAAAACCCAACATCACAGTCATAAACACATGTAATCAACCCTGTAAAGTAAACAGCAGCATTTAGAACCATTTTAGAGCCGGGCAAGCACACAGAGACCACACAGAGCCGGGCAAGTAAAAAAACTTTTTTTTTTTTAAAGTTTATGTGTAGGCTATATTTGGACCATAAGACGCAGGGACTTTTCCCCCCCACTTCTGGGGGGAAAAAAGTGCGTCTTATGGTCCGAAAAATACGGTATATGTATATATTTTTATTTCAGAGAGGAAGGGAAAGGGATAGATAGAAACATCAGTGATGAGAGAATCATTGATTGGCCGCCTCCTTCATGTCCCCTACTGGAGACCAAGCCTGCAACCCAGCATGTGGGGAATCGAACCATGACCTCCTGTTCATGCTCAACCACTGAGCCATACTGGCCGGGAAAGAGATATGGTATTTTTTATACTTGGTTTTCTTGTGTATGTGATCAAGAATGATGTCATGAGAAGCTTTTTCTTAATTTACCTGCGCATGGTGCTATGACTAAGAAGTGACAAGATGGGGGTTTCCCACCAGCAATGCAAACATGTGCCATACCTTATTCAGAGGCATTGCCTTGGGAGCTCACACAGCTGCTCTGCCATGGCTCAGCCAGACATGTGACGGACACGCTTCTCCTGGAGGCAGAGACAGAGACAGAGGCAGAAAGGAATTGCATGGAAACAACCTCATTCCTCCTCTGTGTCACCCCTCCTATTAGTCACCAGCCAGGATTGGGGATCACTTCGGGATCTTTCTCATTATTCAGAAAAATGTGCCTTGGGCCCCAGGAGCCAAAGCTCCCTAAATGGAATTTCAAACATAATTTCAAATCTTTAAAAGGGATGTAAATGACTAAACGTGTAGTCACCACTGGGGAAAACAGAAGAGGGAGAAGTCAAGCGGTCTCATCAGTGAAGACGTTTGATTTGCTCACATGTCACATTCTTTCTCTTGTCCATAGACACACGTGATTTTTTTAAATTAATTAATTAATTAATTTATTTATTTATTACATATTTTATTGATTTTTTTTGCCCCCCTTCCTCCTTCCCACACATCCCCTCCCTCCCCAGAGTTTTATGTCCATTGGTTGTACTTATATGCATGTATACAAGTCCTTCGGTTGATCTATTATTTCCCCCAGATCTTCCTCCCCTCCCCACTGTAATTTGACAGTCTGCCTGTTGTTTTACTTTCTCTATATCTGTCTCTTGGTTCATCAGTTTATAATGATCTTTATCATCCACCAATGAGTGAGGTCATGTGGTGTTTCTCTTTCATTGATTGGCTTATTTCACTCAGCATGATGTTCTCCAATTCCTTCCAGGTTGCTGCAAATGATGAGAATTCCTTCTTTTTTATGGCAGCATAGTATTCCATTATGTAGATGTACCATAGTTTTTGGATCCAATCATCTGCTGACGGGCACCTAGGCTGTTTCCAAATTCTGGCTATTGTAGATTGTGCTGCTATGAACATAGGGGTGCAAATATCCTTTCTGATTGGTGTTTCTAGTTTCTTGGGATATATTCCTAGAAGGACACATGTGATTTTTTCAAAGCAGTAACCAGAGCCTAGATAAAAATTGGTATATTCTGCTTTCTTCCCTCCCCCAGGTTTATTAAGGTATAATTGATATATAATCTCGAATAAGTAAAATGTATATCGTGACGACTTGACACATACATGTTGCAAAATGTTCACTCCAGTAAGGTTAATGAACATATCCTTCACCTCCATAATTATTTTGTGGTGGTGGTGGTGAGAACATCAAAGCTCTGCTTTCATAGCAACTTTCAAGTATACAATAGAGTGTTGTTAACTATATTGTATTGTATGTCGTCCATGTATGTTGTACATGTCGATCCCTGAACTTATTCACCTTATAACTGGAAGTTTGTATCCTTTGGCCAGCACTCCCATCTCTCCTACACCTCAGCCCTTGGCAACCACCTTCCTATACTCTGTTCCCATAAGTCCTATGATTTTTGGTTACATGTATAATGCCATTAATGCCCAAAGATAAGCAGCTCTTGGGAGTTGGTGTGGATTTACAATCCACAAGAGTGGATTCTAATTAACAATCAGATGCTAAACATCGCAGGGAATGCACTATCCGGTGCCATTACTCTTGGCCTCAGAAGACGGGAGAGCTCTTCTGGCCAGAGGAGCTACACTAACGGGCGTGTTAGACTTAAAGGCTTATGTCAGGGGGCTGGCCTCTCCTGGGTCTTTTCTGAGCCTTGGTGGTTATGATTACATTAAAATTATGTTACCAAGGACTTACTTCATGTCTCATTACTCATTGCTCCTCAGCTTCAAAACCAGATGATTGGCCAGATGTCACCTAAGATTCCTTTCAGCTCATAGAAAGGCACTGGGCTTTCTATGCTGTGCCAGCGGGTGCCAGGCCAGTGAAGAAACCCTCGGACTGGGCTCCCTATGTCAGACAAGAGCCTTCTTACTGATCATTCAGAAGGCGTTTTGTGTGTCTGATAATGAACGCAAGTAACTCTGTACATGTGATGAAAATGTAGCCATGTCCACCTTCCTCACTCAGCACCTGGGCCTTATAAATGCTGTTTAGAGGGATAACAAGGAAACTAAGCAGACTTAGATTATTGCATAAAACAGTGGAAGATGTTTATTTGACATTTTGTTTTGAAGTTCTCTGGTCAAAACAGAGAGACAGAAACCCATGGAAAGGAAACACCACAACGACCATGATTCCTATGCTGTGAGCACAAAGTTTATTTGAAAACAGACATCATGGTTTGGAGCTGGACCAGGGCACTCTTCACTGGCAGTTAGCCTGGAAAGGTGTCTCCAGGAGCTGTTTGAAGAAATGAGAGATGGTCTTCTCAAGAAAGGCCATGTTGTTCTGCAGTGAAGCTAAGGGACAGCGGGATGGACCTGGCCATCTACTGAGGGGCCTTGGGGACGATGCACGCTCAGCAGCAGCAGGAGGGGCAGGTCCTGCAGGTGGTGCGGCAGGGGGCAGGCTGGCAGCAGGGGGGCCGGCAGCAGGGCGCCTGCACACAGATGGGCTGGCAGCAGGTGGAGGCCCAGCAGCAGGGGCGGCACACAATGGCCGTGCAGGACGTGGGGCAGCAGGTGATGGGGCGGCAGCAGCCCTCCTGCAGGCCACAGGGGTCACAGCAGATGGGGCGGCGGCAGGGCTCACAGATGGGGCGTGTGCAGTGGGGCACGCAGGTCACGGGGCGGCACACGGTGGTCTGGCAGCAGCAGGGGCGGCAGCAGCAGGGATCTCGGCAGCAGCAGGGCTGGCAGCAGCAGGGCTGGCAGCAGCCTCCCCCACAGCTGGAGCAGGTGGAGCCACAGCAGGAGCCGGTCATGGTGGTGCCTGGGGTTGGGATGGGCTGGACTGGTGAGAGGAGTTGGGTGTTCTCAGGTGTGAATGTCTTCCTCCCCCACAGGGTCCCTTATATACCCTGGCCTGGTGCTGGTGGCCTCCAGGACCCAAGATTATTTCCTTGTTTTTGTGTATTTATTTTGAAATGACACTGATAGGCTAATAAGTTTCTAGATACTGTTTTTGGTATGCAGGTACTCATAAAAGACTTTGTTTTCCTTTTTTGGTCAAGACTCATTATGTTTTGCTACTTATAGTTCAAATCTGGACTTACCGGTAATGATCTTAACTTCAAAGTCTCCAATTATCTTTATTAACTTAGCGATGCTTTGCCAATTGGTGTTTTGATAGCCCAAGAGTAGCTGTCGTGCTCTTAGGGATACTTATTGACCAGGAAGTGGATTCCCGAGTTGAGTGTCCTTTTGCACTGCTAAGCCTCCTGCCCAAAATAAGTTCAGAAAAATACTAAAGGATGTTTTTAAAGTCGTGATTTGTCAGGAAAAAAAGAAATTTCAGTCTATGTTTTGGAGCTAAAGGAATGCATCCTCCTAAACTTCTATCATCAGTGTTTCTTTTTATTACATTTTTAAAAAACATAGAATGTTTGGTAAAATCCATGTGACATAAAATGGACTATCATTGCCATTTTTGTGTATACAGTCCAGTGACATTAAATACTGTCATATTATTGTGTATGTATCGATCTCCCGAACTCTTTCTACTTATAAACTAAAACTCTACCCATTAAACACCAATTTTCTCTCCAGCCCATGGTAACCACCATTGTACTTGCTTTAAAAAAAATTATCTTCTCTTTCCCCTCAAACCCAGCCTATGGTAACCACCATTCCACTCTATGAATTTGGGTGTTTTTAGTCTTAAATTACATGCTCATTAATTTTCATAATTATATTTTCCCATACAAAGGTGGATTTTATTATTTATAACCATCATGTTAGCCACTATTACTTAGTTCTAACTCTGTTCCAAACATTATGCAAAAGCAATAAAGGCATTACTTTATTCTTTGTACAATCCTATTAAGTAGGTATCATTATAGTCCTCGTTTTATACATAAAGAACTAGAAATTGGCTTCCCTAAGGTCAAGTATTGTACAGATACCAATAATTACTCTACAACACCTGTGGGAACATTACATTGTAAGCCCAAGAAACTGAAGAATGGAATTGTGGGCATCATATTTCTTGTCATTAAGCAACATCTGTTTTATTTAGGAATACTATCAGTGAATTTATTTTTCTATCGTTGCTATATTTGAAATGGCTAATTTTTCCAGTCACCTGAAAGGACTCTATGTCTCACCAATATTAGGAATTGGGGGAATTATCTCCCTGGCAGCCTTCTCAAAATTCCTAAGGAGATAGTAATACAAATTGGACATAATTGCGTAGCCATGAGGCACTCTGAACAAAACCACAATCTAGATGCAGTCCCACAATCTATATGCAGACCAGCGTGACAAAATCCCTGGGTAGTGAACTCAGCCAGAGGTTGTCTCTAGGCCCGCCTAGTGCATACCCCAACACCTCTTGCTCCACTGTCTCCCCGTAGTGTGCTGAGCTTTCTGCCCACAGAACCAGCTGTAATATTCAGTTGTCTCAAACTGTCTGTAAGAGGACCTTGTCACTTAGCAACTTTTCCACTTCTGCCTCTGGGTTTGCTTGGTTCTGGCCTTTTGCTTTACAACTAAGTCTGTTCTAGGTATGTGACTGAGGCTCCAGTTGAAGCCTTATTCTTGATCATTCTGCTCACATGGTCCCTTGCAACTTACCCAGACCTGCACCAGCCACCATGGCTGTTCAGGCATGAAATTATTGTGGAAGCAAACATGATCCAATAATAATGATGTCCTTGGGAGGAAACAAAGCAATCTAAATCTGAGAAGTTATTTTAGGATGAAGAAGTCTCTTGAAGGCTAACAAAAAAGATTCTGGGATGAAGGAAAACAGATGAAGTTAGAGAATTTTAAGAATGGCGGTTAGGAATATGTAGAAAGAAATTGGACCTGTGAGCCTATTCATTGGTAAACTATTAAGCCCTTAGTGAAGAGAAAATTCCATTGTGCATGAACTGACAATGTTAAGATTTTAATATAATGGAACTTCTGTTGAGAAACTTTTACCATATTTCAAGAAAAACACTTTTCCTCTTGAGATGGCTCGTTGCGTTAATGTAAGAATGTCCATGTCTAGCATGAGGAGATAGTTGGGATCACTCTCTTCCAACCCTAGAACTTATTTAATGATTCAACAAATAATTTCTGTTCATATACTGTGTGCCAAATACTGTGTAGGTCAGTGGGAATCCAGTAGTGAGCAAAGTCAGTTAAGATCTGGGCCTTCACAAAGCTTATCTTGCCTGACTGCCCTCACTGAGCAGGTAGCTATGTCCAAGTATACAGTCAGCACATTTTATAAAATTTATAGATCAGATGTTAGAAACTCAATACATATTTCTCAGTAACACAATAATAGTTTTCCTGGCCAGAATCAAGGTTTTTAACAACATATCCAGTGTGGATTTATGTTACCACTATTTCAATTGCATTGGCATTGTTTTAATGGTAAGATTATTTGGAGTTCTAAATTGGAATGTTTCCAACCAAGATATATTTCTCTCTTCCTGCTCAGCAGCGGTGATTCCACTGAAATTGGAATTGGCCATAGTGGTGCTGGTGGGACGATGGAAAAAGCTGGGATACGGTCCTTCCAGAGTAGGCATTCAATTGTTAGGGATTGCCAGGTACCAATTGACATTAATCACTGTGTAGTTTCTAAATCAGGGAATTAGAGGAGCTCTGATTTAGGCTTCTTCTCCCTCCCTCATGTGCCGATGATTCATGAGTCAAATTCATGGTCAGAGAGACCTGCTGAAGCCTTACCATTTCCTCAGCATCACCACAAAACCTGTGGCTTGAAATATGAAGGCACTTAAGATGTTCTGAATTACTTGAATTGCTATAAAAATTACAGACCATGTCCTGGAATTGTTTCTAAAGCTAAAAATATGGCCATGGAAAGTCCTTTTTCCTTTGGTTCTTCTGCATACCATAGCTTAAGCGGAAACTAAGCTTTTGAAGATTAACAAGCAATGAAGAGAAACACATTTGCTTCCCAGAAGTAAAATTTTATTATTTTACTGTGCAGAAACACCCAAATAAATGTAATCTATTCATAGAAAAATATCCCATCTTGAAACAGTAGAGAATGATGATGTGTCAGTAGGGTAGAGTCTCATTCAAGAGGAACTTTTGACTTTGTTTACTCATTTTTTTAAAGCTAGAAACTCAAATGATGAGAGTTGGAGTCTTTCTAAACATTCTCAAGGAGGGCCAGAATGTGCTGTATAATTATTATATGGAAAATGGATAGACGTTTACTGTTGAGTTAGCTGTTGAAGACCAGGTAGGCTGCAAAGGTGCTATCTCTCATCTGACCCATTGGGATGGGAACATTTGTACATTTCTGAGCACTTGGAATGTTTCCTGTGGGCAGCTCAGCAGCAGCAGCAGGGGCAGGTCCTGCAGGTGGTGCGGCAGGGGGCAGGCTGGCAGCAGGGTGGCCGGCAGCAGGGCGCCTGCACACAGATGGGCTGGCAGCAGGTGGAGGCCCAGCAGCAGGGGCGGCACACAATGGCCGTGCAGGACGTGGGGCAGCAGGTGATGGGGCAGCAGCAGCCCTCCTGCAGGCCACAGGGCTCACAGCACATACGGTGGCGACAGAACACAGCCGTGCAGGATATGGGGCAGCAGGCAATCGGCTGGCAGCAGCCCTCCTGCAGGCCACAGGGGTCACAGCAGATGGGGCGGCGGCAGGGCTCACAGATGGGGCGCGTGCAGCGGGGCACGCAGGTCACAGGGCGGCACACGGTGGTCTGGCAGCAGCAGGGGCAGCAGCAGCAGGGATCTCGGCAGCAGCAGGGCTGGCAGCAGCAGGGCTGGCAGCAGCAGGGCTGGCAGCAGCTTCCCCCACAGCAGGAGCCAGTCATGGTGGTATCTGGGGTGGAATGGGTTGGACTGGTGAGAGGAGTTGGGTGTTCTCTGGTGTAAATATCTTCCTCCCCCATGGGGCCCTTTATATACCCTGGCCTGGTGCTGGTGGCCGCCAGGACCCAGGGTCATTTCCTAGAGCTGTGGTCGCCCATTGAAATGAGCACTCCAGATTGGTGGATCCCGTTGCTGAGGCAGCAATTCCAATATCACTGAAGGATGCTTTCCTTTCTTCCTGCTTTTCCCCTTGTAATGAATACTTGATGGTTTATAGCTTTAGAAAAGTTACTCATTGAATAGCCAGTTTTTACAGACCATGTGACAAGTTGAAGAATCCAGTGTTGCCACCATCACACTTTTCTCTTGTTAACTATCCATGACCAAGTGAGAGACTATAATCTTCACATGCCTGATTATTTGCAATGAGGCAAGAATTCCTTAAAAACCCCAAAACAAAACCAAAAAACTAAAACGGCTCATAAAAGATGTGTGCCAATTCTGCTATGGAAAGAATGGTGCAGTGCTTCAGTAAAACAACATGTTGCTTCTCATGTTTATATGGAAATAACCACCCAGACCACGAGAGTGGCATGGTTATAGGCCATTAGAGCTGGCTTATTACTCATAGTGACTTATGAGACACTAACTCTGTAAACAGTGCTATGCTCCTTGGGGGGTGGAGAGGGAAAGGAAGGAAAAATAAGTTCTAAGTAGTGTCTGGTCACACAGTAATTACACATTTTAGGAAGGCAGGACAAAGGCAGATAAAGCAATTGAAGGAGAAACTCTTCACAGGGCAATAAGGCCAAAATAAATGTGGATTTTATGGATTTTGTGTCTGATATGGATTTAGAAATGAAATTTAAGTTGACATATTTCTTTTTATGTGTGACATAAGCATGTGTATTGAGTTCTTCAAAGTATATTGAAAATATTTGTAAAGGAATCAATTATATTTCAGTAGTAGATGCTTAGGTTTGTTGGCTAAGGGTTTTGTTCCTCATGAAGGATGAAATTGGGCTTCTGAAAAGGCTAGGGCAGTGGTCAGCAAACTCATTAGTGGACACGGCCAAATATCAACAGAACAACGATTGACATTTTTTTTGAGAGCCAAATTTTTAAAACTTAAACGTCTTCTAACACCACTTCTTCAAAATAGACTCGCCCAGACCATGGTATTTTGTGGAAGAGCCACACTTAAGGGGCCAAAGAGCTGCATGTGGCTCGTGAGCCGTGGGGCTAGAGGAATTAAGGGAACTGATGACTGATAACATAGCTTTGTCTTTTTTAGCCCCGGCTAAGGAAAACGGGGGTATAGAAAATGAATGTATAGTTGGAAGGTAGGTTAAAGATAACATTGTCCAAGGGATGCTGATGGCTGTCAGACAGAATTTGTCTCCAAATTATGTTTGGTTTGATTTAATCATTTTATACACTCTTTGGTCCACCAGGGTCCCAGACCTTGAAGGCCTTTGACTTTGTGGACCATCATACTCCATCACAGTTGTCAGAAGGCCAGATCTGTGACATGATTTCTCAGACTCACTCAGATAAGACAGTGGCAAAGTTTTAACAATACCACAGGCCTTTGTGGAGTATAAACACTGGCCAGCTGGCGTGGCTCAGTGGTTGAGCATCAACCTATGAACCAGAATGTCATGGTTCGATTCTTAATCAGGGCATGTGCTCGGATAGGAGGCTCGATGTCCAGTAGGGGGCGTTCAAGAGGCCACCTATCACAGATTCTCTCTCATCATGGATGTTTCTCTCCCTCTACCTTCCTCTCTGAAACAACAAAACAAAATAAACCCTGGTGGTTGACTCCTAGTCTTTGCCCAATTCTGAGTCACTTCAAAGTAGTGAAAATGTACTAGTAGTTATCAGAAATTCTACCCCATATAGTGAAATAAGAACTTGCTAGATTTATGGTTTAGTATATTGTTATCTGGCTTAGACTATATACAGAGATCCAAATATTAGCAACAGGAATACATCTGTTATTTTATTCACTGTGTTTTGTATTTTTAACAGAAAAAAATGCATAGTAATAAGAAATCTTGCATTTTAAAATTACAGGCTGTCAGAAACTTGCCTGAGTGAAGTCACCGCTGTACGAACCCATTATTCCTGACCAGGATCTTAGTCTCCTTAACACAGACAAATAACCTTCGTATCCAACCCAGAGGCAGAGTTTCAGGTAAGGGATCTTCAGACATGACATGGGCATTTATCTTAGCTCCACAGGATCTGAAGGCCTTTGGCTTTGTGGACCACTGTACTCCATCACAGCTGTCAGAAGGCCAGATCTATAACATGATTCCTCAGAGTCACACAGATAAGAGAGTGGCAAAGTTTTAACAATACCACAGGGCTTTTCACGGGCCAGTCCTGATGCTCATTCTTTTGCACAAAGCCTTCTGCTTTGAGCTCTGCAAAACACCATTTCATGTATTTTCACCAACACCCACTATTTCTCAAAATCCTACAGAAACCTTTCCTCCTCTTTTGTTCGGTGGCCCTGTACTGTGCGGTTTCCTTCGCTATAGCACATTAATGGGCCTAAGCTTATGGGATAAGAGATGTGTCCCTGGTCTTCATCACGGGGGCTTTTTGTGTCGTATCACTCAAATGACAGGTTCTGCAAGAATATAATTACCAGACCGGGGACAAGTAAATGTTAACTGTTGTGGTGATCAACCCTAGGATATTTCATGGTTGGATTGAAAAAGAATGTAGTGTTGATGACTTCTAGTGATGCTGACCCATGCCCTTATCTTAATAGTTTCCTAAGCTGTGTTTTGGTAGGAACCAGTTGTGGGGCCACTGGATGTTAGGACACTTTTAAACTTATGAAAACATAACACTGCCCTCCAAAGTGATCTTTAAAATATCCTCAAATCATAAGAGTTAGAAATGGGTATGAGGAGGATTAACGGAGATGGATGGAAGGAGGATGGGGAAGACAAAGAAGGATTCAGATCCTTCCTCCACCACTCAGCAGATGTGTGACTTAGAGCAAGTGCTTACACCCTGCCAGCCCCAGTTTCCTCCTCTGTGAAATGGCAAGACTTCACAGGCCAGGTTTATCATAAAATCTACACAAATGTGAAAGACGGAAGAGATGATTATCATTCATTGAGAAGAGAAAATATTTTAGTTGAAAAAGACAGGAAACTCTAGATGATCAGGGGACTGGTGGGATTCATTTCTGGAATTTAAGGAAGAAATATATCTTCTAAGTGGTTTAGATATTCATCTGCCTAAAGCCAGGGAAAGCTAAACCAGGTCATCTTTTGGCATCTCTTATAGCTTGGGATTGATTCCTTTGGGTGCCTCAGAGTGAGAGAAAAGTCTCTCTGATGCATGTATTTTCCTCGACTCTTTTTTGCTCCCAGTGCTAAGCCCCTCTTTGCTAATCCTGTAATCGAGGACTCTTTCATGTGGACTTGTAGGTCATCTTTTAAAGGACCCTTTCATTACAAGACAGTCTCGATCTGATGATGAAGTTTTTGGTCTTCTCTATTATATTTATTAGAAAATTTATTTCTGCCAGTGAATGTGGCCTATCCTGGAAAAAAAAAAGCCTTCCCTGAATACTTTCCCACCCTCCATGACATGATATATAATAAATATCACATATTTTGATCCCCTATGATATAGTGATGCTCATATTTGCAACAAGGAATATAAATGAACTAGAGGCCCAGTGCATGAATTCATGCACCAGTGGGGTCCCTTGGCCTGGCCAGGCTGAAACTGGCTCCCTGATATTCCCCAAGGGGTCCCAGATTGTGAGAGGTTGCAGGCCAGGGTGCACAGTCCAGGCCAGGGAGAGACATTGGCCAGCTTGGAAGGGACCATGAGAAGGACCGTGGGAGGGCTCCAGGGCATGTTGCTCCAGTCCTGATCAGCTGGACCCCAGCAGCAAGCTAACCTACCAGTTGGAGCTTCTGCTCCCTGGTGGTCAGTGGTTGAGTTCCCTTAGCATATATTGTAATTAGCACATTACTCTTTGATTGGTTGAAGAGCCAACTGGTCAACCAGACACTTAATATATTAAGCTTTTATTATATAGGATGGTACTAGTGCTTACTGTGTGCCAGGCACTTCCATACAAAAAGTCTTTTGACTTTCCCAGCAATCTACATGGATTAACATTAATTTTCCTGTTTTGCAGATGAGGAAACCTGAGAAAGGGGGGTGGGGAGGAAATTAAGTTATGCTGATGCTTAAGTACATATCTACATTTAGTTTGATTCAACAAAGAGAATCTATTCTAAACATTGAACTCAGTGCTGAGAGCCAGAATGAATAAACTGTTTTTTGGGGTTTTTTTTCTTGGAGTAAGAGAGGTAGATAATCTCAATGCAATGCCTTATGGGTAGGGAGATAAGTATGGGATCACAGGATGCTATTAGTATATGTTAAGGCACATAACCTAGTGTGTGGTGTATGTGTGTGTGTGTGTGTGTGTGTGTGTGTGTGTGTGGTTGAGGGGTTAGGAGAAGCCTGAGTTGAACTTGGAAATGGATCTAGGTTAGGTAAGTGAAGAAGGTGGAGGGGAGAGGCAGGTGAAAAATGAAAGAACATGATAAAAGCAAAGACAAATGGAACAGCATGGCATGTGTCAGTTACTGTGAGAAATTTAGTGTTGCTTAGTGAAACTTAGTGAGGAGTGTTAAGACATGAACCTCGATTCAGGGACAAAGGACAGGCATGGAGGGCCTGGTGTGCATAGATTTCCTACCCATGTGAGCAGCCCGCGGATTGGCCTGGCCGTCCTGTACCCCTGCTCAAGACTCATACCAGGATTCCTAAAAACTCTCTCTCTTTCCCTCTCCTGTCTTTCTCATCCTGTTTGTCTCTTCTTCCTTTTTCCTCTTCACTCCCCTTTCTGTTCATCGTCTGCTCATCTGGTACACTAATAAATGAATCAGGTAGCCCTGAGGTTTGCAGGAAAAATTAGTTTATTAAAAACAAGTGAACAGCACATTACAAATGATGCCTGGAGGCTTTGAGCAGTCTCCAGAGTTCAGGATGGGTTTGCCACGTCCACTCAGGGACTTTTAAAGGTGGGCTTGCCATCCATGGTGACTTCTGCTGATGGAGACACTGGGAATTTGGCTGAGAGTGGAGATAGAGATCTGCTCATGTGTCCAAATGGTAGGATATAAAAATGACGATTGTCACTTTATGGAAAAATCTGTTTTTCTTTCAATTTGATTAAAATGCAGAATAGGTGCTTAGGCTTCTGTGTATTGATCATGGAATTTCAGCAGCAGCAGGAGGGGCAGGTCCTGCAGGTGGTGCGGCAGGGGGCAGGCTGGCAGCAGGGGGGCCGGCAGCAGGGCGCCTGCACACAGATGGGCTGGCAGCAGGTGGAGGCCCAGCAGCAGGGGCGGCACACAATGGCCGTGCAGGACGTGGGGCAGCAGGTGATGGGGCGGCAGCAGCCCTCCTGCAGGCCACAGGGGTCACAGCAGATGGGGCGGCGGCAGGGCTCACAGATGGGGCGCGTGCAGCGGGGCACGCAGGTCACGGGGCGGCACACGGTGGTCTGACAGCAGCAGGGTCGGCAGCAGCAGGGGTCTCGGCAGCAGCAGGGCTGGCAGCAGCAGGGCTGGCAGCAGCAAGGCTGGCAGCATCCTTCCTCACAGCTGGAGCAGGTGGAGCCACAGCAGGAGCCGGTCATGGTGGTGTCTGGGGGTGGGCTGAGTTGGACTGGTGAGAGGAGTTGGGTGTTCTCAGGTGTGAATGTCTTCCTCCCCCATGGGGCCCTTTATATACCCTGGCCCGGTGCTAATGGCCCCCAGACCACAAGGCCACACCCTAGTTAATTTCCTGGCCAATTAAGTGAGAATTTAGCATTGACTAATGGTGCTTTTGGTTACCCTCTCCTCATACCTGTACATGCAGCCACACCACAAATGTTTTTCTTTTTTTCTGTATTGTTTATTCTCACCAAATCTAGACATTGGATTATGATGAATTTCCTTGTGAATATTTTTAAAATAAAGAGAAAAGAATGTGTGTGTGTGTGTGTGTGTGTGTGTGTGTGTGTGTGTGTGTGTTTAACCAGTATAGTTTCTAATCGCTCTGCCCTGTGGCTCTAAAGTTAATATTTTATTCATGGACTTCAAAGGCTCTCATAATTACTCCCCAAACAGTGACTTGCCTTCTCTACACACATGCACGTGACAGTAACAGGTAGTAGCAGAACCCATGCCAACCAACAGTCATCTACTTCCCAGATGTCTCTTTCCACCACTCACTGAAAGGCAGGTTTTCACATGAAGGGAGACCACATGGCACCCTGGATCTCTGCCACCCTGGTTTAGTAACTTCTCTCACCCCTGGGCTGTCCTACTGTGATTGTAATGGCTCCACATTCACCTGGAATGCCACTCTCATCCTTCCAACCCCAAATAAACATCTGCCTGGATTGCAAAACCCTCACCGAGGATCTGTTGCAATTTTTGTCTTTGTCATTTATTAGGGATTACTCATTGCATGTGTGCAATCCAGGAAGAGACTGTGGAGGATATGTAGATCTATCCCTTCATTTGACAGGACGAGTTACAGTCACACGGTTAGGTCTGGGATCCAGGTCTTCTCATTCCTCAATAAGCAGCCTCCATGAGATTTATGTTGACTAGGCTCCACTGGAGTCTTAGGATGGAAGAGAGACCGACTCAAGCCTTGAAGTAAGTAGTGTTATTGAAAGTGATAAGGGAAGGTTATTAGGGAAATGCTTTACTCCATGACAGCTAGTCAGACCTGTGCATGAGCACAGACTTTTTTCTCTGAGGATCAGCAGATCTGGACTGTGGGATGTGGGGTGTAGGGTGGGGGTCACTTTTTTTCTGTATGTCAGTCTCAAAGTGTAGTCTAGTTTCCCTTGGGAACTCGTCTTGGCATGGTGAGAGAGGCATGTACTTGTTTCATTCCTTCTATTGTCATTTATCTTTACCTTCACCCTACATCTTACTTTACAATGAGTGTCATAAATTTACTTCTTACCAGTGGAGTAGATCAACACTTTTATTTGGATTTGAGTTAAAAAAAAGAAAAAGAAAAAGAAATCTTTCCAGTCAATACCACTTATTCTAAATGAAAAAAGGAGGCCAAGAGCTTTCAAACCACCAATCCAATGCTTTTAATAGTCATTTGTCCTAAACTTACCTTCTCTGCTTCAAGCGGAAGGCTTTTTGTTCTTGTCATGGGTAATTTGCTCTATTTTTGCTTTGATGATGTTCTGGAAGATATAGATGTGAATTATACTAAGTTCATTCTCTGTATTCCTTATGCCAAGATTTTCTCTTGGCTTCTTTATAACATTTGCTGATTTTATTTTTTACTGTATAGATTAAATAATTCTCTAAGATTATGTGACTAGAATTACATTCACTATTCTAGGCAAAGTCATATTATAATATGAGGATAATATTTTCTGATTTGTTTAAAAATAGCCTTCTTACGTAAGTTCAACCTTCTGTGGCCATTTTTGGCCTCAGCAGTCCTTTGAACTGTTATAATATACCATAGTTTTACAAGGAATTTTCTTTTATTTTTTTAACGAGGCTCTTTACTGGAAGCTTACACCCATTTCCCTTTAAGTGCAGTAATGCTTTGTTTGCTGATATTGGTTATCAACTTCCATTTTTCTTCCCACTATGTAAGAACTTCAAGTTATGATTATATTCCAGGGACCTTATCAGTCATCTTAACAATCGAGTTAGATACTAAAAATCTAATTAAATATTTGATTAAATCAAAAGACTTTAAAGTTTCACTAGTCTTAATTTGTTGATTAAAAGGAAGCAAAAATATTATACTATATGCCTCTTGACATTTTTCTTTTATTTTAAAAAATACTTTTTGCCTTTTTTTTTTTTTTTTTTTTTTTTACCATATCATATCTCGGGTGTGTAAGGGCTATGCCATAGCTGTCATTACAATGAGTTGATAAGAAATTCTCCCAACCCAGGAGCAACTGATGTCAGCTGGGGTCATTTTGCAATCTGGAAGTTCTCGTTTTTTTTTGTCTTACATATAAAGAGTTGTCATTACCTGTAGCCCCATCTCTGTCAATAATTGTAGCTAAAATTTGCTGATTGTAATGCATACACGTTAGGATCGAACATATCTGCATAAACGCTTTTACTTAGTATTCAGATGAATGTATTCTTTTACTTAGTATTCAGAGAAGAAAGGGATCCTCAAGACTGACATTGGCTTGACAGAACTTCCCCACATGGGCCAGCAGTGTCTTATAGCTCTTCCCATCAAGAGATAGATTCTACTTCTCTATTCTTTGCTTCTGGTTTGGCCTAATGACCTATTTTGACCAATAGAACATGGTGGATGAGTTGTGTAAGTTCTGAAATTGAAGCCTCAAGAAGCCTTGAAACTTCAAAGCGATTTTTCAACATGTGTTATTCTTTCCATATCTGCCTAGTTACTGAGTAAAATGATCATAAAAACAATAGAGAACAATGCCAATGAATTCTTATGTGAATAAAAAAGTTTATTAGAATACAGAGAAACAACAAAACATGAGAAATTCCCCCTAGGAGAATATACAGTGTATAAATGGAGCCCAGGTCTGAGAGTGTCAAATCGGTGTCACTCAAGGGCTGTAGATAAGGTCCACCTTGCTGGAAGGATAATCTAGAGCCCCCCAAGGAAGATAAGGAAGAATGAGAAATTTAGAGGATTGGGATAATTTCTTATCTGGTGGATTACGAATTATTACAGAGTTGGTCCGTATCAAAAGGAAAAGATAGCAAGGGAGTTTTAAATGAACCAGAATGTGCTCACAGAGCCAATGGGACGGTGGTGAGCTCATTGGAATCATGAAGCCCAGAAGATGACCTGAGCCAGATCCCATGTGTCCTCAGGGCCATCACAAGAAGTGTGTACATCTGTGCAGACAGAAGTAAATAGGGATGACGGTTACAGAGAAGGGGGCTCAGCAGTCACAGACGGCACAGCACATGGGGCGGGGGCAGGTGGAGATGACACAGGTGGGGCGATAGCAGTTGGTGTGGCAGGAGACCTGGCCACAGACTGGGCGGAAGCAGCAGCAGGGGCAGCAGCAGGGCCGGCAGCAGCTGGAGCCGCAGCAGCTGGAGCCACAGCAAGAGGGGCGGCAGCAGCTGGAGATGCAGCAGGTAGGCCTGCAGCAGCTGGAGCCACAGCAGGAGCCACAGCAGGTGGGGCGGCAGCAGGTGGTTTGGCAGCAGCTGGGGCGGCAGCAGGTGGTCTGGCAGCAGCTGGGGCGGCAGCAGGTGGTCTGGCAGCAGCTGGGGCGGCAGCAGGTGGTCTGGCAGCAGCTGGGGCGGCAGCAGGTGGTTTGGCAGCAGCCTTGGCCACAGCCCTGGTCAGAGCAGACGGAGCCACAACAGGACATGGTGTCAGAGGGTGGAGGTTCTGGGTGAGTTTCCAGGAGAGTGAGGTTCTTGTGTTTGGGGGTCTCCTTGCCCATACCTCCTTTTATACCCTGTTGAAGAGCTGCTCTCCCTATGACATTATTTCCTTATTGTTATTTACCCCACGAGAGAGCTTAATTATTTAATTTCATAATTGTATGTTTCTAGTGAAGTACTCCAAAAATGGGAAGAAATAGCACATTTCCCTTTTCTGGTAAGTTTCTGTGTTCCAATTAAAAGACTTGTCACATACTTTTCTTAATGGGTGTCACCTTTGTTTCTGACAGATGCAGTGACTTTTACAAGGCACTTGTCACATGACTCTGACATTTTGTTTTTGAATGGGACATTTCCTCCTATCTGTACACTGCTCCGTAAAAATCATGGAGAATGGTTCTTATAATGCTGATCTATCTTTTGTCAGCAAAGATGAGAGGAACGTGTGCTGGTCAGGGGAATAAGAAAAATCAATAAGGAGGATAACTGATCTGTGTGGGCATCTTAAAGAGTCAGGGAAAATAGCTGGACACCAAGGAAGTTTCGAATTCCGTGTCAGATTTTATTTCACTGTTTCAAGCTGACATTCTTAGCACTGGATCTGTTGTATATTTTTCACAATAGGACAGTAATGGTAGGAAATTTTTAATTTATCTTTTGATTGTTAAACCTTCAAAGTGGATATTTTATTACAGAAGCATTTGTGATATAAACAATATTTATAATTATTAGGCCTTCCGTACCATGCTTCCATGACAAAACTGAGGCTGTCTTACTTTGGGCACATCAAGAGAAGGCAGGCTTCTTTGGAAAAGGCAGTAATGCAGAGGGAAATAGAAGGCATCAGGGAAAGAGGAAGAAAATATGAGGTGGATTGACTCCATAGGGTCTGGGGTGGGAATGGGAGGATGAGGACAATTGTGATATCATAATCAATAAAAATAAATAAATAAATAAATAAATAAACCATAGGAATGAGTCTATAGGAGCTGAGTAGGCCTATTGAGGACAGGACACTGTGGACATCACTCATTCACAGGGTCGCCAGGGGTCAGAGCTAACTCAACAGCATGGAACACACACACACACATATCCAAGACATTCTGTTGGGTATTATGGGGGCATGATGAAAACCCCTCATAATCTTTCCTGTGTAAGAATAAGACAATCAAGGTACATCCCCTGACCGGTTTGGCTCAGTGGATAGAGCATCGGCCTGCGGAGTCAAGGGTCCCAGGTTCCATTGCGGTCAGGGGCATGTACCTTGATTGTGGGCACATACCCAGTTGGGGATATGTGTATATGGCCAGAGTATATGCCAGGATTGCAAGCTCAATTCCCAGAGGGGGGCATGATACTCTCTCATACTGATGTTTCTATTTCTCTCCTCTTTTCCCTTTCTGAGATCAACTGAAAACAAAACAAAACAACAACAACAAAAAAAACAACCCCACAAAACTTCTGTAAGGTTAAACAGAAAGTAAGCTTGTCTTAATCTCAGAGCAGCCAAGAGTAACACTTCCAAGCCTTTGCTGAAGCAGTCTCATCCTCCCAGAATGTTTCTTCTTTCTTGTCAACTCTGCTGATTCCCATTCATCAGTCAAAAACCCAGCTGACAGTGCCTCCTTCTCAATGATACCCTCTCTGAAAATCTGCCCCATGCATGTGTGATTGTCCCCTGCATTGTGCCCCTAACTCTCTGTATCAGATGCTTGCTTCTGTCTCTCCCCCAGTTGCAATGCGGATGCCCTGAGGCTATGAGCTATGACATTTACTTTGTCCCATCCTGGGGCAGAGGACACTAGTGACCAATGTCTGTTGAGTAAACGAAGGCTTTTGATGGCATAGGAGCATGTAGTGGTCCTTTTAAAATAGTAACTTTTGACTAATGGAGAAAAGAGGGAGAAACATTCCAAAGGGATCATAGTTACACTCGAGGAAAATCACATCTATTTATTTATGTATGTATTTATTAGTTGCATATTATTGGTGAATAAAGAACCCCAAAAGATGGTGTTTTAAAAGATCACATTTTATGTTCAATTTTTGTAAACCTTTCTCATTAAAGTCATGGGTGCACCATGACTTTAGTTGCATTTTCTACTCAAAAACACTAGCAAATGATTAGTTGATTTGCCTAAGATTAAAAAGGTCTCTAGAGAAAACTGGTGACCAATGACATTTGACCTCTGTTGGAAGTTGAATAGTCTCTGCTGTCTGTCCAACAGGTACAGGCAAAATACAATTACCCAGGACCCACATATAAAACTTTTTAAAAAGGAGACTACAATCACATTTAATTTTCAGTGCCCAGAACAAAGAGGTTTATTTCGGTATAAGAAAAATCTTTGCAAAGGAGTACAAGAAAAAGGCTTCATTGGACTTCCATGTCAGAAGACTTAGAATCTATGGCCCCACAAGTGATGGAGACAATCTTCACAATCCTTAAGCATGAAGTATGGATGTCTTGGAGACAAAGGGAGAGATGTTGGGAGAACTTAATTCATTAGGAGGTTCTGAATGAAGGAAGGGAGTTTGGACAGAAGTTGGGATGTAAGCAGAGAATTAGTAGGGCTGGAGTTTGCTATGGGACCCAAGAGATCAGTTATACATGTTTTGAAAAGCAGGGTCTGCATCTTTGGGGAGGAAGTCAAAAAGGAAGTGATGTGTTCAAAGCAGAGATTCAGCAGTCACAGACGGCACAGCACATGGGGCGGGGGCAGGTGGAGATGACACAGGTGGGGCGATAGCAGTTGGTGTGGCAGGAGACCTGGCCACAGACTGGGCGGAGGCAGCAGCAGGGGCAGCAGCAGGGCCGGCAGCAGCAGGGCCGGCAGCAGCTGGAGCCACAGCAAGAACCACAGCAAGAGGGGCGGCAGCAGCTAGAAATGCAGCAGATAGGTCTGCAGCAGGGGCGGCAGCAGCAAGAGCCACAGCAAGAGGGGCGGCAGCAGCTAGAGATGCAGCAGGTGGGGCGGCAGCAGCAGGAGCCACAGCCCTGGTTAGAGCAGACGGAGCCACAACAGGACATGGTGTCGGAGGGTGGAGGTTCTGGGTGAGTTTCCAGGAGAGTGAGATTCTCGAGTGAGCTCTCTCCTTGCCCTCTGTTGCTTTTATACCCTGCTGAGGGCTGCGGTGCCCATGTGCAGGACCCTTCTTGTTGTTGTTTGTCCTGGCTGAAAATCAGTTCGTTTTAGGAAATTGGATAATTGTGTTTACCTGATAAATGTTTCTATTTTAGGAACAGCATCATTTCCTTCTCCTGCGGTGTAATGAGCTGTCCAGTTTGGTAAATGCCAGGTGAATCAGCGCCCATATTTCTCTGTCCCATGTGTTTTCTCAAGTAGACCCATTACCTGACACCGCTTCATTGGATTTTGCAAGGGTTAATTTTTCATTGCTCCATTTGACTCCAGAATAATATATTGAGAATGGGTTTATGATGTTAGATCTCTGCTGTCAAAGAGTAAATCATATCATCATGTACTGGTAGTAAAATAGGGTAGAAGACCCATCTTGAAAAGGGGTGGGGGCAGTTATTTGTGTGCAATTAAGTATACCCTGATTCCTTTGGATTTCTTGGATTGTCAGGTATGAAGGATCGAAACAAAGTTCCTATCTATTTTTTCTTATTGAATCTATTTGATTTGAAACAGTTTGAAAATATGGCAGACCACCTCTCACATGTTAGATTGTAAAAAATTCAAAATTTGTCAACATTCTCTGATAGTGAGACTAAGTAAAAACAGGCACACTTCCACTTTTCTCAGGAAGATTTGACAGTAGGGAGCAGCTCCAGGCCACACCCATCTTCAGTCCCAGGACTTGCTGCCTCATTGGAATTATGAGGCCCAGTTTAGTTGAGTGACATCAGCCCCACTCCATGTGCCCCAATGGTCCACACAAAAGGAGGGTCTGCATCTGTGAGGACAGAGGTAAATGGAGATGGTGGTTACAGAGCAGGAGGCTCAACAGCAAGAGGAGGCACAGCTTGGGGGTGCGGTGGGGACAGGTACAGATGACACAGGTGGGGCAATGGCAAGTGGTGCAACAGGAGACCTGGCCACAGACTAGGTGGAGGCAGCAGCAGGGGGGACAGCAGCTGGAGCCACAGCAGGAGGGGCGGCAGCTGGGAGGGCAGCAGGTGGTCCTGCAGCAGGTGGTCTGGCAGCGGCCTTGGCCACAGCCCTGGTCTGAGAAGCCAGAGCCACACAGGAGCTGACCATGGGTGACCGAGGATGGAGTTTTGATGTTGGTAGGAGAGTGAACAGAGAATTTAGAAGTCACTCTGCTGTATGTTCTCTTTCATACTGTGCGAGGAACTGTGTCCAGGTCCTGGACCATTTTCTAGTTTATTTTTTTAAATAAATATTACTCTAAAATTAGAGCATCATGTTTTTCTGGTTAAAGATTTTTAAGATGAAGAAAAAGACGATTTCTCTTTTGTGATGTGTTAAGAGTTTCCAATCTGGCCTTTCTCAGAATCATCTTTCCTACTTTCTTCTTGGTCAAGAAGGGCCATCACATGATTCAGTCACCTGTGATCTGTATATCATCCCATGATGCCATTTGGATCAGTTATTCCCATGATGCTGAGATCTCTTTGATGTTAGAAGAGAGGGACTAGAAAGAAAAAGGCTCTCCTTTGTGAGTCACCTGTGTGCAATGAGGAAGACAGCCTGTCTGTGAGACACGGATGCTCATTAGATAGTGGACTCTCTGGCTGCCCCCAAATATGTACTGAGTACTACTTCCTGCATTCAATTGGAAACCGTTGCCAATGACTCAATTGTTTTTAAATATTAAAAGATACTCTCACTCAATATGGAGCAGCGTAAGCACCAACATGAATAATAGCAGTAATGGATTTTAACTCATTAAATAAAATAAAAATCCATGACTCCATAGTGCGACTAATTAAATAAAAAAATATTTTGAAAGGAATATGAGACAATTATCTATGACAGTATAATATCAATTAATAAATGTAGAAGAATAAAAATAGAGTTACCAAATCATCACTTACAACCCTCATAATAAAGCTTGATTCAAGTAAATATTATCAGTGGATGCTATAACTGTTGGGTTAAAGTTGGACATATAATAGGCTATTTGCACACTTTCAAACTAGTTCTCCGTCGATTATTTATTCATTTCAAAGGAAGACATACTAACTGTGCTGTAGAGAAACTTGAGAGCATAACCTTCACCATGGGATCAAGGGCACAAATGACAGTGTCACTTACATGTTAGATGTATGTTAGGTAATAGTAATGTAAACTGTGGTTATGCAAAAAAAATGTTCTTAGTCTTAGGACATAAATCTATCTGTATCTAAAGCAGATCATTATCTATCTACTTACCTGCCTACTCATATTTCTCTATTGGAGAGAAACAAAATGTGGCAAAAAAGTTGAATCAGGGTAAAGGCTAATGGTATAAAGGAGTTATTTGGCACAGTTCTGTGTATTTGAAAATGTTCAAAAATGAAAAGTAAAAAATATCAAAGGGGATTGGAGTTGAAAATATTTTTTTTCTGCAGTATTAGTGTATTAAAAATAAGTACTCTGTATCTTTTGGGGGAAATAAAGTATTTGACACATTTTACTTTGTAGGAGTCTCTAGTCCAAGATCCCTTTCTTATATTTCTAACCAATGCAGTAAACTTTCTCCCAAAAGAGAACTATTTTGTTGTCAATGGATGGAGCTGACATTAGAGAAGCTGAGAGTTTAATAAATTGGGTTGCATGAGGGATGTATAAACCTTGAGGAGGACTCTCTAGTTTTCCAAGAAAAAGAGACAGAGATAAAATGATGGATATGGGGAGAGGAAGGAAGAAGGAGAGAGAAAGAGGGAAGGAGAATGAAGGTAACTAAGAGAGGAGTGGAAAGATATGCTCTTAACATTTAAGAAAGGTTTGCTATGGGATATAATCCCACACAGTTTAAATAAAACTCTTCAATATTCTTTAATGCTTTTGGAGTCATCTATGTATTGTTATTATTTCTGGGCTTGTTTGTTTGCTTTTAATGTTAATACATGTTAGGGTTTTCCTGAAGGTGAGAACAAGAATTACAAAACCTGATTCAATTGTGTGTTGGATATAATTTCCCTGGAAATGAGGACAATCATCACAAAGTAAGAAACACAAGAACAATGTATTTCTAAGCCAAGAAAATAGAGCTTTATTTAGAAGCAACAATAAGATACTGAAGCATCCCTCTTAAAGGAAATATAAGATAGGGCCCTTTAATGTTTTCCTATCTGAGGCTGTGACATCAGTGGCCCTACAGGAATTTCCATATTTTGGACAGGATGACCTGGAATCCAGAAATAAAAAAATCAGATACAGAATATGCATAAATCTAATAATTGCTTCTTATAAATGCCACCTTATTTCATCCTCTGGATCCACACCAGAGAAAAGTCAACTAAAGAGAAAGTTTGGCCTGAGGCCAGGACATGGACACAGAGTTGAGGGGAATTGGCAATCCTACGGCATCTTTGAGGTGCACAGGGTCTGCTTCTGTGATGAGCAAGGTGCAGGAGAGAGAGTGGGTGCAGGATGGTGCTCAGCAGTCACAGACGGCACAGCACATGGGGCGGGGGCAGGTGGAGATGACACAGGTGGGGCGATAGCAGTTGGTGTGGCAGGAGACCTGGCCACAGACTGGGCGGAGGCAGCAGCAGGGGCAGCAGCAGGGCCTGCAGCAGCTGGAGCCACAGCAGGAGCCACAGCAGGTGGGGCGGCAGCAGGTGGTCTGGCAGCAGCTGGGGCGGCAGCAGGTGGTCTGGCAGCAGCCTTGGCCACAGCCCTGATCAGAGCAGACGGAGCCACAACAGGAGTTGACCATGGTGTCGGAGGGTGGAGGTTCTGGGTGGGTTTTCAGGAGAGTGTGGTTCTTGACTTTGGATGTCTTCTTACCACATGTCCCCTTTTATACCCAACTGAGGGACTTCTATGATTATGAAAATACTATTTCCTTATTTTTGTTTATATGACTAAAAATGCATTTAGTAAATAATATCATTGCATTTTTTTTCTAATAAAAACTTTCATTATATAGAACACAGACATTTCCCTTTTATCAAGTTCCCCAGTGTTCCCACATGAATCACCTTTTGTGTTTTTCCCTTGTTTGCAGTGCTATAAGATTTCACTCCCTGGTGTCATGTGACACAGGCAGGCCACTATCTCTTGTCTGGTCCTCACCTTGACATAATTTTGGGAGCGCTTCTGATGGGGCTAGGTTTTCTGGTGGAAATTTTTATGTTTCCATCAGATGGAATGTTGATAGGAAAGAAGGAAATCAGCTCATTTCTTAGAAAGAAGGAAACTTATGATTCATTGCGTTTTCTGGGTGTCCATTGAGCTAATGAAATTACTAGCACATTCCAAGCTGTGTTATGTTTCATCACCCTGATGCACTTTGAAACAGTTAGCAGTGACTCAGTGTTTTTAAATAGCTAAGAGTCATCTGGGATGATCACTTTTGATCTTTATAAATCTCTTCTCAGGTCGGGAAGAGTAATTGGATCAAAATTTTTTATCGGCCTTTCAATTTATCAAGATATGTCATGGTTATACTTTATGGACATTTTCTTAAAATCTTTTTTAAACATTCTGAGCTAAAAGATCTAGTAGTTTTTGTAATATCACTTATATTTAAGATTTTCTTAGATGAACTAAGAGGGATAGAAATGCCATATTCATCATCAAACATGCATGTACACAGAAATTGCATCCATATGGTTTTGTAATTAATGCCTATATAGTTATAGTCATAATAAGAGGTCTTCTTCAGTGTCACAGGCATTCAGGAAAAAACTAATTTGAGGAAAGAACAAATTACCCTCATGATATTCCCTCTTCCTGCAAAGTCTCTCGTGAGTTCAGCATTCTCCTAGTTACCTTTTATCAGGAAGTTCAAATGCCATCTTCCCCCATGGTCTTTCTTGGCCCATGCAAAGCAAAATTCTTTCTCCATTGACCTTCTGTTGTGCTTTGTGTATGTATGGGTCCTACAGCATTCTCCACCAGAAATGTATGTATATAGCTAGCTCTCTCTAGAATGTCAACTCCATTAGGGCAGTATTTTACCCATCTTTTTATCCCCCAGGCTTGAAATAGAGCACATTTCTTAGTAAGTGAAGAGTTTGTCTAGGTCATAAAAAATGACTTACTAATGTTGAGAACCTTATTCACACATATAGACAAAAAAAGAATTAAAGAGAACAAACAAATGAGAGTAGGCATAACCCTGGCTCGTGATGATAAGAGGGATATATCTGGAAGGTCTATTTTAATAAATAGTGAGAGATATTGTGAGGTTGCTAGAATGTGGGAAGGATCGTGTGTAGCCTTGAATTCCATAATAAATGGTGAGGATCTATTAAAAGCATTTAGGCAAGAAGTAATGTAATATATTTATTATATATGATTTATTTTAATTTTTGATCTGCCTTTAGAAATGCCAAAATACACTTGGATTTCCGGGGAGAGATGTTGCTTAAAAGGTTTAAGTGGGGCAGGGTGGGAAGTGTGTTCACAGCATCAGGTGATAAAGTGAGTATAATAGTTATTTCAAAGGAAGAATCAGAAGAGAATTGGGCCAAAATGAAAATGGAGATATAAGGAGGGTTTTTCAGAAAAGTTATAAAAGATACCTTAACTATTTGTTTATATATTTTATAACTACCTATGTGAATAATTCATGACCATGCCTCCTAAAAGCCAACAATTAAAAATTTAAAGGATAAATAAGTGGTGCTCTAAATGTCCACCAACCAGATGCTGTCTGAACACCATTCTTCTGGGTTTTTCTGGAGGCTTCATTCCATAGTCATACTGATAACTGGGATGGCGAGCCAAGGTTTTTACCCCGGGGTCATGTCTTATGAAGCCAAATTAAATCACAGACCAGAAGATTTAAGCAAAAGTGTGGGAAATTTATTATAAGCAGATTCAGACTTCCTGCACAGGGAGAGGGTCCAATAAGGGGTTGCATGAAGCTTTGTGATCTAGGCGTATATATGGCTACAGGCCTGCTCTATATCTACCTGTGTCACCACCTGAATGATTCCCTCAGATGTTCTTGCCCAGCAACGGACCTGAACTTTCCCTGTTTCTATGCATCAGTTCACCTTATTGCTGCAGACCCTCCCTAGTTTCACACGTCTCCCGCTTTGAGTCCAGAAACATTTTATTGTTTCTGCATAGTTGGTTCCTGTGATTAGGCTTTGCTCAAACTGCCGTGTCTTCCCCTGCCTATGTTCCGCCTGCCTTTGTTTCCCTCTGGACCCCTGCCCTGTCTGCCTGCGTGTCAAGCTAACACTCTCACTAAGACCCTAACACCCAACTTATGTTGGGGTGAAGCCCATATTATATCAACCTCTAGATGGTGTGTTTCTTGACACCTTAGAACTTCCAAAAAAATTTTTAGAAATAACATCAACTCTTAATTACATTTGTTTTTTGGAAATATAACCCAGCTAATATATAAAATTCTGATATATACTAATTTTGAATTTAAAATGACTTTAATGTACTTCAGATTATAAACCAAAAGTTATAGATCCTTATATTAGTACTAGAGGCCTGGACGGCCGTTCTGCTTTTTGGTCTAATTGACGTATTAGCTCTTCATTATATAGGATAAAAATGATATTATTGTATATATTGTGAGATGTTTTCACAGCTAAGGAGGATCATTTTCACCTAAGTTTTGGTGATAAGAAACTGAGTCTCAAGGAAATATCCTGCACATGTGCTCTTATGTAATATCAAACAAGGTGACAGAAGCCTAAGTCAGGAGAGTAAAACCATCAGGAAGATAGGAAACTTCAATAACATGAGAGGCTAAAATTATGAAGGAGTTTTCATTTTGAAATACTAAAATTTTAGGACATGCTTAGAGAAAGGAATGGAGCAAGCGAGAGTGAGAGAGAGAGAAACAAACATAGATATGAGAGAGAAACATCAGTAGACTACCTTCCCATATACTCCCCATCAAACCTGAAACCCAGGTATGTGCCCTGACTGGGAAATGAACAGGCAACCCTTTGGTGTATGGGACAGTGGCTCAACCAACTGAACCACTTCAGCTGGGCTTGAACATATATTAATAAACAGTTTTAAAAGCCCAGCCTGTGTGGTTCAGTGGTTGAGCATCGACCCCTGAATCAAGAGGTCACTGGGATTCAATTCCCAGTCAGGGTGCCCAGGTTGTGGGCTCGATCCCCAGTAGGGCCATGCAGGAGGCAGCTGATCGATGATTCTCTCCCAATTGATGTTTTCTAGCTCTCTCTCTAAAATAAATAAATAAACAAATAAATAAATAAATCTCAATAAAAACATCTTTTCAAAAGTTTTAAAATTTTTTATGGAGAAGTTGCTATGGACTTTAATACATTTTCAGAAATCTGTATTTAGAAGGTACACTTAGTATTCTGAGATGAAGTTTATTATTTAGAGAGAAAAGGAGGAAGGGGCAGAGGGAGGGAGGAAGAAGTACTCCAGCTAACTAAAACACCCAAATGTATTAACACAACCGTAATGGGACGTACTCAAGTACAGTGAGATTTAGATTTCTGTATGATGGTCAACTCAGTGGAGTTTTTAAGGGACATTTGAGACATATGCCAATACTTAAAGTTCTAGAGGACAGTGAAACCATTATACAAACTGTCTTTGTTGTTCTGTCAAAGAGAACATGATTCTAAGGTACTTTTCTCAACCAGGGTAGTGTTTCAGTAATAGTAACAATAAAAATGGCATTTACTGAGAGCTTACATCATGCTCCTCACCTCTGTGCTAAGTGTATTTATTACATGGATTATGTCTTTGAACCTTTGAAGAGCATAATGAATTATCCCCATTTCACAGAGGAAAAAAACCAAGGCCTAAAGATATTAAATAACTTTGCCTGTGTCATGCAAGGAATACCCAGTGGAATTTTGATTCCAAGATAAGTATCTGTTTCCAAACTTACTGTCCTGCATTTCATGCAACATTTCTTAGTGTGAAGTCATAAAGACACACATGTACACACACATGCACGCACACATCAAATTAACAAATCAGCAGATTTTGATATCAGGGGAAATGGCTGTTTATTAAGAACATATGGAGACAATGTTATATGAGATCATCACATACACTATATACTTCGGGTGAGACAGTGTCGGTTCAAACATAGATGCATCCGGTTTAAACCATTTGACAAATGTGCTTTCATTTATCATTTTCTGGAGTTGAACACCAACTCTGTATGCCAAATCAGAAGAATTGGCAGCTAAGAGTTCATTCCCCAGTCACTGGCTGGCTCAACACATTTTAGGTGACTTGTGAGGACATCCAGTGTGTGACAGATTACAGGCAGAGATTCAGCAGTCACAGACGGCACAGCACATGGGGCGGGGGCAGGTGGAGATGACGCAGGTGGGGCGATAGCAGTTGGTGTGGCAGGAGACCTGGCCACAGACTGGGCGGAGGCAGCAGCAGGGGCAGCAGCAGGGCCGGCAGCAGCTGGAGCCGCAGCAGCTGGAGCCACAGCAAGAGGGGCGGCAGCAGCTGGAGATGCAGCAGGTGGGGCGGCAGCAGCTGGAGATGCAGCAGCTGGGGCGGCAGCAGCAAGAGCCACAGCAGCTGGAGCCACAACAGGACATGGTGTCAGAGGGTGGAGGTTCTGGGTGGGTTTCCAGGAGAGTGAGGTTCTTGAGTTTGGGGGTCTCTTGGTGGCAAGGCCTCTTATATACTGTCTGGACAGGGTGAGCTGTCCACATGCTTCCTTGTTTTTATTTACCTTATGTTTGAGTAATTATCTTATTACACATAATGTTTATCTTCTTAATGGTTTAAACTTATTGGAAACAACATTTTCTTTTCCAGATATGCTAAATTCTGTCTGATTTGCTTTTCCTCTGAGTCAGACCTGTGGGCATGTTCTAGACCACACTCTCCTCCTCCATTTTGCATTTGGGGTGACATTCCTTACTCGCCCTCTGTATCCCCTCAGGATGGGATCTGGGCAGACGTATTCCTGGTTGTGCATTTCTTCCAGTGACTCATGTGGAGAAAATTCCATCAGCAAAGTGTGGCATCGGGCATGGGACAAGAGAAAAATGACCTCTGTGGGTCATTTGTGAGCAATGAGGAAGGGGACCTCGGTATGCGTGTGATGTTGGTGGCTTCTATGTCACAGGAATGGGTTTCCTTAGATGTTTCAAACTTTGGGTCATGTTCTGTACCCTAAACCATGGCGGACAATTTATCTACATGGCTCTGGTTACTACAACATCCCACAGTTTATTACGTTGTTACTTTGCTGGCAGATATGTTTGCAGCATCTCTCTCCAGTTGGTCTATTTATTAAAGTTTAATTTACATGTATATTAGGCAGAGTAGGAGATGAACAAACATAACTAGTAATAAAATAGAACAGTTATAAGACTATACTGTAATAAAAGTTATGTGAAATGTGGTCTCTCTACAAATTTTTCCTTCAACAAAATTTGTGGATAGAAAATCCATTCTTTTTTTTTTTTTTTAAACAATATACAGTATATACACTGAGTGGCCAGATTATTATGATCTTTGAATGCATAATAATCTGGCCACTCAGTGTACTTCTCTTGAGTACATAATTTATTTGATATCAAAGATACTATAAATCGTGCACCTGATCAGTTTTCCCCTTTGCACTGGCTGATAAAAAGCTCAGGGCAAATAGGTAAGTCTAGAATATTTTTGGTACCCATTTGAGATACAAATACACTGAGTGGCCAGATTATTATGAGTTCAGAGCTCATAATAATCTGGCCACTCAGTGTATATTTTTATGGATTTCAGAGAGGAAGGGGGTGGGGGAGAGAGAGAATTATTGATAAGCTTCCTCCGGTATGCCCCCTACTGGGGATTGAGCTCACAACCTGGGCTTGTGCCCTAGATAGAAAGGTGCCCTTGACCAGAATTGAACCTGGGACCCTTCAGTCAGCAGGCCAGTGCTCTATCCATTGAGCAAACTAGCTAGGGCAGAAGATCTATTCTTACTGTAGAAATTAGCAGCCTCAGCATATGCTTTAAAAATATTTTCTTATTAAGAACTTTCTCTTAAAAGGAGCACTTTAGGGCTTTTCTTTGGCATGTTTGAATTACCAGAATCACTGTTCTTACACTTGGAGTACAGGTCAGGATGACAAGCAGCAGTAAATAAGGAACACAAGCACTGCAACACCAAGAGAGTTGATCTAATTATTGAGACAGCTACAAAATGGGTAGCATATACAGTATGGATTCACTGGACAGAGGGAAGATTCACAACCTAGGTGGGATGGAACAGGACAGCACAAGACTTCACCTGCTACCCAGAATGGCATGCAACTTAAAACTATGAGTTATTTTTTGAATTTTCCATTTACTATTTTCAGACCATGGGCGACTGTGGGTTGCTAAAACTACTGAAAACAAAACCTCAGATTTAAGGGGGGAGACTACTATATACTGAAAAGTGTATAAGACATACATGTGTAATATCTATACTAATAATAGGGTAATATGCGAATTAGACTGAACATCTTCCAGAAGACCTTCCAGACAAAGTACGGTGGCGGGGCTGAGGCAGAGGCAGTTAGAGGCAATCAGGCAGGCAGGGGAGAGCAGTTAGGGGGATCAGGCAGGCAGGGGAGAGCAGTTAGGGGATCAGGCTGGCAATCAGGTGAGCGGTTAGGAGCCAGCAGTTCTGAGGGGTCCAGGGTTGGAGAGGGTGCAGGCTGGGCTGAGGGACCCCCCTCCCCTTCATGAATTTCATGCACCGGGCCTCTAGTAATAAATAATTATGAAGCAAGCATCTATCTATCCCCACACCCAAGTCAAGAAATAGGACATTGCTGTCCAAGGCCCTGAATGTGTCTTTTCTTTACCACATCACTCTCCTTCCCCCCTGATTATTACTGTTCTGATTCTTAAAGTAATCCTTTCACTGATGTGCTTTACAGTTTTACCACCTAGGTATGCATCCTAATAACTATAGTTTAGTTTTACATGTTTTTGAATTTTATGTAAGTGGAATCTTCATCTATGTATTGTGTGTTTTTATTCTCTCACTCAATATTATGTAAGAGTTGTGGTAGGCAGCCCCTTAGGTGACCCAGTGATTTCTACCTCTTGGTGTTCATGGTCTTACATATTTCCATTCTTGTGAGAAAATTGCTTCTAATCAACATCAAGTGACTTAGTTACAAAAGATGGTGACTAGCCAGATTTCTCTTCCTTACTGGGTCTGAAGGAAGTAAGTGGTCTGAGAGAAGTATGTGGCAAAGCACTGAGAGCAGTCTCTGCTGACAATCAGAGGGAACTGAGGCTCTGACTCTAATGGGTCTCAAGGAACTGAATCCTGTCACCAACCACATAAGTGAACTTGAACTGGATTCCTGCTCTGTCAAGACTTTATTTATTTTAATATATTTTATTGATTTTTTAAAGAGAGGAAGAGAGAGGGATAGAGAGTTAGAAACATTGATGAGCAAGAAACACGAATCATTTGCCTCTTGCACACCCCCTACTGGGGATGTGCCCACAACTAAGATACGTGCCCTTGACCGGAATTGAACCTGGGACCTTTCAGTCCGTAGGCCGATGCTCTATCCACTGAGCCAAACTGGTTTTGGCTCAGTCAAGACTTTAGATGGGACCCCAGTGCCAGCTATCACCTCGACTACAGAGTTGTGAAAGTAGATGAAGTGGAGAGGTCAGCTGAGCTGCGTCTGGATGCTTGACCCACAATATAAATGATTTAATGAAAAGATGATTCCTATATAGACAAATAGGGTGCAATTCCACCGAGAACCTCTGGAAACTGGAACAGCATGCCCCTACTAGAAAAAAAGAAGTCATAGCATTGACCAAAAACTCCTGTCCACTGGTTGAACAATGTTCCCAGAGACATTAACTCCGACTTTTGGCCTGCCCAGAGCTGGCTCTTTCATATGCAGGAAGTTCTCTACTGAGGAAGTTCCAGCTGGTTGCTATAGGAAACCATCTCCCTATAATAGAGTGAGGATGATGTGGGACTAAAGTTAGAAATTCTAAAATCACCTGCTGTAGACTGCTTTCTGCGGAGAGCAACAGAAGAGTGGACAGATAAGAATGCTGATTCAAAAAGGAAAAATGAGACATAATACTCTTGTATTTGTATGCTTGGGAAATTAAGATTTATTTAAGATTTGGGGACATCTTCATATGAGAAAATGTGGTAAGGAAGAAATATATCAATGGGGATGACAGACATTGAAGAATTACAGAGAAAATTGAAGCTTTCTATTCATTTGGGAGAGAGAGTAACATATGGGGGCAGAGAGGGGGGCATTATATTTGGAGGCCACAATCAGTTAAAGAATCAGTTGAAACCGAGTTTTGTCAATTGGACTCTCATGACTCAGCTCAATTTGAACTACATTGAGTAGACTGGTTTATGAAAAACAGGTCGGCACAGGTTACAAGGATCACCAGCAGGAACCGCTAGAGCAGGTGGGATGGCAGCAGGTGGTCTGGCAGCAGGTAGGGCGGCAGCAGCTAGACAACACAGGAGGGGCGGCAGCAGCTGGAGCCACAGCAAGAGGGGCGGCAGCAGGTGGTCTTGCAGCAGGTGGTCTGGCAGCAGGTAGGGCGGCAGCAGCTGGAGCCACAGCAGGTGGGGCGGCAGCAGCTAGTGATGCAGCAGGTAGGCCTGCAGCAGCTGGAACCACAGCAGCTGGAGCCACAGCAGGAGCCACAGCAGGGGCGGCAGCAGCTAGACACACAGCAGGGGCGGCAGCAGCTGGAGCCGCAGCAGGGGGGGCGGCAGCAGCTAGTGATGCAGCAGGTAGGCCTGCAGCAGCTGGAGCCACAGCAGCTGGAGCCACAGCAGGGGCGGCAGCAGCTAGACACACAGCAGGGGCGGCAGCAGCTGGAGCCGCAGCAGGTGGGGCGGCAGCAGCTAGTGGTGCAGCAGGTAGGCCTGCAGCAGCTGGAGCCACAGCAGGAGCCACAGCAGGTGGGGCGGCAGCAGGTGGTCTGGCAGCAGCTGGGGCGGCAGCAGGTCTCCTGGCAGCAGCCTTGGCCACAGCCCTGGTCAGAGCAGACGGAGCTACAGGAGTTGACCATGGTGTTGGAGGGTGGAGGTTCGGAGTGAGTTTTCAGGAAGGTGGGTTGGAAGGTTTGGAAGTCCACTTGCCCCAGGTCCCCTTTTATACCCTGCTAAGGGCGCTGTCATCAGGAGCTGTGCTCTTCCTTGTCCTTGTTTGTCCTAATTAACAGGTGATTATGAAATTAGCCAGGTTTGTTTTCCTGGCTCCCCTTTTTAAGATGGATGGAAAACGTTGTTTCCTTTTCCTGGTGGGTTAGCATTCCTCACTTCAGCTCTTCCTGGATCATCTCTTATGTGTCTTTCTTGCTTCATCTTCCTTAAAGAAAGCTGTTACGTGATTTATGCATATAGACCATGTATGTGTGTCTCATGTTGCACAGCCCAACATGTCTCCCTTTGGGTGATAATAAGCCACATTCCTTTTGGTGACTTGGGGGGTTCACTGCATTTCAGTGTGATGTCTCATTCCCTGTGGGTCAGGTGGGCAGAGAGGTGTTGAATGTGAATCATGGCATTGCTGGCATGAGAATGAGACTCTTAGAGTTTTTCCTTTCCCTCCTGTTAATTTTGGCCCATTTTCTAGACTTTTTGATGGGAAACAAATAACTGGTGTATGAGGAAACACTAAGTCATGTAATTTTGATGTTTCTTCTTTGTCTTCAGCTTTATTAAGGTATATATAATATACAAAAAATTGCATGTCTAATGTATACTTCTGATGAGTTTGGGCTTATGCATGCACCATAATATCATTTCCAAAATTAAGGTAAAAATCTATTCTTCACCTCTAAAGAGTTTTTTGGTCCCTTTGTTGTTTTTTTTTTTTTGTGTGTGTGTGTTACAAACATTAGCATAAGGTCTACCTTCTTAAGTGCATCATACTATTATTGTTAACGATAGGCATACTGTTGTATAGCAAATTTTTAAAATTCATTCATCTTGTATACCTTTAACTCTGTACTCATTGAACAATAACAACCCACTTCCTCCTCCCCAGGTTCCTAAAATTCACCATTTTATTCTCAGCTTTTATGAATTTTGACTACTTTAAATATCTCAATGAGTGGAACATGCAGTATTTGTACTTCCATGACTGACCAACTTCATGTAGCATAATATCTTTCAGGTCCATTTATGTTGTCACACTTGGCAGAATTTATTTAAGGCTGAATAATACACACTTTCATCAATGTATCAGTGTTGGCATTCAGAGTTTAGTGGCAACAGTGGTCAGCAGTACGTGTGGCTTATCCTGGAAATTAATATCTTGTACACATCTTGTCTTTTTCATTACAAACTGCTTCGATCTTTCTTACAGATTTGCAGTAGGTAGAGTATAGACCAGCAGTTCTGAAGCTCTTCTTCCACATGATAACAGGTGTACTGATGATGGTACACCTTGGGAAGAAGCGATGAGAGGAAATGTAATGTTAGGGTGTGTGAAGGTTCAAATCAGTTCTTCTCCTAATTAAAAAAATATTTTTAATTCAGAAAGGAAAGGAGAGGGAGAGAGCGATAGAAACATCAAAGATGAGAGAGAGTCATTGATCAGCTGCCTCCTGCACCAAGCCTGCAACCTGACCAGGAATTGAACAGTGACTCTCAACCACTGACCCACACTAGTTGGGCCCAAATTTTTAAATACAGTTAGAACTACCCAACTCATGTGCTATGTGCATTAATAACTTCTCATCTAAACTTCCGAAAGGCTCTGACCTGTGGGATTTATAGTGTTGTGCAAGGATGTCTAGGGCTTTCTGAACCAGATTCTGTCATTTAGCATATTCCATTGTCCTCAACATCATGGACTCCAAATCTTTTGATGAAAAGACTCTCATTTTATTTCTCATTTACATATTTTATGAGAAGACTCTCAACCAAATTAAGATGTCCTTGGCTGTGTTCTCAGGATAGCTAGTCCAAGACAGGAATGGCTTTCCAGAAACTATACGTTGGAGCTATTACCTATTTGGTAGGACATAATACAAAAACAAACAGATTTAAACTAAGTGTCCTACTCCCTCCCTGACTTTTCTTGACTCAAGAGGAAACTGTATAAAAGGAGCTAACAGATGACCTGCCAGTGCCCCTCATTTTTTAAAACAATCAGCTGGTCATATGGTTGCTATACGTAAGAGATCGACTTTCCCCAGATTCCTATAATAGACTGATACAGCCTAAGTGGGTGTCTCATAGAAGCAAATTTGAGTCACCATGGTGACTATGGTTTATGGAATGGCTGCCTCCAAGCATAGTCAGTGGAGAGCTTTAATTCTAAGCTGGTTTTACAGAGGAAGAATCAAGAACCAGGTGGTGGAGATTCGATGACATGGGTTTGAGGAGCCCTCTCTACCACAAGGTTGAATAAAACCAAACTCTTCATTTTTTTTTTTTTCTGGCCAGTTTCTTCTTCTGCCCTGGCTCTGATTTTTAGGTGGACATCCCTGGGTGCTAACAACCTGGGCTCCTGATGGGACCTCGGCTGGGAGGTGTGCCTGGTGTGCTGAGCCTGCGTTGTCATAATGCTGGTGAGCCAGCTGCAGCATTTTATTGGAAAAGTCCTGAGCCTCTCCTCCTGTCACAGAAAGATGAGGGAACAAGAACCGAGATTAAGTTGCTGTGGGGGCAGAGGCCCTGGAGAGCCTCATCATGGAGCCTGAAATAAAACTCGAATTCCATATGACCTCTTGTTTTAGGAAAAGGTTGTCCCCTAGGAGCTCTGATGAGTGAATCCTACTGATGACTCAGTAGAGATAATTTATATTAATTTAGTATATATTTTTCTTCATGGTGTGTGTGTGTGTGTGTGTGTGTGTGTGTGTGTGTGTGTGTTCCGTAGGATAAGCTTAAAAGTATGTTTAAAAATTCCTCATGATTTCTTCTAGTACATTAACAGTTTAATTTTTATATTGAGTTTTTCATCCAAATGAAGTGTTAACTCTTTCCTTTCTTTGTCCAGAAATTAATGAGCTGACTTACATAATTTTTATTATTATAGTATAGACATTTTTAGTCTATACTGAGTTTCTATAGGCTTTTAATCTATTCTGGAGTCTATTTGGTGACACACCCCACGATGTGAATATCCCTGGGTTAGAGGGTCTTTAATGTGATTCTCAGTTCTACAAATCCATAAGTTTATGATTATTCAATCCCCTTTTATTGACTGTTTTTTTTTCATTTACTTCTATGTCCATGATTTTATTTTAGAATTGATAATTGTCCTCAGAAGTAGTTAAGTAAAACTAGAATTTTTAAAATAGCATATAGTCAATGTCCCTTTGTGCTCATCCAATGCAGAAAGGACCCAAAATAAAATACCCAGCTATTCTTAAAAAAAAAAAAAAAAAAAAAAAAAAAAAAAAGATAATTCTGCTGTGATGTTATGACTTAGGGAAGTGCTACAAAACACTGGGAAAACTATTTTTCTCTACATTTATATTTCTGGGTCACTGCCAAATTTACTATGTCTCCTAAATCTTGAACATAACTGAGTAGGCTACAGAGACAAATACAACCTGTATTTCTTTCTTCTAGCAAGTATTTACCGATGGAAAGCCTTTCTTCCTTTTAGAAATTGAGACATAAATTGATGATTGTAAAAAAAGTGATATTTTAATTCTCAGAAGATTGATTGTTTTGTAAGAAAGACTAAATTATTAGAACCCTTTATTCCAAGAGGAAAATAGATATAGGCTTATGATAAAACTTTTAAAAGTCATAAGGAACAGGAGACAAAGAAAATAGATACAAACTTGCTAAAGCCAACAGTATTCAAATTAGATAATATGTCTTGTGACCGAAAAATGATAGTGTTTGCCTGCAAGTAGGAAGCCTCAATTCAATTTTTCCACAAAAATGAAAAAATGAGTGAATAATTGAATGAACTTGAAACAGTTAAGGTTATCCTTCATAGGTGAATGGTTGAACAAACCAAACTATATGTGTCCATAACATAGAACAGCTACTGATACACTGAACAACATGCATGATCTCAGTGGAAGACTGCTGAGTATAAAAAGCCAATCACCAGAGGTTACACAGTGTAAGATTCCATTTGTAGAACATGCTTGGAAATAAAATTATAGAGATGGAGAACAGAGTAGTGGTAGGCAGGGGTGTCGGATGATGTGTGGGAGGGAGTGGGTATGGCTACAAAGATGGAGCCTTATGGAGAAGGACAGTTCTGTATCTTAATTGTGATGGTGGTTACACAGATCATTACAGTAAACATGACTGTACTGCATAGAAACATACACAAATGCATGCACATGTACACTCACGCTTATAAAAGTGGTAAATTCTGAACAAGATCTTTGCACTAATGTAAATTTCTAAGTTTGTATATATACTGTAAATAGAATGTGACCAGTGTGGGGGATTGGGTGAAGGGTGTGCAGGCATTGCTGTCCTCTTTTATAACTTTCTGTGCACCTATAGATATATAAAAATAAAATATACAATAAGGTTAATTGTTGATAAAAGGGAATATGCTTTTACTTGCATACCGTTCACCTTCATCAACTTTTAGTACTTATGACCATTTACTTTATCTTGTACCACATAACACACAAATGAGGAGGAAGGGGTCAAAAGGTGCAGAGAAGTGGATATGGTAGAATAGATTTAGTCATAAAGCCAGAAAAGCCAGCTCACTGACTGTTCTCTAGGACGTCTCACTGTACACTACACAGGCATATTGAGAAGCTCAATAGTGTCTATTCTCTCAAGTTGGAGCTTGTCTTAGAGAATATTGTCACAGAACTTTGCTCCATAGGAGTTGCCCCATTTACTTCATTCACCCCCAGTGATCCATTTGGGGGGATTTATGCCTCCCTCCACCATAATTGTAGGCTCTGTGCATCTAAACGCCTTAGGTCTAACAGAAAAGAGTTACCGCTAACGAGGCACAGTAAAGGTGTGGTTGGAATTAAAGCTATGGCTGTCACTTAATTACTTTGAGCTTTTAGTACCAGGTGATCAGCAAGCAAAGAAAAGAGTAATGGCATCAAGGAGGAAAATATTTATCATTTATGTGGTGTCCTGAGGGCATTCTGGAAATTTCTATTTCCAAGATATGGGGCAAGTACAACAGCTGTGGCCATAGTAACAGCTGAGAACATAGGAATGGAGGGCTCAGAATTCTCAGGGACTAGAATTTGGTCCCTTCACTAGACAGGCCAGCCAGAAGAGCAGAGACGTTGCCCACAAACCCTCCTCTTGTAAGTTTCTGTAGAAATTGTAACCAATCAGTTGGAGTGAGTTTAATGAGAAAAATTCATGGACCTGAATAGTGCCCAGGGTAGACTTTATAATGGATGCCCTTTGCCATAATGAACTCCATCCTCAAATTAGTGTGTGTGGACCGCTGATAGCCAACATTGTTCAATCACATGTTCTCCGGGTCATTGTTCTCCCTAAAGGAGGAGGTGGCTCTCCATTTCTACTCCCCTCGGAGTGGTCCAGAACTAGAAATAACTGATGTAGTACAAAGCCCAGCCACCATGCCTCCAGGAGGGACAGGTCTGTGGTATTGTTCACACCCACATCTGTGGGGTCAGATGATCATAAAATTTCATGGCAACCACATTTTGGCTTATCTTCTTTTACTTTCCTATCGTGCTCCCCTCCATTTCTTACTGATTTCACCTGAAAGCATTTCCTTATGTATCACTTGTGCAAAAATCCTTGTGTCAGGCTCTGCTTTTAATAAATCCAACCTAAGACACACAGGTGGGGAAGGCTCCCCCATAAATGCAGCAGGCTCCTTTAGGATGAGAGTTGCTAACATGACGAACCATGTTACTTGTGGGATATCACTTCTCTCAGACATATTGTGCAAAAAAATGGCAAGAAGAAGCAGAAAATATGCAAAGGATTTAGTGGTTCAGTTGATGATAATTCAGGACTTGATTGTAACAGCATGGCAACCTTTCATAATGCAGGAAAAATGTTTTGAGGGCACTGGTAATGATATTGAAACACTGGTGTCTTAGATGGAGTGCCCTGAGGGGCAGACCCCAACACAAGTTTCAATAGTCTGCTAATCCTAAAAGCACTGCAGGGAACCTGGGAAGTGATCTGGAGAAGGGATGGAGGCGAGTGTGGGATGATGGAATGAGCAGCTTACTCCAGTGAGCAATTGGACACTATTCCACCAAGGACCTCTAGAGAGTGGTGCTCCTTGCCCCCACCTGAGAGGAAAGAGCTAGAGTATGTACCCACCCATCACTGGCCCAGCACTGCTCCTACACACTTGGACCCCGGCCTGCCTAGAGCTGACTCCTTCATCAGAGAAAGTCCACAGGCCGACAGATCCAAGTGTTCGCTGCACGAAGCCATCTCCCTCTGTTAAAACAAGGGTGCTGACGGCATGGAGGGGGAACCCTGAAATCACCCGCTGTCCCCTTCTCTCTGCAGATAAACACAGAACACCTGACAGCTAAGGATGACAAGTCAAGAGGAACAGGATCAGACAGGATACTCTTGTATTTGTATGCCGGGAAACTCAGATTTATTTAAGATTTAGGGACATCTCCATATGAGAAAAGATGGCCAGGAAGAAATATATCCATTCGGATGACATGTTGGTTGAAAGATTCCAGAGAAAATTCAAACTTTGAGTTCATTTGGGAGACAGACAGTAACATGATGGGGTGAGGGCAAGAAGGAGGGGAGGAGGCAGTACATTTGGAGGCCAAAGTCAGCTTAAGAATCAGTTGGAACTGAGTTTTGACACTTGGCCTCTCATGACTCAGATCAGTTAAACTACATCAAGAAGACGGGCTGACGGAAACCAGTGGGCACAGGTCAGGGCAGTCAGCAGCAGGAACCGCTGGAGCAGACTGGGCGGCAGCAGGGGGTCTGGCAGCAGGTGGGGCGGCAGCAGGTGGTCTGGCAGCAGGTGGGGCGGCAGCAGGTCTGGCAGCAGATAGGGCGGCAGCAAGTGGTCTGGCAGCAAGTAGGCCTGCAGCAGCTGGAGCCACAGCAGCTGGAGCCACAGCAGCTGGGGCGGCAGCAGGTGGTTCTGCAGCAAGTGTTCTGGCAGCAGATGGGGCGGCAGCAGCTAGAACCACAGCAGGAGCCACAGCAGGTAGGTCTGCAGCAGGTGGTCTGGCAGCAGGTGGGGCGGCAGCAGCTAGTGATGCAGCAGGTAGGCCTGCAGCAGCTGGAGCCACAGCAGCTGGAGCCACAGCAGCTGGAGCCACAGCAGGGGCGGCAGCAGCTAGACACACAGCAGGGGCGGCAGCAGCTGGAGCCGCAGCAGGTGGGGCGGCAGCAGCTAGTGGTGCAGCATGTAGGCCTGCAGCAGCTGGAGCCACAGCAGGTGGGGCGGCAGCAGGTGGTCTGGCAACAGCTGGGGCGGCAGCAGGTCTCCTGGCAGCAGCCTTGGCCACAGCCCTGGTCAGAGCAGACGGAGCTACAGGAGTTGACCATGGTGTTGGAGGGTGGAGGTTCTGGGTGAGTTTTCAGGAAGGTGGGTTGGAAGGTTTGGAAGTCCACTTGCCCCAGGTCCCCTTTTATACCCTGCTAAGGGCGCTGTCATCAGGAGCTGTGCTCTTCCTTGTCCTTGTTTGTCCTAATTAACAGGTGATTATGAAATTAGCCAGGTTTGTTTTCCTGGCTCCCCTTTTTAAGATGGATGGAAAACGTTGCTTCTTTTTCCTGGTGGGTTAGCATTCCTCACTTCAGCTCTTCCTGGATCATCTCTTATGTGTCTTTCTTGCTTCATCTTCCTTAAAGAAAGCTGTCACATGACTTATGCATTTATATCATGTATGTGTGTTTCATGTTGCATAGCATAGCATGTCTCTTCTTGGGTGATAAAGATTCTAATAACCCACATTCCTTTTGGTTAGTTGGGGAGGTGGTATACAGCTGCATTTTAGTGTGATGTCTCATTCGTTGTGGGTCAGGTGGGCTGAGAAGTGTTGAATGTGAATCAGGGCATTGCTGGCATGAGAATAAGATTCTTAGGGTATTTCCTCTCCCCACTGTGAATCAGGGACCGTTTTCTGGACTTTCTGATGGAAACCATTAGCATGAGATCCCTCTTCACAAGGTTTTAAGTGCACTATAACGTGCTGTTGTTATAAACATGATATTATACATCACATCTCTAAAACGTGTCTGTGTGTGTTTTTTGTATAACTAGAATGTTCTGTCCATTGAACAACTAACTACCCATTTCTCATTACTCTCATCCCTGGAAAACACCATTTTATTTTCTTCTATGAAAACTTTTGACTCTTATGATATCTCATGTAAGTGGATTCTTATAGTTTTTATCTTTCTGTGACTGACTTATTTCACTTAGCATAATGTCTTCCAGGTCCATCCATGCTATCAGAAATAGCAGGATATCTTTTTTGTTGTTGTCCTTTTTTGTTAATCCTCACCCCAGGATATTTTCCCATTGATTTTAGGCAGAGAGAGGGAAAGACAGAAAGAAACATCGATGTGAAAGAAATACATTGGTTGGTTACCTCCTGTATGACCCCGACCAGGGCTGGACTGGGGAGGAGTCTGCATGAACCCGAATCGAACCCAGAACTCTTTGGTCCACAGGCTTATACTCTCACCTCTGAGCCAAGCCGGCTAAGGCTGGCAGGATTTCCCTTTGAAAGGTTGAATGACAGACACTTTTATTACAATGATGACATTCTGAGAATAATGTCAGTATTGGTTGGCAGTAGATGTGGATGTTCAGCCTGTGAAACACGTTTGTCTTTTTCATTACAAACTGCTTCCATCTCTCTTATAGATTTGCAGTGGATATACATAGACCAGCACTTCTCAGTCTCTTCTACCTGATACCACGAGTAACGTGGCTCGTCCTGATAATGGTACATCTGGGGAAGAGGCTGAGAGGGGATACAACGTTAAATCAATTCTCCCCCCCCTCTCCCCGCAAATGTAAATATAGTCAGAGCTCCCCAACTCACCTGCCATGTGCTTTGATAACTACTCATCTAGGTCTCAGAAAGGCTCTGAAATTTCATCCTGTGGGATTTAGTGTCTTGTGCACTGATGTCTACAAATTTTCACATCATGATTTTATCTTTCAGCATATTCAACCTCCCTTACCTTAAGGCTTCCAAATATTTTGATGAAAAGATTCTCATTTTATTTCTCATTTCCATATTTTACGAGAAAATTCTCAACCAAGTTGAGATGTCCGTGACTCTGTTCTCAAGATGATTAACTCAAGATAGGGATGGCCACCCAGAAACTATCCTGAGGTTGAAACTGATGCCTATTTGGCAGAACATAATATAAAAACCGATTTTATAGTGACTGTCCTTTTTTCCCAGGTTTCCTTGACTCTAGAGGGGAAATGTATATAAAGAGCGAACTGCCAAAGCCCCTCATTCTGAGAAACTCTAGTCGGCTCATCGAATGGTTGCTGTATGTGAGGGATTGACATCCCCTGCTTACTGTAAAGGGCTGATATCAGGGAAGTGGGTGTCTCAGAGAGAATCAAATTCGACTCACCATGGTGAGTAAGACTATGGAATGACTGCCTCTGTAGACAGTCAGTGGAGGGCTTGAATTGTAAACTGGTGTTACAGAGAAGGAATAAAAATCCAGATAGAGGAGATCAGATGAAATGGGATTGAAGATCCCTTTCTATTTTAGGCAACACAAACATCTTATAAACCAAACTCCTTATGTTGCTTTTAAAATTCCTTGCCAGTTGCCACTTCTGCCCTGGCTCAAATTTCCAGGTGGACACAACCTGGATGATGATGATGTGGGCTCCTGACTGGACCTCTGCTGGGAGGTGTGGCTGGTGTGATGAGCCCACACACAGCATTTTATGGGAAGGTTCTGAGCCTCTTCTTCTGTCACAGAAAGATGAGGGAACAAACGCAGATTCAAGTTGTTGTGGGGTGAAGGCTATAGGGAGCCCTAATTATGGAATCTGGAGAAAATGCCAAGATTTCTAAATGACCTGGAATGTGGGAAAAAGAATGACCCAGGAATCCTTATGACAGACCTACTGATGACTCAGCTGCGGTCACATTTATTTATATTAATTGGCTATATTTTTTCCTTCATGGTGTGTGTGTGTGTGGCTTTGTTGTTCTTATTGCTTAGGATAAGCTTTAACACTATGTTTGAAAATCCCTCCTGATTTCTTTTAGAACTTTAACAGTTTTGTTTTTATAATGAGTTTTTCACTCTATTGAAGTTTGTTTTGGTTTAATGAATTTAGTATCTCTGATTTTTTTCCTTCTTTCTTTATCCAATTAACTAGCCAACCTATACCATTTAAAAAATAATTCTTCCCTTACAGGGTGATTTTAAACTGCAACCTTTTTTTGTACTTAATTCTCTAGGACTCTATTCAATCCAATTTTTATTTAAGAAATAAAGAGGTTCTTGCAGATTTGATATAAAAATCTGAAAATTCTAGTCTATTGCCTTGAAGTCAGAAACATATATGTCTTTTTAAAAAAATTATGTTGTGTTAAATATAAGAGCACAACATAAAGATATACCCCTTAGAAAATTTTATGTATACAAAACAGTATTGCCAGCCATAAGCAAAACTCATAGATCAGGGAAGAATTGAAGAATTTTGCTACTTCAGTGGCTTTTTGGGTCTCTCTCCCTCTCCCTCTCTCCCTCCCTTTTAGTACTAATATTTCAAATATAACATTTCTCATGTACATTTTCCCACTTATGCCATCTTCTAAGTATTTTATTCACATTATTCATATTGATGTGAATTTGTTATTTCAATTAATGATTTTCAAACCTTTTAAAAAATGTTTTCTTATCTGGAAGCTCACTGTATTGGTATAAACCAGGGAAAATGGAGCAACTCCAGGTGGAGGGAGATGGCACAGTCCACAGGCTAGCAGCATATGAGACAATGTTTTTCTGATACTTTTTAATAAAGACTGCCTACATAAGAATACAAACATTATGCTTTCATTCACTCCTCTTCTTGCTTTGTCTTGTCTTATGTGTGTGATCTGGACATTCCCCTCAATTTTCAGACTTGACACATTTTATTTTTAGAAATAAATCCTTATATATTATCTTCTCCAATAGAATAGAATCCTCTTTTTCTCCAATATTACCAACATACTCTACTTGATATATATTTTTCTATTAAATCCAAGACTTCATTGTGAATTACCTGAGGGATGGGAATTGGGTCTCATTCAGCTTATAAGCTTCCCGGAGCCCAATAGCACAAGGATCTTGCTAAATGGTTCATAATTCAGTGAGTAAAAAAGATATTCTTGTCTTCTCTCAATAAACTTGCTGGCAGACAATGTGGGCAGTCTGGTTGGAGAAAGACTAATTATTTGGCGTTTTCTTTGATACTAGTGGCTCGGTGCACCAATTCGTGCACATTGAAAGGAAATTAATTAGAAGAAATATTTTTAATATCATATTTGCCCTTTCTCTATAATAGAAGTGTCAACCAAATTCATGAACAACAATGACAGATTGAAACATGCATGCAATTGGCACCAGCGAGAGCTTTATATGTATCTCGTATGTGCAAGTCAATTAGCCTTTTATATATATAAAATAAACTTGCTTAATTAGACCTGCTTTCTGAGGTAGCTACACTTTTTCTGTAGTGAAGCACTCCAACTTCTCTTTCAGGTAATTGTGAGCAACACAGCAGTAAATGTCAACACAAAGCAAATTAGTATTGTAGATCATGCAGTGAGAACAAAGGGTAAACTATTTAACTGCAGCAGTGTTTAATTATATTCTGTGCAGTGAGAAAACCTGAAGTCATTTTCAAGGTCTCCTATTTCTTACTTCTTTTCAGTCGGGTCAAGTTTCTAAGCTTTCTAAATCTCTGTTTTCTGGCTAATGAAAGAAAAGAGGATTCCCCTAAGTCTCCTATCTACCTATTCCAGGACTTCTTGGAGGATCAAATGAGATGAGGATTTACGGACATTTGGTTAAAGTCTGAAATGTTTGTACCTGGCTATAAAGCAAGTTGTTTTCATGGGCTGAAGAAACTGCAAGGAAGCTACTTGTTGCTAGGGAGAGGAAGCTGGGCATTGTTATGTAACGTCACTACCTGGCTCCCACAGCCATCATTTCTGGGCTGGGCTGGGCTGGGCTGTTGGGTGCAATAGTGCTATGGGGTTTCGGCAGCATCAGCTGCAATTTGGTGGGATGTTGTTTTGGGGTGGTGGTGCCGCCTGTGTCCCACTTAGGGGAAGACAAGTGTTGCTTTGTGGGCACCAGGTCTACGGTGCTGTTTATTGTTAAATGGCCTGTTGCAAGGGAGAGGGAGCTGGGCGTTTTATGTGATATCATTACCTGAATGGATATTTAACATGTTAGCCTTTTATATATATAGATAGGCTTTGATGGCTATATGCAAAATCAGTTTCTCTGTGCCCATAACAAATATCCAAACTCATCTCCAATTCATAATCAAAACTAAAATATAATTAAAAGCCACAAATGTTTTGGTACCAGGAAAACAAGTATTTATTGAGACATGATTACTCTACTGCACACATTCAGTGTGAAGGTGAAATCTTCCCCATGAAGTAGTAGACATTTGGTCATTTGACTGAACGTCAGCTTGGAGGTTTTGTGTGGTATTTAGTTTAAGTTGTTACTTTTTAAATAGTTGCTTGGTGGCAGGAGTTAATAAACATAGCAACAGATTAGAACAGGGTGGGGTCCTATGGATAAAGGGAATGAGAACAAGCTTGATGCACTGATAGTAGACTCAGGGCTGGGGGTGAAAAATGTAGTTCAACAACAGGAGGATCCACAACAGACAGGGCGACAGCAGGTGGGACGGCAGCAAGTGGTCTTGCAGCAGGTGGTCTGGCAGCAGGTAGGGCAGCAGCAGCTGGAGCCACAGCAAGAGGGGCGGCAGCAGCTGGAGCCACAGCAGCTGGAGCCACAGCAGGGGCGGCAGCAGCTAGACACACAGCAGGGGCGGCAGCAGCTGGAGCCACAGCAGGGGCGGCAGCCGCTGGAGCCACAGCAGGGGCGGCAGCAGCTGGAGCTACAGCAGGTGGGGCGGCAGCAGCTAGTGATGCAGCAGGTAGGCCTGCAGCAGCTGGAGCCACAGCAGCTGGAGCCACAGCAGGGGCGGCAGCAGCTAGACACACAGCAGGGGCGGCAGCAGCTGGAGCCGCAGCAGGTGGGGCGGCAGCAGCTAGTGATGCAGCAGGTAGGCCTGCAGCAGCTGGAGCCACAGCAGGAGCCACAGCAGGGGCGGCAGCAGCTAGAACCACAGCAGGTGGGGCGACAGCAGCTAGTGGTGCAGCAGGTAGGCCTGCAGCAGCTGGAGCCACAGCAGGAGCCACAGCAGGTGGGGCGGCAGCAGGTGGTCTGGCAGCAGCTGGGGCGGCAGCAGGTCTCCTGGCAGCAGCCTTGGCCACAGCCCTGGTCAGAGCAGACGGAGCTACAGGAGTTGACCATGGTGTCGGAGGGTGGAGGTTCTGGGTGAGTTTCTAGGAGAGTGAGTTTCCTGAATCTCTGCTCGGGCCCTCTTTTATACCCTGTTGAGGGCAATTTTTTCCTTGTTATTGTTTATCTTAATAGGTAAACAGTATTCAATCAGATAATTATAATCATTTTTTTCTTGCAAAATTAGATAGAATGCATTCTTCCTTTCTATGATGTATTTCACTCTAATCTTTTCTTCAAGTCAACACTTGTGTTTCTTCCTTGTGTGTATCATCTAATTTCAGGACTGCAGCTCTCTGTCCAATTGGCTGGAACGGGACTGGCTGTTTGTTGTTAAGTGCCCATATGTTTCTCATTTCCGTGACTCAGCCTAGGCCCAAACTGTGAGTCGCGAGTTTAGGACACAGACAAATGGGAATGGAATAATTCTCAGAATGATATATTGAGGGATCCTGGAGAGGAGTAGGAGACCTCCCCCCAACCCCCACCCCCTCACCATGAATGATTCTTGAGCAGTGAGATAAGGTATGGCTCTAGATACAGGCTGGTGGTTAGTGAGCTGGGAAAGGAATTCCAAGTAATGCATTTTGGCATATTTCCTCATGTTGTTACAGCTTCTTATTGGCAGTATCACTCTGTTTAGCACAAGACATTATCATATCTCTTCTTTATGAAATAACCAAATGACACATATGCATTCTATCTAATTTTGAAAGAAAAAATGATTATAATTATCTAATTGAATTTGATATCACTTTATAATACTGATGTGAAATGATGTAGGTATTCTAAAAAACAGTTTGTCAGGTCCTTTAGAAACAGAACATGCAATTACCATATAACCTGGAAATTGCAATCATGGACATTTCTACCAGAGAAGAAGACTTTATTCATACAGTGAATGTTTGTACTAATGCTGTTCATAACAGCCAAAGAATGGATACTACCCAAATACCCTTCAATGAATGAGTGATTAAACTGTGGTATACTCATACCACTGAATACTACTCAGCAACAAGAGAGAATAAACTATTAATACTCAACAACCTGGATGACTCAATAGAAAATTATGTTGAGTGAAAAATGCCATTGCTCATACGCTGGACCTGCGAACATGGGGTTTCTCCACCTTTGCAGCCAAGTCAGGCCACCCCAGCAGCAGAGGGGCCAGAAATCCTTAGCCACAGCTTAATTCAGAGCACAGGAGGCTGTATCAGGCGCCACATCGCTGCCAGTGAAACAAAGAGGCTCTTTCTTTTTAAAAGTTATCCAAATATGGAAATTTCTAAGTTATCAAACTATGATGCACCTTGTTTTGCTTCGCTCCATTGATACACATGATGGAGTCATTGTTGTCCCTTTTGTCCCTCCATTTACACTCCTGGGCATTTGTAATTTTAAACTGCAATTTAGAGCAAACTCTTGGAGTTGTCAGGCGAACTGCTTTTTCTTTACCAGTAAATGTAAATATAGTGTCCCCAGAACACACTTGCTGTCTGGCCAGCCAACAAATCTGGAGCCCAGCGTGGAAAAGATCATGCCAGTTATAGTTGAGCTCCATCCCTGCTGCAGAATATACATGCCCATGTGGACTTGCTTGCTATTAAGAGAATAATCAGTCATTGAGTTTTGTGTGACATAGATAAAAAGCCTTATTAAAATATTCTTTTTAATTAAAAATGTGTTAAAATGTAGTTTGAATTTATCATCTTTGTTTTATCAACAACATGCTCTGTCTGCAGAGATGGATTTCAATAAAAGTAGCATCAAGGGAGAAAAGTCAGTGACAATGGCTCTGGCCTCTTCTCCAAACCAGCATGAACTAGCATATGACCAGAGGATGTGCTCCTTCTTTAAAAAAAGGATGATTCATAGTTAATAATTCTTTTGATGTTGACTATCTCTCCCATTTCTGGAAATGAGTTCTTATAGATTATCTTTTAATTAGGAGGACAATTCTATCATTTTATTTTCAGATCATTCATAATTCTTAGGGAACTCTTCTTCCTTGGTCAGTTGTCCATGGTCATGAAGAAATGTCATAAATAATAACCAGGAAACTTCGCTTCATTGGTCCCAAATTTGGGAACAAGTGTATAAAAGGTCTAGGAGGGCAGAAGAGTTCATATCCTAAGAATTATTTTCTGCTCAGAAGCCCACCTTTTACACCTGACACCATGACCTGCTGTTCCCCTTGCTGCCAGTCTACCTGCTGCAGGACCACATGTTGTGGATCCAGCTGCTGCCAGCCTTGCTGCCGCCCCTGCTGTGTGTCCAGCTGCTGCCAGCCTTGCTGCCGCCCATGCTGTGGGTCTAGCTGCTGCCAGCCTTGCTGCCGCCCCTGCTGTGGGTCCAGCTGCTGCTGCCGCCCCTGCTGTGTGTCCAGCTGCTGCCAGCCTTGCTGCCGCCCATGCTGTGGGTCTAGCTGCTGCCAGCCTTGCTGCCGCCCCTGCTGTGGGTCCAGCTGCTGCCAGCCTTGCTGCCGCCCATGCTGTGGGTCTAGCTGCTGCTGTCAGCCTTGCTGCCGCCCCTGCTGTGGGTCTAGCTGTTGCTGCCGCCCCTGCTGTGTGTCCAGCTGCTGCCAGCCTTGCTGCCGCCCCTGCTGTGGGTCTAGCTGTTGCTGCCGCCCCTGCTGTGTGTCCAGCTGCTGCCAGCCTTGCTGCCGCCCATGCTGTGGGTCTAGCTGCTGCTGCCAGCCTTGCTGCCGCCCATGCTGTGGGTCCAGCTGCTGCTGCTGCCCCTGCTGTGTGTCCAGCTGCTGCCAGCCTTGCTGCCGCCCATGCTGTGGGTCTAGCTGTTGCTGCCGCCCCTGCTGTGTGTCTAGCTGCTGCCAGCCTTGCTGCCGCCCCTGCTGTGGGTCTAGCTGTTGCTGCCGCCCCTGCTGTGTGTCCAGCTGCTGCCAGCCTTGCTGCCGCCCCTGCTGTGGGTCTAGCTGTTGCTGCCGCCCCTGCTGTGTGTCCAGCTGCTGCCAGCCTTGCTGCCGCCCATGCTGTGGGTCCAGCTGCTGCTGCCGCCCCTGCTGTGTGTCCAGCTGCTGCCAGCCTTGCTGCCGCCCCTGCTGTGGGTCTAGCTGCTGCTGCCGCCCCTGCTGTGTGTCCAGCTGCTGCCAGCCTTGCTGCCGCCCCTGCTGTGGGTCTAGCTGCTGCTGCCGCCCCTGCTGTGTGTCCAGCTGCTGCCAGCCTTGCTGCCGCCCATGCTGTGGGTCTAGCTGTTGCTGCCGCCCCTGCTGTGTGTCCAGCTGCTGCCAGCCTTGCTGCCGCCCCTGCTGTGGGTCTAGCTGTTGCTGCCGCCCCTGCTGTGTGTCCAGCTGCTGCCAGCCTTGCTGCCGCCCATGCTGTGGGTCCAGCTGCTGCTGCCAGCCTTGCTGCCGCCCATGCTGTGGGTCCAGCTGCTGCTGCCGCCCCTGCTGTGTGTCCAGCTGCTGCCAGCCTTGCTGCCGCCCCTGCTGTGGGTCTAGCTGCTGCTGCCGCCCCTGCTGTGTGTCCAGCTGCTGTCAGCCTTGCTGCCGCCCGTGCTGTGTGTCTAGCTGCTGCCAGCCTTGCTGCTGCTGATCCACTTGCCCACCAGAGACAAGACATATTTCTTTGACCATTTTGCCAAAGTTTCTGATCCTGCAAGAAACTGGCTCCCCAAGCTTTGCTGAGAAACAACATGCTGACGCAACTTCGTTCATCTTTCTATAATTCTTGAGAATCCACTGAGGCGATGCAGTCTACTTCCCTTCGATTCTGTTCTTCATTTCCTCTTGATCAATGTATAGATACTGGTCAGCTCCATCTGATTTCAACATGAATTAATGGTCTCAGGCCTGATGAAAGTCGTCCTTCCCTCTTGCCTCTATGGAACTTAAACAAATTATTATGACTGTATATTTAGCTCTGCACAATGATCAATATTGATCATCTTTTTAGACCTATTCATTGTATTTAATAATTTATGCCAGGCTACTAAACTCTTCAATATCAATTTGAACACTCTTCTTGACTGTTCTTTCCTAATAAAAATCTATACTATCTTGCATCATATGTTTGTATTTTGTTTATTTGTTTATAATACTGCCTTTATGGAGCCTTACTTTTGAGTTGCAGCTTATATGTTTTATCTCATTCAAGTCTCACAATGGCCTTACAAGATAGGCAGAGCAAAAATTATCATCCCATTATCATTCTCAGTGAACAGAAAATGGTTTGACACGTGGCTTATAATTGACATAATAGGTCCTACGTACACAGGGTCTTTTGATTCCAGGTCCAGGGCACTTTTCTTTACATTTTTCTGCAGGTAGAACAAACTGGTGACTGGGCACAGGGGAGGTATGTACATTGAGTTGCTTTTTTAACAATGGGGATAGTCACACCTTTCATATACAGAATACCTTTCTGTCTACAGAGCTCTTTTCAAATATTCTCTCTACTTCTCTGATCAATAGAGGCTGCTTTAAGAATTTTATCAGTGAAGGCAGCTCTGACAGCCTCCTTGAGTTCTGATCTGTAAGTGGCACAATCTGTCATCAGAAAGTAACGTGAGTGTGGTTGGTATCCCGGCCCTTCCCCTTGCCGAGAGGAACTTGTTCTTGAGTGTCATAGAATAGGCATTGGTGATATTTTATTTATCTCAACAGAAATTTGGATTAACACTCACACTTGCAAAGCACACAAGCTCAGGCCATACTTTCCAGGCTTCCAAACTTTGAGGCAATTTGATCTCCTGACCCGGAAGTTGTTAAAGGAAGATACATTTTTAGAGTCCTGAGATTTGAGGTAACTATGCAATGGGCACATAAACCTTTGATCCAGTCATTATCTCTAGGCCATAAAAGGAAACAGTACAGCTTACCATGTTCTCTTGAGATAAAGACTCAGAATTTTCAGGAAAAAGAAAGAAAAAAAGTAGGAAGAATGAAGGATGTATTATTCAAAGTCAAGATGGGCAGAGGAAACCTGGATTGTTGGATGAAAAACTGAATAATAAAGAGAATAGATGTATTAGCCATTAAGGGTTAATATAGCTCTGGGAGAAAAATAAGTTTTTATTGTGGTCACCTCTTAAGAGATGCAGAGATACTTAGGGTCATGTCACTGGATATAACGGAAAGTGTGATCTTTCTAGAGGATGTGTCCAACATAGAAAATAAGTGGGAAGAATTACTAACATTTATTGAAGTCCTACTCTGTGCTGAGTATTGAGCTAGATGTTTGCTCTACATCATCTCTTATTCTCATAGAACCCTGGAAAGTGGATATTACTGCCTCCGTGGAAGAGCTGAGGAAATCAGTGTTGAGGGAAGCAAAATAACTAGCATGAAATTGTATAAACTGCAAAACACCATCTGACTTAAATTAAATCTCTTGTGAGGCCACTGGGGAAATGTTAATGATATAGTCCAATGGGGGGGGGGGGGATTGATTTTTTTAAAAAGGTATCAAATTAATATGCAGAGAAAGTGTGCTCTTTTGTTGAAACCGGTTTGGCTCAGTGGATAGAGTGTCGGTCTGTGGACTGGAGGGTCCTGGGTTCGATTCCGATCAAGGACATGTACATTGGTTGCGGGCACATCCCCAGTGGGGGGTGTGCAAGAGGCAGCTGGTTGATGTTTCTTTCTCATTGATGTTTCTAGCTCTCTATCCCTCTCCCTTCCTCTCTGTAAAAAATCAATAAAATATATTTTAAAAAAAAGAAAGTGTGCTCTTTTGAACAGATGATGCTGAAACAGCTACTAGTAAATATCCATGTGCAAAAACAAACAAACAAACATACAAACAAACAAAAAAGACACCCAATTGGGCCCATATTTGATGTTATTCAAAACCAACTCAAATTGGGTTATGCATCTAAATGTAAAGCCTGAAACTGTAGAACTTCTAGAGAGAAACAGGAAAAAGTTCTGCAGTCCTTCACCCGATTACAGAGCCACTCAGTGTGAGCCAGTTTTGTAAAGAGGCTGCTAGTTTGCATCATCGCTTGTCTGTACTAAGTTCCCTCTAGAACTGTGCAGCTATTCATCTCAAATTCTATCTTTAATTGTAAACTCTCTGTTGTGGAAAAGAATATCATAGATCTTGGTTATGAGAATTAGAATCATATGGAAGAGTCCTCAAATTCCTGTTCTGCTGCACCCTAGCTGTGTGTTGGGGTGGGGTGGGGGGCATGCAGGATATGTTTATTCATACTCATGGGAATATTTCTCATATATAATTTCATCTTCCTTTTGTCTATTGCTTTCTTTTTCCCTTTAAATAGTATGTCCATCCATGGATTAATCTGGAATTTTTTCTTTCTCTTTTCCGGCCTCCTTTACTATATTAGCTGGACTGTAGGCAGATACAGTCTTTAAGATATCATCATCCTTACATTTCCAAGGGGTATCACAAAAACATATTTTATTCCTAATCTTTAATAAATAGTAAAGAATAGTTTATTTGCCATTTTTTCTCAGTAACTAGGATTTGCCTTTTTTGTTTATGCCTATATCCCTAACTTAACATAAACTTTATTTCAAATTTACAAATTAAACCTCCAGACCAAGGAACTAGCAAGAAGCTATAGCACATCAGGAGGTTTAGTGCTGACCTAAATGACTAAAGCAAGATTGCCTTACAACTCCATTTATCCCGGCAGAGACCTAATGGAATATGATATATAATCATGATATTCTTTAAATTTTATCAGTTAGTATCCCCACCAGCAGCTATTATACCCCATATAGAATTTTTACTAAAATAGGTCAACAATTTCTGGTCTGACAAGGCAGTGGAAAGGGAAAACACTCCCGGTGAGAAGAACTGTGAGCAGCAGTACATCTAGTTGTAAATTTTGCTTAACAACAAAGTGGACAAGGAAATGACGTTCATGGGCTATAAGGAAGCACGGACGATTGGTCTGAGACCTGGAAGGAGCAAGACAGAAAGACTGGAGATCCAGAGATTTGAAGAATCATGTAGCTATAACCATGTGTGTGGACAGAAAGTGTTCCCTCTTTGTGTCCCACATCAGTGCCCACAAGAGTATCCACCACTTGGGAGGCACTGGATAACCAGGAGTTGGGGATAATTCATCCCGTCTCCCTCCTCAGGTGCCCCAGTGCTTCCAATGTAGACCACAAACAAAGGAACTGTGGTGGCAGGGACCCAGGCTTTGCGTGGAACCAGCCACATGCACCCTCGCCCACCATAGCTGCCTCTACCGAAGGTGCTACTTGTCAGAGCAGGGACTGATGTCGAGCCCCTAATATGGTAACATCCCTCATAAAAACTCACTGAAGCAAGTTGGTTTAAAGTTGGGGATCATAATGTAGGGAGTATTTTTTGTAGAGAATTACTTAATGCCTTTTTGCTCTAAAACAGGGATGCGGGAGAAAGAGGCCACACAAGAAATATGTGATGCCAAGAATAAGTCCTGATAAGGGAGCCTATCTTAAGAGGACACAATGGATGATCAAAATTGCTCGATGCAGAGGAATTCATGCGGGGGGTGACCAGAGCCCGAGAGAAGGAAAGTTACCCTGCATTCATGAGAGCTCTCCAACGCCAACTGAAACTAACCGCCATCCTCACTGAAACATCCACTGCTCTATGAGCTGTGGGACCCTGACTGGGGAAGGACTCTGTAGACCCAGAGGTGCTGCATAGATGGAAGATGATTTCATCCATTGTTAAAGGAGTAACTCAAGTGCACAGGCTGCTGGTGGGCATCCCAGGTTCATCTCGACGTTTCTCGATACGGGAATGCAAGTGCCCTTGAGAGGAGCAGGAGGCCCAGTCTTCAGTCTCCTTAGTCCATTTTTAGCTGCATTATCCAGTGAAATGTTCTCATCAGCAAGCTGAAAATATAACTTGTGAGAGGCTGTTGTGAAGCTCAAAACGGAAATGCATGCGATATGTGATACGTGCATAAGTCCCTATATGAGGAATGCTGTGTAATAAAACCAAATGCAACTGGTGATGCGTAAGGGTACAGGATTTATTAAGAAATATAGGATGGAATTCTTGCATCTACAGAGACAATTCAAAGTGATCATGGAAATAAAACAGCAGGATATAAGAACCATGAGTACACTGAGAAAGAAACATGATTATGAAGACCAGCAGCAGAAATCCACGAAGAAGTAATGAGAGTTTGATTTCCTAAATTACTCGTAGGTCACACTCCATAGTGAGGATGCACGAAGCTGGCACATGGTCCACAAGACGTAAGAAAAGAATCGGGGATGTCCACTGCACCCTGTCGGGGGGATTCATACACTTGCTAACAGGCAAATGAGTCACAAAAATGTTGGTGACCACATGCTGGCTTTCAGCAACATTTGTAAGGGAATTTATTTCCAAAATTGCAAGTCAGTTCACAGTAGGTGTTGTGTGCAGGTGGTGACTCTTAAGTCAGGGCAATCAGCAGCAAGAAGGCTGGCAGCAGCTGGACACACAGCATGGGCGGCAGCAGAAGCTGGGCCGGCAGCAGGTGGTCCTACAGCAGGTGGTCTGACACCAGGTTGGGCAGCAGCAAGGCTGGCAGCAGCAGCTAGACCCACAGCAGGGGCGGCAGCAAGGTTGGCAACAGCTAGACCCACAGCATGGGCGGCAGCAAGGCTGGCAGCAGCTGGACACACAGCAGGGGCGGCAGCAAGGCTGACAGCAGCTGGATACACAGCAGGGGCGGCAGCAGCAGCTGGGCCGGCAACAGCTGGATCCACAGCAGCTGGATTGGCAGCAAGGGGAGCAGCACATGGTGTCAAGTGTAGAAGGTGAGTTTGTGTTCAGAGGTGAGTTTCTCAGATTCTGAGGACTTCTTCCGTTCTGGGTTTTTTATACACTGGGCACCCAATGTTGGGACCAATCAGTAAGACTTTCCTTGTTTTTGTTTGTCATTTGTTAATCACAGAGAAATTGTCAAGGAGGAAGCTGTTCCCTATATGATATGAATGTTTAGAAAATAGGTATTTAATGTATTTCCTAATTGAGAATAACTCACAGAAACTTTTTTAGATAAAAGGAAGGCATTCCCATCATCAGGATGGTTCCTGCTTTGGTCATATTGTGGTCATATGATAGCAACCCTCATGGCTTCATGCGGGTCAGTACATGAGTATTGGGTATTTGGCTGTACTTACATCCAGAAGTATCCCTGTGTAAGGGACATGATGCTGATATGTTCATGGTTTAAATTGACATTATGCCTGAGTCCAAGTCTGTTTGCCCACCAAAGCTTGATTCAAGACTGTGACAGGAATCTCTCTGGAGCCACCACCTCACCTGTGCATCCAGGTTGGGTCACAGACACTTGTGTAGAGGATGTTTGGCATAATCTCCTCCATATGCACAGCAGAACCAAAGCACGTTGGGTGGAAGCAGAAGCTGGGACTGAGAGAGCATCAATCATTTCACTTCCTACATGACCAGTGGTCCTAATTGCCCAGGACTCAGAAGTTTCCTAGGATGCAGGACTCCCCCAAAGGTGTGATTGGGGCAGTTTGGGTAAACCAGGATGAGTTGGTGACTCCAGTTCTAACCTTGTTAACCAGCAGATTCAGTGACCTCATGTCACTGACTACACATGCACTGTTTTCTTTTTCTTTCCTTCTCATTTTCTTTAATCCCTACCTCCCTTCCTTTTTCTTTCTTCTTCTCTCTTTCTCTTCCTCCTTCTCTACATCCTCCTTTTCCTCTTTCTTATGCATTTCTTTCCTCTCTCCCCCCTCATCTTTCTTCTTCTTCTTCTCCCATCGCTCATTCTTCCCCTCAACCTACTCTACCTTCTCCATCCCCTTCTTCACCATCCCTACCTCTTCTTCTTAGAAAGGGTGAGTTTACACTGAATAACCCAATGTTGGAGGCAATGGGGAAAATCATAGATTATAGATGAGGTTTTGCATTCCCCACCAAAGTATCTTGGATTGGAGAGGGTTATAAGGAGGCGGCTCCCAAATGACTCAGTTGGATAATCCTAAAGTGTGTGCTTCCAACATTTCTGATATTTCCTCTTAGACATAAGCTACAGTTGGCCACATGGTACTGGCTTCCTGTGCCCCATTCCTGTATCACATCTACACTCCAAACCAGTGAGACCTGCATTTACCAAATCAACTAAATGCACTTGAATCATTTATTTAGATTAATTTCTTGGAGAAACCAAACTGTGACATTCCTTTTCCTCCTCAGTCTCAATATCCTCATCTGTACAATGGGGATATTTATAATTGTCTTGAAAATTTCTGCAGAAATTAAAGATATGCAGATAAAGCACTAAGTGCATACCCCGCAAATAGTAAGTCACCCAGAACATGTTATAATAGTTTCTCATTTTAATCACCCAAACACCCACCAAAGACCAGCAGTCAGTCAGTTTGGCAATCTCTTCTGAGCATCCCAGACACACAGTCTCAAAAGCGAGCACGAGTCCTGGATACCAGCTTAGTGAGCTCATCAGAGGTACCACTACTGCTCCCAAGGAGGTGATCTGGGTTCCAAACGCTTTTAATTTTCTCAGAACCAGTCTCGAGCCTTAGCTCATTGAATGTTCAGGCAGCACTGTTAGTGCAGGATCAAAGAGCAGCCTCTGTCCAGCATGACTATTAGGAGTTCTCAGGCTCCTCGAATTTTCTTTCTCACATTATGTCACTTCCCCTGGAACACAGGTTTTTATTTCTCTCAAGTGCTACCGACTTCACTCACAATCCACAGGAGATGGTTCTGTTTCATTAGAAGGTTCAAGAATTATGAATTCCTCAAAGTCCTACCTGCCCATTGCTTATTTCTCAGGTATCAACTAACTTCTCTTGGTAATATTCTGATCAGAATGACAAATTGCCTTAAAGTTGGGGAATGTAAAATGTTCTGCAGGAAATGACTTAATTCCCTTTTATTCTAGTCTATAGGTAACTCAGGGGATGAAGGACAGCCAACATTTTGACTTATGTGAAAGCAAAGAACAAGTCTCTTAGATGAGCCTCTCCCTCATGAGGACACACTGGATACTCCCGAACATTGGATCCCCATGAAAGCGTGACAGGCTGGACGGCACCTGAGACTGGAAAGGATCCTGCACGCAGGGGAGCTGTAAACTACAGGCCTTGCTGCCCTCGATGTAGTGGAGGTGTGGACACTGATTTGGGGAAAACTTTGAAAATAGGTGTTATATGCCTGTACATACAGGAGAATATCATCTCCACTGTCAGAGACACTCAAATTAGCATCTGGCTGGTGCTCACGCCAGGCCTTTTTCTGACTTGTCTTAAGATAAGCACCATTGAGCAGTAAAGCAAAAGACACAGTCTTGGGTCTGAGGCTGTCCAGGTCAGCTGTCTAACATGACCCTGTGAAACGTTCTCATATGAAGAATGGAGATAATTGTTTTGGGGGACTACATGAAGCTCAGAATGGTTTATGCATATGATGTGCAATGTGTATGTAAATGCTTATATCAGTATTTATAATAAAACCAAACACAATGTGGAATGAACAGAATTTATTAAGAAATACAGGTACAACTCCCATATCTAGGGAGCCAACTCAGAGTGAGCATGAAAGAAGAAAGCAGGATTACAGGAACCAGGAGAGCAGAGGAAAAGAAAGCAGGATTGAAAGATTTTCAGCAGTTGCAGAAAACCCGTGTAACCGTTACAAAATGTGTTTTTCTAAGTCACACAGAGGGAGAGGGTGAAGACCTTGGCTACAGAGTCAAAGCAGAGACCAGAGCTCCGTATCGAGGATGCAGGAAGCTGACCCATATTGCACCCGCATGGGAAGAAGCTGATTGGGAACGTCCTCTGCTCTCCATCCAGCTGATTCAGAAGCTTGTATCAGGCACATGAGTCACAGAAATCAAGGGAGAGCATGCGGGTGGCCAGCCAAGCCTAGGAAGTGAATTTGTTTCCCAAATATTGAATCAGTTAACAGATGGTGTATGAAGATGATAGTTCTGTGTCGAGGTGTTCAACAGCAGGAAGGTTAACAACAGCTAGACCCACAGCAGGGGCGGCAGCAAGGCTGGCAGCAGCTAGACACACAACATGGGCGGCAGCAGCAGCTAGACCCACAGCAGGGGCGGCAGCAAGGCTGGCAGCAGCTGGACACACAGCATGGGCGGCAGCAGCAGCTAGACCCACAGCAGGGGCGGCAGCAAGGCTGGCAGCAGCTGGACCCACAGCATGGGCGGCAGCATGGCTGGCAGCAGCTGGACACACAGCATGGGCGGCAGCAGCAGCTGGGCCGGCAACAGCTGGATCCACAGCAGCTGGACTGGCAGCAAGGGGAGCAGCACATGGTGTCAGGTATAGAAGGTGAGTTTGTGTTCAGAGGTGAGTTTCTCAGATTCTGAGGACTTCTTCCGTTCTAGGGTTTTTATACACTGGGCCCCCAATGTTGGGACCAATCAGTAAGACTTTCCTTATTTTTGTTTATGTTCTTTTGTTAATCACAGGGAAATTGCCTAAGATGAATTTGTTTGCTATCTGATATGAATGTTAAAAAAGTAAGTGTTTAATGTGTTCCTTAATTGAGAATAAGTCATAGAAATGTTTTCAGATAACAGGAAGGTGGTCCCATCATCAGGATGGTTCCTGCTTTGGTCATATTGTGGTCATATGATAGAGTCTCTCATGGCCTCATGAGGGTCAGTACATGTGTTTTGTGTATTCAACTGTACTTAGTTTTGGAAGTATCCCTGTTTAAAAGACATGATGCTGGTATGTTCACGGTTTAAATTGACATCATGCCTGAGTCAATGTCTGTTTGCCCACCAAAGCCTGATTCAGGACTGTGACAGGAATCTCTCTGGAGCAACCACCCCACCTGTGTATCCAGGTTGGGTTACAGACACTTGGGTAGAGGATGTTTGGCATAATCTCCTCCATATGCACAGCAGAACCAAAGCAGGTGGGAGGAAACAGAAGCTGGGGCTGAGAAAGCATCAGTCATTTCACTTCCTGAGTGACCAATAGTCCTGATTGCCGGGGACTAACTTGTTTCTCAGGATAGGGGCTCCCCAGAGGTGTGACTGGGCAATTAGGGCAAAGCAGAATGAATTAAACCTTGTTAACCATCGCATGCATTGACCTCCCCTTAGTTACTACATACAATTACTGTGTTTTCTTTTTCTTTCTCATTTTCTTAGATCCCTTTTTCCTTCCTCTTTTTTCTTTGTTCTCTCTCCATTTTCCTCCTTCTCTACCTCCTAAGTCCTTCCTGTTCTCCTTGGCTTCCTTTGTCTCCTCTATTATCTTCTTCTCCATCTTTCCCTCACATGTTTCTACCCCTCATCTTTTCCACCTTCTATATCTCCTTCACCAGCACTACTTCTTCTTACTCTGTCCTCTTCTTCTTAGAAAGTGTGAGTTTAGCTGAAACTGGTTTGGCTCAGTGGGTAGAGCGTCGGCCTGTGGACTGAAAGGTCCCGGGTTCCATTCCGGTCAAGGGCATGTACCTTGGTTGCAGGCACATCCCTAGTAGGGGGTGTGCAAGAGGCAGCTTATTGATGACTCTCTCTCAGCAATGTTTCTAATTCTCTATCCCTCTCTCTTCCTCTCTGTAAAAAATCAATAAAATATATTTAAAAAAAAAAGAAAGTGTGAGTTTACACTGAATAAGCCAAATTGGATGCAATGGGGAAAATCATAGTTTATAGATGAGGTTTTGCATTCCCCACCCACCTATCTTGGATCTTAGTGTATTCAGGCCAATTTCTGCCAGTAGACCTGCATCTCTGAGCCTCGGGGCTATTTGCTTGAAACCACAGAAGTCATGCTGCCAGTGTGTGTCACAACCACTGCTTCTGGAGAGGGTTATATGGAGGCGGCTCCTGAATGACTCAGTTGGATAATCCTAAAGTGTGTGCTTGCATCGTTTCTGATATTTCCTCTTAGACATAAGATACAGTTGGCCACATGGTACTGGCTTCATTATGCCCCATTCCTGTATCAAGTCCATACTCCACCAGTGAGGCCTACACTTACCAAATCAACTACATGTACTTGAATCATTTATTTAGATTAATTTATTGGAGAAACCAAATTGTGACATTTCTTTTCCTCCTCTGTCTCATTATCCTCATCTGTATAATGGGAACTTTTATACCTGCCTTGAACTTTTCTGCAGCAATTAAAGATATGTAGAAAAAGCACTGAGTGCATACCTAGCCATCAGTTAGTCACCCAGAACATGTTAGTTTCTCATTTTAATCACCCAAACACCCACCAAGGACCAGCGGTCAGTCGGTTTGGTCTTAGCAGTTTTTGCTGAGCATCCCAGACACACAATCTCAAAAGCGAGCACGAGTCCTGGACACCAGCTTGGTGAGCTCATCAGAGGCACCACTACGGCTCCCAAGGAGGTGATCCAGGTTCCAAACTCTTCTAAATCTCTCAGAACCAGTCTCAAGCCTTAGTTCATTGAATGTTCAGGCAGCATTGTTAGTGCAGGACCAAAGAGCAGCCTCTGTCCAGCATGACTACCAGGCTCCTGGACTTTTCTTTTTTTTCAAATTATATCACTTCCCTGGACGAAAGCTTTTATGTCTCACAAATGTTTCAGAGTTGACTCACAATTCACTGGAGATGGCTCTATTTCTGTAGGAGGGTCAGGTTTTATGGATTCCTCAAAGTCATAATTGCCCATTGCTTATGTCTCAGTTCCTGACTTTTTTTTCTCAATGAATTCTCTTAGTAATATTCTTTTAAAAAAAATATATATATATTATTGATTTTTACAGAGAGGAAGGGAGAGAGATGGAGAGTTAGAAACATTGATGAGAGTAAAACATCGATCAGCTGCCTCTTTCACACCTCATACTGGGGATGGGCCTGCAAACTAAGTACATGCCCTTGGCCAGAATCAAACCTGGGACCTTTCAGTCCACAGGCTGATGTTCTATCCACTGAGCCAAAGGAGTTAGATCTAATATTCTGATCAGAATGGCAAATTGCCTTAAAGTTGGGGAATGTAAAATGTTCTGCAGGAAATGACTTAATTCCCTTTTATTCTAGTCTATAGGTAACTCAGAGGAAGGAGGACAGCCAACATTTTGATTTACTATGTGAAAGCAAAGAACAAGTCTCTTAGATGAGCCTCTCCCTCATGAGGACACACTGGATACTCCCGAACATTGGATGCCCATGAAAGCGTGACAGGCTGGACGGCACCTGAGACAGGAAAGGATCCTGCACGCAGGGGAGCTGTAAACTACAGGCCTTGCTGCCCTCGATATAGTGGAGGTGTGGACACTGATTTGGGGAGAACTTTGAAAATAGGTGTTATATGCCTGTACATACAGGAGAATATCATCTCCACTGTCAGAGACACTCAAATTAGCATCTTGCTGGTGCTCAGGCCAGGCATTTTTCTGACTTGTCTTAAGATAAGCACCATTGAGCAGTAAAGCAAAAGATACAGTTTTTGGTCTGAGGCTGTCCAGGTCAGCTGTCTAACATGACCCTGTGAAACGTTCTCATATGAAGAATGGAGATAATTGTTTTGGGGGACTATATGAAGTTCAGAATGGTTAATGCATATGATGTGCAACATGTGTGTAAATCCTCACATAAAGATTTATAATAAAACCAAACACAATGTGGAATGAACAGAATTTATTAAGAAATAGAGGTACAATTCCCATATTTAAGGAGCCAACTCAGAGTGAGCATGAAAGAAGAAAACAGGATTACAGGAACCAGGAGAGCAGAAGAAAAGAAAACAGGATTGAGATTTTCAGCAATTGCAGAAAACCCGTGTAACTGTTACAAAATGTGTTTTTCTAAGTCACACAAAGGGAGAGGGTGAAGACCTTGAGTACAGAGCCATAGCAGAGACCAGAGCTCCGTATCGAGGATGCAGGAAGCTGACCCATATTGCACCCACACGGGAGGAAGCTGATTGGGGACGTCCTCTGCTCTCCATCCAGCTGATTCAGAAGCTTGTATCAGGCACATGAGTCACAGAAATCAAGGGAGAGCATGCGGGTGGCCAGCCAAGCCTAGGAAGTGAATTTGTTTCCCAAATATTGAATCAGTTAACAGATGGTGTATGAAGATGGTAGTTCTGTGTTGAGGTGTTCAACAGCAGGAAGGTTAACAACAGCTAGACCCACAGCAGGGGCGGCAGCAAGGCTGGCAGCATGGCTGGCAGCAGCTGGACACACAGCAGGGGCGGTAGCAGCAGCTGGGCCGGCAACAGGTGGTTCTACAGCAAGTGGACTGACACCAGGTTGGGCAGCAGCAAGGCTGGCAGCAGCTGGACCCACAGCATGGGCGGCAGCAGCAGCTAGACCCACAGCATGGGCGGCAGCAGCTGGACACACAGCATGGGCGGCAGCAAGGCTGGCAGCAGCTGGACACACAGCAGGGGCGGCAGCAACAGCTGGGCCGGCAACAGCTGGATCCACAGCAGCTGGACTGGCAGCAAGGGGAGCAGCACATGGTGTCAAGTGTAGAAGGTGAGTTTGTGTTCAGAGGTGAGTTTCTCAGATTCTGAGGACTTCTTCCGTTCTAGGGTTTTTATACACTGGGCCCACAATGTTGGGACCAATCAGTAAGACTTCCCTTATTTTTGTTTGTCATTTGTTAACCACAGAGAAATTGTCAAGGAGGAAGCTGTTCCCTATGTGATATGAATATTTAGAAAATAGGTATTTAATGTATTTCCTAATTGAGAATAACTCACAGATAAAAGGATAAAAGGAAGGTGGTCCCATCATCAGGATGGTTCTTTCTTTGGTCATATTGTGGTCATATGATAGCAACCCTCATGGCTTCATGCGGGTCAGTACATGAGTATTGGGTATTTGGCTGTACTTACATCTGGAAGTATCCCTGTGTAAGGGACATGATGCTAATATGTTCATGGTATAAATTGACATTATGCCTGAGTCCAAGTGTTTGCCCACCAAAGCTTCATTTAAGACTGTGTCATGAATCTTTCTGGAGCAACCACCCCACCTGTGCATCCAGGTTGGGTCACAGATGCTTGTGTAGAGGATGTTTGGCATAATCTCCTCCATATGCACAGCAGAACCAAAGCAGGTGGGTTGAAACAGAAGCTGGGGCTGAGAGAGCATCAATCGTTTCACTTCCTTGGTGACTAATGGTCCTGATTGCCCTGGACTAACAGGTTTCCCAGGATGCGAGACTCCCCAGAGGTGTGACTGGGCATTCTGGGCAAACCAGGATGTGTTGGTTACTCCAGTCCTAATCTTGTCACAATTACCGTGTTTTCTTTTTTTCTCGTTTTCTTATAATAATCTTTCTCTCTCCTTGCCTCTCAGTTTATGAAGGAATTAGATTAGTTGAGATGTTACCTGATTTATCTTTGATGTCTAATATGTTTAAACTTTTTTTAGGTATACTATTCATTTTAAAAGTATGCAAATGATTAATTTCCAATTTGACTGATTATTACAAAATGACCAGACCCATGGTAATACTATCAGGTCAAGAAATATAAATGAACCTTACTCACTCCAAATCATACCCCCTTATGCATCTCTAATGCTTGCTAATCACTCTCTTGACTTGTCACACTATAGCTTGATTTCACTGGTTTAGATCTTTATATAAATAAAATATTATAGGACTGGCTCTTCTTTACATGATGATTGTGACATTCAATAATGTAAATATTTGTAGTTCATTTATTATTGTTGGTGTATAATCTTCCACTGGATGAATGTGACATAATTTATTTGTTGACTCTCCACTTGAGAAATATGTAGTTTTTTTGCAGTTTGGGACTCTTAAAAATAGTGCCTCTATGAATTATTTTTGTTTGTTTAGGTCTTTTGGCAAACATATATAAATGTCTCTTTGAATATATTATATATACACCTCGCAGCAGATTTCTCATAGACTTGCTTGGTCAAACTATTCTGTCCTCTGTAGGAGTCTTGGCTATCTTTCATTAGATTTTTCCTAGATATTTTATTTTTATGATCTTATTTATGGTATAATATAAAATTTTATTTGTAACTGCTTCTGACATACAGAAAAACATTTATTTGTATATGAATTTATCTTGGAACCAAATTCCCTCGTTATTTTTAATAGTTTACTAATAAATTTTTTTGTTGGAAATTTTGCATATACTGCCATATCCACAGAAAATGGTGGTTTTATTCATTAGCAGCCTTTTTATCTTGTAAATTGTTTCCTTCTTCATTCCATGGCTAGACCCTCCCTTTAATATTGAATGAAATGGTGAAGTGGATTCCTTTGTGTATTGTCTGTAGAATAGGACAGCTCTCCATATTTCATAATTAAATAGTAAGCTTTCTGTCTTTTCTGTAGATTCTTTCCATCAGGGGAGCAAGTGTGTTTTTTTAAATTATTATTCCTATTTGCTAAGGCATTCTATATTTGAAATGTGTATTTAAACTTATAAGATGCTCTTTCTTTATCTATTGAGATAATCATATGATTAGTCTCCCCTTTTTTCAGTAAATATGGTTTTTAAAAATTGATTCATGTTTAAATGTTAAACCAACCTTGTATTCCTGTCAACAATTCAATGTGGTTATGATCATATGTATACGGCACTGAATTTTATCTGCTTATATTGTGTTTAGGACATATGCTCTGATTGCATCCCAAACTTTTATCCTTCGGTTCTTATACCATTTCCTCCACCTCCCTCAAACAAGTCAATCCTTAATATGGCAATATCCTCCCCACTTCCTGTGACTGAATTTGCATCTGATGTGACTCCCTGTATTGGGTTTCCAAAGCACTTTTATGACCCACAGGATTAACCCGCAGCACTATTGGGGAGTAGGGCGGGGGTGAGGGGAAAGTGTTATCTTTTAAACAGTTCACAGGAATATCCCATGGGTTACTTTCAGGCACACAAGCCATGATGGAATTTCAAAGTAGCTATGGTGGCAGGAATAGGGGCAGGTGTGGACCAATAGCACGGCTCCATCTCACCTCTGCTACCTCTGCTATATAGGCTGTCATCATAAGCAGAGAATGGTATTGAGCCCTATGGACAAATATCAGCCATGAAGCTAACCACCCCACCTGAAGGCTAGTTTTCTATATCAGACCACTTCCACAGTGAAAAGACTATAGCAGTTCTTTCTTATTCTTTTTTTTTTTTTTTTTTTTTTTAATATATTTTATTGATTTTGTACAGAGAGGAAGGGAGAGATAGAGAGTTAGAAACATCGATGAGAGAGAGTCATCGATCAGCTGCTTCTTGCACACCCCCTACCGGGGATATGCCCGCAACCAAGGTACATGCCCTTGACCGGAATCGAACCCGGGACCTTTCAGTCCCCAAGCCGACGCTCTATCCATTGAGCCAAACCGGTCCCGGCTCTTTCTTATTCTAATGGCATGTGTGGTGCATAGAATTGCCTTTCCTGCCTTCAGTGCTGCCCCTGCAGTGCAGTACTATATACTGAAAGCTTATATACAGCTTACAGTATATAAGTCATAGGATAGCATCACTTTGGACCAAGGGATCCACTCTTATGATGAACAAGGTCAACAATAGGCCATGGGATCTACTTGTCCTACTATACATCACATGACAGAAAAATTGCAGGCTTGACGAGAAATTAAAATGGTCTTTTAGATGTGCAGCAAAGCCACCATCTTAGAGGTGACATCCTGCTATATTGTGTTTTGGATATGGAATGTACCTCAATCCAATGCCATTATATGGTTTGATATATATGTAGGACCACATACATCCATTAAAAAGTAGAATATGTAGGTTCAGAAAATGATGGGTGGGAGTGAACCTTCTCAAATTAACTCCTAGTGAGACGCTTGGGAATCTGTGCTTCTTGTCTCACAGTGCCATTAGGCTCTCCTGGGTTGAAGGTCTTACTTCTCTGAAAGACACCTTTTTGTGTCAGGAGACACAACTATCATCTGGCCATTGTGGATTCTAGAGAGCAGTTACTATTTGGGGAGGGATCATTATCTTGAAGGTAAGAGAGCACAGAGAAATACATCTGGAACACAGGATTTCACTGGAGTGACTCGTGGTGGGTTCGGGCTCAGTGGCATTCATAAATAAGCAAGGACAGCAACCACAGCAGGCCAAACAGATGTAACGGGGGCTCAGACCTACATCTTTGAGATGTAGATGTAAGTGCCTGTGAGCAGGAACAGGAGGCCCAGTCCTGGATCTGAGTCTGTTCATCATTAGCTTGGGGCATTGCAAAAATGAACTGTTTGTGTGTTGTTTTCCTGAATCTTGGAGATGATAATGGTGGGAGGTGCTATTCTGATGCTCAGAATGGATAATGTATGTAGTATGCAAGGTGTATTTAAATCCTTATGTGAGGAATTCTGTACAATAAATCTCACACAATATGAATTAGTTATGATATATAATTTATTAAGAAACACATAGGTAAGATTCCTGATTCTATAAAGACAACTCAAAATGATACAAAAACCATGAGTACAATGAAAAAGAATATGTGATTTTGAAGATTATTGGTTAATTACAGAAACCTATGAAAAAAGTTATGAGAATTTGATTTCCTAAGTTACTTAGAGGAACTAGGTAATCCTACTTCAAAATCAAGGTCATTTTCACATCGAGGATGCGCAAAACTGGTACATGATCCACATGCACAGGAGGAAGGTCCAAGACCTGTGACCTCCACCAAGCTGACTCAAACTTGTAACCAAGCAGATGAGTCACAGAAATTATGGTCCCGCATGCTGGTGTCAGCAAATTAAGGAAGACAATTTGTCTCCATAATGGCAAGTCAGTTCCCAGATGTTATGGGTGCAGATGGTGGCTGTCTGGCAAGGTGCTCAGCAGCAGCAAGGTTGGCAGCAGCTGGATCCACAGCCATACCTTATGCAGCCTGGCACGCAGCAGCAGGTGGGGTGGTAGCAGGTTCTGCAGACATGCACGGGGCAGCAGCAAACCTGCTGGCAGCAGGGAGAGCAGCAGCAGGACCCACCACAGCTGGACCCACAGCAGCAGGGCTGGCAGCAGCTGGACACACAGCAAGGGCGGCAGCAAGGCTGGCAGCAGCTGCTCACACAGCAAGGACGGCAGCAAGGCTGGCAGCAGCTGCTCACACAGCAAGGACGGCAGCAAGGCTGGCAGCAAGGGGAGCAGCACATGGTGGCAGGTGAGGAGGGTGGGTTTGTGTTCAGAGGTGAGTTTCTCAGATTCTGATGGTGACTTTTCTTTGGGGGCTTTTATACTCTGGAACCCCCCAATGTTGGGACCAATAAGCAGGTCTTTCCTCATTGTTGTTTCTGTGTTTATAGTCACATGGAAGTTGTCAAAGAGGAAGTTATTCCCCTTGCATTTGAGGGTTCTGTCAATTACCATTTTATCTTCTCCTTAATTGGGAATACTGCTTAAGAATCTTTTCCAGAAATGGGACAATCAGGAATCATCCCCAGCAACATTTCTGGTCATGTGACATCATCTGGTCATATATTACTTCCTGCTGGTTTGTCTTCTAAATGTGATGCAACTGTGCACTGCCCACGTCATAGCTACCAGTCATTCTGCTGTTCCATTGATTTGCATGTTAGCCTTTTATTATATAGGATAGCTTATTGATAGATTTTTTGAACATTTTACATACACAGTTATATCATTCACACAGGATAGGATTGAAGAAGTGGTCTCTTCTCAGTGTTGTTCCTTTGGTCATATTTAGATTGATGTGCTGTTGTCATAAGCAAGAATGGTTTTGAAACTTTATCTATAATATCCATCTTGAAAGTAAATCACTCACACAGAGCCATTGTTCTACTTGTACCACTTCCATCTTGAAAGTAAATATGAAAGTAAACTTCCATATCCATCTTGAAAGTAAATCACCCACACAGAGCCATTGTTCTACTTGTACCACTTCCACATTGAAAACACAGCGATTCTTCCTTTCTATGGTTGCGAGTTTGGTGTGTGGAATTATCTTCTTTGTCTGCAGGGCTATCCACAAAGATAGTCTATTGTCATAGGATGCTGGGTAACAACATTTTGGACCAAGGGGCCCACTTTATGATGAACAAGGTCTTCAATAGGCATATAAGCATAGATCTATCATACTTGTCCTATGGATCTACTTGTCCTGCCATACATCACATGGGAGATAAATTGCTGGACTGACAAAAAATGAGCCTGGTGTTTTAGATGTGCAGCAAAGATACCACCATAGAGATGACAACCTAGGGGATAGATATATTGTCTTCTAAATGTGGTGCAACTGTGCACTGCCCACTTCTGGAAGCCCTCAGGAGATGTCCAACTGACTGCTTAGACCTGTTCCATGCTGCCATGGAGGCGGGAGCAGCTCCCACCACCTCTGCATTCACCAGCCGTGAGTCCCACTTTTGGCTGAGTAGTGTGGGAGCACACTGACTACAATGGACAGCTCCTGCATTGAGTGTCTGCCCCCTGGTGGCCAATGCACGTCATAGCTACCAGTCATTCTGCTGTTCCATTGATTTGCATGTTGGTCTTTTATTATAGAGGATAGCTTATTGATAGATTTTTTTGAACATTTTACATGCACAGTTATATCATTCACACAGGATAGGATTTCCCTTCTAAAGCTGAATGTAAAGATACAGACAGGAGTAGAACCAATTCATGCAGACACTTTAAATAGGAGGAATTATATCGAGACAAGTAGATTATTCACTACCCAGGTTGAGAACATATACAAATGAATGTGGTTTCTCAAATGGGCATGTGGCAGTGAACCCTGGAAGTTCAGAGTCAGGAGAGGCACATGGGCAGAGGTGGGCAGTGCACAGCTGCACCACACAGAGGAGAGGGACATTGCACCTGAGCCTTCCAGTTCCTGAGGCTAGAGCATGTGTTTGACATGAATGTAGGCGATGCCACTAAACATTTTGTTCTTCTAAATTATTTCCTCTGATTCTTTGCTCAGAAACTAATCCTCCTATTATAATATAATTTGACTACTCTGGTAAGCATTTGTGTGGTGAGAAACAACTGGCTAAATAAAGTATAAAAACTACAGTTATTACATTTATAATTATGGCTAATAATTGACGTATTAGTTTATGAGGATCAATAAAGTTGTTGGGCCTCAGGTGGTGACTCATCCTTGTATGTGATTGAGATCAGATATCCGAGACCGCAAGATTCCAATCCAGCCCCTCATAGATTTGTCACAATTCTGAAAATCGACTTGAAAGAGTTTTGGAAGAGAGCTTCTTGTTCTCCCAGATGAATGCATAAAAATGTCATGGCACCCTGTGACATGTATTTATTTCAGTGTGATGCTTTTGAATGCTTGTGGACTTCTGAGAATGACAGCAATGTCAGAAAGCAATCAGTGACAGTGATTGGACAAGAGAGAGAATTTAGGGACTTTAGACAGACTCGGTAATGGAAAGGACCCCTATTGAATTCGCTCACAGAGAGTGCAAATCAAAGATACAATATCCCAGTATCTACCAACTGGTTATTTAGTTGATGCTTGATACCTGCAGTGACGTGAGTTCCTACCCACAGTGTCGCCCATAACAGAGCTTCCTTATCTGAGCGTCCACCCTCCTGGGCCTCCTGCATCTCTTGTTCATTGGGATCCTTGTGACCAGACAGTCAGATAGCATTGCAGAGTAGCTGCTTCTCTCATTAGACACCTTGTCCCCTGATAGGCCTGCTGCAGCATCGCATTCCCTTCACTCTATTTCTGCCCTGTGTTTCCCCACCTCATGGGATGCACTTCTGATGAAGGACAGCATATCCTATTGATTACATGAATTTTATGAAACTCGATTTTTCTCAAGGACCATGAAATTGACATTGCCAATTAGATGCTTATTGTGAAGAAATTGTTAAGAGTAGTGTCTCTTAATATTCTAGTTGTTCTTAGATTCTGGTTGGGTGGAATATAATAAGATCCTGAAATGTATGGACATTTATTTCTGTTCTTACTACTTGCGTCTGTGCTGATTTTGTGAGATGCTTCTAGTTTCAATTATCCATTTTCTATAGATTGTACATCTGTTTATCTCTGATTTTATCTTAAACCATGAGTTCTCTATTGTGGAAGAAAGTACAATTAATTTTGGTTATGAGGTTTAAATCAAATGGAAGAGTTTCAGATTCCTGCTCTGCCACTCACTAGCTTTACCATTAGGGGAAATATAATGTATTATTTATACCAACTCATGAATTGTTTCCTATATGTACTGTATGATCATCCTTTACAAATGTATATTTTTTATTTTTCAGCTACCATCTTACATATTATGACCACCCGTGGAATAATTTGGAAGTGTTTCTTCCTCTATTTTACTTTATTTTAATGGGGCAGCCAGTCTGCTGGCAGATACTTCCTTGGAGATATCATTGTTCTTATATTTTCCACAGACATGACAAAAACAAATCCATCACCCTTACTTTTTGTAGAGAATAGTAAATTTTCCTTTTCTTTTCCCTTAATAATCTAAGATTTATTTCTGTCTTGCTTATCTCTCTATCTCTGACTTAGTACAACTGACCTCAATGTTACAAATTATGAACATCCCAAACCAGGAATAATGGTAAGGCTTCTCCCAAATCAGGGAGAAGATCATGGTGTAGCAATGATGTCCATGGCTAATGAACACAGGATGATACTTTTTTTTTTTTTAAACACAATTTCATTTTATTCCCCCCAAACATAAAATTATTATAATATATGGACATAGAATACCTTAAAAATTCATTAATTGGTAACCCAAATAGTAGAATTTATGCCCAATGGAGTTCTTATGGCAAGAAATGAAGTTTCAAAGACAGTCCGCAGAGGAAATATTTCCAGTTAAAACAACTGTGAGGAGTACCTTGAGCATTATTTATATGTGTATGTAATTGTGGATTTAAAAAGTGGCTCGAGGGAACTATGTTAATTGACTATTTGCCAGTGGTGAAAGCCTTGACTGACTGCTCATAGTCCTGGAAGGACCAAAGTTGGGCTGACTATAGGCATTTGGAAAAGAATCATGTAGACGGGGATGGTACGTGGGCCCAACCCCCAGAGAGTATCTACCATTAATGGGACACTGGACAACTATGAGTTTGATACAACTCAGCCTATGGCCTTCTCAGGTACACCAACTCTTGCACAGGGAGCATGAGCAAAGTAGCCATGGAGGAAGGGATGGAGGCTTTGTGTGGACCAACAGCAAGGACTTCCTCTCCTCATAACTCCTCTGCTCTATGTGCTCTTGTCACAAGCAGAGAATGGTGTTGAAACCTTATCTGTAATATCCACCTTGAACGTAATCACCCACACAGAGCTAATGTTCTACTTGTACCACTTCCACATTGAAAACAGTGATTCTTTCTTTTGATGGTTGTGAGTTTGGTGTGTGGAATTTTCTTCTTTGTCTGCAGTGCTACCCATGAACTTACAGTCTATTGTTGTAGGATGCTGGATAGCAGTAATTTGGAACAATGGACCCACTTTATGATGAACAAAATCAATAGTAGGCATATAATCATGGATCTACTTGCCCTATGGATCTACTGACAGAGAAATCGCTGGACTGATAAAGAATGAGCATGGTTTAGATGTGCAGCAAGGATACCACCATAGAGATGACAACTTGGGGGATTGATATATTGTCTTCTAAATGTGGCATATATTTTGTCCAGTGACATATATGTAGTACTATATGTATTTATGAAAGTTAGTATCCATGAATTTAGAAATAATGGGTGAAATTAAAGGTGACCCTCTCCTGTGAATACCCTGTAACATGCTTGGGAATTGGGGCTTCCTATCCCATCATGCCTCTAGTTTCTTCTCGATTGGTGGTTTTATGCCTAAGAAAGCATTTTTTTTGTGTGTCAAGTAATATCATGTAACTTTATAACTATCATCTGGTGAGTTTGGAATTTTCATATGAGTAGAGTAGCAAGCAGTTACTATTTGGTGAGTGATCATTACCATACAGATGTACCAGTAGAGAGTAGGGAAAAGTACATCAGGAATCTGGGAATGTACTGGAGTGTCTCATGGTGTGTGTAGGCTTACTGACAACCTTATCTGAGCAATGACAACACCACAGCTTGCCAAGGGTGCAGTAACCAGAGGCTCTGACCTCTATATCTTTGACATATAAATGCCAATGTCTTAAGCAGGAACAGAAGACCCAGTTTTGGAACTGAGTCTGATCATTATTATTAGCTTGTGATATTATGCAATGAGTTTGTTTTTTCTGAAATTGTAGATAATAATTGTGGGAGCTGTTGTGCTCAAAATGAATGATGCATAAAGTATGCAGTAAGTATTCAAATCAGGAATGCTGTACAATAAATACACACAATATGGATAGCTTATGGTATAGACTTTATTAAGAAACACATGGAGAAGAGTCCCACATCTAGTAAGACAATTCAATGTGATCCTGAAGAAAGAAAGTCTTATACAAGAATCATGATTACATTGTAAGGAATTGCAATGATGAGGGTTATTCAGTTACAGAAACCTGTAAATAAGATATGAAGATTTGTTTGACTAAGTTGTTTAGAGGGAGCCATTGGTCCTGACTTCAGAATCAAAGCCAAGATCATGACTGCATATTGAGGATGCACAAAGCTGGGGCAAGATCCACATACCTTGGAGCAAGAGAACTGAGGGAGGTCCTCTGCACTCCATCCAGCTGACTCTTTAAACAGGCAGATGAGTCACAGAAATTATGGTCCCACATGCTGGTTGTCAACAAAGTCCAGAAGGTCCATTTTGTTTCCATAATGGCAAGTCAGTTCTCAGATGTTATGTGTGCAGATGGTGGCTGTCTGGCAAGGTTCTCAGCAACAGCAAGGTTGGCAGCAGCTGGATCCACAGCCATACCTTATGCAGCCGGGCACGCAGCAGCAGGTGGGGTGGTAGCAGGTTCTGCAGACATGCACGGGGCAGCAGCAAACCTGCTGGCAGCAGGGAGAGCAGCAGCAGGACCCGCCACAGCTGGACCCACAGCAGCAGGGCTGGCAGCAGCTGCTCACACAGCAAGGGCGGCAGCAAGGCTGGCAGCAGGGAGTGCTACAGCAGCAAGGCTGGCTGCAGCAGGACCCACAGCAGCTGGACCCACAGCAGGCGGGCCTCCAGCAGGTGGTTCTGCAGGTGGTCCTGTAGCAGCAAGGCAGGCAGCAAGGGGAGCAGCACATGGTGGCAGGTGTGGAGGGTGGGTTTGTGTTCAGAGGTGAGTTTCTCAGATTCTGATGGTGTCTTCTCTTTGGGGGCTTTTATACTCTGGACCCCCAATGTTGGGACCAATAAGCAAGACTTTCCTCTTTGTTGTTTTGGTAATTACTCTGGAATTGTCGAGGAGGAAGTTGTTCCCCGAGTGTTTTGAGGCTTATGTAAGTAACTGTTTGATCTTTTCCTTAATTGTGAATCCTAATTTACAGCCCTTTCCAGAAATGAAACAGGAATCATCCTCAGGAACATCTCTAGTCATGTGACATCATGTGATCTGTGGTCTTTCCTGCTGGCTTGGTGAAGGTCAGAACTGTTGTCTCTTCTCATCCTTACAGCGTTGGCCTTGTTAATAGGGGGAAGTGTCCTGAGATGCCAGGAGCTAGTGAGTTCTCTATGAATGGAGCCCTGCTTGTGCCTAAGTCTGATCTCCCAGAATCTGGATCGAGAACTCTAGCATTATTTGCCTGTGGCCACCTACTAGAAATTGACATAAAACATTAACTTTAGGAGTGGGACCTGATGATTCATGTTTGTATATATTACGAATGATCACCACAATAAGCCTAGTTAATATTTGTCAGTTTTCCCAACACCATTTATTGAGAAGACTGTGCATTCCCCAATATATTATACTCTTGAGTCCTTTGTCATAAAGATACTGACCATATATAGGCAGATTTATTTCTAGGCTCTGTATTCTGCTCCATTGATATGTGGGCATGTTTTTATGCCAATAACTTACTATTTTGATTACTATATGTTTGAAATATAGTTTGAAACCAGGAAGAATGATGCCTATAGCTTTGCTCTTCTTTCTCAAGGTTGTTTTGGCTATTCAGATTTTTTTTTTCTAGTTCCATATAAATTTTAGGATTTTTTTTCCATTTTTGTGAAAAAAATGCCATTATCATTTTAATACTAATTGCATTGAATTTTAGATTGCTTTGAGCATTGTGGACATTAATATTAATTTTTCCATTGCACGAGCACAGATATTCTTCCATTTTTGTATCTTCTCAAATTTCTTTCATTTATGTATTTTAGTGGCAGGCACAGGTCTTTTACCCCTTTGGTTAAATTTATTTCTATATATTTTTATTTTGATGCCACCGTAAATGGAATTATTATCTGAATTTCTCTTTCTGATAATTTATTAATGTCTGGAAATTCAGCATTTTGTATATGGACTGTATAGACTGCAATTTTTAAATTTTTAAAAAAATATATTTTATTGATTTTTCTACAGAGAGGAAGGGAGAGGGATAGAGAGCTAGAAACATCGATGAGAGAGAAACGTTGACCAGCTGCCTCTTGCACACCCCCTACCGGGGATGTGCCCACAACCAACGTATATGCCTCTGATAGGAATCAAACCTGGGACCTTTCAGTCCACAGACCAACGCTCTACCACTGAGCCAAACCGGTTTTGGCTAGACTGCAATTTTTAAAATTTTATTGATTAGTTCTAACAGTTTTTTGGTGGAGTCTTTATGTTTTTCTCTCATTATATATTACATAGTCTACAAATAGAGTTAGTTTTACTTCTTCTTTACTGACTTGGATACCTTTTTTTTTCTTGCTAATTGCTTTGGCTAGGACTCGCAATAATACTATGTTGAATAAAGGTTCAATATTATGTTGAGTAAAATACTATGCTAATTAAGAGTGGGCATTCTTGTCTTGTGCCTGCTCTATCTATCTATCTATCTATCTATCTATCTATCTATCTATCTATCTATCTATCTATCTATCTATCTATCTATCTATCTAAAAGCCTAAATGACCAAACGACCAGTTAACTGGTTTCTATGATGCGCGCACTGACCACCAGGGGGTAGACTCTCAATGCAGGAGCTGTCCCCTGGTGATCAGTGTGCTCCCACAGCTAACCTCCTGCTGCTGGCCAACCTTCCATGGCCCTCCTCCTGGCCAACCTCCTGTGTCCCCAATTGGCCCCAATTGCATGCCAGGCCGATGGACCCTACCCATGCATGAATTCATGCACCTGGCCTCTAGTCTTAAATAAAAAGCTTTCCACAATTGAGTTTGAAGTTAGTTATGGACTTACCATATATGGCCTCTATTATGTTGAGGTATGTTCCCTATATGCTTTCTTTGTTGATAGTTTTATAATAAATAGGTATTGAATTTTGGCTAATGCTTTTTCTGCCTCTATTGAGACAATCATATTATTTTTATCCTTCACTTTGTTAATGTGGTGTGTCACATTGATTTGCAGATGTTTTACCACCCTTGCATCCTTGAAATCAGTTCCACTTAATCATGGTGTATGAGTCTTTCAAACTTTCATTGGTCTCTTTTTGTTAATATTTTGTTGAGGATTTTCCACCTATGCCCATTGGGGATATTGACATATAATTTTCTTTCTTCGTTGTTCTTGTCTGGTTTTAGTATCAGGGTAATGCTGGCCTTATAAATGGGATTGGAAGTTGTTCTTTCCTCTTCTGTTATTTGGAAGAGTTTGGTATTAATTCTACTTTAAATGATTGGTGGAATTCACTAGTGAAGCCATCTGCTTGTAGACTTTTGTTTGTGGAAGGTTTTACATTATGGAGTCATTTATTACTATAATTAGAGGCCTGATGCACAGAATTCATGCAAGGGGCTTGGCCCTCTCAGCCCCGGCTACCTTGGCCGGCCCTTGCAGCCCTGGCTTTGTCCAGAAGGTCATCTGGAAGGGTGTCCAGATGGTCATTTTGCTGTTTGGTCTAAGCTCTTTATTATATAGAAATGACTGCTTGGATTTTCAATTTCTTTACAAATTATTTTTGATATCAGGTTTTCTGTGATATCAGTCGTTTCTTTCATTTCTGATTTTGTTTATTTGAGTGTTATTACTATTTTTCTTAGTGGGTATAACTAAAGGTTTGTCAATTTTCCTTCTTTACAAAATACCAAGCTCTTGGTTTCATTGATTATTTTTATTGTCTTCTTAGTCTATTATTTTATTCAGCTCTTGTCTTTGTTATTTTCTTTATCTACTAACTTTGATCTTCCTTATTCTTTTCGTAGTTTTGTGGGGTATAAAATTCTCTTCCTCTTTATCCTCTTCCTTTTCTAATTATTATTCTCAATCTAGAAATTGTGGATGTTCACAATTTGAAGAAGCAGAGGAAGGTTGAGAGTATCAAGGGGAGATTGCAGATGATGTTTCTAATTGCCTCACTTTTACAGCCTGAATGTTTGTTTCCTCTCAAAATTCATATGTTGAATCCCTAGTATCCAATATAATGGCATTTGGAGGAGGTCTCTATGAGAGGTAATTAGATTTGGCTGAAGAGATGAGGGCAAGTCCCCCATGATAGGATTAGTGCTGATCCTAACAAAAAGAGACCAGAATCTTCCCCATCTCCCCGTGTGTGTGTGTGTGTGTGTGTGTGTGTGTGTGTGTGTGTGTGTGTGTCATTGGAGGATACAGAAATAAAGCAGACATTAGCAAACTAGGAAGTAGGTCCACCTGAGTGGACACTTATCCTACCAGCACCTTGATCTTGGATATCCCAACCTGCAGAACTGTGAGAAATACATGTTATTGTTTGAGCAACCCAGTAATTAGTCATTTGTTATATATAGCTCTCCAAATTGACTTGTACATATTTTAAGTCTTAGTGTGCTCAGACCAATTTCCTCCCACCAGATGTTCACTTTTATGTCTTAGGGTTCTATTCATGCTAAAGCAGAAAGTCATGATGTCAGTGCATGTCACCTAACAAAGACATTCACCCAGTAATTTTAGAGATCTTTTTATAAAGACTCTGGCCCCTTCATTTGTCAAGAAGGACAATTCCAAAGTATGTGTTTTCCATCATTTTGGAGACTTTTCCCTCAAGTTTGCACTTCCGTAGTAAACTTGATACTGGCTTTGTACACAAATCTGCCTCATCCTTTTCTCAACTTTCTGCCAATGTGATCTGTGCATCCCTATGGTCACTTGAATCTTTTCTCAGGTTATTTTTACTTTGAGAATGCAAACTATGGCTTTCATTTACCTCTGTAAAATAGCAGAATTTATGTCCAATGGAGTTTTTATGACAAAAAATAAATGACTTCTGGTTTTAAAGTCAGTGGACAGAAGAAATATTCCCAATGAAAAGAACTTTGAATAGTACATTGAGTATTACTTATATATGTATGATTTTTTTTTTCAAAAACAAACAAAAAAACCCCAACCTGATGGAATGATATAAATGGCTATTTGCAAGTGGTGAAAGGCTTGACTGATTGTCTGAATTCTGGAAGGAGCAATGTTAGCCTATACGCGTTTGGAGAAGAATCATGAAGAGGGAGATGGTCTGTGGACAGAACGTGTTTCCACATTCTGTCCCACCTCAATGCCCAACCCCCCAGAGAGTATCTATCATTTAGGAGACACTAGACAACTATGAGTTTGATACAGCTCAGCCTATGTCCCTTCTCAGGTGCACCAGCACTTGCACAGGGAGCATGAGCGAAACAGCCTTGGAGGAAGGGACAGAGGCTTTGGGTGGACCAATAGCAAGGACTTCCTCTCCCCGCGGCTCCTCTGCTCTATGTGCTGATGTCACAAGCAGAGAATGGTGTTGAATCCTTATCTGTAATATCCATCTTGAACGTAATCACCCACACAGAGCCAATGTTCTACTTGTACCACTTCCACATTGAAAAGACAGCAGTTCTTCCTTTCTATGATTGCATCTTTGGCGTGTGGAATTAGCTTCCTTGTCTGCAGTCCTATCTAGCAGATTACACTATATTGTTATAGGATGCTGGACAGCAACATTTTTGATTCAGGGACCCACTTTATTCAGAACAAGGTCAACAATAGGCTAAATAAACGTGGATCTACTAGTAGTTGTCCTACCATACATCACATGACAGAGAAATTACTGGCCTGATTAAAAAATTGTAATAGTATTCTAGGTGTGCAGCAAAGATACCACCATAGAGTGACAACCTGTAGGATTGATGTCTTGCCTTTTAAATGTGTGGTATATATTTTGACCCAATAACCATTGTTAGGTTGACATATATGTAGTAGTATATGATCTTTTTCTGAAATTGTAGATAATAATTGTGGAGGCTGTTATGATGCTCAAAATGAATGATGCATATAGTATGCAATATGTACTTAAATCAGGGATGCTGTACAATAAATCACACACAATATGGATGGCTTATGGTATAGACTTTATTAAGAAACACATAGAGAAGAATCATCTATTAACCTTCATATTTAATTAATGGTTGTCTAAGTTGTTTAGAGGGAGCCATTGGTCCTGACTTCAGAATCAAAGCCAAGATCATGACTGCATATTGAGGATGCACAAAGCTGGGGCAAGATCCACATACCTTGGAGCAAGAGAACTGAGGGAGGTCCTCTGCACTCCATCCAGCTGACTCTTTAAACAGGCAGATGAGTCACAGAAATTATGGTCCCGCATTCTGGTTGTCAACAAAGTCCAGAAGGTCCATTTTGTTTCCATAATGGCAAGACAGTTCCCAGATGTTATGTGTGCAGATGGTGGCTGTCTGGCAAGGTTCTCAGCAACAGCAAGGTTGGCAGCAGCTGGATCCACAGCCATACCTTATGCAGCCGGGCACGCAGCAGCAGGTGGGGTGGTAGCAGGTTCTGCAGACATGCACGGGGCAGCAGCAAACCTGCTGGCAGCAGGGAGAGCAGCAGCAGGACCCGCCACAGCTGGACCCACAGCAGCAGGGCTGGCAGCAGCTGCTCACACAGCAAGGGCGGCAGCAAGGCTGGCAGCAGGGAGTGCTACAGCAGCAAGGCTGGCAGCAGCAGGACCCACAGCAGCTGGACCCACAGCAGGCGGGCCTCCAGCAGGTGGTTCTGCAGGTGGTCCTGTAGCAGCAAGGCAGGCAGCAAGAGGAGCAGCACATGGTGGCAGGTGTGGAGCGGGGGGTTGTGTTCAGAGGTGAGTTTCTCAGATTCTGATGGTGTCTTCTCTTTGGGGGCTTTTATACTCTGGACCCCCAATGTTGGGACCAATAAGCAGGATTTTCCTACTTATTATTGTTTCCTTGTTTATAGTCACATGGAAGTTGTCAAGGAAGTTGTTCCACTTGCATTTGAGGGTTCTGTCAATTACCGTTTGATCTTATTCTTAATTGGGAATACTAATTAAGAATTTTTTCCAGAAATGGGACAATCAGGAGTCTTCCCTAGCAATATTCCTGGTCATGTGACATCATCTGGTCTTATATTACTTCCTGCTGGTTTTTAAAAGGTCAGGATAGTGGCCTCTTTTCAGTGTTGTTCCTTTGGCAATATTTAGGTTGGGAGGTACCCCGAGTTTTCAGGAGTTGATGGGTTTTGTGATTCATGAAGCCCTCTTGAGTATAAGTCTGATCTCCCAGAAAAGTAGATTCAAGACTCCAGCCTGTATGTGTCTGAGGCCTCCTACTATTAATAGAAATGTGTTTTCCAGTTCTGCCAGAGATTCTTGGGTCCTTGGCCCACTGTTTTTCATATGCAAATCAGCACCCAAACAGGAGAATAGAGGCAGAAGCAGTCCACTGGTTTTCAGAGCATGAAGCTGTTCATGCTGCATTTTTGTTTTCTAGCTGAATCAGGTTCTCAGCTGACACCTCTCAAGTTGCAAATGCCTTCTTTCATAATTTCAGGTGAAAAGGGAGATAAAATGATGGCCAAGGGAAATTTGAGTATGTATATTTATACTTTTCAACAAATGTAGAAAGTTATCACATACATTTGGAATGTGTTTCTGCCCCATTTTCTCTCTTCTAGGTACATATGCCAGAGTGAATTGCCTTGTCATAGAAAAAGCACAGTCAACAGGATAGGAAGAGTAGGACCGTATTTCTACATTTCACTATCAACACTGTCTCCTGCTCTTTCTGATATTTTGAGCCCTCTGAGTACTACTTGTATGTATCTCAACTTATTTTTTATCAAGGTACTAGAGGCCCAGTGCGTGAAATTTGTACACTGGGGTGCGTGTCCCTCAACCCAGCCTATATCCTCTTCAGTCTGGGACACCTTAACTGCCCTCCCTCCCCTGGAGGCTTGATTGCCCCCAACTGCCCTCCCCTGCTGGCCTGGCCACCCCTAACTGCCCTCCCCTGATGGCCTGATCACCCACAACTACCCTCCCCTGTCAATCATTTTGTGGTAGCCATCTTTGACCACATGGGGGTAGCCATCTTGTGTGAGGGTATGAAGGTCAATTTGCATATTACCTCTTTATTATTGAAGGTATACTTGACAAATTTTATTACCTTTAGGTGTAGAACATTATGAATTGATATTTGCAAAATGATCAGTACAATCAGTCTAGTGAACGTTTTCCAGCATACATAGTTACTAATTTTCTTGTGATAAAAACATTTAAAATCTACTCTCTTCTCAAGGCAGTATAGTTCAGTGGTTGAATGTGGACACATGAACCAGGAGGTCACAGTTTGATTCCTGGTCAGAGCATATGCCCGGGTTGCAGGTTCAATCCCCAGTGGGTGGGGAGGTACAGGAGGCAGCCAATTGATGATTCTCTCTCATAGTGGATGTTTCTGTCTCTCTCTCCCTCTTTTTTCATTTCTGAAATAATAATAAAAAAACATATTAAAAAATCCACTCTTTTAGCAACTTTCAGATATGCGATACTGTATTTTTAAATGTCGTCATCACGCTGTACATTATATTCCCATGACTTATTTCTTTTATAACTGGAAGTTTATATCTTTTGACCCCCTTCACCCATCTTGCCCAACCTTCAATCCCCACCACTGGCTACCACCAATGTTGTTGGTTTCTTTCCCCTAGATTCTAGATATAAGAGAGGTCATATGTTATTTGACTGTATCTGATTCATCTTACTTAGCATAATGCCTTATAGGTCTATGTTGTGATAGATGAAAAGATGTACTTCTTTTTTTATGTCTGAATAATATTTGGGGGGTAGGGTGTGTGTGATGGATATGCAGGTTGTGTTCATATCTTGGGTATTATAAATAATGCTGTTATGAACATTGTTGATGCACATATCTTTTCATGTTAGTGGGGCTTTTTTTCAGATAAATATCCAGAAATGGCATTGCTGAGTCATTAGACAGCTCTATTTTTAATTTTTGAGGAACATCCATACTATTTTCCACAGTGGCTATGCCAATTTACCAAATTTAAATTTCCACCAACAGTGCACAAGAGATTTCTTTTTCCACATCCTCACCAACACTTGTGAGGTCTTGTCTTTTTGTTTATTATCCTTGTAAGAGTTATGAAGTGATATCTCATTGTGGTTTGGATTTGATATTAGTGATGTGGAGCACCTTTTTGTGTACCTCTTGGCCATCTGTATGTCTTCCTTCGCAATATATTTACTCAGATCCTCTGTCTATTTTTAAATTAATGTTTTATGGGTTTGGAAGTTTTGTCTTCATTTTGCTATGGAGTTTTATGAGTTCTCTATGTATTTTGTGTATTAATCCTTATTAGATGTATGATTTGAAATATTTTCTCTCAGTAGTTTGTCTTTTCATTTTGTTGATAGTTTTCTTTACTATGCAGATACTTTTTAGTTTGATGTAGTTCCACTTGTTTATTTTGCTGTCTTTACTTTTGATGTCATATCCAAAAAAAATAACACACACACACAAAAAAAACCCAAAACAAAACATTGGAATTCTGTGGTTTCCTATCTTACATTCTACTCTTTAATCCATTTTGAGTTAATTTATGTGTATGCTATAAGATAGTGATTCAGTAGCACTCTTTTGCAATGTTAGTACCTAGTTTTATTTCAACACCATTTATTGAAAAGACTATCCCTTTTCATTTTGTATTCTTGGCTCCTTTGTCATAAATATATTAATCATTACATGAGGGTTTATTTCTAGGCCTTGTATTTTGTTCCATTCATATGCGTCTATTTTTATGCTAGTACCATACTGTTTTGATTACTATAAATGTGCAATATAGTTTGAAATCAGGGAGCAAGATACCTCCAGCTTTTGTTTGTCAGGAATACTTTGGCTAGTCAGAGCTATTTGGGATTACATATACATTTTAATTTTTTTTTTATTTCTGTGAAAAACGCCATTGCAATTTTAATATGGATCGTACTGGATCCGAATATTGTTTTGAGTAGTTTGGACTTTTAACAATATTAATTCTTCCAATCCACGAGCATAGAATATATTTTCGATCGTCTGTGTGGTCTTCAGTTTCTTTCATATATAATATATCCTTAGTTTTCAGGGCAAAAGTCTTTCACATTCTTGATTATATTTATTACTAGTTATTCTATTCATTTTATGAAAATATAAATGAAATTATCTTAATTCCTCTTTCTGGTAATTTATTGCTAGTATATAAAGACACATTCTGATTCGTAACCTGTAACTTTCCGAATTTATTGATTAGTTCTAAGTTTTCTGAGTCATATTTAAATTTTAAAAAATATATGTAATATTACTTCAAATGCAAATAGAGTCAGTTTTACTTCCTCATGCCCAATTTGGGTGTTTTTCTTTAAAAAAAAACACCTATTTTTACTATAATTGCTCTGGCTGGAGCTTCCCGTAATATATTAAATAAAGTGGTGAGTGGCCAGAGGGATTGCATGATTGGCTGCACAGCGCCTGAGATGGGAAAGGCTCCTTGCACTCGCGAGAGCTGAGATGCTGTCCCTGCTGCCCTAGCACGTGGCTGCAGGTACCTGACATGGGAGGAATGTTGTGAACAGCGTCATCTGTACATGCAAGGGATTACTCCTGCCGCTGTTGAGATAGAAAAGTAATTGCACTCTTACTAAACCTCAGTACTCAGTGTCACTGCTACTTGTATTGACCTGTGAGCACAGGTACCCTTGAGCAGGAATAGATGGTCCCGTCCTGGATCTCAGTCTGTCCATTATTAGCTACAAGACATCACGCAATGAGGTTTGCTCATCTGAAACTGTGGGTGATAATTCATGGAGGTTCGTTTTGCAGCTCTAGCATGATGCTGCACATGGTATGCAATCGGTATATGACTTCCTATGTCAGGAATACTGTATGGTAAAAGAAAACACAATATGGGATTTAAGAGGTACCGATTTATTAAGGAATGTGTAAGATTCCCTGCATCCAGGGAGAGGTTACAAAGTGATTGTGAAAAGAAGAAATAGGATAGAAACTATGCATATATGATTATGAAGACATTGATCAATTGCAGAAACCTATTAAAAAGTTATGAAGATGAATTACTTAGAAGGAGCAAGAGAGTCTGACTTGAGAATCAAAGCAAGAACATGACTCCATATCGAGGATGCAGGAAGCTGGCAAATGATCCATGGCATGATCATGGGAGAGAGAGAACTGAGGGAAGTCCTCTACATTGCATCACACGCCTCTGAGTGGGCTGATGCATAACAGAAATAGTGGTGGTGGTATGCTGGCTGTCTTCGAAGTCGAGGAAGTGAAATTGTCCACATGGCAAGTCAGTTCACAGAGGGTGTTATTTCCAGTTGGTGGTTCTTGGGGAAGACAATCAGCAGCAGCAGGGACGGCAGCAGCTGGACACACAGCATGGGCGGCAGCAACTGGACACACAGCATGGACGGCAGCAACAGCTAGACCCGCAGCAGGGGCGGCAGCAGCTGGACACACAGCAGGGGCGGCAGCAGCAGCTAGACCCACAGCATGGGCGGCAGCAAGGCTGGCAGCAGCTGGACACACAGCAGGGGCGGCAGCAAGGCTGACAGCAGCTGGACACACAGCAGGAGCGGCAGCAGCAGCTAGACCCACAGTATGGGCGGCAGCAGCTGGACACACAGCAGGGGCGGCAGCAGCTGGACCCACAACAGCTGGATCCACAGCAGCTGGGCTGGCAGCAAGGGGAGCAGCACATGGTGTCGGGTGTGGAGGGTGAGTTTGTGTTCAGAGGTGAGTTTCTCAGATTCTGATGACCCCTTCCTCTCTGGAACTTTTATACCCGAGGCCCAAAATGTTGGCACCAATGGCCTGGGTTTTCCTTGTTCTTATTTACACTTTTAGTGTAGTCACTTGGGAAATTTTGAAGAGGAAGTTGTTCCCTAAGTGTAATTAATCTCTTCCAAATAAGCTCGTAATCTGTTTTTTAACTGAGAATAACTCATAGGAACCTTTTTATGGGTAAATAAGAAATGGCCACATTGTGAGCATGTGACCTGCTTCATAATCGGGTGGGTCCTCTGACCCATAGAGTCCTGCTGCCTGGGCAGGTCGCAGTGGTTGGTGGGTTTATGCCTAGTCTGCTTATTCCAGAGTGATTTAGGTGACTGACTGCACACTGTCTCTCTTTTTGTCATTAATGTAGTAATTAGATCAGGAAAGATGATACCTGAAGTATCTTTGAGTATGAACATGTTCAAAAGTTTTTATGGCTTAACATTCATCTTAAAAAGTGCTCAAATATACGGTTTCCAACTTGGTAAATTGTTATTCATTTTCAACGTGATAAAAGATCTCAAAGTGAAGATAGCCATGTCACTGTGGTTGAGAGATGGACTCTCACCCCCATCCCCTTCAAATTATAGCGCTCACTCATCCCCAAAGGTCATGAGTTAAGGCTGTTCTTAAACTTTATATGAATGAAATAATATAGAATTGGCCACCTTCTCTTTACGTGATGATTGTGAGACCCAGCTTCCTTATCTGAGCGTCCACGCTCCTGGGCCTCCTGCATCTCTTGCTCATCGGGATTCTTGTGACCAGACAGTCAGACGGCATTGCAGAGCAGCTCCTACTCTCATTAGACACCTTGTCCCTGATAGGCCTGCTGCAGCATCGCATTCCCTTCACTCTGATCTTTGGCATGTGTTTCCTCGTGGGATGCTTTCTGACAAAGGACAGCATTTCCCTGTTGACTGCATGAATTTTATGATGTGCATTTTCCCCCAAGGCCCTTGTCACTAAGCTTGAAAATGGAGCTTGATTTGTAAGATGAAGTTCAGAGTTGTTTCTCACAATATTCTAGATGTTGTCAGATTCTGGTTTAGTGGAATGAGTTATCCTTATCCTGTATAGTATATGGCCATATCATTCTCATTACTTGTGACTATGCTATTCTATAAGGTGCTTCTGGTTTGCCTTATGCATTTTCTAAACTAAATTGCCACCAAGATTGTGCATCTATTTACCTCTTGCTTATAGCTTTCTATTGTGAAAGTAGAATGCAACATATTTTGGTTAAGGGAATTAAACTCATATGGAAGAGTCCCCAATTCCTGTTCTGGCACTCACTAGCTGTATGTTTTGGGGCTAAAGATAGAATATACTTAAACCAACTCGTGAATTGTTTCTCAATATACTTTGTGATCTCTTACAAACATATCTTCATTTTTCAGCTACCATCTTACATATATGTCTGCCAGTGGATTAATCTAGAAGTGTTTTCTTTCTCTTTCCCCCCTATATTACTGGATCAGACTGTCTATAGTCAAATACCTTTTTAAGAGTCTACAATTCTTATATTTTCAAGGGATGTTATATTACAAATGTGTTCATCACCCTTATTATTTATAGAGAATTGTTTTTCTTCTCTTCCTCAATAATCTAAGAGTGTCTCTTTTGGTAATCTTTGAATCCCCGAGTTAATGCAAACTAACCTCCATTTACAAATTAAAACATTAAAATGAAGGTATTACTGAGAAATCATGGCACATCCATGGAGAGTTTAGTGCTCATCTCAATGACTAAAAAATATTTAATACATGGGTGGTCATTTTCAGCACAATTCCATGTGACTTCTTCAACCCTACTTGATTATAATGTATGAACAGGGACTACTTAAACTTCAATGATTGATGGCCCCAATGGCAGCTTTTATGACAGATGGAGAATTTTTACAGCAACAAATGGAAAACTTTTGGTCTGCAGAGTCAGTGGAAAGAGGAAATATTTTCAATGAAAAGAACTGTGATTAGTACAATGTGTGTGTGTGTGTGTGTGTGTGTGTGTGTGTGTGTGTGTGTGTGTGTTTATGTGTGTGTAATTTTGTATGGGGGATGGTCGATGGCCTCAGAAAACTATGTTTATTGGCTACTTTCAAAGGGTGAAAGGCCTGATTGATTTATCTCATCCCTGGAAGAAGCATGATAGGAAGATAAAGGCATTTGGAGAAGAATCGTGTCCATGGAGATGGTGTGTCAGCAGAAGGTGCTTCCTCTTTGTGTGTCTCATCAATGCTCCCCAGAGAGCATCCACCACTTAGGAAGCTCTGGACAAGTACAAGTTGGTATAATTCGTCCGTCCAGGTCCTCAGGCACACCGTACTTACCCAGAGGCATGAACAAAGTAGCCATAGTGGCAGGGATTGAGGCAGATGTGGACCCACCACACAGGTTCCCTCTCCCCACAGCTGCCTCTGCTGGATGTGCTATGGCCAGAAGTCGAGACAAGAGGTGAGTTGGTATTGATAACATCATTTATGAAAACTAACCACTCCAAATGGACCCAAGTGTTCCACCTCGGATCACTTCCACACAGAAAAGGCAATCCTTCCTTACTATGATTGCATGTTTGGCAAAACGAATTGTCTTCCCTGTCTGCAGTGCTATCCTCCAGCTTACAGTATTATTGTCATAGGATCCTGAATAGCATCACTTTGCACCAAGGGACCCACTCTGTGATGAACAAGGTCAACGATAGGCACATAACTGTGGATCTAATTGTCCTACCATACATTACGTGACAGAGAAATTGCTGGCCTGGCCTGGTAAAAAAAAAATTGGAGTGGTCTCTTAGATGTGCAACAAAGACACTACCATAGAGGTCACAACATACAGGATTGATATATTGTCTTCTGGATGTGGACTGTACCTTAACGCAATGGCTGTTATTATGTCATTAGCGTAGGACTGCATATGTCCTCCAATGGGAGTACACACGGGTTGGGCAGAAGTCAGAGTGAATCTCCTCATGTTAACCACCAGTGACACGTGGGAATCTGTGCTTCCATTCCCATCATGGCTGCAGGCCTTCCTGGACTGAAGCTTCTACTCCTGTGAGAGCACATTTTTGTCAGGGATGTAGTCTAGGTCAGAACGATCACCTGGTCAGTTTGGACTTTATGTGAGTAGAGTTGTAGGAAGAGAATGCAGTTCCTAGTTGAAGAGGGACACTTAGCATGAAAGGCAGAGAGCAGGGAGAAGTGCATCTGGAATGTGGGGACTTGCTGAGTGTGTGCATGCCCAGTGACAACATTACTGGAAGCTTCCTTGGGATATAAAACTCTCATGGATCTGAGTCAGTCCAGTTTTAGCTATGAGTCCTTAATTAATTAACGGAGTTTCTCTCCCCCCCCCACCAAAAAAAAAGAAAGCAGAGATACTTTTTGTGGGGGCTGTTCTGATGCTTGGAAGGGATAATGCATGTAGTACGCAGTATGTATTTAAATCTCTATGTTAGGAATTCATTGCAGTAAATAAAACACAATATGGATGAATTATGCTTTAGAATTTATTGAGAAACAAAGGTAAGACTCCTGCATTTAGGAATACAGTTCAAAGTGATCTTAAAAAAAGAAAGCCTGTTACAAGAAGCATGACTACAAGGATCAAAATCAGACGATTGTGAGGATTATTTATCAGTTGCAAAACCTTTTAAAAATTATGAGAATTTGTTTTTGTAAGTCACACAGAGGGAGAGGGTGAAGACCTTAAGTACAGAGTCAAAACAGAGACCAGAGCTCCATATCGAAGATGCAGGAAGCTAGCACATGGTCCACCAACCTGGGAGGGACGAGAGGATCAGGGACATCTGTGCACCCTATCATGCTGACTCAGAAGCTTGTATCAGGCAAGTGAGTCACAGAAAATTATGGTCAGGCATGCTGGTGCTAAGTCTAGGAAGTGAACAAGTCTCCAAAATGTCAAGTCAGTTAGCTGAAGATGTTGTGCTCAGATGGTTGTTTTCTGACAAGATGATTAGCAGCAGCAAGGCTGGCAGCAGCTGGACACACAGCAGGGACGGCAGCAAGGCTGGCAGCAGCTGGACACACAGCATGGGCGGCAGCAACAGCTAGACCCACAGCATGGGCGGCAGCAAGGCTGGCAGCAGCTGGACACACAGCATGGGCGGCAGCAAGGCTGGCAGCAGCTGGACACACAGCAGGGACGGCAACAACAGCTAGACCCACAGCAGGGGCGGCAGCAAGGCTGGCAGCAGCTGGACACACAGCATGGGCGGCAGCAGCAGCTAGACCCACAGCATGGGCGGCAGCAAGGCTGGCAGCAGCTGGACACACAGCATGGGCGGCAGCATGGCTGGCAGCAGCTGGACACACAGCAGGGACGGCAACAACAGCTAGACCCACAGCAGGGGCGGCAGCAAGGCTGGCAGCAGCTGGACACACAGCAGGGGCGGCAGCAGCAGCTGGGCCGGCAACAGCTGGATCCACAGCAGTTGGACTGGCAGCAAGGGGAGCAACACATGGTGTCAGGTGTAGAAGGTGAGTTTGTGTTCAGAGATGGGTTTCTCAGATTCTGAGGACTTCTTCCATTCTGGGGTTTTTATACACTGGGCTCCCAATGTTGGGACCAATCAATAAGACTTTCCTTGTTTTTGTTTATGTTGTTTTGGTAATCACAGGGAAATGGTCAAGGAGGAAGTTGCTGAGTGATATGAATCTTTAGAAAATTGGTGATTAATGTGTTCTTTAATTGAGAATAACTCACAGAAACTTTTATAGATAAAAGGAAGGTAGTTACATCATCAGTATACTACTGAAAGCAATCTATATATTCAGTGCAATTCCCATGAAATTTCCCATGTCAGAAATAGAAGAAAAAAAATCCTACAATTTATATGGGATGACAAGAGACCCAGGATAGCAAAAGCCATCTTGAGAAACAAGAGCAAATCTAGAAACATCATGCTGTCTGATTTCAAACTATATTACAAAGCTATAGTAATAATAATAAAATAAAAAAAGTATGGCATTCGGCATAAAAACAGACAAATAGATCAAAGGAACAAAACAGAGAGCCCAGAATTAAACCCAAATATATACGGTCAACTAATTTATGACAAAGGAGCCAAGAATACACTATGGGTAAATGTCAGTCTTCTCACTAAATAGTATTGGGAAAACAGTGAAGCTACATGCAGAAGAATAAAACTGGGCCACTATCTTACAGCATATGCAAAAATTAACTCAAAATGGCTCAAATACTTTAATGTCAGCTCTGAAACTATAAAATTCCTACCATGTTTCCCCGAAAATAAGACATCCTCCGAAAATAAGACCTAGCGCATCTTTGGGAGCAAAAGTTAATATAAGACACTGTCTTATTTTCGGGGAAACAGGGTAGAAGAAAACATAGGCAGTGAGCTCATTCTTATGGATTTTGGAAATAATTTTTTGGAGTTGACACCAACACAATGGCAAAAAACTAAAAAAGTGAAACTACAATAAACTAAAAAGCTTCTATATAGCAAAGCAAAGCATCAGCAAAATAAAAAGACACCTACTGAATGGGAGCAAATATTTGCCAATCGTATAGTTGATGCTGGGCTAACTTCCAAAATATATGAAGAAATTATATAAGCCAATAGCAAAATCAAATGGTCACATCTTAAATAATTATAGAACATCTCAAAACTCAAAAACTAACTGACACAGTACAATCCCCAGAACTGGCTCAGATTTTACCTGTATTACATGCACTTGTGAGTGAGTGAGTGAGGGAGTGAGTGTCTTTCTATGCAGTACAGTCATATGTACTGTATGGATTTGTGTAACCACCATCTCAATTAAGATATAGAACTGCCCTTCTCTGTAAGGCTCTATCTTTATAGCCATACCTACCCCTCCCACTCATCATCAGACACCCTTGCCTACCACTACTCCGTTCTCCATCTCTATAATTTTATTTCCAAGCATGTTCTACAAATGGAATCTTACAATGTGTAACCTATGGTGATTTTCACACTCAGAATCCTTCCCTTGAGATCATGCATGTTGTCCTTCCTATCAATAGCTTTTCTGTGGTGTATCACATTTTGTGTGTTCCATCATTCACTATGAAGGGCCCCTTCAATCGTTTCAAGTTCAAAAAGCTTTAGCTATCCTTGCACAGGAGACTAAATCTAAGTCTAAGATGAAAGCTACAGCCGGTCTTAGGTCTGAAAGAGTGTTACTCATCCAATACATGGCACCTGATTTGGGGAGCAATAAGTATACCTAAAGTTCTTTGGAGTATTTATTAACTAGCCATACACCCTAATGTTGTATTCACCCTCAGCACCTCTGCTCCAGGTGTAACCACATCAAAAATGTTACTGCTGGTATCAAGTAAAAAAAAAAAAAAAAAGATTGAGAACTATTGGTCTACAAATAACCCCTACACATCTCTCAGCAGAGACAAAAGTGGTTTACACAATGAAAAACACAAAAGGTTTTCCCACATGATAGTAACCTCAGTATAAGTTCACACTCATTGCCAACCACTTTCTGCCATGACACCCTGAATTGGACACTGAATGCTAGCTCTGATATATTAATGAAAATGAATATTATTGAGAATGGAAATGGTTTTCAAAAAAATAGAGTAAATCCTGCCAGTTGTGATAACATGGGTGGGCCTGGAAGATATTATACTAAGTGAAATAAATCGGTCACAGAAGAACAAATACCGCATGAATCCACTTATTTGAATTATTAAATACACAAAAGGAGCATAGAATAAAATTTTGGCTTGCAGAGGCTAGTGTAGTAGGAAATGGTTAGCTGTTGCTCAATGGGTATAAAATTAGTTATACAAGGCAAGTAGCATCTACAGGTCTACGTACAACGTTGTAGCTATAATTGACAGTATAGTATGGTACACTTAAAATCGTGTTAAGAAGGTAAATCTTAGGTTAATGTTCTTACCACACACACAAAAAATGAAGGAGAAAAATATTTAGTACCTTAATTATGGAAATGGTATTACGGTACATGCATAAGTCCAAATTCATCAAAATGTATACATTAGATTTATAATATTTTGTATATTACGTATTCCTCAATAAAGCTGAGGGAAAGAAAGAGACATTAAAATTTCATGACTTATTTTTTCCTCTAACACAAGTTACTTATTCCCATCTGAAAGTCTAGAAAGTGGGCCATGATTCACAGTGGGGAGAGGAAATACCCTAAGAGTCTTATTCTCAGGCCAGCACTGCCCCCATTCACATTCAACACTTCTCTGCCCACCTGACCCACAGGCATTGAAACATCACACTGAAATGCAGTGAACCTCCCAAGTCACCAAAAGGAATGTGGCTTATTATCACCCAAAGGGAGACATGTTGGGCTGTGCAACATGAGACACACATACATGGTCTATATGCATAAATCACATGACAACTTTCTTTAACCTGTCAACCGGGGAGTTCCCTTTTTAATTACACAACGTACAATGGGCACATACTCTTTCACTAGGACATGTCAGTACGTCACACCCAGTGGACGTAATTTTATATTATTATTATTTTTTATTTATACTTAATTAAAATAAATGAAATCTATATTTTTTCGTTTATTTATATATAAAGCACAAAGGAAAATGCAAAATTACAAAGAAATAAAAAAGAATACCAACAAAAAAATGGAAACATCGAATTAAAAAATTATAAATTTTACAAACAATTATAAAGATTACAGCCGAAGCTGGTTTGGCTCAGCGGTAGAGCATTGGCCTGCAGACTGAAAGGTCCTAGGTTCGATTCCAGCCAAGGGCATGTACATTGGTTGTGGGTGCATTCCAAGTAGGGGTGTGCAAGAGGCAGCTGGTAGATATTTCTCTCTCATCTATGTTTCTAGCTCTCTATCTCTCTCCCTTCCTCTCTGTAAGAAAATCAATAAAATATATTTTAAAAAGATTACAAAAATATATACTGTCCCTCTCAGGGCACAACATATATTTTAAGGATGTATTCATATGTCCTACCTGTTCCCGATAGTGTTTGTTTGATGTATTTACCGGTATAGGTCCCGCTTGGTTAACAGGTTAAGGAAGATGAAGCAAGAAAGGCACATAAGAGATGATTCAGGAAGAGCTGAAGTGAGGAATGCTAACCCACCAGGAAAAGGAAACGTTTTTCATCCATCTTGAAAAGGTGAGACAGGAAAACAAACCTGGCTAATTTCATAATCACCTGTTAATTAGGACAAACAAGGACAAGGAAGAGCACAGCTTCTGATGACAGCGCCCTTAGCAGGGTATAAAAGGGGACCTGGGGCAAGTGGACTTCCAAACCTTCCAACCCACCTTCCTGAAAACTCACTCCGAACCTCCACCCTCCGACACCATGGTCAACTCCTGTAGCTCCGTCTGCTCTGACCAGGGCTGTGGCCAAGGCTGCTGCCAGGAGACCTGCTGCCGCCCCAGCTGCTGCCAGACCACCTGCTGCCGCCCCACCTGCTGTGGCTCCAGCTGCTGTGGCTCCAGCTGCTGCAGGCCTACCTGCTGCACCACTAGCTGCTGCCGCCCCACCTGCTGTGGTTCTAGCTGCTGCCGCCCCACCTGCTGTGGCTCCTGCTGTGGCTCCAGCTGCTGTGGCTCCAGCTGCTGCAGGCCTACCTGCTGCATCACTAGCTGCTGCCGCCCCACCTGCTGCCGCCCCTGCTGTGTGTCCAGCTGTTGCCGTCCCAGCTGCTGTGGCTCCTGCTGTGGCTCCAGCTGCTGCCGTCCCTGCTGTGGCTCTTGCTGCTGCCGCCCCACCTGCTGCATCACTAGCTGCTGCCGCCCCACCTGCTGCCGCCCCTGCTGTGTGTCCAGCTGCTGCCGTCCCAGCTGCTGCCCGACCATCTGTTGCAAGACCACCTGCTGCCGCCCCACCTGCTGCCAGACCCCCTGCTGCCGCCCAGTCTGCTCCAGCGGTTCCTGCTGCTGACTGCCCTGACCTGTGCCCACTGGTTTCCGTCAGCCCGTCTTCTTGATGTAGTTTAACTGATCTGAGTCATGAGAGGCCAAGTGTCAAAACTCAGTTCCAACTGATTCTTAAGCTGACTTTGGCCTCCAAATGTACTGCCTCCTCCCCTCCTTCTTGCCCCCACTCCATCATGTTTCTGTCTGTCTCCCAAATGAACTCAAAGTTTGAATTTTCTCTGGAATCTTTCAACCAAATGTCATCTGAATGGATATATTTCTTCCTGGCCATCTTTTCTCATATGGAGATGCCCCTAAATCTTAAATAAATCTGAGTTTCCCGGCATACAAATACTAGAGTATTGTGTCTGATCCTGTTCCTCTTGACTTGCCATCCTTAGCTGTCAGGTGTCCTGTCCTTCTCTGCAGGGGACAGAGGGTGATTTCAGGATTCCCCTCCTCCATGCCGTCAGCACCCTTGTTTTAATAGAGGGAGATGGTTTTGTACAGCGAACACTTGGATCTGTCGGCCTGTGGACTTTCTCCGATGAAGGAGCCAGCTCTAGACAGGCCGGGGTCCAAGTGTGTGGGAGCAGTGCTGGGCCAGTGATGGGTGGGTACATACTCTAGCTCTTTCCTCTCAGGTGGGGGCAAGAAGAACCAGTCTCTAGAGGTCCTTAATGGAATGGCACCCAACTTCCCACAGGAGTAAGTTGCTCATTCTATCATCTCACACTGGCCTCCGTCCCTTCCCCAGATCACTTCCCAGGTTCCCTGCAGTGCCTTTTAGGATGATGTCCCAAATAAACTACTGGATCTCAAACCCCTGTTTGGGGGTCTGTTCCTGAGAGCAACCAATCTAAGGCACCAGTATTCCAAATGTAATGACTAGTGTCCTTTAACACCTTTTAAATATGTGTTATGAATGGTTGCCAACTGTTGGTGTCAACTCAGATCCAGTAACCAACAATGTCCAATAAGGGTTATTCCAGTGTCCCCTGAGGGAAAATCTGTGGATTCCTTTGGGAAAGGACTGGAATGAACATGCTACATACACTTGCTCTTGTCCTAGGTCTTGAAGGACTGGCCTCACTTTCTTTTTTTAAAATACATTTTATTGATTTTTGCAGAGAGGGAGAGAGAGGGATAGAGAGTTAGAAACATCGATGAGAGAAAAACATTGATCAGCTGCCTCGTGCACACCTCCAACTGGGGATGTGCCCTCAACCAAAGTACATGCCCTTGATTGGAATCTAACCTGGGACCTTTCAGTCCGTAGGCCAACACTTTATCCACTGAGCCAAACCGGTCAGGGCTGGCCTCACTTTCAATGACTCAGTGGATTGTAGATCTGAGAACTGGCTCAGCCTGGAAACCAGGTAAGGGGTCAAAATTTCCCACTGGGATCACTGACCTCTCAGTCTGTGGGTCACACAGCACTTCACCCCAGTTGTTGGCCCAAATGTGCTGCCCATCACATATTTATACCCATAATACTCTTACCGTTAAATGCTGCCAGCTGACCTCTGCTACTTTAAGGACATTCTCATTCTCATTGCTCCTTGGGAACTAATTTCTGTGACAATATTCCCTACCACAAGCTCCACCCTTAGAGAATAGACCACTCTACCTGTTCATTCCTTATTACCTTATTACAGAGGGCACCCTTGAGTCCTCCTAGGGAGATTATTCAGCTGGTTGGGTTTCTGGCCTTGTGACTAGTTCTATTCTAGCCTATAAACTTCTCTGCACCCTTTGATCCCTTCATCCTCATCTCTTTATAGTGTGGTAATAGATAAATATGTACTAGTTATCTATTGTTAGCTAATATTACCTCAAATTTTAGCAGCTGAAACTGAGTCTCATTTACTGACCCATAGTTTTCGTGCATCAGGTATTTCAGTATGGCTCAGCTCAGCTCTCTATTTCTTAATGAATCATAAGGCTGCAGTCAAGGTGTTAGCTGGCACCAGCATCTCATCTCAAGTCTTAGCTGGAGAAGAATCCACTTCCAAATTCTTGTTGTTGTAGTTGTTGTAGTTGTTGTAGTTGTTGACAGGATTCCAGTCCTTGAGGGTCGTTGGAGTGAGACCCTCACTTCCCTGCTGGTTGTCGAATGGAGACTGTCCTCAGTGCCTTGCCATGTATTTCTCTCCCACAGGGCTGCTCACTTCCTCAAAGCCTGTGAGGGCGAGAGAAAGTCGGCTAGCAAGATGAAAGTCAAGTCTTGTTTAACTTAATCGCTTGATGTTGCCAGAGGCAGTTGGTTAGAAGCATGTTACTCACAGGGAGGGAATTACATAAGACCATGAACATCAAGAGGTAGAAATCACTGGGCCACCTAAGGGCCTGCCTACCACAGCTCTTACATAATATTGAGTGAGAGAATAAGAACACACAATACATATATGAAGATCCCACTTATATAAAATTCAAATACAAGTAAAATTAAACTATAATGATTAGGATGCAGAACTAGGTGGTAAAACTGTAAAGACCATCAGTGAAAAGATTAAGAATCAGGACAGAAAGAATCAGGGGAAGGAAAGTGATGTGGTCAAGAGGAGATACATCCAGGGCCCTCTTGGTGACAGCAATGTCCTATTTTTTGACTTGGGTGTTGGGATAGACAGATTTTTGCTTCATAATTATTTATTACATTATTCATGCATATTTTATATACTTTTCAGTATACAGTAGTCCTCCCTTGAATCTGAGGTTTTGCTTTCTGTGGTTTTAGTTACCCACAGCCACCCATGGTCTGAAAATAGTAAATGGAAAATTCCAGAAATAAACAATTCATAAGTTTTAAGTCGCACGCCATTCTGAGTAGCATGGTGAAATCTCACACTGTCCTGCTCCATTCCACCTTGGTAGTGAATCCTCCCTTTGTCAAGTAAGTCATACTTATACCCTACTCACTGTAAGTCACTTAGTAGCTGTCTCAGGTATGAGGTCAGCTGCCTTGGCATCGCAGTGCTTGTGTTTAAGTAACTCTTGTTCACTTAACAATGGCCCCAAAGTGTAAAAGAGGGAAGATGGAGACCGGAAGAGACTGGGGCGGAGGGTGAGGCAATGTGCAGATGATGTTTCATTGAGTTGAACACTTCTAACCTGTATGGTTTTACACACCAATATCATCCCAGTAAATTCAATTTAAAAATAACTGAGGATGGAAAGTGTATTGAACCTAAAGAGGTGACCAGGAACTGTATTTTATATGACTAGATTGAGAACAAAGCAAGAACAGTGCTGACATCCTTTTTATCTGAAAAGTCTGAGTAATTCTCAATTAAGAAACATATTAAGAAACATATCTGCTACTCATTAAAACATTTAGAGGATAACTTCCTTTTTTACAATTCCTCGGTCACTATGGAAAACAATATGAACAACAACAAGGAAGGTTCTGCTCATTGGTCCACATTGGGTGGGGGAGCGTATAAAAGCCCCAGGATAGAAGGGGAGTCCTCAGCATCTGAGAAACTCACGTCTGAACAGGAACCCGCCCTCCACACCTGACACCATGTGCTGCTCCCCTTGCTGCCGCCCCTGCTGTGTGTCCAGCTGCTGCCAGCCTTGCTGCCGCCCCTGCTGTGGGTCTAGCTGCTGCTGCCAGCCTTGCTGCTGCCCAACCTGGTGTCAGTCCACTTGCTGTAGAACCATCTGCTGCCGGCCCAGCTGCTGCTGCCGCCCTTGCTGTGTGTCCAGCTGCTGCTAGCCTTCCTGCTGCTGATCACCTCACCAAAGAAACACCATGTTCACACAACACCTGTTCACTGACTCGCCATTTGGGAAACAAATTCACTTCCTAGGCTTGGCTGGCCACCCCCATGCTCTCCCTTGATTTCTGTGACTCATGTGCCTGATACAAGCTTCTGGATGAGAGCAGAGGACGTCCCCAATCAGCTTCCTCCCGTGTGAGTGCAACATGGGTCAGCTTCCTGCATCCTCGATACGAAGCTCTGGTCTCTGCTTTGAGTCTGTAGTCAAGGTCTTCACCCTCTCCCTCTGTGTGACTTAGAAAAACACATTTTGTAACAGTTACACAGGTTTTCTGCAACTGCTGAAAATCTTCTCAATCCTGTTTTCTTTTTCCTTGCACTCCTGGTTCCGGTAATCCTGCTTTCTTGTTTCATGCTCACTCTGAGTTGGCTCTCTACATACAGGTAGTTTTACCTCTATTTCTTAATAAATTCTGTGCATTCCATATTGCGTTTGGTTTTATTGTATAGCATCCTGATGGGAGGATTTACACACATGTTGCAATTCATATGCATGATCCATTCTGAGCTTCATATAGTCCCCTCAAAACAATTATCTCCATTCTTCATATGAGAACTTTTCACGGGGTCATGTTAGATAGCTGATTTGGACAGACTCAGACCCAAGACTGTATCTTTTGCTTCTGCTCAATGATACTTAAGTTTTAATCTCAGAACACATTAGAAAATGTTGTGGGACTGAACACCAGCAAGGTATTAATTTGGGCCAAATAACTCTTTGTTGTCTGGATGAAGGTGCCCTGTTGTGACCGTGGAGGAGTGTTTGGCAGCATCCTGGCTCCTACCCACAAGATGCCAGTAGCATCCTTTGGTCCATACAGAGCAAAGATGAGTGGGAGAAGTGCATAAATGTACAAAACAGCAGCAAAATCTGTAGTACAAAGGAGTCATCTAAATGTGTAGAATTGGATAATAATAAGTGTGACATCAAAACTCAAGGGATGCAACAAAAAAAACACCCAATGCTATGAGGATGATTCATGTTTAAGTATTTATATAAGAAGAGAAAACCTCAAAATTAATGAGTTAAATGCCCCGTCTTAAGAAGTTAAGAGAAAAGCAATAGCATTGCCCCCAAACTATAATACATAGAAGAAAATGAATACTTAAACAAAAAAAGAGTAGAAATTAGTAAAACAGAAATTTAAATATATATATATATATATATATATATATATATATATATATAGTGAATTCAATAAAATCAGATAGCCTTTTCAAAATTGAACAAAATAGATACAACTCTGGGAAGATTGATAAGCTAAAAATGATACCAAAATTCAATAATAATATGAAGGAAAAAAAAGTTGGGCCTTAGGCTATGAATAAAACAGAGTTTTATATTATTTTAATTATCTGTAGCTTTGTTACAAACTATCACTAAAAACAACTATTTCTCATTTCTGATGAGTTCATGGGCTCACCCATGCTGGGTGTCCAGCTGCTGCCAACCTTGCTGCCGCCCATGCTGTGTCTCATTCTTTAGTCTCACATGGCATTGGCTGGGACACACAGAGGCAAAGGACTTGTCTCCATAACATAACTCCCACAACCAGTACCCATGAAGCACTCGTTAGAGAAGTGGGTAAAGATGTAGCTAGGAATTTTATTTAGAGGAAACATATATAGCCAATAGGTATTAAAAACAATATTCAAAATCGTAAGTAATCGAGAAAAATACAATTCAAAACCTCAAGATTCTGCCTGGCCAGCATAATTCAGTGGTTGGGCGTCAACCTATGAACCAGGATTCCTAGTTCGATTCCTAGTCAGGGCACAGGCCCCAGTTGTGGGCTCTGTCCCCAGTATGGGGCATGCAGGAGTTAGCCGACCAATGATTCTCTTTCATCATTGATATTTCTCTCTCTCCTCCTCCCTGAAATCAATAAAAATATATATATATATATTTTAAAAACTCAAAATTCCCATTTACACCACTATATTGAAAAAACAATTTAAAAGCCTGACCATATCAACAATTTAGGGAGGATGTGAAACTACTGAAGCTCTTGCACTTTGGGGGGAGGAGGGTTATAAATTTGTACAGCCCCTTTAGGAAACAAATTGGCATTTTCTCCTTAATGATAGACCTGTCAGTCAAATGTGCCAATAATCTCACTCCCCCAGGTTTGCTGCCAACCAAATATTCTGTTAATTATCTTGTTAAATTGTGAGGCTGCCGAAACCGGTTTGTCTCAATGGATAGAGCATCAGCCTGCGGACTGAAAGATCCCAGGTTCGATTCCGGTCAAGGGCATGTACCTTGGTTGCGGGCACATCCCCAGTAGGTGGTGTACAAGAGGCAGCTGATCGATGATTCTCTGTCATCGATGTTTCTAACTCTTTATCCCTCTCTCTTCCTCTCTGTAAAAAAAATAAAAAATATATATTTTTTTAAAAATTGCGAGGCTGCTGAGTGGAGTGGAGCCTGTTTCACTTGGATTTGGTTCTTCCTTTTCCCTGTAGCTCAGTGTGCCAGTTGCTGGTCTGCCTCATCTATCCTGACATAGATTCATGAACTCAGCCTTGGAAAAGTGGACAGAATCTTAAAAAGCAAATTCTTAGTAGGACTCTTCTCTTCAGTCTCCACCACCATCTTAAAATCCGTGACAACCAGTCAAGGAAGTGCTGCGTCCTACAGAGCCGGAGGGTAATGGCCTTGGTTAGAGGGAAAGGAATGGGACTTCCTAGCAAAGGGCACTGACATAGAGGGCGGGGCTCATACGAGTCGGAACGTGCCTGGAAATGCCATTCTGACTGTAGCATAGATGCTTCTGATGGAGGAAAAGTCCAGCGGCCCGAGGATGAGTATGACCTGAAGTGTGGAGAAACACTTCAAAAGAGGTCTCCTACGGTGGGCTGGACCACCCTGGGTGTATGCATTTTTTTATTATGAGGCATTGGAACTGACGGCCACTCAGAGGTTTTTATCGGGATTCCTGCCATGCCTGAGATTCTTTGAGCGCCCAGAGCACTCTGCTTTACCCCATCATTACTTAGTTGATTGCTTACTGGCATGTTATCATCCTCCGAAGTCCATAAGCATTCGCATAGCTTCTGCTTTAAAGACAACGTGCACGCTGTCATGGGAATAGGCATTCCCTTGAAAAGGGGGAGAGTGAGGGAGGCTGTCTTCTGAAAGGCATTCAGGGCAGAACTCACAGCCTTGGTCATGAGCCTGGACCTGATTTTTGTTTACACATCAAGGAGGAAGCCACCTCTCGGAGCAGACTCACGTTAGCCAAGCCCATAAAGCAAGGACTCCTACTTAGGAACTTACAGGAGAACTGACTATAACAGGAACTCCTGAGCTACCACAGGAGCATGGAATTGGCGCTGGAAGTTAAAGGAACTAAATGGCATTTGGCACGTTTCTTTCACAATAGTCCTCACCAATGGAACTTGAAAACTCATAGTCCTGCGACTAACTCTCCCTCTCCCCTGTGCAGTGCTTGGCGGGGGCATGACCAACTTTGCCTTAGCGATGTCTTCACGCCGAGTTTTAGTGATGCCAACACCTTCGGTTTAGTTTCAATTGCCTACATCTCCAACCAGATCTGAATCAATTCCTCCGACCTTTAAGATATCCTTCATTTTAAGGTGACTTTACTTAATTCGGTTTTAGTGTAGATTCCAAGTGTTGGGTGGCATCTCGCTGTACGCCCCACTTATGCGTCCTCTACTGATACTATTGCATCAATGGCATCTATCATGAAATCTATGTTTTGGTTCATTCCTACCATAATATCTTTTGGTTGTTTATGATATTTCTAATTGTATTTTTGGATGGCTGGACTTGTTTATCATTCTCTTCCAAAAAAATTTTTATTGGTGATGTGGAGTTACCATCAGAATATTTCATTATTCATTTTTTGTGTGTCTTTGTTCACACCCATCATATTTCTTTCCTCCCTCCCATGAGTTACATACTTGTTATGATATGGGTCAAACATGAAAGTCAACCTCTAGGCACTCCTGTGCAATGTGAGACTGTTAGGGAAAGAATAGAGGTTAATTTTAGAGAATCAGTCTCCATCTTAATTTTATCCACTCCTTCCACTCTTAATCAGCCTCCATCTTCATTTCTTCCATTCCTTCTACTTTTCCTTTAGTGTCTCAGAACTTCCAGTCCCTGTCTGAGGTGTTCAGGAAGGCTACCCTGCTCCTTGGCTTCAGCCAGACTCGTGAATCAAACCCACAAGTCGGTCACCTTCATCATTTTTCTCTAGCTGCCATGTGGCCAAGAATTGATAGGAAGCTCAGGAAGAGTGTAGCAGCACTATACACACACACACACACACACACACACACACACACATATATATATATATAGTTTGACTACTTTATAAATAGTATGTATGTATTGTTTGTATTTTTATATAATGGAGCAATGACTAGAAGGTCATACAAGGGTGTACTTGACAAGGGAAAAAGACAAATGGCACCGAGAGGGTACAAAAGGCACATCAATTTTATCAGCAAATAGGGTTGCAAGAACCGAGCACCAATGGCAGACCCCTGACTCAGGGCCTGGCATCATTGTGGCCCAAGGTGATGTGAAGGAGATCCACATTTATCAGTGATGTGGAGGTGACATGAAGGAGATCCACAGAGCGGTGCGCTGAAGGAAAGAATGCGCTCTGAGAGTCTTGCTCATCATGCTTGACAAGTCCCTCATTAATCAGCAGCTGGCAGCCTGGAATCTTTTGACAAACTGGGCGGCATCAAAAGAAAAAGTGGAAAGAAGGCTTTGCTGAAGTGATGTCAGGAAAGGGACCATGCTCACTGACAGCTTCTCCTCGGCTGAGAAGGATCTTTGTGGCTGGACAAGTTCCCACGCCAAGACCTGGAGAGAGGGTGGGGCTGGAATGGGGGTGCGTCAGCAGGCAGACAGCTTTTGTGCTTGGCTGGGGGCGGGTGTCGCCGGATGGTTGGACCCTTGCAGACAGCTGCAGAACTCAGAGGAGGCATGAAGAGGGCTCCATCAACCAAGTGTTGCCTTACAGGAGCCGGACCCAAGGCCGGGCTGACAGGAAGTCGGCAAGCAGGGGCTGGCTTTGCAGGGGCGTGGAGGAGCTGGCTGGAAGCAGTGGGAGTCACCACTGGACAATTTGCCTGAACCTGTCACACAGCAGACAGGCTGGCGGGAAGGGGATCTGCAGCGACCTTGGCTGTAGGAAGTGGGTCCGCCACAAGTTGGTTGGCCAGAAGGCCCGGTGCCACGTGATGCTGGTGTGCAAGAGGGCTGGCAGTTAGCCACCGGCCGGCAGATGAAGGACGTGGAAGGAGCTGCTTGGCAGGGCAGCGGCTGGCAAGAGGAGGTCACACAGCGAACAAGATTGCAAGAACTGAGCACGCAAGGTGGTGGCTGGCAGGGAGCAGGCATACAGGGAACTGACGGGCAAGTCTTGAGAACGTAGCAGATGGGCTGGTAATAGGTTGATCTGCAGGGCTGACCTTCGCCACTCATGGGATGGCATGAACCTGCTTGGCAGCAAGTTGGCTGGCATGGAGTAGCTGCACAGGCGGTTGGTGGGCACGATATTTCAGGACAGGGAGTCACCTCAGAGCAGGATGGCTGGCAGGCCCTAGTGTCACAAGCTGCCTGGCGCGATCCGGACACATAGACAGGTTCCTGGCAGGAGCTTTGCTGGCTGGGGCTGGCTTCGCAGCACTCATCCTGGCCACCGATGGGTTCCGAGCAGGAGGGCTGGCAGCAGCTAACCAGACGAGGAGCCTGACCAGTGCTGGATTCATAGCTGGCTGAGCAGGAGCAAATGGGCTGGCAAACAAAGCCCTCGCAGGAAGTTGCTGGAAGACAGGTAGGGTGGCGGGGAGCAGGCTCACAGCCTCCAGGGACCCCGCCGGATGGCTGACAATGTCCTTGGCATGGGACCAGTTGCCAGGTTCTGCTCCGGCAGAAGCTAGGCAAAAGGATGCCATTTCGGAAGCTGCCACCCTTTGGGCACATGGAGATGGGAGGCACCGCTGGAACAGCCGCAGTGTTTCCAGGACAACAGTCGTCCCCCATGGTGCTGGAGCTCCTTTGCCAGGAAGACACCTACTACCTGGAACTTTTATAGGTCCTCACTTGGGGTGCTGGCGTGACAGAGAGCATCTTTCCTTGTTGTTGTTTCCACTGCTTTGCAGGCAGACATCTGATTAACAGGCTTCCGGAGCCAGGGAGATGCTGGCCCTGCTTTTACAACTGTCAGATGGGTGGGAAGTTTTCTTTGCTAAGTTTGGATCCCTGGATGCTGTTCCTGCCCTGGGATGAGCTGTCGCTTTTACAGGTTGTGCGGCAGTCTCCCTGAAGCAGGCCTTTCCCAGCACAACCTCTCATCAGGAGGCTGCGGGGCACTCTCCCACCAGGAATGCAGCTCTGCACCATTCAATCCGGAAATGAGATGATGTCAGAGAAGGAGAGCAGAAAATCAGTCAAGGACATGCTTTCTAGACCTTTCCCATTTGGCTTTCCTGAAACTCAACTCTGCTAGGACCAATGACAATAGGAATGGCTTCCATTTATTGCAGACCTACCATGTAGCAAGTCTTTGGCTGCATTCTTCATGGAATCTTTGCAATGACCCTAGTTACTTGGTATACTTGTCACCACCATTTTGGAGGTAACAAAACAAATTCTGAATTTAAATTGTGTTCCCCAAATTATGCAAGTAATGCCCTGCACCACATCCAAGTCCCTCTGTCCAGCATACAAGGCCTGACAAGAGCAGTTCCTGGTCTGCTTACCTGACCTCAGAGCTCACCACTCCTCTGAGCACACCTTTGCCCCGGCCTCGCCTAGTGAACAGTGTGCTCACAGGCATATTCATGAGTGTGCTTCCTCTGCCTAAAAAACTATTCCTTCCTAGTTTCTAAATTCTCAGCTCCTATTTGTGCTGAAAGACAAAGCTTCAGTATCAGAGTCCCTAAGAATCCCCCCTTTGCTCCCCTAACACCCTGCTGAGTTCACAGTGCCCGTGCTTGCCTCTATCCCAGCATTTAGCACAGTGAAGTATAGTTCATTGTCTCTCTGTCCATCTGTCTTCCTGCTGGAGTGAGCTCCTCTGAGAGCAGGGACTGAGACTTTTGTCGTCTCATTCCGAGAGCCTAACCTAGAGCCTGGCACCTCACAGTCTCTAATGAACCTTGTTGGATGGATGGATGGATGGATGAAGCTGCTCTCAAAGATGAGGCAGGTCAGCTGATGGGGTGATGGCGTTAACAAGAGAGAGGTGAGAACAGCATGTCGCTTCAACGTAGCCATGTTTATTGGACAATTAAGTATCCTTCTCTCACTGAGGAGGCCCCCAAGGAGCATGAGCATAGACAGCAGGGGAGCAGAGGCAGGAGGACTGGCAGAAATGTAGCCAGGAAAGAGATCATGTGGCACAGCTCGATGACAGCAGCGGACAGGCACCCAGAGTGCCCTCTCAGTGCCCCCAAGGCCTTCATGTGGGCCATTCGGGTACTGTCCTTTCTGAAGAGTTACTTGAAACATAGGCAGATGGTGAGTGATGCTGCAGAAAGAAAAAGATTCTAGCTACGTCATGCTGCACTTCGGGAGGGCAGTCAAGTTCCTCTCTGGTCGGAGGTTTGCTTTGCAGGTGTTGTTGGGCTGAGGCCCGTTCAGCAGTTGGCAGGCTTGATGGCAGCAGGCTGGCTGGCTGTGGCCTCACGGGTGGTTGGGCTGCTGACTTTGGCCTCCGTGGGCTGGCAGGGATTGTCGTCTGAGACTTCCACCTTGCAGGGATTGGAGTCAGCACAATCCGGTTGGCTGGAAGTGGACTTCTTGCAATCCCGTTTGCAGGAGTTAGCACAAGACAGGCAGGAGCTCACCGGGCGGTAGGAGATTGAAGTGATGTAGGTCGGGCGGCCCAGGATGGAGTAACAAGAGCGGTAGCAGGCAGGGCGGTAGCAGGCAGGGCGGTAGGAGATGGATGTCACATAGGGCTGCCTGCAGGTGAAGGGTCCAGGGTAGATTGAGCGGTAGATGGGGCGGTAGGGGACTGAAGTCGTGCAAGACGGTTTGCAGGAGCTAGGTATGTAGAAAGTCCGAGGGCAAGTTGGTTGGCAGATGGCAGATGCAGAAGACCCCGGGCGGCAGCAGAGAGGCTGGCAGGAAGTAGATGGGCAGGAAATAGGCTCACAGCAGATGGACTGAGGGCGCTGGACTATGTAGCAAGCAGGTTGGCATGGTCGGGGCACACAGACACTGGGTGAGCAGGGATTGGGCTCCGAGCAGATGGGTTGGCAGATGCTGGGGACACAACACGAGGGCTCTTGGCAAGTGCTAGAGGCACAAGGTGGTTCCCACGGGCTCGGAACACAGCAGGCAGGGCGAAGGCAAACTGGCTCATAGACCAGAGCCACACAGGGAGATGGCTGGCAGATACTGGGCTCGGAGCAGGATGGCTCACAGGGACTGGACTCACAGCAAGAAGCCTGGCAGCTATTGTCCGCAGAGCAGTCGGATTGGCAGCAGCTGGGTGTGGGGCACACTGGCTGACAGCAAGCAGGTTCACAGACCACTGGTTGGCAAGAGCTAGGCACAGTGCAGACAGCCGGACAGCAGCTGGGCTCACAAACGACTGGCTGGCAGCAGCTCGGCTTGCAGACGATGGGCTGGCAGGGCGTGGGCATACAGAGGACCGCTTGGCAGGAAGCAGTCTCACAGCACACAGGTTGGCAGCAACTGCTCACGGAGCAAGAGGGCTCACATGTGGTGGCCTCGCAACATACGGGTTGGGCACAGCTGCTCACAGAACTACAGGGATCACACATGGTGGCCTCGCAGCACACAGGTTGGCCACAGCTGCTCATGGAACAGCAGGGCTGACAGCACTGTGGGCCACAGCTGGAGGCTCCGCAGCCATCTTGACAGGTCATCAGTTGCCACGTCTGGCTCTGGCAGGAGCTGGGCAAGCAGATGGGCCCTCTGCAGCTCACCTCCGTGGAGCAGAGAGAGATGGCTGGCACGGAGGGGCATTTCCTAGAACAGCAGTTTCCAGACATGATGGAGGTGCCTCTGCTCCCTGGTGAGTGCTGCGAGGTGGCTGCCTGACTGGCACAGCTCCCTGAGGCCCTGTCTTTTATACCCCTTCACGGGCATAGGATGTTTTGAGCTCCCGCGTCTTTTCCTCGTTGCTGTTTGGGACACTTTTCAGAGGAACATCTTATTATGCCAAGGTTTGTTGACCCGAGGTTGTTTATCTGCCCATAAAGAAGCTGTTTGTTTATTGACTTGCTAAATGTGGAGTCCTGTGAGTTATAGGCTATCTTGGAATAAGCGTCATCACCTTCAATGATCGGTATCTCTGAGCATCGTGAACAGGGGAAGAAAAGAACTTATCATTTATCCATCTTTTATCCTCTGTACCAGGCCCTGAGCTGGATACAGGGGATGCCCACGCATAAGACCTACTCACTCATTCTCATGGATATCACTCTCTGGTGGGCAGACAGTGTAGAGGCAAACTCATCGCAATGCAATGATAAACTTAACAACATACATGGGGGTTAGTGAGAGGACCAGTGATGAACTCTGTGGAAGAGAGGGTATCTGGGATGGATCTCAAATGACTGCACTTTATAGCACTGATTTATTTAAAACCATTAGCAATCCCATGAGATAGGGAGGCTTCTGCTTCTATTACAGATGAAGAACAGGAAGGGGGAATTGGAATCCAAGTTTGTCACTTACTAAAGATCCCAATGGCTTGCCTCCTAATCTAGAGCTGCTCTTCTTCCCCTTCACCATCCTGTCTGGACCGACCTTTCTCAGGAGCCTTTGTCAAAGCCACATGTCACAGGCTTTGCGCTCATACCGTCCTTTGTCCTGTTCTGTGCCCCAGACTGCTGGTTCTACCTGACCCTGGAAAGCACTTGGCCTAGCCATTTTGCTTTTGTTTCATTTCTTTTCTTCCTTCACCCCCACCTGAAGTGTCCAGTAGTCCTCCAGAGGTCTTTTTGCATTTGATGATTTTTAAAAATTAAATGTATTGGAATAACATTGGTTATTAACATATAAATTTCAGGTGATAACTTTCTAATAAGACATCTGTATACTCTATTGTCCTTTGGTGATTTTAACAGCTCCTAAAAGAAAGATACATCCAAGACCCAAAGGGTAAAGGAGAAAGATGTGTGTGGTTTTTTTGTTTGTGTGTGTGTGTGTGTGTGTGTTTACAAAAACATTATAAACAAAAGCAAGAACACAAATGCTTTCTTAAAGCATTGTGTCAATGCTACTGCTTGAGAGAGACATTATGTGGGAAACAAACCATAAGCTTCTAAACACCAAGGACTGATATCCTTGCTCACTGAGGCCCCATCTTGCCTCCACCATGTGCTTTCAACATCAATACAAAAGGCATCTTTGGAAAAGCTGAACCATTTTTTTCATTCATTCACCATTCTTCTCTTCATTCATTAATTTATGCAATCATTTGCCTAATTTCAATTTTATTCATCCAACCAACCCAGCTGCCACTGGGTTTTTTGTGATGATACAGAATGAATGAGTTGCAATTTCATAAGAAAGGTTTAGAAGAAAGATACTTCCATAAGCAATTATGGTACAATATATGTACAAGTGCTACAACACCTGGATGCACGGGTGCTCTTTGGGTACCCAGGAAAACAGCAATGTGGTTTTGAGGAACTTAGGGAAGGCTTCTTAAGAGAGCATGATACATTTGAGGAGCAGCAAATGGTTCTATAGCTGAGATGAAAAATTCAAGGGGACAGGAAAGGATAGTGATAAGTCTAGAGGGGTTACTAGCCACTCAATCATAAAAAAAACCCTATGAACCATGGTAATAAGTTGGATATTATAGTGACACCTGGAGTTTTTAAGCAGGGGAGTAACTTGGCCAGGCCTGCCCTTTGGAAATATCTCTCTGGCTGTGGAGAAGGGATTAAAGAAGGAGAGTGAGTCTGCAAGTGGGCCAACCATTAGAGGTCTGGGCAATTACCCCAAAGCTTTATGGTGAACTAGCCAGTGCCTTAGGACTGGAGTGATATAAGATGTTTTAAAGAGGCAGAATCTACAGGACTTGGTGGTTGAGAGCGAAAGATTAGGAATAGGGAGTGTCATTCTTTGAGATGGATCTCAGCAATAGAGGAAAAGAATTTTAGAAAGCTTTGCAGAGGATAAGGCAAGGAGAAGACCCCAAGACTCTGATCTCCACATTTTCAGTTCTTCTTGCCATCCACCTTCTCTTCCTCAGCTAACCCAGCAATAAAATTCCAAATGGAGATGCCCTTCCCCCCCCCCCCCAAAAAAAATCCCTCATAAAGGCTCTCAGCTGAAAAACTTGCATAGCATCATTCATTATACTAGAATGTCATCTCCTCCAAGAATCTTTCCCTGCTAAGTGGAATAAGCTGCTCTTTTAACTATTTAGCCCATTCCTACTTTATTCTCTTTTGTAGCTCTTGGCTCCCTTGATGCCATATAAGCACTAGGAGGCTAAGAATTTTGTTTATTCCCTGATGTAAACCCAGCACCCAGAATAGTGTTTGATATGTAGGCAGTTCACTATTAATATTTGTTGAATGAATGGATGAATGAGAACCTCCATGGACAACTAAGAGGAGCAATTCTCTGTCAATAATTCAAAGAAATTACTACCTTCCACTCATGCTTCCATAAAGCCATGGTCATGAGCAACGAAAGAATGAGCTTCTCTTAATCACAATGTAGACCAGTTGACCTCTTGGCCACCATGTCCCTTTGGCATGCTTCTGCTCTGACTGAGGCTTTGTCCTAGGGGTTAGAGAGCCAGTATTTAAGAGGCCAATTTTAGGCAGAGCAAACAATGACCTAAATAATAGAGTCTAAAACTGGATCTGGGCAGAGTCAAATCTCAAATTCTCTCCCAAAGCAAGATACTGCAAATACTACTGGGGCTTTTAATGCCAAAAAAGAAAAGAAAAGAAAAAGAAAACACAAGCAGCTATCATTACATACTTGCTAGAACAGCTAAACATTAAAAGACTGACAATGTCAAGTATTAGCAAGAACATGGAGCAACTGGAACTCCCAGATATACAAAATGGTACAACCACTTTGCAAAACTGGTGGGTAGGTTTTTATAACGTAAAACATTCACTTGCCATTTGTCTAGCAATCCAACACTTAGGAATTTATCCTAAATAAATGAAAATATATGTCCACACAAAAATTTGTACATGAATATTCATAATAGCTTTATTCATAATAGCAAAGAACCGTAGACAACCCTAATGTCCATCAGTAGATGATTTTAATGTAGCTTATTCATACAATGAAGTTTATTCACTCAATAAAAAGGAATGAACTATTGATAGCTACAGCAACATGAATGAATATTTTAAAATGTTTTCCTAAGTGAAAAAGTTCACAATATATGATTTCATTTATATGAAATTCTAGAAATGGTGAAATTTATAGTGACATAAAGCAGATCAATGGTTGTCTGAGATTAGGGTCAGGTCGAGGGGACACTACCTGTGAAAGGACACTGGGGAATTTGAGAGATGATGGAAAATTCTAGATCTTGAGTGCAGTAATGGTTATATACAAGTAGTGGCTCGGCACACAAAATTTGTGCACATTAAAATGGAATTAATTAGGAGAAATATTTTAATATTGCTATTTGCCCTTTCTCTATAGTAGAAGTGTCAGAGATGAAAGAAAATTAGTAAAAAGTATATGAAAATCTTCCTCCTGTCAGAGTGTGGGGCACACTGCGGGACCCAGAGTCAAGTCCCTGCCCACCTGCATGCACCTCGAAATCTCAAGAGACCCAGCCCCAGCCAGCCCCGCGTCCATCAAGCTGGGTGTGAGGCACAGCCTTGGGGTTCCCAATCAAAGGCCAACAGGTGAGGGGGCGCAGGCTCAGGTCCCCCGGCCCGACCAGGCACCACACAGCCTCAAATCCTGCTCTTCACAGCTCGTTATGGGAAACCCGCCTCTGCTGTGGGCGCAGCCATCTTGTGACAGCATGACGGAGTGAGAATCAATTTGCACATTACTTCTTTATTATATAGGATTGTCAAGATCTCATCAAACTACACTAAAATGGGAGTGATTTATTACATGTAAATTAGATCTCCAAGTTAGCTTATAAAAAATAAAACAAAAAAATTTAAAGGCAAAAAAGCAAAAGCAGCATAATCCCAGTTTTATTTGTAAAAATGCTTAGAAAGGAGTCTGGAAATATACATGTTGGTATTAAAGCCTGAGTGGCATTCTCCCCTGACTGTGCTAGAAAGTTCTGACCAAACCTGAAGCCTCCCGCAGAACCATCCTAGGAGAACTCCAGTGCAGGAGGCATCCAGGCACCTTGCTCAAGGTTAAACTTGGCCAGCCTCAGCGTTTACCTGGGAGTTTTTAAAAACGCAGGCCCCCGCGAGCTGGCGTGGCTCAGTGAATCCGGAGGTCACAGCTCCATGCCAGGTCAGGGCACATGCCTGCGTTGAGGGCTCAGTCCCTGGTAGGGGGTGTGCAGCAGGCAGCCAACCAATTCTCTCTCATCATTGATATTTCTATCTCTCTCTCCCTTTCCCTTCCTGACATCCATAAAAATATATTTTTTAAAATAAAAATGCAGCTCCCAGGGCCTCTGCCCTAAGGCTAATGGATAAAACCTCTAGCAGCAAAGCCCAGGGATCTGTGCGTTTAAGAGCCTTCTCAAGTGAATCTCATGAAGCGCATAGAACTTGAGCCTCCTTGTGTGGTCCTCAGACCTCAGTGCGTAAGAATACCTGCGTTCTTGTTAGAAACCCAGGTTCCCAGGCCGCCCGCCTCGGAATGCTGATTCTGCCTGGCTCAGGGTGGGCTCCAGAATCTCCACTGAACTACCCCTGGGTGCTCTGATGTCGGTGGTCCCCAAACTGCTTGTCAGAAGCGCCCGTGGGGGAGGCCTGAGCACATTTCTCTGGCCCAGGGCCCGGGAGGGGGCGAAGGAAGAGGCGGCAGAACTGCTGTGGTGAGGCCAGCGCGCCCGAATTTATTAAGAAGTTAACAAAGAGGAGGAATCCGTGCGTCCCAAAAGCCTCCGGATGCTGACGAGGAGGGGTCGGTCCCAGAGACACCTGGAATGAGAGGAGGCCTCCTGGTGACCGTGAGAGTCCAGCCAGCCGCGGGGATTGCCCCCCTTCAGCCTTGGGGATCACTTTGGGTGGCACCCCGTTTCCACTCCTCACCAGCACGTGGCTCTAGCTCTCAGGGCCTTGAAACATCAGGGTGGGCACTGATCCACAAGCCTTCTCTCCCAATACCCTGTCCGGGAATGTCCTGGAGACGAGGGGGTCTCGGCCGGAGCAGGGAGGTGGGGGGGGACGCGATCCGTGGGGCTGTCTCCGTGGAGTGGGTGCGGGGGGCTCTTCACTTCGTGTCGCAGACGGGCGTGGGCTGGCAGCACACGGGCCCGCAGCAGCCCCCGGAGGAGCCACAACAACTGGACCCGCAGCAGCTGGACCCGCAGCATCCTCCCCCGCAGCCGGAGCCGCCCCCGCAGCCGTTGCCACCGCAGCCGGAGCCACCACCGCAGCAGCCGTTGCCACCGCAGCAGGACGACCCGCAGCAGCCGCCTCCGCAGCCGCCGCCTCCGCAGCCCGAGCCCCCGCAGCCGCAGCAGGAGCCGCAGCAGCCGCAGCAGGAGCCGCAGCAGCCGGGCTGGCAGCAGCACGTCTCGCAGCACTCCTGCTCCTCACCGCAGCAGGCGAAGCAGTCCCCCGGGCAGCACCCCATGGTCCCCGCAGGTCAGGGCGCAGGGTCAGGACCGCAGCCAGAGCTTCCCCAGGTCTGACCGGCACCGGCTGGATGGTGGCTTTTATATCCCCTCCGCCGCTGGGGTGTGGGCCCCAGGCCAGGTGTTTCCTTTGTTATTATTTGTGCCCGGGTGTCCAGAGGAAGGTCTCATTAGCTGCCTGTTTATTTTCCAGCCCCGAGTACCTCAACTCATAAAAAGGCCCCACTCCTCCCAAACTGGCTGTTTGTCCAGAGGGTAAAAATACACCTTCCGAGAGACCTGTCATCACGGCCAAACTGGGGCCAGCCATCATTAGCTGGGCTGGAGCCAGGAAGGGGAAGCCCCCCCCCCCCCCCCCCCAGATCTGGCTCTGGCAGGGGGTTCCTCTTCTATGCCAACCTCTCTGCCATGGTTGCTAATCCCGGAAGAAGAAGATTGCAAAAGCAGCTCAGAGGCCACTGAGGAGGTCTGGCCGTGTGGCTCTTCCCAGTTGGAAATGGCATCTTCATCCAGGGTGAGCAAGGCAAATATTTGTGTGTGTGTGTGTGTGTGTGTGTGTGTGTGTGTGTGGTATGTGGAGTGTGCTGCACGTTTGTTTGGGCTTCCTCAGTGACCATCAATCATGAGTAATAACTGCCCTGTGAAACGGAAAGAGACTCACAATAAAACTGCAAAAGGCAGGGGAACCATGTTTCTCTGGCTGTGGATGAACTGAGCACTTGTCCTTCTCTCTAAATAGGCTGAAGGAGCAGTGGGCAGAACCTGCCACTCCTGGCCTAGGCCTTCCCTTGATAGGAATAGGAAGATGAGAACAGGCAGGAGGAGGAGAAAAAGAAAGAGGAGGCGGTGGAAGAAGAGGAGGATGTGGAGGAAGAGATGAAGGAGGAAAAGAAGGAGGAGATGGAAAAAGAGGAAGGAGGAGATGGAGGAAGACGAAGGAGGAAATGGAGGACAAGGAAAAGGAGGAGGAGGAAAAGGAGGAAGAAGAGATGCAGAAGAAGGAGCGGGAGAAGATGGAGGATGAGAAGGGAGAACTGGAAAAAAGGAGATGAGGAGGAAGAAGAGATGAAAAAGAAGGAGATGGAGTAAGAAGAGATGAAGGAAGAGAAGATGGAGGAGAAGGAATGGAGGGAGGAAGGGAGGAAAAGAGGAGATCATGGAACATCCAAAACACCACATTGAAATGGGAATGTTGTGCACTTTTTAAAGACCATCTGTCAGAATGAGAGATAAGCATACCCAATACCCAGAGTGCTGTGGATGAATAAAACGCCACAGGAAGACCAGGATCCACAGGAGATGCAGGTCCCTGTGTAAACTCTGGGTCAAATTTTTCTGTCTCCGTTGGGGCTTCGGTACCCTGTCATCCTCTTGGAATGATAATAGCGACTCTGGAACCTGTGGGCTCAGCCCTCTGGAAGGCAGCACCTGGAGCGGGAGGTGGGGATGGAGGGTGGCGGTGGGGATGGAGATCTGAATCGAGGGACACAGTCCCTCCTTTTCAGTTTCCTTTCCTTTTTTAAGACAAGCCTGGAGGTAAGGCAGCTCCTAGAAAGGGCTAGAAATCCTGAAAACCGGGAGGTGAGGGGAACGGAGACAGCGAGAAAGGATGGGCTACTTGGATCTGATGTAACCCTCAGTACTTCATGGGACGTGGAATGTTAGAACTGGGAGGAACCCCAAAAGATCACGTGTTCCAGGGTTCCTAAACCAGGTTTTACCATCGGAATCGCCTAGGCAAGGGTGGGGACTTCTGGAAAACACAGATGTCTACCTGCACCCAGTTCTGTTAAATCAGAGCATGTGCTTGTGGGAGCTTGTGAAGCCATATAGTTGGAAGTTAGTTTCAGATTATCAACAGGTGAGGAAACACTGATGCAGCTTAAACGCCGCCAGGACCATCACCCGCAAGCACCCTTCTATACAAAAGATGATAGCAGGGTCCAGGCAGGACACATTCCTGATAGACTTGACCGTGAAGGCTGTTTCCTGGTCCAGCGTTCCTCCCCCACTCCACTCCCACAGATGCACAGCTCTGGGTAAGTAACACAGCGACAGTCACAGCAGATGCATTCTTTTCATTCTTCTTTAATAATAGGCGATGCATTCACATGGTCAACGTGCAAAAGGAATGCAGTGAACAGTCGTCCTTCTCTTCCTGTGTCCGGCCAGGCCTGCCTCTCACCCCGCCTCCCTCTGTCCCTCTAACCCCTGCACCTGAACTCACTCATCTGGAATGTGGAAATTGTGATAATAATAGCACCAATCTCATAGGGCTGCTGTGAAGGTGAGATGGGTTAGTGTATATGCAGATACATCACGTTGAACCTTAAACCATTGATTGGCCACATATTGCTTGATAAATATTAGCTATTATTTATATACAAAAAGAGATAGTTAGATGTACATATAATCCTTATTTTATACATAGTATATTACACAAATGGTAGCGTAATATGCATCCTGTTCTTAACTCTTTTTATCCTCCTAACAAGATTATCTTAATCATTCCATATCAGTACATAAAGTTTTTTATAGTATTCTATTGTGCCAATCATTTATTTAACCAATTCTCTATTGAAAGACATTTGTTTCTCATTTCCAATAGGGTGCTATTATAAACTTTGTTATTTTAAATATTTACTATTATATAACTTAGCCTGTCTTTATATATCCCTCCCATCCAATCTTGGCATAGAAATTGCTGTGTCAGGGAGTTTTTGTGTTTGTCATTTTGATGGATGTTGCCAGGTCACCCTTCATCCAGGTTGTACCAGTTTACGCACCCTCAGCAAGTGCGAGAGTACTGTCTTCTCATGCTCGACCTACAGTGTTATCAGAGTTGGACCTTGACAATCTGATAGGAAAAAGATAGGATCTTACAATAGTTTTAATTTGCATTTCTGTAAAAAATCAATAAAATATATTTTAAAAAGTGTATACACACTTTAACAGGTGATAGCTCAATTTTCTTTTTTGATAGCTCAATTTTGAAAATGAAATGTATTTTAATAAACACTGCTTTATAGTTATTCAAAGTGTGTGTATACAGTTTTTTTGGGACACCCTATATAGGTTTCAAGTGTGCATTTCTATGATATGGGATCTGTGTATGCTTAGTGCACCTGTCACCAAAAGTAAACTCTTCTTCCATCACCACATATTTGACCCCTTTACCCACCTCCTTTCCTCCAGTAGCCACCATGTGTTGTCTGTGTCTATGAGTTTTTGTTTGCTTTTCTTATTCATTCAGTTGTTACCTTTCAGCTTTATACCCCACATAGGAGTAAAATCAGGTGGTTCTTGACTTTTTCTGTCTGACTTGCTTCTTTCTCAAGAGATTTGTCAAGATTCATAGTCCAATCATTAAATCTCTTTGTAGTATTTATTTGTACTTACTTCATTATTAGTGCATTTATTTCATATGCCATTTTTATTTCTTCTTTTGGGAATTATCTATTCATGCCAAATTTTCTCTTAGATTATTCATCTTTCCTAATTTATTTATAAGAGCTTATTTCATCCTACACATATTAACTTTCCTTTCTGACTCTCACACATGTTGCAAAATTTATGCCAGGGTAGCATTTCTTTCTAATTGTATCTATGATTTTTTTATGCATAGAATTTTGTTCTTTTTTTTTTTTATTTCATGGAGGAAGGGAGAGGGAGAGAGATAGAAACATCAATGATGACAGAGAATCATTGATTAACTGCTTCCTGCACACCCCCCACTGGGGATCGAGCCCATAACCCAGACATGTGCCCTTGACTAGAATCGAACCCAGGACCCTTCAGTCTGCAGGCCAACACTGTATCCACTGAGCCAACCCGGATAGGGCTTTTTATATAGGAAAGTATACTGTATTTTTTTTCTGCTGCTTTTATACTTTGAAACTTCTTCATTATCTTCAAATGAGACAACGATGAACTTTTAGTTTTTATAGTTGCATTTTTTTATACATACTAGTAATGCTGTTCTCCATGAGGAATTTATTTTAAGGTGTGGCAGATACACCTTTACAAAAATGCCCTGGTATTCCTAATTGGGGGACTCAGGTGCCTATTAAATTAATGATTGGTGTGCAATAAAGAACAAGATGCAGGAGGCATTAGAAACTTAGGCTTGGCATCTGTTCTGGCGGCCTCTAGTGTCCATCTGTGACATTTCACATGCAGTTTCTGGTGGTTCTTTCTAGAGGCAATCACAAAATAAGCTCTGATTCTGGCTTCACCAAGAAGCAATGCAACAAAAACTTGGTTGGATGTTAGAATGTTATTATATTACATTAGAGGCCTGATGCACAAAATCTGTGCAAGGGTAGGCCCTCGCAGCCCGGGGCTTTGCCCAGAAGGTCATCTGGAAGGACATTCAGACAGTCATACTGCTGTTCGGCCATTTGGTCGATTTGCATATTACGATTTTGTTATTATAGATGGCACTGATTGAAATCATGTGTCCAATCAGCCATCTCTTAGCAAAGGGGGCACATTATCAGCCCCTCCAATGGTGCTAGGTATGCACTAAGCATTTTCTATGTGTTTTCTTGGTTAATATCCAGGATAACTATATACAATAAGTATTATCTTCATCTTGAGGAAACCAAGGCTCATGAAGGTCAACTACTTTAACTACCGTGTTTTCCCAAAAATAAGACATCCTCCAAAAATAAGACCTAGCGCATGGAAAGATAAGACATCCCCTGAAAATAAGACCTAGCGCAACTTTGGGAGAAAAAAAATTAATATAAGACACTGTCTTATTTTTGGGGAAAACAGGGTAGGAGATGCAGGGCTTGGATCTGAACCCAGATATGTCTGCTTCTGAAACCCAGCCTCCTTCATCTGTGTCTATGTTTCTTGAGGGAACCAGAGGGAGCTGCCTCTTTGTCTTAAGGTAAGTCTTAGAGTAAGAATATAGTCAAGTGAATGTGAGTTTCAAACCACAGAGGCATCGCTAATTTATTCACCAGTTTACATCAATGGTTACCAAATGGTGAGCACTCATACATAGTTACAAAATCAATAGCTAAATAAAATCATAATGAAATGTGAGATGACCTCTCATCAGCAAGGCAGTCCAAAAATGTCAACTGGAAGAGAGTTGAATCTCTGCTGCTATTTCTCACCCACTCCTCATTGGCTCTCAGCCTCTGCTTTGCTCAGTCGGGTCTGGAATCAGCACCGTTCTGTAGGACCTGCTGCCATAATGGAAATGTCCACATCTGCTCCACCAACATGGGGTCCACTGGACACAAATGACCACTGAGCACTGGCAATGTGGCCGATGTGATGGAGAAACCGTGTTTTTAACTGTATTTAATGTTTATCTATTTTCATTGAATAGCCACATGTAGCCAGTGGCTTCTGAGTTGGACCGTACAGCTTGAGACTCTGTTTCAGATAACCTGGATAATTCCATTAAGGCTCAGTTGTTGGAATTAACCTGCATTATAACTAAATATTCTGTTTTTCCTTTTTAAAAATTTGAGCCTTCTTAAGGCATCAAAGAACTGAGAAGATAGTACAAATTGCCAAGAAATTATCAAAGAACTAAGTAATTGGCAGGTGCTCAGAGAGATGAACTGAGCACTGTAATTGCTTCTTCCTCAAGGGCGTTTGCTGAATTTTACAAATTTGAATTACAGAAACAGAAAATAAAGTCCAGGTCCCATCCACAGTAGAGACCCCCTAGGGAGATTCACCCCTCCATAAAGCTGGGGCCCCCAAAGGGCCACACCCTTGGGGTAATGGTGAGCCATATATAACCTAGCCCACCCACGCCTACCACAGGGCACTGGTCTTGCACATTACCTGCGTGATTCGAAAAAATTCAGGCCATGAATTTAAAGAAGCCTCTGACCGGTAGTGCCGGAGTGCAGTGGCAGGAACAAATGCCACTCCTTTCTGGAAGGACACACCATTATCCTACCTCCATGAAGTCCCACAAATAGTCCAAGGAAAATGAAGGTGGTACTCATCAGTGTTGCTCACCAAATGTTTCTCTCTCTGCCTTTCACAAATATGGCAGGAATGCTCTTCCTACCTCCTTTGAAGTTGGCATGACTAAGTGACTTCCTTTGCTTAATAACATGTGAATGTTATTCACTGAAGACCAAAGCTTATGAGTCATTGCAGAATGAACCGCCCTCCCAAGCAGATCTGTAAAAGTGTAGCTGGAGTCCTGGCCTCTTGAGTAAGTATGATGACTAGAGCCTCCTCATGGCCAGTGGTGGAATTGGAGCATGCACAAGACCTAAACTCTTGTTGTGATAAGATTTGGGAAACCTGGGAGTTGATAGTTACTATGGTAACTGTAACTTTGCCTGTCCTGACAGATGCAATGAATACCTCACGGTTGCTCATGACTAAGCACACAAGGAAACGGGCACCCTGAGTGAGAGCCAGTAGAAACAGCAGAGCATAAACAAACCACAGAGACTTTAGATACTGAAATTATCAAACACATATTATAATATGTTTCTATCTTGGACCACTGGTTGTCTGTGAGGTCCGAAAGATGGATGTCTGCTGGTTTAAGGATCAGACCCCATTACCTGCCATCCTGGCACTCTCCATCCATGTATTGGTGTTCTCCAGCGACACAGAACCAACAGGAGATATATATGATGAGATGTATGATGGAACATGGCCCATGTGATTATGAGACTGAAAAGTCCCCTGATCTGCCATCTGCAAGTCAGAGAACCAGGAAAGCTGGTGGTATAATTCTGTCTGAGAACCAGGGGCATGACATTTAAGAGCAGGGGAGGATGAAGGTCCAGCTCAGGCAAAGGAAGCGAATCCACTGCTATTTTGCTCTATGCGGGGCCCTTAGTGCCTGAATGATTCCCTCCCACAGTGGTGAGGACAATCAACCTTCTCACTGTGAAAAGGATCTTTGTGACCGAAACAAAACTGTCTGACTTTCAACTCTTCAGTCAGACATGTGTGTTCCAAAGAATTTCCACCCACACCTTTATGTCATATCCCAATTTTTCAAGGGGTTATGGGAATACAGGGCTCACCAATCTGCTGGGTTTCACCATACTTCTTTTTATGTCCCTACTAAAAAAATTTTGAGTCCAAACCTGTAATATGTTTACTTATTTTTATGCATTTTATAATATGTATATATACTACATCTGTAAAACATTGTGCATGTTGTTAAATATATACCAGACATGACTAATAAAAAATTTTAAAGGACTAAGTCATCTGTGATAAAACTTTAAAAGTTATATTAGTTTTTATTATAAAGTAGACATAAATATCGGCACTCCCAAAATATATCATAATTCAGTAATATGAAAGATAATATTAACATTAATAACATTTTGGTGAGAGAATGTGATTGAAAAGGAGTCTTTTTTTTTTTTTTACATTTTGGTTTAATGACTTGTAACGCATTGACTTGAAGGTCTGGTTCTGTGTATACAATATATTTATGCATATGTTCATAACTATGAAAAATAGCTACTGCTTGATGGCTGTGGACAAAAACCTCCCCAACACGTGGAGATTGAGTTGGAGAAGACAATTGTTGGCTGAGTATATTTTTCCCAGTTCTTTCCAGGTTACAATATTTCACATTGCCAAGAAGCACAGACTTTCTCTCAAGATCCACTTCCTCCTGCTGTTGACCTGTTTCTGTGATTCACTCACATGTTCCTCTGAAGAGCTTGACAGAACATGTTTGCAGAGAGCCTCGTGGATTTGCCATTCCTTTCCCACTACCTTCTTCCCAAACCTGAACTCCACAAGAATGTGTGGGTGTGTCCAGTGGAGATTTTTTTTTTTCTTTAAGTAGAAGTCATGGACCATATATTAGAGTGAATGATCCCTTCATCTGATGGAAGATCACCGGTTACCTTTTATTTATACAAGACACCCAACTTTGGAATTGATGAACGGACAGGACAGTTATCACTTTTGTGCCAGGTTAGAAGTTTATTAGGAGGTTAACAAGGGATCTGTTGTTTCATCTCCAAAGACCACAAGAGTGACAAGGAAAATGTCTCCCAATTATGTTTAGCTTCATAGTGTGCCCATCAGGAATATCATATTTAATGAACTTATTTTACAGTCCCATCTACAATAGATGAGTACCTGTGAAAGCATAACACATTATGTAAATGTGTCACTGTGCTAATAGACAATATCCTGTTATAGATTTCTCTATGTGTCTCAGAAGATGGAGATGGTGAGGTGACTCTGCCATCTCTCACAGGAAAGAATGAAGCCAGGAATTTCAGCAGGAGCCCAGAGGTGAAACCCGGAAGCTGGCATGAAAGGAGTTTCTTCTTTTATCCTAAGTGGTCACTCTTGAAGATGTTTGAACCAAGTAGAGTTGAGATGTGGCTTCGGAGCCCTTCTCCTCCTCCTGGCACCAGGGCCTCTAGCACACAAAGGTACTGCAAGGCCCACACCGAACACGTGGGCCACAAGGGTTGGAGACACAGGGTCCAATGGGCTTGTCACATGCATTGGTTGTAGCACATGGGTTGCAGGGAAGACTGGAGACAAAACCATTGGGGCAAGTTAGAGTGACATGAGCGAAGAAACTAGAAGATACTAATCACACTTTGTGTACAGTTTCCTTCCTTTGTTGCCAACCAAACTCTTGGAGTTATAAAATGATTTCCATCAAGGAGAGCTCCTGCCCCCAGCCACTCGTGTGCCCTCAAGACAAGTATTATATAACTAGCTTCATACTCACTTGCAGTCCTCGCTCTCCAGCAGGCCCCGGTACGTGTTGATCTCACACTCTAGCCGGGCCCGGACGTCCAGCAGCACCTGGTACTCCTGGTTCTGCCGCTCCAGGTCACCCCTGATCTCAGCCAGCTGGGACTCCACGTTGGTGATCATGCACTGCACCTGGGACAGCTGGGAGCTGTAGCGGGCCTCCGTCTCCGTCAGTGTGTTCTCCAGGGAGTCCCTCTGTGCAGGGGAGAGGAAGAATGTCACCCTTTAGCATCTCTCCATAGGGTTCCATAGAAGTCACAAGCTTCAAGAGTTAAGGAAAAACCCAGCCTGTGGTGCTCAGTAGTTAAGTATCAACCTATGAACCAGAAGGTCTCAGTCAAGGCACAGGCCTGGGTGGCGGGCTCAATCCCATAAGGGTCATGGAGGCGGCAGCCAATCAATGATTCTCTCTCATCATTGATATTTCTCTCTCTCTCCCTTCCTCTCAGAAATCAATAAAAAGTATTAAAAAAAAAAAAAGTGTTAGGCAAGAGACTGTGACCCAAAGGGCTGCCCTGTGAGACTGATTCCCGACCTCACTTTCTCACCAGCAGGTCTGAACAATACCCACCAGGTTGTGCTGGGCCTGCAGCTCGATCTCCAGGGCATTGACCGTGCGTCTCAGCTCAATGATCTCCGCCTGGCAGGTCTGCAGCTGCTCTGAGCTGGACACCACCTGCTTGTTCAGCTCCTGGGTCTGAAACACCAAAGGTAAGAGACAGGATCAGACCCTGCCTTAAGGGTCCCAAGGTCCTGGGTGGCCTCGTGCCGAGATGCCCACCTGGTTGGTGTACCATTCCTCCACGTCCCTGCGGTTGGTCTCCACCAGGGCCTCATACTGACACCTGGTCTCATTGAGCACGCGGTTGAGGTCCACGGTGGGGGCAGCGTCCACCTCCACGTTGAGGCGGTCTCCAATCTGGCAACGCAGGGTGTTGACTTCCTGATGGAAGATTTAAAATATTTGAACAGTATTTATTGCATTTTAATGATTTAAAAAATTAAAGGATCCTGACCCTCTCCTCTCAGAATGCAATTCAACTTGTGATCATTCATCAGCTTTCAACAGCTCAGTTCCCTCTGATCCTCTCATTAACTGGGTTCTATATTCATGAGTAATCTGCGTATTTCACTCTACAAAGTGCTTTCAAGTCCATGACCTCTTTCCACCCTCATGTTCAGTGTACCACTCCTCATGCGGAAGTGAAGTATAATGGACCACAGATTGCACCCTGGGTCCCCAAACACCAAGTTCGGAGATTTTGCTGGTAGACCAGAGGACCTCTTATGTTGGATTCTTAACCATGGGTAATAAAAAGGATAGAGTCTGGCTAAAGATGAGTTAAAGATTGCTTACTTCAAAATCTGCCATTGTCAACTGGTGATTTGTTGATTCTACCAGCACAGATCTTGCTGGAGGAAGTCAGTGTCTCTTCATTTCCCTGCTCATCTCACTGAGCCAACATTGTGTGGTGCTTGGGCTTCGGTGGATGTCAGGCAGATTTGAATTGGGTCTCACCCTTACTATATGGCTTCTAGAAGCTTCTAAATGCCCCAGTTTCTACCTCTAGAGTTCTCAAGCACTTGGTACAACGTTTGGCAACATTACACACTTGAGTAATATCAACTATCACCATTTCCATTGTTTGGAAATTTAAGGTTTGCACATAATATCAGTTTTTCTTTATTGTGCAACCAAACAGTGGTGGTGAGCATTTTTCTGTGTTTCCTGTAGACAGTTCTATCCAGCAGAAAGCACTCTGAATGAGATGGAAGGAAGAGAGGGCCTTCGTTTCCAGCTCAGCCCTCTCTGCTGTGCCGAGAGGCCTCATCCCGGCCCCTCCAGCTGCTAAGTGGAAAATTCGCACACCTGCTCTGACCCGGGGACACAGGAGGCTGCTGAATTGCCGGCCTTTCATTATTCGGCTCGCCAGCTTCCTTCGCTCTCATACCTGCCTCCAACAGAAAACTCCTAATCTGCTACCAGGGATTTTTAGGTTACTCCTTCTCGATAAACCCCTTTTTGTTTGGAAAACACATTCCCCAGTCTGCCGAGCCTCTCCCACACACACCCCTTGGGGTTGGAAACAGGCCACGGCAAGTTCAATCCCGTGGCCCCTTGGGAAACCTCACCTGCTCGTGGTTCTGCTTGAGGCAGAGCAGCTCCTCCTTCAGGGACTCCACCTGGGCCTCCAGGTCGGACTTGCACAGGGTCAGCTCGTCCAGGATCCTGCGCAGGCTGTTTATGTCCGACTCCACCAGCTGCCGCAGGCCCAGCTCCGTCTCATACCTGCGATAGGTAACGGGAGCATCGGACACAGGCCTGACCTAGACTCTGTTTGGTTTGTCAGACAACTGGGAGTTGGGGCTGGTGTTTTGTACAGCCATCTCCTTCATTTAGGTTTTTAACACCGAGCAGTAGCTCCTAGAGATAAATGCCCTGGCGATTATTTTTTAAAATATATTCTTATTGATTTTAGAGAGGAACGGAGAGGGAGAGAAAGAAACATCGATGATGAGAGAGAATCATTGATCGAGCCCGCAACCCGAACAGATGCCCTGACCGGGAATTGAACCGTGACCTACCTCCTAGTTCATAGGTCGATCCTCAACCCCCGAGCCACGCCAGCTGGGCTGTAATTATTTTTAATAAATAAAGACCCAGTGGACTTAAATGGACAAAAGCCCATAAAAACGGTGAGATGTCCAAAATTAATACATCTCCCATAGTCTCCCAGTAGACTTTTGTGCAGAGGAGAGCACTGGGGAGCAGGCTCCTGCACTGGGTTGGGGGATGTCTTTCTGCAAAGAAGCTGGAGGTGAATCAGGAAAAGAGGTCTCAGCTCTGGTGAGCCTCGAGCTCTTGGGGAACACACGCAGGGAAAGTTCATCGGTGTTGAGCACAGGCTAAGGGTACGGAGAGGACTGAGAAGGGGCAGCGCCCTGCTTGCCACTCACTTGGTCCTGAAGTCGTCAGAGGCCAGCTTGGCATTGTCAATCTGCACCACCAGCCGGGCGTTCTCCGACTTGCTGCACAGGATCTGGAAGACCCAACATATGCTAGAATGAGCTGGGAACACGTGTTAGAGTGAGCTGGGAACACGTGTTAGAGTGAGCTGGGAACACGGGCTGGAGTGAGCTGGGAAGACAAGCTAGAGTGAGCTGCGTCACTTTCAGCAGCGGCAATCCCTACTAACTTATCTTTCTGGAAGGAGCACATGAGGAAAACCCTAGTAGCTCTTATATAAGACTATTACGTGCTATCTCTGTGCTCAATAACTATTTGAGAAGTTCAATTTGAAAAGAATATCCAGAAAAGTATCAGTAGACAAATGATTTTTCTTTTTCTTTCCTAATAAGCAGTACTGAGAAGCTGATAATGATAACATTTATTATTTTGTAACCTTACTATCTGTCTGGCGTGGTTCTAAGAGCTGAGGATACAAAAATGAATCAGCACTAGATCCTGCCCTCAAGAAACTCCCAATGCAGCAGGGAAGATCAATAAGTAAACGAACTTGCAGCTGGGAGCGTGGGCTGGGTTGGGAAAGTAGCCACGCCCTCCCGGCCACCTGGCCTGGTAGGCTGTTTTCACGTTTTCTGGTTCTAGCCAAGCACTGCATGCCTTTGGACAGTATAAGCAGGAGAATCCCAGAGGCATCTAGGTCAGGACAATGAGGTCACAGAGATGAGGGTCCCACAGAGGACAGTAGTAAGAGGTCAGAGCCATCCAGACGCGGGAGAGAGAAAATGGTCCAGTCTTTACAGAAGGTCCCTATTTACCGAAGGCTCTTGGGCCCAGACTTTTCTCTAACCCCGGGGTAGTCATTCCGGAGCTTGGCAAATGCAGAGCAGCTTTTAATTACAGCATATTTATGCAAAGTGCTGCTACCTCCACACAGACTAACACTATGCAAATATCCAGACCTAACAGTCCTGAGCCTGGAAGAACACCGCCTCCAGGAAACAAAAGGGAAAAGCCAGGCTTGAGCCCCTGTGTTTCAGTCCCCCCGTATTATTTCTGAATCAGAGCTCACATTCCCCTCCTACAACATCCTGCCTGGGCAGCACAGTGCCCACACCTCACCTTCTGCTGCAGCTCCTCGATGGTCCGGAAGTAGGACTGGTAGCTGGGGCACATCAGGGGCTCCTGGGGCTGGCAGCGCTCCTGGATGAGGCTCTCCAGCTCCGCGTTCTCCCGCTCCAGCTGCCGCACCTTCTCCAGGTAGCTGGCCAGGCGGTCATTCAGGAACTGCATGGTCTCCTTCTCGCTGCCATTGAAGGAGCCCTCGCAGAACCAGCCGCAGTTGCCCACATTGGCGGGGATGTTGCAGGCCCCGGGCAGGGTGGTGCTGTGGCAGCTGGGGGCCACGCAGGGCCGGGCGGGGCAGCTGGAGCGGCAGCTCAGGTTGGGCAGGCAGCAGGTGTAAGGCATGGCGCTGGGAGGGAGCGAGGCACCAGCGGAAGACAGAGTCCCGGTTCTTTGAGGAGCGTGTGGGTCTCCCCGTTCTGGGAGCCTTTATACCCCTTCTGTGGAGGGTGTGGACGTGGAAGGCAGCCCTTTCATTCCAACTTATTTGGCGATGGTCAAAAGCCCTTCCCCTTGGCTTGTTATGTTTTCTCAGAAGAGTCCCTCACCTCATAAACGTCTTTACTAAGGCTTCTCCCTACCTCGGGACTCCTCGTCTATGCTGAGCGTCGATGAAGTAAGAGCCTCACTGTGTGGCTTCAAAGCACTGGCCTCACGAACGCCCTGGCCTTTATTGCCGGGCGTGGCGGGCCGGGGACACCGTCGTTTTTTGCTTCCTGGCCTCCCAGCCCTGACTCCTTGGCAAGCCTCTGGCTCTGCTCACTAAGACAGAGAAACTTAGCTCCTGCCTGTCCATTTGTCCTTGGCTAGGTCCAATGTCCAGCTCTGGCTTCCAAACCCATATTCTCAGAAAGAAGAATAAATCCCTCAGGAACCAGTCAAACTGCCCGGTTCCCAGTGGCCGTTGCCTGATATGTAGGCACCACCCATGACCATGTTAATATCAACCAACCAAATAACAGATATTCACCAGGATTATAGTTCGGACAGGAAGCAGTGAGGAATGGAGGGTCAGACCAGGGCTGTAGTCAGATGGAGCTGGCATTGGTTGGGCACCTACAAGGGCCCAAGGTGGTGCTAGACACTTTTCAGAAACATGATCTCATTCACTCCCCACCACGAGCCTTCAAGAGCAAGTGGGGTTATACCCATTTTACAGATGCACAAAGCGAGGCACAGAGGTAAGAGTTAATATGTTGTGAAACCAGGATGCCAGCACGGGTCTCTCTTCTTTCCATCATACTGTACTTCCTAAATAAGTGAACTACCTCCTTCCCTAACTTCTTCAGACCTCAGTAAGTTGGGAAGTTTTGCATCAGAGGAACTGGGAGAAGCTCAGTAAGGAGCATGTGAGCCAGGGAGTGATAGATTAGGGTGGAGGAGAAGCAGACTCTTTCCATCCTCCCCTGCTGCATAGGTACAGATGACCTACCTCCTTTCCAAACTTCTGACAGATCCTCTCTTCCTCCTTCCCAAGCTCTCATGTCTACCTCTATCTCTAGGTGAGTTCCCTGAAGGCATGAAGGACCCTCATATGAAGGTCCTTGAGTTTAGGCTTTGTCTTAAGGGCAAAGGGGAGCCACTGAAGGTTCTAAAGAGAGAAGTGATATAGTTTCATTCTTGATAAGCTGCATTTGAAGGAACAGGGAAACTCAGCGGATCCTCGGAGTTGACTAGAATTCCAGACAGATATCCCAGTGCAGATATGAGTGGTGGAGAAATAAGCCCAGGGAGAGAGTGCACAAAGAGAAGAACAACAAGGGCTGAGGACCAAACTTTGGAAAACTCCCAAGCCAGAGAGCAGGCTGAAATGGAGAACTGATGAGAGACCATGAAGAAAGCTGGTTCACAGCATGACAGAAGGTTAAGGAGGAGAGAGCATCAAAGTGGAGTTGAAGGTCAAAACTCTTAGTGCAGCCAAGGGGCCCAGTAAGATCAGAACCATGGAGAGGGTCTTGAGTAAGTTGACCAGGAAGTTGCCAGGACCTTTCCAGAGTCACACAGGTGTACACCACACCTGTGCTCTTCAGAATAACACCCACATGGAACTTTGGTAAACTGAGACTTTAAACACCCTGAGCTGAGATGTTCATGGTTTAGAGAAGTCCTGCCACAGTCAGTTTGTACACCTGATTATAAAGCTTGTGAGCTTTGCTCTTACCCATACAGACTTTCTTACCATAATTAGTGTGCTTTAAGCAGCTTCAAGTTGTCAGTCTTGTTTGGATCTGATGATTTATAATAGTTAGTGATGTAGGAACAATTAGCCAAGAAGCAGAAGCGCTTGGTTGTCCGTGCCTGTAACTTCTGTTTTGTTGCCAGGCATAAGGGGAGATGTTGATGAGGAAGGTGATGAGGAAGGAATTCAGTTGTGTGCCTGGGTGTACTGCCCAGGGAGAAGAGGGTTTCCTCACCATCATCCTAGCAGGGGACACAGCATAACTCAAATAAAGGTGCTCAGAGCAGAGCCCAAGCCCCTCAGCTACCGCTGCAGATCAGCAACCAGTCTGCTTTGCTCTTCCTTTCCTCCTCCACCTGTGAGGTAGAGCTCAAATGCCAAAATTATCAAAAGAGAGAGGGAAAATCTTGGAACAAGTGTGATGCTACGTCTCTCATTGTACAAATGAGGAAACAGGCACAGGATGGAGGAATGGCTGGCTTAAGATCTTATCACTTGAACCCACATCTGCTAACCTCTTAAATTCCCAGTCCTCATCACCATGCTTCAGAAGTGTTTGATAATTTCACAACTAATATGATCTGCTATTACCTAGGTCCTAGGGAGAGAAATTAAAGGCAGTGAGGGGGAGATGGAGAAAATCTTGTTGTCCATAGGTATGCTTAGTTGAAGAAGAATGAAGGGTGAATGGGGAGATGATAGAATTCAGCAATATTGAAGTACCTTATGGCCTGATTTTAATTTTAATTTTTACATTGATGATACAATTATATCCCATCAGATACAGAATTATATCACACCATTTGGAGAAACTTAGAATCACAACTGTTCAAATGATGGCCCTTCTCAAGAGCAATACACTTACCCAAAATAAGGTGGACAAATAATTATAATAAAATTAAAATGATTGTAAAATGAGGACAATTGAGAGATAAAACAGAACCACACTACAATGATAACACTGCATATTTTTGAATGGTAGGATTATAAATGCTTTTTTTTTTTTCTTTTCTACTCTTTTTTTTTTTTGTTACCTCCAATTTTTTTTAAAACACATATATTACTTCTGTATAAGAAAAAGACATACAATTGACATTAAAAATTCCAAAAGGAAATTCTTATAAGTCTTCTAAAGCAATAAAGAATTGTAAAGGGATCCAGGTGAGGCTCCTATTCCAACATAATCATTAAGTTGCCCTTGAGCTTGTTATTCTGGAAATAAAGTCTTTGTCACAATTGGCATTCACACTCTTGTGGTAACTGCTGAGTTTGCCAGTTTCAAAAGGGAGCTATTAGGAAGTGATGAAGGGAAACTAAGCTTCTTATGGGATCAAAGGACCTGTTGCTCATGAATTGGCTGATGTGTAGGTCAGAGCTGCAGGTGAAGAGAATGCCAACAGGACCCAACACTGGAGAAATGTTCTCTCAATGGATTGTCAGCCCACAGCCCAAGACACCTGGATATTTCATGATTACTTCACTGGATGACATGCTTAGAATGGATTTCTCACACACATGATGATAAAATGTATTTTCTGAAAATAGTGTCTATGTCATATGAAGTCTAGAATTTTAGAATGTTGGCACTGCCAAGGAGGACCTGTGCAGCCATCTCATCCAACTCTTTCATTTTTCAAATAGGAAGGCATTGATCCAGAGGGGGAAGAAGCTTGCCGAGGCTCACGTGGAGAGTTTGTGGAAAAGTCTAAAATGGGGAAAGGTGCATTAGACTAGATAAATAAGGGACAGGAGACAAGGTCTTTGATCTTTGTGAGTGTTGGAACTCAAACCATTGATAAAAGTTACATCTCTCAAAAGACTTTTCCTTCATGAAAAGTTGAACTTAAAAAAAATGTATGCTTATTGTTACAGGAAGATTTAACAAAGAAAAAATTGAACTTGCTCTTATTTTTCTAAGTTTAAACTAGTATGCTATATTTTAAAAAGCCAGTCATAAAATACCACATATTGTATGATTCCATTCATAGGCAATATCCAGAATGGGCAAATCTATAGAGACAATAGGGGTTGCCTAGGTCTGGAGGGTGGGGGGCAATGGGAGTGACTACTATAATAATTGGGTAAAAGATTTCTTTTTGGGGATGATTATATATTCTGAAATTATGGTAAAAGTTAAGTTATTCTATCAATATATTTAAAATCATTGAACTATATACTTCATATAGGTGAATTTTATGGTATATGAATTATATATTATGGTATGAGTTATATTTCAATAAGGCTATTTTTAAAATAATAATTCAGAAGGAGAAAACAGAATAGGACAGAAGCCATATTCAAAATTGATAGTGGTTGAGAATTTTACGCAGGTGTTGAAAAGCATGAATCAGTTCTAGAAGCTCCTTGCTCCTAAGTGGGAAAACAAAACCAGCTCCAGCCTTAGACATAATGCAGTGAAGCTACACAGCACTAGAATCAAAAAGACAATCTTAGAAACAGTCCAAGAGAGAGAAAAACAGATTATCAGCAATAGAACCACCATTAGATTGGCAATAGGCTTTTCAGCAATGACAACAAAGCACAAAAGACAGTGGTGTTTGGGAAGCACCTGTCCCTGATAAAGGCAGCTTCAGACAACTATTGGTGGACAGTGGTCCCAGGGTTTACAGAGAACTGATGGGAAGGATTGGACAGGGGTATTTGTACAAGGCATGGAGGTGGTTCCTGGGATTGAATTCGCCCTGAAGGAAGGGAGAGTGGAATGCACCCACCGGGTCTGAGACATTCTGTACACAGCATGGAGTGTCACTCAGTTGTCTTGCAGGGCCTCATGCTTTAATTCAGGATAAGGGAGATCCAACAACATCAACGACAATGGAGTAAACATCCAAAGAACTGGAGTATGAACTGAAGACCAAGATTAAAGCAGACATCATCACAGCAGGGGTGATAGTGTTGGCTTCATCTGAAGGAAAGAAGACATGACTAGCAGTTTGGCCAATGACTGGGACAGTGGCATTGCACAGACCCCAACACCATAGCCATGGGAGCCGCTAACCTACGCCAACATCAATGGGCACCAGTAGGAGCAGGGCCCCACAAAGCTGTCAGTTTTCACACTGGCAAAGATTCGGTGTCCTAGTTTGATGCTAAAGTACTTTTTTATGGGGGAACGGTCCCAAAATCCAAATTTAATCTCAGTGATTAAAACATTCAAATGAGAAATAAAACACTTGAAAAATCTATTGGATATTACTCAAATATAAGGTTTCCACTATTATGAGTTTTTGCCCAAAGGAGTTTCAAGAGATGTTTCTGGTGCTAATAGCATCATCTTTCCCCAGGAGACAACTCTGAATGATGCATAAACTTTGTGTGCTTGTTTGAAATCAGTTTTATTCTCTCATAGTCACACCTCACATGTAACTGACATTCAGAGCATGAGCTCTGGGTTCAGTCCCACGGTTGTTCCTATGCGAGCAAGAGAGAAAATCAGCCATGCAGTTCCTGGTACTCGGTTGCTGTCCCTCTTCTTGTAGGCACTTGGAAAAGAAACAGTGGGACTTTCTAGAAATGGTAACCGTTGTATTTTACTAAGTAAGATCCCATAATGAATGTGTTTATCATATTTAGATGAGGCCTCTTGCTCTCGTGGTTCCACCAGTTTCCTGCTGGCCTGAGTGCATGCTGGGGCTCCTTGTGCTTAATGAATGTTAATTAATGATGACGAAGACCTTTTAGGAGAGGATTCAACTGCACAGTCCACCTAAGCTTTCAAGTGGGTTTATAAGAAGCACATAACATAGAGTGAACACTTGGAAAAGCATGAATACACATCATCTCTGCTTTGCAAGAGGAAAGTTTATTAGAAGATGTGCAAAGGGACTGGGGAAGTGCGAGAGAAGGTCAAAGCAACAGAGAGAACCACAAAACATCTCAGATGGCACCATCATGGCCCAGACCTGTCTGATTCTCAGGTCAGACAGTAACTACAGGAGAGCAGCCTTGAATGAAGAGGATCAGGCAGGCAAGGTTCAGAACCAGCCACATGCTGGGCATATGTTCTTCTAGATCAGGATCGATGGTGATGCCTGCGGGGAATTCCTGCGGTAATGGTTGTCAGAGAAACAGGGCTGGTCCATCTGTGGTCTTCTGTCTTCTTGCGATCCTCCTGCTGGCACCAGGATGTCTAGCACCCAAAGGTGCCGCAGGGCCCACAGCGGGTTCGGGGGCCACAAGGGGCGCAGGGATTGGTGACGCAGGGCCCAATGGGCTTGTCACATGCGTTGGTCGTGGCGCAGGGATTGCAGGGCAGGCTGGAACACAGAAGCACTAGCTTGTTAGCATGAGAGGGCTGATTTCTTTTTTTTAAAAAGGAGGCAACTCAACCCAAGAAGACATGGGGACAAGAGGAATTCATTCTCTGACACCTTAAGAAGCCAAGCTTCTTCTGATCACCCCTTATAAAAGTCAAACAGTGGTGGCAGAAAAGAGCCACGCCTTGTGTTGTAATCCCAGCCTTCGCTCTGTAACCCTAGAGTTGTGGACAAGTCACTTCCTCCCTCTAAGCCTTTGCCTCCCCCCTAAAACAGGATTAGTATGACCTACCATACAGAATTGTGAAAAGTCCACAAGACTATTCATAAAAATTCTATGTTAGGGGACAAATGCTGGACCCTGAGTTACTGAGTTATCCTCCCTTTTGATGTTCAAATGCTCATCTCAATGATGGTTGTATGATCCCCACTCTGCCTGCCTCAGATAGGATCCACAAAACAATGAACTTGGGTGCTTGGGTTAAATCCCACCCTGAAGGTACAAAGCTTTATTTACCCCTCAGCATCCAAGTCAAGTCTCTCAAGTATCTTTAGGACCAGAAAATACCTTTAGCCCAGGTTACGGTAGCAAAAATACCATATATCTGGTCTCCAAAGATGTTGGCTTCTGAAACTTGACTTGCAAAGTCCTTAACGTATCCCTTCAGTAGAACTGGCCGTGTGCTGCCTGTGGGTACTCACTTGCAGTCCTCACTCTCCAGAAGGTTCCGATATGTGGCGATCTCACACTCCAGCCGGGCTTTGACATCCAGCAGCACCTGGTACTCCTGGTTCTGTCGCTCCAAGTCGCCCCTGATCTCAGCCAGCTGGGACTCCACGTTGGTGATCATGCACTGCACCTGGGACAGCTGGGAGCTGTAGCGGGCCTCCGTCTCTGTCAGTGTGTTCTCCAGGGAGTCCCTCTGTGCGGGGGAGAGGAAGAATGTCACAGAGCTGCTCCTTTAGCATGTCTCCCATAGGCCTCCATAGACGTCACAAGCTTCCAGAGTTAAAGAAACTATGACCCAAAGGGCTGCCCTGTGAGACTGATTCCCGACCTCACTTTCTCACCAGTAGGTCTGAACAATACCCACCAGGTTGTGCTGGGCCTGCAGCTCGATCTCCAGGGCATTGACCGTGCGTCTCAGCTCAATGATCTCCGCCTGGCAGGTCTGCAGCTGCTCTGAGCTGGACACCACCTGCTTGTTCAGCTCCTGGGTCTGAAACAACAAAGGTAAGAGACAGGATCAGACCCTGCCTTAAGGGTCCCGAGGTCCTGGGTGGCCATGTGCCAAGATGCCCACCTGGTTGGTGTACCATTCCTCCACATCTCTGCGGTTGGTCTCCACCAGGGCCTCATACTGACACCTGGTCTCATTGAGCACACGGTTGAGGTCCACGGTGGGGGCAGCGTCCACCTCCACGTTGAGGCGGTCTCCAATCTGGCAACGCAGGGTGTTGACTTCCTGGTGGAGGAAGGAGAAGGAGTGAACCCACAGAAAAAGTTTAAAATAAACTCTTTTTGAGGGAGTTTGGTGTGGTTGGAAGATGTTTGCACTGAAATTTAGGATTTATGAATTGAATTTCAGTAGATGGAAAACCCAGCTAAATTATGTTTTGTGATTCAGTCCTCCTGTCTGAGCCTCTCCTCATAAGTATCATGTGGTTACTTGGTTAAATGATTGCTAGTGTTTCTGCCCACTCCAAGATTCTATTATTTTCTCCCGATTTTCACTTTTCTGAGTGATAAGCCTAGCATGATAACTGGTTTATAATTGTTGCTACTTAGATATGGAGAAATGAGCTTTACCAACTCCCATTTATTTCATGTCTCCTACCATCCTACACTATCTGTTAAGGGTTGTATCCTCATCATCACAACATCTAATGTTTGAGACACGCATCTGATTTCCTAGTATTGCATTCAACCATCAGGTCAGAATCAACCATGATTTGAATCAACCTTCATTTCTCCCACTTTCCTCATCCATCCATTGATCTATCCATCCATCCAACCATCCATCCAATCATCCATCCATCCACCCACCCAACCACCCATCTTGGTTTCTAACATCTAGGGTGACACCTAATACAAAGAGTTTGCTATCTAGTTCCAATCTTATTCATTTGGCATCTTATTCCAGTCTCAGTCATTCATTTGGCACATTATTCAGAAGATAACAGATCTTATCGAACAGTAGAAAGTATTTTAAACATCTTTGACTGGACTATTCACTACAGGTCTGGCCCTAAGTAGAAACAGGTCAACTGACTGCACTCTTTCAGATTTAAAAACAAAAATAAAGAAAGGAGGCCTATGACTCATTTCCTAACAATCCCCCAAATATATTTTGAGCAACCAGCAAAATGCTGTGTTAGCTCTAGGATGCTCAGCAAAGCCCCACCTTCTCCAGCTCAGGGGAGTTGTGGGTCTCACTGTTGGGATGTTGGGCCTGGGTCTCCCTCACCTGCTCGTGGTTCTGCTTGAGGCAGAGCAGCTCCTCCTTCAGGGACTCCACCTGGGCCTCCAGGTCGGACTTACACAGGGTCAGCTCGTCCAGGATCCTGCGCAGGCTGGTTATGTCCGACTCCACCAGCTGCCGTAAGCCCAGCTCCGTCTCGTACCTGCACACATAGCCAAAGGTCCAAAGAGGCTAAAGAGGAAGAATTCCTCCCGGGCTTTCCTTGGCTGACCTATATTTTGAAATTTTTTCAAAGTTTATGAAAGGAGAAAATACACCATGCTGAGTAAAAAGACCTATTTCTTCCCTGAGACTCAGAGAGAAGGTCCTAATATAATAGTAACTGCATTTGTTCTAAGAGTCCATTCACAGGTTGGTGACAGCTATGTCCTGTCATCTTGCCTTTGTCAATGCGTCTAAACTTCGTAAGCCTGACATACAGACTGCCTCGCCCTCCTTTCCAACTACTCTGAGAAGCCATCTGGCGTTGTGAATAGAAGTCAGTCAGATTCAACCTTGACACTGTGGCTGTGGATAAATTCCTTAATCTCTCTGAGCTTTGACTTCCTCATCTGTAAAAGGGGGACCACACTAGCCCTTCATTGGGTGAGCCTAAAGATGGAGAAAGGACATCGGTAAAATTACTTTGTCAACAGTAGGGTTCCGTCAAAATGCAAAGGATTTTATGATTGTGATGCTCAGACTTAGAAAAATTGATCGATTCTCTGACATGGATGTTGCCTCTTTCATTTTCATGGGAGAGAGTAACTAATCTATACTAAGAAATCGGTATGAAATTCACATTTCAAACTTGGTCCAGACATGAAGTTGAAAGAGAGGAAGAATGGGTGGTTTCTTGAGCTCCTTCAAGCTAAACCTAAAATACAGAATCTTAGGTTCAATGTGAGGGGATCTGGACACATTGGACCTAACTAAGCCGGTGTAAGAATCCTCCCATGGCATCCGGACAGCTTCCGCTCACGTGCTCCCTGGACAGAGTCCGTCACTTTGCCATTAAGCCTGCCCCGCACTAGACTTCTCTGGTCATTAGAGAATTCTCACTTGGTCCTGAAGTCGTCTGCGGCCAGCTTGGCGTTGTCGATCTGTACCACCAGCCGGGCGTTCTCCGACTTGCTGCACAGGATCTGGAGCCAGAATTAATTATACCAAGTGAGTTACACTAAGCAAGAATGCCTTGTGTCTTCACATGAACAGCTATTTTAATCCAGCCACATAGATTCGAGTCTTCTTGGATGTACAGTTTGGGGATAAAAGGGGGTTTGATCGAACTGATCATTTCAAAACTAGAACAGTGGAGGGGAAACGTGCCTGCAGTCAGGAATTCTCTTCTTGGTCTGTAGCTGGCTTCCTGTAGGCATTGAACATCCTGGGTACCAGGCCTCACAAAGTGGGACCAGTGCCCCAGTTTGCTTAGGATTAGAGGGTTCCTGAGATGCTAAAGCCAGGAAGATCCCAGGCAAACCAGGGCAAGTTGGTTATCCTACTCCCAGACCCACGTATTTGCCCTGCTGACATCTCTCCACTCTCCCCTCAAGTTACCCTGGCCAAGGCTTTTGTGCACAAAGATTCTCCCTCTACTGGAGTGCCTGGGGATGCCCTTACCCACTTAGCAAGACCCCTTGCATAACTCACATTCCCCTCCTTCCTCGGCTCTTAGAGGGGTCACTTCCTCCGTGAGCTCTCACAGTACTTTGCCCTTAGCTAGTTATACTTCTTACCGCCTTCAGCATGGTCATTCATTTCCACATTTCTCTTCCCTGTTGTATCGTCTTAGTTCTTCACCCCTCACTCCAGCACTGAGCCTAGTACTAAGAGTGGGTCAATATGCATGCTCTTCAGATTGCACAGCTCTTTCTGGCATTCACTCTGTCAGAACTACAGAACTGTGGGCAGTAGATCCCCTCTGAAAATCAAGAGCTCATGCAATTGGCATAGCGCTCATCCTTCAAACTCTGCTTGGATGCTGTCTCTTCCGGGAAGCCCTCCCTGATTTTCACTATGTAGTAAGTCCCACTCTGTGCTGCCTCTTTACTTATCCCCACTTCTGCTTCTGCACTTCTGGCCCTGAATTCTCATTTTCATGCATGCCTGCTTTAGAGGGTGGTACAGTGTCTGTGCCTATCAGTGAGGCTCTGGAGTCAAGGGCCCTTCTGCTGTTTTTAGTCTATTGCTACAGTTTTGAAAGCTTTGACTATTTGAGAATTCACTAACAAAATTCCTATTTCTGAAAAATAATTTGGTTGCATGTTTTGTTTTGTTTTTAATGGTATAGGCTCCGAAAACAAGACCAGGATAATAGGTTATCATAATAGAATTAAAGCATCTGATATTCTAGTTTTAGGTAGGAAACAGAATAAGATTGCTATGACTGATTTCAGTCTAATGCCTTGCCCTCTCCCTAGTCTGTACCTTTTCCTTATGAGGCTTCCCACCCAGATGTCCAGACTGCTGGGTGGGCCACACCTGCGTTGATGAAGTCTCTTCATCATGCTCCACGTTAGTTTGCACAGTGTTACATCCATTCAGAAGCAGGTACGTTGGATTTGGATAAATAGGTCACTATACCCCTCACCTTCTGCTGCAGCTCCTCGATGGTCCGGAAGTAGGACTGGTAGCTGGGGCACATCAGGGGCTCCTGGGGCTGGCAGCGCTCCTGGATGAGGCTCTCCAGCTCCGCGTTCTCCCGCTCCAGCTGCCGCACCTTCTCCAGGTAGCTGGCCAGGCGGTCATTCAGGAACTGCATGGTCTCCTTCTCGCTGCCATTGAAGGAGCCCTCGCAGAACCAGCCGCAGTTGCCCACATTGGCGGGGATGTTGCAGGCCCCGGGCAGGGGGGTGCTGTGGCAGCTGGGGGCCACGCAGGGCCGGGCGGGGCAGCTGGAGCGGCAGCTCAGGTTGGACAGACAGCAGTTGTAAGGCATGGCGCTGGGAGGAAGCCGAGCTCTGAAGGTCAGTGTCAAAGCTGGATTCCTTTTCTCTGGTGTAAGCCCTGGTCCTCTCCTCAGCCTTTATAATTGTCACCCGTGGGTGTGGCAACCACGTACAGCATTGCCCCCCTTTACCCTGATTACCCACTTTTCCATTCATTTTTTAGCCGCCTCACACGAGTCCTTCACCTCATAAAATGTTTTACTCTGGCTTCTTGCTAAGTCAGGACTCCTCACCCATCTTGCTGGTTGGTTCAGTAAGAGCTTCAAAGTGACCAGCCTATTACCTTGTCCACAGGAGTGCTTATTCAAAGGGTTTTGAGGTAGGTTGACAGCTGTACCCTGTCCCTCTCCTCCTCCCCTCGAGTTGGGGGCATATCTGTGCCTCTTTTTCCTACCCAAGGAATGGCCTGTGCCTCATCCAGCTCCTGCTCCATAAGGACTCGGTGAGAAAAACCATCGGTGGAAGCCCATCTGGAAACCAGACTCCTTGGGTAGGGAGTCCTGGAAGCTGAGGCCAGAAAGGACTTAGGAGGCCATCCAGCTCAATGTCCCTTAGCCATGCCATCCAGCGCAGGAGGAGGCATGGCAGCCTCTTCCTAATGGGAGGGAGGGGGGAGAAGAGGTTACAGGACACCCCCAGGCTCCATTTCTGCTCTTCCTCAGTGTTCACAGAACATGAAGAAAACTAACATCTTGGGACCTACAGAAGATTGTACCATGTGCTTACCCACAGTATGACTATTATTAGAATGGCTCCTGCTTTCTGAGCACCCATTGCGCTAAGCACCTCTGATGCATCATCTGCTGCAGTCCTCCCCAAACCCTGCAGGGTTTGTAGATGAGGACAGCAAGCTCCTCCATGGTGGAGCTAATATTCAAACTCCGAACTCTCTGAGTCCAAAGGCCGAGCTCTCTCCATCCCTAAGAGTCTCTCTTCCGATCTTCTCACTACTGAGATGCAACAGTACACAAAAGGGTTGAATTCAATGGGACTCAACCACTCCTAGGCCATACGCTCCCATGTTAGAATGGATCAGAAAATGAAAGCCTGGACTCTACCAAAGAAAATAAGGATGTTTCATTCTAACAGAAGGAAGTCTGCTTGGTGGGGAAGTGTAATGCCCACCAAAAGCTAGAAAAAAGAAGTCCTCGGTGGCTTTGACACCTGAGCCCAGTTCTCCAAAGGATGTGACTGTGAAAAGCCACCGCATTGTTACATGCTTAGTGGCATCTTATGACCATCAATATGTTTTGGCAAACAGATATTCTGCCCTCATGCTATTCCAGACGGATGTAGGAACTATGAAAATTTTATGTTTAATCGACCAGTGCTCAAAATATGAAAATGACTCCTTAAAATACTTCCTATTGGAAGCTCCTACTGATTCCACCCTGACTGCCAATACTCAGATCACCCCTTCTTCAAGCTTGTCCTCACAGCCTGGGACATTTCTTTTGCTCATCTTTATTTAAAGGCAAATCTTCGCCTTCTGAGGGTGTGTTTATTTTTGGAATCAATCAGATATCATTCAGAACCAACTCTAGTGAGTGGGATAAATAACCAAACTAAAGAGCGTCTTAGATGGGTAAGAAACCTGTTGTCACTATAAAATAATAAGATGTGTTTTCTTGGGTGATTCTAAAAGTCATTTCCAAGATGTAGTTTCAAATACACTTTTAGTCCAGCTGGTGTGGCTCAGTGGTTGAGCGTTGAACTGTGAATCAGGAGGTCATGGCTCAATTCCCAGTCTGGGCACATGCCTCCTGCATGCCTGCTCAGTCCCCATTGTGGGGCCTGCAGGAGGCAGTCAATCAATGGTTGTTTTTGTTTTGTTTTTTTATCATCATTGATGTTTCTTTCTGTTTTTTTTTTCTTCTTTGAAATCATTAAAAATGTATATTTTTAAAAATACACGTTCATAAAAGACAGCACCTTTGGAGGAAAGGTGTGCTCTCCCAGAGTGTGTGTTCTGAAGGTGCTGGCATCTTCACCCATGTTCACGATCCACACCTCTCTGCCCCTCCTGCCTGACTCTCTACCTTTCGCAAGAAGTGGAATGGGTGTGTGGGTTTCAAGTAAGTGCCAGACTGACTGAAGCCCTATACTGGCTGAGATCAAATAACATAAACTGAGTAGCTGGATTCATAGGCTTTTCTCTGTCTTTCTCCCATTCTTCTATTCTCCAAGCTTCAAAAAAGGAAAATCTAGACAATGGTACATTTTAAAGAATAGGCATATAGTGTACATATGCCCATGGGAATCCCTATAACCATTACTATAGCTTCTATGTGAGTCAGAATGGAATAATCCAGAGGGGAGTATCCTTATATATTCAATAGTGGAAGGCACAATTTAGAAAACACGACTATTTCCACTTTTGAGTAGCAGTAACCATGATGGCTGCATAACTACATGGTTGTTAGGTAATGATGGTCAAGAGGACTTGGGTCTATGGAGAAAAGAGCCAGGTTTCAAGTAGTTTCAAGACAATTGCTCTTTATTTATTCCACTTACTGTGTGTTGAGAATTCTTGCCTTTGCATAAGCAATGGCATTGCCTCTAGTCAATGACCTTTCAATAAACATGATGAGCAAATCAAATCCTAACAAACAGAAAGGTTTTACACCTGCCCATGTAATTGTGGCAGACGCTGTGGTAAGGCTTTTGGATTCCAGATGTGAGCAAATTGCAGTTGAGATTTAAGGATACTATTTATGATGGAAGCTGAGGCTATTTTCGTGGGAAAGATCACACGCAAACTCATCAGTGGTAGTTAACCAAGGAGTGGAGTCAGGGAAGACCTTCTGCTGAGGCCATCCTCCCTGTGGCAGGACTTTAAAGTCATTAGGATCCTCTCCACCCCCCAAAACCATCTTCCCATGTGGCCAGGTCCTGGCACTTGAAATTCTCACCATGATAAATGGAGACTTGAGTTAGGGTGGTGAACACAAAACAGTATACAGACGTTGCATTATAGAATTATACACATGAAACCTATTATATATCATGTTATTAACCAATGTTACTCGAATAAATTCAGTAAAGAAACATATTGGACCACTTGCCAATTATTGTATTTTAATGTGTACACATGGCAAGGAGAGGCCAACAATAGTATCGATAGGCATACACCGAGCAGGGGGAATGACTTATGCCAAAGACAGATGAAAAGTCACCCACTGGAAATTAGAGAAGCACACACTGTCAGTACCAACACTCCTAGCCCATTATGTTGAGCCAGCCCCAGTGAGAGCTGCTCATGAGATCAGCATATAAGACTTCCATAGACTGCTTTATAAAAGGGACTGTTGCCAGGTTATCAACTTCCCAGCCTCACAACATTGAGGGGAGGAATTGTGATGGTAACCCAAGAACTGAGCCCACAGCTTTGGCTCTGAGAAGATGCTCAAACAGGGTTTCCAAGGAGAGATGTGCAGAAAATGTGCCAGGTCAGTAGCAAGATGCCCTGAGCAAAGAGAGGAAAAGACCTCAAGATGGGATTCTGGGATCATTCCACAAACCCTCCCCAAGGCCACCATTGCTTCTCTTATGCTCATTCTTGGAGTCACAATGGAAATGGAGTCCCAACAGCAGCCAAAAGGGACAAACCACGTAAGAAAAATAATTCAAGATTCCTCATTATGTTTTTAATTCTGCACAGTTTAGAACAGAGAAGTCAAAAAGAACATGAAGTGACCTAAAGCAATGGGACTTAATTGTCCTAGTCTCCTGGGAAAGCTGGACTCAGACAGAATGAGAACCTGTTATGGGACTGCTCTGCAGATCCAAGGGGCCAGCAGGGGCGAAAACGTTTTTTAGTAGCCCACAGAGGATAGAGCAAAGTAAGCTTTATGTTTAGTGTGAATGTGTTGCTTTGAACTTCTTCGATAAGGTCACTATCAAGCTGATGATTTGAGACAGATTGAAAGAGCCACTGAAATACGGCTCCTTTTCCCAGCATCCCATGCACTTTTACATCCCCCATTTTATATTCCCATTGCTGTTTCCAGTGGATTTGTCTGAATTCTCATCTCTGACTTCAGCCCAACTGGCATGGCACAGTGGTTGGAGTTGACCTATGAAGCAGGAGGTCACAGTTCAATTTCCGGTCAGGGCACATGCCTGGGTTGTGGCTCAATCCCCAATAAAAGGTATACAGAAGGTAGCAAATCAATGATTCTCTCTCATTATTGATGTTCCTATCTCCCTCTTCCTCTCTGAAATCAATAAAAATATGTATTAAAAACCAACAACTGTGAGTTCTTTTTACTTCTGTGTCACTTTGGCTGTTCCTCCACTTCTTTCTCCAACTGCTTTTACCCAAATGCCATCTTTATCTTCAAGGACCAAGTTACCCAAGGCAGAACCTCATGCCAAGGCTTTAGAGAGCTTCAGGCCTGCTCTATCATTTCTATCAGTGGTCCCCCAGGTCCCTCCATACTCTAAAACCTTCCCTTGACAATGTTAACAACTCCTGCAGCTCTAACTATAGTTAGGTAACTCCAGTGTCTCTCCCAAATGTAGTCTTTTTTCCAGTTCTTTCCACTCGAGATCCACTGTTGTTTCATTTTCTCCGGCTCAAAAACTTCACACATGTTGACCCATCGTAGGTATCCAATCAGTATTATAGTTACCTTTCACCTCACTCCATTGTTCTACCTCCAATCAGCTTCCATATCTGAAGCTGAGCCTCTGAAACCCACCCCACTCTTGCCCTGCTCATTCTTCCACCTCCACCCATCTCAGTCCTTGTTTTTTACCAGACTCCTGATAGATCTTCCTTCTTTCTCACCTAATCCCACCATCTTCTAGGACCCACCACAACCCAGCCTATTCATAACTGCCTGATATATCATCTGCCAACCTCTGTTACAAGCAAATCTCACAGATAACCACTCAGTGCACTGCCAGATGTGATTTTACCTAACTACTTTGCAGTTGCATCTTCCACTGGCACATATATCCTCTGTTCCAGGCTACAAATTGGTCTGTCAGGCTCTAGACACACCTCCTGCTTCATCTCCTTACCAGGCAAAGTTCATGCTTGGTAAAACTTTCCCTCTTCCCAGTCCTACACACATTCATGTGTCCAAACATATCCCATAAAACTATATTTCAGAATTATGCTAATGCCATGCAGTTGTAGCAGATAGAGGTTGGAAGTATATAAAGTTTTAATGTCCTTCTCATGAATCCTCACCAGTAATACTATTCCCTGTTTATTCCACTGATAGTATTTCATGGTTTGCACTAGATTTTGATCAGATGAAAACAGTGTAGTCAATGAGACAGGCAGACAAAATTTATATAAACAGATTTGGTTTTCAAATCCTGATTGAGTGCTACCTTCTTCTTGGAGCCTCTTCTTATCACTTCCTCAGACCTCAGAAATTCATCATTCTTTAGTTACAACTTTCTTGAGACATTGATTAGTGTGTGGCAGTTATCTCTTTGTCTTATCTACCCTGAACTCTAAATGTGCTGTGGGCCAAGATTGGGGTTCACTTATTTCTGTGTTCTCAGCACCCCTCATTGTACTGGCACACATGCCAGATAAATGATTGTGATTGTGTTGGTGAGATAGCAATAAGTTAAATGGATAATCTATAAAGTGACCGATAGACTTGAGAGTTTAAATAATTCAGAAATGAGGCAACTGGGAGGTAAGGTAGAATCAATGTTTGTTGGAGGAGATTTAATGAACATTGGCCTGTTTTGGAATTATAGGAAATAAAAGATAAAGAGGTCATGGAAGAACATTATATCAATAATATGAGCAAAGACCTTGAGAGAAAAAGTAAACTTGAAGAGAAGGAGACACGCCTGCCTCCATTTAAAGGATCTTTTGATTAAAAAAATATTGGGCATAATAAGTGAGTACAAGATGAACCAGTTTGGCAAAGATAAGTTTTAGTTCCATTAAATGAGCCGTGATGGCCTGATACCAAGTGAAACTGTCCTATGGCAAGCAAAGCTGTAGCTGAGGTGAGAGTGAGATTTCGGCATCATCAGCATAGAGGTGCTAGCTCTTCCTGAATAGGGATGTGGAAAGAGCAAAACAAAGAGCCAAGGATATGGGCATGTCTTCTATTTGGGACAAAATGTGGAAGTTGGCTAATTGAGAGTCCATGGATGGGTTGTCAGAGATAGAAGAAGAGGACCCAGAGTGTGCAGGAAATCACTGAAGGTACATTTTGGAGGAAGGACAGATATGCATATAGGTCATACAGGTGCAGCCAAGATGTTGAGAGGATAAGGTAGCTGTTTTTGAGCAGTTTCTATAGAAGCTGGTCTTCACAGTGTAGGAGAAAGGGAAGCAGAGAATTTCACAGTGTTGAAGGTGCAGTGGGAAAGAGCAGTGAGGTTGGAGATGAGTCTCAGAATTATCAAGGGCCCTGCAGCCAAAACAAGATGGGCATCAAGTGTTGAAGGCCAGGTTTGCTTCATGGTCTTCCCTTGGTGGGAGCCTCCCTGGGGACAGCCTTCTCTCACTGGAAGACGGTGGCTGGGTTCAGTCATTCAACTCACGCCAACATCCTAATGAAGGGGTATTTTTTATGGAGCAGCCATGAGAAGTACTTTACAATGCATGAATATGAATGAGAAACACATTTACAATGCCAGAGAAATAAAGTTTATTGGGAAGTAAATGAAGTAGCCTCCTTGCATTCCAGAGAATACCAAAGAAGCCAGGAAAGCAGGAAATGTAATATGTATGGGAACGCCCTAAAATAATACCTGGAGCTCGATTACAGGAAGTTGGACATCCTCAGATACAGAGACTCAACCTTCAATGGAAGGGAGTTTTTCAGACATTGGAAGTTGATGATGTGTCTTTGCTTGTTGGATCTGGAAAGCATTTCCATGTCTAGAAATATCACAGTTGGCATGGCAAGGTGTCTAAAGGCACCTGAGCTCCAGCGAAGTAGTACCTAGGAACCTTTTCCAGGTTTGATGTAAATGGCTTCATTGTCATCTTCAAAGAGGATGTCAGTATTTAAGTAAATAGCAACCTTTTAACAGGGTCCACAGGAGTTTCCGCAAGCATTGGTGGTGGCGCACGGGTTGCAGGGGAGGCTGGGAGAAAACAGTTTTAGAATGCATTAGGGAGAGGATAGAGAAAACACCAAGTTTAATGAAACAACCTATGAATTCACAGTGGTGGAGTTAGTTGGAATCAAATGTGATTATTACCTAATCCTTTTCCCTTCCCCAGAATGACATGGGTAGAAGTGGAAACTTGTCCTTTTAAAAATATTACCTCTATTGTTAGCTCTCTGAGGCAGGGGATATATGCACTTTACCTTTGACCTTACATATAAGTTTAACTGTCACATGGTAGACACTTGCTTAATGTTATTGGGTGAGTTGAAAATATGGCCGACATGTGAGTCTACAGTGTCATTAGTCCCACATATACTTCCCCAGAAATATTTTGCCTCATACTCACTTGCAGTCCTCACTCTCCAGAAGGTTCCGGTACGTGTTGATCTCACACTCCAGCCGGGTCTTGACATCCAGCAGCACCTGGTACTCCTGGTTCTGCCGCTCCAGGTCGCATCTGATCTCACCGAGCTGCTCCTCCACGTTGGTGATCATGCACTGCACCTGGGACAGCTGGGAGCTGTAGCGGGCCTCCGTCTCTGTCAGCGTGTTCTCCAGGGAGTCCCTCTGTGCAGGGGAGAGGAAGAATGTCACAGAGCTGCTCTTTTAGCATGTCCCTCCTTAAGGTTCCATAGAAGTCACAAGATTCCAGAGTTAAAGAGACTGTGACCCAAAAGGCCTATTAGTGACTCTGATTTCCTGACTTTCTCACCAGCAGGTCTGAACAATACCCACCAGGTTGTGCTGGGCCTGCAGCTCGATCTCCAGGGCATTGACCGTGCGTCTCAGCTCAATGATCTCTGCCTGGCAGGTCTGCAGCTGCTCTGAGCTGGACACCACCTGCTTGTTCAGCTCCTGGGTCTGAAACACCAAAGGTAAGAGACAGGATCAGACCCTGCCTTAAGGGTCCCGAGGTCCTGGGTGGCCTCGTGCCGAGATGCCCACCTGGTTGGTGTACCATTCCTCCACGTCCCTGCGGTTGGTCTCCACCAGGGCCTCATACTGACACCTGGTCTCATTGAGCACGCGGTTGAGGTCCACGGTGGGGGCAGCGTCCACTTCCACGTTGAGGCGGTCTCCAATCTGGCAACGCAGGGTGTTGACTTCCTGGTGGAGGAAGGGGAAGGTGTGAACCCACAGAAATAGATCTGCTATCTTCCTGCAATAGTCAAAAAGTTCACTGAAAAGAATATCCTGACTTTTCCAAAGACTGACACAGATATTATATAAAAATAAACCCAAATAAGGGTCACATCTATTCCTTTCTGGGAAAACTGAAATACACCTACATCTCCTATAAGACAAAGTCTTAACTCCTGGCTATGCGCAGGTCCTTTGTCATTTCCTGTCACATCCCTCCAGGTACCACATGCCCAGCCATACCCATTCATGGGCCGTTCTCAAATATACCTCCCTCTGCCACTTCGTGTCTTTGTTCAGCTCCCTCTCTCAGATTACAACACCCAAGTACTGAAGTTTTCCCACTCTCCATAACATGCCTCTGAGAAGAGTTACTTTCAAGCAGACTGGATTGTTCTCAGGGCTGCTCATACTAGTACATTTCATCTAGCACTTATTTCCCTCTGCTGGGATTATATGATGTTTTTACATTGTTGTCTCCCCAGACTAGAGACAAGACTGTGGAGCCTTTGAAGAGAGGGGCTATGTCTTATGTCTTTTTTTTCTTTTTTCTTTTTTCAATCTCTACCACCAAATTAGGGACCCAACAGTGGCCAACAGAGAACCTGGATTTCCTTCCTCAGCACCTTGTTGTACACTATGGACATAGCGTCCTTATTCCCTGAACTGGCCCTGAGTTCTTCAGAGAAGGTACCAACCAGGGGTCCTAATGGCAAGTGCCTCCTCATACCTGATGCTGACGGGTTAACTCTGAAGCCTATTGTTGTTGGTTTTTCCCCCCTCTCACCTCCTCGTGGTTCTTCTTGAGGCAGAGCAGCTCCTCCTTCAGGGACTCCACCTGGGCCTCCAGGTCAGCCTTGCACAGGGTCAGCTCATCCAGGATCCTGCGCAGGCTGTTTATGTCTGACTCCACCAGCTGCCGGGAGGAGCGCTCCATCTCGTACCTGCACACACATGTTGGAGTGGGAGGAGGAGCCAGGAAGGAAGCCCATCTCCCTGCCCCATGTCCTGTTGGAATGGCATTGCCTTGCTGTCTTTGAACTGACACAGTGTTCCATCCCTTCTTTTCCTTGTGTTCCTTGATCTCTGCATGAATAGTCTGAAGGGGACTGGACTCATCCTAACACCCAAAGGTGCCCATGGGGATTCCTGGAATGGCGTCTCTCACTCTCCTCTCAATGTTGTTGGTTAATATACCACCAAACCAATCCATTCTCCAATAGTTAACTTCAATTTCTGAATTCCGGAGTTTAAGAAGGACCAATAGGAACTGAAGAGTAGATAGCATATGAATCTGGGCTCCAGCCATCAGAGGAGAAATATAAAGGGGCAATGGCTTCCTCTCCTCCTCCAGGCAACATTAGGCCCACCGGGCCAGGAAGGAGCCCTAGGGACATTGGTGGTTACGTGGCCGAAAAGCTTCAACATACTTGGTTCTGAAGTCATCAGAGGCCAGCTTGGCATTGTCGATCTGTATCACCAGCCTGGCGTTCTCAGACTTGGCACACAGAATCTGAAAACAAGGTTCCACTGTGAGGACCCCATGAACTTGAGAACTTCTTATTGTTCAAAGACATCCAGCTGCTGCTGTGCCCCCACATACCCCGCCCCTCACCTTCTGCTGCAGCTCCTCGATGGTCCGGAAGTAGGACTGGTAGCTGGGGCACATCAGGGGCTCCTGCTGCTGGCACCGCTCCTGGATGCGGCACTCCAGCTCCGCATTCTCCCGCTCCAGCTGCCGCACCTTCTCCAGGTAGCTGGCCAGGCGGTCATTCAGGAACTGCATGGTCTCCTTCTCGCTGCCATTGAAGGAGCCCTCACAGAACCAGCCGCAGTTGCCCACATTGGCGGGGATGTTGCAGGCCCCAGGTAGAGGGATGTCATGGCAGCTGGGGGCCACACAGGGCCGGGAGGGGCAGCTAGAGCCGCAGCTCAGGTTGGACAGACAACAGTTGTAAGGCATGGTACTGGGAGAGGTGATGGAACAGCAGACGAGCTGATGGAGGTGGATATGGGTGAGGTTTGAGTCTCTCCTTCCTCCATGGTCCTTTTATACCCTTTATTGTGGCTGGGGGTTTGGCGTGTTGCATAGTTTTCTTTCCTAATGCTTCAGGTAATTTTTTTTCTCCAAAATATGCTTGTTAGATGCCTCCACAGAGTCTTCCTTCATCCCATAAAATTATTCCATTCATCTTGTGTCACACGGGCTTCTCCTGGGTACTGATGGTTGGTAAAAACAGAGTTTCATCAGGTGGCTTCAAAGGAGACAGAATCATTACAACTCCAAATGGTCCTCCCCATTACTCAGAGGGGAGGATAGCCAGGGACATGGGGTGGAGTTGTTTGGGACTCCTCACCCATGAGGACCTGCCACTGGAATCCTTAGAGAGAGAGTTCAGAGTAAACAGTCTACTGGTGGCCATCTTCTCCCAAGTGTATTCACATTTGTGTTCAGTACAACTTGTCTTTCAGCAAAAATTCATCCTGTATCAGCTGCAAGGATCCTGAGCCTTACTCTATGAGAATATTAGTTGGGGGCTTAGAGAATTTGTCAGTAATGAAGAGTCTGAAAATAATTGAGTATTTATGGTTGGGCAATGAAACCAGTGGAATGGGCAGGCATAGTCCTAAAGCAGAGTTTAGCCTCTTGCCCTTTTTTGTAAATAAAGTTTTATCCGCACATAGTCATGTTCACTCATTTAGACATTATCTGTGGTGCTTTCATTCTACAGTGGCAGAGTTGAGTAGTTGCAACAAAAACCATATGGCATGAAAAGCCTAAAATATTTACTATCAGCCCTTTTCAGAAAAAATCTACCAATCTTCATTTCAGCAATGAGTTTCATGGCTTAGAATCAAAGAATTTTATAGTTCGAAGGATTTGAATTCATGGAAGAGAAAACGGAGGCACAGATAGTGAGGAAGGAAGAAAATGAATCCCAATAGATCACTTTCTAGTCAGGTAGCCTATGGGACCCTTCACACACAGTGTTCCTGTCTCACTCAAAGAGTTTGGATTCTATTGCTGTCATCAATATCATTGATGAAGACTCTGAGACACTGGGGAGAAATTTAACTTGTCCAATGACACATATAGGTAGGTTCAAGTCTGCCTGGGCCATCCTACCTCATTGTGAATTAGAAGAGCAGTTGCCAACCTTTCAGACCTCAAGGACCACCAGTGATCCTTGGACCATCAGTTGCCAACCACTGAACTGGAGATATGAGTCAAGGACAAGGTCATGGAGTGTCCAAGCACAAGAACTGGAAGAAGACACAGAAATGAGATCATGAATTTTGATACCAGCTCCAAGGACAGACATATTGCTTTGCTCCTCAGTAGAATGGAGGTTAAAAGTGACAAATACCACAAACTTGTGATGAGGTGTGATGCCTGGAAGTAATGAAATGGGCTTTTATAGAGGAAAATGCTGAGACTCCTGGGCAGTGCTCTCCCACCTGTAGATCTGACAGCAGTCTCAGGCCTCAAAGGGCTCCAGCAATGACTTTGGCCCCAGGTACGAGGATGAAAAAAGTGCTTTATCTCTATTCCATAACTATAAAATTTTCAGGGAAACAGAAAGGAAAAGAATCAGCAAAAATATTTACTAGCTTGTAAGCCTGGGGAAAAGTCAAACATCGGAGAGTGATATGCCCAGTGGGCTTAGAGTTCAGACCAAGAAAGCTCAGGAGCCAATAAACCAGATCATCAAAGAGCACTCACTGGACATGCCAACTGAGAAGGGACCTGGGGCCCTCATCAGAAGATGGTCCTGGGCCATAGAGTATCAAATAGAGCTGAGTAGAAAATACACTCCTCTCGGAGTTGAGTGGGGATTTAGAAAAGAGTATTTAGAATAGTCCAACTCAGACGGATAGGGAGTCGAATCGAGGTTGTTCCAGGGGCTCAGGGCAGGTAGGATTGAGAGGTTTAATGAGTAGAGTTTCAGTTTGGGATGATGAAGTTCTGGAAATGGATAGTGGTGATGGCTACAACAGTGCTGAATGCATGTAATGGCCCTGAATCGTACACTAAAAATGGTTAAAGTGGTACATTCTCTGTTATATGTATTTTACCACAATTTTAAAAACATAATGAAGGTATGGGTGGGCCTGTGCTCCTTTCTGCAGGCTCCAGGGAAGAATCCATTTCCCTGCCTTTTTCAACACCTGGAGGGTACCTGCATTCCTTGGCTCGGAGGCCCTTCTTCAAATCCTGCAGTGATGGGTCAAGTGCTTCTCCTGTCACATCGCTCTGACCTATGTCCACAGTCACATCTCCCTCTGTCTCTCTTGTCCCTCCCTCTTCCACTTTTAAGAACCATTGTGATTACATTGGGCCCACCAGCTAATCCAAAATAATCCCCCAATATAAAGGCAGCTGGTTTGCAATTTTAATTCCATCTGAGACCTTAATTTTCCTCTGTGTGTAAATTAATATATTCCACATTCCTAGAATTGGGACATGGACACCTTTGCAGGGGAGGAGAGCAGGTATTCTGCCTACCACATGAGCTTTTAGAATTACTTCAGCATTATTGTAAAATACTAATATATGTAAGCAGGATATGCAATCAATGAACAAGCAAAATTAGGCAGGACCTCTGAACCGAACTTGACCTTGGATTTGGAGGAAATCACAGACTTGGTGGTGAACCACATGAGAGAAGGAAGTTCAGGTCAGAGGCTTCTCACAAACCAAGCAGCCAAACATGCAAATCTGAATCCATCCCGAAATTCAAGCTTTGAAAATAAGGATTAAAAAAAAAAATCAAGGGGAAAGTTATAGTAGAAAGAATAAATAGTTGCTTTATTTAAAAATATTTTTTAATCCATTTTATTATTTTAGTACACAAGACTGTGTTCCACTAATGTGGGGTCTGATACCAGCCTCAGGAAGCCTGGTGTGATGATCAAATTAATGGGGAAAATTAGACCCCCCTTTGGTCTCTGATCCCTTCTTCTGAGGTTTTAGCAAATAGATGCTTATCACTTTCATGGCTCTTCATTAGAATTAAAGAAAGATCCCCATTCTCGATGAATGCTACTATCCCCTTCAGTATCCCATGATCTGCTTGCCTCTCCAGCCTTTGGTCACAAGGCCAGGGACCATGGCTTATAACAGCACTCCCTGGGGATGATTTTTAAGCCTTTTAACAAATTGTGAATAACTTGCAGCCAGGACTGTTTTTATGTGTCTTCCCTCTCTGCAGCCTAGGGTCTGCATGGAGCAGGTATTCATCAGGTACTGGTTGGACTGCATTGAGAAAGGCAGGGATATCAAGTGAGGAGTTGAGGAGTCTCTAAGCCTCAGAGCCCAGAGGGGAAACGAGCAGCTGAAGCCCAGGCTGGTAATGACCCACCTACACTACACAGGGCATACACATCAGAGGGTCCCTTCACTAGGTGTTCCTGAGGTTGTGGGACCCCCCGTCATCCAGGTGATACAGTGCCGGGCCCTATAACTTCCTGCCTAGAGAAGATGAACTTTCCAGAGCCTCTCTCTTTCTGGCCTCCAGCTCATGCCTTTGAGTACAGTCAGCTTTAGGAGATGTCCAGGTCAAGAGAAGGGGGTGGGGAGAATCTATTATAGGAATGGTCAGGGAGAGAGAGGAGCCATAGCTCTGCAGCTGCCCTGCCCTCCCTCCTGCCACCCAGCCTCACCCATGGGTGCCAGGCCAGCCCTCTGCCCGCTGGGCATAGAACGGCTCTGTATGCAAGAGTCAGTCATTATATGGCCTGACTTTCAAGTGGCTTTTTATAGAGTTCTCCAGGGGTGGGTGTGGCGAAACGAATGAATACCAATGAGAAAGGCATCTGTTTTGCCAGGGAAGTCAAGTTTATTAGGAGGTTCCAAGGAAGGCTGCTGGTGCTTGGGAGGGTTCTCTGGACAGGCAACAAAGGAACAGACCCTGGTGAAGGCAAGGCTGGGCAGGGAATGAATTATCTAGAGTAGGTTGGGTGAGTCTCCAGCCACGCAAATTGTGTCTTCAGCCCGTGTGTTGAATGAACCAGGGCAAGGCCAGGTCAAAGCTCCGGAGCCCTGGGCCTGCCTCCTGGCTCCTCTGGCAGCCCTTAGTGCACAAAGGGGCTGCAGGGTCCACAGCGGGGGCGGGGGACGCATGGCGTGCAGGGAGCAGGGGGAGCACAGGGGGTGCAGGGATTGGAGACACAGGGCCCAATGGGCTTGCCGCAGGCGTTGGTTGTGGCGCAGGGATTGCAGGGCAGCCTGGCAAAAAGAATGATGTGGAAAGGTGAATTGAGGGAGGCTTATAATACGTACCAGAGAGACCCCAAGAATGGAATGCCCATCTGGACTTGGCCTGACCAATAACAGAAAGGCTAGAGGCTCAGTGGTTACAAAGCTGAGGGTCAAATTTCACATGGTCTCCCTACCATATAACGCCAAAATTCTAGACAGAAACTCTGCAACTCTGGCTTTGACTCCCAACACTATCTATTCCCAGCTGGTGACCTTGAGAAAGTCCCTGAACTTCTCTCAGCCCAGTTTCTTCCCCTACAGACTGGGGTAAACACTGATCCAGCCTGCCAGCTCTTAACTGTATGTAAGGCCAGATGAGGTAGTGAGTGGAAATGTACCATCTACAAAACACAGTATTATAAGACGTATGAAATATCATCAATATTATCACATTAGAATATAAAGACTTGGCTGTACAATTTCAGTTTGTACATTAAACAATTCTTTCCATTTTATGTTTTTAATGATGATCATGTTGTGTTTTCTGAGTTCTGCTTGAGCCTGTCTGTGTGAAGTCATAATTCCATTTCCAAGGCATGCAATTTTTCTCTGGAGTCCGTGTGTGTGTGTGTGTGTGTGTGTGTGTGTGTTCATCAAACACCCCTGGCCAAGTACTCACTTGCAATCCTCGCTCTCCAGCAGGCCCCGGTACGTGTTGATCTCACACTCCAGCCGGGCCTTGACGTCCAGCAGCACCTGGTACTCCTGGTTCTGTCGCTCCAGGTCACTCCTGATCTCAGCCAGCTGAGACTCCACGTTGGTGATCATGCACTGTACCTGGGACAGCTGGGAGCTGTAGCGGGCCTCTGTCTCCATCAGCGCGTTCTCCAGGGAGTCCCTCTGTGCGGGGGAAAGGAAGAATGTCACAGAGCTGCTCCTTTAGCATGTCCCTCTGTAGGGTTCCATGCATGTCATAAGCTTCCAGAGTTAAAGAGACTGTGACCCAAAGGTCTACCAGTGACTCTGATTTCCCAACTTTCTCACCAGCAGGTCTGAACAATACCCACCAGGTTGTGCTGGGCCTGCAGCTCGATCTCCAGGGCGTTGACAGTGCGTCTCAGCTCAATGATCTCCGCCTGGCAGGTCTGCAGCTGCTCTGAGCTGGACACCACCTGCTTGTTCAGCTCCTGGGTCTGAAACAACAAAGGTAAGAGACAGGATCAGACCCTGCCTTAAGGGTTCCAAGGTCCTGGGTGGCCATGTGCCAAGATGCCTACCTGGTTGGTGTACCATTCCTCCACATCCCTGCGGTTGGTCTCTACCATGGCCTCATACTGACACCTGGTCTCATTGAGCACGCGGTTGAGGTCCACGGTGGGGGCAGCGTCCACTTCCACGTTGAGGCGGTCTCCAATCTGGCAACGCAGGGTGTTGACTTCCTATGGATTCAGAAAAAGCTAGAGTGACTGTCCTCAATGAAGAAGAGACTCAAAGGAATGGCATTGTTTGTTGAAGCCTGTTAGTCTATTTCCTTAGGAAAGAAACAGTGGAACACTCTATGATGGTTCAAGGCAAAGTGATCTGTGCTCTATATGGCCCAGCTCTCTCCTCACCATGACTGTGCCATCCCACCAGGATTGAAAGTACAAAATATGACCATAGGTGTTGACACATGGAGCAGACTGACACTTCTCAGAGGGGAGAGGAGTGGGGGGACTGGAAGAGATTAGCCACATAACATATATATATATATGTATGTATGCATAGCCCATGAACACAGACAACATTGTGGAAAAGGCCAGGGGGGTCATGCAGTTGGTTGTAGGGTAGCAAAGGGGGAGGAAATAGGGGACATCTATAATAGTGTCAACAATTTTTTTAAAAATACATATTTTCAAGGTCCTGCTTGGATGCTACTGAAGTCCACTTTCCCAGTTTGCATCAAATAATTCTTGCTATCAAGTAAGAGAATAATTTAATCCCAGGAGAGAGAAGAAGGAGCCCCAGATTATTCTCCACCAAGGCTTTGAAAGAGTAGACTCTTTTGGCTCTTTGTGGTGAGAAATTACTTCGCATAGCATGAATACAATAATAGACCCTGGAATATCCCTGCCAACGTGGGCATTCTGCGACACGGTAACCAATCACAAGCTGGTGGAAAGAGACAACTTTCTGGGACCATGTATAGGTTCCATCTCTTCATTTTTCCTGTCATTATGAAGTGTGGGTGTTTTAAAAGGAAATCACTAAAGCCACCTCAGCAAGAGACTAAATAAAGTTTTTTCATTTCTCATTTCTGGCCTCACCTCTTCATGGTTCCTCTTGAGGCAGAGCAGCTCCTCCTTCAGGGACTCCACCTGGGCCTCCAGGTCGGCCTTGCACAGGGTCAGCTCATCCAGGATCCTGCGCAGCCCATTCATGTCTGACTCTACCAGCTGACGCAGGCCCAGTTCTGTCTCGTACCTGCACAAGGATAAGATCAGAACAGTAAATGGCAGACCTCCAAGACTCCCAGGGATGATCTTTGATAACTCCATTCTTCTTGTCTTTCCACTTTCTGCAATGAGTGAAAGCGGGAGACAGAGGGTTCTGGAGGCTTTCAAGACCCAATATGGATCCAAAAAGCAATAGACTGATTTGAGCCCTCATCTCTTTCGGTGATTACTTTGCTGTGCTCCCCTCAATCCCCGCAGAATCCTTTGTGACCAATGGATCAAACCATTGTTCAACAAAGCTCGGGGAGTCCCTTTTCTTTTGGAGATTAAACAAAAGAAGTGAGACCCAGTGCACACTCTGAAAGAACTCACTTGGTCCTGAAGTCATCTGCGGCCAGCTTGGCGTTGTCAATCTGCACCACCAGCCGGGCGTTCTCAGACTTGGTGCACAGGATCTGGAGAATGAGAGGGCGCTTAGTGAGGACAATAAAGAGGAGAAGCTAGAGTCAAGATGACCACACTTCTCTACCACAGATTGACAACCAAGGCCCCTCACCTTCTGCTGGAATTCCTCGATGGTTCGGAAGTAGGACTGGTAGCTGGGGCACATCAGGGGCTCCTGCTGCTGGCACCGCTCCTGGATGCGGCACTCCAGCTCCGCATTCTCCCGCTCCAGCTGCCGCACCTTCTCCAGGTAGCTGGCCAGGCGGTCATTCAGGAACTGCATGGTCTCCTTCTCGCTGCCATTGAAGGAGCCCTCACAGAACCAGCCGCAGTTGCCCACATTGGCAGGGATGTTCCAGGCCCCAGGCAAAGGGGTGCTGTGGCAGCTGGGGGCCACACAGGTCCTGGAGGAGCAGCTGGAGCGGCAGCTCAGGTTGGGCAGGTAGCAGGTGTAAGGCATGGTGCTGGGAGGGAGCAAGTCACCCAGCTGAAAACAGAGTCCCAGCTCCCCAAGGAGCTTGTAGGACTTCTTCTTCTAGGACCATTTATACCCTCTCTACAGAGGGTGTGGACATCTTCACCACTTTTCAAATGCCCTTCCCTTCAGTCTGTTATTTGTCTTCCTCATAAGAGTCTCTTGTCCCATAAAATTCTTTACTTGAGCTTCTTGCTAAGTCAGGACTTCTTCTTCTAGGACCATTTATACTCTCTCTACAGAGGGTGTGGACATCTTCACCACTTTTCAAATGCCCTTCCCTTCAGTCTGTTATTTGTCTTCCTCATAAGAGTATCTTGTCCCATAAAATTCTTGTCCCATAAAATTCTTTATTTGAACTTCTTGCTAAGTCAGAACTTCTTCTTCTAGGCCATTTATACCCTCTCTACAGAAGGTGTGGATATCTTCACCACTTTTCAAATGCCCTTCCCTTCAGTCTGTTATTTGTCTTCTCATAAGAGTCTCTTGTCCCATAAAATTCTTTACTTGAGCTTCTTGCTAAGTCAGGACTCCTCTCAGTACACCTATGAAATCAGACTTTTGTGGTAGACCTTCAAAGAGGCCACACAGTCTAGCCCAAGTAACTGCCCTTGTTAATTGGGAGTTGGTCTATCCAGTGTCATTTCTTTTGTGTCATGTGATCCTGTAAACCCATAATCAGTCCCACCTCATAGCCCACCTGGCATCTATAGGGAGGGACTGGGATTGAGTCAATGAAGAAATTGTATGAAGTGGCAGCAATGGGCACTCTTTCCATCTACTTTAAGAGTCGAATCCTTCAGCACTGTAGAACCCCAAGCCTTGGAAACCAGGAGGTGGATAGGAATGGCTGAGAAGGTGGGCAGGTGTTTGTTTAATACCTCTTGTATATCCCTTAAAGGGATGGTAGAGCGATTTCAAAGGTAGAGGCTTTGATAATTAGTTGGGGATCAGGGGAGTTTCTGGAGGAAGAGATCATTTCAAAAAAGAGTTGAAAAAATGCAAGCTGGGAGATCCATACAAATGCATTTCAATTACCTGGGAGAAGGATCTGGAGACAGGTAAGAAAGGAACAAGAAGGTGACAGTGGACTTTTCCACAGGCGTTCATAGCATTGGGACAGAGTAAGCGGGTAGCTGGAAAAGTCTAGAGACAGCCTGGGGGTGGCTTCCACAAGCATGAAAACCTTTGAGGCTGATCCTAAAGCATCATGTGGGTTGATTTCACATGCCATCAGGTTCCCATTTTGGCTTTAAGATAAAAAAAAATCATTCCAAAGTTTCCAGTGAAACTCCCTAACGTTTTGCCCAGTTTGCTAAGTGAAACTGATACGCCAGGGAGATGTACCGATTCTGTCCTGGGCTTCCCATCCTCAGCCTTTCTCGGTTACAAGTAACCTGGTTTAAGAACCAAAAGTTAAAAGGTACCAGGGACGGCTCTGTGGTCATGTCACTGAATCCAAGGACCTGTTCACAGGGAGAGAAAATGCTGAGATGCCGCATAAGCAGGGGAGGGGAGGTAGCAAAGCAAGCCTGGAGGACTTGGGGTTGATCTGAGAGATGAAGAAAGGCACCAGCAGGTCTGAAGGCAGGCATCAGGAGGTCTGAGGAAGAGGTGGCCAAAGTTCGGAGTATATATATCAGTTGCATAATTATAGGCATCACTGGGCACCCCTTGCATCTTGGGTAGTAGCACCCCAACCTCCACTGTGGCTTTGGCTGCCAGCCAGAGTGGCAGCTTTATTGACAACTTATTGGAGTCCTCCTCCCCATCAAGCTTTCATGCCAGTATTCTTACGGCTGTCTGCTTGAATCTCAGATAAAAGGTCCTTCATCTACCTTCTCTAAGGTCATTATCGCCACTTCCTATAATGCCATTAAGATGCTCCACTGCACTACAAAGAAGCCCCAGGCTTCCAATAAAATCAAATTTTCTTTGTTTTCCTCAAAGGCAATTAAAGGAGAAGAAATAGATGGGTGCCAGGGCAGGCATCACCGAGACTCTCCAGAGCAAAGGCACAAGGTTGGGCCGTAGGAAGCTCCTGTCTCACTTCATCTGGGCTCGGGACGAATGGAAAGGCCTGTGAATCAGCCTCGTGAGCATTTGGTTGCAGAGAACAGCGCCGAGCCTTCTGCTTCCCAACTTGTCAGCGTGCAAGGAGCTGTTTCCTCCATCCCGCCTTCCTCGCCACCCAAGGAGGGTTCCCCTGAGCACAGGCTCAATGCCAGCAGCACCCTTCAAGCTCTTTGGCCTGACCTACTGACTGGCTAGTGTAGCGTTGAGGAGGCCTTAGTCAAAGGAGAATGTGCAGGTTGTAAATACGAAAAGATTGGAAGATTGGATTGACAAGTAATGGCACCGAGTTTGTGCACAACGCCGAGACCGGAGAAATGGAGAGAGATGGAACAGGGAGAGGTGTGTTTAATGAGAGATGTAAGAACACGAAGAAGAGAGAAGGAAGAGACCTTGAAGGAATCCCCAGAATCACATGGGGCCACGCATATCAGACAGAGATACCCCATCCCTGAGAAGTAACCAAGGCAACCTGCATCGGTGGATGGAAGAGTGGCCCACCTGCTGAGTGTCCTGCGAGATGTAAGTGGCTATGACTCAGGAAAGATCTATAGACACGAGACCACAGCTTCTGAGGCCTCTGAAGGAAGCGGCAGTCTTCTAAGGCGTCCAGACCAGAGCATCGCCTCCTTGATCCACACCGAGATGTGTCTGTGGCTGAGAAGGACACCATTGTCTGCATGCAGGCAGCACTAGTCAAAAGGGGGACAAAGCTAGTATTCCTGAATGAGTAAGGAGTGTGCAGAGGAGCAAGGAGCAGTGGGAGTCAGACCTGCATGGGCTCCAGTTCACGGCTAATCAACAGCCACGTAGAGGATGCGGGAAGGAACAGGTTACCCGTGTTACCTGGAGGTTCCTTTTTCCCTGCAGAAGGGGAAATGGCACAAGAATTCTGGATGGAGCAACAGACGGGCTGGCTGGTGAGTGAACATAATGCTGCCATCCATTGGAAATCTAGCCTCTTTCTTGCAGTATTTCCAAAATATCAATAGGCTTGGGGGAATGTGTAGCTCGGATTCATAGGGGAAGTGGGACTCTGGTGCTGGTGAGGATCAGACTTCACATACTCTCTCATTTCCTAATTAAAATAGTGGCAGATTTTGTTCATTCAGAGAGAAATTGAGCAGTCAATGGACTATCAGACCCACTTTCTTCATTTAGTTCAATTTTATTCCAAGTGCATTTATTGAGCAGCTCTGCAATGCTGGGCAGGGGACCACAATGAGACAGAAGGCTCATAGTTCTGGTAGAGGTTTATTGTTACATGAGTAATTCAGGCTACTATGGGCCCCAAAATATTTGAGAAATAACAAAACTGTAAGGAGGTGAGAAATTTTAAAGGTGTGAGATGGACATTTGGAGATAGGTCTGTGTTTAGTGTAATTAGAAGGTTGTATGTGCGACATTAAGGAAAGCAGGCATTTGTTGAATGTCTACATAACACGCGGCATAGTCCCTGGGCTGGGGATGGGAGGACAGGGGGACGGGAGGAAGGTGGCATGCCTCTGCCTTCTGAGAGCTCTCAGTCCTGTTGGGCAGACAGACAGGTTCACAACTAACTCTAATATGAGGTAATATAATTGGGCCTTTCACCCCACCCCCCTCAAAAAATAGTTTCTTCCTTCCCACTTCTTCCCACACCTATTCCTGCCCCAAACCCTAGTCAGAGCTTTTCAACCCAGTTCATGTTCTCAGCTCGGGGCTGAGGGCTGAGGGCTGAGGGCTGAGGCCATTTCAGATGATGCACCTGTATTCCAAAGGTGTATTGGTGACCCAGTATCTAGGTGGCGGCAGGTTGAATTCAAACAACTGATCTTGTTAGAATCCATATCTTTTTAAGAATCTTTGCTTCAACCAGACCTGGTAATTTGTGTTTGTTTTTTTAAGTATATTTTTATTGATTTCAGAGAGGAAGGATGAAGGAGAGAGAGAGAAACATCATTGATGAGTGAGAATCATTGATTGGCTGCCTCATGCATGCCCTACCCTGGGGATTGAGCCCACAACTTGGGCATGTATCCTGACCAGGAATGGAACCGTGACCTCCTGGTTCATAGGTTGCTGCTCAACCACTGAAAAAATAATTCATTATTTTGATATTTGGTTCTTGTTGTCTTGGATACCACAAATGGTTCAGCCTTGCAGCATCCCCCCTAGGCACTGAGTTTCAAAGCAGGTGAAGGAGGCAGGTAAGGGACAGAAGAAAGAAAAGTACTAAACCAAAGAAGTGAATGAGGAAATAGAAAGAGGAATTCGATCAATGGAGAGAAATGGAGGTGATAATTGCTAGTGAGCAGACACAGCTGTGCCACCCTTGGGACCAGAGCCCTCCTGTGGGTGCAGACATGTGGCGGAGGGTCGGGGAGCCCAGCATGAATGGCTGGACACATGCGGAGGATATCTTACAACCAGGGAGGGAGAAGGGAGAAGGGAGCCAGAGGAGATTTGGGTACAAAAACCAGGACAAGGGGGGAGCTCTGCTGAGAGAGGCCAGGACCTGGCCACAGGCCAGGAGCTCAGTCTGAACGTGGCTGGGCGAGGAGGACAGTGCAGAGGAGGAGAAAGCGCAGGAAGACTATCCTTGGGGAGAAGCCCAGGCCCTGCAGTACCTTTGCTGTGTAAATCCATCTCAGCCACCCCTCCCAGCACTCAGATGGGTCTGAATGTGAAGTGTTGTCCAGATGTGCTTCCAGGAAAGCCCTTAGAGTTCAGTGCAGAGAAGGCAATGGCCTGGGAATGAGGAGGTCTGGGCTTGAGTGAGACCAGCCGGGAGAACTTAGGCAGTCATTTCCCCTCCCTGATTCTGAACTTCTCCCACTGCAAATGCGCTTGGTGATGCCTGTCGTGTCTCTCTCGGGGTTCGGCAAACTGAGTAACACATATGAAAGTGCTTTGTAAATGGTAAAATGATGGACATATAAATATATATATGGGAATCTGTTTTTCTTCTTCTCCTCTTCCTCAATAGATAGAGTGGTTTTAGTAATGGCAGAGGGTTAAGGGATGACCTTCTTTGGTGATTCCCAGGCACTAAAATGGCCAAGGTCCACAAGCTATCTTGAGATGCTATAGGAATTTCATTCTTGTATCACCTTTTGTGACATAAAACCTCAGAAATGGTTCCTCTGGCATAAACACTCTCTCATTTCCTTCAAGGAAAAGCATTGTGGGTAGTTAAGGTTCTGCTGAGACAATGTGAGACTTAACTCTGTCAAGCACAGAGATTAAGAGCAGTTGCTGGAGACAGACTTCCTGAATCTAGCTGTGTGATTTGGGGTGTGTTACTTAACCTCTCTGAGCCTCAGTTCCTCATCTGCAAAATGGGGATAGCAAAAGCATTGGCTTCATAGGATTGTGGTAAGGGTTAAATGAGTTTATATATAAACTTATCTGTAATTTAGAGCTCAATGAATGTGATCTTTGAATACAATGTGAAGATGATGATGATGATTATTATGATAATGAAGAAAATGAATATTGTGGTGGTGACGATGATAGGATGATGGTAATGATAGGCTGCTTGGTTTCCATGGAAGCTCTTCACACCTCCCCAAGTATAATTGACCCGTCTACCCAGCAATTCTTCCCAGGAACCCAAGCCATTTCACATGCGCACACATACACAAACAATGTCTCATCAAAGCTAATCTTATAATTATAAATGACAGGTCATTGGATGTGAACTTAAGAAATACAGGTCAATCACCCTGGGGCCCCATTGACTCATTTCTTGTCACCAGAAGAATCCCTCAACCTCTAAATGACTCACCTTCGCTCTCTCCCCTTCAATGGGAAGAATAATGCTTGCCTACTCTGTCATGTGCTCGAATAAGTGGGTTTGTTTTTGTTAGGCAGCTTTGAACTAGTTGGATGAAAGGAGCTATTTAAGTACAAAGGAGGAGGTGAAGGTGTTTGATTCAGATGCTAAAATAAGACTAATCAAAATTGCTCTTCCTTATTGGGACCCACTCTCAGGTAGTGCCTCAGGGGTGTGTCACCTGTGTACAAACTCCTCTACCACGTGGGGAGGGGGGAAGCAGAGGCACTGTGGGGTGGGAGAGGAGGGTGTGACAGCCTCTGACCCTCCCAAAGCTTCCTAGGATCGGAGTCCTGACACCTCCTAAGCAAATCAGTCTACACCACATGTGTCAAACACAAGGCCCGAGGGCCAAATCCGTCCCGCCAGGCCTTGCAATGTGGCCTGCACCGCGCTGTCATCACTGCACTCCGCTGCGTTTCCATCACAATGACAGTTTATGACTGTTCAGTAAACCATTCGGCCCACGATTTAGGCTGGATTTTAGATTTTGGCCCCTTCTCTGATTGAGTTCGACACCCCTAGTCTACACAGACAGTGGCCGACAGGTAAGAGTCTAGGCTTGAGAGCAGCTGAAGGCAGAGAGCCCCAGAGCTCTCTCCGCCTCTGGAGCTGGAGACTGTGGTCACTCCTGTACAGAATGGGCTGGATTCAACAGCCATCAGCTGGGCTTTGTAAATGTCTCAGCAAGTGACTTCGATTCAGAGGGATCACAGAGCAGAGAGGGCTCCGCTTTAGCACTTAACACAAATAAGACCTCGAAAGCAGAGTCATAGAATCTGGGGACTAGAAGACCCTCTGCATTCATCTTGTCCAGCCCCATCAGATGCCCGAGTCCCCGCCTCAGCATCCCCACCAGGTGGCTGCAAAGGCCCTGCGTGAGCATCTCCTGTGATGGGGACTCCCTGCCTTCTGCCTTTGGCAGGTGCAATGCTGCTTTCTGGAGATGTGCTGTTCTCCGCATAAACATGGAGCCTCCATGTGTCTTTTGCCTGCAAGTTTCAAGCCCAGTAGCTGCCGGAAGGACTGGCTATTGGAGCCTGATGAGGAGCGGGGATGGGACAGTTTGATGGATAGACTGATAGTCTGACAGGCCCGGCAGTCACCAGGGTTAAATATGTCCAGAGTTTTGTAATATGCAAGGGAAATGCTCTAGCTCAGCAGTCTGAGGGATTCCTCCCCCCTGGGACTGGCCAGGAGAGCAAGGCCAACCCCTTCCACAGAGTTTGGCCAAGCCAGGGCTCACTCCCCAAATAAAGCCCCTAACCCGGTGGTTCTCAAACATGAGAGAGCATAGAATCATCCGGAAGTCTGATTCAGAAAGTCTCGGGTGGGGCTCAAGAATGTAAATTTTCCACAAGTTTCCAGGTAGTGCTGGTGCTACCGGTTGGAGGACCACACTTAACCATCACCCTGGCCCTTCTCATGTTGGATTGTTTTTCCCTTGAAAGCTCCCAGAGGATGGACTTTGGATCTAGTTCAAAGGGACTGTGGTCAAGCCTTGACTCAGCCACCAGCTGAGAATCGTAACAGCCGCTCCCCGCTTGCGCGATTCAGTAGCACCCTAGTCACAATGTCTGTAACGCCCAGCATGAGCACGGGGCCTTGCTGGTCAGGAGCATAAGGTCCCGAAAGCTGACTTTATGCAGAGACCCGGCAGGACCTCTGGATGGAGCTTTTTCCTCCGCACAAGAATTGTGATGCTTCAGCCAGATAGAGGGGCAGGTTTTTTTTAGTGTCTGTATCTTAAAAGCTCTGTGAATCCAGGTCTGAATAGGCTTGGTCAGGTCCAGAGCCAGGCATCTCTTCTCTGTGCCATTTTGCTGCGGTCCCAGTTCAACCTCAGTCATCTGCCATCTCCCAGAGCCACAAGCTCTGCTTCTGCGGGAACTGTTGGTTCAAGGAGCTCCCAGCATTGCTCTCCGTGTGGGATGGAGACGCTGAGACCACAGGCTCTGGCCTCCTTATGCTGCAGAAGGTCAAGTTTATTAGTAAAATAAAAACAAGGTTGCCTGCCACATCTCAGAGAGACCAGGAGGCAATGGAAGAGAGAAAAGGAAGCACAGGTCCAGGGCCCAGTGCTGAGCTGCAGGACAGGAATCCCCCCAAGGAGAAGCACCGCCTGCCTGGCTCCAGGCTCCGGGGCTGGCTGAGGCTCGATGGAGCAGGAGGATCATGTTCTGTTTTCTGGCTCCTCAAGCTGAGGAATATGTCAGCTCTGAGGCGATGAGCAGGGCCCATGGGAGGCCTGAAGAGGCCTGGAAGGGCAGGGAGGGCAGGGGGTGCAGGCTGCAGGGGCTGGACAGGGGGTGCTGGAGGCTGGGGTTGTGCATGGGTTACAGGGAAGCCTGCAAAGAGAAAATCGCTGTTTGTAACATTGGCATCAGAAGTTCACGAAAGACAGAAGTATACCAGTTCTTCAGAACTGGAGGAGCAAACAAGGTTTTAGACCTTGGGTAACAAGTTTGCCTTCAAAGACTGCATCTGCAATGCCATCACTAGGGCATTGCCAATAAGAGGTCTCTGCTCTTTCACGTGACATTGACACAGACATCAGAGGACCTACGTGCAGTCCTCGCTCTCTAGAAGGTTCCGGTACGTGGCGATCTCACACTCCAGCCGGGCCTTGACGTCCAGCAGCACCTGGTACTCCTGGTTCTGCCGCTCCAGGTCAGCCCGGATCTCGGCCAGCTGCTTCTCCACGGTGCTGATCAGGCACTGCATCTGGGCCAGCTCGGTGCCGAAGCGGGCCTCGGCCTCACACAGGGAGTTCTGCAGACAGTCCTTCTGTGATGCCAAAGAAAACAATAAGCAGGTTAGAAGCATGTATTCCTGCCCAGGTTAAAAAGCATGTCTGCAGACAATGACACCCCCAAGAGGTCCAGCTCCTGTTAGCAGTCTCCAGCTGGAGGAATGGACTACGAGCTATGGCTCTTCATCAGAGACCTTAGGTTGGGTTTGCAGAACCTCCCTCATCTGGGTTAATGTTCATCCCCTCAGCATTCACATCATGAGAATGTTCAATACTAAGGAGATGAGACCAAGGTGCAGGCTGTGCCCTGGGCTCTATTTAAGGGAGGCATGTACTGAACCGGGAACTGCTCCTGGGTGTGGGAGCCAAGCCCAGTCTTCCATGCACGCACAGGAGCTCACCAGGTTGTGCTGAGCCTGAAGCTCCACCTCCAGGGCGTTCACTGTGCGTCTCAGCTCCAGGATCTCCGACTGGCAGCACTGCAGCTCCTCGGAGCAGGACGTAGCCTGCAGGCTGATGCCTTCAGACTGGAACACAGTGGGTCCAACAACACAGGTCAGCTCGCTGGCCCACAGGGAAGCCGGGGTCCCCCTGTCCCCCACCCCCTGCAGCACAGCACCGCCTCACCTGAGCTTCGAACCACTGCTCCACATCACGCCGGTTGGTCTCCACCATGGTCTCGTACTGGCACCGCATCTCCTCCAGCACCCTGCTCAGGTCCACGGTGGGCTCCGTGTCCAGCTCAATCTGGAGCTTGTCTTCCAGCTGGCATGTCAGAATGTGGACTACCTGCGAGCACAGGAGGAGGACGTCCTATTCACTGAGCCCCCACTGCCCTCCACCCAAAGCCTCAATGATCTCACACTGCCCATCATCCCAATGTTTCTTCACCCTCTGCGGATGAAGAGCATGCTCCCACCGAATACCAGAGCTCCTCTTCATAGCTTCTGAGGCTTAACCACAGGCAGGGCCTGCAAAGCTTCCATCCTGAGCCAGAGGAAGAACCTCATTTCTTCCTTCAACTGAGCTTGAATTCACTCCCCCCCCCCCCCAGATGTCTACACGATCACACAGAGGACCCACCTGTTCATGGTTCTTGTTGAGGCAGAGCAACTCCTCCTTCAGGGACTCCACCTGGGCCTCCAGGTCGCACTTGGCAAGTGTGAGATCATCCAGCGCCCTGCGCAGGCCGCAAATGTCATCTTCCACCAGCTGGTGGAGTGAGTGCTCCGTCTGGTACCTTTACCAGGTCAGGTATAGGAGTTGGGGTTCAAGGGTAGAAGTTACTCCAGGACCCAACTTACAGACATAATATCACTGGCTTCTCTCTGCAGTCTCATTGTGAGTTGGCGTTTGCTGTGCTCATAGAAAGCAATAGGATATTCCCCATTCATTCAACACTAAGCACCTAAGATGAACCAGCAAAGTGGCCGGTACTGAGGATACCGGGATGGACAGGTGGCTGATGGCCAGAGGGGAGGCAGCAGAGTAATGAGGTAATTACGATGCAGTGTGATCACTGCAGAACCCCCTCTTCCATTTTCCCTCTGAGATGGACCCCGGAATCTCTCTCAGATTAAAAGCCAACAGTGAGAATGGAAGGAAGGAAATGTCTTTCTTCAGCTCTAGAGGCGTGAGGCTTCCATGTGCCCTGAAGAAAGATGATAAAAGGTAAGGCCCCTTCCTGCTCCCAGGAGGGACCTTCTCAGGAGGTATGAACCCTTTGACCTCCACATGCCTCCGCGGCATCATGAATTACTAGAGCTCACAAAGTAGTCAGGCTGCAGTGTGGAACCATGTCCTCACCGGGGCAGCAAAGCTCATAGGAAATGGCCTCAGGGTAGGAAATCAGGGGCCAAGTTCCAGTTCTACCTCTCAGTAGCCACGTGACTTCTGGAAAGCACTTAGTCTCTGCATTCTCATAAAGGAGAGACCATCACTGCCCTGCATGCTTCACAAGGTTCTTCTTACAATACAATCAAGTGGCCAGTGGCTCTAAACTCTAAAGGCTAAACAATTATGGGGGGGCGGGGGGGAATTGTTCTTCCAAGATCTTGGGCTTCATTGCTCTTTGTTTTCTCTTGCTGGGACTGTTGGTTTGGTCCTGGTTGATTACATCTCTGATGCCAACTGCATCACAGGAGAGAAGCCAGGAGAGGCATCTGGCTCTGCCCCCTCCCCATCTGACCCCAACTCACTTGGTCCTGAAGTCATCTGCAGCCATCTTGGCATTGTCGACTTGGATGACCAGCCTGTTGTTCTCAGATTTGATGCTCAGGATCTGAGGAAAGAAAGTAGGCTCAGTGATTTACTGTTCTCAGACCATCTGTGGCCTCAGGTCAAAAGAAGTCCTGTTGGCTGGGTTCAAACTGCAACATCCCCTTGGACAAACACAAACTCCCAAACATGTAAGAGATGCTTGTGTGGTGCAGGGCCAGAGGTGGGGGTACAAACTGAACATATAAAAACGATCATTTTATTTTGCCAGATGTGATGCTTAGCCAGATCTAAACAAAAACATCTGGAGTCTGGACCAGAGAACAGTGGCTGGTTATGAAAGTTTTAAGGTGGGATCCATTCCTAATAAGAAGTCCTTTGCGCTGGTTGGTCAACCTCCCCAAAGGTCTTCTGTGAAACTAGCCAGATTTCTGTGGGGGGCCATTCTGACATTCTTTGTCTTCCTATCTTCAGAACTAAGGTGTAGGCTCTTAAGCAGCATTGACTTGATCATCAGAGGGGACAGATGATGTGCATAAGAGGCGAGTGCTACTGATGGATATACTCTGGCTCATGCAGGACATTGGAGCATACTCTTCTGACCCCTTTTACTGCACTAGAAGTTAGTTTCAGTTTTTGCAACTCTAGTATAGGAATTGTAAGTACTGAACCTAAGTAAGCATAAACTCAGAATCCTGGGGAGTCAAATCCTATGTCTCATCCTTTACACGTCCCCATTTACCTCCACTCAAGAGTTTCTCTTCCCACATCTAAAAAACATTTCAGCTATTGCTGCTTCCACTTCCAGTCTAGGCCCTGGACATTTAGGGCAAGGGTCAGTAATCTTTGTAAAGAGCCAGATAGTAAATATTTTAGGCTTTGCAGACCATGAGTCTCAGTCATGACTACTCAACTCTGCCACTGTAGCACAAAGACAGCCAAAGACCATACCTCAATGAAATAGCACACACAGCTGTACCAATAACACTTTATTTACAAAATCAAGCAGCAAGCCAGATTTAGCCCATGGACCACAGTTTGCCAACCCATGACCTGAAGAACCCTAAACCTCACCTTCTGCTGGAGCTCCTCAAGGGTCCGGAAGTAGCCCTGATAGTTGGGGCACATGGTGGTCTCATGGCATTTGCTCCACTCCCGGATCTTGGTCTCCAGATCCGCGTTCTCCTGCTCCAGCTGCCGCACCTTCTGCAGGTAGTTGGCCAGGCGGTCGTTCAGGAACTGCATGGTCTCCTTCTCATGGCCGTTCAGGGTGCCTTCACCATAGGCCCCACAGCTTCCGATGTTGGCAGGAATATGGCGGATCCCTGGCAAGGGGCAAACGTTGTGGCAGCTGTTGGGCAGGCAGAGATTGGGTCGCCCCAGAGAGGTGGTCCCCACTCTAACTCGATTGGCATGTGCCAGGCTGGCCAGGAGGCCCTGGCAGGCAGTTTTGGCCTCTGAAACCTGCCCCCTGAGCGGAGAACTCCAGTGGTCGGAAGTCATGGCGCTCAAAGGCTGGACTCCAGCTTAGTTCACGGTTGCATTTGCTGGAGCCTAAAATCTCCCTTCTCTAGATCTTATATAAGCCTGTAGTGGGAGTTGGTGCAAGAAAACTGGCATTTTGCTCATTAATATGTATATCGAATGTTATACGATCCCTCGGTTAGTCAGAGATTTTGTCTCCTATGAAGAGTTAATGAGTTCATAAAAGAGGCCTACCCCACACAGGATGCTGCTCATCCATGCGGAGCCCTCGCACACGGGGAAAAAGCTCTTCGTTGAGCCGCCCACACTCTGGACCTGTGGATTCTTTTCCCGCTGTCAGCCTGTGTCTGTGAGATAATTAAGACCCTGGGACTCCTAAAACGTCCTCAAAACCTCTGTCTTTTCCTACCTTAGTATGTTGAAATCATGGCAAAATCTAAGATGCTAGTCCATCAGGCACATTGAGGAAAGAGAAAAATCACCATTTCCCCCAGCAGATATGTATGGAGTGCTGGGGGAACGGGCACTGCTTGGCCTGTTTGGAGGGACCGGTGTTCGATTTTAATAAGAGAGAGAAGAAAGGTAATGGCTTTGATATTATAAAGGCAGTAGGAGGAGTGTTAAACATATTTTTTAATAAAAGAGCTGTGAAGATTTTAAAAGAGAGCACCTGGAGAGATCAGAAAAAGACTTCACTGAATAGGGAGCGTCTAAAACGTGTTTTGAATGACGGTTTCCATGAGGGATTGGGGAAGAGGGTAGCTCTCACAGAGAACAGAATCAAACATTCTTGGGAAGTGAGAAAGAATCTAACTGTGTGGGCACTTATTATGAAGACATACATGCACCTCCTGGAAAGTTGTGTTTAGTCCAGATTGTGAGAGCCTCAAATGCCAGGGCCATCCCATGTATAGTCTTCAGATAAAGGCCAATCAAAGAAAAGATCTGCCCCTGGTAGCTGACTTTCCTCAACTCTGAGGGAAAATAGCCAAAATCCTTGTGAAGGAAAGTAACAGAAAGGAGAAGGAAGTTTCCTTCTGTGGGACAGAGCAATGAAAGAAGAACCCAAATTCTAAGTTGATTTTGGTGTTTGAAAACTATATAACATACTTGAATAACCCAAAGGACATAGGCAAAATCAAATGAGAAACGAAAGTATTTTGAGCTGAATTAAAATGAAAATACAACGAATCAAACTGACTTTGGCAATTAAGACTTTCCATGTGCCAGTGTGAAGCCGATGAGCAGTTTTGGAAGTGGGGAAGACACTTGGGAATGAAACTGGGTGATTTGTGATTCCCAGGAACTAAAATTATGTCCCAGTTGGAGTCTGCCGTCTAATTAAGGCAGGCAGTGATTTCTACTTTAGCGTGTCTGTTCTCAGGCACCTCCCCATCCTTTCTGGGCATTTTCCCTCGTCAGACACTCTCACCCACTGACTTCCTCCTCGCCTTATTTTAAAAGATACCCACTCAAGAACTTTGATGTTTCACCTTTTGAAACTTCTTGCATTTCTTTGAAATGCACCTACCTTGATTGCCCATTACTTAGGAGACTCTAGGACAAAATTTAAATTTCCTTAATCTTCAGACACATTCAGCGCATCAGAAGTTTGCGGCCAGTCGTTTAATAAGCCCTGGAAAAGGGCAGCCAGCCAGCTTCAAGACTATGCTAAGGAAGACGCTACTTTGACCCTATTCTTAAGATGAATGAATGCACCTGCCCTGGGAGTGCCCTGGAGGCAGCAGTACATTGTCATAGTTGGCTCAAAAACATCAAATATCCAGCCAAAAGGGATCTCAAAGTCCACTAGTCTTGACCCTTTGGCATTGAATCCCTTCTGATACCCCCCTCTAACTAGTTGCCCAGACGACCACTTTCCAAGATGACTCATCTCTGGCCAACTTGGCCCCTGTGGCTCCCAGTAGGCCAGGCTTTGTACGAGACACTGGAATCAAGAGATAAATAATAGCTAGCTTTGCTTTAGAAGACTTCCCACATCAGGATTCTTAGAAAGTTCTTTATGCAGAGACAGATCTACCTCCCTGCTAGTTCTACCTATTGTTTCCATTTGTTCTTTTATTCATGCATTCAGCAAATAGTTATTGATTTCCTACCTGTGCAGACAGGCACAGGCTTTGAGTGCAAGTGATACATTAGCAAGTAAGCCAGAGTTTGCTCTTTAGTTTGTTTTCTTTCTCATTCTACCCATGGGGTTCCAGAGAGGAATAATCCAGTCATTCTGCCCTATAGCAGACCTTCAGCTCTTTAAGACTGCTATGTGATTTCTCATTCTTGGGTCTTTATTTAGCATGGTTCTAAGTCCCCTTGCCTGCCATCCTGAGTATATCCCTCTGTATACATTCACCATAGTTCCTATCACTCTTAAGTTGAGGCATTAGAAGTGAATTTCTGATGAGTCTGGATTAAGAGGCTGCCAGTAGATATGGGCAGTATTACCAAGGCAGGGTTTTCACAGTGACCCACTCCAATATTCATGAGTTCCTGCCATAGCAATGCCCTCTCAAGGCACTATGGGGCCTACAGAGATGAATCAGAGAAACCCCGTTTCTCAAAAAACTAAGAGCAGTATAGCTAGGCCATGTAACTCAAAGGAAGGAGAGGCCACAGAACCTTAGAGATGTAGAGTATCAAAGAGATGGTCTGGAGCGTGGAAGATGGACAGGAGGAGGCTCTTACCAGAGTCCAGGTAGCACATGATGGAAACCCACTCCAGCCACTACCAGTGCCAATAGTAAGGAAAGGATGGAGGACAGAGATGTCCCAAAAGGACTCTCATAGGCTGAATATGTGACCAAAATGTTCTTGAGGTCACCTTAGGAGTATAATGTGATGGGAAAGGAAGCTGGGAAGTCAAGGCAAAGAGCTGGCTAAAGGGAGAGAAGGGGAATTAAGTGTGGAGAATGTGACATGTAGTGAGTGAGACTGGCCACCAAGGGGTCAGAGATAATTCTCTGGAGTCTGGACTGTTTGGACCTACTGAGAAGCCCCTCCTGAGCTGCTAAGGTTTCTTATGCTTGAAGGCAGTTAGGGAGGATGAGGCAGCCCAAAGCTCAAACCTGACCGCGAGCCCTGCTTCTCAATGGGAGAATGACCCTAGAAGGGATTGGCATTTGGAATCTCTAAAACAGTGGCGGGGGAGATATTTTGGATGGAAGGAGAGTTGTCTGAAAGCAAGCAAAACCTGGATTCTAAATGAGCTGTCTTTTAGTCATAAAATGAGTTTGGTATTTATATTTTTGAAAGTAAAAAGAACATTAAGTGAGGTGAGGTTTTGAAAAAATATATATTCATTAAATGAAAAGCCATGGACAAGGAAAAAGTCGGGAAACACTGAATTGATGAAAAAAGACAAAAATGATTTAACAAGATGTACTTGTGGAAGTGATTGTAAGTGGTCATGAGAAGGGACGCATTGATTCTGTTCTTGGGAAGAGCAAAGGAATATGGGTAGAGGATGAGGCAGGATCTTGGGTCACACAGGGTGGACCACAGAAAACCTAGTATCTACATTTCAAATGCTCTTGCTCTGGAGAGCACAGAATTCCACCTTGATTTTTTTGGTTTCCTGGTGTGGGTAGTGGGCGCAGAAGTGTGGACCCCTTCCCAAAGCTCCTTGATCCACGGCCAGCCACCACCTCCTTCCCACTGGACTTGAGAAAATGGCATTTGGAGTTGGAAAAAAGATGGTGGGTGGAAGCGCCTGAAGAGACCCCACTGGAAAGAAATATTCCCATCCAGCACATCAGAAGTGCAGGGATGGTTGACTGAAGATTAGTGAGATTAGTGGTAGGTGGCTCCAAACTGGCTCTGGTCTCATGCCAACGCAGCCAGAGTCTCAGGGGGAGGAAAATAATCAATCTGGCTGAAATTATTGTGACCAAAGCAAAAGCAGATACACATCCAAGGCCAATCAGTGAGGGGATCATGATGCAACCAGGCCACAGAGGGGAAGATGACATGCAGACAGAGAATCACCCCGAGGAAGAGGAGTGCTTGGATTTGGTACCAGAGGGAGCCCCGAGCCCTCAGGCTGCAATAATGACTGAACAAGACCTTTGTCCAAGTGCCCAGGGCCAGCCATCCCCCCTAACCTGCAGTCCCTTCCAGGTCTGAGTAGCCATTCCTGCAGGCCTAGTAGCCATGGGGGTCCCACAATTAAAATGCATTCAGGGTGTGACCTGACCAGGGGTTGGGAGACCGACCGGATGTCCATGGTCCTCATACAGGAAGTGATTCTGACCACTGTTTAAAACATATGACTCTTCGGGGTCACTTAATAGAAGGAAGCCCAAAAGAGCCCAATGGAATTCTTGTCTTCTGACAGCCCAAAGAATGCTTCTTTAAAATTTTTGTTAGGTCACTTGGCGTTGGAAATTGAACTCCAATAACAACTGTCGATGGTTTTCGTGATTGTTATAAGTGGATGGAAGTATGGATAAACCTTTGGGAAACCGCATGGGAAGATGTTGTTCCTGGTGCTGCTGACAGATTCTGCTACCACCCCATTACCTCCTCTTTCTATCAATGAAGAAAAGACTGTCCCTGTTGGTTCCCGGGAAGCCCCATAAACCAGTATTCATTGAGTACCTTCTCCTAGTATATGCTGGAAACATTTCCTGGATTATCCCTTCACAGTGGTGAGAGGGAAGTACATTATTCTAATTTTACGAATAGGTCTCAAGAGAGTATAGTGACCTGGCCAACTTCACTCAGCTGGTGTTGCAGAGGTGGAATTGGAGCCCAGGTCTGCCAGAATCTGGAACATGTGCTCTAGCCACCATACAATGCTGCCATGAAGAAGGACCAACTTTGCATTGGTCTTTGGGAGAGGCTACATGGGTGAGCTGAGATCTGGGCACACTCGGTGCCTGACAAAAATGAAATTAACTCCTCAGCATGGAAGGGGAACAGCCTCTCCACTGCTGCTGCCCAAATGCTCTCTCACCAGGCCTGGCTGTGGACCACCTGGGCCTGTATCAGAGCCCCAGCGAGGAGGCCGGCCGGCATTCGGAGCACTTGTGGCAACCACGAGCCCCAAACCAGCACGTGAAAGGTGGCAGCAGAGGAGACAAGCATATCGGTGGCAGCGTCTCTCTAGAGCACATGTGTCAAACACAAGGCCCGCGGGCCAAATCCGTCCCGCCAGGCCTTGCAAGGTGGCCCGCACCACGCTGTCATCACTGCACTCCGCTGCGTTTCCATCACAATGACAGTTTATGACTGTTCAGTAAACCATTCGGCCCGCGATTAAGGCTGGATTTTAGATTTTGGCCCCTTCTCTGATTGAGTTCGACACCCCTACTCTAGAGGAAAACCACGTCCCAGAAGTGGGCCAGGACCCAGACAACTGTCCCCAGGGCCCAAGCTGGACCTCCATGTCTGACAGCAGGAGGAAATGCCATGCTTCCATGAAGGGGCCAGTTCGAATGAGAGAAAAACTTGGCAACATGGACAGGGCAGTTCTCAACATGACCTCCCTTCGACTGAGTTGGAACTCGAATTAGTGTGATTTTGCTCTGGAACAAAATACCAAGAGGCTGAAGATGCCAAAAAGCACAGTAGGGACATGTTAGTTCTGAGCTGTTCTGAAGGAATTCAAACTTGGCAAGCAATGCTGCTTCCTTTCACCAATCTGTAGGGATCTACAGGCAAGGTAGAGACATGTCCAGTGTCAGCAAAGGACCTTCATCCCGAGGCTCAGACCCCAGTGGCCCAGAGAGGTCCTAGAAGCGACACGTCAGGGCCAGTGACCACCCAAGGGCTTGAGGGCCTGGGCTCTCCAGCACACCACATATACTGCCAAACCCAGGAAGGAGACCACATGACCACATGATACAGGAAGGATGTTTATTGACCGTTTAATACAGGAACCCAATTACATTTTTAGAAGATTCTGAAGCACTGGAGTAGAATGAAAATCCCAGAAGAGAGAATGGGGGGAAAACAATATTTCCAGTGGAAGAGAATGCAATGTTGTCAGCCTAAGGCACAAACAGGAAGCCACTACTTAGAAGTCATCGGCTGCTCTTTGATTCGGTGAAAATGCCTCCAGTGGGTTTGGTATTTCTAGAGGAAGACTAAGCAAGGTGAGGGCGATCCTAGCCCCAGGACAGGTGGCTGTGACCTCCTGCGTTGGAATTCAGACCTTCTCAGTCGGTTCTCATGAAGACCCACAGGCTGGTGGGGGACAGCTTGGACGAAGGGTACAGGAGGCCGGTGTAGAGCAGGGATTGCAGGGAAGTCTGCAGGGAGAGAGAGAAGGGAGAGTTAGACATGGGAAATAAAAAGATATCTCAGTGCTGGAGACAGAAGCGATCAGACCATGTAGGGAGTGTTTGCCACACACAAATCACACAACCCAACAGAACCTCTTCCGTCAGACCCACGTCTACACTCAGCTGTATCTTTCCATATCCAGGAGTCCCTGGGGCTCTGCTTAGGGACCTGGCTACTGTTTGTGATCCATTCTATCCACAGCACAATCTGTACACACCACCAATGGTAAATGTCACTAAGCGAGGCGGATTCTTTAGGATGAGATCTCTTTCACCAGTATGTGAGTTATCTTAGCAGAATCTGACAGTCAGGTATGTGGCCTGGCCAGGAATTGCCTAGATGACACGTACTTGCAGTCCTCGCTCTCCAGAAGGTTCCGGTACGTGGCGATCTCACACTCCAGCCGGGCCTTGACGTCCAGCAGCACCTGGTACTCCTGGTTCTGCCGCTCCAGGTCAGCCCGGATCTCAGCCAGCTGCTCCTCCACGGTGCTGATCAGGCACTGCATCTGGGCCAGCTCGGTGCCAAAGCGGGCCTCGGCCTCACACAGGGAGTTCTGCAGACAGTCTTTCTATAATGGAAACAATGGAGGGAAAGTTCCAGGGGATGAAAAATTCAGCAGTGAATTTGCTGAATTCACCAGGCAGGTGGCAAATTCCAAGAAGTCACAGGGCTCTGAAGAAATTACCATCAATATGACCATGACTTTTTGCACGCACGCACACACATACACACACACACACATCTAACAAACTGTGTCATGTTTCCCCTAATGCCTCCAATACATGACATGAAGGAGACACCCCATAAAACCTTGTGGAATGAGTGCCTGCACCTCCACACCTCATTCTGAAGGAAGTGGAGTTCACTTGTAACAGGAAGCATTTTTTTTTTCTGGGTCAAACTAGCCTTAAAAGCAAGCCTTCTCCACCCAGGAGAGAGGAACCCAGCTCAAGTTCAAACTCAGTGTATTGAACTGAGTAGGGAGACTTCTCAGATGTGCTGTGACCAGGCCGTGGCAGTGGCATTGGCAGTGCCGTGAGGGTGCAGAAGGACCCGTACCAGGTGGTGCTGGGCTTGGCGCTCCACCTCCAGGGCATTCACCGTGCATCTCAGCTCCAGGATCTCCGACTGGCAGCACTGCAGCTCCTCAGAGCAGGACGAGGCCTGCAGGCTGATGCCCTCAGACTGAAGCACAGTGCACAGAGACATGATCAGCACCTGCCCAGATGGCAGCCAGGCTCCCCCTACCCCTGGCTGCTTGGCACCGCCTCACCTGAGCTTCGAACCACTGCTCTACATCACGCCGGTTGGTCTCCACCATGGTCTCATACTGGCACCGCATCTCCTCCAGCACCCTGCTCAGGTCCACGGTGGGCTCCGTGTCCAGCTCAATCCGGAGCCTGTCTCCCAGCTGGCACTTCAGAATGTTCACTTCCTGCAGGGCCAGAAGAACCAACAGAAGAACCCCAAGTGAGAAAAGGGCTTTTGACAGTGCAAACAGCACCTGAATCGCTCTTGTTGCCGGGCCCAATGGGAAGAACCCATCTGGACACCTTTCTAAACTCATGAGGCAAATCTTTAGAAAACAAGCTTCCATCTGCCACATCCTACAGGGTCAGTTTAACTCAGACCCTGATGAGCCCATTATCTTGATGCCACTGAACCCAGATTCCAATCCTTGAGACACAGGGGAAAAGTGCTCCCTTTCCTGCCCACCACCTCCACCCACCACCACCACCACCACCACCATGAGTCTGCAGCAACAGGGCCAGACCTTCTCGTGGTTGCTCTTGAGGGAGAGCTGCTCCTCCTTCAGGGACTCCTGCTGGGCCTCCAGGTCGGCCTTGGCCAGGCTCAGGTCATCCAGGAGCTTGTGCATCCCACACATGTCTGCCTCCACCAGCAGGCGCAGGGAGTGCTCACTCTCATGCCTTCCATCACAGGAGATGCAAGGTCAACAAAATGTCAAGAAGACTCTCTCTCAGCTCACCCTGGTTCCCACCTTGGATCCCCATTTGCTCACCAAATGGGGTGTTAGGCTCTGTAGCTACAGAGCCCAGGGTCATTGACTGGAAACTGAGTCTCAGAAAGAATAGTAGATGTCTAGGATTATATACTTTGATTAATAGTAAATAGTGGACTCAACGTAAGTATTTAAACTTTAAATGCAGTATTCATTCTGCCATAGGAAAAAGAATGGCTTAAATATAAGCTTCTGGTCATACAGTTTGCTACTTCACCCACTGGTTTAATTATTGCTCATTGTTTTTCTCATTCATTCCATTGCAACTCTTAATACAGAAGCTACAATGACAAGTATTCCCACTAATGGATTAGGTCAAGGGTCAGTGAATCTATGACCTATGCACTGAAAGTTTATTCTTAGAATGACTTGATTTTGCTTCAGGTTATAACACAAAACCCTCTTTTCTTCTAGATATGGGGAGAATATGACATAGAATCTAACCAATCTAGGCCCTACCTCCTTTCTTATTTTAATGTTTTTTGTTCTTTCACTCCACGTAATGACCATTTCTAGTAACAGGTTAAATTATGCTTTGGAGAGGAAGGAAGAGGATATTTATTCATTGATTCATTCATTATTCTCATCAGCAACTATCTTGAACACCTACTGTGGACCAAGTACCCTGGTGGCCACTTAGAAATAAAACAGAAGAGTCACTCTTAGCCTGCATATGGCCTTACTTACTTGATCCTAAAGTCATCAGCAGCCAGTTTGGCATTGTCAATTTGGCTAACCAGCCTGGCATTCTCAGCTTTGCTGCACAGGATCTAAGAAAAAAACAGAAAGACCATTCACACACCAACATCACACTGGGCTCCAGCCCTACGTGTGGTGTCTACACTCCTATTCAAGGAAACCAAGAACCCTAATCCCTTTGAGCCTTCACTGGTTTTGCCTGCCATGCCCTCCGCCTCCCTCAGACCCAGCACACTCCAGGCTACTCCAGACCCCACCTTCTGCTGTAGCTCCTCGATGGTCTGGAAGTAGCTCTGGTAGTTGGGGCACATGGTGGTCTCATGGCATTTGCTCCACTCCCGGATCTTGGTCTCCAGATCCGCGTTCTCCTGCTCCAGCTGCCGCACCTTCTGCAGGTAGTTGGCCAGGCGGTCGTTCAGAAACTGCATGGTCACCTTCTCATGGCCGTTCAGGGTGCCTTCACCATAGGCCCCACAGCTTCCGATGTTGGCAGGAATGTTGCGGGTTCCCGGCAGGGGGCAAGCATTGTGGCAGCTGTTGGGCAGGCAGAGGTTGGGTCGGCCCAGAGGGGTGGTCCCCACTCGAGCTCGGTTGACATGTGCCAGGCTGGCCAGGAGGCCTTGGCAGGCAACCTTTTCCTCTAAGCCAGGGTGGTACCCAACATCAATGGAGGAAGGGCAGACTCTTCTTTCTCCAGGGTTCTGGATGCTGCCCAGAGGCTGGCTTGAGGTCATGTAGAAGGAAGTCATGGTGAGGGCTGATGCTACAACAGGAGGTTCAGAGCAGCTGAAAAGGCCAAGACACGAGTCTGAGAACCCCCTTCCTTCCTGGGCCTTTTATACTGTATCCCAGGTGGGTGTTGGCTCAGTGCTTTGACCTCACTGCCTTAATTCTCGACCTGTTGTTGTACCGCCATCCTGTTACTCAGCTGTTGAGTTTACTCATTAAAGAAATGCTGATGATCTGAGGTGCCTCTTTGATATCAGATTGTCGTTCATGGAAGATCAGAGTTTTATACTCCTATTCAACCACCACCAACAGTTAATGCAGCCTCAGATGTCCTCACTCTGGGCTGGACAGTCTCCCTGTGAATGCGACCACACTGAAGGATCAAATCTTTCAGTCAATGATTTGGTAGCAAAAGAGACAGCAAATCTATAAGATCCAGTGTCTCTCCCACCTGTTGGACTCAACCGAGCTTTTCTTTCAAGAGAAATGCCACTTTATAAAACTAGCAAGTCTACTGATGTTTGAATATTGAGTGGTTCCCATTTCTTCTTTTTTTCTCTTTTAAATTGCATACTCCCCTGGAGGAGCAACAAAGCATCAATGCACTACGAAACATTGCTGCTAATTCAGTTTTGGTCGTCTAGTCCACATCAGCATTCATTCATTCGTTCATTCACTTGTTTAGCATGTTTCCTGAACACCCCCATAACTCAGGTGGTGTGCTGGGTCCAGGACACACAGTGGTCCCTGTTCTTCAGGAGAAAACAGTGTCACTAAAATCATAGGTTCTTAAACAAACTTGAATGAGAACCATATCTCAGTGAGAATTAGTGAAAGACAGAAAATTCATCATCCTGAACACAGATGTATCTAGAGAGAAACTACTAACAACAACAAAAAAACACACAACAATCTTATTTAATCCAGAAAATGAAAATTGGGCCACAAAGCCTAAAGAATGTTAAGACAAAAGTTCCAGAACTAACATTTATAGAGGATACATCTAAGCTAGCTGTGCTACTGTATTCTTTCCTATTGAGTCCTTCCCACCTGTGAGGTGACTGTTCTTAGCCTGGATGTGCAGATGAGGAAACTAGAATAAAGTTCATTTTCTGATTCACAGAGCTGATAAGCTGGCAAGGGCTAGATTCCATCTCATATCTGTAGAGCCCATTCTCTCTCCACTTTACCACAACCTCCAGGGGGAACAACCCGTACTGCTTCCCAGGTCATTGCTCAGGAAAGTGTACAAGGCTTAGTTATTGGACAGGAAGTTGGAGTGAAAAAGAATGTTATTGAGGGTCCTTGTGTTCCGGCACAGAGATACTGAGGCAGGGAGGACAATAAAATGCACATAGAAAAAAAAATATGCTTAAATATGAGAATCAGTAGCATATCTAAGATCCCAAAGAGTTTCTTCAGAGTTTCATCAGGGCCATTGCGACCAACTTCTGTGCGGCCAGTCATTCCCCCTCCAAAGTGGCTGAGGAAAAGTAGAGGGACTTAAAGACTAAGGAAGATCCAATGGGATAAGACCCTAAAAGAGTTTAAAAAGAGCTTTGTTCAGGAACAAGGATCCTCATGGGACCCAAATTGGAGGCAGTGGGTGTGAGGATGGGTGAGACCTAGGTTCTTAGAATTCTCTCAAGAAGAAATAAAATAAAGAGAACTGGAATTCTTCCCCAGAGGAAAACTTCTCTGAGTCAGCTGTGCCTCTCCCAGCTACCCTGAGGTCATCGGTGAATAATTCTTTGCTGAGGCAATCCTTAGAAGACCTCTCCCAGCCAGGTTGTCCTTCAGAAGCCTCGGAGCATAATCTGCATATGTTCATCTTCAAACACCTTTTTGTTTCTCTCTTCCATCTCATCATGGCATCACTGTAATCCAGAGAATTGGGCCATTAAAATGGTTTCCTTTGATTTGCTAAATAGGCTCCATTTTTTGACCCTATCCCCAGGCAGGATTTGTCCCGTTGATGAAATCATGGTTCCTTCCATCTCAAAACACACTTCTAGGCATCAGAGCTGAAGTTTGCATGCCTGGATGATACCCCTCTCTAAAGCTGGATTTTGTGTCCATCTTCCCCCCATGTGGGCTCTGTAAGGTCTGTGTTGCTTAGTGGCATTGATGCTGCTTGCTCCTCGATATATAGACAGCATGAGGCAGGTGTTTGAGATACACTCAGCTGTGTAGGTGAGGAGAATCCCACCCTGGACACCGTAGACTCCTCCTGTTCACTCTTCTGTGAAAATGGGTCCCTGAGAACAACATATGAACCAGTAACACGAAGAGAGGTGCTGGCAATGAAGAGCCAAGAGAAAGGTAGTCCTGCAGCCCTCCTTCATCCACAGGGGCCACCTCTGCCTTCTCTCTTCAGGGGTAAAGTCCTTTGAGCTGCCATATATCTTCAGGGGGCGGTGAGCCATTGGGTACAGAATAGCGTCATTCAATGCTGTGGCAAATGTTGGGGCAATTCTGATGCATCTCTGAGTGAGCAAAAGCAGTGGAGTTGGAGCAGCCCACGGGGCTTGGGTCTAACCTGAAGCCACCTTATCTATTGCAGGGGGAGATTCTGAAGATACGTAAGCAAATGCGTGCTGTCCACAGTCAGTACCCACTGTGTGTCCACCAGAAAGAAATTTGCTTCTGGTAAAGATCAGAGTTTGAAGAAGGACTCCTGAGGGATCTCTGACTTCAAAAGTCCATCTTGAGAGGACAAATCACCATTTTCTTTTGTCTTCCAAGGGATTTTTTTTTTTTAATGGACAGGCTTGTGTTTTCATTGCAGCTAGTGTCATAGTTCATGACTTTGTTTTCTTTATTGATTAAGGTATTATGTATGTGTCTTTATACCCCTTATCTGCCCCCCCCCCCAGCTCATGCCCTCACCGCCCCCCTAATGTCTGTGTCTATTGGTTATGCTTATATGCATGCATACAGGTCCTTTGATTGATCTCTCCCCTTTGCCCTCACCCTTCCCTTCCTTCTCTCTGAGGTTTGACGGTCTGATCGATGCTTCTCTGTCTCTGGATGGGATTTTATACCTTGAGGATCTTTAATTTGATTTTAAGGGGTTTTTAACATTATTCTGCTTTGTTCTTGTCCCAGGTCTTCAGTTCATTAGAGACCAATCAATATGAAAATAATTATCTTCACTTACCCCCCCCCCCCCCTTCCCTGGTTCCTTTATCTGCATTCTAGTGCAGGACACTTGCTTTAATATCTATCTGCTTCTAGAACCCATTATACAGAATTTTAAGGCAGCAGAGCAGAGTGGTTAAGGCCAGGAACTCTGGAGCCAGCCTGCATGGATTCAAATTCTGGTTCTTCCATGTACGAGCTATAGGAACATGGCCTGGTGACTTGACCTCTCTATGCTGTGGTTTCTGCTGTGAAAAATGGAAGTGGCAGTAGCACCCAGGTCATCGATCTGTTTAGGTATTAAAGAAGTTGATCCATAAATCATTTAAAATAATGTCTGGCAAGAAGCACTAAACAAGTGTTAGCTGTTGCTTTTTTTCAGATGGCCTTTAATCGTGGTTTAGGTGTTCACATCATTTATAATTCAAAAATGCTCATTAAATTACCATTTTGTACCTATTTAAATTAGCAAAGATCAAAAAGGGGGAAATAGGGGGCATCTGTAATAGTGTCAACCATAAATTTTTAAAAAGGTTAATGTCACAATGTTGCCTCAGTGCTTTGACCTCACTGCCTTGATTCTCGGCCTGTTGTACCGCCATCCTGTTACTCAGCTGTTGAGTTTACCACCAAGAGATCCTCACCTCATTAAAAGAATGCTGATAATCCGAGGAGCCTCTAAGCTCTGATATCAGGTTGTCTGTTAGTGAGAGGGCAGGGAAGCTTTTATTATTTTTCAAAGAACAAAAGTGCTCTTAGCCATTGGATGTTTATACCTTGACAGGGGGTGGCCTCCTTGTTGATTTGCCCACCCTAAGGCATGACTGTTACTGTGGGTCATTGGAGTCACAGGAGAGACAATCCCCTGTGACTGCAGTGGCACTCTCTGGATTTACAATCAACCAGCCTGCCCTATACTGGTTCTTAGTAGATGTTATGGTATGGGTTACTAATAAGTTCTACATTTCTTTCTTTCTTCAGTTGTTTGCCTTTCCAACTCACTCAAGGGGCAAAAATCTTCAGTAAGTCTATTTATTCAGCATACACCTCCCAGCCCATCCTACATGCAGGGCACCATGCCACACACCTGATGTAAAGTCTGCCGGGAAACAACCACAACTCAGATAGCCATAGGTGTCTGAGAGGCTCATCAGGATAAGAGTGACCCTGAAAACCATGTCAATATGAACCAAGAAAAGTGAGCTCAAGAAGCCAGAAACAAACAAAAAATGAGCATAATCTTTTTCATCCCAAATAAGAATTGGCCATGAAACTCAAAGGACATTGAATTATCAGAGTCATGATGGGTCTTCTTTCTGCCTTACTTGGAATTGACCAATAGTATTGTTTAATCCTTCTTACCATCTTGTGAGGTGTGTATTATTATTTTATTTTATTTTATTTTATTTTTTTACATTTTTTAATTAAATTATTATCTGTGTACATATTTTAACATTGCCCCCCCCCATACATACCCTCCCTTCCCAGAGTTTTGTGTCCATTGGTTGTACTTATATGCATGTATACAAGTCTTTCGGTTGATCTATTATCTCCCCCAGATCTCCCTACCCTTCCTGCTGTAATTTGACAGTCTGCTTGTTGCTTTACTGTCTCTATATCTATCTTTTGGTTCATCAGTTTATAATGTCCTTTATTATTCATAAATGAGTGAGGTCATGTGGTGTTTCTCTTTCATTGACTGGCTTATTTCACTCAGCATGATATTCTCCAATTCCATCCAGGTTGCTGCAAATGATGAGAATTGTATTATTATTTTAATTTTATAAAAGAAAGAAATAGGCACTGAGGACCAGAGATGTGAAGTCATTTTTCTAAGATCAACTCCATTATGAAATGACAAAGCCTGATCTCAATATCAGTTTCTTTTCACTCCAGAGCCTATCCTTGTTCTCTTCAACTTGACCACCAGACCATCCCCCACACTCCCACTACCACCCCAACAGGACCACTGTGTCATTGCCAAAAACTAAAGGATTAAAAGGATTAAAAGGCCTACAAACTGGGTAAGAAGTTGAAATTAAGAGATAAAACAAGAATCTGACATTCTATGTTATTCCTCTTTGTGTCCCAGCAAATACAGATATTGGGATATTAAAGCAATATGGCAGGGTTTCTCCAAGGACCATGCCAGAAGATGCCCAGGAGAAAGTTCTAGCACACCCTACTGACTCTTGGCACTGGTGAACCAAGATAGCTGACTGATGAGGTCCAGAAAGTCTTCTCTCAAAATTTGTGGCAGGAGGTAGATAGAGACCTAAGACTGAACGACACCTAATGTCAAGTAAGACCCACCCACAAAGTGGTTTTAACAAGATCTTTTGCGGGGGGAGGGGAAATGAATATTTTCCAGTGCTTTGAGCATTGAGCAAAACTGAACAGACATCTCTGTATGGATGAGCTATATATATGTGAAACATAGGCTATCGGAGTTCTATCAAGAAGAAATAAAGAATTTGAGAATTCTGTTCAATTAGGTTTTCAAGGAAAGGCCTAGGGTTACTTGAAGCTCATCAGTGAATAGCCCTTTGCAGATACCATAATTAGAAGTCATTGCCAGATTAGGCCATCCCTTCCTTCAGAGGCTTCTGCATGCAATCTGCATGGGTTACATCTTCAAAAATCCCTTTACTGCTCTCCTCCACCTATCACATAACAACAATCTTCTCTGTGAGCTAGAGAACTTGACTTTTAAAGTCATTTCTTTTGACTTGCTGAACAAAATTCATCTTTTGACTTTATTCTCTGGCAGGATTCATTCATTGGCTAAAGTCCACGATTTCTTCCATCTTTACAACATCAATCACTTGTTGAAGCTTTATGTGTTTGGATAATGCTTCTTTCCATTTAAGCCCATTATGGTTCTGGCTTGGGCTTGTACTGAGTATGCTGTTTTGCATAATGACACTGGTGTTGCATGTCCCTTAGTAAAATTGCTTGTTTCTGCTGATTTGCATTTTTCCGAAAGGAGGTGAATGCGGGGTGAGGACCCTTGCCCTCATACCTAAAACTGCCTTCCTTCCTAACTCTTGGCCCTTGGTGAACATATATGAACCAGGTTCTGTGACAAGTGGTGAGGCAGAGGGAGAGATGGAGGGGACACTTTAGCCTTCCTTTATTCACTATATACCCAAAGTTTTTTGGGCTGATTCTGACTTTAGAAATACTAGTATCCAGAGGCAGGACGTCTACTGCAAATAGAAGTAGGGAGCGGTGGTCTTGAGATGCTATTTTCAAACATGGTGTCTTACCTATGGGTGTATCTCAAACAGGAGGAGAGGAAGGTGTGGAGTTGTAGGCTGGCAGCTAAAAATTGTGCCTGACCCACAGCCTCCCTGTAGGACGATGCGTGGGAGCACCCAGGGGTTTGTGCCCTGTGTGGGAACGTCATCCATCACACAATGCAGTGGGTGCAAAGACTGAAGACAACTGCTGTGTGTAGAGCCTCCTATTGCAATGTCTCCTAGGTGTTAGGAAATGGTGCCAAAGAAAATCAGAGGTCAAGAAAAACATAGACTCTTAAGAGGTTGGGCATATCATTTTATTATTCTAGTTATGCAACTCTTGAAGCTTTGATGAATAGAAAAGGCACGTTTTCTTACAAATTAGATGGGATTTACCATCTGAATCTTAGTCCAGCCCCAGGATCCATAAAGTTTATTCACTATGAGTGTTATTTTTCCACCTACCATGACATATTCTAGACACTAGGGGTGCATCTAGGAAAGACAAAGTCCCTGCCTTAGCATGGGGGAGACACTTGTGACAAAGCTCCACACTGGGCCTGGGTGGGTGGTGTCACCCTCACTCTGAGGTCTTTAGACTTGTCACCATCTTCCTTCCCATTACTCTGTTGATGGCCCAAGAGCAGATCATAGTTTAAGCTAGTCTTCCTTTGCAACTATCTAGAAAAAGCACTCTTGTATTTTTTTCTTTCCTCTTATACTCATGATACTCCTGACACTAGATGTATGGGCTGTCCATACACAAAGCAATTCTCTGTGACACCATCTGAATGTCCCATAATTCTAGCATTATATGCCTGGAGCTAGTGTCAGATTCTACAAGGTAAGGGCTCAGTCCCACAAAACTGTCCAGGCTGCAGTAGCCATGAGCCACAAGCTCTGGGAAGATGGCTACTAGATTGGCAGCTCCCTTGTAGGTGTGCCCCAGTGTGGCTGGTGCCTTGGCAGCCCCTAGGCACGGAGTTCCTGGGGCAGCTGCTTGCCACAGCCTGCCCGGAGCTAGGAGCCTTCACACAGACTTCCCAAAGCTTGAAGAGCAGCAGTTCTTGCTGCAGCTACAAGCCATGGTCCTAGAAAGCTGAGTCGCAGGGTTGTTGCCAGGGCCAAGCACCCAAGTGTGAGAGTGCTTCCCTTCCCAGACCTTTCATCTCCCTCCTGGGGTGCAGGTGCACCCTGCAAGTGTACCCCAGGATGTCCTTCATGTCCACTCCCATCGGAACAGCCATCAGTCCACTATTCGGTCTCCATAAGTAGTTCCCCGCCTCATACAAGGGAAAGGTAACTGCCTTGGACTCCTTATCACTGCCCTCTGCTGCTAACAGGGATCTTTCATGTTACCTCTTTTAAGACACCCCATTGAGAAGTTCTGCTCACCTGGCGTCTCTCTGGAGTGGTGCTCTCGAAGAGGTAGAGTTCACTGAGCGTGGAGTCCTCTAGTCTCAGGGCAGGAGCCCAGAGAGACTGGCACAGAATTGAAGGATGCCAAGGTGTTAGAACTAAACTTTGAGAGCTAATTCCGCTAGAGAAGAGAGAGGGGCTGTGAGCGCCTCTGGGCACAGAGAAAGCTCAGGAGTGGGTCAGGACTGGGACCTGGGGGTTCCAACCCCCAGCACATCCTCTCTCCTCTGCATGGAACCTTGCCTGTGAAAAGGCCAAGTGGTAAACATCTTAGGCTTTGCAGGCCAGACAGTCTCTTTGCTCTGCAGCTGCTCAACTCCACCCTGTGGCCCCATATACAGTATGGAAGCAATGGGTGTGTCCGTGTGCCAGTAAAATATTATTTCCCAAGACAGGCAGCAGCTGGACTGGACCTGCGAGCAGTGGTTTACGGACCATCACTCTACACAGCACAATGAACGAGGCTTAAAAGTTGGATCCTTCAGAGCACGGAGGGCCAGAGGGAGGGCAGCATTCAGGTGGACTTCAGTACTGGACTCTGGGTCTCAGATACCGGACCCTCCACTTTACTGAGGCATTTAGACCAAGACTGAGGGTCTATCCAGATGTTCTATAATTCTGCAGCACAGAAAAGCTGTCTGTGTGCTGCTGCTGCTGCTGCTGTTATTTCTGAAACTTGAGCTTCAAAAGGCTCAGAAAAGACTCAGCTACCAGAGACTTTGGGGAAACTCAGAAGACAGGGGCACTTGTTGCAAAGCAGATCTCCCTCAACCAAGCTGGTATCGAGTGTTTATAATATATTGGCATCGTGCTAGTCACTTCAAATGCATTCATCCCAACACCTCTGGGAAGGAGGTGAATTACCCCCATTTCTGAAGGGGAGAAGGAGACCGAGATACATAGAGGTTGGAGGATCTGTCCAAATCACAGCATGTTTGTAGTAGCATTAGGACGCCAGCCCAGGATCCCTGAGCCAGCGGCACGGATGGTTTCCGTTATGGCAAGATGCTCATCAGTGTGCTTTGCTACAGGAGAGGACTATGTAGAAGTAAACCTATCTCAACCAGTGGTTCAACAAGATAAGCCATCAAATGATCTTTCAAAGGAACTTGCTGTTTAGCAAAATTGAGATGATTGTATTCGAGTACTAAAATGTATGAAACCCCCAAAGAGAATTTTTTATTGCTGATGATTTTTTTCGGTTATCTCCTAACATATCCTTTTTTGTAAATCTGCTTTTATTGATTTCAGAGAGGAAGGAGAGAGAGAATCGTTGGTTGGTTACTTCCTGCCTGCCCCCTACTGGTGATAGAGCTTGTGACCCAGGCATGTGCCCTGATCAGGAATTGAACCATGACTTCCTGGTTCATTGTCGATGCTCAACCACTGAGCCACACGGGCCGGGCCTGGCATATCCTTTTTGGATCATGCTGTGAAAGTGTTCCTAGTATAGTAGTGGGGAGATTGATTCAGTGCATTTCAGTCCACACTTCACCCATCCCCCAGTCACTGTGTCCGACTCCTGGACCTTTCTCTCTGGGAGCCATCGCCCTCTGGCCAGGCTTCCTGGAGGCAGCTTTGCCTGCGGGTCTTCGCTCCTGCCTCAGAAGGGGTCCTCTCACCCGGACAGTGAGGGGCAGGTCTGAGTCCCAGACTCTTTAATGGCCTCAGGGAGAGTTGCACCTTTGAAACCCAAGTTCTTTCTTTTTCATTCCCACCTGGAAAGCATCCTGCTACCTGTGGGAGTTTCTCCCAAACATCAAATACGCCAGAGGTTTTATTACTTTGCCATGGCTCTGCCTAAGTCTTCCTATAAACCAGAGTTAATTATAGGCAAATGCTTTGATTATGAGGACACGGTTCCTTTGAGAATCCCCTATGTGGGCAGCACTGGGTCCAGGAGGTCCTAGTGCTGGTAGACATATTTCCCAAAGTCTATGCCCCCAGCTCCCTCATCCATCAAATAAGAGAGATGGGCTAGGCAGGAGGATAGCTCAAGAGGTCTCTAACCTGAAAGTATTGAATACCATGCAAACACTGGAGGTGGTGGTCATCTGTGCCCAGCAGGGGGCGGCACTCCTGGCCATGGGCTGTGGAGTTTGGTTTCACATAAAAAGCTTTAACGGGCATTTGGGTGGTCAAACAGGTCTTGGCAAGTCAGAGGACACACAGGTGTGGGAACAAGGGCCAGGTTGGACTGGACAGTATGTGCTGGGGTGGGGGTGGGGGAGGAGCCTGCAGAAGTCTCCATGAAGTCTAGGTGCATGGACGCCTAGGTCACAACTCTGGGGTGATTGTTCCCATGGCAACTCTGGCCACAGCCTGAAGTCTGTGCTCTTACTGAGCCAGATGCTCAAAGGATGAGGGGATGCTGAGTTTGGAGGTTGCTAGTTGTTATTTAAAGGGGAACTATATTCCCAGGAAAGAGTTTCAGCATCTCAGAGAAAGTGCCTCTGCCCTTAGGGGCATGAAAGAAGGGGAAAGGGGAAGTATTTATTAGCCTGAAAGAATAACAAACCTTAGTGCTTGGAGGAAGCATAACAAGCGTGGAGAGACCCACTGGCTGGCGTCATCCCTGGGCTCCGGGCCCCACCTGTTAGCTGTGTGTCTGTGAGCACATCTTTCCATCAACCTGGGCCTGTAGACTCCTCGTCTGTGAGTGAGAGGCTGGGCCAGGCCAACTGTAGGACTGCTTTTGATTCTGATAGTCATGGGAACAGTCCCTATCTGTACACACCAGTGTGGTGCCACCAGCCACACAAAACCCTTGAGCACTTGAAATGTGGCTAGTGTGACTGAAGAACCTAAGTTTTCTTTCTTTAAATTTATCTTTATTTTGAAAGTATTTAAAATGCTCCATTCCCCCATTGATACCCTGCACCCACACTCCCTCAGGCCTATGCACCATTGTCTGTGCCCATGGGTTATGCATATCTACATACATAAGAGCCTAAGCATCCATTACCAGTCAACTGGTCACTATGATGCACACTGATCACCAGGGGACAGACACTCAATGCAGGAGCTGCCCCCCGGTGGTCAGTGTGCTCCCACAGCCAGCCTCCTGCATTGGCCAACCTCCCACGATCCCTCCCCCTGGCTAGCCTTGATTGGCCCAAATTACTGGCCAGGCTGAGGGACCCCACTCATGCACAAATTCGTGCACCGGGCCTCTAGTGTGCATATAAGCTCTTGGTTAATCTCTTCCCATCCCCCTCTTCCCTGAGATTCATTAGTCTGTTCCATGCTCCCATGTCTCAGGATCTATTTTATTTAATTATAAATTAAACAGCCTGATGTAGGTAGTGGCTACCGTATTGGACAGAATGGGCCTAGGATTCTAGAGCCAAAGAGTTGGTTCTGTTTAGGCTGTCATGTTAATCAAGCTGAGCACATTCTGGACAAATTTTGCACAGGGACTGAAAGTAAGGACTGCCTGTTTGTGCTCAGTTATTAGAAGCCCCCTTCCATGGCATTCAAGCTCACTGAAATCTCTCTCTCTCTCTCTCTCTCTCTCTCTCTCTCTCTCTCTCTCTCACACACACACACACACACACACACACACACACACACAGGAACCACAGCAGGCTGAGCAGTGTGTTTGTGTGTCTCCAGTCATCATGGCCCCGTCTGCCAGGCATGTGGAATCATGTCCTAACAGCCTCTGGCAGTGTCAGGAGCCACTCCATCTCTCATAATTTCTTGGCAGGTCCAGAGGGCAGATCCTTAATAGAAACATCATCTCAGCTCATTAAGAAGAGCTACGTATTTGGAGGGTGAGGTGCAAAAAGGTGTTCGAGATTCCTGCTCCCAGCTTTCTCCTCTTGATCTGCCATTGCAAAGTTGGGCCCTTCCCTGACTCCCTCCAGTCAACCCCTTACTATTCCATTTCCCACTGTCATTGCCTTAGGCGAGACCCCTTCAGCTTCTGGCACACTATTCCTCAGCTCTCTCCCTGCCTCTCAGCTGTCCTCTCAGCTGTGAAACTTGCTACAATTCCCCCCACCCCAGTCATGTCATCCCTGGGCTCAAGGCCTGCAACCCTCCCACTGCTTTTAGGATGGAGTCCAGGCTGCGAGTTTGACATGCTTGAGCTACGCTTGAGCTACATGAAGCCTTCTCTGCTCTCCCCAAGCCAGGACTTTCTCCCAGTCTTTGTCGTGTGTATTCTCTGGAATTTGGCAGTGAGGCAGAGTGGTTAGAATAATGCTGCAGTGGAAGCAGCTAGAACTGGGTCCAAATCTTTGTCCTTGCACGTAGCTTTGGGCAACTGACTAAACCATTCTCTGCACCTCAGTTTCCCATCTGAATTAACATATGTTAATTTATGTAATGTGCACAGTACAATATAAGGTGTATCAGAAGTGCTTAGTAAGTGGCAGAAATTGTTATTATTATGTTATTACTAGGCCCTTATTGAGGCATGAGTGAGGCATTACATGTACTGGTTCTAGCTCCTTCTCTAATTAGAAGTGCCCGGATGATGGGGATCTCTTGCACTTTTGGTATCCCCTGGCCCCCAGCAGTCGTTTGCAAATAGTGAGGACTACTTGAGAATATGAATTGGTTGAGCATCTCTGGAGCCTGAAGCACTGTGTTTGGGTCCTGGGCCCGTCACTTACTAACTGTGTGATCTTGAGCAAGATTCTTAACCTCTCTGGGCCTCAGTTTCCTCATTTGTAAAGTGGAGGAAAATAACGATGCCTTTTTCATAGATTGCTGCAAGGATTTAATGGGGCGTTAACAAGGTGTCTGGGGGGTGAGAGCACTACCCCCTGGGTTAACCAGCCCCTGAAGTAGAACCTTCACCTTCCAAGCAATCAGTAAGGATATTATGAATGTATGACCACATTGTACCAGCTGGCATGAGGTTTGGGGTGGGATCATCACAAGAATATTCTCATTTAGAGTATTTTGGCATATGCTTCCGGCATAATTATCTCCCTCCCCTTTTCATGTTTTTATTACTTGGCTCTGAACCAGTAGCCTGGTTTTAACTGGTTTCTGGCCTGTGGGCCTTTCTGGAAGCCTCTGTGGAAGCAGAGGGGCATCCAACAAATACAGAATGTGGCCACATTCCTCTTGATGCCCAATGAGCAGCAGTACCGGCTGCTGGACACAGCATCATAAATGACCAATAAAGAAAGACATTTGCAGGGCCACCGAGTGCGGCTTTATTTGCCAGTTGACTAAGGACACAGGCTCTTGCGGCAGCAGAGAACTAGAGAACATCAGCAGATTCACCTATGGAGAGGCTGTTCCTAAGCAATGGGGGCCAGGGCGCCCCCTGCAGTATCAGAGCGCCTTGCGGGCAGACGGCCCACCTGGCACTACTCAGTCTTCCTTGCTGGCTTCGCTTTCTTAGTGGCCGCTGAACCCAGGTCAGGCTCGACCTGCAGAGACACCAGCTTCCCAGCTCCGGTCCCTCAGGATCCATCCACCAGCACCGAGGGGCTTCAGAAGCGGCCCGGGGGGCAGGGCACACAAGGCACACAGACAGTGTGGGGCACACAGACCGTGTGGGGCACACAGACAGTGCGGGGCACACTGGGCGAGGGCTCACAGGGGGGACACGAGGGAGTGGAGCATGGGTTACAGGGCAACCTGCGAGAGAAAGGCACATGAAGGGGTTCAAGGAGCCGGAGTGGACATCAGGTTCTGCCACCAATGCCTCCCAAATCACCCACTGCTCACCTTCTCACTTCCCTGGTCCCACCCTTCATTGTCTTCAGCTATGTGACCCCGTGGGCCTCCTAACTGGTTTCCCGGCCCCACTCTTGCCCCTTCTAACTACTGTCAACTTGGTGGCCAGAGTGATCTTCCACAAACACAAATCTAATCTCTCCCTCCTTAGGACCTTCAGAGGCTCCCAGGTGTACTCAGGTCAAAGAGCAACTTCCTTCAATTCAATTGTCACCTTGAAGTCTCGCCCTTCCCCCCTGGATCTCTCCGCATCAAATTCTCCTACGGTACCATGAACCTCCTTCTAGAGCAATGTGTGATTATTGTAGTATGATCTCTCTCCCACTGGGCAGTGAGGTGAGTAGCCATAGATACATGCCCACCTGCATACCTGGCCTAGAGCAGATTCTTAATAATTAATTAAGTGAATTAATCAATATAGAATTAAGTAAATTAATCAAGAAACACACGGCAAAGGGGAAAAGAGAGGATGGTCTCAGAGACTGACAGGTGTTGGCTCAGAACCAGAAAGGACACGCTGGATGTTGATGGACACCGAGGAGCCCAGAGACCAGACAGTCAGCCCCAGACCACATCCAGCTGGAAACGCTGGCACTGTGCTGTCTTTTAATTTGTTGAAATATTTAAAATTAAGAGAATTTCACATTTAAAGAAACCCAGACTCCTGGCTTCCCTTGTACAATCAGATGATCCAGCAATTCTGCCACTCTCCTGTGATAGAAATGGTGCCGAGGGGTGGTGCCACCCACACTGGACAAGGCCTAGCTCCCTAGTGGTCCACAGTCCTATATGAGCCACGCCACTCAGGTCCGCTAACAGCCTGGTCCTAGGAAAACATTTGACTTCACGGCTCTTGTCTTAGAGGACAAGATTCTAGATGACGGAAAAGCAAGGGTGAATGTAGAAACAGAAACTACCTGGAACAGTAATCAGCCCCCAGGGGTCCACAGCACAGCAGTGTCCTGCACACAGACCACCACTCAGCCCCGTGATTCTGCCTGCACTGCGGCTGGGGGCGGATGCCGCACTGACCTGATTCACACCCCCTCCCCCCACCCTGTTGCTTATTACCTGTCCTAGACCATGGCCAGGGCCTCCTGAACAGCGTCCCAGTCTCTCCCCCCTCTCCTCAGCCCTTCCTCTGCCTGCCATCCGTGGCCTCTTCCTGAGGAGCAGCTGTGAGCACTCACTGACTTGGTCAAGAAATGTTTACTGAGCATCTACTATGTGCCAGGTGCAGGGGGTAAAAATATTTTATATTGTCTTTGAGGTCCAGGTATTTATTTATCCTCTAATGAGGGAGATCCGCAGTTAAGTAAATTCTATCATTTCCTCCAAGAAAGAAAGAAAGAAAGAAAGAAAGAAAGAGAGAGAGAGAGAGAGAGAGAGAGAGAGAGAGAAGAAGAAGAAGAGAAGAAGAAGAAAGAAAGAAAGAAAGAAAGAAAGAAAGAAAGAAAGAAAGAAAGAAAGAAAGAAAGAAATATAGCCTCCCGTTGCCTATAAAATAAAACCCTCCTTCTCCAGCATGGTCCATATGGCTCTCCATGAACGGTCCCCAACTGACCTTTCCTGTCTGCCTCCCACCCCAGATCATCACATGAAGCTACTCACTGCCCTCCCAGTGCTGAAACCATCCCCCTCCACCCAGTATCACCTCCAGTTGCCTCTGTCCCTGGCTCTCTAAACAGATGGGAACAACTTGAGAGCAGATGCCTTATCATCATCCATCTGGGTCTTCCCCTGGCGCCTGGCACCCGCTGGGCCCTTGGAAGGCATTTGTTGACTTGGGACGTAGCAGGATCGTCAACGGGCCAGGATTAGGGAGGGCAGCATGAATGCCTGCCTGACTTTCTTCAGATCCTATCAGCTTCCTAATCCCTTCTTAATGACACCAGGGTTCTCCCTGACGAGAAGACCCAGTTGCTTCCTATGGCTTCTCCAGCCCGCCCACGTGCCTGCCGGGGCAGCCCCGGCCGGGCTCACATACTTGCAGTCCTCGCTCTCCAGCAGGCCCCGGTACGTGTTGATCTCGCCCTCCAGCCGGGCCCGGACGTCCAGCAGCACCTGGTACTCCTGGTTCTGCCGCTCCAGGTCGCAGCGGATCTCGGCCAGCTGGGCCTCCACGTTGGTGATGAGACACTGTATCTGGGCCAGCTGCGAGCTGTAGCGGGCCTCCGTCTCCGTCAGCATGTTCTCCAGGGAGTCCCTCTGAGCAAAGGAGAAGATACATAATTATGAGGAACAGATCTATTTGCCATGGCCTGACTCAGGAAGAGCCAAGCCTCTCTTTGGGGTTGAGAATGACCCCTCTCAACCTCAGTCACTGTGGAAACTAAAGCCCAGAACGGGAAAGGGACTTGTTCAAGGTTAAACAGCTGGTAAGTGAGACCAGGGTTTGAACACAGGTCCGCGTGACCCTAAATCCCTATTCCTTCTCCAGCCTTAGTCTGCCTTCAGGCTTTGGGGCTCAGGTCCACCGGGCTCCTTCCCTAAGGCCGTGGTTGGCAAACTGCGGCTTGAGGGCCACATGTGGCTTTTTGGCCCCTTGAGTGTGGCTCTTCCACAAAATGACACAGCCTGGGCGAGTCTATTTTGAAGTAGTGTTAGAAGAAGTTTAAGTTTAAAAAATGTGGCTCTTCAAAGAAATTTCAATCGTTGTCCTGTTGATGTTTGGCTCTGTGGATGAATGAGTTTGCCGACCACTGTTCTAAGGCATCGACTGGGAACAGTGTTCTTTTACTCTGGCTGCATGTTAAGAGTCAGCCAGGCCCAGGAACTCTGATTTCATTCTTCTGGGGAGGAACCTGGGCATTTGGTTCTTTAAACCTTCACAGGTGGGGTGGGAAAGCACGGGTTTGGAAGGTCAGGCTGAGCAGAGATCAGCATTCTTGAGGAACCATTTTTGACCACGGCCATCTCACTCCTGTCAGATCTGGGACACCCGTTTTATCTCTGAGCTGGGTCCTGGGAGAAACCTCCTTCCAAGGAAGGTCAGCTGGGCGAGCAGCCCAGGTAGCTAAATATGGGCATCCTCCTTCCAGGGTGCTCTGTGCCACCCACACTCAGTGCCACCTGGGAGCCAGAGATGCGGGAGAGGTGCCCCCTCCCCCCAGGGGCACTCACCAGGCTGTGCTGGGCCTGCAACTCGATCTCCAGGGTGTTGACTGTTCGTCTCAGATCAATGATGTCCGACTGGTAGGTCTGAAGCTGCTCAGAGCTGGTGGCCACCTGCTGGTTAAGCTCCTCCATCTGCAGGGGGGTAGACAGAAGAGGCTGGCAGAGCCTTCGTGGGGGACACTGGGGCAGCTGCCCACTGGCGAGAGGCCCACCTGCGTGTTGAACCATTCCTCCACGTCCCTGCGGTTGGTCTCCACCACCGTCTCATACTGACACCGCATCTCCTCCAGCATCCTGGTCAGGTCCACAGGGGGCGCAGCGTCCACCTCGATGTTAAGGCGGTCCCCAAGCTGGCACCGGAGGGTGCCAACTTCCTGAAAAGGAGCAAGAGCCCCAGGCAAGTGTGAAGATGTGGGATTCGGGTCTCACCTCCCGGGCGATGTGGAAAGACAGGACAAGAAGATCTCTACATTGAAGGGCCCCCGGAGGACTGCCATCTGCTCTGGAGTATCCTGAGGGTCTCTGGCTCCAACCGAATGCCCTCGTGATGGGGGAAGCACTCCAGCTAACCACCTCCTTTCACACATGAGCATCAGGGTTCATTTCATGCGTTTAAGCTAAGATGGGAGCCCGTGGGCCTGCATCCCTGGCCATCCTTCCCGCGTGTCCATCTGGGGAGCGGGGCAGCAAAAGCCTGGCCTCACTTGGTTCAAGGCCAAGTCAGAGCAGGCGCCCCCGCAGGCTTGGCTGCCAAGGAGAGAAAGTTGTCAGGAGTGCGATAGCGCCTCATTAGCGGCTTCTCGGTTCTGGTCCCAGTTCCCTGATTAGGTGGGGTGAGTCAGGTGCCTTAGGGCACTTGGCATGGCATGGTGACGAGCTGTTGCTTTACACTTAAGCCTAAGGAACCCGGCCAGGATTCAGAGACACTTGTTCTTTCCAGTGCCAAGTCAAGAGGTTGAGAGTCAACACAGGGAAGGAGGGAAAAACACCAGAGCTCAGTGGGCGTTCAGCACGCAGGCGCCCTGGGGGGGGGGGAGGGGGAGGTGTTAGGGGATTCCCACCAGGACCTGCAGGAGAGGAGCAAGAGCCACAAAAGGCTGACCTGAGGCTCATGGATTAAGTCTATTCGATGCAAACAGAAGAGAGGAAGGAAGAGGAGGATGGGGTCAGAAGGAAGGAAACCACTGCGCTTCAACTCCCCCTGAGAAGACATGGGGGCACCCAGCAGTCCAGCCTTGCAGAGACGGGCAGGTGAGGGTTCCAGAACACAACCCCCATGGTTCCAGTGCACCCTCCCACCTCCACTGGAATTTGGCTTTCGGGAGAAAAACAAATGTAGTGGAAAGGCACCTGGCAGTCACGCAAGCCCAGGGAATGCAGAGAAGATAGTCCTTCTGAGCACCGACCAAGGGACAGGTGTTTCAAGCCCCAGATATCACTGAATTCTCAAACAACCCTGTCTGGTCATGTTGCTCCCAGGTATAGATAAAGAGGCTCGGGAAGGTTAAACATCGGGCAAAGTCACAGAAACAATACGGGACAGGCCTGGGACTTCCAACCCACATTGGTCCGACCCAAAGCCCCACGTACTTCCCACGTTCTGCGTCTGCCTGACTTCCGGGCTCACCTCCTCGTGGTTCTTCTTGAGGCAGAGCAGCTCCTCCTTCAGGGACTCCACCTGGGCCTCCAGGTTGGCCTTGCACAGGGTCAGCTCGTCCAGGATCCTGCGCAGCCCATTGGTGTCAGCCTCCACCAGCTGCCGCAGGGCCAGCTCCGTCTCATACCTGCACGAGGACAGGGTTGGCAGTGACGGGTGGGTACAGAAATCAGGGGAGTCCTTCAACGGCTGGCACTTTTCCAGCTCTCTATGAAGGTAATGGAAAGCTGACCCCACGCATGTGCAGGGGAGAGAGGGCGCCCATCCCCAGGGCCAAACTCACTTGGTCCTGAAGTCGTCGGCAGCCAGCTTGGCATTGTCGATGTGCACCACCATCCTGGCGTTGTCTGCCTTGGTGCACAGAACCTGCAGGCCAAAGCCCACAGAGGGGGTCAGTCCAGGGTAAGAACCCAGCGAGGAGAGGATGGTAGGAGCCTAGCAGTCATCCCTACAGAAGCCCCTCCTCCTGGGAGCTCTGGGGGATACTCAGTGAACTGCTCATCCATAGAGACATGAGATTTCTTTCTTAAGCCCCTGGGTCTGCAGAAATCCAAACACCCCATTTTGGATACAATGAGCAATACGGAAGGAAAGGCTCCCATTCAAGGGGCTGTGCTAAGCACTTGACCTGCATCCACTCAGGTAATCCTCTTGGCAGCTCCATTAGGTAAAGACCATTCTACAGATGGGGAAACCGAGGCCCAGGGAAGGGAAGGGACCTCCTAAAGTCATGCAATGAAGACTAGATCCCAGGCCCCTTTCCACGTTAAGGGCTCTGGCCGAGTGCTCCAGTTACGAGATAATCCTATGCCCTGGGGAAGCCTCTTCTCCCTGAACATAGCTTGGTAAATGACGAGATTCAAATCTAGAATGCCCGCCGTCCCGGTTTCCTCCCCAGGGAGACTGTTTGCCGCTTGCCCTCACCTTCTGCTGGAGTTCCTCAATGGTCCTGAAATACGACTGGTAGTCAGGACACATGGTGGGCACTTGTGACTGGCAGGCCTCCTGGATCTTGCTCTCCAGGCTGGCGTTCTCCTGCTCCAGCTGCCGCACCTTCTCCAGGTAGTTGGCCAGCCGGTCGTTGAGGAACTGCATGGTCTCCTTCTCGCTGCCGTTGAAGGTCCCTTCACAGAACCAGCTGCAGGTCCCCATGGTGCCAGAGATGCCAGCGGGTGGCCGGCTGCCACTGGGTCGGCAGGAGCTGGATAGGTAGGTCTTGGAGAGGCAGCTGGCCGGCCGGTGGGTGGAGGGCATGCACACGGAAGGCACACAAGGCATGGGCTGGCAGACATAGCCCATGCACAGCTCGGGCCGGCAGCTCATGCTGCTGGAGCAGACAGAGGCCTGGGGGCAGCTCTTGGTGGAGATGGATGGGCAGTTGGATGCCGTGTTCCGGAGGCCCCTTCTCTGAGCTGCAGCTACCTGGATCGTCTACACCTACAGACCCCCTCTGGGGCCTTTTATCCCCTTGGAGTGAGGGGGCTCGCCCTAGAAAGAGGTGTTGATGTGTACACTCGGCCTCCGAGGAAGCTGCTAATTAATTTGTAATTTGGTTTCCAATAAGCAGTTCCTTTCCTCATAAAAGAGGCCAAGCTTGTCATTTGGCTAAAGCAGGCCTCCTGTCATTGATCACCCGGGGAGAGTTTCCGGACACATCTTCAAAGGATCGACTCCGTGCTGGGCCCTCATTACCAGGGCGGAGTCGCCAGGAGATCACGGCGGCCTGGCCCTGTGCCACCCACGGCCTGGCCCCCCGCGCCCCCGCCTGCTCCAGCCCTGAGAAAGGCCCCTTCTGTGGACCGGCGGGCGCTCCTAGTAATGAGAGCATTCCCTGTGGCTGAGGCCTGGCCCCTGAAGGAGGAAGTGCGTGGGTGACAGAAGCTGCATCGATACTGGCAGCGGTAGAAATCCAGGGAGGTGGGGAAGAGAACCTCTGAGGCTTCAGAGCACTGATCATCTTCAGAGAAATAATATCTGGGGCAAGAGAACAAACTCAAGTCAGAAAGCCGTAAGAGCCAGGGACAGCCTCTCAGCTGGACACTGCTGAGAAAGATGAGGGAACACCACTCTTGGAGAAAACCTTCAATGTCATGGACATCTCCGTGAGGCGGATGCTCTATCTTGGCCATCTCTGGATCCACCCTTTCATTGCTTACTGCCCCACGCACAGAGTTGTCCAGTTCAATTCTTGTTTGCTGAGACGGAGGTGGCCAGGCTGGCACCGGCTCTGCTCTCACTTTCTGCAATGGTGGGCAGGGAGGGCTCCCGTCAGGGCCTCAGAGATGGAGACAGGGGGCATCAGCTCCCTTGAGAAGTGACACTTGGCAGCCCTGGGATGAGCTACACCAGGAGATGGGGAGCAGGTATCTCCAATCCTAGGAGCCTTGGACATTCCTTAAGAAAGCAACAGGGGAGTCCCGTGGTAATACCCGCCAGCTCAAACACGTCACGTGTAATGTGTGTGTGTGATATAGCCACGTCTTCTTTCTTCATCTTCTCAACCTAATATTGGAGTATAAGCACTTGCCTTGTTTTTCACAAATTTCTAGAAGTATTGGTGAAGAGGCAGGGGAGAGAAAACCCCACCTAGCTCTATTCCCAGAATCCATTGCCTAAGAAAAGTCAAGATAGAGATTATTACCTTCTAATTTGCTGTGTGATCTTGGGAAAGTCACTTTACCTCTCTGGGCCTCTGTTTCCTCATGAAAATGGAAAAGGTTAGGTTAGCCCAGCCACGTGGCTCAGTGGTTGAGCGTCAACCTATGAACCAGAAGGTAACAGTTTGATTCCAGGTCGGGGCACTCAATTCCCAGTGTGGGGTGTGCAAGAGGCAGCCTAACAATGATTCTCTCTCATCATTGATGTTCTTATCTCTCTCTCCCTCTCCCCCTTCCTCTCTGAGGTCAATAATTTTTTTTTTTTAAGTACACCATGGGGATCAGACAGCACTAAGGTCGGCATCAGAGGCATCCTGAGCCTCTGAACTCCCAGGGGCCTTGCCAGCAGGGCTCCCACTGGCTGCCCACTGGAATCACGTGCAGAGCTTTCATAAACCCCAACACCAGGCCTGTTCCAGACCGACGACATCAGGACTTCAGGATTTCAGACCTGGCATTCATGTGTTTTAAAAGCATCAGCCTTGGCCAAAGCTGAGGACCTCTGGCCAAGTGGAAACAGCTTTACAATGGAAAATCACAAGCTAATAAAGTAGACAGTAATGCTTTCTGCACAGGGCAGCACAGGATCTGGTGCGATCCATCTTGGAGGGAGTTAGGGTAGTTTTGGAAGAGGCTTGTACCACAAAGAATGAAGTAAGAGTGTGGGTTGTGTGAAACAGTTAACCTGAGCTATGTGGTCGAGGGAGGGTGCGTGTATCACTTCCTGACTATGGATTCTCCCACTAACTTTGCTCTGAGTGGCTAATAAGTCATCTCCCTACTTACCCATTTTGGCTGGCCTGGTTTGCCCTGGGCATTGCTGCTTGGGAGGAAACCTCAGAAGTGAAACCATGGGCAGGAAAAAGGTGGGTGCCCACATTCAAAGCAACCCGGGCATCCAGCTGGAATAGAGTCCACAATAATTACTAGCCAGTTTTCAAATGCTAGCATTAGGGACCTTCCTGCACAGTCAATGTCATGTTCTCTTTTACTAATGATGAAACTGAGACCTACACCTGCGAAAGCTCCCACAGGCAGTAAGTGGGGCTGGGATTTGAACTCAAGTTAGTCTGGCTTGTGTTTGGAGCCCACATTCATCATTCTTACCAGGGGTCTTATCCAGCAGCTAGAAGGGTTCAGGAATCTGGAGAAGGGCTGTGGTAAATCAATAAAAAAAATCCAGAGGCAAAACATAATTTTGGAAGGCATTTTGGGGAGTCAGAGGAGACTTAGCTAAAGAAACCTCCCTGTTTCAGGACCCCTTGCTCTTTATTAACACAAATTGTCCTAAGGCAAGGTAGATATACACATCAAAGGCCAATACAGAGGCATTGTTGGATTGGGGGAACTGCCAGCAGGAGGTGTTTGGCCAGCAGGAGGCAGTAACATGTAGATTGAAATGCCCTCAGCTGTCTGGCAGCAAGCTTCCTTTTCAGGTTTGGGAAAATGCCCTCAGCCATTCCAGATTATTCAGCCCTGCGGACATGCTAGAATTAGCTTCTGGCAATTCTACACCATGGCCCTCTGTCACTGGCCTCCTCCTACTGATGAATTAGGAAGGAAAAGAGACAGAGAGTGGGATCCTTCCTGTCCCATCTCAAGGCCTCCCTCTGATGTCCTGTTACTCCTGTCTTTGGTACCTAACACACCACCTGACCCAGGAAGGTGCTCAGAAAGGGTTTGTTGAACGAACTGAGTGATCCTGAGACATTCATCCTGTTTGGATGGCTAAGCCTCAGCCAAACCAGCCAAGGGGTTCCAAGAAGCCCAGAGCTGAGGGGGTGCAGAATGCCAGGAGTGAGGGGGCTGGAGAACTGAAGCCCCAGACCCACCTTTCCAGGAGATTGGAAAGGGGAGGATTCTAAAATTGAATCAGGGTGAACTACGCTCCGCATCCTTAAAAGAGGTGTGTGTGGCGGGGAGGGGTCCTCAGCATTACCTTAGTCAGCATTTTCCCCAATCTGTTTTCTACCTTGAGTGTTGCTCTAACTCTCTTACCATCACTGAAACTCTTCAGCATGTGCTCTTGGCACCTTATAAAGAGCACATGGCCATCTGGGGCCCACCCCCCTTCCTTTCCATCTCAGAAAGCTTGCCTTCATCTTTCTCCACTTCCCATTGGCATTGATGGAACTTGGAGCCTGCCTGGTCTGTTGGGAGAGGACATTCTGGGCCCAACTGAGAGCTTTTGGGCCAAAATGCTGGGAGCTCCTACTTTCCTGTTGAAATGCTTTGGTGCCCATGGTTGGCCTTATCAGATGTCAAGGGCACACAAGATGGTGATGAGCTTCTTAAAGGGCTAGAATCTCTGAATTATGGGTGGAAGTCACGGTGGCTGTCTCACTCTCGGATCTCGTGCTTTGGATGGAGGGTGGGTTTTCAGGGGGCTTGTTGAAGTGGGGTGGGGGGCTGTGTAAAAAGGCTGCAGTGGAAGAGGGGGTTGATTGAAGCACGCTCCTGGAAGTACCCTGGTGTAGGACTTCATACGGCTGCTCTTAGGAGGACCACAGACATGAGCTAATGAAGTGGCCTGAGATGCTTTCCATTGCACTGGCCCCAGTTTTATTCTCCTCCTCTGAGCTCCCAGGGTGATCATGTATACTGAATAGTAGGGAGGAAGGTCTGGTGACATCTGCCACCGCTCTGGACTCTTGGAGAAAGGTCTTCATCAGGAACGCTGAACAATAAGCACCACTGTAGACCTCTACCCACCCCAAAAAGGAGCACAGGGACCCTGCCATCCCCAGCATCATGGCCAAGCATCCCCCATTCATCTGCCCAAGAGTCACCCCATTCACACAGCAGAGACACAAACCAACAAGCTGGACTGGTGCTACTTAGGCATCGGGAGCCAGAGCAAATGCACTTTATTGTTCTGAATCCCTTTGTTGCATTTCAGATCCCACTGGAACAGCGCCCAGAAGGAAATGCTGACCCAAGAGGGTCTGAGCACAAAGACCCTGGCACCCATTGAAATGACGAGGAGTTGAGGCCTTTGAGGGCGGCCAGCCTTCGTGGCAGGCTCTGAGAAACTTCATGGCATATATTTGTGGTGAGGCCCTGGGCTCTGCATGAGAAGGGATTGGGGCGCTAGGGTTAGGGTTAACTAGAGGCCAACTAGTCCTAGAGACAGTGGCCTTGGCTTTCTGGGCCTAGGCACCCTCAGAACCGGCCTCCTGGGCAGGGCACACAAATGGGGCGGGGGCTGCAGGTCGTGCGGGCTGCGCCAGGACCACAGGAGGCCACGGGAAGACAGGGGAGGCATGACTTGGAGGGCGAGGGTTCCGGAGCACACGGGTTACAAGGCAGCCTAGGAGAAAGAAGAACACCAGATTAGTATGATTTCCAATTGCTGTTTTCCATTACCCAGAGTAACCTAAAAATCACCTAGACCTGCCCCATTATTTTTGCCAAAAGGGGAACAGAGGCAAGGGGAGAAAAGAGATTCGCCCGGGTCATGTGATGAATTTGTAACAAGACCAGAAGGAAACCCGGGGCTCCTGGCTGGGCTCTTCCCAGGCACCGTGCTGTCTCTCCAGAACTGTGCGGACTGTGTTCAGAAGATGAGAGCGCAGTGGTACTCACTTGCAGTCCTCGCTCTCCAGCAGGCCCCGGTACGTGCTGATCTCACCCTCCAGCCGGGCCCGGACGTCCAGCAGCACCTGGTACTCCTGGTTCTGCCGCTCCAGGTCTCCCCTGATCTCGGCCAGCTGGGCCTCCACGTTGGTGATCATGCACTGCATCTGGGCCAGCTGCGAGCTGTAGCGGGTCTCCGTCTCTTCCAGGGTGGATTCCAAAGCATCTCTCTGTGAGGACAAGGTTGTGTAGGGAGGAGGAAGGTTAGAGGAGGAGCAAAGAAGATGCACCTAATCCATCTGTGTCTCACTGAGGCATCGGAATCCAAGAACAGAAGCCCAGAGAATCACTTGGAGCCTGGATGAACCACAACCAGACATCTCCCTTGAGATGAGCCAATTAGCCCCTCTAGACAACTTGGTCTAAAATGATATCTCTGGCCCTCGTTGGTTTGGCTCAGTTGATAGTGTTAGCCTGTGGACCAAAGGGTCCCAGGTTTGATTCCGGTCAAGGGTATGGACCTCGGTTTCAGGCTTCACCTCGGTTTCAGGGCCCATGTAGGAGGCAACCAATTGATGTGTTTCTCTCACATCGCGATATTTCTCTCTGTCTTTCCCTCTCTCTCACTCTCCTTAAAAATCAATGGGAAAATAATCTCACGTGAGGATTAACAAGAAAAACAAACAAATAAAAAAAGGATATCTCTGAGTAACAGATAATTACTCAGAAAGAATCTGCTTCCACAAATACAGGAACTGCCTGGACATGTCGGTTGCCACAGCCTCCTCTTGAACCACTGGGGCATTTGTGAATGGGGCCTGGGCTCTCGTTCCCTCTTCTCTGCACAGAAAATCCCTGATGCTTAAGAACTTGACCATGAGCCTGTGTGGTCAGAGCATGGAAATCAGGGGGCTCACGGGCAGGTAGGCTTGGTCCCCAGCAGCCTCAGGACCTCACCATGCTCTGCTGGGCCTGCAGCTCGATCTCCAGGGAGTTGACCGTGCGCCTCAGCTCGATGATCTCCGCCTGGCAGGTCTGAAGCTGCTCCGAGCTGGACACCACTTGCTGGTTCAGCTCCTCGGTCTGAAACATACACACCCAGGACCTGGTCAGGATCACTGGGGACACAGCTCCTGAGGTCCTCAGAGGCCACTGAGAATCATGAGCTGAGAAGGATCTTCCAGATTACCCAGTCCAAACTATTCATTTCAGATGACATGGTTGCTCAGACCACAGCCACCTGCCCAAGGTGCATGCGGAGGTCAAAGCAGAGCTGGGACTCAAACTCGGGGCTCTTGTGGGGAGCCCCCAGGTCACTCCTGTGTGATCCACGGTGTGTCTCTGTGGCTGACTGCTTCCAGGACGTACCTGGGTGTTGAACCAGTCTTCAGCATCCCGGCGGTTATTCTCCACCAGGGTCTCGTACTGGCACCTCATCTCATCCAGAACACGATTCAGGTCCACAGGCGGGGCAGCGTCCACCTCAACATTGAGCCGGTCACCAAGCTGGCAGCGCAGTGAGTTTACTTCCTGTGGCATAGACCAAGGAAGGTCAGCACTAACTTTCCCACTGGCTGCCCCATCACCCTCCCCATCACTGCACCTGCTCCCCTGTGCTCAGCTACTTCCCATGCTCACCTGCTTCCCATGCTCACCTACTCCCCTATGCTCACCTGCTCCCCCATGCTCACATTCTCCCCATGCTCACCTACTCCCCCATGCTCACCTCCTGCCCTTGCTCACCTGCTCCCCATGCTCACCAGATCCCCATGCTCATCTTCTCCCCATGCTCCCCTGCTCCCCTGCTCCCCTCCCCATACTTACCTCCTCATGGTTCTTCTTGAGGCAGAGCAGCTCCTCCTTCAGGGACTCCACCTGGGCCTCCAGGTCGGCCTTGCACAGGGTCAGATCGTCCAGGATCCTGCGCAGCCCGTTCATGTCCGACTCCACCAGCTGCCTCATGGACACCTCCATCTCATACCTGGCAGGCATGTAACAGGGCACCTGAAGCTGCATTTCTGTTTTATGTCCAAATCACATTTCACCCAGACTGGCCTGGTGCTGTGTGCCCACCTTAACACCTCAGTGACTTAGTGCAGCCAAAACCCTGGGTTTGGGCATCACCAGTGTCCAGTATCACCCACCCGCCTCAACCAGGGGGCAAGCAGGACACTCACTTGGTCCTGAAATCATCAGCGGCCAGCTTGGCATTGTCGATCTGCACCACCAACCGGGCGTTCTCTGCCTTGGTGCACAGGCTCTGGAGGGCGGGGGGAGAAGGAAGAGTTACTTCAGTAAAAGAAAGGACATTCTGATGGCCGGAGCACCCCAAAGCTGGCATGAGCTGCTGTTGGAGAAAGGGCAGCTCCCATCCCTGGACTCCTGGCAGCTGAGGCTCCATGAAGGCTTGTGGGCCTGCTCAGGGCAGGAAACTGCTAGGGCCCCTTCCGATGCAGTCATCTGCGACCTGTCACCCGGAATAGAGGGGCAGCGTGGAGATGCTGCAGGAAAGACCCACATGGTGGCTTCCTCTTCTCTCTCTATCGCCCAGGCTACAGGGATCCTTCTCAGAAGCCAGCTGATGTTCAGGGGATGTGAGCTGGGCAAGAAGGAAACTTCTGACAGGCCTTTTCTTTCCTGAATCAGTTATAGGAACCCTGCCCTGTACCAGCACACCAAATTCAATCCCCTTACATTAAAGAGGAGAAGGAGGGGGAGGAGGAGGAGAGTTGGGTTATGGTGTTAAAAGTCATACAACCAATTAGTCCATAGAGTCATGTTCAGACTCTGGCTCCACTAACTGCCAGCAGGACCACTTAGAATAAGTCACTTAACCAGCCTGAGCCTCAGTGTTCTCATCTGTTAAATGGGCTGGTGATAGATTCCAGGGAGGAGCAAGTGAGGCCACCATGTGGACATGCTCTGTGACCTCCGAAGTGCCCCAGAGGCACTGGGCCGCCACCACAGATGTTCTGGCTTCCAGTCCAGTGCTGGTGGCACCAGCCTCCTGAGCCGTCAACGCCGCTCTAAGCCCCTCACCTTCTTCTGCAGCTCCTCGATGGTCCGGAAGTGGGACTGGTAGTCGGGGCACAGGTAGGGCACCTGCTGCTCGCACCACTCGCGGATGCGGCCCTCCAGGCTGGCGTTCTCCCGCTCCAGCTGCCGCACCTTCTCCAGGTAGCTGGCCAGGCGGTCGTTGAGGAACTGCATGGTCTCCTTCTCGCTGCCCGTGAGGACGCCCTCCCCGAACCAGCTCCCGCCCATGCTGTAGCTGGCGGCCCCGGACGGGAGGCAGAGCGCCGGGAGGCAGCTGGCCGCCCTGCAGCTGCCCCGGCCCGGCCCGGCGGAGCAGGCGGAGAAGCTCCGGGCCCCGCGGGACAGGCTCGGGAGCTTGCAGGAGCTGCTGGAGTACATGGCGGACACGCGGGGCGGGCCCTTGAGAGACCCCGAGGAGAAGCCGGGCTTGAGGCATTTGGAAGCCATGGCCTCTGCACCAGGATGCAAGTGACAGAGCTTCAAGGCTGGACACCCCGATGCAGAGACGCAGCAGCTCCTCGCCCCGGATTTATATCTCAGCCCCCATGGGCGTTGGTCTTTACAAAGTGTCTTCTCCTCGTAAAGTCAATACCACTTTCTACCAGAACCCCTCATTAACTGCTCTTTAGCTTCCTGTGAACATGGCTCGGCCTCGTAAAAAAGGAGCCCCGTTGGACGGGCGGCTACGTTGAGACTCATCCCCACCGCCCCGCGCTGCTGGCAAGACCCGGTCTCCCTCAGTTCTTCAAAGGGGCCTGTCATCAGAGCCCAGACCTCAGCCTCCTGGGTAAGAGGTGTGGGAGTCCGGCCCTGGCCTTGACTTTCTCTGGCTTTGTCTTCTTTTATGGGCCAGGGGAGCCCGGGAGGCCTCTGGGCGTTGGAAAGGCAAGTCTGGTCGTTGCCAGAAGGCCTGGCCTCAAGCCCAAGCAAGACACAGAAGACTCTAGAACAGCTCAGGAAGCAGGACTACGGGAGCCAACAATGGCTGTTTCCCCGGGATGGTTCTGGTTTTAGTGCTGAAAATCTCCGATGCAGGGAACCCCTGCATCCTGGTCAAAAGGGTTTAGGTGGTCACCCTGGACACAGCAGAGCCTGGATGACCACATCCCCACTCCCCCCAGTCCGTTCTGGCTGTGCAGCCTCCGCTCCAGCCAAGATGACTACAGGTTGGCTAACTGGGCGCCTGCCCCACATAAGAAAGGTGTCCTTCAGGCCCTGATTGAAAAATAGAGAAGTCTACCTGTCTGGTTGTGGGGCCAGGCGGCGTGGTCCTGCCTCCCAGGCCTCCTCCGAAGGCTCGGAACGCCTGGCCTTCGGCATTGATCTCTGCTACAGGAGTGGTGGGTGGATGCCCAGGAAGCTGGGCAAGGGTGGGTTATCTGCCCAGAAAATCCAGTCTGCCGGGCAAGTGGGGCCTGGAAGAGGGCCTGGGAGCTGAGCAAGAGGGCAGGTGTTGCTGCGGAGGGGCCTCGTCAGGGAGGCAGATGGGACTTGCCTTCTGTTCTGCCCAGTGGTCTGGGTCCTGCTTACTCTTCTCGGGGTCCCATCAGGAGAACGGCCGTGGGCTGAGCACCAGCAGCCTTCCCAGCAGGGCACTCGGTGCTTTCCTGTGTTGGTTATCCACAAATCCTCATGGTGCCCTCTGAGCCGAGCTTGTTACCCCCTCTCCAAGCTGAGAAAACCAGGACCCAGGGGCGATGGAAGCTTGCCAGTGGCACCCACTCCTGACAGGCAGAACCCAGATGCCAACCCAAGTCTGGCCTGGCCCTCTCCACCACACTACCAGCCTCCACTGCAGCTCCGAAATCCGGTCCTGGATCGCCTCCTGTGGCCGGGCTCTGGAGAAAGGAAAGGACAGAATGGGGTGGACTCCACAAGAGGATGGCCCACAGCCCCTGGTGTCCCAGGAGATGCAGCTCAGCATCGTGGCTCCCTGTGAACTCTGGGGGTTCGAATCCCAACCCTGCCACGTGCCAACTCTTTCCTCTCTCTATTTCCTCCTCTGTAGGCCGGGAGGAAGATAGACCTGCTTCCTAGGGCTGCTCTGAGGATAACGTAAGTGTGAAGCTTCTGGAACAGCACCTGCTCAAAGTTCATGCTCAGCAAGGGAAGCTGCTGACTGCTGGTCCCCACACTAGTGGAGTCTTGTTGAAGTCTCACCTCAATAGCACAGCTGTCACTAGGGAGTGCGGACGGTCCCTGAGCACACAGGCCATCATCCCACGGGCCAGGTGCAAGTATTCTGGGCCCTCAGATACAGAGCTTCCATGAGTCACCACGCCCTTCCCACACCCAGGGGCCTGGTGTGACCGGCACCCACCCAGCGCTAGCCCAGCACCCCCATTGGCTGCCTCAGCCTCTCCCTCCCTGGAAATCCATGCCCCAGTGCAAGGACACACCTGAGCTGAGAACCTGGCTGCACCTGCTTGCGTGTCTGTGCTTCCCACCCAGGTGAGGACAGGGCTCCACCTAAGCCGTGCTAAGCCGCAGCCTCCTGGAGCCACCCAGGAGCCCGGAGAAGCTCCAGCAGTGGAGGCCAGCAAGCCACATGCTGTTTATACAGCCCTGAGGCTCCCATGGGTTCCCAGGCAGGGCTCCACACCTGTGCTCCCTGGAAGGGGTTTCTTTCTCCCACATGGTCCTTGTAATAATAAGCTAGTGGTACCAGCCATCATTCACTGAGCACTGAGCACTGAGCACTGAGCACTGAGCACCTGCCAGGCTCTGGGCTGAGCTCTCTCCAGGCGTTCTCTCATTCACTCCTCACAACAATCCCATGAGATTGGCATCGCCAATATCCCCATTTAATAGATGAATAAACTGAGGCTTGGATGTTTCAGGAGCATGCCCCCTGCTCCAGCCCTGCTGTACTCTACCAGCTCCGAACACTCCTGGCAGTGACTAGTGGTTGACCTGTTGGCCCTCCATTCGATGGTATCCTCAAATTGTCTTGTGTTTCAGCCCTATCTTCTCAGGGAGACTGTACATTCTTGGGGACAAGGAATGACCTGGTACTTATTTTGAAACCTCTATAGTGTCAAGCACAGTGCTGGGCTTCTAGATGTCTCAACATACATGAATGAATGAATGAATGAATCAATCAATCAATCAATCAATCAATCAAAGAATCAATGAATGAATGCTTTGCCCACGGTGAATTGTGCTAAGCAAGGAAGTAAAAAAGGATTTTGAAAGGAAGGGAACCTAGAAAAGGAGGAAATGAAGAAAGAAGGAGAGAAAAGTGAGTAGAGAACTGAGAGAGATACAGTACTTCCAACGTCAGTCTTATCATCCTTATGCTTACAGATGAGGAAACCGAGACTTAGTGATAAAAGATTAGGCATCTCTGTGGAGGTGGGCAGCACCTGCTCAGATGAACCAGCCCCTCTGGCAGAGAACAAAGTGTTCTCTGGGCCAAAAGCCATTCTGCCCAAAGAGAGACAGGCCCGTGAGCCAATTCACTGCCGCGCCCATGTCCAGTCCACAGTGTTGAGCTCTGATGTGCACACTGCTTAGTGATTTAAGCTGGAACTCAGTTGAAGGTGTATGTGAGGGCAAGAGTAAGAAGGGGTTCCTTAATCAACACAGACTCTAAATAATTTAATAAAACACTAGACAAGGCTACCTAAATAAAGCGCCTATGACACCCAGGGCTGTCTGGGTGTATGGCAGGAGGCTGTGAATGCCCTCTGCAGACTGTAGAGAGTGCATAAAAAGGGAACAAGGCTGGAGACAAAGCAGGCGTGTGGGTCTCAGACTTCTCCCAGGCCAGGCCCCTCAGTCAGAGGGGAGCAAGTCCTGGCATGGTTAGGCTCCATGCTCAGATGGGCACGGCTCAGCCAGCAGAATCCGGGGCACTTTGAACACTGCCACATTGTGAAGTTTCCACCACACACACACACACACACACACACACACACACGGGCTCTGTAGCCAGTATTGTGGACATGAGTTCACCTCCCACCTTCATACCCCAAGGCACTCCAACTCCCCTCCTGGGGGCGGCTGGCCCAGCCTGGCAGTCTGGAATTTGCCTCTCTCTGGCTGGTCCTGGAACCCCCTCTCCTAAACTGTCCCTGTGCCAGGTCTTAAGGTGAGTGAGCAGGGAAAAGGGTGCCAGGCCAGGGAGAAGCTAAAGGGAAGGGAGAGAGAACCCCCAGGTAACCCCCAGATCCCGTAGGACTGCTGAGGAGGACGGGCCCGGGAGCCTGTGCCTCCCCTGTGGCCTCCCCGGGTGGGCACCCACAGGCAGGGCCGACAAGCCTGTGGGTTGTGGCCAGTGCCCATCCTGATTGGGCCAGTGTCTGGGCTCAGGGACCAGGGCCTGAGGTATCCCCGTTACTCGATATTTTTATTATTTTTATTTTTTTTTCCAAAATATATTTTATTGATTTTATTTTTTTTTATTTTATTTTTTTTTTTACAGAGAGGAAGGGAGAGGGATAGAAAGTTAGAAACACTGATGAGAGAAACATCGATCAGCTGCCTCTTGCACACCCCCCACTGGAGATGTGCCCAAAACCAAGGTACATGCCCTTGACCGGAATCGAACCCAGGACCCTTCAGTCTACAGGCTGACGCTCCATCCATTGAGCCAGACCGGTTTCTGCTGCTCAATATTTTTATTCACCCAGTCACTTCCTATCACCCAGCACCAGCGAAGACAGATTGGACACCAGAATCCACACCTTCGGTGCAACCCCTGACCAAACACCCCCAGAATTAACCACGTGAGAGCAGACAGAGCCGTGTTTGCTATGCCAAGAGAACATACTTTATTGGGTACATTTCCAAGGAAACATAGTTTTGCATGCATGAAAGCAGTGAAACAGAGAAGCACAATATAAGAAGTATTTCAGTAGAAAAAACCCTGCTGAGCTGGGAGCCCCTCTAGGGAAGGGAGATTGTGGAGAGCCGGGAACCGCAGGGGTGGCCTCCCTCCTGTGGGCCAGGACCTGCCCTCGGGGCTGGGCAGCTGGGCACGGTGGGCAGGCCTGCTGGTGCTCCTGGGGGAAATGACTCTCCCGTCTCGGATCTCCTCGGCGCTGGGGCGGATCTAGGTGCACTGGGGAGTCGGGGCACAGGACATGCCTGAGACGTAGGGAGCTCTGCCAGCAGGCTTGCATTCGGTGGCACACGGGTGGGCGGGCAGCCTGGGAGATGGAATCGTATCAGGTCAGGCATCGGGACTTGGCACCGACATCACGTTAACCAGATTTAGGGGATCAAGTGAAACACGTGGGTGACACAAATGAACGGCCTCAGGCTGTGCCAGGGGCTACAGGGATGAAGACTAGGAACTCCCAGCCAAAACAGTGCTTGGGTGGCTTGTCCCCCCGTGAATGACCCAAGTGGGGGGCAAGGAGGAATCTCTCTCCAGCCGCTTTGGCTCAGACCCTTTCATCTGTGCTCTAGCCACTCCCTGGGCTGATGCTGCCAGCCAGGCCCTGTGGGTGGATCTAGATGCACCCTCCCTGCCCCTCCCCACCCCCCAGGCCTGACTCCCCAGGACCCTGGCCACTCACTTGCAGTCCTCTCCCTCCAGCAGGCAGCGGTAGGTGGCGATCTCCGACTCCAGCCGGGCCTTGACGTCCAGCAGCACCTGGTACTCCTGGTTCTGCCGCTCCAGGTCGCAGCGGATCTCGGCCAGCTGGGCCTCCACGTTGCCGATCAGGCACTGCATCTGGGCCAGCTGCGAGCTGTAGCGGGCCTCCGTCTCCTCCAGCGTGCATTCCAGGGAGTTCCGCTGCAGCGGGAAAGAGGAGAACTGTCAATGGGAGGGAATCCCACCCTTGACACCCACGGCCCCAGGACTCTGCATGGCATTGTGATCACGCCCCATGGCCGTCTAAGCGCCGAGGCTGGCGGGCCGGGGACCCTGCCTGCCTCGAGGGGCCGACAAGCCACCCCACAGGGGCCACTCACCATGCTGTGCTGGGCCTGCAGCTCGATCTCCAGGGCGTTGACCGTGCGCCTCAGCTCGATGATCTCTGTCTGGCAGCACTGCAGCTGCTCGGAGCTGGACACCACCTGCTGGTTCAGCTCCTCGGTCTGGGAAACAAGAGGCCCAGCGTAGGGAAGTTACTGTCCAGGGTAACCCCGGCCCAGGAGCAGGCGACCCTGGGCTGCCCCGAGCTGCACCTGCGTGTTGAACCAGGCCTCCACGTCTCTGCGGTTGTTCTCCACCAGCGCCTCATACTGGCACCTCATGTCATCCAGGATCTTGTTGAGATCCACCGGGGGCGCGGCGTCCACCTCCACATTCAGCCGGTCCCCAAGTTGGCAGCGGAGTGCGTTGACTTCCTGCAGGGAGCCGGCAAGATGCCGTAAGGGGATGGAAAGGATGCTGGGTGCAGGGGGTGGGGTTCAGCTGAGCTGCATTCCAACCTCCCGCCCTGGTGGCCAGCTGTGTGACATGAAACGGGATACTGAACCTCTCTGAGCCCCCATCTCTTCCTGGGCCTGCAGCGACCTCCTCAGAGGGCTTGGGAGAGAAAGGGGAGATGGTGCAAGCACCAGGCAAATAGGCCTGTTAGCAGGCATTGGAGCTTCCATGTTATGGGCAGGAGTGTGGGATCTGGGTGACCTTGGGCAAGAGACTTAACCTCTTTGGGCCTCAGTGTTCTCATCTGTAGAATGGAGCATATAATAGCATATCCCTCCTGGGATTACGGTGAGGATGAAATGAAGTGCAAAGTTCCTGGCACACAGTAAGCCAGGAGCCAATGCCAGCTGGAGTTCCGGTGGTGGTTGCCCCAATTGTTATGCCCAAGACCCCCCCCCCCCCCGCCGGGCGGGAACCATGGGGAGGTCTCATGGCACCAGCCTCACCTCCTCGTGGTTCTTCTTGAGACAGAGCAGCTCCTCCTTCAGGGATTCCAGCTGGGCCTCCAGGTCGGCCTTGCACAGGGTCAGCTCGTCCAGGATCCTGCGCAGCCCGTTCATGTCCGACTCCACCAGCTGCCGCAGGCCCAGCTCCGTCTCGTACCTGCACACACAGAGCCCTGCCAGGTCTGCGGCCCAGGAGCCAGGCCCGGGGAGGGCCCTGCCTGCTGTCTGGCCGCGGTGGCTGAGTCGGGGTCGGCAGCACAGGGCTCCTTGCCCCTGACCCGGAAGGGATCCGGAGCCCATGCTGTGTTTTCCTCGCGCAGTCTCCTCCCGCCTCACCCCTGCCTCCCCGCTCCCCCAGGCAGGGGAGCAGCACAGAACCCTCCCAGCCAGGCCCGCTCACTTGGTGCGGAAGTCATCAGCAGCCAGCTTGGCGTTGTCAATCTGCAGGAGCAGCCTGGTGTTCTCGGCCTTGGTCATCAGGATCTGGGGAGCAAGGAGCACCCCGTGAGCTGGAGGAGGCCAGCAGGGTGGGTAGCTCGACTTACAGAGGCCAGGCCTCTAAGTACCACCAGCACCGTCAGAGAGCTTCCAGAGAGCCCAGATCTGAAGGGAGGTCAGTCCCAGGAGGGATGTCAGTGGCCGTCAGTCTTGGCATCGGCGGCCCCCAGAGAAGCACAGTGGGACACACCAGGGGGCGTGGAGAGAGCCAGGCCGAGCTGGAGTCGGGCTCTGCACCCAGTGCTGGCAGGCTGTGTGATCTTAGGCAAGGTGAAAATGGGCACTCCACCCGCTCAACTTCAACTTCCTCCTCTATTCAATGGGCCCAGGCAAGCCCATCTCTCCCCGAGGAGGAACCAGTAAGACACAGAGAGGAGCGTGCCAGGCACAGAGCCCGCGCCCTGGAGGGGGTTGGTGTGTGATGTTGCCCTTCCTATCCCTGAGACAGTGAGACGGGGAGGGAGGAACGGCTGGCCACGGGTTACAAGCAACAGAGACTTCTGGGCCCTCCAGGAAACCCAAGGAGAAAAGCTTGCCGTGAGGGGAGAGTTCCCTAAGGGCTCCAGTTCCACCCGTGGCCCCGTGGTATGAGGCAGACCCCCTCCAGGGCCCGGGCTGCGGGGCAGGAGAGGGGCCAGGCCCCCGTCACCTTCTGCTGCAGCTCCTCGATGATCTTGAAGTAGGACTGGTAGTCGGGGCAGATGTACGGGATCTGGCACTCGCACCACTCCCGGATCTTGGTCTCCAGCTCCGTGTTCTCCCGCTCCAGCTGCCGCACCTTCTCCAGGTAGCTGGCCAGGCGGTCATTCAGGAACTGCATGGTCTCCTTCTCGCTGCCGTTGAAGGCGCCCTCGCAGAGCCAGACCCCGCTCCCAGTAAAGCCAGAGGGGAAGCACCCGGAGGACAGGCAGGAGCCCGGCAAGCAGCTCCCCAGGCCCGAGAGGCCCAGCCGGCAGGAGGAGGCCGAGCCCGCAGCACTGGCGAGGCCGGAGACCCTGCAGGAGCCCATGGAGCGGACGGGGGGCACCCGAGAGAGCCCGGCCCCTGGGCCGCAGAGGACCTTGATGGACCCAGAGGAGCAGATCGGGGAGCAGGTGGCCATGATGCTAGCAGAGGCAGGTGCAGCTGAGCAAGGAAGCTGGGGTTCTGGGTTCCCCCAGCCTCTCCGGGGCGGTTATATACCCTCTTTGTGGGGTGTTGGCGTGTTACTCTTGGGAAAGCCTAGTCCTTTTCCAGAAAGCTGATCGCATTAGAACGTGACTTTTTGCTGCCCGTCCAGAATTCCCTGCCTTGTAAAAAAAAATTGTTCAATTGGGTTGGCTAAGTGAGGACTCTCAGCTGCTGTGACTTCGGAGCAGAACATGAATTTTATTGCCTCTTCAAAGACTGTGCACCAGGTCCCATAAACCGGGAGTGGCCTCGCGGATGGCATTTGGTCGCTGCCCTGTCTGCGTGCCTTCCCCTGAGGAGCCCAGCCTGACCATCTGTCACCATCACTCCTTGCCCCTGACTTAGGCCTGGGCCACCGGGATGGTGGAAAAGGAGAAAAAAACAAAACAAAACCTAAAATTCACAAAGCATCTGTTATATGTCTGCCTAGAGTCATTTCACTTCCACCTCACCACAATCCTGGGAAGTGGCCAAAATTGTCTCCATTTTGCCAGTGTGGAAACTGAGGCTCAGAATGGTGAGAAAATAAGTAAATAAAAACCCGCTCAGGGTAAACAGGCTCTGAGGAAAGAGCCTGTATCTGACACCAGGGCTCTCAGACCCCAACTCCCATGTCCTTGTGGCCCACACAACCAAGGTCAGGTGCCACCACCTGGAATTCAGGGACGGGAGGCCCGGGTTCAAATCCTGGCTCTGCTGATAGTCTGCTGAACACATCACCCCCTCTCTGGCCTCCTCAGTGCCTTCATCGTGGCACGAGTGATCACCAGCCTGGCCTCAATCAAAAGTCAGAAGGGAACGTGTTTTGAAAACCACCGGGTGCCGTGGAGATGTTGGTTAAGCCATGAGCACTGTCTTTGGTGGTTGTTGATGGCTGTGGCCAGCAAAGGATCATGGGAGTGAGCCTGCAAACGGGGGCTGCTTTGGAGGGTAGTTTCCTTTGTGGCCTCCGAGGAGGGTAGACCCAAGACCCCAAGGTGGCCGGCGCTGAGCCCCAGTCCCTGAGCTGGGTCCAGGGATGGCCGATGCAGACTCTCCGGACCTGGAAGGGATAAGAGAAGCAAAGAGCCACCGGGTAGGTAAGCGAGCAGAGGGAGAGGCTGAGGGTTAGGGAGCGAAGGGAAACGCGGCCCCTGCCTCCCCACGCGGGCTTTCCCACGCAGGCCTGCTGTGCCAGGCTGGCGTTTATGGGAGCGTTTATGTGCTTCTGGGGCTGTAATTTACCCTCCTCTTAAACGTTTTACAAGCTTCTCTCTGGAATTACTCAGGAGGCTTGGCTGCGGCGCACAGCACCTCACCTAGAGCAGTGGGCATCCTGTCGAGGTGCCCCATTTTGCACCTGGGGGGCTCCTTCCGGGACTGAGAGCGGGCAGCCAGCCTCCAGAGCCCCGCTGCCTCAGCCTCGGTTCCTCCCAGCTGGCCACCTCCCCCGCTCTGCCCCGGGGCCTAGGGCGGGGCGCCTCGGGCTTTCTCAGCCTCAGCGCTGTTGGCATCTCAGACTCTGTAGTTCTCGGTCACGGGGGCGCCCTGGGCACTGTAAAATGTTAGCAGCATCCCTGGCACCCACGGACATGGCGCAGGAGCAGGGCCCTCTGTTGCTGTGACAACTGAACTAGACGTGGTCAATGTCCCTGTGGGAGGCACAAGCGCCTTTGGCTGAGACCCACTGGACTGTCAGGACCGGACTGGGCTCTGTGCAGGCCTTCCATAAGCACCTGCTTTGTTTCCTCGGACTGGGGCAGAGTCCGGTGGGCTCTGGGGCCTCTCAGGCAAGTCCTCAATGCATCCCGTGCCTCGATGTCCCGAATTTGTGACACAGGCTCGTCCCCCAGGCACCCTTTCCCAAGCCCCCGGCACTGCTCTTCTCTGCTGGGGCCTCTGGCTGAAGTGGATGCCCTCATTTTTTGTGAAATCCAGACCTGAGGCTGATTCTAGGTCTCTCTCAGGACAGCTGAGTAAGGGGGGTCCGCCGCCCTGGCCGTCCCCCGCTCCGCCGTGCTGCAGGAGGGCTGTGGTGGGCCAGCGCCCCGCAGGGTCTCCTGGGCTGAGCAGAGCACGCACCCCTCCTGAGCAGGTGACCAGCTGCCAGAGAAGGTCTCTCAGCCGCCCTCAGCCCCTGCCTTTCTCCAGGTTGCGGACTTCAAGGCCAATCTTGGAGCCAAGTGAGGAGGGAGCCTCGTGGGAAGAATTCCTGTTTCCTGCGCCCAGAAGCCGGGGCCCTCATGGGATGGCGGAGGCCCATGTGGAACGGATGCTGCACCTGTATGGGAGGAGAGAGCCCGGACTCACGGGGCCGCTCACCCCCAGGACCGCACACCCTCCCTCGCCTGGCCAGCCAGCCCTGGGGAACTCCCGCCTGCTCACTGTTCAGTAAGCCAGGGCTGCCCGTGCATCTGGCTTTATAGCCAAACCCGGTCCTGGGCTCAGCAAGAGCTCAGGCCCAGCTACGTGCCAGGCTGAGCCTCCGCTTTCCCAAGAGGTGAATGGAGGTCACAGAGCCACGGGGTTGGTAAATAGGACCTCATTTCACAGGTTTAAGAGATCAAAACTGTTCTTAGAGCCCATCCGTCTGAGTCCCAAATACTGTTTCCAGTTCACAAACCGCTCCCCCGGTTCCATGGGGCACTGACTCGGAGGCCCGACCCAGCTGTGCCAGGAAATAGCTGCTCCGAGAGGTGGTGGCTGGGCTATGTCCAGGGCTAAAGGGTCCCCATCAGCCACCACTTTCTGTCTGGCCTCTGACCTTTACTCTAGAGAGTCTAGAAGCTTCCAAAAGCTGCCATTCCCACCCCCAACCTCCACCCCACTCCGCCTTGCAGGAGCAGTGCTGGTTTTAGGGCTACCGAGCTGACAGGTTCTCTGCCCACATGGCTGCCAATTCAGGGGCAGGGGGAGAGAGGAGATGGTGCCGCAGGAACAGAGAACGGCCTGGCCACGGCGTGCCCCGGAGGAAATGGGCTCTCTGAGCAGCCCCCCTCCCCCTTTTCCTAAGCTCATCATGGAAGGCCACCAAGTTCAAAGTCAGCCACAGAGCTTGCGGCTCCGTCTTTGGTAAAAGGAGGTCTCCATCCATAGTGAGTTTACATCTGGAAGCCGAGGCTCTCTGTGGGCAAAGAGCCGAGAGATCAAGCCTGAGTCTCCTTCTGCCCAGCCCTCCAGTGCGATGGCAGCAGGCACAGCCCGTCCGGCGTGCCCCGGAGGAAATGGGCTCTCTGAGCAGCCCCCCTCCCCCTTTCCCTGCTGCTCTGAGCTGTGGTCAGAGCGTGACAGCCACCGCCACACCACAGCCCCACGGGCATCAGAGGGACGGTGGGCCACGGAGTTGCCCAGTCCCCTGCAGCTGGGCACCGAGGGGACCAGATCATTCAAAGCCCATGGCTGCCTCTCAGTGTCCTGCTGCCTTGGGTTCCAGCCTCTTGGGTTCCAGCCTCCTGGTTGTCACCTGCTGCCTGTTCCACCTTTGATGCCCACACACACACAGATCCTACAGAATTTCCCACCATAACAGGCAGCTAAGGAATGCTGGTCCCATGTCTTAACACCTTTATTTTTAATTTTTTTTTTTTTAATGAAAGAGAGAGAGAGAGAGAGAGAAATGTTGACTAGTTGTTCCACTCATTCATGCATTCATTGGTTGATTCTTCTATGTGCCCTGATCCGGGATAGAGCCCACAACCTAGACGTATCCGGAAGATGCACCAACCAACCAAGCTACCCGGTCAGGGCCAATGTCTTTACCTCTTTAGACCCTACCCAGCAGTCACCCAGAAATGGGGAGACCCACACCGATCTCATTATACACACACACACACACACACACACACACACACACACACACACCTGCTTCTTCCTTGTAACCAAGAATGTGCTCAAGTGATGAAGCACCCGCGACTCCAGCCCCTCCCAGGAAAGCAGGGTGACTCTGTTCTGTGCCAAATAAGCACATCGAAAGCTCGGGCCGAAGCTACTGCCAGCTGATGGCAGGTCTAGTGCGGGCATGCAGTGGCAGGTACACAGAGCTGCAGGGAGCATTATGGGAGGATAAATCTCCAACGAAGACATTTTAAACTACTCGTTTAGCAATTTATATAGAGAACTGGACACAGGTCTCACTCAGTTATGACTCGAACGCAGAGCTGTTCACAGACCAGCCAAAGATAGGGTCTCAGAATTTCTCAAATGCACATGCAGGCCATGTTTGGGACATACTTGTATTAGAAAATCTCTGTCTGTCATTCCGACTTAACTGGGCGCCTGCACTTTATCTGGCAGGCCTCGGTAAGGAAGCATCCCCGCCTGAACGCCTGGGCCAAACAGGACACAGCTGTTCCTTCCCTCCTCCCCGGGGGCCTGTCCCGCGATTGGCTGGGCTTGGGGACAGGTGTATCTGACTTCCTTTGGAAAATAATATCTTTCTGTTCTCTGTGCCCTATTCGGAGTGGCTGCGTTTTTCCCTCACAGGCCCAGCGAGCACGACTCAGACGTCAGCGCTGTCCTCACTGTCGTCCTGGCCACGGAGTGACAATCCGCCCCATGGCAGCTGCCTGGAGCAGGGTGACTCAGGCCTTCCTCGGCAAGATCTGGCAAGTCCCTCTCTGCTCCGTTTCCCACTCCCCCAGCCTGTGCCCCGAACCTCTGCCCACCCTGCTGTCGCCAGGCCTCACCAAGCTCGGGATGGGGCAGGCACCCACTGGGTGAGCAAGGAGGGCTTTCCGCCCTCCCCTACAGAGCCCGGAGCCCAGTGCCTGCTGACAGGTTGGCCAGGGCCCTGAGCAGGGGTTTCTGTCGTGGCCTTAGGGTCAACGGGGTTCCCTGGCACCCAGCTGCCCACAAGCGGCTCTGTGCATGGTCCTGAGTCCCCACTGGGTCTTGGGGCCTCAAAACTCCCCCCTTTGCCCGGCCAGGATTGCCCTGGAACTCTCATCTCCCCCAAAATACAAAGGTAACCCCCCCACAAATAAGCTTTTGGCAATTGCCTGGGATTTCGGGGTTCTGCTCTTGCCATGGAGGAGGCCCAGAGAGCCACCTGACCCCAGTCTTAAGCCATACCTCCCGGTTTTCTCACGCCAGGCTCGGCCTTCTCACCCGCGGGCCAGCTCTTCCTGCGCGGCTCGGCTGGCTGGCAGCTCCCTCTGGAAGTCCAGGGCCTCCTGCTCAGATCCACTCCGTCCCCTCTACCCCCACCCAGCTTTTATGGACAACCCCAGCGCTGCCCCTGCTCTCCCCGGTGTGCTAAGAGAGCCTGTGGTCTGTGGGAGACCCACAGGCAGGTTCCCCCTGAGGATAGAAGCTGGTACCTCGGCCTCCCGCGTCCCCTGGATGCAGGTACCACTTAACCGAACCACAAAGCCGGTTTCCCCGTTTGGTTGGGTTCCACCAGCTGCGTTTACAGGGGCTGGTGCGCAGTGGGTCTCGGGGTGTCTGCCAGCCGGACTGCGGGCTCTGGGTTGTAATTAACCACAGTTTATACTGCGGAGTCTACTTTCAACCCGGTCTGAGAGCCTGGGATGAAAGAAGCCACGGGTTTATTACGGCTGTCTATAAAAATGGGCCAGAAGAGTGAATGCCAGCTCTCGGCCAACTCCCCACATCTCCACCCACCCCCAAGGGCAGCACCCACCCAGCCATCACCCACCCAGCCATCAGCCACCCACCTGGTTCCCCCCAAACTCTGGAGCCCCCCGGGGAGCTGCTCCGAGGGAAGCAATGCACACAGCCTGCCCGCTCCCGGCTCCGAAAGCTCAGGAACAACGTTCACCGGGGGTCACACCCCCAGGAACCCCTGAGACGCACGGACCCAGGCAGGGAGGGCAGAGGCCCCCGCAGGGAGGCTGGCGCAGTGCCATGGACCACAGCCCTCCTGGGATCTTCCTTTCCTCTCTTCCCCTGGCTCCCTCAGGTGTGTGTGAGTGCGGACACTCATGTTGTATGCTCCTGCAAGGGATTCCAAACTAGAGGGGAAGGGATAATGTGCCCAGCACTCTGTACACGGCTCCTTTCTTTCTTTATTTCACCTTGTCTTTACAACAACCCATGAGTTGGCACCATTGTGCCCATTGCACAGATCTGAAGGCTGAGATTCCCCTTGCCAGGAAGACCTAGGCACCCTGACTTCCCACCCTAGGTCTTCTGTGGACTCTCAAGGCTGTCACCCAAAGCAGAGGGATCACAGGCACCCAGGGGGGCCCCGGGGCTGCTGCTCTGTCCTCAGCCATGCCCTGCTCACCCCCGTGCCCAGCTGCCCAACATGAGGCCATGCTGGGACCAGGCCAGGGGAGGACCAGGTCTAGAGCCCTGTGTCTCACTCTGTGTCCCAGCAGGTGGCCTGAGAGGCACTGGCCTGCTTTCTGGAGTGAGCCTGCCCCCTGCAGGACCCAGGCAGGACACACAACCCCAAGTGGAGGGCAGTGCAGAGGTGCCCTGGCCTCATGCATCTGGGAGGAGCCTTGGGGAGAGGGAAGTGGCTTTTGCTGAGGAGGATGACAGAGCAGCCAGGAGTCACCTGTGCGAGGCACCTGCCCCTCGGAGGCGCTCCGCTCTGGAGCTCCAGGGCACTGGGAATGAGGCCATGAGGATGCTCTGTGGTGGATGTCTTTGTCCCCTGAGCACTGGGCTTAGGGGAGCCTCGTTTCTCCCCCTAGCTCCCCAGCGCTGAACACTTGGCGCTGACAAAGGACCAGCCACGGTCTTGGAAAGCATGTTGGGACATGGACCCCAGCTCTGAGGCTGGGCAGGCCACTGAACCAGTCTGGACCTCAGCCTTCAGATCTGTACAATGGGCACAACGGTGCCTACTCACAGATCATTATAGAGATGAAATGAAGAATGAAAGGAGCCCTGCACAGAGTGCGTGCTGGGCACATTATCCCTTCCCCCTGTGTTATAGCCCCCTCTAGCCTGGAATCTCTCGCATGAACATACAACATTAGTGTTCTCACCGGCAAACAGGCATAGACAAGAGGAAAAAGAGAAGCGTGCACACTCCAGGGTCCAGGAGACCAGTCCCGGTGGAAGGAGTGGGCTGAGCAAGAGAAGGCTATGAGTCTGAGCTGGAACACCCAGAGGGGCAGGAGGGGAGGGGGCAGGGGCAGGGGGAAGTGGGGAAGAAAGGCAGCACACAGGTCGCTCACTGAGGCCTGTGGCTGCTGCACTGAGTGGTTGGGAAGAGCGGGACCGTGGGGCATGCTGAGGGGCACTGCAGGCCGGAGGCCCATCGCGTCTGCAGGGAGCAGGGAGGCAGCAGGCTGGGGCTGGGGCAATGGTCCTGGGCCTCCTTCTCCCCAGAGCAGCCCTGCAGTGGCCGCTCGCAGCCCGCCCAGCACCCTCCATACCTCTCCTCTCCCCATTAACTGGCTCAACAAGACCCCCCCATTGCTGCCTTATTACTGGGCACCCTATTGGGTGCTGAGCTTCCTCACGTGCCCCTGCATGTCTCCAGTTTGCCCATGTCCATGCTTGCAGGGCGCCATCACCCGTGAGCCCCCAGCGCCCCTGTGTTTGCCCTTGTTGCACTGGGTGCTATGGGACGCCCAATGGGAGCTCCCTGGGCCGAGCTTGTCGGAGTGACCTGCTCACCCATAGCCCCAAATCAGGTTCTCAGCAGGTGCCACCCACAAAAACCAGGCCAGAATCAAAAATACGTTTGCAAAAAGGCAGGAAACTTTATTGAATTCTTTTGAGCAGAGAAGCGGAGAAATCAGAGCAGCGAGGTCAGGAGGAGAAGGAAGCCGACCCAGAGGGAAGAGCAAGGGGCTCCCGCCCGGGGAGAAGGGGGCCGGGTCCTGGGAGCGGGGTGACTGAGCTCCCGGGGTCCCCCCCTCTCTCCTGCAGGACCCTTCCACTCTCTCCCCCTCTGGGTGCTGAAGACAGAGGGAGGGAATGCCGGGCAGGTTTAAGGCCGACGGGTGGTGGTGGCCTCAGACGGGCGGCGAGGGCCAGGACCAGTGGGGCTGCCGGAGCTGGTGGTTCCGGAGCTGCTGATCCTGGTGGTTCCTGGGAAACAAGGAGGCAAGAGAGGCTCAGGCTGGAGAAGACTCACCCTGGGCCAGAGCAGGGCCCCAGGAGACCCCAGTACCACCCCCCCCGCACTGGTCAGTGAGGGGTTCGTTAACGGGACTCTGGGACTCTCCCCCAAAGCCAGCTTTCCCCAAGACAGCCGGTGGCTCCACGGGAAGAGCCATCTATGATGAAAGGGAAGCCGGTGAGCAGATGCCCAGGCTCCCCGCAGCCCCACCCCTTCCCCTGGGGAAGCCCAGCGCTGCCCCTGCCCGGAGCAGGGGCCGCCCCAGCATGTCCTTACCTCCGGAGGAGGGGAAGCCCGTCATCCTGGAAGAGAGGAGAGGCAGTGTGAGCACCGAGGCAAAGCACCCTCCTCACAACTACTCAGACCATCGTTCGGAGCCCTAAGTGGGGCTGTGTCACCCAATTGTGCCCTCAGCCCAGGGGCAGCAGCAGCAGGTGCCTGCCAGGTCTGTCTGTCTGATTGTGGAGACCTCAGGAGAAGGTACCATTGGCCCCCAAATGCAGGGCATTTGCCAGAAGCTTCGTCCTCCCTCTGGTCCACTCAGCCCCACCCCCACTCCGCTCTGAGCCCACAGGATGGCCTGGTCTCTGCAAATGGTCCGAAGGCCGTTACATCGCCTTTGCAAGCACTTTGTTCTGCCGACCCCAATCCAAGCTCGTATTTTTTCCAATAGGAGGTGTTCCCTCCACGGTCCCTAGTCCTGCTGGTCCCATTCGGAGGCCTGGATTAGAATGTCAGGCATGGGCTCCGCAGCCTGATTCCAGAGGACAGGGGAGCTCTGGTCCTGGGTCTCCGTCCAGTGGCTTAAGCTCAATCAGGCCTCCTCCTGCCTGGGACCAAGGCCCTGACCCCTAAGACGCTGCCTGCTTTCCCAGGAGAGAGGCCGGCGGGGACCTACTTGGCGTCCTGGCCCTCCAGCAGGCTGCGGTAGGTGGCGATCTCCTGCTCCAGCCGCGACTTGATGTCCATGAGCTGCCGGTACTCCAGGTTCTGGCGCTCGGTGTCAGCGCGCACCTCGCTCAGCTGGGCCTCCATGCTGCTGATCAGGTCCTGGATCTGGACCAGCTGCGTGGCGTAGCGGCACTCGGTCTCGGCCACCGTGCTCTCCAGCCCGGCTTTCTGGTGAGGCAAGAGAGAGGTGGTGAGGGGAGCCCGGCCCGGGGGAGGCCCGGAGGCGGTGGCCGCTGGGCAGGCAGGGGGCTGCAGGCAGGGGGCTGCAGGCGTGTACCATGCTGAGCTGGGACTGCAGCTCGATCTCCAGGCTCTGGAGCGTCCGCCTGAGCTCCGTGATCTCCGTCTTGCTGGTCTGGATCATCTCTGTGTTGGAAGACACCTCCTTGTTCAGCTCCGCGCTCTGAAAGGCAAACAGGGGGGAGGTGACGGAGAAGTCCGGGTGGCAGGCTCGGCACCCCCAGGCCTCTCAGGGGAACAGGGCCGGGTACCTTGCTGTGGAACCATTCCTCGGCGTCCCGGCGGTTCTTCTCGGCCATGGCCTCGTACTGCTCCCGCATCTCGGCCAGCACACGGGTCAGGTCAATGCTCGGGGTGGCGTCCATCTCCACGTTGACCTGGCCTACCATCTGGTTGCTGAACTCCTTCATCTCCTGTGGGGATGGGAGAGGAAGAGGTTATGAGGCTCCTCCTGTTTCCTCTCCTTGGTTCTGGATGCTACTGGAATGTTCTGGAAACCCACAGTGGAGCATAGGGTCTGGCCATGGCATTGGGCTCCCCTTTCTCACTGGAGGTGGTGCACCCTGGCAGGCCCATGCCCCCTCTCACCTCCTCGTGGTTCTTCTTCATGTAGGCCAGCTCCTCCTTCAGGCTCTCGATCTGCATCTCCAGGTCGGTCTTGGCCAAGGTCAGCTCGTCCAGCACCCGGCGCAGGCCATTGATGTCGGCCTCCACGCTCTGGCGCAGGGTCAGCTCGTTCTCATACCTGAAGGATTTTTTATTATTATTATTAAAAAACACACACACACACACATGAGTGGTATTAGACATCCCCCCTGGACTCTGCTGCTTCTCTAAGACATTGCTCCTGGGAAGCTCCAATGTCATGGTTCGGATGAGCGTTTGTCTACAAGAGACTGCGAGGCACGGGGAAGGGAACAACAAACTCACTTGAGCCTGAAGTCGTCGGCAGCCAGCCGGGAGTTGTCGATCTCCAGGATGACCCGGTTGTTGTCTATGGTGGCCGCCAGGATCTGCAAAACACAGAAGGTCACCGAGGGAGGTCCCAGGAGCTGGGGTCGGAGGGCTGAGAGAGCAGGGGAGCTGGACCTGGGCTGCTTCTCTGTGAAGTGAGGGGCTGGCCCAATCCCTTCAGTTCATTCGCATCCTACAGCCTGCATTCCGGTCAGGATGGGGAAGATAGCGGAATTCGGAAATCGGTGCAGGGAGGGGAACGAGCCCTCCAAGAAGAGAACATCTTTGGTCAGCCAGGTCTCTGAGGCCTCAGACTAGCGACCTCTCTAGGTCACTGAGAACCTCTCCCTTAGCTCAGGAGGCAGCCCACGTGCGCCAGAGCTGGTCTGCCGCTGAACAGAGGGGAAACCCAACCAATAGATGCATGCATTTGGATTCCTTGGCTGAGCTTTTTCTATCCTGAAGCCCTGGAAACCCACCCCCACAGAGCCGGGACTCAGCCCAACAAGCTGTCCCAACAAGTTGGCACCACCCAGGATGCATAGGCTTGGAGGGAAGCTCAGCTTGGCCCTGCCGAAGCCTCTGCCTCCATCTCCCCCACCCCTTCACGGCCAATTGCGTCTAACCCTTGAAAGGGGCCCCTACAAAGGAAACCAGTATTTCCAGCCCCGTGAGCGAACTCGTCTCCATTTCTCTATTGACTTTAGTCATTCTTCGTGGCTTTTAAACCTGTCATGGTGTCCCAATAACTCAGTGGGTCAGGACCCTGGAGGCTGAGTCACTAATAACATAACTGTTTGGAAAGCAATAAAAACGTGGACACGAGAACGAACAACAATAACATGGAGAGTGGAAGAAAGTGCACTCGGGGTGCTACGGCATGAGATAAGCCCATCACGAGTGGAGACACTTGGTAGTAAAAGACTAGAGTTTTTCCCGGCGGGAAGGGTGTGAGAATTCCACCCGCCCTGCATCTGCTGGTCCCCCGGGGTGCTGCGTGTCCTGGCCTCTTCAGCTCTGCCCTGCACTCAGGGACCCTCCTCAGCACTCAGGGGCTCACCTTCTCCCGCAGCTCCTCGATGGTCTTGTAGTAGTGGCTGTAGTCACGCTCCGGGCTGGCCGGGCTCTGCTTCTGGTGCCAGTCCCGGATCTTGACCTCCAGGTCGGCGTTGGCCTCCTCCAGGGCGCGCACCTTGTCCAGGTAAGAGGCCAGGCGGTCGTTGAGGTTCTGCATGGTGATCTTCTCGTTGCCGGAGAGGAGGCCGCCATCGCCACCACCAAAGTCACCACCAAAGCCACCGCCGAAACCACCGCCAAAACCCCCACCACAGCTACCGCCGAAGCCACCGCCAAAGCCACCGCCAAAGCCAGATCCAAAACCACTACCAGCCCCTCCACCGAAGCCACAGCTCATGCCGCCGCCATAGCCCCCGGAGGACCCCCCGGTGACGAATCGGCTGGAGCAGGAAGACATGCCGCGGCCGCCCCCCAGCTGGCATGCGCCTCCGTAGCTGGCGGAGGAGTTCTGCAGGCGAAGGCTCATGATGAGAGAAGATGGAGAGCAGGTGCGGGCAGGAGCTTGACTTGGCCTGGTACGAGGATGTGGCTCTTCCCCCAGTGGGTGCCTTTTATACATCCTCCGCAGAGGTTGGACAATGGCCCCATCGCCTCTCCTCCCATCCCCACCCTCTGATGGATGCCAGCTGGGCGTCTCTGTTTCCCACAAGCCCAGCTGCCTCTGCTTTCCAGGGTGGGTTGTGCCTGGAGGGAAGGGGGAAGGTGCTGGCTTTTTTTTTTTTTTTAAACCCTTGACAAAAGGGATGATTCAGAGGGAACGGTGTTTTGCTTAGGACTGCCCTTTGACAGCTGAATTCTGTTTCACCCCTCCACTTAAGGAACTCACTCCCAGAGGCCTCGGCCCCACCCAGTATTGGAATGGGGACCCAGCTGCAAAGGCTGCTCGGTGCCTCTGGGAAGGGAGAGGTGGCTGCAGGGTGGCCCGGTGTTTTGCGAGGTCACCGCAGCCCTGGGCCTCCCTTCTTTCTGTTCCTAAAACCTCTGACCAGAAAGCTCTGCCTCGTTCTTAGCATGTCACCTGCCCCCATGCCCCCAGCGGAGTGGAGGGAGAAGTTGGCTTGGTCCTATAGGGTCAACCACCTTGAAAGTGTTCCATCTGAGAAGAGGATGGCTCTGAGCGTCTCAGATAAAGTCACAGTGGCTCGGAACCTTAGGGACCACCCAGCACAGCTGGGGAAACAGCGGCATGGGAAGAGGAAACAGCCCTGTGTGTTACAGTAGGTCATACTCTCAGATCCCTTAGCCCATGCAGGCGCTGGGCTGAGAACTTGGCACTAGTTGACTATGAACTTGAAGCCTGCAGCAGCGGATGAGGTGGGTCCTGCTATTATCCCCATTTTACACGTGAGGTAACTGAGCCTAAAAGGCAGAGTCAGGACTGAGACCCATGTCTGGTCCTATCTGACGCTAAGGCTCATTACTTAGGTATAATTTTCATAAAATAAAATGTACAAATCATGTGTCCTGCTTAATGCGTTTTAAATGTATTATATTTTTATTGATTTCAGAGCGGAAGGGAGAGGGAGAGAGCGGAAAAAAAAATCAGTCATAAGGAAGAATCATTGATCAGCTGATCCGGGGATCAGAAGCCCTGGATCAGCCCAGCCTGGGTGTTTCATGACTCCATTATACTAGCTGCCCAGACAGAAGGCCGGCCTTGCAGTGCCTGAGCGGGGCCGTGTCCGGCCCCCAACCACGTGACACCTGTCTCAGATGGTGAGAGCTTGGCCAAGAGGCCACATTGGAGGATGTGACCCAGGACCTGGGGCCAGGCTCTCTCTGAGAAGTGGCTGAAACTCAGCTGCGCTTAGTAACCCTGCCAGAGGGGCCCTCACCACCCAGGCGGGAAGGAAAGGGCCTTGAGGTGACCACCCAGAGCCCAGATAGAGGGAGAAGGTTCCAGGTCTGAGAATGGAGGGCCTGGGACTCAGGCTCACAGCCCCACTCACCAAGGGGCCAGGGTTCTGGCCGCACCAGCCAGGGGTCTGCATGGGACCTGGCCAGGGCCGGGTAGGGTGGCCCAGATGTGGAAGATCCTGGCTGATTCAGCAAGACCAGGAGCGAGGGCTGTGAGTCAGGGCTCGCTCGCCTTTGTTTGCTGCAGGTGGGAAGCGGCCTGCGCTCTACCCAGCGGGTGTCAGCACCAGGGAGAGAGCCAGGGAGTGCTGCAGGTGCCCAAAGCCCTGGTGAACCCCGAGATGCACCGACCCCTGACCTGGCCCGGCCCTTCTGCCCCAAACTGATGGCTCAGCTCTCCCTCAGGTAGGGTTTGATTCAGCCCAAACCAGGAGCTCTGGCTCACTCAATAGAGGATCAGAACTGACAAAAAGGTGATTAATGGAACCTGCCAGGCCCGAGTGATGATCTCCCCGGGGCTGCTGAGCAGGTTCTGGAGGAACAATACCTCAGATCCCGCAAAGCCCAGCAGCACACACATGCCCCCTTGCCTGACCAGGCCACCGCCCTCCACACCCCTCCCCTCCCCAGTGGGACTTGACACAGGAATGCGGACCTCTGACCCACAGGGAGCAGCTGAGCCCTCTGGGGGAAACCGGGCGGAGGTCCCGCTTCTAACAGCCCAGGACGGAGTCCGGGCTGAGGCACCGTTCGCTGGTCTTGAGCTCTTGGTTTTGCTTTCTGGTGAAACCACACCTGTTCAGCCGCCTGCCCAGGACTCTTCCAGGAAAGGAGAGAGAAAGCTGGTACATGAGCACCCCCTGCACATAAGGCTGCACTGAACCCGCTGAGTCCGTACAACGACCAAAGAGGCTGCTTATGGGCCCATTTTATAGATGAGGCCGCTGAGGTCCAGGGAGACCAAGCCACTTGGCCAAGGTCACCATGAAGTCAAGATTTAAACTTGGCCTCTGGCTCTCTCCACCCCACCTGATGTCGTAGGACTCACGGAGTTCTGTGAACTCCGTGAATGACCTCTGGGTATTTCATTCTATATGTGTTTAAAGATAATAAAATAACACTAGTTAACATTTCTTGAATGCTGTGTTAAACTCTACATGCATGACTGCAAAACAACTTGACTATGGGATGTGGGGGCAGCCAGGGAAAGGTCAATGGTGGGGAGGAGACTTATGTAATACTTTAAATAATAAAGCATTTAAATTTTAAAAATAAATAAATAAATAAATATATAAATGTAACACAGACCAAAAAAAAAATAAAAAAAAGCAACTTGCCTGTTTTTATCATACCCTTTTTTCAGATGAGGAAACTGAGGCCCGTGGAGGTTCAATGCATTGTCCAAACTCAATTGTGTCAGAGTCAAGATTGAAACCTCTGGTTGCAGGGCCTGTGTGCACTTAAACCACTGCCTGGTAAGCCCCTTTCAGGCCAGTATTAGTGCCATCCTTTCCAAACAAGGGTGTCCTCTGTTGACGTCTCCATTCTCAGGTCCCCGTCCCCGCAGGCCCAGCTGGCGGGCGGTCCTGCTCCCCACAGTGGCAAAGCCGGTGCAGCTAATGCCAGAGGGGTCAGCTGTCTAGCGCTGTCTGCTGCTGTGGGGTGAGAAGGATGGAAAACAGGGGTGGTATCCAGTGGGGTCACCCCAGCTGTACATCTCATGGGAAAGTTGCCAGCTTCTTTTTTCTTTATTTTTTTTTTATTGTATAGCTTTTGATTTGATTTTATTTTAATATTTTAATTGATTTTTAGAGAGAGAGGAAGGGAGATAGATGGACAGAAACATGGATGAGAGAGAAACTTTGATGAGAGAGAAACATCATCGATTGGCTGCTTCCTGCACATCCCCCACGGGGGATTGAGCCTGTAACTTGGGCAGGTGCCCTGCCGGAAATGGAACTGATGGCCTTCTGGTTCCTGGGTTGATGTTCTACTGCTGATCCTCACCGGCTGGGCAACTACCTCCAGCTTCTCATTTCCTCTGTGCTGCCAGCTGCCCACGGAGGGCCAGGTGAGCTCCAGGTGGGCACGCACCCAAGCTACTATCAAACAGCTAGAGCCGGGTCTGAGCCAGGAAAGCAAAGGAGAAGCCAGGCCATGCGTTAGGTCAGGATCTTCTTAGCGCCCCCTCTGAGGACACAACCGGCCCAGAGTAGACATGGCCCCGCTGTCCCAGGTCCCACAGTCTGCTTCCCCTGAGTCCCAGCTCACAGAGACCTCCCAAACCATCGAGTCCAGCCAGACTCCTCAATTTAAAGATGGGGACCCAGAGGCCCGGAGAGGGACAAGGACCAGCGAAGTCCTCAGGGGGACAGTGGCAGGCACATCACACACCTGCTCTAGGTAGCCCACCCTGAGCAAAGGCCACACCCAGGCCCTAATCCCACATCCCTGTGCCTGCAGCTCACATTGGCTGGAGGCCAAGCCCAACCTCAACCCAGGGGCAGGCAGGAGGCGGGTCCTCTCGACAGAGACTATTTAAGGGCTGGGCCTGCCAGGAGCTACCCCTGGGCGTGTGCAGCTCACTCCAGGGTCAGGCAGGGGCCAGGGCTTGGCAAGTCCCAGGGCCTCCCTGATGGCCCTCCTGGAGCCCCAGCAGAACAGGACCCGGTGCTACAGGGAAAGAGAGAGAGACAGCCTCCCTCCCCCTCCAGCAGCTCGGGGGCCAGGCCCCACCTGCCTCTCTGCAGCTTCTAAGAGGCCATTACTCTTACAGAGTAAAGGCTGAGAACTCCTTGGCTGACTGCTTAGGGCCCAAGACGTCTCCACAGAGGCCAGAGGTGGTGAGGCAGGAGCAGCCAGGCCGCTGGGTCTGAGAGTCTCAGACCAGGAAGGCGCCTGGCTGTCCCAGGAGGCCGGGACCTGGCCCCCGGCACCGTGGGCCTTTGCATAAGCCTAACCACAGCGTGAGAGACTGAGCTTGGGGGGGGGGGACATCTTTCTGGCCACAGCGGCCGTAGGAGGCTCAACCCGGCCGCCCAGAGGTTAAGAAGTGGGTTTCCGATGGGCACATCCCGGTAAGAAAAGTGTGTCCTCCGTCTGTCACCCTTGTGTCACCAGGGTCTGGAATCAGAGGCAATTCCAGACTCAGTTTCCCTATCTCCCAGCCCGAGACTTTGCTCCGGTTTCTAACTTCCCTGGGCCTCGGGTTCCGTTCCTGGAAACAGACGCTGCGGGCGGACCCCGCTTTTGCAAAGCTGCTGGGAGAGGAGATGCCATCCGTGGAGCGCCTGGCCCGGCGTAGGCGCTTCATAAACTGTGTCTCCTTCCTCCAGCCCCAGGGGAAGGGGGTACTCAGGAGGCACGTTCTAGATTACATCTCCCCCAGAGAGCACAGCAGCCAGCTCTCTCCACCCAGAGCTGCCCGGCAAGGGCTTCCATGCAGCGAGACCCAGGGGCCCCCTCTCAGAGAGCTTGGCTCTCCCCCAAAATGATTTGATTCTCAGGATTACAGGGTTGAAAACCCCCCCCCGCCCCCCCTCACACACACATCTTCTCTTCCCAGCGGGCTAAGAAACCAGTTCTCCCTCTCCCCACTGACCCAGCCCAGCCACGGCACCCAGAGGTCTCCACTTCCTCATTCCCTGCCCTCTCTCCAGGCACCAGCCCCAGACCACAGGCCATAAATCAGGTGTGCGTGCTTGCCGCAGCTCTCATGGGCCGGGGAGTGGAGACGCTGGGGTCAGGACAGAGGGGGCCAGGGGGGCTGGTGTTACTTTGGAGGTAAGCTTGGGGAAATCAGGGAGGCCCTCCTGGAGCTGGTGTTTTGTTTTTTTCTCTCTGGGCACTTGAAGTGTTTTGTGCGGAGGAGTTGGCTCTCAGGGGCAGAGGAGGGAATGGCTCTGCCACCTGGAGGTCAGGTGCGCCTGGCAGGGAAGGAGGGAGGTTCCAGCAGCACCTGTGCTGGAGGAGGGAGCTGGCAGTGAATGGGGAAGGGCTGGGGCCTGAGGCCCAGAGGAAGCCCTGGTCTTGGAGTCAAAACAAACTCGGGGCTCAGCCCCAACCCTGCTGCTTGCTTTAAATTCGTGAGGCCCCTGGGCAGGTCCTGCCTCTCCCCCACTCCCTCATCTCCACGTTTCCCCGTCTCTAAGACGAGAGGAGTCAACCCTGACCGCCCTCCGTTGCCTTCCAGGAGCCCTGTGGGTGGGTGTGCCCAGCACAGTGCCGACCGCAGAGCAGGGACCCCATACACTCCGTGCACCAGTCACGTGGTAAGTAATTAGCCGACGGTTTTACATAAATCACGTTTATTCCTTTCATAGGGGACAAAAATAAAAATAGTGTATATAAAAACACTAGCTAGTTGCTATGCCAAGTTCTGTGCTAAGTTCCCAAAACCGCATGGGGGAAGCACCCCCTCACCCACCCACCCCGTGTCCTGCTCCCACGATCCCCCAACGGAGGCGATCAGCACAGCACGTCAGCGGGGCAGCGTGGGTGTGTCCCGGGCCCTGGGCACCCCAAAGAATGAATTATCCCCTGGACTCACAAGATTGAATTATTTGGACGACCTCACAAAGTGCAACCCAACTGGATCACCCTTGGGAACCAGCTGGATGGGATCCATCTACTAGATCCAGATGTGGTTGCCCTGTTCAAGCAAAGGTATCCAGACGGTATCATCTCTAAACCTAAAAATCTATAGAAGCACTTCCTCACAGAACTAAGCATCCATAGCTATGGCTCTGCGGGCTGCATCTGAAGAGTAATGTTTGTACAAAAACTCCTTTTCTTATTTAAATAAAAGTTTGTATCGCAGTAAAAAAAAAAAAAAAAAAAAAAAAAAAAGAATGAGATTACCACCAAGATCCCGGGCTTCCCCAGAGGCCCCACCAGGAAAAACTGGACGCACTACCAAGAGGCACTTAGAAAAGGAAAGGCGGATTTTATTGCGTGGACAGACACCACCCCGTGGGGATGGCCTTTTACACAAATGAGGCGGGGGAGCTGGAGGTTGGGGGCGAGCTGGGGGTTGAGGGGAGCTGGAGGTTGGGGGGAGCTGGGGGTTGAGGGGAGCTGAGGGTTGGGGGGAGCTGGGGGTTGAGGGGAGCTGAGGGTAGGGGGAGCTGGGGGTTGGGGGGGAGCTGGGGGTTGGGGGTGGGGAGCTGAGGGTTGGGGGGAGCTGGGGGTTGGGGGGGAGCTGGAGGTTGGGGGGAGCTGGGGGTTGAGGGTGGGGAGCTGGGGGTTGGGGGGACGGTGTAGAGCAAGCGAAGCTCCCCGCTAGGAGACCAGAACCCTCTTGCGCTGGCACTTCAGAAGGCAGAAGCCAGGGCTCCTCCCGCCCTCTGGCCGTCCTCGTCAGCCCGGGAGAGGGCCTGTGAGGCCCTTGCTCCTGCCCTGGGCACTCAGACCTCCCTCTTGCGGGAAGAAACCACCTTCCCGTCCACCGTCTCCTCCACGTTGATGTGGAGTTTGCTGCTGCCACCGCCGCCGCCCAGAGAGGCTAGAAAGAAGGGGCACGCATTAGAGTGGGGGCCCCCCGTCCCCCGTCCCCCTCCACTCCCGGGAGGCCGGGACCTCGGCTGAGTTCCAGGAGAACGGGGCAGCGCCCTGAGCGCCGCCACGGGTCCCTCCTCCGGCTGGTGCTGAGTGGCTCGTCGCAGGGAAGGGCCGTGGCAGCGGCAGGTGCCAGGCAGCGAGCACGGATGCCGGGTTTTAACTGCACGTGACCAGGGAGCCATCCTGGGCCTCTCAGCCTAAGGGACGTGGGGCCTGGGGGAGCGAGGTGCTCGACAGAGCCTGCTCAGCCTGGGAGCTTCTCCTTAAACCTTCAACCCCAGCGCTACCGGGACTGCTAGAGGGTCCCCCCCAGGGAAAAGGTATCAACTGGAACAGGCGTGTCTCCACCCCACTGGAATGCTTGGCCTCTTTCTCCTTCCTCCCATCCCAACGGGAATGGGGGCTTAGCCACGCCCCTCCCCACTCAGGAAGAGTGAAGCCTTCTTACCTTCTCTGGTGCCAACGCCAGCCATCCTGAAAGAGGAGGAGGCAGATGTAAGCAAAGGCTCAGGGGTCCTCCCCCGCCCCCTGCATCCACCACCCTTGCATCTGACTCCTCTGGAGGCCGAGAGCTGGTCCCGACATGCCACCCCCATGCAGACAGATGCTGGTCTGCAATAGCACCCCATGTGCTTCATGCACAGATGGAAGCCAGTGGCTGCCGTGGACACAAGACTCACAGGTCCAGGGAAGGGATGAGGCCTGCCCAAGGTCACAGCCAAAGAGCAGCGTGCAGAAGCCAGAGCCCTGCCTTTCGCCCCATCCTCGCTCACTGTAGTGCTTTCAACTCCCAGGATGGCATTCTGCCCCGACCACAACTGGCCCCTTCTTTCTCCTCCCTCCCTCCCTCCCTCTGCGCCCCGCCCTGCCTGGCATCCTGGCCCTCCAGCAGGTTCCGGTAGGTGGTGATCTCCTGCTCCAGCCGCGTCTTGATGTCCATCAGGAGCTTGTACTCCTGGTTCTGAGCCTCCATCTCGCTGCGGAGCTCGCCCAGCTGGGCCTCCAGGCTGCTGACCAGCCCCTGGATCTGCTGCAGCTGCGTGGCATAGCGGCACTCCGTCTCTGCCAGCGAGGTCTCCAGCCCGGCTTTCTAGGGGGGCAGCAGACCAACAGGCGCCATGTCGGGCCAGAAGGAAGCACCAGGGGCACAGGGAGGAGTGCTGAGGGAAGGCAGGGACCCTCCTCTGTGGTGGTTGGGAACACCAAGGCTTTATCTGCCAGGAAGGGTAGAAAAGACTAGGATTGAGGGGGGAAGGGGGGTGGTGAGGTGGGAGTTACCATGCTGAGCTGGGACTGCAGCTCGATCTCCAGCCCCTGCATGGTGCGTCTCAGGTCTGTGATCTCCGTTTTGCTGGTCTGGATCATCTCCGTGCTGGAGGCCACCTCCTTGTTCAGCTCCTCGGTCTGTGGGTCACACACAGAGAAGTGAGCCCCGTGGGCGTCCTGGGAGACGTGGGGAGCTGGGGCGGGCCGGGCGGGCCGGGCACCTTGCTGAAGAACCAGGCCTCGGCGTCCCGGCGGTTCTTCTCGGCCATGGCCTCGTACTGCTCCCGCATCTCGGCCAGCACGCGGGTCAGGTCCACGCCCGGGGCCGCGTCCATCTCCACGTTGACCTGGCCGGCCACCTGGCTGCCGAACTCCTTCATCTCCTGCAGGGTGGCGACAGAGGGGAGGAGAGCAGAGAGTCTGGAGCCCCACGTGCCAATCCTGCTGGGTCCCTAACTCACCGCGTGACCGTGGCTCTCCCGGTACCCACCCACCCTGCTTGCCACGGCACAGGAGGAGGTCTGATGGCCCGGGGCCCTCAGCTCTGAGGGTCTCTCTTTCTCTCTAGTGCCCTCAAGGGGAGACCTCAACACAGCAGGGCCCTTGCATGAGCCCATGAAGCAGATCCGGACAGCAGTTCCAACTGGCCACCAGGTCTGGCTATGGATGAGCAAGGAAAGGGGTCTGGGTCCCCAGAGAACGGTGCCCCTTCTCCTCCTCCGTGGGAACCCCTGTTTTGGAGTTTATGGGGTGCATTTCTGAACCTCTAAGCCTTTCAGACAACTCTGAGGAGGCACCAGCGGCCCCCTCTCTGGTCTCCCCGCCCTCACCTCCTCGTGGTTCTTCCTCAGATAGGCCAGCTCCTCGTTCAGGCTCTCGATCTGCATCTCCAGGTCGGCCTTGGCCAAGGTCAGCTCATCCAGCACCCGGCGCAGGCCGTTGATGTCCGCCTCCACGCTCTGGCGCAGGGCCAGCTCGTTCTCGTACCTGGGAAGAGAGAGGGAGCCCACGCTAAGGAAGGGCGAGGGGTCCGGGCTGGGCTGCTTGAGTTGGGAAGGAGGGAGGCCAAGAAAAGGGGGGGAATGCAAAAAGGGGAGGGGGGGCAGGAACACACTTGAGCCTGAAGTCATCGGCAGCCAGCCTGGCGTTGTCGATCTCCAGGATGACCCGGGAGTTGTCGATGGTGGCTGCCAGGATCTGTAGGAGACAGCCGGTTGGTGCCAAGAGGATCCCGCTTTTCCCTGCTGCTCTCCCCATCCTGTGCCCCTGGTAACCCTCCCCCCACCACACCTCAGGGGAAGATCTCTCCTCTGCCACCACCAATAGGAACCTGTCAGGCCCCTGGGGCCGAGTCCACCCTTATCCCGGGTGCCCACTACTTGATCTGGCCCTGTCTCGGGGGCATGGGAGACCAAGGAACAAGGGTTGCCTGGCACCCGCTGTGGGAATAGCCTGGCCGGGAGGGAGGAGAGAGTTGGGGGGGGGGGGGCCTCTGACAATGGTCTTCTCAGGGATCGTCCTCCCGCCTCTCCTTGGACAGCTTGGAGTCGCTGGCCCCTGCCCACCTGGACCCAGCCAAGGACCTGCAGGGCCTCCCGGCCAGTAGGAGGCACAGCTGAGGAGGGCATCTCACAGCTGAGAAAACCGCCACAGTGAGCAGCAGGGTGAGTGAGTGGGCAGCAGAGAGTCCCAGGGCTCCTAAGTCCCGATAGTGCTGTTGGCACCAACGCCGTCCTCGGAGGGCGTGGCCTGCACTCAGGCTCCCGCCGCTGCATCCATCCTCCTCCGGGAAGAGGCAGGACACCTGCTCTCCAGGGCGTGTGGTTCAGGGAGAGCAGGTTGCCTTCTGTCACTGCTCCCACCTTGGCCCCCAGTGGTCCTGACCAGATCCCAGGACCGGCCAGCACTGCCCAGGGGAGTAGATGGGGGCCAGCGTCCATGCCTCAGAGCATTCCCTGGGCCCTAAGTTTGCCAAGGTCACCCCCTGGCAGGCATGACCTGGGCAGGAGAGGATTTCCTCCTGCGGATAACAGAGGTGTGGGCAGGGCCTAGCCACCCGCCCCCTCCCCCTGATCCCCAGGACCCACCTTGTCCCGCAGCTCCTCCATGGTCTTGAAGTAGTGGCTGTAGTCGCGCTCCGGGCTGGCCGGGCTCTGCCTCTGGTACCAGTCCCGGATCTTGACCTCCAGGTCGGCGTTGGCCTCCTCCAGGGCGCGCACCTTGTCCAGATAGGAGGCCAGGCGGTCGTTGAGGTTCTGCATGGTGATCTTCTCGTTGCCGGAGAGGAGGCCGCCATCGCCACCACCAAAGTCACCACCAAAGCCACCGACAAAACCGCCACCATAGCCACCCCCGAAGCCACCGCCGGCCCCTCCACCGAAGCCAGAGCTCATGCCGCCACCGTAGCCCCCTCCCGACCCCGAGGAGACGAACCTCGCAGACGAAGCCGAGATGTTTCGGCTCCCGCCGCCCCCATAGAGACTCCCCCCGCCAAAGCCACCGCCCCCACCCCGGAGGGCACCCCCCCGGGAAGTGCCACCCCCAAAGGCGGAGGAGGAAGTCTGCAGGAACGTGGTGCTCATGGCCAGGCGACTGCCCTTGAGAGCCGCAAGCGCAGGAGATGCTGGCGGGGGGTACAGGCTGCCCTGAGACTGGAGAGCCGCTCCTGTCACCCCCGGACCTGGGCTCCTTATATGCACCCCTCGGAGGGTGTTGTGGGTTTACAGCTCCTCCTCCAAAGGAGAGCCAAGTCCTCCCGCATTCCTGACAAACACAGCTGCCCGCACACCTCCATGTGGCTGGTGTGGAGTTGTTCTTTCATTCTTTTTTTTTTTTTTTTTTTTAATGCAACAAAAGAGATGATTCAGAAGGAATGGTGTTGTTGCCCCGGGCCATGGTTTTAACACTTGGAGTTCAGGTTCCTTTCTGCTCTCCAGGTTGAGTGCATGGAGTAGCAGGGAGCAACATGGAATCGCACACAGTTAGAACAGCTCAGGCCAGCTCTGCCCTCCGCTGGGCTTCTCGGCTGCCCCCAGCCCAGGCCCCTCGCCCCTTGGTGGCCAGCTACCTGCTCTCAGTACCTGTAGTCCCTGCTCCTGACGCCTCCCGCCACCTGTCCAGCTCCCAGACCCCAGGTGAGTGCCTGCAGGGCTGCGGGAGAGCCGTGGCCCCCGGGGGTCAGTGGGCAGAGGTGCAGGGAGGGATGCGGGGGCCCCTGGGGACCGGGACTGGCTGAGGACAGGGGGTGGGGTTGGTCTTGAGTCAAGTTGCGGTTGGGGTGATCAGCAAGGACAGCATCCGTCCCTACCCTGATGGTGCAGAAGGACCCTCCCGCACCCTCCCCCAGCCCCGGCCCAGGCGCTGGCGCCCTCTCAAACGCCAGCGGGCGCAGGGCTGACAGGGGGCTGATTGATGCTCCCGCCCCCTGCCAGCCGCACATGTCCCCGGAACGCTGCTTACTCCCAGGACACGTTGGGGCAGACCTCGGCAGATAAGACCGGGGCGCGTTTCAGGAAGCCCCCACCTTCGGGGAGAGGCATGTCCCTCCCTGCACAGCGAGCGGCGCCAGGTGAACGCCACGGCCTCTGTACGCCCCGCCACGCCGCACAGGGGAGGGGGGCCGTGCCCCGAGGCTCTGCGTGCCGGGACTGACGGGGGGGGGGGGGGGGGCCTACAGGGGGGCCTGGCAGGCAGCCTGAGACCCTGAGCAGAGGCACCGCCTCCCCGAGCAGGATGCTGAGGCCAGAGAGGCGGCCCCTCTGCTCTGCCTCCAGCGGGGGCCTGGCTTTCCATGGGTACCTGAGCGCTGAGGGCAGTGCCACTTGGAGGCGTGGCTTTGGCTCCGGGACAGAGAAAGAACGGGGCTGGGGCAGTAAGCAAGCCTGAACTGGAATGGGGAGGGGGGGGAGTAGCAGGGAGGGGGGCTGCCAGGGCTGCACACAGGGGGCAGGGGGGCAAGGTCCAAATCCTGCCTCTGTCAGTGACAGCGTGTAAAATCTTTAAGTCCCGGTGTCCTTGTGGCAAAGGGGCCCCTTCAGTTCCCAGTTTTTGTGGAAGCCCTGAGACCCAGGAGGCCCCACCGGTCCCCTCCTAGCACCCCATTTTCTGAGGGGCCACCGTGGGGGGAAGGTCCATCGCTGAGACTAGCCTCGCCGGGAGGGAGTTTGTCTCCGGCATCAGATCCTGCCCCGTGAGCCGCTTCGCTCTTCCACATCCTCACAGCGCCTGTGGGCAATGCAGGCCTTTCACTGCTGCCATCGTCACAGTTACCCCTGCCTGCCACCGCACACTCACGGTTAACACGCGGCTTCGCATCCATCACCTCCCCTGACCCAACATCTCCCCTGACCCATCACCTCCCCTCACCCATCACCTCCCCTCACCCATCACCTCCCCTCACCCATCACCTCCCCTCACCCAACACCTCCCCTCACCCATCACCTCCCCTCACCCGACACCTCCCCTCACCCATCACCTCCCCTCACCCATCACCTCCCCTCACCCAACACCTCCCCTCACCCAACACCTCCCCTCACCCATCACTTCCCCTGACCCATCACCTCCCCTCACCCATCACCTCCCCTGACCCATCACCCCCCCTGACCCATCACCCCCCCTGATCCATCACCTCCCCTAACCCATTACCTCCCTAACCCATCACTTCCCCTGACCCATCACCTCCCCTCACCCATCACCTCCCTAACCCATCACCTTCCCTGACCCAACACCTCCCCTCACCCATCACCTCCCCTGACCCATTACCTCCCTAACCCATCACTTCCCCTGACCCATCACCTTCCCTCACCCATCACCTCCCCTCACCCATCACCTCCCCTGACCCATCACCCTCCCTGACCCATCACCTCCCCTCACCCATCACCTCCCCTCACCCATCACCCCCCCTGACCCATCACCCCCCCCTAATCCTCAGCTCACAGAAGATGATCCCTTGTCCTGTTTCAGAAGGAATGAAATTGAAGCTCAGAGAGGGAAAGTGATTTGGGCAAGGCGGCACAGCTAGTGATGGACATGCCAGGACTCAAATGGCCCTCTGACACTCTGAGGACAGAAAAGAGGGTCGGTCAGTGGGAGGACCCTGAGACCCTGAGCAGAGGCACCGCCTCCCTGAGCAGGATGCTGAGGCCAGAGAGGGAAAGTCTGAGGACAGAAAAGAGGGTAGGTCCTCCCACTGACCCCAGATCCCTGCCTCTGAGTTGGGATGGTGGGAGGGGACCGCAGCCTCACCGTGAGCGGGCCTCCGAGCGCAGGGCCCAGACAGTGCGGTATTGTCTCGTGGGTGGAGGAACATTGTCTTTCTCCAAAAGAAAAATAATCCAAGTCAGAGCAGCCATCGCTCATTAGGGCCTCTGCAGACATTACGGCCCCAGCAATTAACGCGGGAACAATTACACGCCATCACCCCGGGGGGGGGAGGGCTGGACCTTAGCCAGCCCCTCTTCTGCACCCCAATCCCCTTCAGCAGCCCCTCAGGCAGCCCTCCCTCCAGTCTCAGGCACGTGCAAACCCCCAGTTCAGTCCCAATGGCTCCTGTGAGCGCTGTTTGGCGCAGTCCAGGGTGTAGCCTGCCCAGGAGGCTGTGCCAGTTTCAGAACTTTGTCCACCGCAGACAGGCTGTCCCTAGAGCTGGGCTGCTCCTTTGGGTGTGATCAAACCTCTCTGATGCCTGGCCACTGCGGCTCAGTGGTTGCACATGGGCCTGAAAACAGGAGATCACTGTTCAGTTCCCGGTTGGGGCACATGCCCAAGGTTGTGGGCTGGATCCCCAGTGTGCGATGTGCAGAAGGCAGCTAATCAATGATTCTCTCTCATCATTGATGTTTCTATCGCTCCATCTTTCTTCCTCTCTGAAATCAATATATATATTGACCTCTGATTCAAAATTGGGCCTCTTTCCCACTTCTATGAGGTACTTACAAAATAATGAAGGCAGAAAGTGGAGTTGTGGCAGGCAGGGTGTGGAGGAGGCGGGAATGGGGCGTTATTGTTTAATAGGTACAGAGTTTCCATTTTACAAGAGTCAGGAGGGAAGGGTTATGAGGATGGATAGCAGCGATGGTGACACAACAATTGGAATGTATTTAATACCACTGAACAGTACAGTTAAAAATGGTTAAGATGGTAAGATGTATGTTACTTATTTTACCGCAATAAAAAGAAAAATAAAAAAGCTAGGCCGTGACACGGACACCAGCTACAGGGCCACAGTCAGCATTTGGTGGCCGCTACCCACCCCCGCCCACTCCCAAGGGTAGGTGCTAGGGACAGAACACATGACCTGGGGCCCAGGGACCTCCCTTTGAATTCTTCCTTTCTCATCTATTAGGTGTGTGGCCGTGGGTCATCGCTCCTCCTCTCTCCGAGCCTCAGTCTGCCAATCCAGAAAACAGGACTAACTCCTGCCCCGTCTGACTCCCAGGGACGGAGCCATATGCTTGACAGGAAGTGCTTTGCGAACTGCAGTTGCCAGGTAACCAGCAGAGATGGAAAGGCCTTGCCCCCAAACCCCCTCCCCCTTTCTCTCTCTCCCTGTCTCCCATTTCCCTACGGCAGCCACTTGTGTCAACCCCTAGTCTCAGCTCTCAGGCCAGGCTGAGGCACAAGTGTCCCCGCCCTTGGCCTCTCTGCGCCACTCACACACACAAAGGATTGCTTCATTCCCGGCACCCAGACCTGTGACCCAGTCACCCACCCCACCTGTGTGGCCCCAGGCCCCGCCCTCAGCCACATACCAGGGGCCTCTGGGGCAGGGGGAGGGTTTCAGCTGTGACAACAGAGGCTTTCATGACAAGTGCCTCTGGGAAGTCCCAGCCTGAGGGTGCAGCCAGGTCTCAGGGCTGCAGTTACAAAGCCTCCTGACGAGAAGGGAGAGGGGGGCTGTGGGTGCTGCAGGCACAGTGAGGGAGGCTGCAGAAAGGGCTCCGGGCCCAAAGAGAGGGGCTCTGGAGTCACCAGCCATGTGTTTTGCAGCAAACTAATAAACCTCCCACACCCACAGGACAACGGCGGGAAGAGCGCCCCCTTCAGGACTGGCATGAGAATGGCAGTCTCCCCAGCCTCCCCAGCACAGTTCTGGGCTCCCGGCAACAAGCATTCCATTTCCCCGCAGACTTGGAAGACGGTAAGATGCAGGTTACTTTGGGGGAAGGAGGGCGGGCAGTATGGAGAGGGGTATTCCTCGATCGCCCCTCTCCCTCACAGTGTAGCCAGCTGTCAGAGCCCCGGGCCCAGAACAGATCCACCCAGCCTGAACCTCCGGACCGGGGCCAAGTGGGGCTTATTTACCTTTAATTGGCCTCGGTTCTTGGCAACCGAGCTATAAACCACAGGGCAGGACCATACCCACCCAAGGGCAGAGTAGTACCAGGAAGTTGGGGCTTGCATTCCGGCTGGCCCGGCCCCAGGCAAGCCGGGTTGGGGGGTCTGTGTAGGAGGTCTGGGTCACAGCTGGGTCCCATCCCAGGCTCTGGGCCCAGGTATGGGGTGGTGGGCGAGAGGGGCTTCTGTGGGGCCGCCCAGGATCGGCTGAATGTGCTGGTGCCTGCACACAGCCTTGCTGAGAGGGATGCCTGCCCCCCTTGCTCGGGCTCTCGCCCCAAAGCCCCAGTTTCTCCCCGTCAGGTGGGAAAATGTGTCAGCAGGAACGGCCCCAGGGGATCCCTGTCCCAGGCTTCACCGGGAGCCAGACAGAAATGTCCCCAGGGCCTGACACAGCGCTGTGGGTCCTAGGAGACTGAGCGTTAAGAATCGGGACACCCAGATCCCAGTCTGGACTCCACCCGTAACACTGCTGTGCGGCCTTGGACGGGGTGCTTTATCTCTGAGCCCGTTCCTGCTCTGTCGATGCACCTCATACTACCTTTTGGGGTTGTTTGGGTGAAATGGCTCGTGCTAGGTGTTCGGGAAACATTAATCTCACACACACAAACACCCACCCTTGGAGGAATATAGTTGAGGGAAAACTAATATGGAAGCAAAAAAAAAAAAAAAAAAATAAAAAAATCCCACTTCTGCCCTGTGTTAGAGCAGTTACCTATACAACAAACCATCTCACCTCTCCGAGCCTTAGTTTACCCTTCTGTGAAATGGGAGCAGTGCTTAAGAAACAGGTTAATGAAGACGAACTGCCAACAAGAATTACACTAACAGCCCTAACCAATTTGGCTCAGTGGATAGCGCGTCGGCCTGCAGACTGTAGGGTCCCAGGTTCGATTCCGGTCAGGTGCATGTACCCTGGTTGCGGGCACATCCCCAGGTGGAGGTGTGCAGGAGGCAGCTGATGGTTGTTTCTCATCGAGGTTTCTAACTCTCTCTCCCCCTCCCTTCCTCTCTGTAAAAAAGCAATAAAACATTAAAAGAATTACCCCAACAGAGTTTGTGAGTGAGCACCCTCCCTTCCCTTCCCTGGAAGCGTGGACTCTGGTCCAAATAAAACCTAATTATGGGCCCAGCCCTGGCCCCTTTCCAGGGGCCAAAGAAACAAGCCCAATGCCCTTCCTCCTGGGGCCATAACATTTTATTGAAGAGCCAGGGGTAAGGATCCCTCCCCTCCCACCCTCCCCTCCCACCCCCGGCGCATGCATCCCTCAGCGGGGAGCCCAGGCGGCTGCGGGCTCAGGCGGTCTTGGTGGTGAGCAGGCTGTTGTAGTGGGCGTCCTGGCCCTCCAGCAGGCTACGGTAGGTGGCGATCTCCTGCTCCAGCCGCGTCTTGAGGTCCATGAGCTGCCGGTACTCCAGGTTCTGGCGCTCGGTGTCGGCACGCACATCGCTCAGCTGGGCCTCGATGCTGCTGATCAGCGCCTGGATCTGGGCCAGCTGGGCCCCGTAGCGGGCTTCCGTGTCCGCCAGCGTGCCTTCCAGAGCGGCTTTCTGAGGGCAGGGAGAGACAAGGTGACTCCGTGGGGCCTGGGCCCCTGCCCAGGCTGCCCTGGGCCCCTGCCCAGTGTGCATCCCACAGAGGAGAGGGCATGTACCATGCTGAGCTGAGACTGCAGCTCGATCTCCAGGCCCTGGAGTGTCCGGCGCAGGTCGGTCACCTCCGTCTTGCTGACCTGCAGCTGCTCCGTGTGGACAGCGACCTCCCGGTTCAGCTCTTCCGTCTGCAATGAGAGGGGGCGGAGGGCATCAGCATGGAGGCAGGCCTTCGCCTCGGGCATCAAGCCCTCTCTCCATGCCACCCTTCTCCCTCTCTCCCTCCCCACTAAGGGCTCCTGCTTCCCCCTTCATACCTGGGTGGTGAACCAGGTTTCCGCATCCTTCCGGTTCTTCTCTGCCATGATTTCATATTGGCTTCGCATGTCACTCAGGATCTTGGCTAGATCAACGCCAGGAGCGGAATCCACCTCCACGCTGACCTGGCCGCCCACCTGGCCCCTCAGAGCACTGATCTCCTGGAAACGCAGAGCAGAGAAGGGCATGTCAGGGCCCAGCGCCTGCTGGGCCTGGGCCTGGGCTTGGGCCAGGTCATTCCCCAACTCCGCGGGCTGAAGGGGCTGGTTTTGGGGTGCAGACCTAGGAGCTGGCACCGGGGGAGAGAGCCGGTTGCCACCATCCCCTGCTGGCACTCTGGAAGCCGTGCTCCATGCCCAGGGCCACGCTGAGAGTGCGGCTGGGGTGGCCGTGGCCAAAACATACGGGAAACAGGTGTCCTCGGCCCTGGGGAGCTTACCTCCTCGTGGTTCTTCCTCAGGTAGGCCAGCTCCTCCTTCAGGCCCTCAATCTGCATCTCCAGGTCGGCCCGGGCCAGGGTCAGCTCGTCCAGCACCCGGCGCAGGCCATTGATGTCCGCCTCCACGCTCTGGCGCAGGGCCAGCTCCGTCTCGTACCTTTCAGAGGAAGTGCTTGCGGTCAGACCGGCCTGTCCTCTGGGCCTCTGAAGACCTCCCCACCTCCCCAGGGTCCGGGGCCCGTGAGGAGTGTTCTTCAACCAGTGCCCCACTGCTCTGAGCCCCCAAAGCAGGGGTCCTCAAACTTTTTAAAGTGGGGGCCAGATCACGGTCCCTCAGAGAGCTGGAGGGCCGAACTATATGAACTACTAATTCCTACTGTAACACCTCGGCTGCGCTCACTGCCCAAAAAACCTGGCGGGCCGGATCAGACTCCTCTGCGGGCCGCATGTGGCCTGCGGGCCGTAGTTTGAAGACGCCTGCCCCAAAGGGCCTGGGATTGCCCTCCCCGTCGGGTTTCTGCAGCCCAGAAGGCAGAGATGCTCACTTGGTTCGGAAGTCATCCGCGGCCAGACGGGCGTTGTCGATCTGCAGGACGACCTTGGAGTTCTCGATGGTGGCACCAAGAATCTGGAAGACAGAAGGTCGGCAGGTCAGCACGCTGGCATTGCCCACCACTTGCTTTCCAGAGGAAGGAAAGCAGAGCAAACCAGTGTGCCCCTGCCACCTGGAGGGAGACTCGCCCCTCGCCTGCCCGCAGGCCTGCTCTCTGGGAGGCCTTGGCACCAGCCCCGCCCAGGAGGCTGAGCAGGGGGAGGTGATGAGCAGAGGAGGGCAGGCAGGACGGCCTGGGGAGAGCGGCTCTGAGACCTGTGGCCGGGAAACGTCACACGGTGCCAAGGAAGACAGCCTCTAGGATATGCACACTGGATGCAGGGAAGTGGGGGGTGGGGGTTACCCCTGTCTGTACCCCTCATCATGGCATTCTGCCGCAAGGAAGGGATGTCCGTTGAGCATCTATTAGGAGCTGGGCACCTTACACCTCTTTCGTGTCAGGTCAGTGGGGACCTAGTTCACGGGGGTGGGAAGTGAAGTTCAGGATTCCTTGTCACCCCCAATCTCAGGTCCCACGACCAGAGGGGCATGGCCACCCCATTGAGCTACGTGCATCCAGGTCATGACGCTGTGTTAGTCGTTGTGCTGTGCGGTGATCTGCATCGTTTTTAAATGAAACAGAACAGGATGAGCCTATCAGAAGTGGCTGCTCGCAGTAGGGGAAGGATGGCTTCGAGAAACTTCTCTCCCCATTGTGCATGTATATGAGAGAGTGTGAGGACACATCTTAAATGCATTTCCTAGCCCTAGCTGGTTTGGCTCAGTGCATAGAGCATCGGGCCCAGATTCGATTCAGGTCCAGGGTTTGATTCCAGTCAAGGGCGTGTACCTTGGCTGAAGCTTGATCACGAATCAGTGTATCTCTCTCACATCAATGTTCTTCTCTGTGTGTCTTTCCCCCTCCCTTCCGCTCCCCCCCCCCAAAAAAAAAAAATCAATAAGCCGGGACCGGTTTGGCTCAGTGGATAGAGCATCAGCCTGCGGACTGAAAGGTCCTGGGTTCGATTCCAGTCAAGGGCATGTACCTTGGTTGCGGGCACATCCCCAGTGGGGGGTGTGCAAGAGGCAGCGGATCAATGATTCCCTCTCACCGATATTTCTAACTCTCTGTCTCTCTTCCTCTCTGAGAAAAATAAAATCAATAAAATATATTTATCAATAGAAAATATAATCAATAGAAAAAATAAATGGGAAAATACCCTCCGGTAAGGGTTAACAAACAACAAAAATGTATTTCCTATCTTGGGTCACAATTTAAAAAGTGCCCTGTGTATCCCTAGCTCTCCCTCCGTGTCTATGGCCTGATCCATGTCCCAGCGCCCAGCGCCATGCCCATGGTGGGCATTGGGCAGTGCTGTGGGGAGACCAGAATGGGGCCCCGGCTTCTCATACATGTACCCAGGACTGAGCTCCAAGCTCCTCCCTGGGGCGGAGCCCAAGCCCCACCCGGCAGGCTCCCAGAGCCCCTGTAAGAGCCCAGGACACAGAGAACTGCTGCCCATGGGTCCTGGGACAGAGGTCTCCCCTCAAAGGACCCCAAGGCCTCTGCCTCTGCCCCTCCTTTCCCCTCCAGGGGCCCCTGCTGGCCTCTCCCACTTCTGGAGCTTCTCTCAAGTCCCAGGCAGTCCCCTAGGCCCGGGGGAGGGGTCTGAGTGTGATGGAAACCAGACCTGGCCCTGCCCTCCAGAGACAGGAGAGCAGAGGCCCCATGAGGGGGGCGGAAGAGGGCAGGGGGGCAGGGGGACGGGGAACAGCTCCAGGCAGGGCTGGCCCTGGGTGGGACCAGATCCCTCACAGGCCATACTCCACTTTCCTGCTGCTGCTAGGGCAAAGGGGGCTCCTGCTCTGGACCTCAGGGCTGCCCACAGCGGATCCTATGCCCCCCCAATTCCTCCAGACCCCTTTCCCTGGCCTCCCCACCCCCACCCGCCTCACCTGCAACATGCCCCACCCACTTACACCTACCCCCTCTCCCCCTAGTTCCACACCCTGGTCCCTCCCTCTCTCTGGCCTCCACTTCCTGCCACATTGTCTGGCCCCCCTCACCTGCCCCCTTCTCTCCCGCCCACCCTGCGGCCCTCCAGGTCCTAACGGGCTCACTCCCTCCCCACCCCGCCCAGAGGCGGCCGGCGCCCACGGGGCTGGGCTGCACGCAGGCAGGTGCACTCCCCACACTCCCTCCCCGCGGGGCCGCCCACCTTGTCCCGCAGCTCCTCGATGGTCTTGAAGTAGTGGCTGTAGTCTCGGGCCGGCCCGGGGCCCTGCTTCAGGTACCAGTCCCGGATCTTGGCCTCCAGGTCGCCGTTGGCCGCCTCCAGGGCGCGCACCTTGTCCAGGTAGGAGGCCAGGCGGTCGTTGAGGTTCTGCATGGTCACCTTCTCGTTGCCCATGAGAAGCCCATCGGACCCGGCAGCGGCCAGGTAGCCGGCCCCGTAGCCCCCGGAGGAGGAGGACGAGGACACGAAGCGGGCGGAGGACACGGACACGCCGCGGCCCCCGGAGCCGCCGTGGATGCTGGGTGCGCGGTAGGCGCCCCCGACCCCGAAGCGCATCAGGCCGCCGCCCATGCCCATGCCCATGCCCCCGAAGGACGAGGCGGCAGAGGACTGGCGGTAGCTGTAGGAAGTCATAGCGACAGAGAGAGAGGACTGGCAGCGAGCGACCTGGTCAGAGGAGCTGTGGTCTGAGGGAGGAGTGGCCAGGCTCTCACCTGGAGCTTTTTATGCCCCAGAGCGGGAGGGGGAGGAGGGGTCGGATATCTGAGGCCCAGGAATGTGCTGGCTCCGGGCTGCACATACGGGCACGCTCCCCATTGGCCAGCTCTGGTGGCTCTGCCTCCAGCTGTCTCCTCCCAGGGGCCAGAGGCTCCAGCCCTGAGGGAGCCGCCCCGCCCAGCCCACAGGGCCCCCAGACCACCCCTGTGGCAATGTGCTTAGACACCCCTTTTCGATTCACGCTCAGACCCTCCTTCATCAGATCTCCCCAGGAATGAGGTCCCCTGGAGTGAATACACACTCCCCCCTCCTCCCCCAGGATCGCTCACTCAGTCCCCCCCCCAGAATGCGGAACTGAGCCCCTTCCTGGTGATCAGAATGGACCCCCAGGTGCATGAACCACATTCCTGCAAAATGACAGCCTCTCTGAGCCCACCTCTGGGGACCACCCACACCCACCCCCTCCCGAGCCCCTCAGAGGAGAGCGCTCACAGGGGCTTGCCTGCCTGCCTGCTCCTAGACAAAGCTGCCCCACCCTCTGTCCATACGCAGCCAGGAAGTGACAATGGGCCCTGGGGACAGCTTCTGGGAGCAGCTCTGCAGCTGGCTGGTGAAGGGCACCTTCACCGCTGGGGCTGGCCCCTCGCTCCAGGACTCTCACCAGCCCACCCCACCCCCACCAGGACAACCCCCTACCCTCCAACCCCCTGAATGATCCCTGATGGGAATCTGAGCCTGAGGGAGGGACGTAGCTTGCCCGTGAGATATCGGGCAACTGCCACCCAGAAGAGAAAAAATGGGATGGAATCCCTCTCCCCTGTGAGCATCTGCAGGCGGGTCAGAGGCTGAATCCTTGCACCCAACTACCTCATCCTCATGGGTGGGTGGGTGGGTAGTGGATGCCCACGCAGTGACGTTTTGCCAATAGAGGAGGATGCCCTCCTCTCCACTCCCAGCCCTGACCCAGCTCCACATCCAGCCCCGTCATTCCATCTCCTCTGCCATCACCATGGAGGGCCAGGCCCCCCTGCCAGCCACTGCCTAGCACTGCCAGCACCTCAGCCACTTCCTGTCCCCAGCCACAAAACTGTCCCCATGGTTCCTTCTGTCCTTCGGTCAGAGCAGTGACCCAGGTTCAGGACGGAGGAGGCCCTATGACCTACTGACAGAGCGTTAGGGAGTTGGGCCAGTCACGCCCTGTCACTAGGCCTCAGTTTCCCCCATGAAATATCAGCCTTTCTCTCTGCATGTTATCATCTTGGTCACCTGAGGCTAAACGAAGATTTGTCCCCAGACACTGAGACCAGTGCCTAGTAAACTGTCTTCTGTCCACCCACGAATCTAGGAACGGGGACAGGAAACCCCCACACACACACACCTATTCACCCCACCCCTGTCCCGGGAGCAGCCCTAGCCACTAGGAAGACCAGCCTCGGGCAGTTTGAACTAGTGCAGCAGGCCTGCAAGTGGGTAGGTCCCCAATGGGGAAAAGGCGAACACAGTAATGAAAGCAGGGAGTGGCCGGACCTTCACAAAGGTTGTAGCCGGTAGCCACCACCGGTCAGACGTGAGTCACTCTCTTTATTTGGCCTTGAGGAAGAGGCCTGCTCCCCGTGGGGGAAGCAGAGATGGGCCAGATAGTTGCTATGGACACTAAGCCCCAACCAGACTGTCTGTTTTTCTGGCCTGACAGGGGTGTCTGGAAAGGAACTTTGTATTAGGAAACATACAGAACCAATGGTTCTCCCCAAAGATGAAGGGATTGTGAGCTCCCTAAACTTCAGAGGAGCTTAGAGTCCCAGCTTCCTTCCCTGAACCATCGGAAGAGCTGACTGCAACACAGTACCTTTTACAGAAGCTTTTCAAATCCCATGGGGTCCTCACTGCAGCCCAGTGGAAAGGTATCCTTGTCCCCATTTAACAGATGAGGAAACAGAGGCTCCGAGGGGGGCAGCAACTTGCCAGAGGTCCACAGCCCCCAAAACCAGGAGTGTCAGCTTTGGGCTTCCAGCCTCTGCAGGTGGGTGTGGCCACTGCAAGGTGGGAGGGGGAGAATTTGGGATATTTAATCCCCTAACAAAGGAGTTCGCACTCTTGCTCTCTTGGTCCCCCTGAATTTACCCACACACAACGGACAACGGGCTGCAACTAGCGATGCTGACCTGGTCCCAGCTGCAGCAAGGAATGGAAACGCTGGGCACTGGCTTTGCTCTCCTGAGCCCCCAGCTTCTACAACTGGGCTGCGGGACATGGGACTTTGCAAACCAGGGAGGTAATTCCACGCAAATGAGAGAGAGAGAGAGAGAGAGAGAGAGAGAGAGAGAGAGAGAGAGAGAGAGAGAGAGAGAGAAAGTGCAAGTCCCAGACAACTCTCTGTTTTGAGATATCGTAAGAACTCCACACCCAGGACACCGTGGGGAAAAGGATAGCCCCACGTTCCCCGGTAACAACACTGCCGTCTTCCCGAGCCTTTTCTCAATCCATTGAGATTTCGCTTCCCAGAGGTTGTTGTCAGTTTAGCTCCGATAAACTCATAAAAAAAATTCTTACAGGTTTGGCCCTAGCCGGTTTTGCTCAGTGGACAAAGCATTGCCCTCCGTCCCGGGTTCGATTCCAGTCAAGGGCCCGTACCTTGGTTGCAGGCTCCTCCCCAGCCCGGGCCCTGGTTGGGGTTCATGCAGGAGGCAATCAATCAATGTGTTTCTCTCACATGGATGTTTCTGTCTTTCCCTCTCTCTTCCACTCTCTCTAAAAGTCAGTGGGAAAATGTCCTCCGGTGAGGAATAACAATCAAACAAACAAAATTCTTACGGGTTTGGATGGTTCTTATGTTGACAGAGCAAATGGGGGAGCTCTCACTTTTGCCCAGGAGCACTGAGAGATGTTTTATAGAGGGCAGGACGGTTGAGTAAGAGATTGAAAGATAAAGAAGTGGGGGGAGGGTGAGAAGGGGGGAGGCAGGGATGGAGGTGGACAAAGAGAACACAGGCCTGGAGGAGTGAGTGAATTGCTGATACCAGTTTGGGGGAGCATCCAGTGACTCAGTTTGGGGGCATGTGGGAAGGTTAGGGGCCAAGGAAGAGGTGGAGGCAGGGGGTAGGGGGTTGGGGGCTGTACTTCAACCAAGGACTTGGACTTGATGCTGAAGACAATAGAAAGCCACGTCAATCATTGGCATCTCAGAAGCTGCAGGGTTCCCAGTGGAGAGGGGGCTGGTGGTGGGGAGGGGGGCATGGCCAGGGGCGGGGAGGCCAGGTAAGGGTCTGCTGAAATGGGCCCTGCTAGAGGGAGGGGCCTGAACTCCTCCCAGTAATGCGGATGGAGAGTTGAGGATGGAGACCAGAGATGCTGGCCACGCCGTGGGCAGCTTAGGGTCCTGCTCAGGCCAGGTGGGTGATATCAGGACGACCCAGGGCCAGCATCCCTGGTCTGTGGCTGCTCCTCTCCGTCACTGGGTCAGGATGGCCCATGGCGTTTCCCTTGGAGTCCCCAGAGGAGGAAAAACCAGCCTGACGGGAATCTGGGCCAGTCATGGGTGCAGGGAGGACGCCCTGAGTCCTAGGGTGGCCCCTTGTCCAGGCCAGTGGGAAGGGAGAGGGTCAGCTACCCCCCAAGTGTCACATTCCACACCGGGAAGACCAGGACTGCCCACCCTTCTGGGACTGAGTGTTTACTGGATCAGGCTCGGGGGGAGGGGCCTGGCGGGCCACTTGGTGGGGGAGGGAGAGCTCCTTCTGCCTCTGCCCAGACCCTGGGCTATTTGGGCCGCATTTGGAGCCCTGTGCCAAGTATCGGCTTATGTCACCTGGGCTTGGGGAGGGCCAGATGCGGGACAGAGAGAAAGGAAAAGGCCCTGATTTCTGGGTTCTCTGCTCCCTTTTCAGCCAGCTAACTGCCCTCCCACCAGGACCCCGAAGGGAAGCAGCCCCCCTCAGGGACACAGACTCTAGGACTTGGCGCTTTTTCAGTTTTACAACTCATCTCTCTGATCCGTGAATCCCCAGTGAGTCTACAGAGCACTTCTTGACTTCCTCTAGTGAGGTTTCTATCCGGGACATGACATTGTCTTCCTCGGGTCAGGTGTGGCTCTGGAGCCCCAGCTCTCTCAGCAGGGTCCCTGAACACCTACTATGCACCAAAGGCTGGCACATGGCCATGAGGTGACATTCCTGCTCTCCTTCCTCACCTGCCTCCTCTCTCTACGGATGCCAGGAACTCCAGACAACAGTCTTTGGGCACCACCTCCTCGAGAAGGTCCACTCAGGCTGGGTCCATTTCACCCCAACATACACACAGACCCTGGGTCACCCCATCACATGCCACAGCTCTGTCTCCCCAGCTAAACTTGGAGCTTCAGCGCTGCATGTAGCTCAAGCTAGTAAATGTTTACTGATTATTCGCCGGAAAAGAGGAAGAAACGGGAGACGCCCTTTTTATCATTAAACCAATAAAGATGAATTGCTCTCTAAGTACAAGCACTTTCTATTATCAAACAGGAAGAGTTCGTCCGCCCAGCACTAACAGAACCAAACACTAAATACTGAGAATTGCAGCCGAGAAATAGTATTATGAATGGTACCAGCCAGGAGAACAGGAAGCTAATGCTCAGAACCCCAAACTCACCCGGCTGGCATGGCCCAGCTGTTGGGTATCGACCCATGAACCAGGAGGTCGCAGTTTGATTCCCAGTCAGGGCACGTGCCCAGGTTGCGGCTCCATCACCAGTAGGGGGTGTGCAGGAGGCAGCCGATCCATGATTCTCTCATCATTGATGTTTCTCTCTCTCCCTCTCCCTTCTTCTCTCTGAAATAAATAACAATATATTTTAAAATAAATACATAAAAATCTTTTGTTCTCCAGATATAAGGGAGATTGTTTTTTCTTAGAGCATGTAGGTAACTTATACCGTTGTAAGCAGTATTGAGGCAGTTTTTTCTCCCTCCTGAATGTGGGAATGAATACTATTGTTTTCCTGGCACTATGTTTGTATACATAAATTCAATAAGGATCTGTTCTTTTTATAACAGGACACAACTGGTAACTAGTTTCATGAACCAAGAGTTGGCCTGGAATGCCATGCTTGACAGAGATGGCGTAGACTCAGATGTGACCAGAGGCTGTAAGAAGATTAAGATTAACGTGGGAAGCCAATAAAAGCCTCTTGGAAAAACAGCCGCTACCTTGCTTGCATGGTTCACAGCAGTCTTTCCAGGTGAGTAGCAAAGGTTGTTTTCCTGAGAGATGGCAGAGAAAGGACCTCAAAACATTTTGGGGGACATTGCACCTGGGTAATTTATTCAGATCTATAGGGGTCTGCAGGCAAAGATTGGTGGCCACCACGTGGCTTGGCTTCTTAGCCTTGAGAGACTCAAGTCCAATCTGGTGATCCTGTTTGAGATTCCAGAAAAGCAGGTTTTAAAAGCCTATATGATCAATTGTGGGATGGTTGTTGTGTGTGTGTTTTTTCTCTTGTTGTGTTTATGCAAATCATCAGGCCAAATTTATTGAAACTAGACCAATGCAATACATTAGTCTGAATGTGTCTATCTTTGATAAAAATTGAGGCTGATTTTCAGGGACAGAAATTGTGTTTCAATAGGAACTATAATTCACAGTTGTGGGTGATAGATTCTAGGTCAGTCAACTGTCGCTGTTTTATTTTTTCACCTGTACACTGGATCCTGAATTTTTCTAGTTTTCTTAAATATTTAGCTACAACCCTCTGGACGAATTTTTCGCCCCCCCTCCCAGTCTTTGACTTGGAATTAGTGAGAGCTAAAACTGAGTATTTTTCTGAGGAGACATGACGTCAACTCCAGAGAAATCACCACCACAGTTCATGCTTCAAGCATCCCAGTGACTAACTCCGAGAAGCCGCACAGAATCTACCTGCGAACCCGTGAGATCCTTAGCAACGTTCCAATTGCGGGCAGGATGAGCTGTCACATTGTCGCTGCTGCTTTCCTTCCAGAAAAAGAAGCTCTGAGCACGGGGTTTAGAGAGCTTCTCTGGCTGACAGTGGGACAGGCTCAGAAACCGGGTTTCAGGGGATGGATCTGTGTGTGTTTCTTTCTTTTGTTTATATAGACACACACACACACACACCCCACTCCCCCCCCTACCCCCCACCCCCGCCATCCACTACCTCCCTGCTCACTGACACAAAGCAGACCTCACTTCGGAGACCAGCCCCACCACCGCCTCCTGAATCCACACTCCAAATTGAACTGAACTGAATTACTGAATTATTGGATCAATGAAATATGGAGCCACCTGCCAATTTAGTTCCTAAAAGGTGAAACGCATGTAAAGTTTCAAAGGCGGAACTGAGGGACCGAAAGTGCTGCCACCCTGAAGAGGCATTTTGAGGATGTCGATGTTAAGCTGTTTATTAAGAAACAAAAGACGGACCCTCCGGCTTTCCTTCCTGAGATCCAGACATAGGTGGGAGGAAAAATATTAATTTTTATTTTATTTTTTTAGCCCCCACAGTAGTCCAAGAGTCATTCTACCTCAGGGCTCAGGAGCTGAAATGTACCTTAGGCCAAGATGTTTTCTTTAGCCTGCCAGAGGTCCCGACCTTGTGACCATTAGTCAGATCCCAGGTCCTCTCTTCTTCTGCCTCCAAAGTTGCCGATCAGAGAGAGAGAGAGAGAGAGAGAGAGAGAGACCTTTCTAGAACTATGATTTTAAAGCTAAATTTAATCAAAGTCAGAAGGACTCTTGGTTTCACGTCTAGAACAAAGTGGTCAAAACATCCTGCTCTCTGGAGCCTTCATCTGGGGTGGGGGAGACATGATGCAGTGCTGGCAGCTAGACTTTAAGAATAGAAGGGATGCCGAAGCCAGTTTGGCTCAATGGATAGAGCGTTGGCTTGGGGACTGAAGAGTCCCAGGTTTGATTCCGGTCAAGGGCATGTACCTTGGTTGCGGGCATATCCCCTGTAGGGGGTGTGCAAGAGGCAGCTGATCGATGACTCTCTCTCATCGATGTTTCTAACTCTCTATCTCTCTCCCTTCCTCTCTGTACAAAATCAATAAAATATATTAAAAAAAAAAAAAAAGAATAGAAGGGAGCCCAATATTCTGGGGAGCGGGAGCAAACAGTAAACCTGCTTCATTGGGAAGCTGCAGCCTCACACACTCCCAGGGCCGCGGCCTCCTCCGCCCTGTCCCCTCATTCGCCAGGATTACTAGCGGAAGGAAAAACACCGAGAAAGTCCTCCGCTAGCTGCATCCCCTGTAGAGGCCTAGTCAGCCCAGGCAGAGGTCCCTCCACTTTGGGGCATTCGCAGCAGGAACTAAAAGTGACAAGGGGCACAGCCCAGCCCGAGGAAAGGATCGATTGGATAAAGCACACAGACCCGTGGAAGAATTAGGAAATTGATTGGTCAAGGGGAGGGCCCAACAGAAGCCCAGGAAAACCTGGCTGGTGTGGTTCAATGATTGAAAGTCAACCTATGAACCAGGAGGTCACGATTCGACCAGATTAGAATTGATCAGGGCCCATGCCCGAGTTGCAAGCTCGATCCCCAGGGTGGGGCGTGCAGGAGGCAGCCGATCAATGGTTCCCTCTCATCATGGATGTTCTTCTTTCTCTCCCTTCCTCTCTGAAATCAATACAAATATATATATTTTTAAAAGAAGATGCCCAGGAAAAGTTGGGAGATTGGGAAATTGATTGGTTAGTTGGCAAGGGAACCTGGTTCTTCCCGCTTTCTCTCTCCCGGTAAAGCTTTGTGAGTTGGGGGCCAGGCAGCTGCTGGAGGCCCAGGCGGCTAGCAGGAGCCTGAGCACAGCCGGGCACAGACTGTGCCGGCCGGATGGGGACAGGCAGGGACTACACTGATGCCACAGATGGCAGGAGACTGGCCCTCCTCTGGACCTGGTGAAGATGCAGAAGGACGGACAGATGAGAAATGGGCCACCTAGGGGCAGCCTCCTAGTTCTGCCCCAACACATCCCACCGCCACACTCCAACCTCCCATGCGGGGTCCCCGGAAATGCTGTTTCCACCGGCACCGATTCTGGGAATGAGGGGTGCGTGGGGAGGAGCAAAGTAGGGGGTGGGGAGGCGGTCAGCAGGGAGAGGCCAATGGCGGGGGCCCCTCAGGAGGAGGTGCAAGGACAGAGACCTGAACGAGTCAGGAACTCCCAGATTCTGGGGGACCCATGGAGGCACACTCCCTGGAGATTCTTCTGGGACAGGTTTGACTTATCTGCTCTGCCCCTGGAAGGACAGTGGAGTTTCCAGAAAAGCTGCTTCTTCCCAGGAAAGGCGGCTGGAGGAGTGGGCTGGGGAGGGGACATTCTTGAAATTCACGGAAAGGCAGCTGCCACTCTGGTGACAGTCTCGGCACCCTGGCTGCCTCTGGCCTGCCCAAGCTGAATATTCATTAGGCAGAAACTGCAAAGAATCTCATAACCAGGTGGGCTGCCAGAAGCTGGCAACCCCAGGAATGCCCAGGTCTGGAGTCAGATGGGGGAGATGCCCTTTGCTCAGAGATAGAGCCACGAGGCCCACCCTCTGCCAGGGCAAGGCACGCAAGGGGCCTTTGGATCAATGACAGTGGATTGGGAGACACCACCGCCACCCCCCACGCCCCAAGTGCTCCCCCCCCCACACACACACAGGCACAGAGCACTGTGGGAGGACAAACTCTCCCTGGACCCTCACTGCCTTCCAGGCAGGACGTGTGGAATGCCAGCCCCCGCCTCTCCCTGAGACCAGCCCCCCCAGTGGAATGTGCAGGATTGGGGTACTTCCTCCTGGGGCCTTGTCTGGGATCTGGGCTGGGCCTGCAGAACTAGAACATCCACCAGAGACATCAGTAAGCGCGCCGCTAGGGCCTCAGCCACTAGGGCCTCTCACACAGAAACCAAACAAACACTCAGACAGGGAGCTCTGTGTCTGGGGCTGAGCTTGGGGGAAAGGGAGGGGAGGGAGCAGGCAGCCACACAGCCCTCCCTGCCAGGCCCTTTACCTGTTCTTAGCCTCATCCTCACCAGCATCTACTGGAAGTCTGCCAGATGAACTGACAAAACTCCTACCTCCTACCCTTCTAGCCCACAGGGTTCAAGCCTGCCTGCCTGCACAGCCCTCAGCAGAGGCCTGCTGCTGACCACCCACACTCACACACCTACTCACCTACACACACACTCAGAAACACACTCACACACTCACACACACACACTCAGAAACCCACTCTCTCTCTCACACACACACACACACACACACACACACACTCAGAAACCCACTCACACACACACACACCCACACAACATACCCACACACACACTCACATACCCTCACACTCACACACCCACACATCATACACCCACCCACTCACACACCCACACATTCACACACCCATTCACCTACACACTCACACACCCATTCACCCACACACTCACACGCTCACATACCCACACGCTCACACACACACACACACACACACACTCACACATACACACACACACACACTCACAACCATCACTCATTCCCACTCACACATACACCCTCACACACATGCTCATATACTCTCCACACTCACCCTGTCACTCATACATATTCACATACACTCACATAAATCCACACTCACACATACTCATACAACTCTCACTCATTCCCACTCACATGCTCACACATACACTATACACATGCTCACATACACTCCACACTGAGAAAGCCACACTCACACAGGCTCAAACACACTCACATGCTCACACGCACACTCACACACACTCCCCCACCCAAAGCAGCTCTGCCCTCGATGGTTTCTGTAAGGTTTTACTGAGGCGGGGCTCTCCCTCCTTTAAAACAGTAACAGTGCGTTAGCCCACGTCCGCCAGCTTGTAGATCAGAGCGCTGCCTGAGATCACGCAGCTGGGCAGGTGCCATGGAGCCCGGCTCTCTGCCCCCAGGGAGGATCTGAGCTCAGAGGAGAGAAAGAGGTAAACACGGCAGGCGCCTGACAAGAGCAGGTGGCAGGCCAGGGTCAGGGGAGGGATCCAACCAGAGCTGCGGGAGCTCAGGGAAGGAGACCACCCTGAGAGAGGCCTGGGGTGAGCAGGGAGGGCCTCCTGGAGGAGGAGGACTTTGAACAGAGCCCAGGATGAGCAGCTACAACGGAGTGAGGACAAGGAGGTGGCAGGTGGGTGGAAAGTTCCAGTCACAACCGATCCTGAGTGTGTTCAAGCATGCAGTACCCGCTAACTTGTTTAAATCATCAGCTCCCTATGCTGTAGATACCATTGTAGACAGCAATATCCCTATGTTACTGACTAGGAAACTGAGCGGAGCTTACGTAAGCCTAAAGTCCAGTAAGGGGCAGAGCGGGGATTTCACCTTGGAGGCCTGGCCCCACGCCTCAGGCCTAATCCCTGAGCCAAAGGAGAACCTGGGCAGTAATGGCTACAGAGCTGACTGCACTCAGACAAGGAAGGGCCTTTGCAGGTCAGCTCGCTGGATTTGAGTTTTTCTTTCTGAGTCAGAAGGTGACACATGCAAAGTGTCAGATGAGTCAGAGAGCCAGGAGCAGGGTGCCCTGGAGCTGTTGTCCCAGCTGGGTGTCCCAGCTTCATTCCTTCCCTCTGCACCCCCATACTCCTAGCCTTTATCACTTCCACACCAAACAATGGTGGCACCTCCCTCAGAGCTGGTCTCCGGGGCTCTGCCTGCTTTGATGGAGTCACTGCTCACAAGCCTCTGTGGCAGCAGAGACTTGCAGTGTGGGACTCAAAGCCTCTGAGACAGCCTCGCCTGGGAAGTTTGTTTAAAACACCGAGTCCTAGGGTCCTCGCCAGGGCCACCGAATCAAACCCCTGTGGGTGAGACAATATATTTGTGTGTCTGATTCTGGGGCTCACCCAAGTTTGAGAACCAGCAGCCCAAGAATGAGATTGTGAAGCGTGAAGGTGTGAGCCAGACACAAAGATAAATCAGCCATGTCCCGCCGGTGTGGTTCAGTGGTTAAGCATTAATCTATGAACCAGGAGGTCACAGTCTGATTCCCCGTCAGGGCATGTGGCCAAGTTACCAGGTCAATCCCCAGTAAGGGGCATGCAGGAGGCAGTAGGTCAATGCTTCTCTCTTATCAATGATGTTTCTATCTCTCCGTATCTCTTCTTTTTTAGCCAGAACCGGTTTGGCTCAGTGGATAGAGTATCAGCCTGCAGACTAAAGGGTCCTGGGTTCAATTCCGGTCAAGGGCAAGTACCTCAGTTGTGGGCAACATCCCCTGTGGGAGGTGTGCAGGAGACAGCTGATCGATGTTTCTCTCTCATTGATGTTTCTAACTATCCCTCTCCCTTCCTCTCTGAAAAAAATCAATTAAATATATATACATATTACTTTTGGTGTTTTGTTTGTTTGTTTGTTTGTTTTTAAGATAGATCAGCCATGAGAAGCCTAGCCATAGGCAGCCTACTGCTAGCAGGGAAAGGCTGTGCTGGTGTTACCAAAACATGGGGTGTGAAGTAAGAGACCCAATTCCCGGCCTGGTGTGTTCTTTCTTTCTCACTCTGCCCAGCTGCTAAATGCTAAAAATAAAATAAAATAAAATAAAATAAAATAAAATAAAATAAAATTAAATTAAATTAAATTAAATTAAATTAAATTAAAATTAAATTAAAAAAATACTAGAAGGGTCTGAGATTTCTTCTTTTTGCCCGCTAACCAGCTAGCCTGCAGAAGACCCGAGAGGCCTAGGTCAGAGCCAGAAGACTTCCTTACTCGCAACACAGCAAGCAGTTGGCGCTTCAGGTTTGCACTGATTCCTCTTGCCCCACACCCCAAGTAAAGCTGGACCCCGCTGGGGGCTACGTCATGCAATGCCAAGAAACGCCAAGCTCTGGAAAACCAAATCTTTTCCAATGGGCCTGCAAGCAAACCCGTCTGATGGGTCTTTGCTCCAGGAGGAGAAATCCTTGTTATTATACAGAACAGGAGGGAGAAACCGGCCTCTGCTCCTTGGGAGAGGCTGTCTCTCTCCTCTAAGACAACTCACCTTGCAAACACCCCTGGAAAGACAGATCAGAACAAAAGCTGCCCGTGTTGCTGGCTACAAGATGGGCAGACATGCCAAAGGTCCACGGAGAATTATCACCAACACAAAAGAGAGTATCTTTAAAAGAGATGATGTAAAGCTTTCTGTCAGATCACCGGGATGAAAATTCCAGAGAATAGGAGGGATAATTACAAAGGAGATAAGATAAGTAGGCAAGTGATAAGCAGGAAGCCTTTCCTAACATATGAGAACAGCAGAAGGGGAAAATATTGGCAACCTAGATCATGGGCCGAAGGTTAATACCCTTAAGCATATGGAGTTCCTAGAAATAACAGAGACCAACAACCCAGGAAGAAGAGCAAGAATATGAACCAACAGCCCTGTGTTCAGAGCACCGGCCTGCGTACCCCAGTGCCTCTGGGTCTATTCCCAGACAAAGGCACGTACCTGGCTTGCAGATTTGATCCCCGGCCCCACCCGGCCAGGCATATGTGGGAGGCAACAAAATCCATGTGTCTCTCTCACATCTCCCCCTTCCCTTCCCTATCCCCTGTCTTTAAAAATCAATGGAAAAAATATCCTCGGGTGAGGATTAATAGCAAACACACAAAAAGAATAAAGCACAGAGTCTTCAGAAAGAGATATACAAATTGCATTTGGGCATAGGAAAATGCTCAGCCTCACTCCCAATGGGAGAAATGCAAATTTAGACTATTATGCAATCTCGCTTCCTTCATGTCCGATTGGTATAGATGGAAAGAGATGATAACTTATTGTTTGTTGGAATCATGGGGAACTGGACAACCCACACATTCTTGGTAGCAGTAAAATCAGCACACACTCTGTGAACAGTGATTTCCAACATCTATCAAAATTTTAAATCTGATTTTTGACTTAACTTCTCTCACAGGTATTTCTCTTTTAGGTATACTTTTGCACACGTACAACATGACATGATATCCTAGGATGTTTGTTGCAGCTTTATTTATAATAGCAAAATACTAGAAGCACCCAAATCTCCATTACATGACACTCTGCAGCAGAATACAGTGTCACCATCCTAAAAGAATGAGGCAGTGCTCTATGGGGCGGCTCAGTTCATTGGAATGTTGTCTCATGCGCCGCAAGGTTTTGGGTTCAATTCCCCGTCAGGACACATGGTACTTAGGTTTCGGGTTCAATCCCTGGTCAGGGCACATGTGGGAAGCAACCCAATTGATGTTTTTCCTCTCACATCCATGTTTCTCTCTTCCTCTCTCTCTAAAAATAAATGGCACCTCGGTGAAGATTTAAAAAAAATTTTTTTCAAAATATTTTATTAAATGAAAGAAGATTGCAAAGCAATGCATGTAGATGGCTACCCTTAGAGTGTGCGCTCCGGGGAAGAGCGTAGACACACTTATGTTTGCACACGCAGAGGCTCTCTTTAGAAAGCTACACTAGAAAGGGGTAGCATGGGATGCTTCCTGCAAGGGGAGCTGGGAGATTGGGTTCAAAGGATTTAGGAAGACTAGCATTTTGTTATCTGTTCTTTAAATTTTTGTACTGTTTTAGCCAAAAACTATATAAAGTCTTCCAAAACTGTATGTAAATATATATACGGTCTTCCAAAAACTAAATATAACGTACATCTATATATATAAAAGCCTAAGCAACAGAATGACCAAACGACTGGTCACTATGACATGCATGGACCACCAGAGGAGCAGATGCTCAATGCAGCCAACCTCCTGAGGCCCCTCCCCCAAGCTGGCCCCAACGGCCCTGATGAGGCCTGCCAGCCTACCTCCCTTGGCTTCTCCCCCTGGCCAGCCAACCTCCCACGGTCCCTTCCTCAGGCCAGCCAACTTCCTGCGGCCCCAATCAGCCAGTTCGCAGGCCAGGCTCGAGAGGATCCCACTGGTGCACAAATTCGTGCACTCGGCCTCTAGTGTGTTAAATAAACAAACAGACGAACTTGGGCATTCTGATCTGCCAAGAAATTTGAATGGGCTGAGACCCCCAAGTCAGGGCCCAGCAGGCCTCAAGCCCACAGCAGCCCCTCTGGGTCTCCGTGGCTGCAGGTGAGCTCCCTAGGCAATGCCCAGCTTTGCCCAGAGCCACACCCAGGAAGCCTCATTCACACCCTCCTGTGCTCTGAGCCAGGCCCAGTGCCAGGTGCAGAATTCAGAGATGAAAGAGACCTGGGCCCGGCCCCTGGCCAGCTGCCTGTCTAGTGGGCGGGGTAGCGGTGGGGCAGGGAAAGAGCTTTTGCAAATCACTACAAAACGGGTGCTCAGCTGTACCGGTGGTAGCCGCAGTGACGCGTTAGGAGTTACCAGTGACGGTGTTTGGGCCTTTGAGGCAGTGACAAGCCCGGCCTTTGAAACCTGAGCCGCACCTTGGTTTTGAGAGCCCGATTATTTAACCTCCCGGAGCTCCAGTTTCCTCCCCTATAAAACATGGCCTGGCTGTAAGTCATGATCCACTATTGGTTTTACTAGGAAAGCCTTGTCACCCGAGGCCAGTTCTGTAACTCTCAGCGCCTCGGTTTCCTCACCTCTGAAATGGGGCTAATAACACCACTTCAGAGTTCGATAAATAACCATTGTCTGTGAATAACACTGCCTGGCATGGGGTCACGTGGGGGGGGAGGGGCAGGGCTAAATGGAGAACACACCACCGAGGGGATGATGTTATTCAGGCATGGTCCTTTATTCAGGACCATGCCTGAATAGAGCAGTGGCGGGAACACTCAGCAGGGATGCTAACCTGGCCCTCGGCTGGGCTCGCTGGACCTCAGCGGGCAGTATCCCGCCCCTCCACTCAGAGGCCAGCTGCATTGACTTGAAAACAGAGCAGGCACTGGCCTTTCAGCTTTTCCAGGCCTGTTCCCCCAAACCACACCTTCCCGCAACCACACACCCGGAGCGCAGGTGCTGCTCATGTCCTCTCACCCGTGCCTCTGCCCGGCTGTCCCCTGCACCTGCAGGCTCCTTTCCTGGGCCTTCACACGTCTACACCCTGCCCCACCTCCAGCGCCCCCTGCGGTAAGCAGACAGCGGCCCCCCGGAGACGGACCCATCCTAACCCCCCAGCCTGTGACTATGCACCTTACATGGCAGGAAGGGACTTTGCAGGTGGAGAGATGGTCCTGGGTTTTCTGAGTGGGTCCAGGTAACCACCAGGGTCCGTATAAGAGGGAGGCGGGATGGTCCAAGTCCGAGAGAGGAGATGTGACCGGGGAGATGGAAGTTGGAGGGATGCACTTTGAAGGAAGGGGCCACAAGCCAAGGAATGCAGATGGCCTCTGGAAGCTGGGAGAAGCAAGGAGACAGGTTCTTCCCTAGAGCCTCCAGAAGTTAACACTGTCCGGCTGACCCTTGAGACCCATTTCAGATTTCTGTTGTAAGCCACGAACTCTGTGGTAACATGTGACACCAGCCACAGGGAACCAATACACCATTTTTCCTTAAAGCCTCTACGATCCCTAGCACTCTCCCCACCCCAGCTCCTTCCCTCCTCCGAGCCCACCTGGTGCTTTCTCGGAATCTCTCCGGGCTGTCCTCTCCCCACCCGGTGAGAGTTGGTTGGATCTTACCTCCTCTGCTAGATGATGAACATCTTTGCGGGCAGGGTCTGCTACTCATTTGTGTGTCCCCCGTGGCCCTAAGAATTCTCCCAGGTCCACTGGATCCATTCTCTCTCTGCTGGGAAGGCTGGTCTCTGGCCAATGGGAGTCAGCTGCAGGAGATGGATGGGAAGAGAGACTGAATAACTATTCCACTCACAGGCCAGCTGTGGCCACTGGTCCTGTGGGGCAGCACTCTGTAGCTCCCATCACACTGCTCCCTCCTCCTGTGTCCCTCCAGGCACAGGTCCACCCTTGCTCCTCCCCAGGCACATCCAGACTTCTGTTCACACTCCAAAAGCCTTCTCTAAAACTCAGTCCGTTTGCCCTGAGAGCCCAGAACATCCTGTGGGCAGCCTGGCCCATGCAAGTGTGGCTCACAGGTACTAGTACTCATGCGGATACTGCCTCCGTCTGTCTGTCTGTCTGTCTTAGATGGTGACCTCACAGGGGCTGAGAGAGGCCCACAGGGCCTTCTCCTCCACCTCCAGCTGTACAGGCGGGAAGAAAGGACTTAACAAGGGGAAGAAGCCGAAATCGGTTTGGCTCAGTGGGTAGAGCATCGGCCTGCAGGATTGAAAGGTCCCGGGTTCGATTCCGGTCAAGGGCACGTACCTTGGTTGCCGGCACATCCCCAGTGGAGGGTGTGCAGGAGGCAGCTGATCGATGCTTCTCTCTCATCGATGTTTCTAACTCTCTATCCCTCTCAATTCCTCTCTTTAAAAGTCAATAAAATATATTTTTTTTAAAGGGGGGAAGAAGAAGAGAAGGGGAAGGGGCAGCGGGGGGGGGGGGGAGCAGCCTCATGCCTCCTCTGAACCTCTCTGCCCACGTTGAGAGGTCCCAGGCCACATTTCTCCTTTGGCCCCACCCCAGCTCCTGGGGCAGCTGGCCCCACGCCAGGCCCTCCCCTCCTTCCCTAGGGCTGCCTCCCTGCCTGTTAGCCTGGTGCCTGGTGCCTCCAGGCCCAGCCACCCCCACACTCCTTCCCTTTCTCCACATTATCTGAGCTGGTGAGTGACTCACCACACAGCCCTCACGCCCTGCCCCGCCACTGACCCCACCAGACCCAGCTCCGCTCAGTTCTGGCTCTGCGCTGGCTCCCACAGCCGAGCGCTGCCCGCCCGCCCGCCCCACACTCCGCACCCCCACAGTCCGGCAGCTCCCCCTCCCCACCCCAGGGGAGCAGGGCAGGGCTCTGGTGTTCCCACATTTACACCAGCTGCTCTAGCGCAGGCGCCGGGGCAGAAATTCGTTCTCTCCGTTTCTTACAACCACCTTCAGGGAGGATGGCCGCCACCCACGCTGCAGAGGAGGAGACTGAGGCCCAGAGAGGCCCAGTGCCCGGCTGCAGGCCCTGTGGGCAGGTAGCAGCAGAGCTGGCCCCAACGCCCCCCTGCCCTCCACCAGTTCACAGCGCAGGGGCATGCCCCTTGTGTGAGGGCCTGGGCTGTAGAATAGGAAGCCGGGATCCAGTCTCGGCTCTGTCCTAGCAGCTGGCTGGCCTTGGAGGATCCCTCAGCCCCTAGGAAACCCTCTCCCAGACCGGTGACTGGGCAGTGATCCCACATACCCCCTTCCCAGGCCATTCAGAGGCTCTGAGAGTAGGGGTTTGCCAGGTGGATAGAGGCCAGCACCTGGGCCACGGGAAAAGGTGGTGGTGTCCACTTGGGAGCCGGCCACCGCTTCCTTCCCAGCAGGCTGCTGGCCACGCCCTGCCTTTTGGAGCTCCGCCTGCCACCAGTAGCAACCTTCCTCCTCAGCAGGCCCAACTAGCCCTGCCTGGGCAGGAGCCATCCAGAGCCTCGCCAGCTTGGTGCCACAGCGCCTCCTGGAGGCCACGCGGGACTAGCAGCCCTGCCACCAGGTGGACTCCCTGCTACCTCCCCTGCTTGTTGCTGTACCCCTGACTCTGCTCAATTCTGACCAGAGAGGAGGGTCAAGGAGAGGTGGGGTGGGTGGGGAGGGGCTGTCTGGGCAAAGGCAGGCCTGCCATCCAGGCTACTTTCTTTTTCAGGATTTTTTAAATTGATTTTTAGAAGGAGAGGAAGGAAGGGAGAGGGAGAGAGAAATATCCATCGGCCGCCTCCTGCTCACCTCCTACTGGACATCCAACCTGTACCCCGGCCATGTGCCCTGGCCAGGACTTGAATCGGCAACGTTTCAGTGCGCCGGACGATGCCCAATCCACTGAGCCACACCTGCCGGGGCTCCCTGGCCCTTCGGCAGACAGCAAACCTGCATTGAGCTGAGAGTGGTTTAAGGACCCAGGAGGGCTAGACGTCCAAAGACCTGGATTCTAGCTGTGTGGCCTGTGCATGTCAACAAGGAGTGAAGGAGGCTTCTTCCACCTCCAGCTGTACAGGCGGGAAGAAAGGACTTAACAAGGGGAAGAAGCCGAAATCGGTTTGGCTCAGTGGGTAGAGCCAACAAGGAGTGAAGGAGGCTTCTCTCCAAGGAAAGGACCCGCCCCACCCTGGAAGTTGCAGTTTATCTGCCAGTTTCCTCCTGTGCGTGTGTAAAATGGCCACCAGGGGCCACTGCTGCCACGGCTGTGGAGGAAGCTGGAGCTGATGCAAACTGCCCACACCTTCCAGGCTGACCTCCCTGCCCCACCCCGTGTCAGCCCAGCCTCCCTCCTCCTTGACATGCTGGAATCACACCATAACCCACACGACTGAATACTTCCCGGAATAGACCAGCCCCCTCCATTCAGTCCATTGGAAGAAGACTTTAGTGGGACCCCTGGGATCCTGATACATGCATAGACCCAGAGCATATATCAAGGGAGACCGAGAAACATCCCTAAATTCCTCGCAAGGGGTTGAGGCAAGATGCCGGAGGGAAAGCCCACCAGCCACCAAACCCCATGCACATGGGCTCAAATCCAGGAGGGCAGGGAGCCCCACACTTCCTGTCGGTCCTTAGGTCAGACACTAAGCTCTCTAACTTCAGTTCCCTCCCAGATCCGCCAGATGGGAGGGTACACTTTGGGGAGAGGGAGGGTACACTTTGGGGAGAGGGGTCAGTGTTTGGACTGAGGACTGCTGCCCTGCACAAACAGCAAATGTGGGCAAGAGGCTCAGAGCAGCCTCCCAGAAAGGCCACCAGGGGCCGCCCAGCCTGGGCACTCTTTCCCTTCCACCATTCCAAACTTCTTCCGGTGTCTTGGTAGTGCCAGGCTGGCTCTTACCTCCATGCCTCTGCGCTCGCCACCACCCATTCCCCCACCGCCGCCATACCTCCGCTCGTTCCCCCTTCCACCTGCATCTTCTAATCCTAAACCTGATCCTCATCCACGTCCGGATTGGGATCCCCACTGAGCTCCTTAACCTGAGCTCGCCTACCACTGCCCTCAGCTGTGGCTACAGGTGGTTTGTGCTCACATGTGTGTCCCTGGTGGGTGGTGAGGTCCAAGTTTGGCTCATTTACTTCCACCTTTCCCACTGGATTTGGTCACAGCAGTTTTGGTTGTTGTTGTTTTTTTGTCTTTTTGTTTTGTCTTTTTGTTTTGTTTTTTTGGAGGGGGACTATTTTTATATTTACTAACACCCGGGAATATATATTGAAAACTTCAGAGGCCCAGAGAATACCAGAAGGGGATCCTGTTAGGAACTCTAATGAAGAGGATGCTTTGGCAAACCTCCTCTCCAGCCACACTCACACACACACACACACACACACACACACACACACACAGTTTTTGCTCCCCATATGTGACTATTGGCTATGGGGTTTGAATTTTCTTTTGTTTTCTCTGTATTTATTCCAGGCATCCATCAGGGCTGGCTGAAGCTCCCTTGGGAAATCTCAGAATGTTCTGGTCATGTCAAAGGGAGTGGAGGGAAGGGATGCGGTTGGTCCATCTTTGGCCCTGAGAGAAAGGAGGGCTGTCTGGCCCTGTGGCTGAGCACATGGTGTCACCAGGGATGGATGTGAGACCCCAGGGATTCCACGGCTCAGAAAGTCTATGGCACCATCTACACAAATGTCTTAATTCCTGCATGTCCCTCCATTTGTCCCACACACCGGAGCCCTCTAGCAAGAAGATGGAGGCTCAGAGACAAGAAATAACTGGGAAATGAACACACTCTTCTGAGTCTTCTCGCTTCCAGAGAAGAGGATTTCCAAAGCTTGCCTGCTCTTGGGATATGTTCACCTCTGCCCTCAGCCGGTGCTCTGTGATTACTTCAGTGGGCATGCGGCGGTCAGGGTGGGCTTGAGAGTCAGACCCCTCCAGACCCTTTGTCAGCTGAGCTCTGGCATCTGTCTGGGCCTCAGTTTCCCATCTGTGAAGTTGAGTGGTTGTGGGATTTCAAGTAGATGGCTTAATCAAAGTCTGAGCACAGAGGAGGTCCTGATGTAATAATGACAAGGGTGGGGTGAAGTGGAGCATGATGATGAAAGGAGAATTATAATTGCTATCAATGGAGAGAAGAGGGGACCCATTCTCAGCTAGGGGGCGGGGAACCTCACCAGTGACCGTATGATGCACACACGGGGAGCCGTTGAAGCAGTGACACAACCTGGCCCTTGTGGTTACTTGGAGAAAACAGGTGCAGGGGGTTTGAAGGTTGACACTCCTCAACACCAATGCAACCTCCCACCAGACTGGAGACCACGTGTCTTCTTGCCAGACTCGTCCTCTCCCAGGAGGGGATTATCTGGAACGAAGATGGCGGGCAGTTCTTCCAAGAGAGCCCTGTTCCCCACCACAGGTGAGAGTGGAGGGGGTACGGGCTTATCTGCAGCCCTTCCATCTTCTCATTTCACTGAGCAAACCCTTCATGACATACTCGCCACCAACCCTCACCAGCCCCTCCTCATACTCTGCACTGTAATGTGTTCCAGGACCTTCACCGGCGCCACATTCAGTGTCACCTCCAGGCCTTTACAGATACAGTTCCCTGTGCCCAGAACACTCACCATCCCCAACCCACACACACACACACACACACACACTCTCTCTCTCTATCAACTATCACCTGCATAAAGCCAACCCATCATCAGATCTTGTCCCAGCACTTCCTCTGTGGAATGTTCCATGAACCCCAAGCCTGGGTGACACACTCCTGCTGTGTGCCCCCAAACCCTTGGAGTGGAAGTCAGCACCCTGTGCTGTGGTTGCTGTCATGGGTGGTCTCCACTAAGAGACCCTTAACGACAGAGCCTGTATCTACCTGGGTCGCTGTTGTAACCCCAGCAGCTAGCTGTGTTCGTTGGGGGCCTGCAGGCACAGAGCAGGCCTCCCTGAGTACGCAGTGAATGAAGGTGTCAGTGGCTTGGCAAGGTGGACAAGGGCTGTACTTGGGACTCCTGATGAGTGGGGAGCTCAGAGGAGCTGACCTTCCTCTAAGTCCCCACCCTACCTGTGGACCTCAAACAGGTGTGACTCTTTCTCATGGGTTTTGTGTTTCCTTGATTCACTTCCCTTCCCTGAGGTTTCCCTCTGTCTTGGAGAAATTTTCTGCTGACAATGCCCAGCGCGTCCTAGCCATGCTGAGAGGAACAGATGAATGGATTGCGGCTTGCTGGGTGTGGCCTGAGTTACGGTGAAAATGGCATGTCCCTAAGAGTCAGGGCGCTGGGGGTGGCCAAGATGGATTGAGAGATTTATGGACCAAGTTCCCGGAAGCCAGGAAGATCGGAGCCATCTGGGGACGTCTGAGTGTCAGAACCAGATCGTGTTGGGGCAGAGAGACCTTAGTGGCCACCCTGTCCAACACCCTCATTCCTACCTTAGTTAGTCAGCCACACATTCCCAACAAGCTCAGACCGAGTGACTTCACAGGGGACACAGAAGCCAGAGAGCCCAGATCACTCTTAGTTGGTTGCAAGGTTGTTTCTTGCTCTTCGGAAGCCCATCTCTGACCTTGGAAAGAGCTAAAATTGGTAGAGGTCAGATAGAAGGTGCTAGGAGGCCAAGACTTAGAGCCAGGCCAACTTTGGGCCAGTTACTCCCCTTCTCTCTCTCACACACATCTGTAAATTAACGCAACAGCATCTACTTCTCATAGTTGTGAGAAATAAATAAGATGACGTACGGAATCCATCAGGAGGCCAATCAGCTTTCCCATTCCTCCTTCCCACCTACACCGTCTCCTCCAATCACCGACTGCACTCGCCACACCATTTAGCAATGACCAGTCTGCTTAACTGCCTCCAGCACTAGATTGAGTGCCCCAGGGAGAAAGAGACCTCGTCTGTTTCGTCAACAATTTTATTTATTTTTATTTTTATTTTACAATATATTTTTATTGCTTTCAGGGAGGAAGGGAGGAGCGAGAAAGACAGAAACATCAATGATGAGGGAGAATCACTGATCAGCTGCCTCCTGCACGCCCCACACTGGGAATGGAGCCCACAACCTGGGCACGTGCCCTGACCAGGAATCAAACTGTGACCTCCTGGTTCATAGGTCGATGCTCAACCACTGAGCCACACTGGCCAGGCTTATTTATTTTCAACCCCTGACAGATAAAAGGAACTAATAAATACTAGTTGAACGGATGAACAGATAAAATTAATGATCCGAAGAAGGGATTAAAAGAGATGGAGACCCCAGGTGGATATGTTGGTAACCAGGCAGTGTTGAGACGGCCACCCTTGCCTTACCTCTCCTCACGGCATCTTTGATGTCACACTGCACTGTACCTCCTGGGTCTTACTTGTTGCTGGTGGTGGTTTGTTTCCTTGAACTTTGCTATCAGTATCATGAGAATCCCCTCGGGTAGTCCAAGTTGTTCCAAGTTTAGTGAGAGGAGCAGAGCAGGGAACAGACTTGGTTCATGTTTGGGCCTGAGACAGGGAGAGAGTGGCAGGGCCCCGGGGCCAAGAGGGCCAGCAGCAGCCATGACATGTAGGAGAGACTGCATGGAACGGGAACTCGGGGAGATCAAAGTGTGAGATTTATGAGTGTCAGAATAATAGATGTTGGAGCCAAAAGGATGTTCAGAGACAGTCCCGCTGTCACTCTCAGTCCTCCACACTCGACTCATTTACTCTTTCTCCCTTGGCAGACACAGATCCCGGGCTTCTAGGGTGGGAATCCAAGGCCCCAGGAAAGGAGCCACACATGTGAAGTCATTTTTTCTCACTTCTTTGTATATCATTGCTTCCCACAAAAGGCATTTCTGACGAGCCTCTGCTGAGAGGATTTGCTCATCTCTGTATTCAGTGGGGACTTACTACTCACCGGGGCCAGAGAGGGCAGGAAGAACAGCAGCTTCGGAGCCAGGCCAACCTGGAGTTGAGTCTCTGCTTGGTCACTGCTGAGCTGTGTCACCTCAGACAAGCTACTTACCCTCTCTGTGCTAGAGTTTCTTCATCTATAAAATGGGCATAATAACCCCTCCTTCATTGGATCAGACTTCTCAGATTGAAATCCTGCTTCTGCCCCTTAGAAGCCATATGATCTTTTTGGCAAGTCACTTTTTTAAAAGAATAGTTTATTATTATTGATTTTTTTTGGGGGGGGTGGAGAGGGAGAGAGAGAGAGAGAGAGAGAGAGAGAGAGAGAGAGAGGTGAGAACATAACATCAATAGGCTGCCTCTTGCAGGTCCCCTACTGAGATCAAGGCCACAGCCCGGGCACATGCCCTGACAGGGAATCAAACTGGCAACCTTTCCTTGCATGGGACAATGCCCAACCAACTGAGCCACACTGGCCAGGCCTGGCAAGTCATTTAATCCCACTAATCAAGTTTCCTCTTGTAGGAAATTAAAAAGGAACAGCATCAGGAGGTAGTTGTGAGGACTATATAAGGTAACACATGTATAAAGTGCTTAACACAGTGCCTGGCCCAGGGGAAGTCCTGAGAAGGGGACTGTCCCCTCCTCCTGAGAACAATTGTCCTTATTCTTGGGCACCCAGGTCTTTGGAAGGAAATTTTCCATCCGATGGCTGTGCCTCCCCAATCTACCAGCCAGAAATGAGCTTCCCAGCTGCCCCTGCAGCCGGGGCACAGGCGCGTGGCCGGGCTCGCCCAGCCATTATCATACAACCATTATGCATTGCCCAAGCCTGCAAGCTGGCAGCTAACGTCCCGAAGGCGGTGCCCCACGGGATCCACTCTGGCAGGAGTGGCCCCAGAGTCACCCGGCTTCTAGAAGCAGCAATGCCAGGGGCTGAGCAGCGGCATCCGGTGGCAAGTGCCGCCAAGTCTGTGCCCGCAGAGGGTGGCAGGAGTGGAGCTTGCTCCGGCTGCACAGCCTTCAAGCCTCGTTCCTTGCGAGTTCTTCCTGGAGCTTCTATGACTTACCCGACATCCCTTGACAAGCTGGCTTCAGAGAGTGGGCTCTGGTCTTTGCAGGCTAAAACCCCGATTGATACAGGATTTCGTAAAAGAAGGGATTACAGGCGAGGAGAGACCGAAGAAGTCTCTGCTTGGGTGTCTGTCTTCGTCTTGTAGGGGTGTCATAACAAAATACCGCACACTGGGTGACTAAAACAACATAAATGTCTTGTCTCATGATTCTGGAGGCTAGAACTCCAAAATCGAGGTGTCGGCAGGTTTGGTTTCTTCCGAGGCCTCTCTCCTTAGCTTGCAGATGGCCACCTTCTTGTTATGTCCTCCCGTGGTCTTTCTCTGGTGTCTCTGTGTGTCCAATTTCCTCTTCTTATACGGACACCAATCAGATTGGATTAGAGCATTTTGATTTAATTGCCTCTTTAAAAGCCCTTTCTCAAAAAAAAAAGAAGAAGAAGAAGAAGAAGAAGAAGAAGAAGAAGAAGAAGAAGAAGAAAAGAAAAAGAAAAAGAAAAAGAAAAAGAAAGAAAGAAGAAAGAAAGAAAGAAAGAAAGAAAAGGCACATTCTGAGACACTATGAGTTAAGGCCTCCACATATGGATTTCAGGGGACATGACTCAGCCCATAGCTGTGCCTTGAAGACATTGTAAATTCAGAATGTCCAAAATGGATTCATCTTTCGCCCCAACAGCCTCTACTCACAGCCTCGCCATCTTATTGGGTAACAACTTTTCTCATCCAGCTGCTCAGACAAAAAGACACAAAGTGCCTGCCAGCATGGGTCAGTAGTTGAACATCAACCTATGAACCAGGAGATCATGATTTGATTCCCAGTCAGGGCACATACCCAGGTTGCAGGCTCCGTCGACAGGGTAGGATGTGCATGCAGGAGGCAGCTGATCAATGATTCTCTCTCATCACTGATGTTTCTATATCTCTCTCCCTCACCCTTCCTCAAAAAAAAAAAAATAAAAAAAAAAAAAAAAAAAGACACGGAGACATCTTGACTCCTTGCTTTTTACACAGACAAGAATCCTGATAGTGCCACCGTTAAGTTATGTCCAGGATCAACCACCTCAGACCCTCCCCACTTTGAGTGCCATCATCTGTTGCCTGGATTACTTCCCTCCAGACTGGTCTCTCTGCTTCTATCCTTGCTCCCTCGGCCTCTAACCAAACAGTAGACAGACAGATCCTTTTAACATGTAACTTAGATGGTGCTGCTTCTCCATGTGAAATCCTGTGTGTTAGTTGCATTCGCCAAGGCTAGCTGCTGTAGGCACCTCGAAAACCTCACTGGCTTCATGGGATAAACGCTTGCACTGGCTCCAGTAGGAACCGGTGTGGTGGCTCCTGGTTGTGCAGGTGTCCTGAATCCTCCCCTCCAGGCCATGAACTTGGCACCCAGCTCCTCTGGCCTTTGCCTTCCTGGGGCCCTGAGCTTACCATTGTGCTTTCAGTGGTTCCCATTTCACTGAGCGTAAAAGCCAAACTCCTTAGAGGGACCACAAAGCCCAGTGGGATGCAGCCACCCCTTGCCTCTCTGGCCTCCCCTCCCACTACTCATTCCCTCATTCACTCACTCTGCTCCAGCAACACTGGCCTCCTCACTTGTCTTTGAATCTATCATCTATGTTCCCACCTTCGGGCTTTACTCACTCAAGCCTCGTGCCTGAGTCATCACCCATCACATACCTGCCTCCCTCACTCTGGCAAGTCATTGCTGAAATTTCACCTTCTCGATGACTTATTTCACCTATTAATGTTGCAATTCTCCCCCCTCTCCCCAAGCCCCATCACAGAACTCCAATCCCCCTCACCCTTCCCTTCTTCTCTTTGCACTTACCACCTTCAAATATATTATGATAATTTATTTACTCAATACGTTTCTTGATTCCCACCCCCACCCCTCCCACCAAGAATGTAATCTCCATATAGGAAAGAATCTTTGTCTCTTTTGTTCATTAAATAGTGTTTGGCACAGAAGGAACTTAATACATAGTTACCCTATAAAAATAGTTGAATGAATGACATGAGCATCAGAAGGGCTTTCTGGCCTAGATGGGCCTGAAATGAAGGTAGTAAAACTATAGCTACTATTAAGATAGGAGATTCCGGAAGCACAGCACACAGTGATAAAATGGGGATTGAATAGGTGTTTTTTGTTGTTGTTGTTTTGTTTTGTTTTGTTTTGGGTTTTTTACTAGTTTCTTTTAACTGTAGTGGAGAGCTTAAAGAAAGAGTAGTAAATATAATCAATAGGTAGGCAGAACACCAGCAAGATCCTGATTCAGTCGGGATTCAGTTTTAAATAACAGGAAAAAAATCTCTTTTTCTTAACAGAAGGGAATTTGAGACAGACCATTAGCTGCTTATAAAATCACTAGAGGCCTGGGGCACGAAAGTCATGCATGGGTAGAGTCCCTAGGCCTGGCCAGTGATCAGGGTCAATCTGTGGGGTGACCAGCAGGGCAATCAGAAGGTCACGACCCACAGGTTGAGAACCGCTAGCAAGGTGGCCTAAGACCATTGGAAAACACAGACATTTACATTACAATTCATAACAGTAGCAAAATTAAAGTTATGAAGTAGCAACAAAAATAATTTTATAGTTGGGGGTCACCACAACATGAGGAACTGTATTAAAGGGTTGTGGCATTAGGAAGGTTGAGAACCACTACTCCAGACAGTGATGGCAGTCATTCGGAGGAGGAAAAGCTAACCCACCACACCAAAGTCTAAGAAATCTCACATTACTATATTCTCCTAAACCAGATCTTCCTTGGGGGTGGAAACTTTAATCTGGTACCACCTCCGTGGCAGAGTGATGTCCAGAAATGGTTATTCAATGCAGAGCATCCTCAACTCATCCTCAACTATGACAACTGACGTTTTGCTCTCTGTCCAGGCCCATGAGGCCTCCCACATGTGGACTACTCCCCAGATGCCATACACTTGAGCCTGATGCCTAACAGGGAAAGCTGATCCCCATGGTCCACGCAGCCCCTCCTCCAGGGTCTTATCATTTCCAGGTTCACAAAACCATCCCTTGCCCTCCTCCTTGACTATCCCTCCATACATCCAAAACTCTAGTCATGCACTCTGGAGCAGCCCACCCCCACCCAGAGAGCACCCAGATCAACCCTTCTTGGTGCCAAAAGTCAGGTGAAAGGATATCCAGGAGTTAAAGGACACAAAGCAGACCGCTCTTCCCTGGAGTGAAGATGAGGTCACCAATCTCACTTCATTCCTTTTCCTAATAACATGCCTTCTTGGGTTACCATTTAGAGAGCGCCGACTATGTGCCAACCACAATGCTAAAATCGTCACCTGCATGAGATTATCTCATCCTTCATCAGCCTTATATACTGAGGGTTTTATTGCCCATTTTTTCAAAAGAGGATTTTGCCCAAACTTCTCTAGGCTAGTCAGTGTAGGAGCCAGGACTCCAACCCAGGATGTCTGATTCCAACACTTTGCCCCTCAAAGACTACATCTTTCTTTCCTTTTTCAAAATTAATCCTCACCCAAGGATATTTTTCCATTAATTTTTAGAAAAATTGGTCAGAAGGTAAGGTGGGGGGAGAGAAAAAGAGGGGGGGGAGATTAATATCAATGTGAGAGAGATACATCGATTAGTTGCCTCCCATATAATCCCTGACTGGGGATAGAATTTGCAATGCAGGGAGAACTTGGAATGGAACCTGTGACCTTCAGTGAATGGGCCAGTGTTCTAACCACTGAGACCCATGGGCCAGGGCTACGTACGTATTTCTTTAGCCCCAGTCCCACCCTCGGCTCTCCCTAGAAGTCTCCCTCATGCAACTCTTTCCTAGCTCGGGGCAGTGAGCCCTACCCACCTCTGGAATCTCCACTATGCATTCAGGTCTTCCCCTACCCCGACCTTCTCCAGTCTCCCCCAAAGAGGAGAAGACACTGCCACCAGGGAGGCCTCCATAACCCTGGCTCTTAATGTGTATTTACTCCTTGGATTCCCATAGCAACACCAAGAAGCAGAGTGCATGCTGCCTGGACAAGTTGGGAAACTGAGGCTCTCCAAGATCACAGAGCTCATGCAGAACAGAGCCAGGGTTAGAGACCAGTGAGTCTGTTCCCAAGGCATCTAAGAAGGGCCTTACCATGGACAGAGAGTCACCAAGCACAAGAGACAGCTGATCTGGCACTGCTCACCCAGCGATGCCCTGAGCTTGCACTGTGCCAAGCACTGTGTTAGTTGCCTCACAGGCCTTCTTCCCTAAAATCCTCACCACAAGCCCACATGGAAGGCACTGCCCTTATGCTCACTTTTCATATGTAGAAACTGACACTTGACGATGATAACCAACTTGTTCTATGTCAACTAAGAGCAGTCAGAATTGAGGCCCAGCTCTGGAGGCAAGAGCAAGTGGATGGGGAGAAACAAAGTTCTCAGGGAGGCATATGGTTCTTATTAAATTCACAGACTTTTATTGAAGAGCTTTAGGGACTCACGAATTTCATGAATTGTATGCAAATATGCTTATTTGGGGGAGCGTTGAAAGAGAAGATCTATAGCTTCAATATAGTCTCAAAGAAATCCTTAATGACCATCCCTAGCACAGAGCCTGACACACCAAAGACACTCAGTAGTGTCTGGAGAATGAATGAACAGACGAATGAACGAGTGACTCAACGAGTGTGTGTGCCTCCATGCCCTAGAGGACACCACACATGACCTGGTACACACTTGCATCTGTACCTTTGAAGATGGTGAAAGCCATGCCGGGACCTGAGCCCAACCCTCTCCTGGGCCCTTTCTCCCAGTCCCAGAGGCTACAGCCAGGTGCTAGGACGAGCTCCAGAGAGAAGCTTCCCCCGCTTTCTCCCACCTCCACTGCTGACAATGACCAGGCAGAGGCGGGAGTTGTGCAACTCAGATAACAAAGCTTTATTGAATGCCAGGAGCGGGCAAGGGCGAGGCAGGGCTCAGGTGTGAAGTGCCTGTGTGTGGGGGGGAGGAGGGGGGAGAAGGTGGTGTTGCAGGAGTGGGGATCCCTCAATGGGATCTGTGTCCACACAGCAGGGGGGTGGGGGAGCGTGCTTCCTAGGCCTGAGCGATGCTGAGCAGCCTCAGTTCTTGGTGCGAAGGACCTGCTCGTGGGTGGACACCACCTTGCCATCGTGCACGTCCACGACCTTGGTGCGGATCTGGCGGCTGGAGGAGGACACTGGGGAACAGGGGAGAGAAGGCGTTAGCAGCGGTGACGAGGCAATGAAGCAATCAGAAGCAGGGAGGCCAAGGAGTTGAGAGGAATCAAATGAGCTGCCTCCCTGCTGTCCTGTCTTCCTTCACCGCTCCCGAACTAGCACTGATACGACCAGCACATTTTATTTTTCAGATTAGGGCCTCCAAGGTTAGGAGTAGAGTCTGTGTCCTCAGACAGGAGCCTCCTAAGAACTCAGACGGGACTGGTTCAGTCCAGATGGACTCAAATAGACACAGATTGGCCCAGGACAGACAGAGCCCTGTAGGGCCCTGTCCATGGTGCTGACCCCTAGGACCATGCTGTCTGCCATAGACGCTGGTTCATAAAAGTAAAATGTGGAAGCCCACCAGCTCTTAGCCCTAAGGAGGATTTAGAGAGTGGTTGATAAGGGATAATTGGTGAGAAAACTCTAGCTCAGCACCCCCTAGAAGCCCATATCCAGCCCCCTAGGCCTACTGGGAGACCAGCGCTGGTTCTGAGGCTGGATGAGGAGGAAAGTCTTACCATCTCTGGACGAATGAGAGCCAGAGGAGAACTGGGAGGAGGAGAGGCTGTGAAGACAGAAAGGGGCAGGATGGTTAAACACACTGGGGGTGCAGTGAGTGAATCATGAAGGGAGGGACTAGGAGGGAGGACTGGGCACTCACTGGGCGTCCTCGCCCTCCAGCAGGCGGCGGTAGGTGGCGATCTCCTGCTCCAGCCGCGTCTTCACGTCCAGCAGGATCTTGTACTCCTGGTTCTGCTGCTCCATCTCGCAGCGCAGCTGGGCCAGCTGCTCCTCCACGCTGCCGATCATCTCCTGGATCTGGGCCAGCTGCATGCAGTAGCGGCCTTTGGTCTCCTCTAGACTGTTCTCCAGGGATGCTTTCTGTAAGGGAGGAAAAGAGGATCAAGGATCATGGAGTCGGTCCATCTCTTCCTCCTAGACCTTGGCCCGCCCCAGGCTGGCCGCGCCCCTACCATGCTGAGCTGGGACTGCAGCTCGATCTCCAGGTTCTGCACAGTGCGCCGGAGTTCGGAGATCTCGCTCTTGCTGCTCTGCACCAGTTCGCTGTTGGTGGCCACCTCGCGGTTCAGCTCCTCGGTCTGCAGAAAAGAGCACGTTATTCACCCTGGAAGTCCCCAGGAGGCTGGTATCCTGGGTCCCCTGCACCCGAACGGCACCCACCTTGCTGAAGAACCATTCCTCGGCGTCCTTGCGGTTCTTCTCCGCGATCTTCTCGTACTGGTCACGCATCTCGTTCAGGATGCGGCTCAGGTCCACACCAGGGGCGGCGTCCATCTCCACGTTGACGTCTCCGCCCACCTGGCCTCGCATGGAGTTCATCTCCTGCACAACCAAAGAACAATCTCCAATGGGAGCCTCATTCTGGCAGCTGACTGGGGTGTTCCCCAGCCAGAGACGCTCATGGCCTGAACGTTGCCCTCCACAGACTCAGTTCTATCCCTTCCCTCCCCGCTAATCTTCTAAGCTGGCTTTTCCACTGAGCTCTCACCTCCTCATGGTTCTTCCTCAGGTAGGCCAGCTCCTCCTTCAGGCTCTCGATCTGCATCTCCAGGTCGGCCCGGGCCAGGGTCAGCTCGTCCAGCACCCGGCGCAGGCCGTTGGTGTCGGCCTCCACGCTCATGCGCAGGTTCAGCTCCGTCTCGTACCTGGGATGACCCGAGAGAGAGAAGGCGTGAGACAGCTATCCTGACCACACTGAAGGCTTGGTTCTCTTCCTCCCGCAGCCTCTTCCCATCATTGGCGCCCTGCGGGTAGTGTAGGGTGCCAATCTGGGAAATGGCATGGTTGGACACAGTACCCATGGGTTGCTCAGATGCTCATTCCTGGGGTGGGGGTGACAGGGAATAGGGCAGCTTATCATGGTGCCGGGATTCAGGGGAGGGAGATACTTCTAGCTTCACTCAAGGATTGCACACAAGACCTCCAAATGTGACTGCCTCCTAAACTTCAGGGCCGCGTGGGGAAGTGGGGAGTGGCCTCTCCATAAAACTGACTCCCACACCTGGCTGCGGGTCAGAATCACTCGGGGAGCCTGTTAAAATAACTGAATCAGAACGCCAAGGGTGGGGCCCACAAGCCTTCTATTTTTATGAGCACCCTAACGGGTTTCCACATGGCCAGCCTGGCGCGCATCGGCTCTGTTCAGGCAACCCTGCTCCAAAAATGCCCCATTCCGGGCCACCCCTGCCCACTCACTTGGTGCGGAAGTCATCTGCGGCCAGGCGGGCGTTGTCAATCTGCAGGAGGACATTGGCGTTGTCCACGGTGGCCGTGAGGATCTGCAAGGCAAAGGGCACAGGGCATTGGTCAAATGGACATCCCCGGCCAGGCTCCACTGCAGCCAGCACCTGGCCTTGGCTTTCACGCACCACCTCCCACAAGCCTTCGCCACTGCAGCAGCCTGAAGGGTGACCGCTGGGAGGCCAGCTTTGACCCAGGGCTTTGCTGACGCATGGCCAGCAGCGGGGGTGGAAAGTTCCCTGGCCTTTGAGCCAAAAGCGCTTGAGTTCTGATCCTGCTTTTACCACCGGCTTGTTGCAAAACCTGAACTGCTTCTCTTCCAGTTCCCTTCCTACAGGTGAGACCCAGTTCTCAGTCTGAGTTCTCTCTGCAACGCCAGCCCTGCCAGGCCCTGCGGGCACATGCATTCCTTTCCCAGCTCACAGAGCAAGGGCCACGGGAAAGCACAGAGAATCAGAAAAGAGGAAGCAGAAGACAAAGATCGGTTGAACCCTGATTGGCTGGCGTTCCCTCCCTCGTTTCGTGGATTAGGGAAATATTAGGGGAATAATATCCTGGAGTGGGGTGGGGGGTGGGGGAGCACGGAGTAGGGGCCCGGAGTCAGATGCCACAAGCCCCCCAGGCTCCTTCCTGCAAAGGGCAGGTAAGGTCAGCTGCCACTGCTGGTCTCTGTGGGTTTCCGTGCTCTCCTGGCTGTGGGGTGGGGCTGGCGGGTGCCAGGGCTCATGGGCGGCAGCCGCCACAGCCCAGACTAATGAGCTAATGAGCAGTTTGGGCATCTGACTGGGTCCCGTTACAGCCTCGCTCCTCGCCTGCCCCAGAGAGCAGGTAGCTGTCTCCTGTGCTGACAGGTGGAGCACCGGCGTTTAGCCTCGGCTCTGCCGTGAATGTGCACTGTGCCCTTGGGCAGGTCAGAGCACCACCCAGACTACCGCTTCCTCCTTGGTCATATAAAGGGTAAGAATTCACGGTCTTCCCACCGACCAGCTCTGTGGGGCATCCGGGGCCAGAGGGAGGCATCTGACCCAGGAACCTACAGGTGCCCATGGCCTGAGGCATCTATCGCTCTAGAGTGAGGGAGCTGGAATGGCACCCCCAGCTGCCTGGCCCGCCCACCTTGTTCCTGAGGTCCTCGATGGTCTTGAAGTAGGGGCTGTAGTCCTTGACCTCACTGGGCCGCTGCCTCTGGTACCAGTCCCGGATCTTGACCTCCAGGTCGGCGTTGGCCTCCTCCAGGGCGCGCACCTTGTCCAGGTAGGAGGCCAGGCGGTCGTTGAGGTTCTGCATAGTCACCTTCTCGCTACCCACCAGGAGTCCATCACCACCGCCCATGCCAGCACCTATGCCAGCACCATAGCCGCCACCATAGCCACCGCCAAGGCCACCACCAAATCCTCCTCCGAAGCCACTGCCCAGGCCTCCACCAAAGCTGCTGCTGCTGAAGCCGCCTCCCAGCCCGTAGCCCCCACCGGAGGAGAAGCGGGAGGAGGACGTGCCCCCGAAGGCGTTGGAGGCCCGGCAGGACCCACCGGCCAGGACAGAGGACATGCGGCTGGAGCCACTGCCAAAGCCACAGCTACCGCCACCCATCATGGAGCTGGAGGAGGAGAACTGGCGGCTGCAGGTGGTCATGGTGCCGAGGAGGGAGGTGAGTGAGCGAGTGAGCGAGTGAGTCGGCAGAGAAGAGAGAGGTGCTCGGGTACGTGGGAGAAGGAAGCAGGTGCTTTATAGCCCTGGGTAGGGGGCGGGCCTGGCATTCTCCATCCCCCTTGGCTTTCACCACCCACAGGCCAGGCCCCTCCCCGCCAGCTCCCTCCTCGCCTCTGCCTTGTCACGTCCATCATATTTTAATGGAAACTCATTGTTTGGGGTGCTTTGGGTTTCTTGTCCCGCCAGGCATGATTCATGCGAGAAGGTGTGGGCCTGCAGGCTACACTTTCCCATCAGGCCCTGGGACCTGGGGCTCTCGGGAGCCTGTGTGCTGGGCTCCGTCCGGTGGCGGGAGCAGGGCCTCTGCACCATAAACCTGATGACCTGTCCGTTGCCCATGAACTACGCGAGACTCAGACACTCCTCTTCCAGGAAGACCACCATGCAAAGCAACACTGGCCTCGAAGGACACCAGCACGGCAGGTCACACAGACCCAGAGGCGCCCTCAGCATGGCCATTTGAAGAAAGAAACGAGGAAGTCCTGGGCCCTCCCGGGTCTGACCTGCAGGGCTGTGCCAAGGAGCCTGTCACATCTCTGAGCCAGGCCCAGACGGTTAGGTGGCTCAGGCTGCCACCCGGACACCCCCTTTATTTATTATTTACTTATTTATTTCTAAAGTATATTTTATTTTAAAATATATTGATTTTTTACAGAGAGGAAGAGAGAGATAGTTAGAAACATTGATGAGAAACATCAATCAGCTGCCTCCTGCACACCCCCCACTGGGGACGTGCCCAAAACCAATGTACATGCCCCTGACCGGAATCGAACCAGGGACCTCTCAAGTCCGCAGGCTGTCACTCTATCCACTGAGCCAAACCTGCCTGACACCCACTTGAAAGGGAAACCCAGGCAGCTCTCCCCAGCCCTGAGCAAAGGCCGGGAGACCCTCCACAGGCCTGCGGTAGGGGGTGGGGGGGAGGCAAAGGAGAGGGGAGTCCAAAGCTCCAGCTGCTCAGTCCGGCCAGAGGCAGGGGCGTCTCAGGCACAGCCAGACACTTCAGGAAAGAGCACGCAGCCGATGAGTCCTGCCATTTGCTCCTTTACCACCCAGGATCTGACACTTCTTTGGGCCTCAGTTTGCTCATCTGTCAAATGGAAGCAAACGCCATCCACCCCGCGTACTGCGAAGTCAGCTCCCAGAATCCAACACGGCAGAGCATGTGAAAGGGTCTCGTTAGCCGAGTGTGGCACGAAGCTGGAGAGCTGGGCTGTAGCCCAGTCTGGGCTCCAAGGGGGGTGGTGCTCTCAGGCCCCTGGGACAGCCCTGTTGGGAGGGGCTGGCTCAGGTGCCCCTTTTAAAGCTCCCAAGGGTTTATGTTGGGGGGAAGGAGGGAGGCAGTGCAGGTCCTGGGAGTGGGCTGGGGTCCCTGGCTCCTGAGGCCCCAATGGTTGCGGGACATTCCAGGGCTCCGTCTTGTTCTGCCCTAAGAGCATGCACAAGGGACCTCAGCTTTCCCACATCTCCCAGAGGACGCCAAAGGCACCCCTCGGGCTGTACCCGCCTTCCCGCCAGCCCCTCAGCCCCACAGACCCCGGCGGGCATGTGGGGAGGAATGCGGTCGTGTCTGGGGCTGCCCATCTCCCCAGACAGGCCTCAACAGCCCCCGCTGGAGGCTCTTCTGAGGATCAGCTGCTCCCGAAAGAGAAGCGAGAGCCTCCCTCTCCCCCCACCCTCCCTGCCATCAAAGCAGATGGAGGGAGCCGCCCCCTCCCACCCCCTCACCCCCCAGCCCTCGCCCCGCCACCTGGCTCGGGAGCTCAGGAGACAAAGCTGAGACAAACACTGGAGGCCTTGGGCTCCCTAAATCTGCAGGCAGAGCACTCACAAGGATGTGAGTAAGCCAGGGCCCCACCCTGCCAGACACTCCTAATCTCCTTCCCAGCCCTGTAATTCCCCAGCCAGAGGCCTCAGCACTTTGGCAGAGACAGACTTTTAGGAGGGAGAGATGGATGCTCTTAGGAGGCACGTTGGCTGTGGGTTGGGGGTGGCGGGTGCTCACCAGAGAACAATGCGGCATCCAGAGGGACCCTGGGAGCCGAAGGGGGTGCAGAGCCCACCGCCTGCCTCCCTCCACTGCAGGGACCCCCAGAGAGGCCCCCCAGAGCAAGGGACACAGGAAGAGGCCTCCTGCAGTCATGGAACCCAAAGCAGGCTCCTCCCTTGCCGTCCTCCAAGGGGGGATCCCAAAAGGGAAAGAGGATAGGGACCCAGAGACACATAAATAACCCCATGCACCGTCTAAGGAGAGACCTTTGCCAGCTTCCCTCCCCCACAGACCTGAGACCCTGCTGTGGAATGCAAGTCTGACACCCCCCACACCACCACCTCTGGATTAGAACTCTGACTCACATCCTGAGGCCAAGCCCCCATGCACGGAGGCGCCAATGGCCCAGCCTCGGGCTTGGGATGTTTTGAGGAGAGGCAGCTCTCTGGGACAGCAGGGGTTCATGGAATGGGGGGGGGGGGGGTCTGCTAGGCAGGCTTCGTGTGGGTGCCTTTACCTGACCCTCCTCCTGCCGCCTGGGAAGGAGGGGTAATGCAGGAGCCTGGGGCGGTGCCTCTTGTGGTCGATGAGTCTCCTTGCACCAGCCTGTGGGGGGGACCCAGGCCAATCCAAACAGATGAAGGGCCTGCACTGTGTGCTGAGGGCCAGGCAGGGAGCCAGGGGGAGGGATCCTGAGGAGGAACAGCCCGGCCTGAGGAGGGAGCTAGCTACAGCTGGTGGCTTGGAGCCCAAGCTAAGGGAAAAGACTGCCCCTGTCCTGAGCGAGCCCTCCTCCCTCCCCCTACCTGAGAGGGACCAGAGGATGCACATCAAAATCACTCAGGATTGCGGTCCACAAGCTCATGAGTCCACAGAGCCAAGTATCAACAGCACAACAATGGGCATGTCTTTGGAGAGCCACATTTTTTAGACGTAAGCTTCTTCTAATGCCACTTCTTCAACACAGACTCTCCCAGGCCGTGGTACTTTGTGGAAGAGCCACACTCAGGGGACCAAAGGGCCGCGTGTGGCTCGTGAGCCGCAGTTTGCCGACCACTGACTTAAGACATGAAGAGACACAAGGAAAGCAATGCCTGCGTTCTGGAACTGCCGTAACAAAGGACCACTTGCCTGGTGGTTTAGAAGGAGAGGAAGTCCTTCGCTCACAGGTCCGGGGGCCAGAAGTCCCACCTCGAGGTGTGGGCAGGCCGCTCCCCTGAAGGCGCTGGGGGAGACTCCCTCCTCCTCTCTGGGCAGCTGGTGGCTCCTTGCCTCCCGTGCTGTGCGGCAGCGCCCCTCCCATCTCTGCCTCCAGCTCCATGCGGCCTTCATCTCTGTCCCTCTGTGTTCTCCTCTGCGTCTGATAAGGACACACATAGGATTGAATGCCCACCCCAATCCAGTACGATCTCATCTCAGTTCTCACCACACTTACAGCAGCAAAGACCTGTGTTCAAATAAGATCAAGTTCTGAGGTTCCAGGAGGTCATGCATTTAAGGGGGAGACTATTCCACCCACTACCCCACCTAACAGACGTTGCAGAGGCGGTGGTGAGAAATTCGGTAAAGAGATAGCTGTGCACCCTGGCCAGTTTGGCTCAGTGGATAGAGCATCAGCCTGGGAACATGTCTGGGTGGTAGATTTAATCCTCAATAGGGGGCGTGCAGTGTATAGCCAATCCATGAGAAATCCCCTCTCATCATTGATGTTTCTGTCTCTCTACCTTTCCCTTTCTCTCTGAAATCAATAAAAATATGTTTTTAAAGAGAGAGAGAGATGATTGTGCTAAGAGATGAGCAGGGCCAATCTGAGAGGCTTCTGGGAGCAGCTTTTTAAAAAATTTAATTTTTTTTTTTATTGGTTTCAAAGAGGGAGAGAAATAGAAACAACAACAATGAGAGAATTTCTCATGGATGGGCTGCCTCCTGCATGATCCCCACTTGGGATGGAGCCCACAACCAGGGTCAGGCTAGGAGCAGCCTTTAGCCTCTCCTGTTCATCCCTCTCCCCACCAAGCCCTCGCCACCTGTGTGTAGCCAGATCTCCTGCCCAGGGAGCTGTCACTCATAGAGACAGTATGTTGGGCCTCAGCCTCTGTCATCAGAAAGACAGGACCAGCACGGGGCAGGAGCAGGCTGGCAGGCGGACTGCAGGCTCAGGAGGCAAGCAGGAGCACCTCCCCAAGACGCTGGTCCCCTTTCCCCCAGAGAGCTCTGCCGCCCGCTGCTTTCCCAGGCCGGCCAGCCCATCCGGGCCAAGAGAGAGCCTGGCTGACACAACCGATAGGCTGAGCCCAGTGTTTCAGCATCCCCTCGCCTTGTCCGAGCCTGCCAGCTGTGAGTGCTGACAGGACAGACTGACCACCCCGCCTTATAGATGCAAAAGGTTCAGAGGTCAAGGAAACCTCCCAAGTTCACAGCAAGGAAGCTGTCAGCCAGGACCCAATCCCCACTCTGCCTGCGGCAAGGCTCGCTTTCCAGTGCCAAGTCCCCTCCTTGTGAGGGGGTCCCCAAAACTCAGAGCCAACAAAGGCCTTCATGGTCACCTAGAGTCTAGACCTAGTCTCTGAGCTTTACAGATTAGGAGGCTGAGGCCCTGGGAGGGGAAGGGTCATGTCCAAAGTCACACAGCAGCCGAAACCGGTTTGGCTCAGTGGATAGGGCGTCGGTCTGCAGACTGAAAGGTCCCGGGTTCAGTTCCGGTCAAGGGCATGTACCTTAGTTGCGGGCACATCCCCAATGGGGGGCGCGCAAGAGGCAGCTGATCGATGACTCTCTCATCGATGTTTCTAACTCTCTATCCCTCTCCCTTCCTCTCTGTGAAAAATCAATAAAATATATTAAATTAAAAAAAAACAAAAACAAAGTCACACAGCAAAGCCTGCCTTGAAAGAGCGAAATCTGTAACACATGCCACCCAGAAATGTGAGCTGGGCAGGGGGGTGGGACAGGTGGGGTCAAAAGAGCCAGGTGTCCCTGTGAGAGCCTGTGCCCCGGAATCACACTCCGGTTGTTAAGAACTTGAACGGTCAGATGGCCAAGGGCCGGCAACAGGTGGGTCCACTCACGCACCGTCTATCAGCTCCCTGTTCCGGGAAAGGAAGGCCCAGCTCTCCAGCCATGTACCCACAATGCCCACTGCAAGCTGAGCTTCCTCCCCTATGGCCCAGTCCATCGCTGACCACCATGTCCCCACCGATCTCAGGCCTCTGCCTGCATTTCCGCTTCTGTCCTTTCTTTCTGTCTAAATGCCTCCTGCTCTTTAAGACTAGACCTCAGTTTAACACACAAATGTAAGATATGATTTCTGGCCCAGCGGGCATGGCTCAGGGTGGAGCATCGACCTAGGAACCAGGAGGCCAAGATTTGGTTCCTGGGCAGGGCACATGCCTGGTGTGAGCTCAACCCCCAGTAGGGGGCGTGCAGAAGGCAGCAGATCACTGATTCTCTCAATGATTCTCTCTCATGACTGATGTGTCTATCTCTCCTTCCCTCTCCCTTCCTCTCTGCAATCATTTTTTTTTTAAGAAAAGATATGATTTCTGCAGACTGTGTGGCATAAAGTAGATGCTCAATGAAGGGCAAAAGAAAGGGAGGATGAGGAGCGGGTAGAAAGAGAGGAAAGGGAAATTGGTAAGGGAATAAGACAGATGGAGAATGGATGGATGATGGATGGATGGATGGGTGCATGATGGGTGATGATGGATGGATGGATGGATAGATGGATGGATAACTAGAAAAATGGAGGATGGATGGTGGGTGGGTAGGCCTGTGGCCAGGTGGGTGAATGATGAATGGAACCCACGGAAAGAGCAGGCATTCCACCCATCCCAGCATGGGCAAGCATCTCAGAGGAGCTTTTCACTGAACAGATGCTAAGCAAGCAAAGAAAGTGAGGATGGGCATCCCACTTGCCCAAAGACCCACTGGTCTGAGGACAACCGCAGCCTGAAGCATCGCTGAGCCACCGCCGAGCCCAGCGCTGGAGCCTGCGTCAGCCTGACCGAGCTGAGAGCGGAGGCCGGTGACCAAGGTCTGCTGAAGAGCTCAGACTTTTTCCTGACAACACTGGGGGGCACTGAGTGGGGTCCGCGCAGGGGAGGAACATTGCCAGGTGTGCTTTACAAAGGCCTCTTGGCAGCCGGGGGCACATTCTTTGGCAGAGGGGCAGAAAAGCAAAAACTAGGAAGGAAGATGCTACCTGGCCATTGTCCAGGTAAGGGGTGGTGCTGGCTCAGATCTCTCCTCTCCTGGAAGTCCCACCCCACCCCTCAGATCACCTGGCTTTCCCCTTCTCCCTCCCTCTGCCTCCGTGGTCTGTGCCTGCCCCCCAAAGCTTACTACGGTGTTCTGGGGGTCACAAAATGCTTCTCCTCCAGTCGGTGCTGCTCAGCATGTTAATTTCCTATAATTGCTCTAATCTGATGGAGGAGACACAGCCCTCGGAGATGATTATTCTGAAGGGGGAGGGCCGATGAGCCCAGAGCTTTCTCTGCTCCACGGGCCGGGCTGAGGGGAACATGGAGCCGAAGAGCCACCAGGTGGGGTGGGTATCACGCGAAAGGCTTCTTGGAAAGGCTGCGTTTGACTCAGGTTTTCAGAGAAGGAAAAGCCCTGGGTGGGTGGAGTATTCCCAGGCAGGGGCGTGGCTGTGGGAACTCGGGGAAGTAGGCAGCTGGGAGCCAGAACGGCTGTGTCAGGATCCTGCACTGCAGGGGCCTCAGGTCCAAGGAGAAGGGTAGATGGGAGAGGGGTCCTGGAGAGCTCCAGAGAGAGAAGGAGTGATGTTCACCATCAGAGGGTGGGGAGCAGATGCAGCGTCATGCAGGTCACCCCCCCACACCCCTGCCTTCTCCCCGGGCTGACATGTGTGGGATCCAGGAAGCAACAGGGCCTCCCAAGTCAGTCAGGGGGCTCAGTCTGGGCTCTCCACCCCCTAGCCATGTGACCTTGGCCCATGCAGAGGGCTCAGTCTGTCTCCAGTCCAATGGGATTCTGGGCAGGGGCCAGTAAATCATGGCTGTGGCCAGCACCGTGCTGGACAGAGTCAGTGTTTAAAAACATCTCCCTTCAATGAACCCCTAGGTGCTTGCCCCAGGGAGGGGGGCAGCAAGGGGTAGCGCCATCGGAGAACAGGTATCGGAGTCATACAGAGAGAGACAAAGAACAAAGAGGATCCAGGAAAGTGCGGGGGTGTGGGAGAGACAAGAGGAGGAGGAGGCTGGAGGAGCTGCTGAGGCCAGCAGGGTCCTGGTGATGAGCTGGCGAGTCAGAGGGCCTGGCCAGGGCGGAGCCCACAGGAACGGGCAGGCCTGGAGCCCTGCTGGGGCAGAGTCAGCAGGACAGTGAGGGTGTGAGGGATAAGGCACGGCAGCTGCCAACAGGACCCCCGCGCTGAGCTGGGGCCAGCACTACCTCCCCTGGTCTGGGTGGGGAGATGGAGAAACCCAGCTCCGGGTCCAATGAGGTCCAGAGGCCAGAGGAAGCCTCACCCACCACTCAGCATCACCAGGTCCTGGCTCTTCTCCTCCCAGCCCAGGTTGTGCAACCAGGCAACAGTGGTGTGCGCATGCGCGTGCACACACACTCACACATGGACTCACACGCACGCACGCATGCACGCACGCACGCACATACCCACACCTAGGCTTTGCTCTTCCTCCTTCTTCCATAAGACTTGAACCATGTCTGAAGGCCTCCCTGAACTCTTCCTTTGGCCTCATGGCCAGAGAAGATCAGACCAAATTTTGAAAAGCTCTAGGAGCCTAACTGGTGTGCCTCAGTGTACCAGGAGGTCACTCCTGGTCAAGGCACTTGCTTGGGTTGTGGGCTCGATTCCATTCTCTGTCATCATTGATGTTTATCTCTCTCTATCTTTCCCTTCAATATATATATATTTAAGAGAGAGAGAGAGAGAGAGAGAGAGAGAGAGAGAGAGAGAGAGAGAGAGGGAGAAAGAGAGAAAGAGAGAAAGAGAGAAAGAAAGAGAGAAAGAGAGAAAGGGAGAAAGGGAGAAAGAAAGAAAGAAAGAAAGAAAGAAAGAAAGAAAGAAAGAAAGAAAGAAAGAAAGAAAGAAAGAAAGGAAGGAAGGAAGGAAGGAAGGAAGGAAGGAAGAAAGGAAGAAAGGAAGAAAGAAAGAGAAAAAGTCCCAAGCAAGATCTCTGTGTGGGCTGGTGTCACCAGTGGCTGGATTCATATGACTAACCCTGCAGACATATGTGACTGCCACCCGACCTCCATGACCAAGGATATCAGAAGAAGGTGGGGCACAGATCTGGCCCCAACAACCACCCCAAAGTGTGTCTACTGTAAAAGGGAGGTGGCGGTAACACGGGGAAGTGGTTGCTAATACCTGACATCCAGCTCTGGGTTTCCTGGCAGTCAAGGCAAAAGGGGAAACAATGATGGAATAGGAAACTCCCATTCACTAATAAAGAGTCTGAACTCTAGCATCTGAAGGACACTGAGAGCTCCCGTTTCCTGAGCTCTGCACTGTCCTAGGCATTGCCTCTGAAACCTGATTTTGTCCCTTGGGCAAGGTGTTACCTTCTGTGTTAGAGACATAAAGGCAGCAGCATTCCCCTGGGCCTCCCTCTCCCAGTGCTGACCCCCTCCCAGCTGCCACTGGATGTGTGGGTGTCCTTAAAGCTGAGGCCCCTACCCCTGGCGGCGTCACAGCCCACCTCCTGGACTCACCAAGCTCCAGCCACTTCTCCTGGGCACTCAATGGCCAGATTTCCAACGGTCAGCACCGGAGACACTTGCCCGAGGGCCTCCAGCCACCACAGCCCGTGCTGCCTGTGCAGGAGGCAGGCTGGAATGCTAGGAAGTTAGCACCAACCCTGCCTGAGAGGCGCCCTGATCTGGGACTGATGGGATCAGGGGACAAAAGCCCCAGCTCCCTCATCTTTGAGGAAGAATTCTGGGTGCATATTCTACCTTGTCTCCGGGGTCCTATGGCAGGATGAAGCTACAGCTGTCCAGTGTTCACGTGCTTGATAACACACCTGTCAGTAGCCCTTCCCTCCCTCCCCCTCTCACCTACCTGCTCCCTAATGGTGTTCCCGAGACACCACCCAAAACACTTCTTTTTTTTTTTTCAAAAACACTTCTTGCTCTTGGATTTTTGTCTGAGAGTCTGATTCTGGAACCTACACTGAGGCACATGAGCTCTTATTATTATTTTTTTTAATATATTTTGATTTTTTTACAGAGAGGAAGGGAGAGAAATAGAGAGCTAGAAACATCAATGAGAGAGAAACATCGACCAGCTGCCTCTTGCACACCCCCTACAGGGGATGTGCCTGCAACCAATGTACATGTCCTTGACCGCAATCAAACCTGGGACCTTTCAGTCCGTAGACTGACGCTCTACTGCTGAGCCAAACCGGCTTTGGCTATTATTATTATTATTATTATTATTATTATTATTACTTCCATTTATTTTGGAAAGGGAGAGAGACATGGAAACAGCAATGATGAGAGAGAATCACTGATCAGCAGCCTCCTGTATGCCCCACACTCGGGATCAAGCCTACAACCTGGGCATGTGTCCTGACCAAGAATTGAACCATGACTTCCTAGTTCATAGGTCAATGCTCAGCCATTGAGCCACACCAGCTGGGCAGACATGACACACTTTTAAGATTAAGCTGTGTTATTTTGAATATGTTTTTCTTAAAATAGGTATCACAGGATCTCACTCATAGGTAGAAATCTAAGTAGCAAAATACGCTGATGATTAAAGTGGATCCAGAGACATGGAAGCATAAAACAGAGTGGGAAATCTCAAAGGGAAGGTGGAGGAGGAACCAAAGACCTGGTATGCATGTATGCATGGCCCATGGGCACGGACCATAGGATGCTGAAGGCCTGGGGTGGGGGCAGGGATGGGATATAAGGGGTTAATGGGAGGAGAAGGGGACATATGTGATACTTTAAAGAATTACTAAAAAATAAATAAATGAAGCCCTCAAGACAGACAGGAAAAAAAATCAATGAATATTTTTTTCTTAAAACGTTGCAGTCTAGGTTTTCTTAAATCTAGACCAGTGGTTGGCAAACCTCGGCTTGCGAGCCACATGCAACTCTTTGGCCCCTTGAGTGTGGCTCTTCCACAAAATACCACGGCCTAGGTGAGTCTATTTTGAAGAAGTGGCGTTAGAAGAAGTTTGTCAATCAGTCAAGCCCCGATTTGTAGCACTTACCACTTCCATGATGTAAACACCCCACTGCCTTTCTCCCAGAGGAGGAGGAAGAGGAGGGCAGGCATCAGCCAGGATGGGGCTGTCAGCGGGGGTGCTTGGGTTTTGTAGCACAGCCCACCCTGCACCCACCACAGGCACCTCTGGGAGAAGAAGAACGAACAGGGCCGTTCCCTGCCTCCATGCTGGAAGGCAGTGTCTCCTTTAAGACCAGGGCAGCCCCTGATTGGTCACTGTCACCCCCACCCTGCTCCCGCCCCAAGCCCAGCACACCTGGCCCAGAGCAGCCTCGAAGTGGACACAGCTGAGTTCCCTAGGCTCCTGCGAGAACGCGCCTTCTCTGTGACCAGAGCAAGTCTAACTAGGCCAGGGGTCTGACCCACAGGGGTGTTCTGACACCTCACCTGCCACTCCTGCGCCCTCGGGCAAACCACTCAACCTCCCCGAGCCTGAGATTCTCACCTGTAAAATGGGAGGGTGCGGTGTGGGGAGACAGGTGGGAGTCTCGGCAGAGAGCCAGCTCAGCTGTGCCAGGCCAGAAACACAGCTGCAAGAATCAAATGAGGTCGCCCAGGCCAGGCTGCTGTGAAGACTGTCCACGGGAGAGGGAAAGAGTGAGCACACACTTACTGGGTGCCTGCTGTATACATTTTACCTCCCTTAATGCTCACATGAGCCTCTCAGGTAGATACTAGCAGCCAACATTTACAGACTGAAATGCAGAGAGATGAAGAGATGGGTCCGGAGCCGTGCTCGGAGTTCAACACCAGGGCGGCCTCTTGCCTCCCGATGCTATTTCGCACTCCTTCTGCAAGGGACTGTGATCCTGCTTTCGTTTTAGTTCTTTTCTTCTGCGTATCACTGTACAGTGCTGATGGGCGGTCACTGGAATGTTTTCCCAGTTTTAGTCCCGTATGAATAATGGCACTTACCGTGTTTCCCCCAAAATAAGACATCCTCCGAAAATAAGACCTAGCGCAACTTTGGGAGAAAAAATTAATATAAGACACTGTCTTATTTTGGGAGAAACAGGGTACGTCCTTTTATGCCAGTCTTTTATTTCTTTGAAATTATTCATGTAACCCCGAAGCCCCTATGTCTTTGAAACTCACCTTTGCTATGAACTCACAAGTCACAGGGCCAGAGAAGAACCTGGGAGAGGGAAAACCCAGGGGGGCGAAACAATGGATGGATGTTTTTATTTTTTCTATTTCCACTTATGTTATCACACTCTTCATATGGCAGATAAAAACTGGAAGGACCAAAACATACCTGTTTTATGGGAAACAATACCATGATCATAGGGAAGACAGAGATGCTGGGATCCCAGCAATGTGTGTGCAGGGAGCCAAGTCCGAAATGGACTCCCCTAAATAGCCATCTATGCTTTAACCCCCCCCCTCAGTCTGCTCAAAGCCCTGTAGGAGTCCTGGACCACTGGGGGAAGAGAGGGCACAAAGCTACATCAGCCCGTGGTGGGGACCTCACACTCGATCTGGTAGGCCCGCCTGATAAAGAGCTGCAGGTGCTCGGAGCCTCAGCCCTCACAGACCGGACTCTGTCCCTCCACTGCTCTCTCTCCCACAGAAGCTCCTCAGTACCACCCCCAGAGGCACATGGAATCCAAAGAAGCCTGTTCTCAAGAAATCTGCTTCTGAGAAGGCTTTGATAAGACCAGCAAGAACAGCAGCTTCTACACCAAACCCCTGGTTTGACCCCACCAATGTGTATGGGTGTCCCTTCGGGGCTGGCTGCTGCCTACGGGCTGTGGGGACAGGCAAAACAGAAGGCGTCATTCCTGTTTGTTTCAGGGTGTCATCAAAAGGCTTTACACAAGCAACCGACCCAGACCCACCGCAGTGGGAAGGCAAACAAGAAATCCCTTATCTCGGAGACAGGGAGGCATGCTATGCTTTTTATAGCTCCCCAGAACAATGGGCCCAAAGAAAGCAGAAGCTTACGAGCTTAGCTCTAATGCATTTACATCAGCAGATATACTTTATAGGCTATCATTAATTCTCACTCCGGCCATTGTTTCAAGCACTTTACGCAGTTATCTGAAACAATATTTCACAAACGTTGACATTAAGTCAAGCATAAGGAATCTGAGGGCGTGTTGGAAGTAGACAGGTTACAAGCAACATTCGAGAGCCACTCAACCTCCTCGCCTCAGCAGCTATGAGAAAATTGCAGCCTGGTTTGGGACTTAAATCTTGGTTTGAGGAATCCAGGCATCAAGGCATTTCTGGATGGACAAGCTGGTTCCCTTATTAAAGGGGAAACTCACATTTCTGGTTTCAGGTTGTACTTCTTCAAAGGGGTTTATGGTGTGTTTTTGTTGTTGTTGTTTATTTTTTTGTTTGTTTAATATATTTTTCTTGATTTCAGAAAGGAGGGGAGTGGGAGGTAGAAATAGAAACATCAATAATGAGAGAGAATCACTGATCAGCTTCCTCCTGCACACCCCCAATGAGGATCAAACCCACAACCTAGGCATGTGCCCTGACCAGGAACCAAATTTTGACCTCCTGGTTCACAGGTTGATGCTCAACCACTGAGCCATGCTGCCCAGGCCAAAAGGTTTATGATTTGTCTCTACAGGATACAGCAGAGAAAATGAAGGAGCGGAAATCATCAAATAAATTATTCAAGAAAATCTCTCAGAACTGAAAAGCATGGGTTTCCACATTGAAAGATTCTGCCAAGTGCCCAATCCGACAGGTGAAGAGGCAACATGTGACATTTCAGCCTGTTGGAAAGAAAGGGAAAAACCCAAAAGTTCTGAGGAAAGGGATAGGAATAGGATTGTATGAAGAATCCATAATCAAAATAGCATTAGACTTAACAGCAACACTATTGAGATGCCAGGAAGCAGTGTAACAATACCTTCCAAATACTGAGGGAAAATTATTTCCAACTAGAATTCCATACCCTGCCCAACTATCAGTCAAGAGTGAGGGTAGTGAAGGTTGATTAACCATATTTTCAGACATAAAAGTGCTATGAATCCTTTCTCATAAAATACTAGAAAATGCGCTTCACTAACATGAAGAGGAGAAAAGAAAAGGAATACATGGGATCCAGGAAACAAGGGATATAACACAGAAAGAAGGGACCCCCAGATGACGGGGAAGAGAGATTCCAGGGTGACAGCAGGCCTAGCGAGCAATCAGACAGACCGAACCAGGGAGACAGAGGGCTCCAGGAGGGTCATCTTTGAAAAGATGAAGTTGATGGAATAGGCAGTGTTCAACATATGAAGAGGAGATTTATACTTTCAACATTGAATGAGAGAATAAGTTAGTGATAGGTACATAGAAAACCTAAACAAATTGAAGAAGAGATATTTATTACGAAGAAATTTAATATAGTATAAAATATGATTTGACTGTGACTAGTATTTAAATAGTCATAATAATGGAAACATTAAACATTTATCTAGTGATTTTCAATCTATTGAAATGGATATATTGAGAAGATGGGAAGAAAAGGAAAGTGAGGAAGAAGTGGGATGGGACAATGCTGTATACGAGAGCTTAGTAAGTCCCCATCCTTCATAGCAATAAGTCAAGCATTAAACATTAAAACTTTTTTTAAAAAAAATCAAGAAATAGTAGTATAAGCCTGTTGTCTAAAATAAGGAGGGTTGAGCATCATCCTGTGCACCTAAAGGTTGCCGGTTCAATTCTCAGTCAGGGCACATACCTGGATTGTGGGTTTGATTCCTGGTTGGGTATTTATAGAAGGCAATCAGTTGATCTCTCTCTCTCTCTCTCTCTCTCTCTCTCTCTCTCTCTCTCTCTCTCTCTCTCTCTCTCTCCACCCCTTCTCTCTAAGCATGTCCTCAAGTTAGAATTAAAAAGCAATCATAATAAAATAAAATAAAATAAGAAGGCAAATGCCAAAAGTAACAGCTAAGAAAGTGGGAGGTGGGAATGCAGGTATGTGTCACAAACTGGAATGGCTCTCCCTCACCCTTTTTTTTTGGGGGGGGGGGGGGGGAATGGCTCTTTTTCATAAAGGTTTTATTATGTCATACACACTTAACTTTGATTTGTTTTGATTAAAATTTTAAAAGATGGAAGGCATCCATGGCAAGTGAGAGGTGTGGGACAATGCCATTAGTCAGGTACGGCTGACTCATGAGCACAGGGCAGGGAAGGGTGGAGCGGAAGCAAAGTGGGGTAGAGAAGGAAGGGCCAAGCATCGGAGGGGAAAAGAAACATCATGAGGGGTGAGGCAGAGGCGTCCGGATCACATCCTTGTTCTTCATCTTGACCACATTCTTGTAGGAAGGTCGCTGGGCAGAAATGAGGGTGGGAGAGATGGACAGCAAAGGGCCCTGGTGAGCAGGCTGTGGCCAGTTCTAGGGAGAGAGGAGGCAGGTCTGAATGGAGCAGTGGTTTGGGGAACAAAGAGGAGATATTTCTCAGGAAGCTCATCAGCACAAAATGTACAGGCTGAGGGGGGGGGGGGAGGAGTTGACAGGGGTTAGGAGGAGGAGCAGGTGGGGAGGAGAAAGGCTCTAACTATGGGCATTGACTATCCCCAAGGCAGTCTCGCCCTTCCACTGTCCAACAGAAAAGTCATTGTGGGCTGTTATGCTCAGATTTCATGATCCCCAAAGACCACCAGGGAGCCTGAGCTCACGCCCCACATACCGACCCAGTGGCAAGGTGGAGGAAGAGAGCGGGTTTCTCTAGAACAAATAATTTATAGGGGCGGTGAGGTCACTGCTTTGGCTGACTTCGATTGGTTGGGTGAGGGCTGGGGTCCAGTTACATAGTGACATAGTTATACAAAATAGAGGAGGTAGCACAAGATGGAGTCAGGAGTTAACCCTAGCCTGCTCTCTCGGTGCAAAGGTGAGGAGACAAGGGATCAAAGCTAAGAACTCAAGCGTTGAGTCTGTGGGTTAAAATAGCGAAGGTGGCAGGGTGGCACAGAAGAAAGGCACGCTGAGATGGGCCCTCAGAAGCCGGGGTGATGATGATCTGTGGGATCGTCTTCCCTGGGGCCATCCTGCTACCTTAATAGCCTGTTTTGTAATGTTCTGTATTGTGTTCGAATCCCTCAAAGGTCTTGGGAAAACTGTCATGGCATGCTCATGGCAGCCAGACAGACCTGGCCGGGAACCTCCGTGGTGTTCAGTGTGACTTCATGCAAGTGGCTTAACCTCCCTGAATCCCAGGGTTGTGTCTGTGACCACACCCAGGTCACAGAGTTGCTAGGAGGTCTCAGGGAAGAACCTCTGTCAGATGCCTCCCAGGATGTCTGTTGGTGTGCGGGAGCTCCTTCCCACCTTGTCTCTCCCCTCCCCTCCCACAAGGGCATGGAGGTCTTCTGCAAAGACCCTGCAGACTCCTCCAAGCTTCGCTCTTTCTCGTATCCCTCAGACTGAGGTCCCAGAAGGCTCCTGGGCATCACCTTCAACTCCCTCCTCATCAGTTCAAGAACAGAGACCACACTTGTTTGCATCAACCAGAAAGTCAGCTTTATTTGCCCACCACCAGCGGAGGGGAAGGGGAGACAGCTGGGACTTGCGCTGGGAGAACAGGGGCTTGGCCCAGGCCTTCCGGAGGTGAGGCCGGTGGGTGGACAGGAAGTTCTGGGAGAGGCAGCTCAGTGCTTGAGGCTCTGGCCCTGGCTGAAGCTTGAGGAGCCCTGCTCCTTGGGGAGGGGGCGAGTCTGGCGGCCGGAGGAGGAGGAGGAGGACATGGCTGTGGGAGAGAAGAGATGAGGTGAGAAGGATTCTGGCAGCTCAGCTGGCCCCACACAGGGAAAAGGAGGAGGAAGGAGGGGACAGAGGCTCTGGAGTGCCTGGGACCCTCAGGAGTCTTACTTACCATCTCGGGAATAGGATTGGCTGGATGATGACGTGTGCTGAGAGGAGGAGAGACTGGGGGGGAGAAAAGACAGAGCGGTTAGAGGTGCTGGGAGCAGCAGCATGGGGTGGGGGTGCTGAAGGGTCTATGGAGTAGGACTGGGGGGGATGGGGTGCAGGGGCAGGCAACTCACTGGGCGTCCTCGCCCTCCAGCAGGCGGCGGTAGGTGGCGATCTCCTGCTCCAGCCGCGTCTTCACGTCCAGCAGGATCTGGTACTCGTGGCTCTGCTGCTCCATCTCGCAGCGCAGCTGGGCCAGCTGCTCCTCCACGCTGCCGATCATGCCCTGGATCTGGGACAGCTGCATGCAGTAGCGGCCTTTGGTCTCCTCCAGGCTGCCCTCCAGGGATGCTTTCTGTTCGTGAGAGAAAAAGAGAGTCGTTGGAGGTGGTCACTGCCGTCCCTACAGGTCTCTGGGCATGTTTTCTGGGAGGTGCATGGGCTATGGGGGTCAGGCAACATGGAGAAAAGTTATTCCCCCATTCTGGGCCTCCATTGCTCCATCTATAGAGTGGGTACAAGTTTCCCTTCAGCCCCACGCTTGGGGAAGGAGAGGAGGAACTATTGTGGCGGTGTTGAGGGGTTGGTGTCCATCCCTGGTGGCTTGGGGTTAGGGCCGAGCTTTCGTACCATGCTGAGCTGGGACTGCAGCTCGATCTCCAGGCTCTGGAGTGTCCTCCGGAGCTCGGTCACCTCGCTGCGGTTGCTCTGCACCAGCTGGCTGTTGGAGGCCACTTCTCTGTTCAGCTCGTCGGTCTGAGATGGGGAAGCAGAGCAGAAGGTGTGAGGCACTCCAGCGGCGGCCCCCCGGCTGGGAAGTCCGGCGGGAGGCCCGAGGGCCCAGCCCCACCTTGCTCAGGAACCAGGCCTCCGCGTCTCGGCGGTTCTTCTCCGCCATCTGCTCGTACTGGTCTCGCATCTCGTTCAGGATGCGGCTCAGGTCCACGCCCGGGGCGGCATCCATCTCCACGTTGACGTCCCCGCCAGTCTGACCCCGCAGGGCAAGCATCTCCTAGGAAGGGATGGCAAGAGGGAGTCAGCTCAGCATCTATCCCCTCCGCTGACCCCGCCTCCCACTAACCAATGCCAGCAGCTGCCACCGCCTCACCTCCTCGTGGTTCTTCCTCAGGTAGGCCAGCTCCTCCTTCAGGCTCTCGATCTGCATCTCCAGGTCGGCCCGGGCCAGGGTCAGCTCGTCCAGCACCCGGCGCAGGCCGTTGATGTCCGCCTCCACGCTCTGGCGCAGAGCCAGCTCATGCTCGTACCTGGCAGACAGAGGTCAGGGCATCAGGTTGTGTCCATGAGGTCTCTGAGACCCAAGCCCTGCTGGTGCCCCTGGGTAGGCCTCTGAGACCCAAACCCTGCCCTCTGCCCTCGGCCCTCGGCCCTCGGCCCTGCCAAGCAGAAGACTCACTTGGTCCTGAAGTCGTCAGCTGCCAGCCTGGCATTGTCGATCTGCAGGATGGGCTGGGCATTCTCGATGGTGGCCGTGATGATCTGCAGAGCAGGAGAAAGGCAGGAGGCAGCGTTAACCACCATCCCCGCTGCTCAGGGGCGAAGAGCACAGAGGGGAGAAGGAAGTCTCCCCACCTTTGGGGGTTTCCTGGCTGGCAGGTCAGGCTCTCTGCTTCTCCAGCCAGCCTGGGGTGCCTTCCCACCCAGCTCAGGGTGCGGTGGGGACGCAACCACCTCTCCCACCACCCCATTCCGGGCCCGAGTCTGAGAGAAGCTGGGCATGCAGGGAAATAAGAGAGCCTGGGTCCCAGGCCCAGCTCGATGCTGAAAAAGGACCCTCGGCCACTGCCCCCAGGCCAGCCTCGGTCTCCCTGTTTATAAAACGGAGATGCTAGCAAGTGGTTTCCTAAGGGCCACTGCTCCAGGACCTCTCTTGGTGCTCCACCCACCAGAGCCACCCCCCTGGCCCGCCCACCTTGTTCCTGAGCTCCTCGATGGTCCTGAAGTAGTGGCTGTAGTCCTTGACCTCACTGGGCCGCTGCCTCTGGTACCAGTCCCGGATCTTGACCTCCAGGTCGGTGTTGGCCTCCTCCAGGGCGCGCACCTTGTCCAGGTAGGAGGCCAGGCGGTCGTTGAGGTTCTGCATGGTGATCTTTTCGTTGCCAGAGAGGAGGCCACCATCGCCACCACCAAAGCCACTGCCGAAGCCACCGCCAAAGCCACCACCAAGGCCACCACCAAGGCCACCACCAAGGCCACCGCCATAACCTCCTCCGAAGCCACTACCCAGGCCTCCACCAAAGCTGCTGCTGCTGAAGCCGCCGCCATAGCCGCCTCCCAGCCCGCAGGCTCCCCCGGAGGAGAAGCGGGAGGAGGACATGCCCCCGAAGGCGCTGGAGGCCCGGCAGGACCCGCCAGCCAGGACGGAGGACATGCGGCTGGAGCCGCCGCCAAGGCCACAGGCGCCCTTCATGGAGCTGGAGGAGGAGAACTGGCGGCTGCAGGTGGTCATGTTGGAGGTGAGTGAGTGAGCGAGCGAGTGAGTCGGCAGAGAGAAGAGAGAGGTGCTCAGGAAGGCGGGAGGATGCTGGGGCTCGGGGAGCCCGGCACCTTTATACTGTTCCTGGGAAGGCGGGGCCCTCCCAACTGCTGACTCCGGGTTCCCCTCCGGGTTTCGTCACTCCAGTCCCGTCCAACTCCCCGCGCAGGATTACTCAGCCCGGGGTCGCTGTGCTGCTCGCAGTTCCCACCCAGCTCTGGGGGTGTGGGGCCGAGAGAAAACACACACAAAAGCCGGGTGGTGGTGACTCAGGCTGGGCGGCAGCCATCAGCTCCTGTTCCCGGAGCCCCAGGGGACTGCAGGGCCTTGGCCCGGGCCGCTTTGTGTCGGCTGCGTCCCCGGGCAGTGAGTCAGCCCGTGGAAGACTCCCTGCCCCACGGTGACAGCCTCGGCCGCGCCGTCCCAGGGCCCTCTCGGGATGCGGCCCTGGGGATCCCGCACGCCTGGCTGTTGGCAGGAGAGCTGGCTCCTGGCCTGGCTCTTCCTGGCTCCCTGTGTGACCTGGGACCCCTCACCTACCCTCTCTGGGCCTATACCCCCAGCAAAGTGACCAGGCTGGACCGGGTGGTCTTGGAGTCCCTGCTAGTTCTATAGATGTGATCACTCTCCGTGTGTGCACCATGGAACCAGCCTGCTTACTAATCATGTATGAGTTGGATAGAGTGCCCATGGAGTTGGCCAGGTGGCAGCTTCAACCCCGGCTCTGCCCCCTACAAGCTGCATGGCACAGGCATCCTTTAGCCCCTCGGACCCCAGGGGTTTCTATCTGTAAAAGTGGAGGACACACCACCAGCCACAGAGAAATGTGCACGAAGAACCCCTCGGCCCCTCCCCAATGGCCAGCTCTGACCCTCCCTCACCAGTTCCTTCAGGCCCCCCCCTTTTATCCAGCACAGATGCCCCTCACCTACCTCCTCAAGCCCACCTCTTCCTGGCACCTCCCTCCCACACCCCTGCCCTCCTCTCTGTGCTCATGAGCAACCCACCTCAAATGCATTGCTTCACCTAATCGCTGGCACCCACTGTACGCTGTGATGGGAGGGGGTCCCTGTCCTGCGACTAGCACCATGAGTGACCCCTGACCACTCCACGGGCTTTGAGTCCCCACACTGTGTCCAGGGCTCAGCTCCCAGCAGTTTTCTCTCAAGAGTCCACAGACTCCTGGCAGGGCCTTCTCCTTCAGTTGAGAGAGATGGGAAGGTGGCTCTTGGTCACCTGCCACTCTCGGGAGTGGCATAGAGTGTCCTACCTGCGCCTGTCCCTGCCACAAGTTCACAGACAGGGAAGTGCAAAGGTAAGTGGGCTTCCCAAGACCCCAGTCAATGGGGAACTGAGGTCGGAACCCCAGTCTGTCCATTTGTCCAGCTGGAGCCCTTTCCACCACTCTGAGCCACTCTTTCTGTGCACCCCCAACATACATCTTTGTCTTGAACTCATCCTGTGAAGTAGAGGGAACCCCAGAGAGGGGGCGATTCCCCTGAAGTCATTCATTAGTCTGGGACCAGGACCAAGCTTGGGCCATCTCCGAACATGGCACGGGTCCGGGCTGCCTGTCACCACCTGAGCCAATGGAGCAGCCACAGAGTGTCTATCCCAGTACTGCCGGCAACATGGGAGAGCAGCTGGCCATCACGAAAATCTGCTCTGCCCCCCACCACCACCACCACATGCTTGTATTGGGAAGAAGGACAGAGGTCACCTGGGACAGCAGGAAGGACACGCATGGGAAGCGGGCATGGGATAACGGTGACAGGTTCCCGGCCAGGCATGCTGGTGGTCGCAAAGGGAGGGCACCTCCGGGGCCAGATTGTTTGGGCAACAAGCTTGTTCAAGTTTCCGTGATGACAGGCAGTTCTGGAAAAGGAGAATGGCCGCCTTCCGAGGTTGACTCCCATGTCCCCAGGCACACAACTCTCAGCCAGGCCAGAATGTGCTTTCTCTAATCAGGGCAGAACGATCGCGAATAACAGAGTGTGATTAATGTGTCTTACAGCTACAGCGAGGACCCGCTGTTCTGTTTCTGCCCCGTAACAGCCCCCCTTGCCCACAGCGTCTTAGAGGAGGGACCAAGGTGTGTCTGTGCTCATCTACCGACCTGGAAGGCGCTCTGCCCACAGTGGGCATGACCTTGGCCCAAGGGCTGGAGGCAGGATCGGGAGGGTCTAGACCCAAAATCAGAGGCCTCCTTGGGGGGTGGGGGACTGAGGGGAGACCCACAGAGCTGGCCATGGTCTTTGCTCGGAAGTGCCTTTGTCGAGGCGAGGAGTAGGGAGGGCCTGCCTCAGCCTGAGCTCTGCTGGGCGATACCACCCTGAAACTCTCTGCCTCAGCACAGCCGGGCTTTGCCAGTGCTGCATGGCACCCCATCAGTCATCTGGCTGTGGGCACAGAGCCAGTGGTATTAGCAGAGCTGGTGCCCAGCACACGCCTTTAGGACTAAGCCTGGGAGATGCTCCCTCCCTCCCCACACTCTGCAAATAGGTAAAGGGGGCTTGGAATTTTTGGACGAAAAAAATCCTACCAACCCAGGTGTCAGGGCGGGCCTGGAGGTCAGGGCCGACTCCAGACTCATCACCCTCAGAACTGGACATGACCTTTGAGGTCACCAAAGGCCACCAAGCTCCCACCAAAGAGAGAGAGAGACTTTCCCCAGGTTACACAGCCAGGGAGCAGGGACTCAAACCCGAACCCTGTTCTTCGAGCTTTCCCTCTCTGTCCCCCACACAGCTTCTGCCTCCTTTCTACTTGGATCACTGCCCCTCCCCCATCCCTGCAGGTGCAGGGAGGGGTGCACACAGGCCCAGCACTGAAGGCCCAGGGAGCTGGCTGGGCCGAGAAGCTGCAGGAATAAAGTTGCTGACCAACCCATTGAACCACTCAGTCAACACCACAGACCAAGCACCCACCACACGCCTGGCATTGGGGGCGCAGGGGGTGTGATACAGTCACTGACCTTGGACCTTATGACTTGACCCGGGGAGAACACTGAGGTGGGGATGCAGCACCGAGTGCCAGAAACCCGGAGACACTCTGTCCTCAGGATGCAGCTGGGTGAGTATTACCAGCTCCCAGCCCCGCAGTAAAGGAGGGGCTGCCTCTGAGACCCTCCTGGGAAGGTGGCTGAACCAGCGGAGGCTCCAGCTGGGCCTCAGACGATCTGAGTTGGCAGAGGAGTGGGGAGCATTTCCTCCATTACACCTGCCCCAAAGTTGCCAAGCGCCGGAATCCCCAGGCCAGGTGGGCACAGAGCACCTCCAGGAAGTGGGTTCACCTCATTCCCCTCTTCTGGGGCCGTCCCATCTCAGGTATGAGGTCATCTCATCCCAGAGTTTGCCAGGAAATACTATTGGCCAATGCCATGCCTCCACTTGCCAGATTCACAAATCTGACTGATTACCAGCATTCTATCCAGATCCCTGGGCCCTGTTCTGGCTCATTGCACAGCATCTGCCCACTGCACAACATCTTCCCACTGCATCAGCCTCAGCCCACTGCACAGCCTCTGCCCACTGCATCAGCCTCAGCCCACTGCACAGCGTCTGCCCACTGCACAGTATCTGCCCACTGCATCAGCCTCAGCCCACTGCACAGTCTCTGCCCACTGCACAGCATCTGCCCACTGCATCAGCCTCAGCCCACTGCACAGTCTCTGCCCACTGCACAGCATCAGCTCACTGCACAGCCTCAGCCCACTGCACAGCATCACCAGGACAAGGTAGGTCCTAGGACTGTTTTCTTTCTAGTAACCAGCCAGGCCTGGGGGAAGAAGGCCCCAGGGATGCTGAGGGGAGTGAGGAGGGGGCTGCAGGGCCTTCAGCTCCTGGTGGCAGCCACATCCATGGGCTCCAGGGAAGGATGAAGGGAGAAGAGGTTGGATGGGCCAGGACAGAGCAGTCTGGAGTCAGGCAAGCAAGGACCAGATATTGGACAAGACTTTGTGTCTTTCTGGGCCTCAGTTTCCTTCTCTGGGAAATGGGAAGATCAGCACTACTTCACAGGCATGTTAGAGATGAAATAAATAAAGCACAGACTGGTGGCCATATTACATTTATTCACAGATATTTATAAAGCACCTACTATGTGCATTGATGTGCAAAAACAACACTAAAAAACAAACACAAACAAAACAAACAAAACAAAAAAAACAAGAAGAGAAACGCTGAGGGCATACCATTTGGAAGGACTGGGGGCAGAGCCAATCCCAGTAGAGTGTGCTCAGCTGTGAGGGGCTGCAGGGGGTGGGGCAAGCTCTCTGGGGGTGAACAAATGTCCCTGCCTCAGGCGCTAGCCCCATGACTGGTCCCAGGATCTGGGTGAACCTGAACGCCAAGCTCCCCCGTGTTTGATGCCCCTCCTCCCCCCGGGCAGGGGCTGTCATGGCCCCTCACAATGGTCTACACACCCTCAGGGAGTCCCATGGCTGGGTCAATGTCAGTTGCAGCCTGAGTCCTGTGCCTGGTGGGAGAACTGTCCTGGCTCTGGGCCCGCTGTCTCCTCAGCCACCCACAGCATGGGTGGCACAGGAGGTCCACACTGCATTAGGCAAAGGGCATATTGTCAGCCCACCACTGTGCAGTGCTCACGCTCCTAGGCTAGGGTCCCTGCAGACCAGGGCCGGTGTCTCTAGCTTCCCCCAGGCCCCATGCAGACCCAGGCACAGAGCGGGCAGTACCATGGGCAGTGTATTGCCTGTGGTCAGCATCCCAGGACGTGGAGGAGTCTCAGGGGCTGGTGACCCCTAGGGTCTGAGCCTGGGAATCAGGTGGGTGGGGGTCCATCCTAACAGAGTGGGTGAGGCACACTGAGGGCAGTGACCGACCCACTAACTGTTCGGTGCAAAACATGGGTGAGTACGGATGAACCGTGAGACTCTGTATAACGCCCACAGCTGGGTCTTCCAATTCATAGGCAATGGTGCCCGAAAAAAGCCACCAAAGATTCTCATGCCACCCCCCAGAGGCCATAGTCCCCTGAACCTAGTCTGTGCCCCGCGACCCCCCCTGCCCAGGCCTGGGCTGAGCACTTCCGGAGAGAGTGGGCATCCCCTTGGGGCCCAGGACTGTCTCCCGTGAACCCCAACCCCAGCATGGCAGCCTCTGCCTCTCCTAACTCAGTTCTCAGCACATCGGGCTGCTCCCCTCTTATGACCTTCTGAGCCACGCACCCCCTCACTTTGTGGGCAAGGTCTCCTTCCCCAGCAGAGGGGCAACAATAAAAATAAAATAAAATAAAATAATAAAATAAAATAAAATAAAATAAAATAAACAAGAAGAGAAGCGCTGGCCAGCCCCACACTGACTCCTCCGCACGCTGCATCGTGGGAGGAGCCCGGTCTGTGGAGAGAGAACCGCTGCCTCCCAGCCTGAGGCTGGGCAGGAGGTGGGGCTCTGGGTTCCTCTTCCCAGCACAGCGTCTCCGCCTCCGGCAGCACCTGCTCCACCCCTGACATGCCAGGCTCCAGGTAAGGGCTGAGTCACAGCTCCTCAGAGCCTCCGTGTCCCCGTTCACACAGGAGGCGCCTCTTCTCTTCCCAGAGCCTCCTGCTTCCTAGGAAGGCTGTTCAAACAAATGAGATCACCCCCCGGAGCAGCCGTCCTCAGCCCAGGGCTGGTTCTGCTGGTTGTGGCCGGATGTGCAGCGGGGCCTGGGATACGATGCCACCTGCCCATCCTGAATCCTTTCCTGCTGCTGCTCAGGCGGCTGAGAGGCGTCAGCCTCTGACAGAGCAACACCTGCAGGCCCAGCCCCTGGAGAGCCAGTGGCCTCTGCAGGCGTGGGCTCCCCAGTATGAGGGCCAGAAGGGCCGTTAGCTGGGACTCATCTCACTCCTCGCTTCCTGTGGCTTCTGGGGTCCAGCGTGGGTCTGGGGCCTGCCCAAAGCCCAACCCCAGCTGCCCACTTCCTAGACAGCCGCTGTTGCCACTGCCCCACCGGCTCCTGCCCCCTACCCGCCCAAGCCCCGCCCTCCTCTCCAGGCACCAGGATCCAGCAGGTGTTGGGACACCCAGGTCTGATGGGGCGGCAGCCCCATCCCTTATTCATCCCTTCCACCCACTCCCACTTCTCCAAGAAAACCAGGAAAGCAGGCTCGCCCCACCCCATGGTTTCCGGATTTACTCAAAGGCAGACTTCCTGGTGTCTGGCTCCTCCCAGCTGCTCCTCACCTGAAAGAGGTGGGGCCCAGAGGGTCCTGGGTGGGGCTGCGCGGGGCTGCCCCGGCCCCTCTCCAGGATGCATTTCCCACCACCCCACCTGCAGGCAGGATGGGGCTGCTCCCCACTACCACCTACGCCCCAGCACCCCATCCCAAGTGGCAGCTGACCATTTAAGAAAACATTCCTGGGAGACTCCACCTTTCTCTTAGGCAACGGGGGACCCTAACCATCTCCCCTCCCCCGGTGCCTCTCCCAAGAGAACCCAGACTGTCCTGTCCCAACCCTGTCCCCTCTTAGATGGAGACCTCGAGGAGTGATGCAACATTCCCTGGACCTCTAGCTCCCACACTTGTAATCTGCTCCCCCATGTACAGATGAGAGAATGAGGTTCAGCAAAAGGAAGCGACTGCCCAAGGCCACACACCCACTTAGAGGCCATGAGGAGGTCACCTAAGACCCCCATACACTGACCGCACTCGGGTCTCCCCCGGCCTGCACCGCCGGCCCTGGGACCACCGCACACAAGCTCTGCCCAGACCTACTCCTTACCTGGGTCTGAGGCTCTACATTAGGGGTGTCGAACTCAATCAGAGAAGGGGCCAAAATCTAAAATCCAGCCTAAATCGCGGGCCGAATGGTTTACTGAACAGTCATAAACTGTCATTGTGATGGAAACGCAGCGGAGTGCAGTGATGACAGCGCGGTGCGGGCCACATTGCAAGGCCTGGCGGGACGGATTTGGCCTGTGGGCCTTGTGTTTGACACATGTGCTCTACGTCAACAACAGTGACGTCCATCCCAGGGGCGTCCATCCTCGGACTCCTCCCCTGCCCCATCCCCGCCCCCGCTTCCGCTCACCCACCCCTCCCTGGGGCCAATCAGTGGCCACAATCAGGAGGCATTCCACGTCTGAGTTAACAAGCTTTATTGGTCAGGCAGGGGCGTGGGGAAGGTACGGGGAGCCAGGGGGCTCAGGCTGGGGAGGTCGAGGCTGCAGGGCTGATGAGGGCCCTGGGGGCAGGGGACAGGGAGCAGTGTCCTCAGCGGGTGGTCTGGTGGACCTGCTCTCGGGAGGAGATGACCTTGCCGTCCTGCACCTCTTCCACAATGGTGCGCACCTGGCGGGTGGTCACGGCTGCAGGAGATGGACAGTCAGAGGCGGGCGGGGGCCCAGAGAGTCTTTCCCCCACAGCCACGGCTCTGTCCATGCCTCTGCTGCTCCTCGGCATCACACACACACACACACACACACACACACACACACACACGTCCTGCTGCTGGTGCCCCGGCCCCCAGGTGGGTGGGGTGATTCTGACCCACGTGTCCTTCTGAAAGACCGGGACCTCGCAGACGGGGTGCCCACACATGGGGTCTAACTCCATTTCTCTGCCATCTCCAGGGCATGGTCTATGCTCCTATCTCTCCCATCAGCCTGGGCTGGGCTCCCCAAGGCCAGCCCCTGGTCCCCATTGCCTCCGCCAGGCTAGGATGTTATGTCCCCCATCAGACTGGGATCTGAGGACAAGGACCAAGCCCCGTTCCCCCGCCAGGCTAGAGCCAGAGTCGGGACGGCTTTCGCTCATGTACAGGGTCTCAGGGCAAAGGTCACAAGACCTGGTCCTTGCCCCCCCATCAGAGGTCGGTCTCCGGAGTTAGGACCATGTTTCCCCCGTCAGAGCAGGACTCCAGGATGAAGGACCATCTCCCAGCCTTTTGAGCCAGACCGTGTCTCCTTGATTGCCCTGAGCATCAACCTTGAACCCTAATGGGTCCCTTCCCCCAGCCTCACTGAGGATCAGCCATCATTTCCTGGAGCCCGGGGGGATCCTCCCCCAGCAAGGTGCAGATGGGTGCGTGCCCCGTGCCGCCCCGCCCGCAGAGACCACAATCCGAGATTCTTACGTTCTTTGGGCTTGTACTGAGTCAGGCTGCAAAGGAAACAGAGAGGGGAGATCAGCTGTGGGTCTGAGATCTCCAGCCCCGCCCCCAGCCCCGGCCCCAGGCCCCCACTCACTGGGCGTCCTCGCCCTCCAGCAGGCGGCGGTAGGTGGTGATCTCCTGCTCCAGCCGCGTCTTCACGTCCAGCAGGATCTTGTAGTCCTGGTTCTGCTGCTCCATGTCGCAGCGCAGCTGGGCCAGCTGCTCCTCCACGCTGCCGATCAGCCCCTGGATCTGGGACAGCTGCACGCAGTAGCGGTTCTCCGTCTCCGCCAGGCTGCCCTCCAGGGATGCTTTCTGCGGGAAGGCGGGAGGCGCAGGGGGTCAGAGTGGGTGGTGGTGGATGCCCCCTGTGGGCCCCCCACCCCGGGAGCCCGCCCCGGGCCTGGCCGCCCCCCTACCATGCTGAGCTGGGACTGCAGCTCGATCTCCAGGGCCTGTACAGTGCGTCGGAGCTCGGAGATCTCGCTCTTGCTGCTCTGCACCAGCTCCGTGTTGGTGGCCACCTCGCGGTTCAGCTCCTCGGTCTGCGGACAGAACACAGGACGGACGGTGCTGAGCGGGCCTGGGATCCCGTCTGCGAGTCAGACAACCACCACCCCGCCCTGCACAGCCTCAGCCCAGGACCCATTCTGTGCCCAGACAGGTGCATGCTCACCGCCCCCACCCACACACACACACATACACACACCCCATGACCCTGACCCTGTTCGCCTTGCTGACCTCCCCTGGGCCACTCAGCCCTCCTCCTCAGCCTCACTGTGCGGGGACTGTCTCTCCTCAGCTTCCCACTTCCCAAAGCCCCGAAACCTTGGGAGTATGTTCAGTTTTAACCTTAATCCCACAGGTGGAAGGTACAAGAGTAGGAAACTTGAGAACCCTAATGGGCTGAAGCCGGTTTGGCTCAGTGGTAGAGCGTCCATCTGCGGACTGAAAGGTCCCGGGTTCAATTCCGGTCGGGGGCATGTACATTGGTTGCGGGCACATCCCAGGTGGGGGGTGTACAGGAGGCAGCTGGTCAATGTTTCTCTCTCATCGACGTTTCTAGCTATCTCTCTCCCTTCCTCTCTGTAAAAAATCAATAAAATATATTTTAAAAAAAATATTTAAAAAAAAAAAAAGAGAACTCTAATGGGTGCCTTCCCCTCCCCTGCTAAGGATCTGTAGCCAGGCCCCTGATGGCGGTTCCTGCCTTCTTACAGGACAGGCGGAGGGTCCCGGGGCCTGTCTCCTCTGGCTGTGCTCCTGAGTGGGGCTCCCCACCCACCCCCACATCCCAGCTTTAGCCAAGCTCCCAGCCGTGGATGCCATGGGCGAGCCGGAACTCCTGGGTGCGCTTGGCTCACTGAGGAGAGGTGCCCCCAGGATGCCAGGCCCTGGGCTTGCTGCGGGGGCTCGGCTCTTGCACCCCAGCCTCCCCAGCCTCTGGGCGAGGCCTCTGCCCCAGCAGCCCGTACCTTGCTGAAGAACCAGTCCTCGGCGTCCTTGCGGTTCTTCTCCGCCATCTTCTCGTACTGGTCGCGCATCTCGGACAGGATGCGGCTCAGGTCCACGCCCGGGGCGGCATCCATCTCCACGTTGATCTCGCCTCCCACCTGGCCTCGCAGGGAGTTCATCTCCTGTGGGGGACGGGGAATGTGACGTGGGCGTCCGGGCATGCCCCGCTCTCTCACTCCCACCATGCAGGATCTCCAGACCCCTCCCTCATTCTGCCTGCCCTCTGCCCCCTGACCCTCCCAACCACGAGTTCACCTGCTCTGTACGGGCTCTGCCTCCCTCGTCAGACTGCGGGCAGGTTCTGTGTCTCCCCCCAAAGATAAAATCTCATTCTCAGGCCTGTCCCCCAGAATATCCCCTCTCATTTCCAAACTGCTGCATGGGACCCTGGTTCAAGGGTTTGGGCTAGGACAGGGGGACCTCTTCACTTAGGGCCTGTCCTTGGGAGGGAGGTGAAAGCAGGGGAGGGCCGAAGACGCCTCTGTGGGCCCCTGGGAGGTCCCTCCGATGCAGGGAAGAGGGAAGGAGGCTGGCCTGCTTGCTGGCTCTGGACCCCCGGGGGTCAGGGCCCCTCAGACAGGGCAGCCCTACCAGGTGGCCAGCCTGGAGTACCTGCTACCCCGCCCGCCTCACCTCCTCGTGGTTCTTCCTCAGGTAGGCCAGCTCCTCCTTCAGGTTCTCAATCTGCATCTCCAGGTCGGCCCGGGCCAGGGTCAGCTCGTCCAGCACCCGGCGCAGGCCGTTGATGTCCGCCTCCACGCTCACCCGCAGGGCCTGCTCCGTCTCAAACCTGCGAAGGGAACCCAGAGACCTCCGTCTGGACACTGGGACGGGCAGGGCCGGGTCCTGGCGAGCACCCTGCTTCCGCCAGGGCGCCCTGAGGCTCATGAAGAATGAAGATGGCGAGGGGTGGGAGCAAGCTCCAGCGCTGGGGCCCTGGGAACAGGCAGGGCAAGGCCATACCCCACCTGGCTTCCTGCTTCTCCCTCCTGCCTCCGCTTGCTCTCTCTTATCCATCACCTCAGCCCGGGACCTTCCGAATTTGCTGCACCCCGGACTACGAGGTAGACTCTCCCATCCCCCCACACCCCTGGCTCTTGGCCGGTATCACAAGCAACTGAGGGGTCCCTGGGTGGGGAGGGGGGCCCCAGGGCCTCTCCGGCTCAGCGGTGAAGGCTCACTTGGTACGAAAGTCGTCGGCAGCCAGACGGGCGTTGTCGATCTGCAGCAGGATGCTGGCGTTGTCCACCGTGGCCGTGAGGATCTGGGGAAGTGGGGGGATAGTCGGGTCACGGGGTGCAGGGGGTTCAACCCTGACCAGGGTTCAGAGCTGGGCCTTCCTGCCTGCGGGCCAGGAGGTGGCCGCCTGCTTCAGGAGGGCTCCCGCCCCCCGCCCAGCCTCTCTCCTCTCTTGCGCATAATTGTTAACAAAGCCCTCAGGCCAGCATGAGTTTAATGTGCTGAAACTTGCCTCCAGTCCCCCCAGGACCTACCTTCCTAGCTGACTCCCAGAGCAGGCAGCCCGCCCACCTGGGGGCTCTCAGGCTGGGAATCAGGTGGTGGGAGGGGAGCCCCAGAACGTGGGTGGGAGGGAGGTAGGGGCAGGGGATGCCTCCCGGCAGAAGCTGTCCCAGAAGCCCAGAAAGCAGCGGGGATGTGGGCAACCCCCACACTTTACAGCTGGGGAGATGGTGCCCCCGAGAGTCTCCCCCAAAAGGAAGGCTAAGAGTCCTCACTAAAGAGTGTTTTCCAACCAGAAGTCTCCACTCCTGCTAAACTTTGCCTGAGGGCTCCAGAGGGCAGCTCCCCACCCCCCCTTCTGCACCCCTAATCCCCCACCCCCCTGTTGGCTCAGCCCAGTTCTTGAGGGAGCAGCAGGAGGGATGGGGAAGCCAGAAAAATACCCAAATAAGGCTCCCAGGAGGCCTCCTGAGGCCCCGCCCCCGTTCTCCTGTCTCCGCCTCCCAGCAGGTGCCACTGATGCTCACTCAGACCCCTGACCCCGCCATTGCCCCAAACCCCCTCAGGCTCCGAGGAGAGAGGTGCCCACACACCCTGCAGCCTCCCGAGCCCGCCCAGTCCCCGAGATGTGCCCATTCGCCTGGTCCTGTCACCCACGAACTGGCAAGAAGCTCTGGGATGAGGACAAGGAGACTAGAAGGAGCTCCCTGAGGCCTGCTTGCCCCGCCCCAAAAAATGAATAACATGAGCCAGAGAGCAGCCCCCAAGCTGGGCTCCCAGAGGCCACCCCAGAGCCGAGCCGTCCTGGGCCCCCTGAGGCCCTGTGACAGCGCCCGGGCTGGGTCCCAGGCTGGGCAGGATTTGGGGGAGAAGCCACGGCCCCCCACAGCCCCCTCCCCGGCGCCCCACCTTGCTCTTCAGGTCCTCGATGGTGTGGTAGTAGTGACTGTAGTCGCGGGCGGGCCCCGGGGCCTGCTTCTGGTACCAGTCGCGGATCTTGACCTCCAGCTCCGTGTTGGCCTCCTCCAGGGCGCGCACCTTGTCCAGGTAGGAGGCCAGGCGGTCGTTGAGGTTCTGCATGGTGGCCTTCTCGCCGCCCGCCAGCAGCCCGTCGACGCCCCCGAAGCTACTGCCATAGCTGCCGCCGCCGCCAGAGCCAAAGCTGTAGCAGCTGGAGTAGCTGCCGCTCCCCAGGGCACTGCCCAGGGCGCTGCCCAGGCCGCCGGCCGAGCCCAGCCTGCAGGAGCCGGCACCCAGGCCGCTAGACAGGCGGCAGGAGGTGCGGGACGAACCGCCCCCCAGACCCGAGGAGGAGCCCTTGATGGAGCTGGAGGACGTGAACTGGCGGATGGTGGTGGTCATGGTGGTGGCAGTGGGTGGCAGGCAGGAGCACAGAGCAGGAGCACAGAGCGAGAGAGAGAGGGCTGCTGAGGAGAAGCCTGAGGTGCCTTGGCTGCTGGGGCCCGCCTGCTCCTTTATAACAGGCCGGGCAGTGGGCGGGGAGGGCGGGAAGGGGGAGTGGGCGATGACAATAGGCTTGCTCCTCTTTCCATTCCCCTGGGCTTTCATCACCCCTGGCTGGCAGCCAGCTCCCAGGTGCCCGTGGGCCCCCTCCCCTCCCACCCCCGGGTTTTGCCTCATTTCTCCGAAGCCCCATCGCTGGGCGTCTGCATGTGCGTGCGCCTGTCTCTGTGCTTAAGCCGTCACCTGTGATTCAGGCAGGCCCCGGAGCTACGCTTTCCCATGACCTAATATGGGGAAGAGGAGAGGCAGGACGTCACTGTCCCAGGCCCTCCCAGGCAGCTGCCTCCCCACCCCGGCCCACCTGGGCCCTGGGCCCTGGGCCCGGTAGGGAAAAGGTTAGGGAACCCGGCAGCTCCCCCAGCCCCCAGCCTGAGCTTACTGACACACCACGCTACACGCCCAGGGCTGTGGGCTGGGGAGGCAGCGAGGATGGAGCCCCCATCCTGCCTTGGCATCTGGACCTAAACCACCAGGCTCAGCACACAACACAGTCACATGGTCAGGTGTCAGCTGACCACCCCATGTTACAGCTAAGGAGACGAGGGCTTGTGAGGGATCGTGTCCCACTGCCTGGCGGTGTTTCACCCCTCGTCCCACAGCTCCAGACCCCTGCCCCCGCCCCCCTCTGCCCAGCCCTGGCCCCAGGGGAGCGCTCTTAGGGGCTGCAAGTCCATCTGGCCAGTGATCTGACCTGCCCCAACCCCGGGACTCGCCGACGCGGGGGCGGAGGGCTGGAGTGGGCAGAGAGGAGCTGAGCTACCAGATGGGGCAATGGCCGCTGTGGGAAGGGCCTCACAGTCAAAGGGAACTAGGAGAACCGAAAGCCAGGCCCCCTCCCACCTCCCTAGCCCTCCCCCACCCCAAGGGGCCACAGGGTGAGGTGAGAGCTTACCCTTTCGCTCCTGTCCAAGGACACTGCCTAAGAAGAGGCCTTCCTGAGACCCTCCCAGCCAGTCCCCCACCCACAGCCTTCCCTGACGTGGGCCTTCGGGATGGACCCTGAGCCGCCCCTCAGCGCTCCCCTGCCCTGCCCCCCACCCAGGCCCGGCCTGGGTCCCAGGCTCCAGGCCCCAGCAGACGGGCTGGGCGGAATGTGGTCGTGTCTCAGGCTGCCTGCCGATGGCTTCCACTCCCCAGGCAGGCCCGGACAGCCCCCGCCGGCAGCCGACCGAGATTCCCCAACAGCCCGGCGGCTGCCAAGCCACCAAAGCAAACAAGACAGCCCCCCACGCTCCCTGACACTGTGGTCACCCCGCCTCACACACACCCCGAGCCGGGCAGAGCCGGTCTGGTCTCTCGGGCTGTGCCGCTGCCACCTCCTCTCACCCACCCATGTTCCGGCCCACCCTCAGGAAGCCCCCTGCCCAGCCTCTCCCCCCCAGACCCAGGCGAAGGCGGGAGCTTCTAGAACAGGCGAAACTCCCAGGGAAGCCAGGGGTCCTCCCAGGGGCCAGCACAGGCGATGGCCACCCAGGGGCTGATTCTTAGACACAGTCCCCGCTTGTGGGGCTGGCCCATCGCCGAGCCCTAGGTCGTCCTCCTCCTTCCCTCTCATCCTCCCGGGAGCCCAGGGAGCAGAGAGGAGCTGAGCTACCAGATGGGGCAATGGCCGCTGTGGGAAGGGCCTCACGGTCAAAGGGAACTAGGAGAACCGAAAGCCAGGCCCCCTCCCACCTCCCTAGCCCTCCCCCACCCCAAGGGGCCACAGGGTGAGGTGAGAGCTTACCCTTTAAATATATCGATATGTTTATTGATTTCAGAGAGGTTGGGAGAGGGAGAGATAGAAGCATCCATGATGAGAGAGAATCACTGACGGGTGCTTCTGCAGCCCACACACTGGGAATTGAGGGGAATCAAACCACGACCTCCTGGTTCACAGGCCAACATTCAACCACTGAGCCACGCCAGCCAGGCATCCTCCACCCCAAAATGGAACGGACTCTCCTTCGCCCCCAGTCCCTCAGCCCACAGGGCCCCACACCAATGACCACACTGGACCCCAGGAGGCATTGAACTTCAGGCCAAGCTTTAATAGGGGTCACGGGGGCCACCTCGGGCGGCCCCTCAGCGAGGGCGGTGGGAAGCAGGTACAGAAAGGCAACAGCTCGCAGGCCGAGGCCCCGACGGGCGCGCGGGGCCCAGCAGCAGCGCGCTGGGGGCTGGAGGCGGTGGCCGCCCCGTGACCCTCGAGGCTGGGCTGTTGCGAGGGGGGAGGGCTCAGTGGGTAGAGCGGTGGACCTGCTCCCGGGAGGTGACCACCTTGCCATCCTGGACCTCCTCCACGATGGTGCGCACCTGGCGGCTGGTCACCGTGGCTGAAGAGGGAGGGGGTGGGGCAGGGAACCTCAGGCCGAGCCCCTCCCCCCGTCTCCCACACAGAAGGTCCTCCCACTCTCCCACCTCCCCTGGGCAGGATGGGGCTTACTCTTACCTTCCCGCGTGGGCTGTGAGGCCATGAACGAGGAGTACTGGTTGGCCAGGCTGCGGGGAGGGAGAGGGGACCGTCAGCCCAGGGGTGCTGGCTGGGAGCCCCATTTCCCTGAAGGAGAAGCAGCTGGGGAGCCCCAGAGTGAGGGAGAGAGGTCCCAGAAAATCAGAGGAATCCCAACTGGGAGTGCACGGAAAAGAACAGCAACCGCAAGGTCAAAGGGCACAGGCCCAAAAATGGACAGGAGTACGGAAAGGGGCCCAGAGGCCCTTTGCAGCCAGCCCGGGGTTTACAAGGAGAAGGGCCCAGCAAATAGACTCCAGTGAAGCAAGAGAGACTGTGGTTGGACTACAGGTAGACGTCACCATCCTCAGGACACAAAAACGCTGGAATACATGACGAAGCATGGCGGCTCCAAGACGGTCTCGGCCCCTTTACAGTAGGCCCGATCCACCTTCCCAACTCCAAACCAGATGGCCGCCCCGGTCCGCACCCCATCCTGGGTAATGGCATCGCCCACCGCGAGCCATGGGAACCAGAAACCCAGGGTCATGGTTACCCAGGCCTTGACGCGCTCACTCAGCTCTGATTCGCATGCTCACTCAGCTCTGATTGAATCCTGCTGTGAGCCAGGTTCGCCCCCACACCCCGGCCTGCCCCTGCCCCTGCCTGTGCCCCCACTCCTTCCACCCAGCAGGCGGCCTGACTCCCTGCTCCAGCCTCCTGGCAGGTCCCCGTGACCCCCGTGACCCCCTGGCCTCGAGGATGCAGCTGTCCGTCTGCAGCCAGAGGGAATGCTCTGAGACCTCTTGACCTCCTGGGTTTTGTCTTTCTGTGCCTGTTATGTCCTGTGGCTCTGTGCAAAGCCCCTCCATGCCTACACGACTGACTCAGCCTGCTTTAAGGCGGCTTTCCGTGCTCCCCAGACCCCAGCCAGCGGTCTCTGTGTCACCCCCTGCCAGCCTCCACACCTCCGCCTGGCCTCTGCCAGGGCTGCCCCTGTCCCGGGGGGGAAGCCTGGGCCCCGCGCCCCCACTCACTGGGCGTCCTCGCCCTCCAGCAGGCGGCGGTAGGTGGCGATCTCCTGCTCCAGCCGCGTCTTCACGTCCAGCAGCACCTGGTACTCGTGGTTCTGCCGCTCCATGTCGCAGCGCAGCTCGCCCAGCTGCTGCTCGACGCTGCCGATGAGCCCCTGCAGCTGGGCCAGCTGCGCCCCGTAGCGCGCCTCGGTCTCCGCCAGGCTGCCCTCCAGCGACGCTTTCTGTGGGCCAGCAGGCGGGTGGGCGGGTAAGACGGAGCCGGGACCCTTCCCCACCCACAGGAGGAGCCCCCCGTGGGGGTTGTGGGTGCAGCCAGTAACGAGGCGGGGTGGTCACTGGGGCAGTGAGGGGCTCTGTCACAGTGGAAGTGACACAGGTGAGGGAGTCTGGTTCTCCGAGGGGGGGGTCCACGCAGCCGGGGTAGCCCTGTGATGACAGGGCCGAGGCAGGGAGGCGGGGAGGGGCGGGACGAAGCCCTACCATGCTGAGCTGGGACTGCAGCTCAATCTCCAGGTTCTGCACGGAGCGGCGCAGCTCGGAGATCTCCGTCCGGTGGCTCTGCAGGGCCTCCGTGTTGGTGGCCACCTCGCGGTTCAGCTCCTCCGTCTGCAAGCGGGAGGGCCGTGGGGCTTCAGGAGGCCCCGTGTGGAGGTGGGGCCGGGGACAGGGGCCACCCCCGAGCCCTGGCCTCCCAGACCTGCCCCGCCAGTGCCTCGCTGGCCTCTGGGGGCCCCAGACACACGTGCACACAGACCCCCTCGGTTCGGAATTCGCCCTGCGTTGCGGGCACCTGCATGGGCTACTGCCCCTGAGATGTGGGCAAGGCTCAGACAGGCCTGGGTCTTGTCTTTCTTTCTTTTTTAAAAAAAATATATTTTATTGATTTTTTTATAGAGAGGAAGGGAGAGAGATAGAGTTAGAAACATCGATGAGAGAGAATCAGTGATCAACTGCCTCCTGCACACCTCCTACTGGAGATGTGCCTGCAGACAAGGTACATGCCCTTGACTGGAATCGAACCTGGGACCCTTCAGTCCACAGGCCGATGCTCTATCCACTGAGCCAAATCGGTTTCAGCTGGGTCTTGTCTTTCTGTGCCTGGTCCTGTCCTGGGGACCTGTCACTTCTCCACGTGTTTCCTGAGGGTCTGAGTGTGCCTCCAAACACACACACACCTGCAGAGGCCTGAGCGGGCGAAGCCCTGACTGCGGGGAGACCTGGTTTCCAGGCCGCAGTGGGGGATGCTGTGAGCTCTGAGCCTGGGGCCTCTCTGGGGGCCTCGCCATCCGCATCCCAACTTGAGGGTTGGTCCAACCGCTTTCCGAAGGTCCTTCCAGATGGCACAGCCTGAGCGGCTACACGTGCTCCAGCCCACGCTCCGCGCGCGGCACAGGCACGCACAGGTGTGCGCACACCTGCCCCCGCGGGCCACCCACCTTGGTGAAGAACCAGTCCTCGGCGTCCTTGCGGTTCTTCTCCGCGATCTTCTCGTACTGGTCGCGCATCTCGTTCAGGATGCGGCTCAGGTCCACGCCCGGGGCGGCGTCCATCTCCACGCTCACGTCCCCGCCCACCTGGCCGCGCAGGGCGTTCATCTCCTGGGCAGAGAGGAGAGCGGGCGCTCACCCAGGGCCCCCCAGGGAGAGCGACCCTGCGGCCCGCCTTCTCCACCGGGCGAGACGGGTGCCGATGCCAGATGGACAGGCACACAGACAGGCCACCGGCTCCTCGCCCTGAAGGTGGGGGCAGCTGTCACGGCTCCAAGGTGCGGGGCTGTGGGGACATCGGACATCTTCCCCAACACACACTCGGTTCCATCCACACAGTGTGTGCTGTGTGTCCATCCCCAGCTCTCTGTCCTGACAGGGGACGCGCCGGGACAAGCTCCCCGCCTTGTCGCCCACTGCCGACCACAAAGCAGCCCCAAGGACCAGGTCTCATTAGGAAATGCCCTCCCTATCACCAGCCCCAAAGCCCATCGGAGGCACTTTCTGGGCTTCTGATGCTCGGGGTTCGGGCCCCCCTAGCTCAGGGCAGCCCAGAGGTCAGCTGAGAAGGAAGCCCACAGGCTCATGAGCCGCCCCCCCTGCAGGGTTTTGGGTTGAGTCTTGGGGCCCCCGGGATGCAGAGTTCCCTGAAAAAGGAGGGGGGGAGGTGGCAGAGGGGTGGAGTTGGACCGGGATGTGGACATGGGTCGGGCGGTTTGGAGGAAAGACGCCTGTGCAGCCTTGGGTAAACCCCTGAGCCTCTCTGAGCCCCCGTTTCGTCCCGATGGAGGGGAGATCCCACACTTTTCTCGCAGCGCTGGTGCTGGTGCCAGCGGAGACCTTTGCTGTGAATCACTGCCGTGTGCCGGGCAGATGACTATCACCCCTTTAATTAACTATTAATCAGCACGCGTGTTCTTAGAATGCAATCTCATTAGATCGCTAACTGCCACCTCACAGCAGGCCGTGCCTTCGGGGACATGGGAAGTATCCTGGTGGGGACAGGGCCCTCCGGGCCTCCCCCAGGGCCCTCCCAGGGTCACCCAGGTCAGGGCCAGGGCCAGGCACCCACCCTGGATGGGCACTGGGTGCAGAGCAGGGCCCTGGCCCAGGCAGATCGGGAGGCCCCAGCCTTGCTCGTTCCCAGGCGAGTGTCTCCTGCTGTCACCCCCCGGCGGGCCTCACCTCCTCGTGGTTCTTCCTCAGGTAGGCCAGCTCCTCCTTCAGGTTCTCGATCTGCATTTCCAGGTCGGCCCGGGCCAGGGTCAGCTCATCCAGCACCCGGCGCAGGCCATTGGTGTCGCCCTCCACGCTCATGCGCAGGTTCAGCTCCATCTCGTACCTGGGAGGGGCGGAGGCGTGAGCCATGGGGGACCCCTGGGCCGCCCCCGGGCACACGGAGGGCCCGGTGAGGCACAGGGCTGGACCCACGGCCAGCAGCCCCGGAGGCCCGGACTCACTTGGTGCGGAAGTCGTCGGCGGCCAGGCGGGCGTTGTCGATCTGCAGCACCAGGCTGGCGTTGTCGATGGTGGCGGCCAGGATCTGGGGAGAGCGATGGTGGGCCCTGTGAGCAAGCACCCAGGGAGACCCTGCACCCCTCTAGCAGCTCTTTGGAGGGGGTGCCCGAGGGAAGGAGGGTCCCCATGGTGTGGACTCCTCCTCTGAGGACCTAACTGGGGGACTCACAGAGGGGCAGGGGCACTGTGCCCAGGTAACCATGATGCCAGCAGACTCACATCTATCCCTAAACAACATGGGGTCACTGCCCAAGCCACCTGGACCTGACTCCCTCTTTCTTTTCTGTCTTTCTGTCTTTCTTTCTTTCTTTCTTTCTTTCTTTCTTTCTTTTAAAATATATTTTATTGATTTTTTATGGAGAAAGGGAGAGGGATAGAAAGTTAGAAACATGGATCAGCTGCCTCCTGCACACCCCCTACTGGGTATGTGCCCGCAACCAAGGTACATGCCCTTGACAGGAAATGAACCTGGGACCCTTGAGTGTGCAGGCCGACGCTCTATCCACTGAGCCAAACCAGTTAGGGCCTGTCTCCCTCTTTCACCTCTAGACTCAGTTGCCACCTCCTCCAGGAAGCCCGCAGCAGTTCCCCACCGGGGTCCCTCCTCCTGGACATGTCTCCTTCCTGCCCCTCCCTCTCTCACGGCGCTTCTCCCGAGTGTGATTTTTCCATGGCTTCTTTTATTTCTTCCCCCCGTGGACTCTGGGCCACGTCTGTCTCCTTCCCTTTAGAATCCCCAGCTCTGGGCATGGCGCCTGGGCCAGAGCTGGCCCCGGGGAAACACTCCTTTAATGAGGTGATTAATTAATTAGCGAGGTTACCACTGACCCCGCCGCACGCACACCCAGGGCAACGTTTTCTTGTCCCACCGGGTCATCGGGACGTGTAAGTGAAAACAGGGAAGACTCGCGAAGGAGCAGAGGGCCCGTTATTATTACTGCTGCTGTCGTCGTCGTTGTTGTTGTGAGAAATGCCCAAGAGAAACTCCAGCCAAGACCCATGGAGCTGGTGGGCAGAGCGAGGCCCGGATTGGAGGGTGCGATCTGGAATTTTGGGAAGGCTGAGGGCTGGAGTGCAGAAGGTGCAGAGAGGGAAGCTTCGGCGGTCGGCTCCTCCTGGCTCCGGCCCCAGGTTTCCAGGCTGAGCCGGGGGCCGCTCTGGGAGGCAGGCCTCCGTGGGTCCGTCCCTCTCACCTCCCCGCTCAGGATGCTGTCCGGGCCTGGTGAGGGGCGCCGGGGCCATTGCCAACACCCCTGAGGGGCACGGTGACTCAGAGGGGCGGAGGCGGGGGTGCAGGGGGCACTGGGGTTGGTGTTGGGGAGTTGGCCGACCCCGAACGGACTGGGGAACACGCTGACTCATAGGGGCTCTCCCGGGCGCCCCGTGGCCCAGACCAAGCCCGGTATCTATCTGATCTGGCTCTCCCCGTGGCCCTGCTGCCAGGGAGCGGCTGCAGGAATTCCCCGCCGGGCACCGGTCCCGGGCAGGAACCCGCAAAGCCCCCCGAGAGCCAGCACCACGCCCGGTGCTCCACCAGGAATCGGCAAGCCTGACCACGGGCGCCAGCCGGGCCCCACCCGCTGCCCTCAGCCGGGCTCTCTGGCTCTCATGGGCCTCCCAGCTGCCTCTGGGGTTGCAACACTGTAGGACCCTGCAAGGGCGGGCTCGTGCAGAAAACCCAGTGCCTCCTTCACAGAATGCCAAGGCCATGCTCTTAGAGGGAGGTGACCAGACGTCCCGCTTTTGGCAGGACAGTCCCGATTTTTAACAATTTGTCCCGCGTCCCACAGCGTTTTAAAAAAAAGTCCCGATTTTTCTTTCCAAAAATCGGGACTTTTAAAAAAGGCAGTGGGCCGCAGGACAAATTGTTAAAAGTCGGGACTTTCCTGCCAAAAGCGGGACGTCTGGTCATCTTATCTTAGAGGGAGGGGTGGGGGGAGAGAGAGAGAGAGAGAGAGAGAAAGAGAGAGAGAGAGAGAGAGAGAGAGAGAGAGAGAGAGAGAGACCCATCAGACCAAGAGAAATCCCTTCCCTGAAGCTTCCAGTCTGAGAGGAAGGACACAGCTCCTTCCTTCCGGGACCCCCCCCCCATCTCCAAGAGAGACCCGGGCTCCGCCCTCAGGAACCCCCAGAATGACCCGCCCAGAGGGGGTGAGGAGGACCCACCACGAAGGCAGCCACGAGGACCTGCCACCCTCAGCGAAATCCGCACAACACTCAGGGCCTCGACTGAACCTTGACGTGCTGAAGGAACCCCAAGATCTGGGGGGGTGGGGGGTGAGGCAAGTGCCACCCACCCAGGAGGGCTGCCTGGAGGAGGTGAGGCAGGCGGAGCCAGAGGGGAATGGCTCGATGCCTTCCCAGCTCGGGTTCCGTCCCCCAGCAGCCAGCACCAAACTCTCACCCACCTCTGTGCCTCTGCCTGCGCCACCCTCTATACCTGGGATGCCGTCTGCTGCCTTCGAGGTTCTGAAGCACCCCCCTGCTTGCTCCTCCATCACCACCCAAACACACGCCCTCCCCCTCCCCCCGAAAGAGAGAACTCCAAACAACCGCCCTTCCTGGAGTGTCCTCCGGGCCTGAGACCAGGAAGTGGATGCCTGATGGAGACCTCAAGAACGTTCACTCAGGTGGGATGGGATGAGACAGAAGCAGGTGCCAAGCAAGGGCAGAGGGCAGAGGGCAGAGGGCAGAGGGCAGGGGGCCGCCTGGCCCACGCACCTTGCTCTTGAGCTCCTCGATGGCCTTGAAGTAGTGACTGTAGTCACGGGTCGGCTCGGGGCCCTGCTTCTTGTACCAGTCCCGGATCTTGACCTCCAGGTCGGCGTTGGCCTCCTCCAGGGCGCGCACCTTCTCCAGGTAGGAGGCCAGGCGGTCGTTGAGGTTCTGCATGGTCTCCTTCTCGCCGCCCCCCAGCAGGGCGTCCGACACGCTGTGGCCAGGGCCGTAGCCCCCACCCAGGCTGCAGGAGTAGCCCCCGCCGTAGCCGCCCCCCATGCCCGCCAGGAAGCGGGACGACGTGACCGACATGTTGCTGCTGGGGGCCCGGCAGGCGCCCCCCACGCGGACCGTGGACACCCGGGAGAAGCCCCCGGTGGGCAAGCCCAGGCCCTTGAGGGAGCCGGAGGTGGAGAACTGACGGAAGCTGGTGGTGGTGGCGGCCATGGTGTCAGGAGCAGAGTCTGGGCTGGACGGAGACCCTGGGCAGCCCTTTATAGCTGGGCCCCGGGTCCTTGAAGTCAGAGCCAGAACCCCAGCCCCGCAATTTGCTGCTGTATCAGCCGCCCAGGGCCTGGGGCTCAGGCTGGCCGTGCTGAGGCCCCCCCGAGGCCCAGGCCAGCCTCTCAGGAGCCCATTGTTCGAGAACAAAGGTGGCCTTGGAGCCGCAGCCCCGGGCCAGGGTGATCCTCCATCAGCGGCAATTAGGCCTCTGAGCTCATCTAGGGGGAGCCCAGAGCCCAGCCCAGGAGCCAGAAAAGGCCCAGAACAAGGCTGCACAGGCCTGAGCCCCGGGCTGCCCTGGCCCCCCACCCTGCATTCCTGGTCCCCAGGAGATGGTGAGACTGGGGGGGGCGGGGGCACCCTCACCCAGGCCCAAGCACCCTAAGGAGCCCCTCGGGCTGAGAGGGTGAATCCCCCTCTGACCCGGGAAGCCCCCAGATCTCTTGGGGTCCTCTCCCAAGTCTGTGGCCCTGGCCGGAGAGCCCCTTGTCTGAGGGGAATAGACACAGGGCTGGCTGACCTCCGGGAGCTTTGGATCTTAGAGGGGGTCAGGTGGTGAGCCTCAGCTTCCCCCTTGGTGAAATGGGGGTCATGCCTGCCTCCCCATCTCTGAGGGACTCTGGAGAGGAGGATCCCCGCCCCGCCCCAGCACCTGAAGAAAGCCCCTCCCGAGGGCCCCCCACTAGGAGGCAGGAGGGGGAGAAGCAGGGTCTGGGGGGCAGGGTGCCCCTCCGTGGGCTCTGCACCCCGCCCCGCCCTGTCAGGAGCAGCAGGATCCCACATCCTGGCGGCTGGCGCCTGCCACCGCCTGCCGACGAGGCGATTACCAGCCTAATCTCAGCGGCGCTAATGATTTAGGCCCTGCCAGCGCGCTGGCGGCACAGGCCCGTCTGCCCGGGGAGCTTCGCGGGAAGGGAGGCCAGGGCCGGCGGGACGGGCAGGGCGGGCGAGCCGGGGGCCCCCGGAAAGCTCGTGGGTGGCCTGGGCACTCCGCCACCTGCAGGGACAGGGAGGGAGGCAGCGGTTCCGTGCGGAGCGAGCTCCCCTGTGAGACTTTCTGCTGGGAGAGCGGGTGCCTCTCACCACGGGGTTTCCTGGCCTGGAGAGTGGGGACAGGGCGTGCCACCAGGGAGAGACGAGGCGAACCCCCATCTTGTCCCCTGCTTCCGCCCTGCCCAAGACGTCCGGGGGCTCTGAGGGTGGCTGGGGGGTGGAGGGAAGGGGCTCCAAGCCAAGGTCAGGCCACGAGGGCTGTTCCATGAGGTTAGACACCAAGGAGGACTTCCCAGCCCGGCCCGCGGGGCTCCTTGGTTGAGCTTCAGCCTATGAACTGGGAGGGCACATGTCCAGGTTGTGGGCTCCGTGCCCAGTAGGGGGCGTGCAGGAGGCAGCCGATCAATAATTCTCTCTCGCCAAAACCGGTCTGGCTCACTGGATAGTGTCAGCCTGTGGACTGAAGGGTCCCGGGTTCAATTCCGGACAAGGGCATGTACCTTGTTTGCAAGCATATCCTCAGTAGGGGTTATGCAGGAGGCAGCTGGTTGATGACTCTCTCTCATCGAAGTTTCTAACTCTCTATCCCTCTCTCTTCCTCTCTGTAAAAAATCAATAAAATATATATATATTTTTAAATAATTCTCTCTCATCATCAATGTTTCTCTCTCTCCCTCTTCCTTCCTTTCTGAAATCTATATATATTTTTTTTTTAATTTTTTTTTTTAAAGGAAGGACTCCTGGCACTCCAACACTGTCTTGGGGGAGGAGAGGGAACCCACAGAACCTGAGGTCACCTCGGTGCGCCAGCGGCAGGCCCTGCCCCCGCGGTGCCCTCACACAGACGGACATGCAGTGAAGAGAGGCCCCGCCAGCCCCTGCCGGAGCTGCACTCCCAGAACCCCTCCCCCAGGCTGCCGGCTTCCTCCCCTCCCCAGGCAGGCCTCCTCCCTCACAGAGGGATGCCCACCTCCAGCACTGAACCTCGGCAGAGCAGGGATGTGGGCAGGGGCCAGGCCGTGAGGCACCAACTGTTTGCAGTGCCTCTCCCTGGAGCCCGCCTCCGAAGTCCCTAGGCCTTGGCCTGGAGGCTCAGTTTAAAGGGGCAGAGAGCCTGGCCGGTGTGGCTCAATAGTCGAGTGTCGACCCATACGCCAAAAGGTCGCCGGTGCAATTCCCGGTCAGAGCACACGCCCAGGTTGCCGGCTGGATCCCCAGTGTGGGAGCAGCCGATCAATGTTTCTCTCTCATCCATGTCTCTCTCTCTCTCTCCCTCCCTCCCCCCCCTTCCTTTCTCTCTAAAATCTTTTTTTATTATTTATTTATTTATTTATTTTTAATAAAGGGGCAAAGAATCTGTCAACCTTTCCCCTCCCTTCAAAACCACCAAACCCTCGGCCCCATCACCACCACTCGCCCCTCTCCAGCCCCCTCACCCTGGCGTCAGGCTGCGTTCCCAGGACTGGGCCTCAGTCTCCCTGCACCAGTGACTCTGGGGCCCTTTGCGTGGCTCTGCGGAGCCCCCTCCGGCAGGAAGGCCCAAGTGCTGACAGACAGGCCCCCTCAGCCCCTCTTCCCAGGCGAAAGGGCAGAGTCAGACCCCAGGAAGGCCGCTCGCCCTCTGGATCTCCGGAGTGTGGGCCACCCCTGGCAGGTCCAAGGGGGCCAGCATGTCCCCCTCGCAGCCCAGGGTCAGCCCTCACCGGCTCTGCCCGACGGCACTCCGGGGAGGAAACCCAGGCTCAGGGCGCCGGACCCGGGCATTAGCGGCAGAGCCAGGCCTGGACCCGGGGCCCACGCGGCTCCCACGCTCCCTGCCGGGGAGGAAGGCCTGGCAGCAGCCGGCAGAGGGCCTCTCGGCCACGATGCCTCCTGCCTGGGCCTGTCCTCCACCCCCGGCAGGGAGAGGCCCCTGGCAGCCCCCACAGGCGTCAGCATCTTGGCCCTCTGAGAGGACGAGAGGAAAAGGAGGGCGAGATCCAGCCCCAGAGGCTGCTGGGAACCCAGCACAGGGGGGAGAGGAACAGGAAGGGGAGGCCCAGGGAATGGCTCCCAGCATCCCCAAGGGACCTCACACCAGCCCGAGGCTGGACTAACTGGAGGTCATGAGTCTCCTCTCCGGGGCTGCTCACGGGGGGACTGGGGCAGGACCAGGTGCTGCGGGAGGGTCCCTGCGTCACCCCCCCCATGATGGTGAGGGGGGCACAGGTCTAGGCCACCCGAGGGCCCCAGGACACAGCTGAGGTTCCATAAGGGCATATTGGTGTTGACGGGGCCCGAGCCATAGCTGCCCAGCTGACCTTGGCTCCTATGGGACCCCCCGCGTGAACTGTCACCCCCCACCCCCGTTAATGCCCACCACACCCCAGCCCCCCACAGCCCAGAGCAGCAGTTGTTAAGATGACCAGACGTCCCGCTTTTGGCGGGACAGTCCCGATTTTTAACCATTTGTCCCAGCGTTTTAAAAAAAAAGTACAAAAGATTTAAAAGAATCTTTCAAAAAAAATCGGGACGTTTTTAAAACTTCGCGGGATGCGGGACAAATGGTTAAAAATCGGGATTGTCCGGCCAAAAGCGGGACGTCTGGTCACCTTACTGTAGGTGCTAAGTACCGTATTTTTTGGACCATAAGACGCTCCGGACCATAAGACGCACCAGTTTGTAGAGAAGGGAAATGAAGAAAAAAAGATTCTGAAACAAATAGTTTCCTAAAATAGTTTATGTGCATTAAAACCCAACATCACAGTCATAAACACATGTAATCAACCCTGTAAAGTAAACAGCAGCATTTAGAACCATTTTAGAGCCGGGCAAGCACACAGAGACCACACAGAGCCGGGCAAGTAAAAAAACTTTTTTTTTAAAGTATATGTGTAGGCTATATTTGGACCATAAGACTCAGGGACTTTTTCCCCCCACTTCTGGGGGGGAAAAAGTGCGTCTTATGGTCCGAAAAATACGGTAAATCTTGGAGTCACAAGCCTGGGCCGTGCACTGGGATGGAGACAGGGACCCCGGAAGGGAGCACCTGGTCCCATCAGTGGGAGGCCCCAGAGGCTGGGATGGGCTCCCAGTGGGGACCTAGTTGGGTTAATGAGAAGAGAACCCCAAATTCCTCAGGGATCTCAAACACCCTCCCTCCACGCCCAGGCCCCTGCCACGAGGGTGCCTGCCAGCTCTCTCCCTTGGCCCAGAGATGGGCCAGGCAGGGCCACCAGGAGCTCAGCCCCCCCCCTCCCCCGAACACACATACACACACTCCTTACCTCACCCCTGAAGCACGCCCCACAGGGCCAGGCATGCCCCTCGGAAGTCACCCTCCCAGCCTCGCCCGCCAGGCGGATCCTCTTCCTCCTCCATTCTGTCTTCTCAGCCTGCTCCTGAGGGCCCGCCCGGCCCGCCCTGTCCACCCACTAACGATTTGTGTGCAGTTCCCATTGGGGGCCCGCCCTCCGCCTCCCGGGGGGCTGTGGGAGACAGGGGGCCTTTCCGGGGGCTCTGGGCGCCTCCTCCCAGGGAGGAGAGTGAGAAGCAAGGGTCCCCCAGGCGTCCAGCCACAGGTGCTCCCCCTGGGGACCAGCAGACGGAGCCCCGCCCTCTGACGGGTTTCCAGGAACCTTCTGTCTGGGGTGGCCCCAGGACACAGGACATGACACCTGCAGACACCGCCCCCTTCCAAGCAGTTACGTCACTGCCCAAGGCCCCTCCCCAGAAAGGACCAGAGGCCCCAGTGCCCCCATGGGACCCAGGGCCAGGGAGGGCAAGGGAGGGAGGGCCAGACCGGTGGGGAGGGGGGGAAGGGAGTCTGGGAGGGGACCCTGGGCCTGGCAGAGGCACATGCGGGACCCCATTCGGCCTCCCATGGTCTGGAATATCCCCGCCCCACAGAGCTGCCTTCCTCCCTGCCCTTCCCTCCTCTCCCCTTCTCTCTCCTCTCCCCTCCCCCTTCCCCCTGCCTCAGCCTGAGGGAGGTTTGGGGGAGAGGAGAGGGAAGCTCAGTCAGGCCCCCTCCTCCCTGTGCCCTGAGGGCCTGAGCTGTCCAGGCTCCATTCGGACCCAGCCTCCCAGGGCCATTCCTGGCGCCCTATGCCCTTCGATGCTGGATGCTCCTAGTCACCCACACTCACTGGCACCTGCTCCACAAGGCTGGAAACTTCCTTCTAGCGCAGGCGTGGCCCGGGCTCCCAAGAGGGAGGCTTTGTCTCTCCTTTCAGTTTGTTTTTATTGATTTGTTTTTATTGATTTCAGAGACGATGGGAGAGGGAGAGAGAGAAACATCCATGGTGAGAGAATCATTGATGCGCTGCCTCCTGCACACCCTCTACTGGGGATCGAGCTGGCAACTGGGGCGTGTGCCCTGACTGGGAATTGAACCGTGACCTCCTGGTTCCTAGCTGGTGCTAACCCACTGAGCCTCGCAAGCTCTCCCCTCAGTTTATACCACATGTGTCAAACACAAGGCCCGCGGGCCAAATCCGTCCCACCAGGCCTTGCAATGTGGCCCGCACCGCGCTGTCATCACTGCACTCCGCTGCGTTTCCATCACAATGACAGTTTATGACTGTTCAGTAAACCATTCGGCCCGAGATTTAGGCTGGATTTTAGATTTTGGCCCCTTCTCTGATTGAGTTCGACACCCCTAGTTTAGACCCTTGGTCGGCAAACTGCGATCACACACACACTCCCCTACTGTGATCACACACACCCTCCCCTACTGTGATCATACACACTCCCCTATGTGATCACACACACTCTCCCCTACTGTGATCACACACCCTCCCCTTCTGTGACCACACACCCTCCCCTACCGTGATCACACACACACTCCCCTACTGTGATCACACACACTCCCCTACTGTGATCACACACACACTCCCCTGCTGTGACCACACACACTCCCCTACTGTGATCACACACATCCTCCCCTACTGTGATCACACACACACTCCCCTAGTGTGATCACACACACGCTCCCCTGCTGTGATCACACACATGCTCCCCTACTGTGACCACACACACACTCCCCTGCTGTGACCACACACACACTCCCCTATGTGATCACACACACTCCCCTCCTGTGATCACACACACGCTCCCCTGATGCGATCACACACACTCCCCTATGTGATCACACACACACTACCCTCCTGTGATCACACACACGCTCCCCTGATGCGATCACACATGCTCCTGAGCCCCTTCTACCCCCGGTGCTGACCTCCCTCTTGTGTTAGAATCCCTGGGGGTGGGACTGCTCCCTTGACAGAAGGAAAATGCTTTCCAGCCAGAAGACAGCTGTGCGTTCAGCTCTGGCCCGCTGCCAGGACTCACTCAGCGCTGTGCACACAGGAAGCGCCGCGCTGACGCTGGCTGAATGGATGCAACAGTTTCCGAGCCCAGGGTTGGATTTCCTTCGGCGCCCACTCATGGTGCCCATTGTGCCCGCCCTGGGAATGCGGCCTGAGTCAGCCAGGCCCTGCCCACAGTGACCGCGGGTGGGGAGCAGAGGAGAGGGTGTTATTGAAGCGGTGATGAAGGTATGTGTGTACAAGCACTTGGGAGGCGCGGGAGGGAGCAGCTCCCTCTGTCCAGATCTCTGAGGACAGTTCCGCAGGGAGGGACCACAGAGCTGGGTTTCAAAACCAGGGCAGGGCTTTGCCGGGCAGAGAAGAGCAGGCGAGAGAGAGAGAGAGAGAGAGAGAGAGAGAGAGAGAGAGAGAGAGAGGTATCACCCCGGGGCAGGGGCACCCTGGGGTGCTGGGGAATTCCCAGGGGATGCAGGAGGAAGGCAAAGGAAAATGGATCTCGTAAGGAAACACCTTTGCCCGGCTGTTGTTAATTGAGCACCTACTATGTGCCAGGCACGGTCCCAGGCTCTGGCTACGGAGCAGACGTGCTAGCGGGAGGGATGGGCAGTAATCAAACCGGGGAATGACACATTCTCCAGGAAACAAAAAGGAGGATCTGAGTGCTTAGGGGCTTGGGGTCGGCGGGGAGGGGGAGGAGGGGGAGTGGGGCAGAAAAGAAGGCCTCTTTGAGGTGACGTTGAAGAGGCCAACTGATTTCAGGAAGGAGCCATCACAGGGAAGGGCATTCCAGGCCCAGGCAAGTGCAAAGGCCCTGAGCTGGGACCGAGGCACTCCTCTGAGAGCGGGAAGAAGGACCAGTGTGGCTGGGGTGGGGGTGAACGAGGTCGGAAAGGGATGATCCCGAGGAGCAATGAGTGAGTTTCTCCTCCTTGAGGTGGCCGAGCTGGGCCCAGAGGATGCCAGTGAGAGCCAGGCGAGGCGCACACCCTGTCTGAGCTGGGCCTGGCCGTCTCCCTGCAGGCTTCCCAGAGCTCTTAGCCAGCCAGCGTGCTCTGTGACCCTCCAGAGTAGGGATCAAGTGCTGTGCGTCTCCCAGGAGGAGCAGCCGGAGCTAGGGTTCCTGGGAACCCACTTTGGGAATCTCTGGACCAATTCCCAGTGGGAGAAATGGCTAGTCCGAGGGATGGAAGGGGAAGTCACCGTGAAAAGAGACTGAAGAGTCTGGACTTGTCCTGGTAGCGGTAGAGAGTCATTCAAGCTGGGCTCTTATTTTGTTTTACTTTACCGGCGTCTGTTTATAAGGATTTTCGTTAGACAAAGGGGGTGGTATCAGCAGTGGGATTACCGAGTTAAAGAGTAAATCCACTGTTTACTTTGACAGCTATTTCCAAACTTCCTTTGGAATGATGTCTGGGGTTTGCTTTAGAATGCTCTCACCTCCCCCACAAACAAGAAGAAACAAGGATGGTGTGTGTGTGTGTGTGTGTGTGGGGGTAGGGTGGGAAAAGATCAACCAGAGAACTTGTCTGCATCTATGCATCACCCATGGATGCAGACAACAGTGTGGGGAAGGCCTGGGGCAGGGCGTGGGGCAGACTAGGAGGGGACAATGGGAATGGGAAAAGGGGACATAGGTAATACTTTCAACAGCAAATATTTCTTTAAAGTTACAGCTACTCATGAGATATATAAATAGCCACCCTCTTGGAAAACAAAATCTTTTAAAATAGCTTATGTACTGGCTTCCATATCTGTTCAATGCATCATTCAAAAGTGAAGACATTGGAAAGAAAAAAAAAAAGAATGGCGGGGTGTGCCTGGGCTGTGTGACTCAGTGGTTGAGCATCAACCTATGGTTAATTCCCAGTCAGGGCACGTGCCCCAGTTGTGGGCTTGATTCCAGTAGAGGGTGTGCAAGAGGCAGCCAATCAGTGATTATCATCATTGATGTTTCTCTCTCTCTCCCTCTCCCTTCCTCTCTGAAATCAATTATATATACATATACATATAACCTATACATACACATATACATACAGTTTTTAAGTTTTCTTGAGAAGTTCTATCATACAAATGTTCATGCAACATGCATGGGACTAACTTTTTCCTGCACACCCACCAACGCTGGTTCTCATCAAGGTTTGAAGGTTTGTCTATTATTGTTTTCCAACTTTTGTCTTTTTGATCATTAAAAAAAGACCTCCCAGCCCTGGCAGTGTTTCCCAAAGTGTGGCATGCATATCCCCAGGGATACAGGAAGAGTTTGGTGGGGATATGCACTGCACCGTGCTTAGCTGCGCCTAATTCTACGTTCTCATGAGTACGAGGGGTACTCAGCGTTACGAAAATTACAGAAGGGGTACACATATGTCAAAAGTTTGGGAAACACTGGCTAAGTGGATAGAGTGTTGGCTGTGGACTGAAGGGTCCCAGGTTCAATCAGGTCAAGGGCATGTACCTTGGTTGCCGGCATATCCCCAGCAGGGGGTGTGCAGAAGGCAGCTGATCAATGTTTCTCTCTCATCGATGTTTCTAACTCTCTATCCCTCTCCCTCTCTGTAAAAAAATCAATAAAATATGTATTAAAAAAAACCTCCTCGCTTTGGTTTCCATTCATTTAATTATGAATGAGTCTGAACATCCTTCACTCTGCTTTTTGGTTCCTTCTTGTCCTTTTCTTCCTCATGGACCTTCTCCTCTCCTTATTTCTCCTGTGGGGGCTTTTCCTCCTGACTGTGTGCCCTGTGGGTAAGCGTGGGAAGGAGGCCTCTGGCTTGCAAATGCGTTTTTCCCAGTTGGCCATCGGTCTCCCATCGTTTGCAGTGTCTTTCCCCAAACAATGTAACCTAAGTCATATTTGCTAATGTTTCCTTTTGTGCATCGAGGCACCAGGGAGTTTTAGAGGGCTCCCTTTGGTGGTGAGGTGAGGGGTGGAGGGGGACCAGGATGCAGTGATGGCCTGGGAGAGAGATGGCGAGGCTGAGGCTGAGGGTGAGGGCGAAGCTGAGTGAGAGGGTGAGGGTGAGGCTGAGGCTGTGGGTGAGGGTGAGGGTGAGGGTGAGTGTGAGGGCGAGGCAGAGGCTGTGGGTGAGGTGACTTCATGGCCAGCAGGGAGCTGGGCCTGAGCCGAGGGGGCACTGAGATGACTCTGCATCTCCAGGGCTGAGCAGAGGGGGAGTGATGGATGCCACTGCCTGGGACTGGAAGCCAGAGGGGAAAGCACGATTCAGAAGAAAAAGACAAACAATCCACTGCTCTCCAAGCACTTAGCATCCTGCGCCGTCACGTCTGTTTACCTGTCACCCCCTCCAGACATGTCCCCAAGACAGAGAGCAAATGGCGTTCTGTACCCAGAAACGAGTGGAAGGTGAATAGCAAGAGGGGCCTTGGCCTGAGTGGAAATGCCAGGGGGTACGAGGGGGCATTCACAGCGGGAGGGACTTTTTCTCCACAATTCCACCCTCTCCCTCAAGGAGCTGGGCCTGGCTGTGCCCACCAGCCTCCACCCAGAAGCCTGGAATCCCTGTGGTAGAAAACAAGGCTGTGTCTGGTCCAGATAATTCTAGAATCCACAGAATCCACGGCTCCCGGGATGTGACTGGCCCAGAAGTGCTCCACCTGGAGGTGAGCAAGGGAAGCAGGGAGGCAGGGAGGTCCTGAGGAGAAGGGCGGGCAGAGCCCTGGAGCTGAGACCCTGGGGGACTTCACAGAGAGGCTGGCTGGCCCTGACACACCCTAGTGCCCAGCGACCACCCCCAGAGCAGGGCAGGTGGCCAGCCCCGTTTCTGGAGGTGGTTTTGAGGTCACCAGCTGGAGACAGAGGACGGAGACCCTGACCAGGTAGTGCCTGACCAGGGAGAAGGAGAAGGGAAGAAA